>NC_141876.1:260523913-261937246 GCF_056163025.1 Triticum urartu
TATATCCATCAACCCAGTTTAAGTTTATCTGAGTTGTTACAGCTAGTGATTCACCGGACTCGTCTAGCCGTGTCCGCGGTCTTGATGACCGACCATTTATTCTGGTTGGAGAGGGCGTTCAGTGTTCGACTACTAAAGCCGCCGCACTTTCTTCCGCGCGTAAGGAATGTTCTGTGTTTCCGCTAACTGTGACGATGCCACATGGACCAGGCATCTTAAGCTTAAGGTAAGCGTAATGCGGTATTGCATTAAAACGAGCGAAGGCCATTCTTCCGAGTAGCGCTTGATAGCCGCTTCGGAATGGAGCGATGTCGAAGGTTAACCTTTCACTTCGGAAGTTATCGGGAGAACCAAATACAACCTGTAGTACGAGAGAGCCCGTGCAGCAGGCCTCTGAGCCTGGTATTACTCCTTTAAGGGTAGTATTGCTTTGGCTGATTCTTGTCGGGTCTATTCCCATTTTGCGGACTGTGTCCTGATATATCAGATTAAGACTACTGCCGCCGTCCATAAGGACTCTACTGAGATGGTATCCGTCAATTATTGGGTCTAGTTCCAAGGCGGCCGATCCTCCGTGTCGGATACTAGTTGGGTGATTCCCACGATCAAAGGTGATTGAGCAGGCCGACCAGGGGTTCAACTTGGGGGTTACGAGCTCTATGGCGCATGTGTCTCGGAGTGCGTGTTTGCTCCTCCTCTTCGTTACGTGAATCATGTTCACTGTTTTGAACTCTAGTGGGAATTTTTTCTGTTCCCCAGTGTTCGGCTGACGAGGCTCATCCTCGTCTTCGCTTGGCGTCTCCCTCCCCTTGTGGTCGGCGTTTAGCCTGCCGGCCTGCTTAAAGACCCAGCATTTCCTGTTGGTGTGGTTTGCTAGTTTGTCGGAGGTGCCATGAATCTGACATAATCTGTCTAGAATCTTGTTTAGGCTGGACGGTCCATTTCTGCTGCCTTTAAATGGCCTTTTCCGTTGACCGGGTCGAGAGCTCTTGAATCCGGTGTTTACCGCCATGTTGTCTGGGCAGTCTTCCTTGTTTCGATGCTTGTTTTATTGCGTCATGGTTTTCCATTGCCATCCCTAACTTCGGATGTGCCTGGGTCGCTGGTGACGCTACGGGCCAGCCAACTATCTTCGCCCGCGCAAGAGCGGGTCATAAGGTTTGTTAGGGCTGCCATTGTCCTTGGTTTCTCCTGGCCGAGGTGTCTGGCGAGCCATTCGTCCCAGACACTGTGTTTGAAAGCTGCTAAGGCTTCAGCGTCCGGGCAGTCGACAATTTGATTCTTCTTAGTGAGGAATCTATTCCAAAGCTTTCGGTCTGACTCTATGGGCTGTTGAATTATATGACTGAGGTCGTCTGCATCCGGATGTCGGACATAGGTCCCTTGAAAATTATCCCTAAAAGCATCTTCGAGCTCTTCCCAACTTCCAATTGAGTTTTTGGGGAGGCTCTTCAGCCAGTGCCGAGCTGGTCCTTTCAACTTGAGGGGTAAGTATTTGATGGCGTGGAGATCATCTCCGTGAGCCATGTGGATATGAAGGATAAAGTCCTCAATCCAGACCCCAGGGTCTGTCATTCCGTCATATGCCTCTATGTTCACGGGTTTGAATCCTTCGGGAGATTCATGATCCAGCACCTCATCGGTGAAGCATAGGGGGTGTGCGGCACCCCTGTGTTTGGATGTGCCATGGTGTTCTGATGGTTGAAGTGCTTTGTTTTGATTCTATGCCGGAGCGTGCTTCCTAGATCTGAAGATGGATCTGGTGAGACCGGCTTTTTGGTGCAAGTCCTCGCGTAAATCGTGCACCGACTTATGTTCGACATCGTTAGCCGCCCTATCGTGGCCACGGGGTGGTCGATCCGGCTGACCGGTCGTTTTATTTTTTGGATGTGTAGGCTCTAAAGCGTCGTCATCGAATTCAAGCAACAAATCGCGCTTTGGATGGCTCTTTGTGTGGCAACTGCCACCGTGCTTTTCTTCAGTGTTGAGCACTTTCTTCCATCTACTGTTGAGTGTATTTTGCGTGGCTTTAAGCCTTTGCTTCTGCTTCTTTAAACTCCTCGCGGTGGCAATAAGCCTTCTATGGTGGTTCTCTTGCTCCAAGTGCCTTCCGGGATGATGCATGCATCGTCGTCCGGACTATTCTCCTCTCCGGAGACAGGTTGGTGAGCTTTGCCCTCGGCGTCGCTGTGATCGGGCAACGGTTCCATACTACGTTCGGCGTCCGCTGGTTCATCCTGCTCTATCGCTGGGTCCATGTGGTCGTCGTTTGCTTTGGAATCGTCCAGGGTATTATTCTTTCATGCGCCGTTATCGCTGTTTTTGCCGAGGTGGGATTTGGAGCGGCGCCTAGGTCATCGCTTTGGCTGCTTCTCGAGGGGATTACCCTCCAATGCGTCCCTCCGTTCCTTGTCATTGTTTTCTTTGGGTGTATCCACCATGTATATATCGTGTGATGAAGTGGCCGTCCAGCGCCCTGTGGGCGGTGGTTCATGTTCCTCTCCTGCATCGTCGTCCATACCATCGATGTCTTTGGAGCCGAAATTAAGCATGTCGGTTAAGTCGTTGACAGTGGCTATTAAGTAGGTGGTGGGTGGGGAATGAATTTCTTCGTCGTCCACTTCCCACTCAAGCCGGACATAGTTTGGCCGAGGGTCTCCTGACAAGGAGAGAGATTTCAATGAATCTAGCAACTCGCCCAAGGGAGAGTGCTGAAAGATATCCACAGAGGTGAACTCCATGATCGGTGCCCAATCAGATTCGATAGGCACAGACACGGGCGGTTCAAAGCCTGTGGCCGGGGATGAATCCAAGGGTTCGGCAACACAGGTCTCATAGGGAGTGAAGCCAGTATTCGGCTCTATCCCCATTGAGTGTGCAGCCTTCGTGGCGGGGTCTGTCCACATGTCCTCGGACGGCACGATCTGCTCCGGATCGAAGGCCGGTGTAGCCACAGGTGTGATCTCCCGAACACCGTCCGATGGCAGAGCTAAGTCATGCTTGTCGAGACTATGTAGCGCACGTGACATGGGCTCGAATCCGTCGAAGATCAAGTCTCCCTGGATGTCGGCAGTGTAGTTTAAGCTTCCAAACCTGACCTGATGGCCGGGGGCGTAGCTCTCGATCTGCTCCAGATGGCCAAGCGAGTTGGCCCGTAGAACAAAGCCGCCGAATACGAAGATCTGTCCGGGGGAAAAAACCTCACCCTGGATCGCATCGTTGCCGATGATCGAAGGAGCCATCAAGCCTTATGGCGACGACACAGCGGAACTCTCAATGAATGCACCAATGTCGGTGTCAAAACTGGCAGATCTCTGGTAGGGGGTCCCAAACTCTGCGTCTAAGGCGGATGGTAACGGGAGGCAGGGGGCACAATGTTTACCCAGGTTTGGGCCCTCTCGATGGAGGTAATACCCTACGTCCTCCTTGATTGATCTTGATGACATGAGTATTACAAGAGTTGATCTACCACGAGATCGTAGAGGCTAAACCCTAGAAGCTAGCCTATGATTCTAATTATTGTTTTCCTCTGGACTGAACCCTCTGGTTTATATAGACACCGGAGGGGGCTAGGGTTACACAGAGTCGGTTACAAGGGAGGAGATCTACATATCCGAATTGCCAAGCTTGCTTTCCATGCAAAGGAGAGTCCCACCCAGACACAAGACGAAGTCTTCAGTCTGGTATCTTCATAGTCCAATAGTCCGGCCAAAGTATATAGTCCGGTTGTCCGAGGACCCCCTAATCCCGGACTCCCTCAGTGACGCCGTCCAGGGCTCCACGGTGACCTCCGTCTTGCCGTCCTTCTGGTCCTGGTCTTGCTGCACTGATATGGAAACCTTTGCTTGACGCCTCGGTACTCCGCGCCTGCGCCTGCTTCCTTAACACCGAAGAGGAAATGAGGACACTGTGTGCGCTGGCGCCCACCTGTCCTTGGTCGTCATGGCTCACGTCACTAGAACCTCGCGAGGTTTGCCTGGTCTTGAACTCTCTGCCCCTAGCGAGCTAGCCTTGTGAGGCCGCTCCTGAGGAGGTCTTGTGTCGTCCGCGTCGTGAGGCTTAGCCCCTCGCGAGGGTCTTGAGTCCTTGCTAGTGAAGATGGGCCATACGGGCCCACTCACAGAGCCACGCTGTGGGCCGCGGGCAGGCAAGTCTGGGGTCCCCCGTTCCCAGAATGCCGACAGAAACCACTAGAACATGTTTAAAACAACATGGCAAGATTGCAAATGATAACATGTTTTCAGAAAGTGGAATTTACTCGACATGGCAGGAATAGAATTAATTAAGCATGCTTGCAAGCTTGGTTAACTCACCACAAAGCATATCATGGCATGCAAATACAACCAACAATAAACTGGCATGTTTGTGCTACTAATCATGTCAGGAATATGGTCATAGGATGCACAAAACACAAGCTATACACTTTGGAAAAACGAACTTGATGTTAACAGGCTGACGTATATATATTTTCAAGAAAATTGAGAGCATGATAAGAACAAGCTACAGTAGGCTATAATTGCAAACAAGGGCAGGGATGGATAGAGCATAACATAATCTTCAAAACATGCTTACTGAACACCTCCAGATTATGCATAGGTTTGATGGTAGTATCAACTAAACTTGGCCACATAAGATAACAAATTCAGACTCAGCAAATAAGCATGGCATGTTAGAAATAGATTCATGTTCTCATGTTAGCAAGGTTGTGGCACTCATCATAGTGCACTTCGGGCATGGAGTAAATTCTAGCATGAAGATGGCATGTAAAAAAGCATGTTCATGAACAAAGTAATCACATATCACATTTGCCTAACTATCCACATAAATGACAAAACAACAAGTAATGTAAAAATGACATGTCTGGAAACTTGCTCAAATGAAGAAATGGATGCCACCAATGGATTCATTGCATTTTTCTAGCTCAAAAACATAAATAATATGTAGGGGCTACTATAGAAAAATGCTCACAAATGTATTAAGTGAAATGATGCCATAAATGGATATGACAGAATTGGAAACTGCCCAAAAGGGAAATGTCAAGATCTGGACTGCCCTGAAATGGAAAGATTACATATGCCAGAAATGGAATATTCCCTGGATATGAAATGAAAGAAAAAGAAAAGAAGAGGGAGAGGCTGACATGTGGGCCTGGTGCGCGTGTGAGGCTGAGTAGTGGGTCCCATCTGTCGGTGAGTATGACAGGCAGGCCCGGCCTGTCAATGGGTGAGTGAAAGGAAAAGAAAAGGGGGGGGGGTTATTGCGAACTAGGGGGATCGAACCCGGGTCTCCCCGGTGGTGGCGCAGCTCGACGACCAGTCATGCTAGGCGGGGACGACTGGTTGGAGAGGGGCTCGGCGGCTTATGACTTAGCCCCAGCATCTGCTCCCAGCGACGAGCACAGCACAGCGGAGGTTGAAAGAACAAGTGCTCCCTGGGTATGAAATAAAAAAACGAAAAAGAGAGGAAGAGGCTGAAATGTGGGTCTGGTGCGCGTGTGAGGCTGAGTAGTGTGTCCTATCTATCGGTGAGTATGATAGGCAGATCCAACCTGTCAGTGGGAGAGTGAAAGGAAAAGAAAGGGGGGTTTATTGCAACTAAGGGGGATCGAACCCGGGTCTCCCTAGTGGTGGCGCAGCTCGACGACCAGTCAGGCAAGGCAGGGACAGTTGGTAGGAGTGGGGCTCGGCAGCTTCTGACTTAGTCGCAGCGGCTGCTGCCAGTGACGAGCACAAGATGACGGAGGTGCTCGCCAGCGATGCTACAGTGACCAAGCAGAGCGGCAGAGGCATCCCGCGCTCGCGCTTGACACACACGACGCCCATAGACGACGGGAACGCTGCCGGCGATGAGGTCTGACGGAGGCGGATTCGGGTGTAGATGGTGGCCTCACTTAGAGCATGCAAATGAGGGGGAAAGAGAGATGGGGAGGATCCGGAGCTCACCACGAGCACAGCGGTGGGCTTGGCTTTACGAGAAGTGGAAGGGGACGATCACGGCGGCGATCGAACAACTACGGGCGCCGAGGGGCAGAAGTAAAAGAAGTCAACTGCATCTTGGCGTCCAGCGGGGAAGTAGTGGTCGTAGACCATGTAGCGGACATCGAGGGACTTGCCGGACACGGTCATTGAGGTGGAGGACGACGGATGTCACGACAGCGACATGGCAGCGCTCTCGGACGCGTTCATGCATGATTGGGGTGGCGGATCTTGTTGGTCGACTCGTCTGACGACAGCGGCTAGAGGTAGAGAGAAACCCTAGGGAGATGAGGGACAAGGAGGTGGTTTTTTCAAAGGGGCTAGGGCGACGGGACGGAGTGACGCCGCTCTCGGGCTCGCGGTCCCCATGGTGTGTCACAAGGCTGACGAAAAGGTGCTGCGCGGGTACGCTGTAGCCAGAGTCTGGCTAGTGGGGTCGCTAGGAACATGTGAAAGCATGGCAGTGGGGGGAGGTTCGGGCGCGGGTGAGAAAAGGCGAGAGAGGGAGTTGGCGCGGCAGGTAGGCGACCTGGCTGGCCCAGCTGGCGTGGAGCTGGGCCGGCCTGGGTGGGAGGAGGCTGCGGTGCTGGCCGTCTGCGGTTGTGCTGCTCTCTGGCCTGCTGCCGCTGGCCTTTTCTTTTAGCTCCTCAAGGAGAAACAAAGACAAAAGCACAGGTAAAAAGGAGAGGTGTATGAGAGATATGAAAATATCCTCATGACCCTAGATGTATGACCTAATTAATAAAATTGGTCTGGACATTTTTTAGAGGTAGAAAAATAAAACAAGTTTGAATAAAATTCAAACTTGAGGCATTTTTGAACCAAACCAAAACAACTTAAAATAGGCTCAAAATTTGACAGAGAGGTTTTGGGCATGGACTAAGATTGCTGGGGAGAAATTGAACATTTTTGGAGGAGGGCAAGATGGCACTTGCAAAAGGAAAGAAAAGAGAATGAGAGGTGGTGATGCATGGATCACACATGGGGCATGCAACAAGATGTCATGCATGAAGCACAATGTACATGATGACTATGAGAATGTAAAATGATGTAAGCACAATGCCCACTTGATGTGACCATGATGCAACATATGATGGCATAGAGAAAAATAACAAGCCATGACAAGACAAAGCAATAAGTAATATGACAAAGCAAAACACGATGGAGCCAACAAGGATAGACCCACATGGAATTTGATGAAGAATAAGTTGGATACATGCCATAAAATGGGAAGGTGTTACAAATGGGGTGTTACAACTCTCCTCCACTACAAGAAGATCTCGTCCCGAGATCTAGGACTGAAAGAACTCCGGATATTCGGAACGGAGGTGATCCTCGTGCTCCCAAGTAGCTTCTCGGTCGGAATGGTGAGACCACTTAACTTTGAGGAACTTGACCGACTTGTTGCGAGTTTTGCACTCGGTTTCTTCAAGAATGGCAACGGGATCCTCGTGATAAGACAAGTCCTCTTGGACGTCAATCTCTTCGAAGTTGATTGTGCAGTCGGGCATCTAGTAGCACTTGCGATGTTGTGACACGTGAAACACATCGTGCACATTTGAGAAATTGGAAGGGAGCTCAAGTTTATAGGCTAGGTCGCCTCTTTTCCCAACAATTTTGGAAGGACCCACATATCTTGTGGCAAGCTTTCCTTTGATACCGAACCGTTGAGTGCATGTCAGGACCCTGATTCCAAGTCACATCGATCTAGCAGGTAACACCTCATATCACTTTGCGGTCTCACGCATGGTATTCCCACGGGTGTCGCCTTACCATGGCCCGGGACCGTTTGCGCCTTTTGGCTCACGTATATGATAGTGTCGCTAGCATCCATATGATAGAGAACCCGGGCCGACATGACTAGTCGTGAACCAAAGGTGGCACTAACTTATGGGGACAGGCATACATGAATCGACATCGAGCATGTCGGTCAGCAGCGTGCGAATCCGGGCTGTAGCACTGGGCTAACAGGACTCTGGTGAACCGGGCTGTAGTAGGCTAGGCAGGACTCCGGATGTCACCGCGTGACATTTCCCCGAAGGGACAGACACAGGAACGACGTGAATCACATGCCGGCCAGTCAAGTGTTCCGGAGCAGTAGTGCTGGGCTAGCAGGACTCCGGTGAACTGGGCTGTAGCGGACTACTATGGCTCATGGAAGCACTAGACTACATTTCCCCATAAGAGAGGCTGCCAAGGATAAACAACTAGATTGTCGGATCCCACACATACCAAGCATTTCAATCATACACACAATATGCTCGATATGTGTAAATACAACATGGCATCACAACAAAACTCTACAACTCAAAGTACTTTATTTAAAGGCTCCGGAGAGCCATACATAACAACTTCATACAGGTAGGGGTCACATGACCCGACACTCAAGTCATACAAGCATACAAGCACATGCAGAAGCAAATAAGTCTTAGTGCAGATACTAGAAAGAAAGAAGGCTTGACAAAGCCTATCTATCTACATAGGGCCCTCCATGGCCAGAATCACCACCTGGGTGGCAAGTCACTCATCAACGTCGAGGTCTACGTAAAACCCATCGGAGGGGGTGGTGTTGTCATCTGAAAATAGTAATTAAAGCAACATGAGTACAAAGGTACTCAGCAAGTCTTACAACAGATCCTACTATACATGCTCATTCTCAAGAAGGTGGTGGAGTTATTGCAGCAAGCCAGCTTTGAATCTTGGCCAAGCTATCCTACGAGACACCACTAGTAAATAGTTTTCGCACACGAGTACACTAATCACCAACACAATACTCCACCGAGGATCCTCCCTCGTCATCCTACGAGAGGGCCATCCTCGGTACTCACACTTATCTTGAGTCTTTTAGTAGTAACCATTAACTTGTCTATGAACTGTATAGGCAACCAAGTAGTCCTTTACCGTGGACGTGGCTATTCGAATAGATGATGTTAACCCTGCAGGGGTGTACTTCTTCACACACACTCTCACCACTTACCATCATTTACACGACATGTACTCGGCAACCTTCAAGCGGAAGCCCAACGAGGGTGTCAGCCACTACCTACCTAAACACTCATGTCTCTAGTCCAGGTTTATCGCCTATCCAGGTTCCATCCGCAGGGAGTCCGGCCGAGGTTTGCACATACGGCCCCGAACGATGTGAACAGGATTCCCGAGACACCAAACGGGTGACTCGGTACACCGTGCCATGGTGTATCTACCGCATCATAGCCCACCCATAGGGTCAGCGCTACGCACGGCCGCCAACACATAACCTACAAACACCAGAAACTAGTTGCAACTCCTGGATAGAGTACTAGGGTGATTAAGAAGCCGAGAGGGTCCATTGGTTTCAGGCCCAATGCATGGTAGTAACTGATTCTTGAATCACACATGCAGATCTCAGTTCTTAAGGACAGCCTCAATGAAACAACCCACCATGTACTCCTACATGGCCTCTCATCAATACCTTTACCAAATCATGTTCAACACATCCCTCACATTACCGACGTAATCATTTCACTCTAGCCCATCACCCAGATGAACCAGACCTGACACAACTCTAAGCATAGCAGGCATAGCAAGGTAGGAAACACATACAGGGCTCAATTAACTCCTACACATGCTAGTGGGTTTCATCTAGTTACTGTGGCAATGACAGGTCATGCAGAGGATAAGGGTTCAACTACCGTAGCACACAGCAGTTTGAAACGTTGTTGTATTAATGCAGTAAATGAGAGCAGGAGCGAGAACATGGGATTGTATCGATATGATCAATGGGCTGCTTGCCTGATCGAGTAGTAGTAGGGTACTGCCCTTCAGTTGGATACTCGCAAATATCCTCGGAGGCAGAACCTACCACGAAAGACATCACAGAACACAATCATCACATGGCAATATGCAACAATATGATGCATGCTATGACATGGCAATATGAGGTGTCCTGCCTAATGCATTGTGAAACAAGCTGGTTTGAGTCTATTTGAATCAAGGATTCAAATGAAAGCTTATGTTCTTAAGCCATATAAGTGCATTAGCTTGTTTCACCTAAACAGCAAGGTTAAAGTGTTTTTTCATGCATGAAACCATTACAGATGGAAAGATTGAATTTTTCTGATCATTTTTCATATATAATTTGTTTCATTTGGAGTTATGGTTGAATTTCTATGATTTTTAGAAGTTTATACTATTTTCTGGAATTTCCTGGTTATTAATAAATCCAGAAAATGTAATACTGCGTCAGCATTAGGTCATGCCGACATCAGCAGGTCAACAGGCGCCGTTCAGGTCAAACCCGACCAGTGGGGTCCACTGGTCAGTGACTCAGTCAACTACCAGGGTTAACTAGCATTAACTAACAGTTAATCTAGGCTAATTAGTCCCTGGACCCACACGTGAATGACTGTGGGTTTAAAATTAAGTTAATTTAACACTTAGATAATTAACAGGGGCCAGGGCCCACATGTCAGTGGCTAACCTAACTAACCTAAATAGGATTATCACTAACTAACTTAGTTAGCCAGGTGGGGCCCACATGTCAGTGAGAGAGAGAGGTCAAACCCCTGGTCAGACGGGGTCAATCCCCTGCCGGTGAAAGCGATCAACTTGCCGGCATTTAGCCACTGACGTGGCCAGATGCAGCGGAAACGCTGCTCCGGCCACGGTTTGATGCGTGGTTTGCTCCTATGAGTTCCTGGGAGTGCGCCGCAGCTAGTGGAGCAGGCGGGGTGAGCTGGGGTGGCTGGAGCTCGTCGGAAACAAGCTCGGGGCGACGGCCGAAGCTCGGCCGTTGGTGGTTTTGCTGCTGCAGCGAGCTAGCGGGGAAACGGACACACTAGCGAGGAGCTACGAGGTGCGGTGAGTGCGTTAGGCACCCGCACCTGACCAAATGGTCACCGGAGTGACGCCGGCGTCGAGCTCGCGCGGCGGCGTGCTATGGTGAGCAAGGGGGCAACGTCTATGGCGAGCAAACAAAGCAGAGAAGAGGAGGGCTCGATTCAGGGGCTCACAGAGGTTGCAGTAGGCGTCGAAGCGGGCTCGGGGAAGGCCGGGTTGCTGTGAATCTATGACGATGGTGGCCGGAGACCGAGGTGGAAGACGACGGCGATGACGATGTTGCTGGCCTCCCGGGGTCGCGTGCCTTGGCGTGCGGCTCTACGGCGTCGAGGCAGAGCTCGTGGGGGCGCTGGCGGGCGTGGGGATGCTGGTGGCCACGGTAACGACGAGCGGCGGCGACGGCTCCGCTCTGCTTCGGAAGAGAGAGCGAGAGCGAAGGATAGGAGGGCCACGGGGAAGAGTGAGATGGGTCAGGGGGTTCGGGGTGATGCGTGGCATCGTCCAGACGCGTCGGGGCAGCGGCGGAAGCAGGAGGTGGCCGAGCGTGTGCCGGCGTGCGGCGACCACGCGCGCGGCGTCCTACTGGCGCGAGGAGGAAGACGCCCCTGCCCCTGGTGGGCCTGGCAGCTAGCTGGGCCGGCTACAGGTAAGGCCCAGGTAACTCTCTCTCTCTCTCTGTTTTCTAATTTAAATAAATTGTTTCTGTTTTCTATTTATTCTGTTTTGTTTTGATTTAGTAAAATACTAAACCATTTTAGAAAATCCTGGAAACAATTAGGGGTGCTGTCTGAATTATTCTAGTGACCCATAACAATTTCCAATATTTTTGGAGCACCTAAAATATATATCGCATTTAAATAGCTCCAATTCAAATATGTTTGAATTAATTCAAAGAACAAATATGTCATGCAAAAATGTAAACCATTTTTGGTGGATGCTTCCACCTCAAACCAGAAATGTTGGACATTTTAAAAGGGCATTTGAGTTCAATGAAAAGATTTTAGGTTTGATCCTAGTCGAATTCATTTGGTGCTAGGGTTTGAGGATCCCCATTTCATATTTAAATGAAATTTAGACATGATGACAGGATGATCATGCAAGGACAAACAGAGGCTAAGCTAGGTCTGTGATAGTGCATTTCATAGGAGAGAGTCAGAGATAGACATGGTGTCCAATCTCGAAAGCCAAGTCACTGTGCTTGCTATCATAGTAACTCTTCTGGCAGGATTGCACAGCTTTGTGATTTTAATGGATGACTTTTCACATTTCTTCAGCTTCTGTGATCAGGTTGTTAACAAGAAGTTGGCGTTCACCAGTCTCAGACCAGTTGAGAGGAGTACATCACTTTCTCCCATATAGGATTTCGAAAGAGGCCTTGCCTGAACTTTCTTGGTAGCTGTTGTTGTAGGAGAACTCGACATACGGGAGGCAATCTTCCCACTTCATACAGAAAGAGATGACACAAGCTCTTAGCATGTCTTCAAGGATTTGATTGACTCTTTCAACTTGGCCACTTGTTTGAGGATGAAAGGCCGTGCTGAAACAAATGTTGGTGCCCATGGCCTTCTGGAAGGAGTCCGAGAACTTGGAAGTGAAAATGAATCCGCGACCTGAGGAGATCAATTGAGGAATCCCATGCAACGAGACAATTCTGGAGGTGTATAGCTCTGCCAACTGAGCTTTCTTTGATTGGAAGAAAATGAGCCACTTTTCTAAGATTGTCAATGACAACGAAGATATCATCATTTCCACGCTTGGACTTGGGAGAGGCGGTGACGAAGTCCATTTCGATATGGTCGAACTTCCACTCAGGAATAGGTAGTTGTTGGAGGAGTCCAGCTGGTCGCTAATGTTCTGCTTTCACCCTTCGATAGATATCACATTCATTCACGAATTGAGCAATCTCTCGCTTCATTCGTGTCCACCAGAAAAGTCTGCTTGAGGTCATGATCCATCTTGGAGCTGCTTGGATGTATGGAAAGGAGATAATTGTGCGCTTCGTTCATTATGACCTTCCTTAGATCACCCTTAGGAACCACTAGCCGGTCCTCGAAGAATAAGGTGTCTATGTCATTAAGGCGATAGCACTTGTATTTGGATAAGCCCTTGGCAACTATCTTTCACCTTCTTCACCATAGAATCAAGGAGTTGTGCCTCACGAATTTGGTCTTCCAAAGTTGGAGTGACTTGAAGGTTGGCAAGAAAACCTTGAGGAACAACTTGGAGGTTGAGCTTGTGGAATCCTTCACAAAGACCATATTGGAATGGCTTGACAATTAAGCTGTTTCAATATGCCTTTCTGCTCAAAGCATCTCCAATCACATTCGCCTTGCCTGGAGTGTACTCAATGCTTGGATTGTACTCTTGGATCATCTTGACCCAACGAGTTTGCCGGAGGTTGAGGTTGGGCTGAGTGAAGATATAGTTGAGGCTATTGTGATCGGTGAAAATGTCCACTTGCATACCCAACAAGAGATGTCTCCATGTGATTAGTGCATGGATAGCTATTGCCAACTCAAGATCGTGAGTGGGGTAGTTCTTCTTATTTTGGCTTCAACTGGTGAGAAGTATAGGCCATAACTTTTATTTCTTGCATAAGAATGACACCGAGACCTTGCAACGAAGCATCACAGAATACTTGGTAGGGCTTCGATACATTAGGAGGAGTAAGGACCAGAGCTGTGATGAGTTTCTCTTTGAGAGTATTCAAGGCCACGTCACACTTAGGAGTCTAGGAGTATTTGACATTCTTTTGGCGGATGTTGGATAGAGGCTTAGCAATTTTGGAGAAGTTCTCCACAAATCTTCGGCAATATCTTGCAAGCCAAAGGAAACTATGGAGTTGCTTGACGTTCTGAGGAGGCTCCCAGTTGACAAAGGAAGCAACCTTTTCCGGATTGATAGAAATGCCATTGGCAGAGATGATGTGACCAAGGTAAAGAACTTCATCAAGCCAAAATTCGCATTTAGAGAACTTTGCATAGAGTTGATACTCTCTGAGCTTGTCGAGCACCAATCAGAAATGTTTAGCATGATCCTTTTTATTCTTGGAGAAAACCAGGATATCATCGAGGTACAACAGGATTAATTCATGGGTGTAGGGGTCGAAGATGAAGTTCATCATCCTAGAGAAGGTTGGAGGGGCATTTGCAAGCCCGAAAGACATGACAATATACTCATAAGAACCAAACCTCGTTCTGAAAGCTGTCTTTGGGATATCCTTTTCACGAATGCGAATCTTGTGACACCCCATATGGAGATCAAGCTTGGAAAACAACTTTGCACCTTTGAGGTGCTCGAACAATTCATTGATGTTGGGAAGTGGGTATTTATTCTTGATTGTCTTCTTGTTCAATGGGCGGTGTCGTGAATTTGTCACGACAGATGTCCTAGTGTGAGGACTTAGTCGTGAGGCCAACGCATCTATGTGGTAGCTTGAGAGGGGTCGATCAGAATCGAGAGACGCAACACAAGACAAGGGTTTAGACAGCTTCGGGCCCTGGGAAACATCATCCGGTAATAACCCTACATGTTGTTTGTGGCTAGGTCTCATTATCATCATGAGGTAATCACCGGTAAACCGACTCTTTGTGTCTAGCCCAAAAGATTGTTTCTTCTTTCCTGTCCCTCTTTGGGGAGCCCTGCCCCTCCTTATATATGTTGAAGGGGCAGTTTACATGACTAGTCCTAGTTGGATTAGGATTACTCTATTACAAGTGGAGTCCTAGTCTTGCTTCCTTTATAGGAGAATATTCCTTGTGCTTTCCTCATAAACCGGCCCACCATAACATGAACCGGCCTTCTGGGCCACTGGGTCTTGTCGTTCCTCTGACCCGCTCGCCGGGTCACCAATGAGTTGCCAGGCTCGGGCGGGTCACTTAGTGAGTCGCCAAGTCCGGCCGGGTTATACTTCCGGCTAGGTTACGTCGCGGGGTATATCCCCAACTTTAGCCCCCAATTTAATTTAGATTCATCCATGTTAAACTGTTCTACAATATAAACACAAGAACAAAATTGTCGGGTTGTGTTCCGGTTTAAATATTCTTATAAACCGGCTCTTGATCATCCTTAAGTCCTTGTCATTTCTTCCTTCTGAAAAATCCGAGATAATAGACCAGCTTCATAATCAATTTTCTTGCAGAAGATATTTTGTAAATAAAGAATCCATTTGAATCGGCCTTCAATGCTCTGATTTGACAAAAATATTGGTCTTCAAATATTCAACTGATATCAGCCGGTTTGAAAATGTAGAACTTGCCGATTTATCATTTCCAAACTTGCCGGCTTAAAAAACTGATAATCCCGGGTCATGACCATTTATAGACCTCGGGTTATGATTGTTGCCAACGCCGGGTCACACAATTAATCTTCCTGATTTGCCCAAAACTAAGAATTTGAAGATGTTCCTCCTTTATATGCATATTACCTGTAGCCCCCAAGTCTTAAGAGGAGAACATAGTGATAGCTTAAGACTTGTTTCAATATAAATGTTGCAACCTTGAACAAATCCAGATTGTTCATCTCAGTCACTAGTCACAACTGAATATTCCATATTATGTAGCCCCCAAGTGCCAGGTTGTCATGCTTGCAGCAACCTAGGACTTGTATTTGCCTGATGCTCAAAAAACTTCAACCAGTGTAGCCCCCAAGGGCGGGGTCATTATGCAATAATGAGAAGGGACTTTATAAATATGATCATGTAGATTGGAACAACAATGTGCAGCCCCCAAGGGGCCTGCTCAGTAAGATAATATTGAGCTAGGACTTTATATATACTTCATTGAAGATAACATCATATGATGTAACCCCCATCATGGGGCTTGAACCCATGTCCACAAGGTTAAGAGCTTTGTCCTTTACCAACTGAGCAACAAACCTTTCAATATAATGGATTAAAGTTTGTGTACCTTAAATTTTTTGACAGAAGCAATTGGTAGCCCCCAAGGGCCGGCTCATTACACTATGATGAGTCGGGTCTTCAATAAGGTGAGCAAAAATTGAATTTCCATTAGCCCCCAAGAATCATGGTGCATGCTTGCAGCAACATGAGACTTGCATATTTGATGTAATCTCAACTTGAATAATGTAGCCCCCAAGTGCCGGGTCGTAAGCCTGCAGCGACTTGGGACTATTCCTTTAATTGTAGAATAAGTCATGTCCATTGATAATATAATAGCCATTATGCTAAAGCGACTTTGAAAACCTTAATCATAATAGTGGTTATTGATAACCATAATAAAATCCAGCCATGTTGGCTATCTGAAGATTTGAATAATATAATGCAATGATTTATGAGCGCATGATTCCAATGGCACAATCCAAATATATACTGGCAACTTATAGTCCCAAGCCAGGCCGTTTTAATAAACACCGTATAATTTATCATCATATTGGCAACTTATAGTCCAAAGACTGGCTGGGTTAATAAACACCGGATAATTTATCATCATACTGGCGACTTATAGTCCAAAGCCAGGCCGGGTTAATAAACACCGGATAATTTATCATCATACTGGCGACTTATAGTTCAAAGACAGGCCGGGTTAATAAACACTAGATAATTTATCATCATACTGGTGACTTATAGTTCAAAGCCAAGCCGGGTTAATAAACGCCAAATAATTTATCATCATACTTGCGACTTATAGTCGAAAGCTAGATCGGGTCAATAAACATCAGTTTATCATAAAGTGTTGTAAACCTCAAAAAGAGAAAATTTGCCAAATAAAAGTATGGGAAGACGCGAGGCTTTTCATGGGCTACCAGGCCCAAAATCGAGGCTTTTCATCGGCTGCCAGTCCACTGAGTTAAACCATTTACAAAGCCTTTTTAGATGGACCTCGCATTAATCAATCGTCATTTTAACTTTGACAAGTTCAGAGTCTGTATAAGATTGACTTGTCAAACGTTCGGCGGGTCGTACCAGGATTACCTGGGCAGAGTGACTTACTTAAAAAAGGCAGGATAACCCGGGGTTTTAGGTGAATACACCTGGCTTCCAAGCCTGGCTTGATAGCCTATTACAAGGGTCATTAAAACTCTTTGTTGTTGTGCACCTTCCCATTGGGCGACCCGGTGCATCCGGCAGTTGATAGTATATGATAATTTGCCTCCATTTTGTTGAAAGAAAACTGGGCTACCCAAGCTGTGACTTGCTCATACTCAATAAACAGCTCATGCAGACAGGTGCGGCCCGGTATGTTGATATTGACCAGGCCGCGAGAGACGGACGACAAGGACGACCGCAACATCAGAGGTGGCATAGATAGCTGAGTCGGCCGTGGTGATGCACCGAGCTTGATGGTATGGTCAGATGCTAGCGCATTATAATGGTGGCGCGAGCTATACATCCATGACACGACCACAGCTTTTGTGATGAACAATTGCTCCTGCATAAATAATATTGCAAGTCGGAATAATTTGTTCTTTTAGAGAATAAAAAATGTATCAATAAAAATTGATTGGACAGATTTCACCTTGATACGTTAGGCCAGAAATTATCCACTTCAGAGTTGACGATCACCACGGGTTAGTCGGCCGCGGGAGCGGACAAATGAACCGACCGTGGCGTTGTAAGCCGGTGCGGACGGGCGAGTCAATCACAGGCGCAGTAAGCTATGCGGATGGGCGAGTTGATGTAGACCGGATTACGGGGACAGCGGTCTGTGCGTGCCGTATGGGCAGCGTGGCACGGATGAACGCTAGTGCAGGATTATGCTGGCACGTTCCGTATCCGAGATATTACGCCACATTTGTAGTGAACAATTGTCCTGCATAAAAAAGTATCGCAAACCGAAGTAATTGTTCACACAAAAATTAACATGTGCTATTAAAACAGACTGGACGAATATCACCTGATGCATTTAGACGACAAATGATCTTTGTGCAATATCCGTCGGAACGTCTGACTGTGATTTTTGACCTAGGAACTGATGCCTTTGGCAGATGGGTGATTCTCCATTCATTATTTGTCCCAAAAGTGCATACGTTTCTGCTGACCCTCTTTGGTCCACACATAGCTAACATGGATGGAGAAAATCCCTGTATGCTACTTCTCTTTTCTCTGAAATAACCTGCAGCTCTTCTTCTGCCCCATCTTTCTCAGGAGGGAGGGTCAGCTCAAGGCAACGGCTGACGCAGGCGAACCAGCGGCCGACCGGGCCACACGCGGTGTAAGCTGGTGGTATCTCGCCGAGGCCACGGAGGCGGATGTAGGGTGCGGCAGAACCAGCACGGGTGGGTCACGCGGCGCCGGCAGGCGGACAGCAGCTTGAATCCGGGCACGGCCTAATGCAGTGATCGAGGTTGGCCGACGGGGGCAGCTTGTAGGCGAGGTCACGGAGATGGCGGTTTCAACGGCAAACCACGTGTAGCTTGGCGAATCGATGCGGAGCCGGCACGGGGTGGCGCAGGAGGCTAGGCGCTAGGCAAGCAGCAATAGCAGAGTCCAAGTCATGGTGGATTCGACCGATCCACATCTGGCACTGCGGTTTCCTTCCCTTTTTTAGCCCTAATGATGATCTAGCAGCAGCACTTGATCTCTTCCGACTCGGATGGATGCATTAGTCAAGGGAAAAAAGACATCTGGTCTAGTAGTAGTATTCAAGTAGTACTAGCCCCTTTTCCCCAAATGAACAGTTGATGATGGATTTCACGTTGCATAGTGCTAGTTTAAGTAGTACTAGTCTAGTACTTTTGATTTGATCTTGATTTGACCGGGAGTAGATGATTGCACGTACGTGAGCTGGCTCCCCCGTTTAAAACGGCAATAAAACAACAAAGTACTTTGAACCGGTCTCAGTTTCGCCGGATTGCACGGCCGTTCCGGCGGAAATCAACTTCACTTGGACCGGCGGATCAATAGGTCACGTGCGATGGCGCACACGGAACCCTAGTTTCTTTCGATCTCAAACCATGTGCTACCGGCTCCAAAGTTTAATCATGTTCCTGATCACAAAATAACAAACTTGCCGGTTCTTTCTCATCCGAAGAAATCGCGAGCTCGTCGATTCCTAGATGAGATCCCTTCAAGAACTCAACACCACCATGCGCTAGCCCCACTGTCGGTGTCAAAACCGGCGGATCTCAGGTAGGGGGTCCCGAACTGTGCGTCTAAGGCGGATTGTAACAGGAAGCATGGGACGCGATGTTTACCCAGGTTCGGGCCCTCTTGATGGAGGTAATACCCTATGTCCTGCTTGATTAATATTGATGATATGAGTATTACAAGAGTTGATCTACCACGAGATCGTAGAGTCTAAACCCTAGAAGCTAGCCTATGGTATAATTGTATGTTGTCCTACGGATTAAACCCTCTGGTTTATATAGACATCGGAGAGGGCTAGGGTTACACAGAGTCAGTTACAAGGGAGGAGATCTACATATCCATATTGCCAAGCTTGCCTCCCACACCAAGGAAAGTCCCATCCGGACACGGGACGAAGTATTCAATCTTGTATCTTCATAGTCCAATAGTCCGGCCAAAGGATATAGTCCGGCTGTCCGGAGACCCCCTAATCCAGGACTCCCTTAGTAGCCCCCGAACCAGGCTTCAATGACGATGAGTCTGGAGCGCAGTTTCATCTTCGGCATTGCAAGGCGAGTTCCTCTCCAAATTCTGAATATCTACTGAGTAGTGTCCGGCTCCCCATAAATGTTGCACGTCTTGGCTTCTGCGCCCAATAAGGGCTATCTTCCACGTGTCGAGCGAATGCGAGGAGCCAGGGCATTTTTACATTCGCCACCCTAGCCATGTAAATAAACTGTCTATTAAAGGGACGGGGATTCTTAGATACAAACCACACCATCCTCCCACGGCGAGTTTCCATCGGAGCGTGCTCGGAAAAAATCCATTCCAATGTGGACGGCCACCGCAGATCCTCCTCCCGCTCCCGTAGCCCTAAGCCCGGTGACTAGGAGAAGTGTTCCGTCCCGCACAGCCAATTAGTAGAGTTGCAGACCCAGGGATTTCGCCCTCTAGCATATATGGTCCCAGTTCGAGCCGGGCTCGCCACCTATAATGGCGGGGAGCAAGCGGAGAGCTTCCCCAATCCCTCCAAGGGGGAGCGGGTATGCCTTGTACCTTATTTACAAAGGGGACTTGTATTTCCGATCCATCCGTTCCTCCGCGGGATCCTAGAGTTTTACGACCTCCAGTTGCATAATTTTACCCCCGCTTCCATATTACACATCGCTGGTTATGTTGCCCTTTGTGAGCTGTTTCTGGGCTGCGAGGCTCATTTCGAGCTGTGGAAGAGGCTATTCTGCCTTGTGCCCCGTACACAGGAGGGGTCACTATATCAAGTGGGTGGAACCAAAATATGGCGCATCGCCGGGACCGGATAACTGTCCGGTACCCCGAAGATGACATCCGAAGACTGGCCTTCGGAGTGGTTTTACAGGGAGGACGTCCCCCTTCCAGATCCTGTTCGGAGGGGTGTTCCCGAGTTCCACAATGCTCCTCTGAAGAAATGCCGAAGCTGGCGCCCACAGAGCCCCAGGAGGAAGATAAAGGAGAAGTCCTTTACCTGATGGACCGGATTAAAGTGCTGGCTCAATCAGGATTGACAATAATCGAGGTTATGTCAATATGCATAATGTGGGGGGTGCAACCACTTCAATATCGAGGGCACCCCCGATGGTGTTTTAATGGGGAAGATGATGCCACCCGCTGCGGGCGTAAGGGACCGGACTCCACTGCTGCTTTAGCAAAAATTCTGTCCGAGTTGTTCAAGGGAGAGGAAGAGGAGTTCATCCGTATTAAGCCACGAGATGGATTGTCCATGTACAACCCTCCAAGCTGGGTGAGCTATCACTCTTTACTCCCAACCTTCCCGCATTCTTTGTCGTAAATACTCACCTTGTTGTTTCACAGCAGGAACTGCAAAAAGCTGTAAGGGAGGTCAATAGCCCGCCTCCACAACCGGAGGACCCTGACCGGGCCCTCAATCCTAGACTAGAAGAGGATCCGGACATATTTGTGGAGCTAATAGACAGGATGTTCTATCAATTGAGCTGCGATGACGCCATGGTGGCCATCATAACTGACTATCCTGGGCTACTCCCTGCATCGCAGGTAAGGGAAAACCGAAGTCCCAACTTCCAAGAAGGATCCCCTTTTATGCACTTTACCTACCGTACACATATGGTGCTTTACAGGGAAGGCCTTCGGGACGCCATGCCGAACCCGAGTGACTCGCCAACACGGGGCACCGAAGCCAGGTAGGCCAAAAAGGAAGGCGGTCAGGACTGAGATGCCGGCGCAGAGGTATGACACAAAACCTCGCTCCGTGGTTGTCGTCTTTCTTTAAAATATAATGACGTCCATGTTTCCTAGCAGGAAAAATGCTTGCTGGACTATATCCGGAGAGGCCGCCGATCACGCCTCCACCAGTCGGGCTCCAGGGCCGGATATAGAGGCGGAAGCTAACACGGGGTGGACGCCGGATGCTCCTCCTACAGAGGATGCGGACAGACTATCCGCTACAAATTCCGAAGTGGAGAGCGCCATGAATCACAAGCGTCGCCTGGCCATACTCTGTGACGCTTGTTTCTCCCAAGAGGCGTTCGATGCCTTCAACTCAGGAGACGCGTACATCCGTGCTGCTCAAAATGGTCTTGCAAGAGCCACGGACCAGTATGTAAAGGATATACGAGTAGTAAAATCTAACGATTATATATATCAGTAGCCCCTGAGACTTGAAACAGTTGACACAACTGATTTAAGGATCATTATTTGTGCAGGTTCTTATAGAGAAGAATACCCTATTGTCTCAAAAGCTGGAAGAGTGCAAAGCCCAGCTACAGGCCACGGTGGCCGCGTTGAAGGAGTCCGAGAAGGCCCCCTCTGGTAACATTTGCTTCCATTGCAAAGATTTACAGGTACTAGATAGTATGCGGCATGCATGAAAATCTAACAGTAGATGTTGCAGATGAACTCGGTGTGAATCCGGAGGCCGTGCCGGAGGATGCACAACGTGCTAATCGACAGCTAAATGCTGGCGAGCGCGTGCTTTCGCGGGTCAGGTAGGAGAAAAATAATCTCCAGGATGCCAATATCCAGCTGGACGTGGAACTGAAAGACGTCCGAGCCTAGTTTGCAGACTCCGTAAAGGAGAATAAGCGGCTTCGACACGACATTTTTAGTAAGTGCTTGAACGAAGTTTTGAAGAAATTCGGCAAAGAAGCCGGCTAACAGAGTTATGTCTGCAGGTATGCTGACGGGTCGTCCCGCGGAGGAGATGCCCGGGTCTGCAGGTGATCTTCTACCAGAGCTCTCACAACTGCACGAACAAGTTCGGCAGGTGATGGAGGGAATTGCCCAAGCCTTGTGGCCTTCTGCGTCCCTGCCAGGAGGCATGGGGGAGCTTGTAGAGGAGCTCAAGGGAGCGCGGCAGCGCTTCCAATTATGGAAGATATCAGTCTTCCTACAAGGTGCAAGGGAAGCCTGGGCTATGGTGAAGACGCGATATACCAAAGCTGACCCAAACCACATGGCCGAGGTCGGACCTGTGGGGCCCGATGGGAAAGAGATCCCCGTCAGTTTGGTGTATGACCAAGTAGAATTAGCTGCAAAGTATTCCCAACAGGATTGTAGGCTAGACAGCCTGTTGGATGGTATAGAAGAACTTAATCAGTCTTAGTGAATGTGTACTTCAAGTGACATATATAATGTCCCTAGTCGGATTGTAAATCACTTGTCATGGCGGACCTTTTCGCTTCGACCTCTGGACCCGATAGTCTAGAGTGTATCTGAATACCCACTTGGTTATGTAAAAACCGGGGCATGCATGGAAACCAGGCGTAGGGGTCATAAGTGCTTGAACAGACAAGTACCCAACTAGCTATGTTATATTACATGGATAGTAAGAAACATCATCCAGGGAGAATAGTTCTATTAAGGGTTCCTTTCCCTGGGTACGCATGCCCTAATGTGCATGTCCGAACTGCGAAAAGAGACATAGGCTATAAACATCTAGAGGCATGTGTCAAATTAAATAAAAGTCATCTTTTGTTCACGGACCGAATATTGCTTTAAGAACGCTAGCTTTCGGCTTCACCCAGTCTGAGGCACACATTCGGCTGACCCGGTAGTAACAATCGTAGAGGTGCTCCCCTTATGCCCTAGCCGAATTAACGGGAATGTAGGGCATAAATACAAGAGCCATGCAACCCAGCTTGGCCAAAACTTAAGTCATATCGATGCATATAATGGAGAAAAAAGGTACATGCGGAAGAGTAACACATGTGTGGGTCATAAAGCCCAGAAAAATAGTTATATTAAGCTTCTGTATAAGAAGCCCCCAGGTATAATGAGCATGGTTAGTGCGTCAAGATTGTGTAACCAAGACACAAGTTTAGCCTTTTCAGTCCTTGAGGAGAATAAAAAGAGAGAAAGAGAGAAAAGACACATAATTGATATGCAAAAAATTGATGAAGGTAATGAGACGGACATAGAGTCCGGCACTCGGCGTAGAATCTTCGGAGTCTGGCTGTGTTCCATGGGTTTGTCTCGAGTCGATTGTCCGATGCATCTCACAGATGGTACGCTCCACCGGTCAGAACCTGGTCAATAATGAAGGGACCTTCCCATTTGGGCTTGAGCTTGTTCTTTTTCTTCTCCGGCAGGCGTAGAACTAGTTCGCCAGCGTTATAGGTTTTGGCCCGTACTTCTCTGCTTTGATACCTTCGAGCCTGTTGCTGATAGAATGCAGAACAGGCTTTTGCCACGTCGCGCTCCTCCTGCAGGGCATCCAAACTGTCCTGCCGATCGAGCTCGGCCTCTTTTTCTTCATACATGTGCACTCGAGGTGAGTCATGAATTATGTCGCAGGGCAGAACTGCCTCTGCGCCGTACACCACACCATAAAGAATGGTGTGTATCCGGTAATGCGATTCGGCATGGTCCGCAGCCCCCATAGTACGGAGTCGAGCTCCTCTACCTAGTGCGTGTTTGATTCCTTTAAGGATCACACTAATCTGGGTTTGATGCCGCTCATGATGAGACCATTTGCTCGCTTGACTTTACGGTTAGTTTGCGGGTGATAGACAGAAGCATAATCGAGCTTGATGCCCATGTTGCTGCACCAAAGTTTTACCTCGTCATCTGTAAAGTTCATGCCGTTGTCAGTAATGATGCTATGGGGGATGCCGTATCGGTGTACAACCCCAGATATGAAGTCTATCACCGGTCCGGATTCAACCCTTTTAACAGGTTTGGCTTCTATCCATTTGGTGAATTTATCCACCATGACCAGTAAGTATTTTTTCTTATGGGTTCCCCCTTTAAGGGGTCCGACCATATCAAGCCCCCAGACCGCAAAGGGCCAAGTAATAGGGATTGTTTGGAGAGCGGTGGGCGGCATATGGCTTTGGTTTGCAAAAAGCTGGCAACCGACGCAATGTTGGACAAGATACTGTGCATCTGCTCGGGCCTTCGGCCAATAAAAACCTGTACGGAAGGCCTTGCTTACAAGGGCCCGGGCTGCGGCATGGTGGCCGCCGAGTCCAGCATGGATTTCTGCCAAAAGCTTTTGCCCTTCCTCTTCGGAGATGCACCTTTGAACGACTCCGGTAGTGCTTTTCTTATAAAGCTCTCCCTCGTGGACCTTGTAGGATTTAGATCGCCGCGCTATGTAGCGTGCCTCATTTTGGTCCTCGGGTAGTTCATGCCTGGTTAGGTATGCCAGGAAAGGTTCTGTCCACGGGGCGATGACGGATATTATCACGTGGGCTGAAGGTGTTATTTCGATGGCAGAGCCTCCGATTGTGTCAGAATGTTCGGTATCTGGTGTTGGGGTCGGGTCCGGACTATTGTTACCGGTGTCCCCTTCCAATACCATGGATGGCTTAAAAAGCCTTTCCAAGAAGATGTTAGGTGGGACAGGATTGCGCTTAGCGCCGATACGGGCGAGGATATCCACCGCTTGATTGTTTTCCCAAGCCACATGGTGGAATTCAAGCCCCTCGAACCCCGCTGACATTTTGAGGACAGCGTTGCGATATGCCGCCATTTTCGGATCCTTGGCGTCAAAGTCTCGATTTGTTTGAGATATTGCGAGGTTCGAGTCCCCACGCACCTCCAGGCGTTGAATGACCATGGAAACTGCCATCCGGAGACCATGTAATAGGGACTCGTATTTGGCTATGTTGTTGGAGTCTGTGTATAGTATTTGGAGTATGTATTGAACTGTATCTCCGGTGGGGGACGTCAGGACGACGCCAGCCCCCAGACCAGCCAGCATTTTAGAGCCGTCAAAGTGCATGATCCAATTGGAGTATGTGTCGTACTCTTTAGGGAGTTCGGCTTCTGTCCATTCGGCGACGAAATCGGCCTGTACTTGCGACTTAATGGCTCGCTGTGGTCTATATGTTATGTCGAACGGGAGGAGCTTGATAGCCTATTTGGCAATCCGGCCCGTGGCATCGCGGTTGTTTATTATGTCGTTGAGTGGTACTTCTGAAGCCACCGTGATTGAACACTCTTGAAAGTAGTGTCGTAATTTCCGGGATGCCATAAATACCGCGTATGCTATCTTTTGATAATGTGGGTACCGTGATTTGCATGGAGTGAGGACAGTGGACACATAATAGACCGTCTTTTGAAGTGGAAATTTGTGTTCGTCCGTCTCTCGTTTGACGACGACCACTGCGCTTACAACTTGGTGAGTTGCCGCTATATATAACAACATTGGTTCGCCAACATTTGGCGCGGCCAAGATTGGGTTGGTGGCCAGGATGGCTTTTATTTCTTCCAATCCGAATGTGGCTGCGTCCGTCCACTCGAAGTGTTCGGTGCGTCGAAGAAGGCGATAAAGGGGGAGTGCCTTTTCTCCTAATCAGGAGATAAAGCGGCTTAAGGCCGGCACGCATCCAGTTAACTTCTGGATTTGCTTGAGGTCAGTTGGGATAGCCAACTACGACAGAGCGAGGATTTTAGCCGGATTTGCTTCAATTCCTCTACTGGAGACGATAAAGCCCAGGAGCTTTCCGGCAGGTATGCCGAAAACGCATTTTTCCGGATTGAGCTTAATGTCGTATGTTCGGAGATTGTCGAACATGAGCCTCAAGTCGTCTATTAAGGAGTCGACATGTCTGGTTTTAACGACCACATCGTCTACGTATGCCTCCACTATTTTGCCGATTTGCTTTTCTAGACATGTCTGAATCATGTGCCGATATGTTGCGCCAGCGTTTTTGAGCCCGAAAGGCGTTGTGTTAAAACAGAAGGGGCCATATGGAGTGATAAATGCCGTTGCGGCTTGATCGAACTCCACCATCTTAATTTGGTGGTAACCGGAGTATGCGTCAAGGAAGCACAATGAGTCGTGTCCTGCGGTAATGTCGATAATTTGATCGATGCGAGGGAGGGGGAAGGGAACCTTTGGGCAAGCCTTATTAAGGTCCTTGAAGTCGACGCATAGGCGCTAGGATTTGTCCTTCTTTGGTACCATTACCAGGTTTGCAAGCTAGTCCGGATGCTTTATTTCCCTAATGAATCCGGCCTCTAGTAACTTGGCTAGCTCCTCTCCCATGGCTTGATGCTTAGGTTCGGAGAAACGCTGAACAGTCTGCTTGACTGGCTTGAATCCCTTTAGAATGTTGAGGCTATGCTCGGCCAGCCTGCGTGGGATTCCTGGCATGTCTGAAGGGTGCCAGGCGAATATGTCCCAATTCTCGCGTAGGAACTCCCGTAGTGCGGCGTCTACAGCGGGGTTTAACTGTGCCCCGATGGATGCTGTTTTTGTGGGGTCCGTTGGATGGACTTGCAATTTGACTATTTAATCCGCTGGTATAAAAGAAGTGGACTTGGATCTTTTTTCTAGTATCACATCGTCCCTATCCACTTTGGAATGTAGCGCGGTTAATTCCTCCGCCACGAGGGCTTCAGATAATGCCTCGAGGGCCAGTGCGACTGTTTTGTTCTCGGCGCGGAGTGCTATGTCCGGATCACTAGCTAGAGTGATGATTCCGTTGGGCCCGGGCATTTTGAGCTTCATGTACCCGTAATGGGGTATGGCTTGGAAGATCATGAATGCCTCCCGCCCTAGAAGGGCATTGTATCCGCTACCGAACGGGGCCACTTGGAATGTAATTTCTTCGGACCTGTAATTCTCCGGAGTGCCGAATACCACATCTATTGTGATTTTCCTAGCGCAATGTTCCTCGCGACTAGGGATGATTTCTCGGAAGGTCGTGCTGCTCTGCTCAATACGGTTTATGTCTATTTCCATTTGTGAAGAGTCTCCTCATAAATGAGGTTTAATCCGCTGCCGCTGTCCATGAGCATTTTATGAGCCGAAAGTTGTCCACAATTGGACTAAGGACCAAGGCGGCTGGTGCTCGGGGTGTTTGGAATTTAGATTCGTCACTGGCATTGAAGGTGATTGCCGTGTCGCTCCATGGATTTACTGCTGCCACATGGCAGACTTCGGCAAGGCTGCGGAGTGCTCGCTTACGCCTATTATTTGAGGCGAAGGTCTCGAAGACTGTCAATACTGTATTGTTATCCATGGGAGGGTGCTCTGAGGTGTTTTGGATGAGGAGATACTCACCGCTCTTGGCCACCTGCCGGAGTACCCAACATGCTCTAAGGCTATGTGTTGGTATGGTATCCGCTGTACTATGAATTTTGCAGGGACCGTTGAGCCATCCATCCAATACGGTTCCACGCCCTGTAGTGGGCTTTTGCTTCTTTGTAATGGAGTCGGGTGACTTATGAGAGTGCACCCTTTTAGTTTGGACTGGGGGGTTTTGTCAGAGCCGGATTATCCCATAATTTTGTTTGGGTTTTCCAGGCGCTTTCCATCACAGAGTACTTCCGTTCTATGGCCGCCAGGTCAGCGAAGTGCGCTATGTCATGGCGACTTATGGAGTTGAGGATTCCCTTGTCCATGCAATTGTTGCAAAAGAACAAAATTGCGTCTTCCTCGCGACAATCCTTGACCTTGTTCATTACAAGGAGGAATCTGGCCCAATAGTGATGTACTATCTCTTGGGGCTCTTGCCTAATGTGGGAAAGATCGTTTGTATCTGGGTGGGTGGGTGGATTTAAGTCTGGACCTTGACCCAATCTGAGACCCCGGGGCGGGGGAGTTTCCGATCTTGGAAGTTCGGGCTTTGGGATGTTGCCCCGCAGGTTCGGTATGCAGCCTGATTCTAGGTTCATGGTTAGGGCGATGTCCGGACATAGTTCGTCCTCAGGATAGAGGGAGAACTGCCGCATTGCTCCTCCACCACCGCTATCTAATGGGTGACCGACGAAGAGTTAATTTCCCTTTGGTCGGGTTTACGCCCAATCCGATCGTAGTCCGTAGCGACTCCCAGAGCGGCGATGCGATCCAAGAGGTCGTTCAAAGAGGAGAGCTCCATTGGATCCATCTGCTCGGTGAATTTCGAGCTGATGGGGAGGATATTTTCGATGACCCGAGAAGTCATCGGCGGCGCAGTGGCCGAGCGGGCGGTCATGACGAAGCTGCCTAGTCGGAGAGTTTGGCCTACAGCCAGGGCTCCCCCAGAGGTGATGTTGTCCTTGACAACGAGATGAGCCATCCTTCCCTATGATGATGACACAGTGGAACTCTCAATGAAAGCACCAATGTCGGTGTCAAAACCGGCAGATCTCGGGTAGGGGGTCCCGAACTGTGCGTCTAAGGCGGATGGTAACAGGAGGCAGGGGATGTGATGTTTACCTAGGTTCGGGCCCTCTTGATGGAGGTAATACCCTACGTCCTGCTTGATTGATATTGATGATATGAGTATTACAAGAGTTGATCTACCACAAGATTGTGGAGGCTAAACCCTAGAATCTAGCCTATGGTATAATTGTCTGTTGTCCTACGGACTAAACCCTCCGGTTTATATAGACACCGGAGGGGGCTAGGGTTACACAGAGTCAGTAACAAGGGAGAAGATCTACATATCTGTATTGCCAAGCTTGCCTTCCACGCCACGGAAAGTCCCATCCGGACACGGGACGAAGTCTTCAATCTTGTATCTTCATAGTCCAATAGTCCGGCCAAAGGATATAGTCCGGCTGTCTGGAGACCCCCTAATTCAGGACTCCCTCACCCACGATGGGCGCCAACTGTCGTGAATTTGTCACGGCAGATGTCCTAGTGTGAGGACATAGTCGTGAGGCCAACGCATCTATGTGGTAGCTTGAGAGGGGTTGATCGGAATCGAGAGACGCAACACAAGACAAGGGTTTAGACAGCTTCGGGCCCTAGGAAACATCATCCGGTAATAACCCTACATGCTGTTTGTGGCTAGGTCTCATTATCATCATGAGGGAATCGCCGGTAAACCGGCTCTTTGTGTCTAGCCCTAAAGATTGTTTCTTCTTTCCTGTCCCTCTTTGGGAAGCCATGCTCCTCCTTATATATGTTGAAGGGGCGGTTTACATGACTAGTCCTAGTTGGATTAGGATTACTCTATTACAAGTGGAGTCCTAGTCTTGCTTCCTTTGTAGGAGAATATTCCTTGTGCTTTCCTCATAAACCGGCCCACCATAACATGAACCGGCCTTCAATAAACTGCCTTCTGGGCCACCGGGTCTTGTCGTTCCTCTGACCCGCTCGCCGGGTCACCCATGAGTTGCCAGGGTCGGGCGGTCACTTAGTGAGTCGCTAAGTCCGTCCGGGTTATACTTCCGGCTGGGTTACGCCGCGGGGTATATACCCGATAGGCGGTAATTGACGCAAACTCGTTACGTGTCGTCTTTCTTTTGGACAAAGAGAACACCACATCCCCAAGGAGATGAACTTGGTCTGATCAAACTCAGACGTTCTTGTTCATCGAGCTGTTTCTTCAATTCTTTCAGCTCTTCTGGCCCAAGCTTGTAGGGACGCTTGCAAACGGCTTCTGTACCGGGCTCAAGCTCAATAACCAATTCAACTAGACGGTGAGGAGGCATATCCGGAAGCTCTTCTGGAAAGACATCTTGATACTCACAAACAACTGGAATTTGAGAAATAGCGTTAATCTCGCCTTTCTCGTTGAGAGAGAACAACTGAATGGTGTTATCACGAGCCGCAAAGATAATCACATCTTCGAACGGATGTGTCAATTTAACTTCCTTGGCATCACAATCAATAAAAGCGTTGTTCTTAGAAAGCCAATCCATGCCAAGAATGAGATCAATATCGGAGTTTCCGAGTGTCGGGGAAAGCAAACAGGGGTATATATTTTCCCCTGACTCGTGCACGGACAGTGAAGATGCAGGCACAAGAATAAGATTGCAGCACAAAGGAAACACCGAAGCACAAGAGGTCAGATCTTCAAGAAACCGACGTGCAACTCAAGAAGACCAGGAGGAGCCAGAGAAGCAAGACGCACCAAGGAAAAAAAACCCTTGGCGGGCAGGCGAGCCTGGCGAGGACGGGGTTTACCCCAGAAGAAAGCTTTTGAGGCATCCCGACAGGTCTACCGAGGCTCACGGAGACAGAACCAACCCACCGCACCACCTCATCATGACCCAAGTCGTGGATCAGTGCAGTGTCAAGCTCCAAAGTGACTAAGTGGCCGCTATTCACCACTTCGAAGGCATTTCATACAGAAAACGCCTACAAGTGACACCCATCCTGCGACGTGTCGAGCAAGCAGATGCAAAGCTGGCAAAACAGGCTACCGGGCAAGCTGCGATGTGACATTGAGCGGCACATTTAATACGCTCTGTCAGCCAGCAGAGTTAGGTATGATAACACTATTTTTTATCTAATTAGTGTATAATGACTGATTTGCCACTGCGGTGATCCCTTTGTCTCTAAAAGGAGGCCCAAGGAAACAGTAGAAAGGGTTGGACCCTTGGTTGGAAAACTTAGACACTCACACACTCATACACGCGTAGCTGCTCTCGCCCTAAGGCAACCTTATCGGGCAAGCAAGTTATGTTCACCATCATTATTTCCACATCAATCCATCAAAGCAAGAGTAGGGTTTTACGCCTCACGGCGGCCCGAACCTGGGTAAAGTCGCCCATGTGATCTCTGTCGTGTTGTCTCTCATTTTTTCGCTCTTTGTGCAACGTGCCATCCCCCCGCTGAACCAGAAACGGGCTCTTGGTACCATAGGTGGCCATGATTTCCTGCGATATCTTTGGCGCGCTAGGTAGAGGGATCACTTGTGCGAATCCGAGGGCGTGAGCAGTGCGTCATATCCGTTACGGCTCTGCCAAGGTTTTTCCTTTGGAACTAGTGGCTTCCAGAAGAATTTGGAGATAGACGTACCATCCCCGCACCTGCTTTGTTCAACATTTCACCACACCATGGTCGTGGCCGTGGTAAAGATCGGTGCCAGCTGTGATAGGCCCTTTCCTAGGAGGCCTGTGCAGCGCGACCACCGCTCGGGCGCCGATCGGAAAGAAGGGGGAGGTGCGCGGGAGCGAGGTTCCTCCTCTCCCTCCCTCTTCAGCAATCGAGCTGCTCTGCCCGTGGCGTCGTCAATGTTGGTAAGTACCGTATGATACTCGCTTCGACATTTACCCTGTTTAGGGAAATCCAGAGTAAAGCACCGGTACGAATCCATTGATTGATGTCCCGGCAAGTATGTTCCAGCAAGGCCATCCACACTGGCGTGACTCTCATGCTGGCTGCTGTTGGGTTGTTCAAAAAGAGTGTAGGGGAGGAAGAGGGACCGGGAATGCCTGGTACCGTATTCCACACTACAAAAAAGGAACATCCGTGACATTTTGGGCAAACGGATTTTTTTTCTGTCATACTTATGACACTTCTATGACGATAATTGTGACAAACCCGGTATCATCATAGATGTGGTGGGGTCGTACTTCTATGACAAAAAATCATGACAAAACATGGGTTTTCATCCTGGGCGGGCCGGAGACGCAGCTGCATGACATTCTTTGGGCCATCCATGACGGAAAAAACTATGGTAGAAGCGAGGGCGAGGAAAATATCAAGGAATTCCCGGTTACGGTGGGTGATCGGGGGCTGAGCGATGCGCGTTTCTCTCATATGTACGCGCGTGTGTTCGAGGCGTTGGGCTCTAACTGAACCCGAGCTAGGCGTTGGGCTCTAACTGAACCCGAGTGTGATTCCTTCGCTACTTCTGCTAACTGAAGCCGATCGATGTTGCCTCTGGATGAACAGTGACCGTTGTTGAGGGGGTTTGGATGAACAGTTCTAGGGGGGGTTGGATGAATAGGACCCCATGGAAGTAGAGGCCATTGCTGCTAGATGAACAGTACCCCGATCGATCGAGCCGGTGGATGAACAGGACACTGTGGAGGGCTGGATGAATAGGACCCCGTGGAGGGCTGGTTGAACAGGAGCCGATGGAGGGCTGGATAAACAGTAGCCCGTAGAGGGCTGGGTTGAACAGGACCCCGTGGAGACGGTCGGTTGAACAGTAGCCGATGGAGGGCTGGATGAATAGTAGCCCGTGGAGGGGTGGTTGAACAGGACCCCGTGGAGAGGGCTGGTTGAATAGTAGCCGGTGGAGGAGTGCACGGTGGAGGCTGGATGAACAGGAGCCCGTGGATGAACAGTCGCAAGTGGAGGCTGGAGGAGGTCGACGGCGGAAGAACAGTAGCCCGTGGAGGCTGGAGGAGGTCGACGGTGGAGGTAAACAGTATCCCGTGGAGTCCCATTTTGTGGTACGCCACACCCCTCCTGATGAACAGGACCCCCGTTTCGACCGAAGCGCTCCAACAAAAGTCAGTTTCCTCCGTTTTGTGGTACGCCACACCCCTCCTGAACAACAGGACCCCGTTTCCACCGTAGGAGGTCTATTTCCTCCATTTTGCGGTACGCCAGACCCCTCTCGATGAACAGGATCTCGTTTCCACGGTGGCCGGTCGAACACAAGGCCGTTTTGTGGGGACCCCGACTCATAAGTCGTGATCGCCGAATGCACGTGTACAGTGATCCCAGAGATCAATGCTCACTGAACACATAAAAGCTGAATAACAAGAGTCTTACATCCACACATACCGTCTTACACAAATTATGACCATTAAGGTCAAGTCTTGAGTATAACTTCGCAGTGGAAATCTTCGTCGATAACTTGGACCCATGCCATCTGTCTTAACCCTACAGGCATTCTGACTGGGAAGCGTCCTATCTCTCATGTTCATTACCAAGGTACTCTTCATTAAATCCTGTTCTTTCATACCTGGCCAATAAAATAACCAGTGGCAAGCCAATGAGTACTTTGAATGTACTCGCAAGCAACCCATGATTGGAACAAGGCACAATAATGCAATGATATATCACTAAGTAGGTAGTTTGCAAAAAGCTAGTTTTGAGTGCAATGACATGATCTTTCAACCTATAAAGTATGCATCATGAGAGTACAGATATCCGTATGAACAAGTTACAGATATCAACATAAACAGAGTTGGACACCAATCCAACTTCATCATTGTGTCAAGTCATCTGACTTAACCCCAAATAGTTTTATCAACACACACACGCGGTTTGTAAAACTCTGGACATAGTTTAAGCAGCACCGCTCAACTATCCTTGACCGTGGACACGACTATTCGAATAGTTTTACACTCTGCAGAGGTTGCACACTTTACCCACAAGATCCGGGGAACTTCCATGTCAACCACGACCCGCGGTACCTCAAGTACCCGGGGTAAGCACCCGATCACTATATTTCCCTAGACGACACTAAGATAGAGTCCACTCGATTGGTAGTAACCCCCGTGCCCAACATTTTACATCTTAAAATTGTGGATCCTTGCTCCCATATTTATCACATACCACAAGCACGGGGTACCAACGGTGTGTCCGGTGCCCTGTGAAAACAATCATGGTCGCCCTACCTGGCACGACCCCGTACCGAGAGAGCGCAACAACAACTCTCCCGTCACTAGTAATGCAGGGTCCAAGCTAGTATTGGCCTACGTAATCAACAATGCCCTTTCCCATATAAGGGTAGAGTGGTTGCGCATGTAAGGTTGGGACAGTCGAAAAATCTTAAATCTAATCCATTTTCGACAACAACACACACACACTTGCCTCGATACACCACTTTGTCATCAAGTAGTTACCCAACTCATTATCTCCCTCGGGCGTAAGTGGCACCCGACGGGGTTTTCGAAAAAGTCTTCTGAAAATACCTTGTCTCCATCACCATGCATATTCCCGTCCCTTTTTGCGTAGCAACTACTTTAGCATCCTATCTACTCCCACCGGCATAACCCTCATAAGAAGGTAGGGACATGCACAATGCAAGTATCAGCGAGGAAGTACAGTGGCAAACCACCCATGTGGTCACCTCATCATCATGTCTCCGACGCAAGCAATAGAAGTGTTATATGACATGCATAAAAAGGTTTCATAGACATGGTCAAAGGGCTGCTTGCCTGGTTCATCAGAGTCTTCAATTCTTCTGGTCCATCTCCGTGTATTTCGTCTACTTCATCAACTAACGTCGGAAACAATCATAGTAAGCAACACAACAAGGCAGAAAATAAAAGTTCTCTAAAAATATTGATTTGACTTTTCTAGGACATCTCTGGTTATATGAAAAATAACCAGAGTGGTTCCATTGGGATTGGGTCAGTATATATTTCTGAACATTTCAATATGATGGAATCAAGGGATTTGTGGATTTGCAAGAAGTGTCCAGAATCATTATTTTGAAAAATGAGCAAGGGCACCCATTGAACAAAGAATGATTTTAGAAGCACCTAGGAGTTGGTTTCACTCGATATGGAGTTCAAATGATTTTCCTATGAATTTGCAAAGTTGACAAATATGAAGAAATGGTTCATTATTTTGTGTGGCACAGAAAGTATTGGGAAAAATGTTCATAAGCTAAGTTATGAACTTAGAAGCATCTAGGGATTTGAATCATGGCATTTGGATCAAAAATGAGCATTCTTTGATTTTCTAAAGGTTATCACAGAATTAAGAAAATTGGGATTTACTAAATAAGTGTGAAGGAAAGTGCTCTGGAAAAATGTGCATGATTCACTATGAGGTAGAACATGGTTTATGGAGTCACTAGGAATTGGAATCACCCAATTTGTACTTTGTTTGATTTGTTTGTGGATTTTAGTAGTTACTGGAAAAGGAAAAAGGAAAAGGGCTTAACCTTATAATACGCGCAGGGCGAGGCTTAGCGCGCCAGAATCCACTAGGTCGGCCCAGCTGCTCGGCTGCACGCACGCAGGCTGCCACATCGAAGGCGGTTTTCCGAAAGTACGCCTACGCGCGGGGTGAGGCGGAAATGAGGGAAGCCTCCACTTAAATGGGCGGGCCCGCCCACTGGGTCGCTGACACGCGGGACTCAGCGGCAGGTCGCCTTCAACCCCCCGCACGATGCGACAGAAAATAGAGGAGGCGAGGCCGAATGGCGCCGGCGCTCTCCTCGGCGGCACCGACCACCTCTGTGGGCGCCCGGCACACCGGCATGCTCAGGAGAGTGTGCCGCATCCTCTGAGGTACTCCACGGGCGTGGCGGTGGTCTGATGTGAGCGCCCCATCGTCCATGGCGGAGGAGGCCGACGGCGAGGTTCAGCACGGCGAGGCAGACGTGGGGAGGAGGAACTGGAGCTCGTGGAGAGTCGGCGGTGGTGATGATAGGGTGTTGGGGTGGCTAGGTGGGAGAGAGTGGCTGAGGCGCCCGGATTTTGGCGGCGGCCGGCGGCTTGGCTCCGGCCTTGGAGAAGGATGGAGGGGTGGAGAGAGAGTGAAAATGCTACTGTCTAGAGAAGAAAAATGGGTCTCAGCCCCCTTAATCATTTCTCCTTGGGCAGAAAAGCATGCAGGAGGTAGAGCAGGAGCAGGTTAGGCTGTGGGAAAAAGTTCAGCTCATGGAGATTAGTGGAAATGGCCAAAACATGAGTTTTGAAATTCTGCCAGAAGGTGTTTGATTGTGGCTTGGGCTATCTAAGTTGCTCAATTTACTTTGAAACTTAACAAGAGTGAGAGGCATTACAAATTAGTAGTTCCCACAAATTTTGATGTCAAATGGAGAATGTGGCCAATGCAACTTTTGTAAACCCTAGAAATCAGCAAAAATGGCTTTACCAAGATTTAGTCATGCAAATCTATTCTCCTTGATGCACCACTTGGTGTAGTGTCATCATTTGAGGATTTGCACATGTCCACAAAAATTCAGATCAAAAGGACACACTTGGCAATGTAGAGTTGTTCAAATTTGAGAAAGGTCGAAAGTAGTTTTGAGAGGGTTTCATGGAATTATACTATTCTCCATGACATGATACTTGGCAATATCATCAAGCTGGATATTTTTGACAAGGTAGAATTTTCCTAGATTTAATGGAGAACATTTCCTGTGTAAATATTTCAAAAGCTTGAAACATCCGGAAAGGGTTTTTGAGGTATTTGACCAATAATTTGAACATGACCATGTGTTGAATCTCTTATATATGGAAAATATATGTCCACTGAGTTTCCCTGATTTTTCCCAAATATTTTGAAGCTTTAAAATAATTTTAACCTATTAAAGACCATTTTTGGAGTTAAGAAAAAGCCTTTAAATAAAATAGGAAAATAACTTCTAAAATTATATTTTTGTGTTTTATGGGAGCCCTATACCTAATAGGTTACAAATATACTTTTTGAAAGATTTTTCACACCCTTAATTAAGTACTTGTAGTTCAAGTCTCAATTCATGGGTTTTTGGAAAACCTAATTTAGAAAATTCTTTTGGCCAAAATATTTTTTTCAAGAAATTGTTCACATGGCATGATCATTGGGCAAGGTTTTGGATCAAGGAGAAGGAGTATAAGAGTTGGAGGATTTATTTGATTTTTAGACCACTTGCAACCAACACACAAAAATCATATGAAGCAAAGACCTAACACTCAAAAGTTTTTGACAACCCACATTTTATCATGATTTATTAGATTAAGTGTTGTGGCATGAAAATCAGGGTGTTACAGACCTACCCCCCTTACAAGAATCTCGTCCCCAAGATTCCCAAACTATGCGCGGAAAGGAATACGAAAACTTGGATCCAGGGTAGTCTTCACGTTCTCATACTGCTTCTGCTTCCGTGTGGTGCTCCATTGAACTTGAAGTACTTGATGGTGTGGCTTCGGGTATGACGTTCTTCTTGATCCAAGTTGCTAAGGGGTCTCTTGCATAAGTCAGGTTGGGCCAGGGGTCGATGGCTCGGTGACCGATGTCCTGGTCGAGGTCGGGCTAGTTAGGAAGTTGGAAAAAATCCCGAAGTTGTGTTGTGTGGGATAACATTGTGCATAGTGGGTAACTCAGGTGGCAACTCCATCTGGCAACCGCCTTCTCTTGTCTTGTAGTGACCTAAAAAGGGGGTCGATAAATCTTGGTGTGAGCTTCCCTTTGACATGGAAATGCTTGGTTCCATTGAGAGAAGTGGCTTGCAGATACACCCGGTCTTCGACGCGGAGGTTTACTTCTTGATGATGGTGGTTGGTGTAGTTCTTCCTCCTGGACATGGTGATCTTCAGATGTTCCTTGACCAGCTCAACATTTCTTCTTCCATCTTCGGGTAGACAAGTATGTTACCAAAATAAAGATGACAACCAACTTGTCCAAGTACTCCATGAAGATTTTGTTTATGAGGTGCATAAAGTAGGATGGGGGTATTGGTGGTGGTCACAGTTGAGTATTGGCCAAGGTCTTCTCGGTCTAGAGCCCAAGCTTGAGGTCATGATCTGATCATGTTGTGGTTTGGTAAGGCTTAAGGGTTTCAAGGATTCTAGGATGTGAGTGAAAATTTATCATCTTATCCTTGAGCACAATTCCTGAGATGCCAATTTTTCTATCTAGTCCTCCAAACAGATCACCTTATACCACCGAAGTACCAACTCGTGTAGGTCAGCTCCAATCATTACTCATGCTATTATTATCCTCAGGACTCCCAAGAGGAGGTCTAACAAAATTATACACGTCTACAATCCCCAAAAATCATATGTATGGCTATCCCTATGTAAAAATCCATGGATAGAGAATACAAGCTGCTAAGCTTCAATTAAACATGACAATCCAAGTGCTTATCCTATTCTTCCAAGGTCTAAGATGCTTAGTGCATCTCTATCCTAAGGAAAGACGTCGTGTACCAATCCAAGATCTTGTTTCCTTCCTATGAATCAACTCCAACAACCCATTAACTTCCATCAATCACTACATAACCCATTAATTCTACAAATCCAAAGTCTATGGTGTTCCACGCGACCTTCTAATGTCATATAATCCCCAAGTAGTGGAAACAGATATCCTTACTATAGTAAGTCCACCAATTCTCATTATCGTGATCTGATGAACTCCATTCTCAAGCTTATATAGATCTCTAAATCAACTCCGACAATTCCAATCTCCTAGTTTATTGTCCACCAAGAAACATGGTAACATGATCGAGATCAACAGTCTAAATCCAATTTACTCCGAACAATGTAGGCTTACTCTGCATATAGATTTCACTAGGATCACCCATTTAATCCAAATCTCTTGTCCAATGAGGGATCCTACATGTTTCCCCTAAGTCATCATCATAATGTCAACTATCTCCTATCAATATCCCCTGGTTAAGACAAATCCCTATACCTTCAAGAAGTCCAGCTTGCGATCATAATTGTCCTACTAAGTCCAATTTACTCAGGGGAAAAGAAAGTTATACCACTTTATTAACACGATCCTTCCAGGTTCATCTACCAATATGAAAGCTTCATAATCCACCAAAGTCTCAGATAATTCCTCAAGGTCACTGATATAAACTCATCAAGTCATTTGTACTCTATTCCTATATACTCAAACTGGTCTTCCCTCTGGCATCGTCAGTTTTGGTGCTATATTAGGATGATAATATGCTTGTTTACTATGTCCACTAGTTCCATAATGAACCCGGTGAGAGGCAAGGGTTACTGAGGCTTCACTAGTTCCCTTGCAATTTGTAGGTTAAGCACACGGCTAAGAATTCGAGCTAGGGTATCTCGTGAAGTCTTGAAGGGTCTAGGGATGGGTTTCTAGTCTAGAGGGTTAAACATAACTCTATAGGGTTGCATCTGGTCGAGGAGGCAGTAGCAAAAAGTCTTCATTGCTAGTTGGTTGCCGAGGTAGAATCCTTGGTGTATCTTGTCTTGCCGGTCTTCAGTTGAGGAGAGAGATGAGAGGGAAAATAGCATAGAGGAGGGGAATGCCAAAAGGGGGATCTATAGTGCAAGTGCAAACAAAACAGGTCCAAAATGGGCCAAACCAAATAAACAAGGTAAGGAAGGTCATATAGTCGCGTACTTGTTGCCTAGGGCAAAAGTGCGACCTATATCAAAACACAAACAAATAAAAACAAGCAACACACAATCATGGTTCTATTGAAACCATCACACGGACTCGACAGCGCATAGGGGGTACACAACTCATCTTACCCTAGGGGTTCCCGGATTTAGTAGTCGTGCTTTGCTCCGTGCTTCATGCAGTCTTCTGGGTTTTCCTCATGGGTTGCTACGTCTCTTGTAGTTGTTCGATGAAACAATCCGGGTTGAGCCTGAAGATTCTTCAACAACTTCTCGCCTGTTGAAGTGATGGGGTGAAGGCGGCTCCTTGTAGCAGACATTGACTCGGTCTTCTGTTGTCTTCTTAATCATGATGATCCCTTTTTGTCTTCTAAGGCGTCGATAGTACCAAGTAGGTAATCCTTTATACAATGACATTAACAAGGCATAGTAGAGGTCCAACATGTCGGTTAAGTTGATGACAATATCGACACCAAGAGCGGGGGGTGAGGAGACCATTTTCCTGCTCACTATAGTGAGGTGGACCAAATGGCGAGGTTCTCATCCACCGGGGTTGCCGATACAACAACGGTAAGGACATGATTGCTCTATTAGCGATGTATATCATGACCTTGCATATATCATGACCTGTTCATCACAAGACAAGGTTGCATCATCTTGCGGTAGTGTCAAGGGTGTCACCATCTTCTGGGTCTTGATGTCCTCATTCCTCAAGGTATCTTCTGTTGGTATCGTCTTGTTGTGGTGTCGCCAATCTTGTGTTTAGAAGATGTGGGTGAATGTTTGGCAAGGCGTCTTCTTCTCGATTACCCACGAGGATTACATGGAATCCAATGGTCAGGGGCTTAAAGGTACTAGCGACCATTTGCTAAAGTTTTGAAGGCGAAGAGATCAATAAGGAAAATATATCTTAGTTTTTGAAAAACTCAGAAGGGAAGAGAAGCGTAGATAGTTTTTGAAAATTAGTAATAGTTTTGAAAATAGTTTTAACCTAACTAACGACCATGCTAACTAAGGATTCATACAGTCAGGATGGCTCTGATACCAGCTCTATGGGGACCCCGACTCATAAGTCATGATCGCCGAATGCACGTGTACAGTGATCCCACAGATCAATGCTCACTGAACACACAGAAGCTGAATAACAATAGTCTTACATCCATACATACCGTCTTACACAAATTATGACCATTAAGGTCAAGTCTTGAGTATAACTTCGCAGTGGAAATCTTCGTCGATAACTTGGACCCATGCCATCTGTCTTAACCCTACAGGCATTCTGACTGGGAAGCGTCCTATCTCTCATGTTCATTACCAAGGTACTCTTCATTAAATCCTGTTCTTTCATACCTGGCCAATAAAATAACCAGTGGCAAGCCAATGAGTACTTTGAATGTACTCGCAAGCAACCCATGATTGGAACAAGGCACAATAATGCAATGATATATCACTAAGTAGGTAGTTTGCAAAAAGCTAGTTTTGAGTGCAATGACATGATCTTTCAACCTATAAAGTATGCATCATGAGAGTACAGATATCCGTATGAACAAGTTACAGATATCAACATAAACAGAGTTGGACACCAATCCAACTTCATCATTGTGTCAAGTCATCTGACTTAACCCCAAATAGTTTTATCAACACACACACGCGGTTTGTAAAACTCTGGACATAGTTTAAGCAGCACCGCTCAACTATCCTTGACCGTGGACACGACTATTCGAATAGTTTTACACTCTGCAGAGGTTGCACACTTTACCCACAAGATCCGGGGAACTTCCATGTCAACCACGACCCGCGGTACCTCAAGTACCCGGGGTAAGCACCCGATCACTATATTTCCCTAGACGACACTAAGATAGAGTCCACTCGATTGGTAGTAATCCCCATGCCCAACATTTCACATCTTAAAATTGTGGAGCCTCGCTCCCATATTCATCACATACCACAAGCACGGGGTACCAACGGTGTGTCCGGTGCCATGTGAAAACAGTCATGGCCGCCCTACCTGGCACGACCCCGTACCGAGAGAGCGCAAGAACAAATCTCCCGTCACTAGTGATGAGGGCTCCAAGCTAGTATCGGCCTAGGTAATCAAGAATGCCCTTTCACATATAAGGGTAGAGTGGTTGCGCATGTAAGGTTGGGACAGTCGACAAATCTTAAATCTAATCCGTTTTCGAAAACAACACACACACTTGCCTCAGTACACCACTTCGTCATCAAGTAGTTACCCAACTCATTATCTCCCTCGGGCATAAGTGGCATCTGACAGGGTTTTCGAAAAAGTCTTCTGAAAATACCTTGTCTCCATCACCATGCATATTCCCGTCCCTTTTTGCGTAGCAACTACTTTAGCATCCTATCTACTCCCACCGGCATAACCCTCATAAGAAGGTAGGGTCATGCACAATGCAAGTATCAGCGAGGAAGTATGGTGGCAAACCACCCCATGTGGTCACCTCATCATCATGTCTCCGATGCAAGCAATAAAAGTGCTATATGACATGCATAAAAAGGTTTCATAGACATGGTCAAAGGGCTGCTTGCCTGGTTCATCAGAGTCTTCAAATCTTCTGGTCCATCTCCATGTATTTCGTCTACTTCGTCAACTAACATCGGAAACAAACATAGTAAGCAACACAACAAGGCAGAAAAAAAGTGCTCTAAAAATATTAATTTGACTTTTCTAAGACATCTCTGGTTATATGAAAAATAACCAGAGTGGTTTCATTATGATTGGGTTGGTAGATATTTCTGAACATTTCAATATGATGGAATCAAGGGATTTGTGGATTTGCAAGAAGTGTACAGAATCATTATTTTGAAAAATGAGCAAGGGCACCCATTGAACAAAGAATGATTTTAGAAGCATCTAGGAGTTGGTTTCACTGGATTTAGAGTTCAAATGATTTTCCTATGAATTTGCAAAGTTGACAAATATGAAGAAATGGTTCATTATTTTGTGTGGCACAGAAAGTATTGGGAAAAATGTTCATAAACTAAGTTATGAACTTAGAAGCATCTAGGAATTTGAATCATGGCATTTGGATAAAAAATGAGCTTTCTGTGATTTTCTTAAGGTTATCACAGAATTAAGAAAATTGGGATTTACTAAATAATTGTGAAGGAAGGTGCTCTGGAAAAATGTGCATGATTCACCATGAGGTAGAACATGGTTTATGGAGTCACTAGAAATTGGAATCACCCAATTTGGACTTTATTTGATTTGTTTGTGGATTTTAGAAGCTTACTGGAAAAACAAAAAGGAAAAGGGTTTAACCTTATAATACGCGCAGGGCGAGGCTTAGCGCCAGAACCCACTGGGCCGGCCCAGCTGCTCGGCTGCACGCACGCAGGCTGCCATGTCGAAGGCGGTTTTCCGAAAGTATGCCTACGCGCAGGGTGAGGCAGAAACGAGGGAAGCCACTTCCACTTAAACGGGTGGGCCCGCCCACTGGGTCACTGACGCGCGGGATCCAGCGAGAGGTTGCCTTCAACCTCCCGCGCGGGGCAACGGGAAATAGAGGAGGCGAGGCCGAACGGCACCGGCGCTCTCCCCGGCGGCACCGACCACCTCCGTGGGCGCCCGACACACCGGCATGCTCGGGAGAGTGTGTCGCATCCTCTGAGGTACTCCACGGGCACGGGGCCGGTCTGACGTGAGCGCCCTGTCATCCATGGCGGAGGAAGCCGATGGCGAGGTTCAGCACGGTGAGGAAGACGCAGGGAGGAGGAACTAGAGCTCATGGAGAGTCGGTGGTGGTGATGATAGGGCGTTGGGGTGGCTAGGTCGGATAGAGAGTGGCTGAGGCGCCTGGATTTTGGCGGCGGCCGGCGGCTTGGCTCCGGCCTTGGAGAAGGATGGAGGGGTGGAGAGAGAGTGAAAATGCTGCTATCCAGAGAAGAAAAATGGGTCTCTGCCCCCCCTTAATCATTGCTCCTTGGGAAGCAAAGCATGCAGGAGGTAGAGGAGGAGCAGGTGAGGCCGTGGGAAAAAGTTCAGCTCATGGAGATTAGTGGAAATGGCCAAAACATGAGTTTTGAAATTCTGCCAGAAGGTGTTTGTTGGTGGTTTGGGCTATCTAAGTTGCTAAATTTGCTTTGAAACTTAACATGAGTGAGAGGAATTACAAATTAGTAGTTCCCACCAATTTTGAGGTAAAATGGAGAAAGTGGCCAATGCAACTTTTGTAAACCCTAGAAATTAGCAAAAATGGCTTTACCAAGATTTAGTCATCCAAATCTATTCTCCTTGATGCACTACTTGGTGTAGTGTCATCATTTGAGGATTTGAACATGTCCACAAAAATTCAGATCAAAAGGACACACTTGGCAATGTAGAGTTGTTCAAATTTGAAAAAGGACAGAAGTGGTTTTGAGAGGGTTTCCTAGGGTTATACTATTCCCCAGGACATGATACTTGTCAATATCATCAAGCTGGACACTTTTGACAAGATAGAATTTTCCTGGATTTAATGGAGAATATTTCCTGTGTAAATATTCGAAAAGCTGGAAATATCCAGAAAGGGTTTTTGAGGTATTTGACCAATAATTTGAACATGACCATGTGTTGAAACTCTTATATATGGAAAATATATGTCCACTGAGTTTCCCTGATTTTTCCCAAATATTTTTGAAACTTTAAAATAATTTTAACCTATTAAAGACCATTTCTGAACTTAATTAAAAGCCTTTAAATAAAATAGGAAAATAACTTTTAAAATTATATTTGTTTGTTTTATGGGAGTCCTATACCTAATAGGTTTCAAATATACTTTTTGAAAGATCTTTCACACCGTTAATTAAGTACTTGTAGTTCAAGTCTCAATTTAGGGGTTTTTGGAAAACCTAATTTAGAAAATTCTTTTGGACAAAATATTTTTTTCAAGAAATTGTTTTTATGTCCTACACACATGGCATGATCATTGGGCAAGGTTTTGGATCAAGGAGAAGGAGTATAAGAGTTGGAGGATTTTTTTAGAGCACTTGCAACCAACACACAAAAATCTAATCAAGCAAAGACCTAAACACTCAAAAGTTTTTGACAACCCACATTTTATCATGATTTATTAGCTTAAGTGTTGTGGCATGAAAATCAGGGTGTGACACGTTTCCTCCGTTCTGCGGTACGCCGAGCCTCGTTTCCATCGCCTGTTCCGTCCAAGCCGGTTGGCTCCTGATGAACAGCATGTGTTCCGTTGCTTCCCGATGAATACGACGCATTCTGTTGTCTGTCCATGAACAGGATGACGACGCAGTTTCTCCGTTCCGACCTAGCCACAGCCATGTACACGAGCCCTGGCCGTACGTATGTGCGAGTAGGCATTCAAGACCCCGCCCGTATGCACGTACGTACGTGGCCGTATTTTCTTTGTTGCACCCTGGCCGCTATACGTATCTGTAAACGCTACCTGCGCGCCTCTACTACGACACGTGCATACCTCTACTACGACAAGTGCCCTTCCTTGCATGGCCACGATTCACCGCTGCAGCCTGCAGACAGACCGATCGACCAGTATGTACGTACACGTTCGCGACCAGAATGACAACGCTACGCACGCTTCGACCAGGTGGGTCCCGACTGTCAGGCACTTCCTTGCGTGCGAATATTTAGTTGGTGGGTCCCAGCAGTCAGGGGGAAAACATTTTTTTCGCTAAATATGGTGGCCCATCCGGTCGGTCCCTGCTGTCAGTTGGAGGAATCATTATTTTGCACGTAATAAGGAGGGACTTCCTTGCTACGGCCGTGGACCCAGCTGTCAGCCTCTCCATGTACAGTACTCTTCTGATGGAAGTCGTTCCTTGACCATGTTGACCACGCCCCGCGGAGAGCACTAGGGCGGTGGACGAGAACGAGGCCTAGGAAGGGGACGACGCGGAGCCGGGGAAGACACAGCAGTGGAAGCCCACACGGAGAGGAGTACGAGGGTTCACAGGTTCGGCTACGGTGTGAGGCTGCCATCGCCGCAACGCCTGGCCAGCGGTGGCAGTAGTAGGGGGTGGTGAGGCCTCCATGGCAGCACAGCCGGTCATAGGAGGCAGGAGCAGGCGGCACGACCGGCGCTGCTCTGGGCGACTGGAGCAAGAAGACTAGAGGTTGAAGGAGCACTACGCCCGTTGGATGGACATCGTACGGTCACTGGAGCTAGAATCGTTCATATTGACTAAGTTGACAAAGCCCTCCATCCCCATCAACTTAGTAGGCCCACAAGTCAGCCTCCGACTATGCTGAGTCCCAGCTACCAGGTATAACTGGTGGGTCCGACCTATCAGCGGGAGGGACATATTTTTCACAAAATACAGAGGCCCTTCTGGTGGGTCCCAGATGTCAGGTGGAGTGAGGGAGTCCTGGGTTAGGGGGTGTCTGGATGGCCGGACTATACCTTCGGCCGGACTCCTGGACTATGAAGATACAAGTTTGAAGACTTCGTCCTGTGTTCGGAAGGGACTTTCCTTGGCATGGAAGGCAAGCTTGGCGATACGGATATGTATATCTCCTGCCATTGTAACCGACTCTGTGTAACCCTAGCCCTCTCCGGTATCTATATAAACCGGAGAGTTTTAGTCCGTAGGACGAACAACTATCATACCATAGGCTAGCTTTTAGGGTTTAGCCTCTCTGATCTCGTGGTACATCTACTCTTGTACTACCCATATCATCAATATTAATCAAGCAGGACGTAGAGTTTTACCTCCATCAAGAGGGCTCGAACCTGGGTAAAACATCGTGTCCCCTGCCTCTTGTTACCATCCGACCTAGACGCACAGTTCGGGAACCCCTACCCGAGATCCGCCGGTTTTGACACCGACATTGGTGCTTTCATTGAGAGTTCCTCTGTGTTGTCACTTTTAGGCCCGATGGCTTCTCCGATCATCAACGGCGATGCGATCTAGGGTGAGACTTTTCTCCCCGGACAGATCTTCGTATTCGGCGGCTTTGCACTGCGGGCCAATTCGCTTGGTCATCTGGAGCAGATCGAAAGCTATGCCCCTGGCCATCAGGTCAGATTTGGAAGTTTGAACTACACGGCCGACATCCGCGGAGACTTGATCTTCGACGGATTCGAGCCACAGCCGAGCGCGCCGCACTGTCACGATGGGCATGATTTAGCTCTGCCGCCGAACAGTGCCCTGGGTGCCACACCTGTGTCCGCTCTGACCCCTAGCTCGGAGTCGATCACACCAACCGAGGATGGGTGGTTAGACACCGCCTCGGGGGCTGCAATCTCTACGGCGATCGAGCTGAACACCAGCCCTATTCTCTGGGAAGCCCGTGACTCCAAGGAGCCGGACTCCTCTCCAGACTCCGAGCCCTCCGTGCCCCGACCGATCGAACCCAATTGGGCGCCGATCATGGAGTTCACCGCCGTGGACATCTTTTAGCACTTGCCCTTCGGCGATATTCTGAATTCACTAAAGTCTCTATCTTTGTCAGGAGAGAGCCCTGGCCGGACTATGGTCAGCAAGGTTGGGATGCGGATGATGAAGAAATTCAAAGCCCACCCACCACCCACTTCATACCCACTGTCGATGATTTAACCGACATGCTCGACTTCGACTCCGAAGACATCGACGGTATGGACGCCGATGCAGGAGACGATCAAGAACCAACGCCTATAGGGCACTAGAAAGCCACCTCGTCGTATGATATATACATGGTGGACACCCCAAAAGAAGGCAATGGCGATGGAACAGCGGAGGATGACCCTTCGAAGAAGCAGCCTAAGCGCCGGCATCAGCGGCGCCGCTCTAAATCCCGCCAAAACAAAAACGGTGATTCCGGCACGGGGGATAATAACACCCCGGACACGGCCGAAGACAACCACCTCTAGCAAGATTCAGCACAGGAGGATAGAGAAGCCAGCCCTCATGAGAGAGCGGCAGACAGAGTGGTCGAGGACAATAATTATATGCCTCCCTCCGAAGACGAGGCAAGACTCGACGACGACGAATTTGTCGTACCGGAGGATCCCGTCGAACCAGAGCATTTCAAACGCAGGCTTATGGCCACAGCGAGCAGCCTCAAGAAAAAACAGCAACACCTTAGAGCTGATCAAGATTTGCTAGCCGACAGATGGAATGAAGTCCTTGCGGCCGAAGAGTATGAACTCGAACGCCCCTCCAAGAGCTACCCAAAGAGCAGGTTGCTACCCCAATTAGAGGAGGAAGCACTTAAACCTACATCACCAACGCATGATGCGGCCGACCGGCCACCCTGTGGCTGCGACAGAGAGGCCTCTCGGCCCTCCACTCAAGCCGCACCCCGGCGCCACTCAAAAACCACCAAGGCATGGGAAAATGCGCCAGACCTGCGAGATATATTGGAGGACAAGGCAAGGCAAACAAGATCGATCTACGGATCACGTGGGCGCCCCACGGCACGAGACGGTACTCGTCATGCCGGATACAGTAAATCCGGCTGGGCCGAACATAGTAGACAGAGCTCGTTTGAGCTGCGTCGTGATGTAGCCCAATACAGAGGCGCCGCACACACACTATGCTTCATAGATGAAGTAATGGATCATCAAATCCTCGAGGGTTTCAAACCCATGAACATCGAATCATACGATGGCACAACATATCCTGCGGTATGGATCGAGGACTATCTCCTTCATATCCACATGGCCCGCGGTGATGACCTACACGCCATCAAATACCTCCCACTCAAGCTTAAAGGACCAGCCCAGGATTGGCTTAACAGCTTGCCAGCAGAATCAATTGGTTGCTGGGAGGACCTGCAAGCCGCATTCCTCGACAATTTCCAGGGCACTTATGTGCGACCACCAGACGCCGATGACCTAAGCCACATAATTCAGCAGCCAGAGGAATCGGCCAGGCAATTCTGGACACGGTTCCTAACCAAGAAAAATCAAATCGTCGACTGTCTGGACGCAGAGGCCCTACCAGCCTTCAAGCATAACATCCGCGATGAGTGGCGTTCACGGCAACTAGGATAGGAAAAGCCGAAATCTATGGCAGCCCTCACGACACTTATGACCTGCTTTTGCGCGGGAGAAGAAAGCTGGCTAGCTCGCAGCAATAACATGACCAAGAGCCCTGGTAATTCAGATACCAAGGACAGCAGTGGCAGGTCGCGTCGGAACAAGAAAAAGCGCCGCATTAACGGCGACAATGTTGAGGATACGGCAGTTAAATCCGGATTCAGAGGCTCTAAACCCGGTCAACGGAAAAAGCCATTCAAAAGAAATACTCCGGGCCCGTCCAATTTGGACCGAATACTCGACGGCTCATGCCAGATACATGGCACCCCCAAAAAACCAGCGAATCACACCAACAAGGATTGTTGGGTGTTCAAGGAGGCAGGCAAGTTAAATGCCGAAAGCAGAGACAAGGGGCTGCATAGCGATGATGAGGAGGAGCCCCGGCCGCCAAACAACACTGGACAGAAAGGTTTTCCCCCACAAGTGCGGACGGTGAACATGATATACGCAACCCATGTCCCCAAGAGGGAGCGGAAGCGTGCGCTAAGGGACGTTTACTCGATGGAGCCAGTCGCCCCAAAGTTCAACCCATGGTCTTCCTGCCCGATCACTTATGATCGAAGGGACCACCCCACTAGCATCCGTCATGGAGGATTCGCTGCATTCGTTCTAGACCCAATTATTGACGGATTTCAACTCACTAGAGTCCTTATGGACGGCAGCGGCAGCCTGAACCTGCTTTATTAGGATACAGTGCGGAAAATGGGCATCGATCCCTCGATGATTAAACCCACGAGAACGACCTTTAAAGGCGTCATACCAGGTGTAGAAGCCAACTGTACAGGCTCAGTTACACTTGAAGTGGTCTTCGGATCTCCGGATAATTTCCGAAGCGAGGAGTTAATCTTCGACATAGTCCCGTTCAATGCTCGAGCGAACCGCATTTGCCAAGTTCAATGCGGTGCCGCACTACGCATACCTCAAGCTCAAGATGCCAGGCCCTCGAGGAGTCATCACGGTCAATGGAAACACCGAACGCTCTCTCCGAACAGAGGAGCATACGGTGGCTATCACAGCGGAAGTACAAAGCAGCCTCTCAAGGCAATTCTCCATTCCAGCCAGTAAACGTCCAGACACCGTCAAGCGCGCCCGGAGTAACCTACAACAAGACCGCCTGGCATGTTCCGAGCAAGCGTAGCAATGCGGCCCCAACCCCAGCCCTCGTGAACCTGCGAAACCAGTGTTGCGCGTACATAACTACGCTCTAGAAATACCATGGGCACAGGGGGAGGGGCACCATCACGGCATGCCCGAAACGCGGCTTAAACTGCACTACGGGCTGCCGATTTCTTAATTTTCTCTTATTATCAGGACTCCATTCTTCGGAAGGCTTGTCCGGCAGTACAATTGCCGCACAAACGATACAACCAAGGAAGAAGAAAGCTACTCCGCACTACGGAACTCTAAGGTGGTCTCTATAACGAGCAGTATACCTGTTTCGCATAACATTCCGCAGCTCACCCCTGGAAAGGACATATTTGATAGTCCCATCTTTTGCTTATCGCACTATTTGTATCGTTCTGCTTTGATCGCAGCTTTTTTAAATACACAATGCATAGCTTCCGTCTATTATTGCATTACCTCTTTTTTACGAATATATGTTCATTAATGACAAGTTGCACCCATACACTTTGGTACGGCCAATACGCCAGGGGCTTAAGTACCCCACAACATGGTGTGAGAAGTCCGAACACTTTCACAAGTGCGGTACCCCGAACTTATAGCATTATATGCATCGGCTCCGAATCATGTCTTGGGTCAATAGTTGGGTTTACCCGGCTCCTATGTTTTGGTACCTTACGTTCCGTTATATCGGCTAAGGTAGCACTAGGAGAACTACGAACTACTGCGATTGTGCCCCAGTTGAGCTGGGCTAAGCACCTCAGTAGAGAAAGCTAAAACTGACCGTCATGATGAGGCAAGAGCTGGTCGCTGTTCAAGAGGTTTTCGAGTCCCTAAAGACTTATGCCGCTTAGAGGGAGGAGTCTGCTTTGTCCGGCCTAAGCGTGGATAGCGCCCCGAACTCGGTCTTCCGAACACTAGGGGCTTCGCCGAAATTTAAAATTATAGAATTCTATGGCTAAGTGAGAGTGTTCAAGCATTATAGTCTGATTGCCTTGTTCGTTGTGTTGAGCACCTCCCTCGAAGGACCCAAGAATGTGAAAAAGAGCGCTCATGTTTATCCTGAACACCCCAGCACTCGTGCCATGGGGGTAGAAGCCGATGACTTGCCATCTTTCAAATTTGATAAACGTCCACACAGAAGGTTATATTTTAAATTCAAAAAGCATTGCTTAGCGCACATGAACAAGTTTTCAGCGCACAGGACAAAACGAGTGAGTTCACTGAAAAATTACATTCATGGAACATTCATCCGCCACAAGGCGGGCACCCTTCAGAACGCCCTCATAATAGATCTTGGGCTTGCGATGCTCCTTGCCCGACAGTGGCCCGTCCTTCACAAGCTTCTCAGCATCCAGCTTGCCCAGTGCACCTTCGCACGGGCAAGCGCCCTACGGGTACCCTCGATGCATACGAAGCGCTTGATGACTTCGAGCCTTGGACAGGCCTCCACCAGCCGCCTCACCAGCCCGAAGTAGCTGCTAGGCATGGCCTCTCCAGGCCACAGCCGGACTATGAGGACCTTCATGGCCTGTTCGGCCACCTTATGGAGCTCGACCAGCTGTTTTAGCTAGTCGCTTAAGGGCACCGGGTGTTCGGCCTCAGCATACTGAGACCAAAACACCTTCTCCATTGAGCTTCCCTCCTCGGCTCGGTAGAAGGCGGCGGCATCCGACACGCTACGGGGCAAGTCTGCGAATGCTCCTGGAGAGCTCCGGATTCGGGTAACTGACAAGTAATTCACTCTTACGTGCTTGCTTTGCATAAAGAATGCCTTACCCGCCGCTATCTTTTTTATTGCTTCAACCTCCTGGAGGGCCTTTTGGGCTTCGGCCTTGGCAGACTTGGAATCTTCAATGGCCGCCGCGAGCTCAGACTCTCGCGTCTTCGAGTCAAGCTCCAAACTCTCATGTTTTTTCATGAGAGCCTGGAGCTCTTGCCGCACCTCGCCAACCTGCGTCTCATGCTTCTCCTGCTCGGTGCGCTCCGTGGCCGCCCTCTTTTCGGCATCGGACAACGCTTGCTTAAGGGTCGCCACCTTAGTTGCGGCCCCTACAATAGCCGCGTTAATCCTGTCACTTTTTGCAATTGCACCTTTCACATATTTCAATAAGGTATTTCTTACCTTCCTTTTGCTCGAGCTGCTGCTTGGCTAGGCCGAGCTCTTGCTCGGACTGCTCGAGGGTCTGCTTCAGGGTATCCACCTATGCAGTTAGTGCGGTGGAGGCCAGCAGCGAAGCCTGCATACGCATATTGACTTGATTATGTTAGACTCCTGCGAATGTTATTAGATCCTCTATTCAGCTTTTCTTTCCGAACGCCGAACAGAGCATCAGGGGCTACTATCTATGCGGTAATATTTTTACATATTGTTTACTTACCTCAAAGCTGGCACAGGCTTCAGTCAGTCCGCTCTTGGCAGACTGAACCTTCTGGATCACCACACTCATAATAGTGCGGTGCTCATCATCGATGGAGGCGCCGTTAAGCGTCTCCAGCAAATTGTCTAGTGCCTCCGGTTGGACGGAGGTCACCGGCTCGGTAGCCTCGCTCCTCTTGGAAGGAGGCTGCCTACTGGAGTCCGGAGCCATTGAAGGTTCCGGCGCGGTGTCCGGCTCAAGGCCGGACTTGCAGCCCTTGGGGGTTCTATCCCCTTTACGCCTGGAGTCCGGGGGTTGCCTTGCGGCACCTCCAGGACCACCTCCTCCTGGCTTTGAACTTGTTGGGACGCCACCTCGGCGCCGTCCGTAGGGTGGGGGGAGGAAGCCGTCGGAAGAGAATTCACATCCAATGAATCCAGGGAGCCGCTCAACGACTCGTCGAGCCCGGCCTTGGGCGGACTGCACAAACATGTTAATGCATCTCAATGATTCACAGATCATATACAAATATGTAGCTCCAAAAGCAAAGATGTAGAAAAAACATCTGTTGTTCCTACTAACATGGTTGCTTCTCTTGGCCAACATTCAGTACAGACCAAAAGAATTTTTTTTTGTGAAGTCGACAATTCCTCTTGCAAACGTACCTGGTTTCACCAATAGCTAGAACCATGAGAATGAACCACACATGATGGAGGAACATCCACTACAATATGATTTGGTCTTCTCTTGATCACACGGCGAGACTATTTTCGAAATACAAACTTTTAAATTTGGCAAAATGATGCCCATTGTATAATCAGACCAAAGCAATGAAGCACCTAGTGTTGGCCAATAAATAGTATATTACTACTTTTCTGCGGTCCATGAAGTGACTATCCAATCTTTCTATGTCTATTTTCAAATGGCACTGCATGCAGTGAATATACTATTCTCTTGTGCAGTTCAAGCAAAATTGCGGTCACTTTATTTGTTTGCCAAATAGAAACGGGTAGACATCTCTGTCTGCACAAATATCAAGCATCTAGTAAACATATACCCCACCTTGTATTTTCGGTTTAAACACATCTCTTTCGCTTAGCATCTTTCATGTTTTGCACTGGACAAATTGATACCGTCATGTTTTGCCCTGAACAATTTCATACTGAATTGATTTGTTGGTTGAGAGCAGAAATATAGTGCCTATTCTTCATCAGACCAAGGATATCCATGTTCACAGTGATGGAAGAGGTGAAATCGATACAACCGAAAAGAGTAGCAAGATAGTAGAAAACCATGTACCTTCGTAATGAACAGCTCATAGTGCCACCAATTGGATATAAAGGTTTGGAAGAAAACATGCTCCTAATGTTGAACCATTTGGACTTTTTGTGCAGCTCCACTAAAATCGAGCATCCCTGTTTGCATAGATATTGAAAGTGTGATTACTATAAAAGTGGCACTAGTTGAAGCATAGACTGACAAATATAAGCTTTCCAATTTCTTAATGGGAAAAGGTAGCAAGACTGTTTCTAACCACCTGTTTGAAGGAATAAATAAGGCAACAGTGGCTGATGTCAGGAAGGCATATATAGTTCTTTCTGAAAGAATGATCGATTCCTGACCTTTCCTCTTCTTTTAAGAATATTTTGTGCAGTTCAACTAAAATAAAATACCATCACCGCCTTGACAATTCAGTGACACTATACAAAAGGAAATGTCTTAACATTACATCATGATGTCAGGTATGTAGTCAACAGGCATTAGAGACAAACATACAGACCTCCTCCGATAACATAATGAACATTAGTTTTAACAAAGGTGTGACTAGCTTTACTGGGATAATTTGAGTGAACTCTACACCCTCTGTTCCTTAATATAAGACATTTTCGCAGTTCAATTTGAAGTACCCAAACATCTAGTATTTAGAAAAACAGGTAGTTGTGTTCTTGAGCACATATCTGGGAAATCTTGCCACACTTTATTTATGTCCATACTCTAATGCAACATCATTCAAATAGTACAAATATACACTAATCCAGTGGCTAATGCAACAATAGAGTAGTTATTTTATTACAGGGTACAGTACAATGGTTTTGCTGAACATATTTCAATAAACTCTAGCAGTGGAAGATTTCTATAAGAATTAACAATACAAAATGTAAAGGTAACAAGTTTCAGCATTGGTATACTAGCTGTGCATGAGCATTAAACCAAATACAAAAGTCTGAAGGTAAGTAGCATTATTAACTAATGACAGTATAAAAAATTGCAAACCATGTACCTTCAAGGTAAATATCATTTCGGACTCAAGGGGGCCTAAAAATTGCTTTCCCAATCTTGATAATCGGTCAAACATAAAAAACTTGATCGAATGAATCAAGAGAACACCAGAGGAGGAGATGCCCACTCTTGACCTTTCCTCTTGACACTGTACAAAAAAATTAACTTATCTCATGAAAGTGAGGTATATAATCTATAAGCATTAAGAGTGCAAAAATCCGAAGGTAGTAACAAGATTCATCGTTGGTATACTGGCTGTGCAACAACATTAGAAATCCTTAGCTCAAAAATCTTGCCCCGATCTAAAAGATGACATGGTGGATGAACTCATTCATCGATGCGACGTCATTACCTTGGCTAGCATGGTAGGTTCGTTCAAGACCATTCTCGACTCAACTAATAACATCATTACAAGGAACCCAAGGATCCAGGAGCGGTTTGATCTCCCTTATCTTCTTCACTATAAGCATGTTCGCATGGGCGCGGACGACGGAGGCCTCGCCTTGTACGAGTTGATGCCGCTTGATAACGATATGTGTGATGTCAAGATGCCATCGCTTAAGGGTAAGGCCTGGGCTGGCACAAATGGAGATTGGGTTGTTTATATTGGGTACAATTGCAAGTGGAAACTTGTGAATGTTTACACTCGTCAACGGATTCCACTTCCAAAAATCTCAGAGTGCCCCGAGGTTGAGCGCACAGATGATCTACGTACGTTCAAATACGATCATGGTGGTTGTCATCTATGGAAGATAACAGTTTGTCGAGTTCCCAACCGCTCTTGGAATTACAAGAACTATGAAGTTGTTGCTATCTTCGACAAGCTTGTTGCCGTCGTTGCTGATTCCACTATTCGTCCATGGATATTGCTCAAAAATCAGTTTCTGTACACGGATGAGTAATGTGATGTAGTTGAATATGAGGATCTTGTGTTTGCTTCCACCACTCGTGGCACTATTTTTGCAAGGGATCCTCGTAGTTTCAGTACGTTTGTCTTCCACCGTAATTATAATTGTTTCATCCACATGCATGCGGGTTAGCAAGTTTCCCTTTACTAATTAACCTTCTTATGTTTCCATGGTCCTGTGAACATTCCACCACCTATACTTGAAATTTTTTATAACCAAGGGGGAGATGACGATGGTGATGATCACGAGCAGAACTTATATACTTAGTAGCGCCTGGCAACTAATTCTGATGGATCAGCTCTTCTTGTATGTATACAGTGCAATGAGATTGTTACTACTGAGGGAGCACGTGTTGTCTCCCATGGCCGCCCTCTCCGGACCTATTCCAACACCCGTTGTAGGGTATTCGGGATGGATACTAGTGTGCTAGTGCCAACACCTCCTCCCTAGTAGATTATTGATAGTCTTGGGGAAAACTCGCTCTTCATTGGACAAAACTATCCAATGATGGTGAAAGGTGATCCAGCTGCTGTTGACACAACGTTACTACCATTTATGAGAAGCAACTGTATCTATACCTCAGACATTGCGGTGGTTCCCTACCCTGGTCCTGATATATGCCGCTTCAGCCTGGATGATCAGTCCTGCATTGCTCTCGATATTGACAATAACTGGCCCTTCCCAGAGCACCTATGATTCAAAGCAAGCGTTTCCAACGCTGAGGATTGGTTGAGTTGAAGTTCATTTCATTGCTTGTTATTTGTTGTGTGATGAAAACTTCAATATTTACTAGAATGTTTTGTTAGAAATAATCTATAATCCAACATGTATCCTCGTCGTCTTTGTGTGTTGATGACTTCACTACAAAAAAAGACATATCCATGACATTTTGGGCCGAAGAATTTTTTTGTCATACTTATGACACTTCTATGATGATAATTGTGACAAAACCCGGTATCATCATATATGTGGTGGGCTCCTACTTCTATGAAAAAAAATCATGACAGAAAATTGGCTTTTCGTCCTGGGCGGGCCGGAGACGCAGCTGCATGACATTCTTTGGGCCATCCATGATGAAAAAAATCGTGGTAGAAGCGAGGGCGAGGAAAATATCAGGGTGTTCCCAATTACGGTGGGTGGTCGGGGCCGAGCGATGCATGGAGGTTTGTGCGTTTCTCTCGTACATGCACACGCATGGGTGCGAGGCATTGGGCTCTAACTGAACCCGAGCGAGGCGTTCGTCTACTGAACCTGAGTGATTGCACTGCAGGCTACGTGTTACTGAACCCGAGCGATCGATCGATGGCTGTTAACTGAACTCGATCGAGTGATTCCTTTGCTACTGGTGCTAACTAAAGCCGATCGATGCTGCCTCTGGATGAACAGTGAGCGTTGCTGGGGGTGGGGGGTTTGGATGAATAGTTCCCGGTGGGGGTGGATGAACAGGCCCCCGTGGTGTTACCTCTAGATGAACAAGACCCCGATCGACCGAGCCGGTTGGGGCTGGATGAACAGGACCCCGTGGAGGGCTGGATGAACAGTAGCCCATGGAGGGGTGGTTGAACAGGACATCGGGTGGAGTGGGCTGGTTGAACAGTAGCCGGTGGACTAGCGCGCGGTGGAGGCTGGATCAAGAGGAGCCCGTGGATGAACAGTCGCAGGTGGAGGCTAGAGGAGGTCAACGGTGGATGAATAGTAACCCGTGGAGGCTAGAGGGGGTCGACGGTGGAGAGGAATAGTATCTCGTGGAGTTCCGTTTTGCGGTACGCCACACCCATCCCGATTAACAGGACCCCGTTTTGACCGTAGGAGGTCCGTTTCCTCCGTTTTGCGGTACACCAGACCCCTCCCGATGAACATGATCCCGTTTCGAACATGGCCGGTCGAACACAAGGCCGTTTCTTCCATTGTGCGATATGCCATGCCTCGTTTCTATCGGCTATTCCGTCCAAGCCCTCCCGATGAACACGACGACGCATTCCGTTCCAACCCAGCCGGTTGGCTCCCCATGAACACGACGACGACACAGTTTCTCCATTCCGACCCAGCCATGTACAAGAGCCCTGGCCATACGTATGCCCAAGTAGGCGTTCGAGACCCTGCCCGTATGTACGTACGTGGACGTATTTTCTTTCTTGTACACTGGCCGCTGTACGTATGTGTACATGCTACGTGCGCGCCTCTACATGGACTAGTATGTACATACACGTTCATGACGAAAATGACAACGCTACGTACGCTTCGACCAGGTGGGTCCCGACTGTCAGGCACTTCCTTGTGTGCGAAGATGTAGCTGGTGGGTCACAGCAGTCAGCGGGGCGAATAGTTTTTGTGCCCGGACGCACTTCCTTGCGTGCGAAGATGTTGCTAGTGGGTCCCAGCAGTCAGGGGGGAAACGTTTTTTTCGCGAAATACGGCGGCCCGTCCGGTGGGTCCCCGATGTCAGGTGGAAGAATAATTATTTTGCGCCTAATAAGGAGGCACTTCCTTGCGGCTGTCGTGGACCCAGCTGTCAGCCTCTCCACGTATAGTACTCTTCCGATGGAAGTCGGTCGTTGACCACATTGACCATGCCACGTCGAGAGCACCATGGCAGTGGATGATGGCGAGACCGAGGAAGGGGATGACGCAGAGCCAGGGAAGACGCGGCAGTGGATACCCACACGGAGAGGAGTAACAGGGTTCACTGGTTCAGCTGCGGTGTGAGGCTGCCATCGCCGCAGAATTACAGGGGGTGTGGGTGAGTGGAGGGATGGCCTGGCCAGCGGTGGGAGTAGTAGGGGGCAGTGAGGCTTCCGCGGTAGCACATCTGGCCAAGGGAGGCAGGAGCAGGCGGCACGACTGGCGCTGCTTTGGGCGGCTGGAGTAAGAAGACCAGAGGTTGAAGAAGCACGTAGGCCGTTGGATGGACATCGTACGGTCACTGCAGCTACAATCGTTTATATTGACTAAGTTGACAAAGCCCTTGGTACGCGTCAACTTAGTAGGCCCACAGGTCAGCTTCCGAAACGGTGCGCCCCAGATGTCAGGGGGAGGAATCATTTTCTTGGGCGGGTGAAGCTAGAATATCCGAGGTTGAAGAAGAAGCACGGCATCCGTTGGATGGACATTGAATGGCCACTGCTGCTAGAACCGTGTGTTCACTATAAGTTGACAAAGCCTTGCATACGCGTCAACTCTTTTTTTTGAGGGGACGTGTCAACTTAGTAAGGCCACAAGTGTGTGGTAGAGAACTTATAGCCCATTTGAGATTTGTAAGAATGTGCAGCCAATTTTTGAATTCTAATGGAATTTACTACAACCCATTTACAGTTTGTTAAAAGTACAACCCATTTCAACCAACCGTTCAAAACAGAATTCAATAAAATTTCCCACATTTTGATGGGATTCGAAATATTTTTATCTCGAAATTTCTAGTCAGATTAAATACAATTTCAATATAAATTTATATTACATAAAAATCCAATGAAACATTGTGCTCGTAACAATTATTGAAATTAAAAATTTCAATATCCAAAAATAATATTTTATAAAGTAATTACATGTTTGGTGCATTTTTTATAGTTACTGCCCAGTTTTTATAATTACATCCCATTTATTATTTCTTAAAGCCAATTTTCTTGTTAAGCCTAATGCATCCCTCCTAGGAAAGATTTGTAGCCCAGCGGAGTGGAGAATAACAACTTGACCTTGCCTGGGTATTCCTAAAAAAAGTATACCTAGGCTAGCCAGTCTCATCTTGAAAAAAATTAATATCTGGGCTGGATATCTGGCCTGGGCTAGACGGGCCATAGCCCGCCCAGTTAATACTTGCAGCGGTGTTTTCATTGTTGTTGAGAGGAGAAAAATTAATATCTGGGCTAAACATCGCTCAAGAAAAACTCTGCAGTGCTCACACCTCAAAAACACAAATACTACTCGAGCTGCTTGGTCCCAGCTGTCGGTCGCTTCTTGTGCAATTCTCTCGTTTAGTGACTACATAGGTTGACAATGGTGTGGGATCGTGATGTCAGGAAACTAGGAGGAAGCAAAAAAAGTTACAGTTTTATATACTAATAAGGAGGCACTTGCGTACGTGCGGCTATGGCCCTGGTGGGTCCCCACTGTCATCCTCTCCAAGTAAAGTCATCTCCTCATCCTCATGTCCATTGACCATGTTGACAACGTGAGACGGCGGCGCCACGGCGAGCGCAACAACTCGAAGGTCGACGGAGAGGGCCTTGCGGGCCCTACGGATGGTATCATATAGCGCCCGCTGCTCATTCGGGAAGCCAAGATCATAGGGCCACATGTCCGCGACAGCATTTTCGTTCACTTGTTCACCGGTGCTCGTTGAGGAGACGAAGGTTGCAGCACAGGTCCTCCTGTGCTGGTAGCTCTTCTGCCATTAGGGCGTTGAAGTGCGGCCCCACCTGCTCTATGGTGAAGACGGCATGAACCGGCTTGGACAGTGGCGCCGGCTCCTAGTCGGAGGCTACGTCCATCATCTGATTCTTGCCGCTCAGCTCGGCGAGCTAGCTGGCGAGCCGGCATGTCCGGCTGCTGGACCGACCCGCTGCCAAGAACGAGTCTGACTGCCCTGGCCCACCCAGACCGCCTCCCTCGCCCGCGCGCACTTTCCGCCCGAGAAGGTCAGCGCCGCCCGCCCCGCTTCTCAGTGTAGGCGATTGCTCCGCCTTCCAATGACACAAGTGTCGTCCATCCGTCCTTTTGCCACCCACATTAATGATACACGGTTGCTAAGGCGGCTACTCCGGCGCCACACGTCCGTCCCTCCTCCGCCCACCATTGCTATATAAACTGCTGCGCCGACCATAGCCGCAGTCATCCGCATCCATTCCCTTTCTCCTGTCCACACCACTACTACCCACCATGGCTTCCTAGTGCTCCAGCGCTCTTCGGGACGGGCGGACGACAGACCACAAGGAGATGGCAGCCATTGCTGCCGACTGGCTGGCTGATAGGTAGCCGGAGGACGACGACGTCCGAATGGAGAACATGATAGTCGACGATCTGGCGCCAACACCCTCCTCCGCGCCTTCCTCGCTGGTGCATTGCACCATGACCATCGGCGAGGCTCATGCCCAATAGATGGACATGGTGAGGCAGAAGCGTGATGAGCAGTTCCAGGAGGCGCAGGCCGACGCCTCCTACAACCACTATCTCCTCCAGGAGCACCTGCAGGCGAAGGAGCAGATCACCGCGGAGCGGGCGGAGCTGGAGGCGCTGCTCGACTTGTACCGCTCCACCCGGGAGGGCCACCTCGAGTGCTGGCGGTACCTCATGTGGGTGGCGGAGGCTGCGGCCGCCTACAAAGAGGGCGATGAAGTGGGCGAGGCGCTATTTGGAGAGACAGAGGATGAGGCAGAGGACAATGCCGGCTCTACGAGTCCCCGCTCCGCTGGCGTCGACGATGCCCTGCTCCGCCGAGGCCCCGCGGCACCAACAATGATGCAGAGGACACCACCGGCTCTGTCGAGGCCCCGGCCTTCCGGGAACGAGGGGGAGGATTTCCCCCGCTCCGCCGAGGCGCCGGCCATCTGCAACGAGATAGAGGACATCGCTGGCTCCACCGAGGCCCCGCCCCGCTGCCAACGAGGTCGCGCCACACAGAAAACGAGGAAGAGTAGAACATGGTAGGTCGCCGCCGCTCGGGTCCAAGTAAGGCCACCGCTGCTACCCTCCGGTTTCTGGCACTGAGTTGTACATCATGTAGGAATTCTATGATTATAGGATGATTGAAGAGCGCTCCATGGTTGAGCAAGCTCATGAGATACATTCATTCGCTAGAGAACTTGAGCACCTCAGTTGAATTCTACCGGACAAGTTTGTTGCCGGATGTATCATCACTAAGCTTCCTCCTTCGTGGATATTGTCATGGTTCTAAGTCTGATAGTAGAATGGGGGAAAAGAATGTAGAGGCAAGATATTAGCTATGGAGGGGTTGTACTCAGGAGTTTTACGAGTTCAGGCCCTTCTCGGAGGAAGTAACAGCCCTACGTCTCGGAGCCCGGAGGCGGTCGACTGGATTATATGTGTGTGTTTTACAGAAAGTGTGAACCCTTGTGCCTGTGGAGGGGGGTGGCTTATATAGAGTGCGCCAGGACCCCAGCCCGCCCACGTCATAGAGGGTTTAAGGTACATAAAAGATGGGGGCGTTACTGGTAACGCCTACAATAAAGATACATAATGACCATTAAAGCTATAACTTAATTCTCGACTGTTGCAGAGTGGAGTGACTCTAGATCTTCTGGTAGTCGAGTGATTATCTGTACAGTCGAGTGTCTTCAGGATTGTCGAGTGGAACACAACTTCATGGTCGAGTGCTCCTGGCACCTTTAGGTATGTCCTTGAGGAGGGTATTTTGAACAGATCCATGACCCTACCCTAGGTACATAGCTTCATCATTAGCCCCTGAATGGATCGTGGTTTGAGTGAGGAAGGAGTTGAGAACACTTCCAACTCATTTTTCGTGCTATGAGTATATCTTGCTCTGCATCAATGAACTGAGGGGATGACACCAACTTCTTTTTCAGTCGCCTTGGTCGATTCTTAGTTTTTGTCGAGTGAACTTTTACGGTAGAGTTCCTTATGATGATGTGGAGGATGTCTTCCGTCTGACAAGTTGTTCTGCTGTCCGCAGATTTCACGGGATTCGAATTTCGGGAAGCGCGCCGGACGGGCGAGGCCGTGGTAATCGGGGTGGATTAGGCAGGTTGCCTCGATTCCCGCACCACCTTTTTCGCCACGTATCACGCGCGCAACTGTTGCGGGATTTGTTTAGATCATCTAGGCCTACAAGTCAGTCATTCGGAAGTGACTTTATAAAAGGCACCGGACCGGGCTTTTGAACAGTGCTCCCTCATTCTCTTTCTTCTTCCATAGATTTCTCTGCTGCGCCCGCTTCCGCTCTCGGTGTGGTAGCCTCGCTCAGACTCGATCCGCTGCCATGGGAAAGGAGAAGACGATGGCGTTGGAGCGCGAGAAGAAGGCGAACGCGAGGGCAAAAGGAAAGAGGACCATCAGGGGCGGGTCCTCGTCAAGGTCCGGCCTGCCGCCAGGCTAGATCGAGGGTGATTGGATCCGCTCGACGATCAGCTAGGACGACCTCGACGACCTGGTTGAGGGGGGATTGATCCCCCATGAATCGGCCCGGCTCCCGGGGCACGAGACCGAGCCGCGGCCACTGGAGGGTGGGTGTGTTCTCCTCGCCACTCATGTTGACCGCGGGTTCTCTTTGCCTCCCCATCCTTTCTTCCGTCGCTTTTTAAACTTCTTCGGGGCTCAACTCCACCACTTCACTCCAAACACCATAGTGTATCTTGCTGCCTTTGTGTCGATGTGCAAAAATTTCATGGGTTGTCGACCGCACTAGGGCCTATTCAAGCACATATTCACCTGCCGCTCCCAGTCAGTCAAGATGGCCAACCCGAGTGACGAGACGACGCACATGATTCAGATGTGTGGGGACCTTGGAATCCAAATGAGGAATAAGAGCACCTTCCCAGCTATGATCCTTCATGACTCGGTCCGGGGCTGGCAGTCCGCCTGGTTTTACTATAACGACCAGCCGACCCTGTGTCAGTCGACTGGACTTCCCCCCTTTTCCTTGGCTCGAGTGGAGAAGCCCTCCTCCCTGAGGGTGATCCCGGAAGAGAAGTCGCATGTGAAGGCGTTGGTCGAGCGGGTCGTCCAACTTGTCCGTGACGGGGTGACCGGAATGGACCTACTGGAGGTCTTTCTTAGTCGATGCATCCAACCACTTCAAGCCCGTGACCATCCGATATGGATGTACTCGGGACTCGAGGACTCCACTCGAATCCACCCGGAGGAAGTTAGTGAAGACACGGTGGAGAAGTGGCTGAGAGGAATCACCGGCAACAAAGATAATCCCCGGGGGTCTAGGAGGGTGATTCCATTCGACCACTCGCGCCAGCCGGAACAGGTATGATTCTGCTTTCCCAAGTATCTTCTCGATTCATTGTGTAACACTTTGTTGACGATCGACTGTATTTCTTTCATTAATTATCTTTTTAGGCTCTTATTGATCTATACTTGTTGCCCAATGGAGTGCAGGAGCAAGACGTCGAGGAAGGGGCGAGCGGGGGCGAGAGTGGCGAGTGGCACTCGGATGCGGAGGAGGACGAGGAGAGCGACGACTCGAGTGATGAAGAGGAGGTCGACTCGCCTCCTCGCAGAGAGAGAAGATCCAAGCACGCTCAAGACCCGGTGAGCACCCCGGTCCTTGCGGCTGCATCGACTGGGCCATATTCAAAGTGCCCTCGGACGTCTTCGCCAGCGCCGACTGAGAAGATACCGAAACAGCCCAAGATTGTGCTGCCTCCTACGCCAAAAGCATCGAAAACCACCTCCTCTAAACCACCGAAGGCTTTGCCCATAATCAAAGTGACCGTCCCCACCATCTCCGGGTAAACATCTAATCTGTTCCTTTGGTCGACTCGAGCAACAGAACGTAACCGACTGAATGTTAACATTTGCAGTGCTGCTACATCGGGAACTTCTTCCTACCAATATCGAGATGAGGAGATGGAAGACGCGGTTACCTCCAACCCAGGTAAAAACTCTTATGATCTTGTTCTTGATTACTTGGTCGACTAAACTCTAGCGATTCACTTGGGGTCGACTGATTTCTCTGCAGCACCACCCAACATCATTGATCTTGCAAATGATGATGAAGACGTGGCCCCTAGGCCCAGAAAGAACAAAAACGTAGCGGCTGGCAAGACGTCCCAGCAGGGACCAACGACCACACCAACCGCCCGGCAATCTGAAGACGCGGGAGGGGCCTCTGTAACTTTCGCTGTACCATTGTTCAGTGAGTGCCCTGCACCATCGATTGAATAGTTGTTCCCTTCTATCATCCAACCTCACACTTCGGAGCTCCAAGCTGCCGCACCTGGGTCGTGTGCCCCCTTCTTCATCAACTACCATGTTCCGGAAAACCAGTCGGATGTGGTTGCGGAAGCCATCCGTCAGGGTAACGTGATGATGGAGCAGATGAAGACGATGCACGAGCATAGCCAGGCTGCTTACGACGCCAGCGCTGCTCTCCGGGCCGATGTCCAGGTAAGTAAACTTTCGACTGACCTTGTTCTACTAGGATATGCTACCTGAAATATTTTCTTTCATACAATCTCTTGTTGCTTGCGACGAACCTGTACACCCACTGGGTGTTTTGTTGCCTTTGGTATTTGTGCTCTTCCACTCGGTCTGGGCGAGTAGGATCTGAACCGGTGGGGGCACGCTAAGTGCACCCACTGGGTGTAGTCCCCGAGACCGCAGTCGACTGCCGGCAGTCGACTAGGGTCTGAGTTCGTTTTCCCTTTCTTTTCTTCCACTCAACCCGGGTGGACCGGTCGAATGAGATCTGAACCAGTGGGGGCACGTCAAGTGCACCCACTGGGTGTAGTCCCGAGACCGCGGTCGACTGCTGGTAGTTGGCCGGGGTCTGAACAGTTCTCTTTTTTTTACTTGACCCGGGCGGACCGGTCGAGTCGGGTCTGAATCAGTGGGGGCACGCCGAGCGCACCCGCTGGGTGTAGTCCCCGAGACCGCAGTCGACTGCGGGCAGTCGACTGGGGTCTAAGTGAACTTCTAAGTTTTATTCACTCGGAAGTAAATAACCTTTGATGTTGTCGATTAACACATTTTTTTACCTCCTGCAGAAATCTTGTTCTCTCATTTCTAAGTTTGCTGAGTTAGAGGAGAAGCAGAGGCAACTCAACCTCGACTTGGAGTTGGCCCGACAAAAGTTGAAGAAAGTCGAAGATGAAGCTGCTGGTATGGAAGGTAGCTTCCTGTCGACTGTTCACGTTGCTCGTCTTTTAAGATATTTCTTTGATCTCTTGTTTGATCCGATTGCCCCTTTTGTAGAGAAAATGAGGTTGGCTCTGGAGAACAAGGACTTGGACCTTGCAGCTGCATAGAAGGAAGCTCAAGACAAGACTGCCCTTGCAGACCAAAAGCTGGCTTCGGTCGGAGCGTTGGAAGGGGAGGTGAACAGGTTGAAGTCCTATCTCAATGAGTCTAACCGAGAAGTAAGTCGTCTGAAGAAGGATAAGATTGCCTTGAATGAGAAGCTGGAGTGTGCGGTATCTGAGAACTCTTGCCAAGAAGCTCTATCTTATGTTGGAAGGTACTCCTTTTAATCCGACTGCTTTGCTGCTTGCAAGTTAATCCTGTCTAGTCGACTCAATAACTCTTTGACTGCAGAATTCTGCCAACACTTTGACGAGGAAACTGGAAGGATCGAGACTGGTCTAGACCCTATCGTTTCTCCGGTTTGCGACGAGACTGCCATGAATGTGCTTGGACTGGAATCCGTGTCGCCAACGTCACAAGTTATCTCGCACGCCTGAAGGTGGCAGTTTCACGGATCAACTCATCACTCTGGCCAGGGGCGACGCTTCAAAATGACCTGGAATCTCTGATGACTCAGCTCAACGAGATTCCTGGTCAAGTGCAAGAATGGAAGAAGTCCTCTGCCGGGTGTGGTGCTGATGTGGCGTTGTCCTTGGTCAGAGTCCACTGCAAGGAAGCTCGTGCAGACAAGCTAGCGGCGATCAAGGTCGCCAACACCAAAAGGCACGACTTACAGTCCTTTATAGACACTTTCATCGCCGCTCCCACTCGGATCGCAGATGGAATCGACTTGGAGGAATTCGTCGAACCCTCCAGCCCTCCTTCTGCCGAGTAAACAAACTATGAGATTTAAACCTGTCTTAAATTTGCCTCAGAATGCTGAGTGGTTGCTGTAACCATTAAACTCCTTCAGGCTTGATGCTCGAATACTTTTGATTTGTTGCTTGGAACTTTAGGATTTATCTGAACTGCTTTTGAGTATACTTGCGATTGATTTTGGGATCTGCTCCGTTGTATTCGTGGCGTAGCTCGGAGGAGAAGGCTGCAGTCGACCTACGCCTCGCCGTCCTTGCGGACAAGGATGGAGCGCACGTTGTACTTGTGGCGTAGGTCGGAGTAGAAGGTTGCAGTCGACCTGCGCTTCGTTGTCCTTGCGGACAAGGATGGAGCGTACATTGTATTTGTGGCGTAGCTCGGAGAAGAGGGTTGCAGTCGACCTGCGCCTCGTCGTCCTCGCGGACAAGGGTGGAGCGTACGTTGTACTGGTGGTGCAACTCTTAGGGAAAGGATTTTACAAACTTAGGTGAGTACTGGACTGCAGCTAAGCCCCCGAGTGGGAGGATAGCTCACCACTCGGTAGGATTTTACAAACTTAGGCGAGTACTGGACTGCAGCTAAGCCTCCGAGTGGGAGGATTGCTCACCACTCGGTAGGATTTTACAAACATAGGTAAGTACTTGACTGCAGCTAAGCCCCCGAGTGGGAGGATTGCTCACCACTTGGTAGGATTTTACAAACTTAGGCGAGTACTGGACTGCAGCTAAGCCTCCGAGTGAGAGGATTGCTCACCACTCGGTAGGATTTTACAAACTTAGGTGAGTACTGGACTACAGCTAAGCCCCCAAGTGGGAGGATTGCTCACCAGTCGGTAGGATTTTTTAAACTTAGGTGAGTACTGGACTACAGCTAAGCCCCCGAGTGGGGGGATTGCTCACCACTCGGTAGGATTTTTTTAAACTTAGGCGAGTACTGGACTGCAGCTAAGCCCCCGAGTGGGAGGATTGCTCACCACTCGGTAGGATTTTCCAAACTTAGGCGAGTACTGGACTGCAGCTAAGCTCCCGAGTGGGAGGATTGCTCGCCACTCGGTAGGATTTTACAAACTTAGGCGAGTACTGGACTGCAGCTAATCCTCCGAGTGGGAGGATTGCTCCCCACTCGGTAGGATTTTACAAACTTAGGCGAGTACTGGACTGCAGCTAAGCCCCCGAGTGGGAGGATGGCTCACCACTCGGTAGGATTTTTTAAACTTAGGCGACTACTGTACTGCAGCTAAGCCCCCGAGTGGGAGGATTTCTCACCACTCGGTAGGATTTTTTTAAACTTAGGCGAGTACTGGACTACAGCTAAGCCCCCGAGTGGGAGGATTCCTCACCACTCGGTAGTATTTTACAAACTTAGGCGAGTACTGGACTGCAGCTAAGCCCCTGAGTGGGAGGATGGCTCACCACTCGGTAGGATTTTTTAAACTTAGGCGACTACTGTACTGCAGCTAAGCCCCCGAGTGGGAGGATTTCTCACCACTCGGTAGGATTTTTTTAAACTTAGGCGAGTACTGGACTACAGCTAAGCCCCCGAGTGGGAGGATTGCTCACCACTCGGTAGTATTTTACAAACTTAGGCGAGTACTGGACTGCAGCTAAGCCCCCGAGTGGGAGGCTTGCTCACCACTCAGTAGGATTTTATAACCTTAGGCGAGTACTGGACTGCAGCTAAGCCCCCGAGTGGGAGGCTTGCTCACCACTCGGTAGGATTTTACAAACTTAGGCTAGTACTGGACTGTAGCTAAGCCCCTGAGTGGGAGGCTTGCTCACCACTCAGTAGGATTTTATAACCTTAGGGGAGTACTGGACTGCAACTAAGCCCCCGAGTGGGAGGCTTGCTCACCACTCGATAGGATTTTACAAACTTAGGCGAGTATTGGACTGCAGCTAAGCCCCCGAGTGGGAGTATTGCTCACCACTCGATAGGATTTTACAAACTTAGGCGAGTACTGGACTGCAGCTAAGCCCCTGAGTGAGAGGCTTGCTCACCACTCAGTAGGATTTTCTTTCGAACTTAGGCGAAACGGATTCGCGGCTAAGCCCCCGAGTGAGAGGCTTGCTCATCACTCGGTAGGAATTTCTTTCGAACTTAGGCGAAACAGATTCGCGGCTAAGCCCACCCAATGGGGGATTTCAGAGGTAAATAAAAACAACAACAATTGTGAGAGAATACTATAAATCTCTTATCTTTGATGAACAAATTACAAAGGTATTTATTATTACATTTTATTCGAACGAGTGCTTAAGTATAAAAGGGGCGGAGCAGCTCCGCGTTCCAAGCCCGTGGCTCGTCCTTCTGATGCTCGACGCTGTAAAGATGGTATGCTCCATTGTGGAGAACTCCGGTGATGATGAAGGGGCCTTCACAAGCAGGGGCGAGCTTGTGTGGTTTCTGTTGATCCACTCGAAGAACCAAGTCCCCCTCTTGAAAGGTTCGACCCCTCACATTTCTGGCGTGGAATCGACGCAAGTCTTGCTGATAAATGGTCGACCGTATCAAGGCCATCTCTCTTTCCTCCTCTAAGAGATCAACTGAATCTTGACGGGCCTGTTCTGCTTCCTCTTCGGAGAAGAGCTCGACTCGGGGTGCGTTGTGGAGCAGGTCACTTGGCAGAACAGCTTCGGCTCCATAGACCAAAAAGATAGGAGTTCGTCCAGTCGATCGATTGGGAGTTGTCCTAAACCCCAAAGAACTGACGGAAGTTCATCGACCCAAGCGCCTGCTGCATGTTTGAGATCACGCATCAGTCGGGATTTCAGTCCTTTGAGAATTAGGCCATTCACTCTTTTTGCTTGTCCGTTTAACTGTGGGTGAGTGACTGAAGCATAGTCGACTCGTGTGCCTTGAGAAGCGCAGAAAGCTCTAAACTCATCAGAATCGAAGTTCGACCCGTTGTCAGTGATGATGCTGTGTGGAACTCCATATCTGAATGTCAATTCTCTGACAAAACTGACAGCGGTGCTGGCTTCAAGATTCTTGATAGGTTTAGCTTCAATCCATTTGGTAAACTTGTCGACTGCTACGAGCACATGAGTGAAGCCGCTCCTACCAGTTCTCAGTGGTCCAACCATATCCAATCCCCAAACAGCAAAGGGCCAGACGAGGGGAATGGTCTTCAGGGCTGACGCTGGCTTGTGAGACATGTCAGAGTAAAACTGGCAGCCTTCACATCTGTCGACTATATCTTTCGCCATTTCATTTGCTCGTGGCCAATAAAATCTGGCTCGGTATGCTTTAGCCACGATGGCCCGAGAGGACGCATGGTGACCACGGGTCCCCGAGTGGATGTCGTTGAGGATCTTTCGACCTTCTTCTGGTGTTATGCATCTCTGACCGACTCCAGTCACGCTTTCCCTGAACAGTTGTCCTCTTATCACAGTAAAGGCCTTGGATCGATGGACGATCTGTCGAGCCTCTTCTTTGTCCACTAGGAGTTCCTTCCTAAGGATGTACGCAATTTATGGCACTGTCCAGTCGGGAGTAATGACCAAAACCTCCATGATTAGATCGACCATGGCTGGGACCTCAACTTCAGTCGGATCTGTGGCGCTCTTAGGCTGCGGGGGCTCTTTAGTAAAAGGATCTTCCTGAACTGTCGGTGTGTGAATATGTTCCGAAAACACATTGCTGGGAATGGCTTCTCTCTTGGAACCTATCTTTACCAAATCATCGGCTGCTTGATTTTTTAGACGGGGTATGTGATGGAGCTCTAACCCCTCAAACTTCTTTTCCAACTTCCTCACCGCATTGCACTAACCAGTCATACCTAGGCTTCTAATGTCCCATTCTTTCATCACTTGATTCACCACCAAATTTGAGTCACCGTAAACCATGAGGCGACGGACGCGAGTGAAATGGCCATACGTAACCCATGTAGGAGTGCTTCATATTCTGCTTCGTTATTGGAGGAATCAAATGAATCTGGAGGACGTATCTGAGCTTGTCTCCTCGGGGGGATACCAGTACCACCCCAGCACTAGAACCATTCAGCATCTTGGATCCATCAAAGAACATGGTCCAGTGCTCCGAGTGAACTTGAGTCGGCAGTTGTTGTTTGATCCACTCGGCGAGGAAATATGCCACTGCTTGGGACTTGATAGCTTTCTTTGCCTGAAACTTGATATCTAAAGGAAGGAGTTCAATCGCCCATTTTGCCACTCGACCAGTTGCATCTCTGTTGTGCAGAATCTCCGACAATGGAGCGTCGCTGACGACTGTAACAGAGTGATCAAAGAAATAGTGTGCAACCTTCTTCGTGGTCATGTAAATCCCATAAACAAGCTTCTGATAGTGTGGATGTCTCTGCTTTGACGGAGTCAGAACTTAAAAAACATAATAAACCGGGCGCTGAACTTTATAGGTTTTTCCCTCTTCTTCCCGCTCGACCATAAGTATTGTACTAACGACTTGTCTAGTGGCTGCTATATAAAGCAGTAAAGGCTCTTTGCTGATTGGGGCAGCAAGCACCGGCTGGGTGGAAAGCAGGGCTTTTAGCTCTGCCAATGCTGCATCAGCTTCAGGAGTCCACTCGAACTTATCTGATTTCTTCATTAGTCTGGAAAGAGGCAGTGCCTTTTCACCGAGGAGAGAAATGAATCGACTTAGGGCGGCCAAACAACCAGTAAGCTTCTGGACATCATGCACACGCACAGGGTGTTTCATCCAGAGTATGGCCCCCACTTTCTCTGGGTTAGTGTCGATCCCTCGTTCGGAAATGAGAAAACTGAGTAATTTTCCGCCTGGAACTCCAAACGTGCACTTTGATGGATTAAGCTTGATATCATACCTTCTGAGGTTCACAAAGGTTTCAGCAAGGTCAGCCAGTAGGTCGGAACCTGTACGTGACTTGACCACAATGTCATCCATGTATGCTTCCACAATCTGACTGATCTGAGTGAGCAGGCACTTCTGAATCATCCGCATGAATGTGGCTCCAGCGTTCTTCAGACCGAATGGCATAGTGACATAACAGAAGCACCAAAATGGGGTGATGAAAGCTGTTTTTATCTCGTCGGGTCCGTACAGATGGATCTGATGATAACCGGAATAGGCGTCCAAAAAGGACAAATGCTCACACCCCGTAGTCGAGTCGACTATTTGGTCGATGCGAGGGAGAGGAAAGTGGTTCTTCGGGCAGGCCCAATTGATATGCTTGAAGTCAATGCACATGCGAAGTGAGTCGTCCTTCTTTGGGACCATGACAACATTAGCTAACCACTCGGAGTGGTAAATCTCACAGATAAACTCAGCTGCCAAAAGCCGAGCCACATCTTCACCGATTGCCTTCCTCTTCTGTATGGCGGACAGTCGAAGATGTTCTTTGACTGGTTTCACTTTTGGGTCGACTCGCAAATGATGCTCAGCCAGTCCCCTAGGAACACCTGGCATGTCCGAAGGTTTCCATGCAAAGATGTCCCAGTTCTCACGGAGGAACTGGATGAGCGCTTCTTCCTATTTGGAGTCGAGTGTTGTTCAAATATGAGTCGGAGCAGCATTGGGATCCGTCGGGTGAATGTGAATCGACTTTGTTTCGACTGGAATGTTGAATCCGTGGCAGGCTTCTTGGCTCGCAACAAATCACTCGGATCTGCATTTTTTTGATATTCCCACGATTCTACTACGGCCATCTGTGCATCGGCGATCTTTGAGCCCTTCTGGAAGCACTCTTCTGCCTTCTTCCGACTACCAGTGATAGTGATCACCCCTTTGGGACCAGGCATCTTCAATTTGAGGTACACGTAACATGGTCGAGCCATAAAACGTGCATAAGCTGGCCTGCCCAGAATAGCATCATAAGCACTGTAGAAATCCACAACTTCAAATGTCAACTTTTCTTTGCGGTAAATCTTGGAATCACCGAAAACCACGTCGAGAGCAATCTGGCCGAGTGATGCAGCCTTCTTGCTGGGAATGACCCCATGGAAACTCATATTGCTTTCACTGAGTCTGGACATCGGAATGCCCATTCCTTTCAACGTCTCTACATACAGTATGTTCAGGCCACTGCCACCATCCATCAGAACCTTAATCAGTCGGGTGCTTTTGACTACTAGGTCGACCACCAACGCTTGCCTTCCAGGGGTGGCTATGTGCGCTGGGTGATCAGACTGGTCGAATGTAATGGTAGTCTGGGACCACTTCAAATAACTGGGTGTCACCGGAGCGACCATGTTCACTTCTCTGTTGATGACTTTCAATCGACTCTTACTCTCAACGTTAGCGAAAATCATCAGAGTGGAATTCATGTGGGGATAACCATCATCATCCTCTTCCTCGTCCTCAACCTTGTCTGCTTCTTTCTCCTTTTCCTTGGGCTGTTTCTCTCAGATTTGCTGGATTAGGAGTCGACACTGTCGAGTGGTTTGCTTCGGGTAAATGAAATTACCCTCTTCATCTTTTTTGGTGTGAATATGGCATGGTAAATCTACCACACCATTTCCATCTTGATCTTTTACTTTCTTGAGGTTCCACGGCCCTTTGGGCTTCCCCTTGAACTTTCCTTGAGTCACGGCTAAGGCTTCACCAGGAGCGGCTGGCTCAGCTTTGCACTTCTGCTTCCGACTGGAGTTTCCTCCTCCGGTTTCGCGGGCGACTGTTTTGTGCTTGCCACTCCGGAGTCGGTCTTCTTCTTCACCGTTCGCGTACATGGTGGCAATTTCCATGATCCGAGTCAGAGTCATATCTCCTGTTCGACCGAATTTCAGATTCAACTCCCGATATTTGACGCCTTCTTTAAAGGCACAAATTGCCTGATGATCAAACACATTCTCCATCGTGTGGTGCAATGTGATCCATCTCTGGATATAATCCCTCAAAGTTTTATTCGGTTTCTAAATGCAACACTATAATTCTGTCAACCCTGCTGGCCGCTTGCAAGTACCTTCAAATGTCCTAACAAATACTCGAGCAAGATCTTCCCAAGTATAAATACTACCAGGTGCTAACTGATTCAGCCATGCTCTGGCCGAGCCCTCCAGCATCAGAGGAAGGTGTTTCATGGCCACTTCATCATTACCGCCACCAATCTGAACAGCCACTCGGTAGTCTTCAAGCCAAGTGTCAGGCTTGGACTCACTAGTGAACTTACTGACTCCAGTCGCCAACCTGAACTTGGGGGAATCACTGCAGCCCTGATGGCTCTGCTGAAGCACTCCGGACCTGAGACATGCACTCTGCTACTGGTTGGTAGATCTCTGTCATGAACTTATCGGTGAGCTCTGTTTCTGTCGACCAAGCCCTGAACGAGAATATATCTCGCATCAAAGCCTAGCTCTCTGGGGTCGACTGGAATCCCTCGCCCAACACTGTGAGGGCGCATGTCATCATGTTGCCGAGGCAGGTATGACCCATTGCTTGGGGGAGGTCTGGGCACTCGACGACGATCATCATGATCGATTCGGTGATCATACTGCTCACGATTTATGTAATGATCTCATTGATCTCCATGTCCCTCACGCCTCGGGGGCGATCTTGGGCTGTGAGCCGACTGGACTATGTCTGCAACCACGGATCTGCTGTGAATCCTATTCCCCGACTGAGATACTACTGTGTTCTGCTCACCCGCGGCTCGGAGCAAGGCCCGGATCTGCACCAAACCCTGACCAGCTTCTGACTGGGAAGGTTGAATTGACTCCGCTATTCGGGCCATAGCTGCGAGATTCTAGATTGGAGTTCGGTATACCTGAGTCGGAGGCGGAAAAAGTTGACGTCGACTGGATTCGGGAGCACGCTGCGAGCACGCTCGTCGAGTGCGTGCTGGAGGTTCTCCAGTCGAGTGCGCTCAGCCAAGTTGGCCAGGCGCGCCTCCTCCAAGGCCTGGGCCTCAGGGGTTTCTCCAACGATAGGAGTGTTAAGTGCATCCATGTTCCGACGGCGAAGTTCTTCTCTCTGCTGCGAAGAGAGGGGTTCGGGGCGGTACTCTTCATGAACATGCGACGGATCACCGCCCCCATCGCCTCCGTCTTCACGGCTGAAGCCAGGAGGACTGCGTGGTCCATTGACCATCAAAACTTTCGCCGCAGGGTCGCTGCTGTCGCACTCGGATGCAGTCTCTACGGAGCCAGTCGACAGATCGAACAGGCCGTAGAGGGTTTCGTCGGGCTCGATTGCCGCGACTTGGGGGTGGCCGACTAGCGAGCCACCGCATGCTTCACCCACCACTGAAGCCTCGATCGACCGGAACGTTCGCTCCGGTGGGCCATAGGGAGGGGGGGAAGCTACAGGAGCCGACCGATACTGGGTCGACGGCTGCCACAGGAGGACGCCGCGGATGCATGCGCGAAAGTGCGTTACCCTGCGGACGGGGAGTGCGTCGACATCAAGTGGAGCCTCCTGCAGCCAAGCGGAGTCGTCGGCAACAAACACGAGCGCCCCGAGATGGATCTCGCAGCCCTCAGCCAAACCTCCGCCTGAAACCGTGATGAAGGGGATCGGAAAAATTGCAACTTCTCCAACAAGTCGCTAAGACACCTGCCCCATAGTGGGCGCCAATTGTCGTGGTTCTAAGTCTGACAGTAGAATGGGGGGTAAGAATGTAGAGGCAAGATCTTAGCTATGGAGGGGTTGTACTCAGGAGTTTTACGAGTTCAGGCCCTTCTCGGAGGAAGTAACAGCCCAACGTCTCGGAGCCCGGAGGCGGTCGACGGGATTATATGCGTGTGTTTTACAGAAAATGCGAACCCTTGTGCCTGTGGAGGGGGGTGGCTTATATAGAGTGCGCCAGGACCCCAGCCAGCCCATGTCACAGAGGGTTTAAGGTACATAAAAGGTGGGGGCGTTACTGGTAACGCCTGCAATAAAGATACATAATTACCATTAAAGCTATGACTTAATTCTCGGCCATTGCAGAGTGGAGTGGCTCTAGATCTTCTAGTAGTCAAGTTATTATCTATACAGTCGAGTGTCTTCAGGATTGTCGAGTGGAACATAACTTCATGGTCGAGTGGATGATGATTTTTCTTCGAATGCTCCTGGCACCTTTAGGGATGTCCTTGGGGAGGGTATTTTGAACAGATCCATGACCCTACCCTAGGTACATAGCTTCATCAGATCTCATTGGCACTCTTGATGTGGAATAAAAGGCGAGAGCAAAGGAGACACGTGCTCGAGGAATTAAGGGAGGATCTAGTGCCAATCTGGTACAGAAGAAGAACTTCCAGCCCCACAAGTTCAAGAACAAGGGCAAGTTTGATGGTAAAGCAAAGTTTGATGGGAAGAACAAGGTTGTGCAACACACGAACTTCAAGAAGAAGAATGACAAGAAGAAAGGTGTTTGTCATGTGGGGGTCCTGATCATTAGGCTCCTAGTTGCCCTGATCGCTATGACAAGCTAGGTGGGTTGACCAGTGACAGCCGGATAGCTTCTTGGCAGCGACGTGGAGTCAGAGAGCTATGTTGGAGAAGGACGCTGCTTCTACTTAACTGCTGGTGTAGTTGGCTGAATGACACATGGGCCCAACAGGCATCTGGGCCACATGTCAGTTGTGCAACTGCACCTGCAGTTAAGTCACTGAAGCTTCTGTTCGGCTCAGCCGGACAAAGGTGGGTAGCTTCGGTTAATTAATTATACCTCCAGCGCACCCCTTTTTAGTTGAAGAATGTATGAAATCTAATGAAGTCTGGCATGTTTATTTGAAATCTGACCATGTATGAATGAATTTATTTCAATTAGTTTGAATTCTTGTATCACTGTCATTGGATGAACATGCAAAACAATACGTGCTAGCATTATTCCCACGGTGATCACCTCGTTTGCAGCAGTTTCACATGTACTCCCTCCGGTCCTTTCTACTCTGCATACAAGTTTTTTCTGTAGTCAAAGTAGCTCTTCTTTGACCAATCTTATAGAAAAAAGTATGCACTTTCACAATGTGCGAATCAAAAAGGAATAGAAGGAGCACAACGAGTTTGAGTAGCTTTTTAGTGTTCCTGTACATTGCAATCAAACACACAAGCCTGGCAATTCATAGAGAACATTCAAAACAATTGATGATTATGCATCTCAGCGATTCATATGCCAGAGCCAATATTTACTTCACAACCAAACAATAAAGAAAAAATGGATCGACGCTTCTGACAGCAAAAGGCGTCCCAGTCAAAAATATCAAACGCATGTCTTCTTGCTAAAATCAATGAGCAAAATTTGACAAGGTTGTCCCATTCCAATATATCAAATGCCTACTATTGTGGAATGGGCAGGGTTTCCCATCAGTTCAGACATTGACATGGAACCTCGTGCTAAATAAACCAGCAGTTCTTCTTGTGTAGTTCCACCAAAAACAACCAAATTCGCTTGGGACCTCCTTTCTCTTGCTGGAAATGAATGATTCGATGTATTCATGAACATTTCGTGTAGTTCCCATTGAAATCAAGCTGAGCACCCCTGTTTGCAAAAATACAAAAAAGTGATTAGTAGAAAGCAAACTTTTAGAAAATGGAACTCACCGGAAAGAATCCTAGAACAACATTGTACTCGCGCATCACAACAAGAAAATGGAGATTTGTCAGTCCTTCTGAGTTGAAGTTAATTTGGTCTTGTGGGGGGGGGGTAATGTAACCATCCTTCAACTACTCCTTCTGATGAGAAGATAGACAGGGCTTCTTCATCCTGGCATAATCAGAACTAGTCACTTCACGTACTCCATATTCTTCTTCAGAGGAGGATGATCCTATTGTGCAAAGACAAGAGGAGAACTAAATGCTAACATCCCTGTTTGCTCAAAAAAGGAAAGGAAATATTTAAAACAACATAGACGAAGCACTTTTCAAGGACAATACCACTTTTTGATGACAGTATCTAAACACTAGCACAACAACAATAGAGATGACAAAGCTCAATCATATCGATGAAATTAGTGGGCGAGTACCAACCTTTGTCAGGAGGCTTATTGTGTAGAGCATACAGATGAAGCACTTCTCCGGAACCATCTATTGCGATCTACTGTGGTGGCCATGCTTACTATATAATCCTCGATTAGTTTAATGTTTCCAACATCTTCTTCTGCAGTTCCACTAAAATATATGGTATCTTCAAAGAAGATACCTGTTTGCACAAGTAGAGATAATTACATATTACATTAAGAGTGGCATCAAATCAGTGGCTAAACAGTTGCTCGTTCTAGCCGTAGCAATAAATTAAGATGCAAAACTATATCATTACTTGTGTCATCATAGTTCCAGTGCTTCATTACAGCACCAGGAGTTGATTTTTGTTTTTCTTCTGCTTGTTCTTCCCCTTCATCACTTGGTTTAATAACAGACAAGCTTCGCCTTCAATGTAAGATTTGGCATGTCAATTAGGTTGCACAAGTATAGCACTAAATAATGACATTAATTTTCTTAAGGAAGTGGCAAAATACAGGCCAGCGGTTGTGAAATATCCATATCTTACCTCAATGGGATATTACGGTGCACATACAGATTGGAAGTCTTGTCTCCATTTGTGCAGTTCACTAAAATCAAGCAACATTACCGTTGACGGTGTCCTGGACTAGGGGGTACTCAACACGTCATCTCCCGATCTGATAGATTGGGCCAAGGACCCCCGTGGCCGTATACTCATGGGCCAGTTCGGACAACTGCCGCATACAAGGAAGATTCCACAAGACTTGGCGATCAAGACAAGGACTTCTCCCCACCAGCGTATTCGGCTAGGACTCATGTTATCCTGGGCCTCTGGTGCATTATATAAACTAGGGCCAGGCTAGTCGATAGATCATATATATATACAATCATACCCTAGGCTAGCTTCTAGGGTTTAGCCTCTACGATCTCATGGTAGATCAACTCTTGTACTACCCATATCATCAATATTAATCAAGCAGGACGTAGGGTTTTACCTCCATCAAGAGGGCCCGAACCTGGGTAAACTTCGTGTCCCCTCCCTCCTGTTACCATCGATCCTAGACGCATAGTTCGGAACCCCTACCCGAGATCCGCCGGTTTTGATACCGACATTGGTGCTTTCATTAAGAGTTCCACTGTGTGATCGATAAAAGGATCGATGGCTCGCCTGCAGATCAACTTCCACTTCGGCATCCTCGTCACCAGCTCGACTGGTCACCTTGGTTCGACCAAGAACTGTGCCCCGTGTTCGGATCACCATGTTCGGACGAGGGCCTTCATCAACACCAACTCCGATCTCTATCAAGATCATGGAGGAATCGTCCATGGAGCTCGGGGGCTGAACGTCAACATTGCCCTTGGGTGACTGTGCTGTTTTTCCGGACAGCGAACGCGTATCCGCCGCCACCGCCTCCTCGAGCGTCGCTTTAACGATCGCTTTGGTGGAATTATGCGGAATCGAGTCTACAACAACCCTGGAAAATTTCATCGAGTTCCTATGGAGGAATCTCTGGCAATCTATGATATACCGGAGCCCTGTCAAATCTGGACGGGAATTTGGATGAGTTTAGGGCGTGGTGTCCAGCTTCTAGCTCGGACGTCCTTTGAAAGATTCAACCGTTGATCGGCTGCGGAATTCCTATATCTAGCACCTCTCAAAATTTCAGCTCGATCCGACCATCCAAACTCCGGGAATCTTCTGATTAGTGCATCACTTTTCGGATCTGTTTTCTGCGCGAAAACGAATCCGACCCGAGTTCATCTTTTTTATGAACAGGATTTCGGACATCCCTTTTGTAGGAAGTTTTTATGGGGTATTGTGTTTTGTTCGCGAACACATCCCACTAACTTTAAGATCTTTTGAACATGATCTTCAACATCATGCTGGTGTGAAACCAGTCCGGCAATATTGCTCCATGGCTGCCGACCTGCGCTAGACACGTCGTCACTTTGTTGAGCCGAGCTCAACTTCTTCGGATCATCATCTCGGCAAGCCGAACAAGAGTCCGGCATCGCGAAGGATAAATCATCACCAACATCGCCGCCCCATGGATTACACGGAGCGGGCATACCGGCATCACCGCACGGTCGCTTCATCAAGCCGGAATCGACCACGTCACGACCTGCATCGGCAGGGCCGCACTATTGCTTCTTCAAGCTGGTGTCCATCATGCCGACCTACTTCGACTCATCGGCTGACATCGAGGCTTCGCCATCTCTTCATCAACCTACTCCGGTAATGGGTGTGCGGATCGAGTCCCAATTTTGGGAATCACCTTCCTTCGAATTGCTACAACAAATAAACCAGGTGCTATTAATCCTAGTATTTTTGCTTGTTTGGGTTCAATTTTTCCCAAGTAAATTATTACTCTGGTTTGTCCATCATATGTACACAGGTCTATCAAATGGTGGCAGCATTAACGACGGTCGCATGGTGGTCCGGTCAGTCTCCGTACATAGTCCGGCGAATGCCGCATCCGGAACTCGGACCGACCTGTGAATTCAAGCTTTGCCACGCCTTTATCGCATCACGTCGACGCCCTGCATCGACATTGACTTCATGGCCGGGCCATATTTCTTTTATTACTCACTTTACATAAATTATTTATTATGCAACATTTTTTTAATTATCATTATTACTATTATCTACAGTTTGCACTATTTTTTGTGCATAGGAAAGCGATCCGGGGACTTCGGCGTCACTCTGCCGGTCTGCATTGACCATGCTATGTCACCACTTCGTCGTGTCGAGCTCTCCGCTCCGCCACCTCGGGACCGGCTTGGGGGATGGAACCTTGCCCCGCATCAAGCTCGTACCGCATCATCAATACCGAACACATTAACCAGCTAAGTCCCTTTCATGCTCAAAGCTTTAATTTCTAACTTGTGTTCGGTTCGACCAAGCATTATACTTTTTTGGAAAAAGTTGCTTGTAAAATTTTTTCGTTGTCCAAACTTTGTTTGTGACACACAAATTCAAGGACCCTATTCACTTGGGGGTTTCCTTTATGAAGCTTTTCCTCTTGCATATGATTATACTTGTACGGCTTCGTTCCTTGTTCGTGTATTATGCCACAATATGCACCATATTGACTTAAGCGATTTGCAAGCTGGGTTGCCTCGCTCCTGTGTTTACCCCTACGTTCCCGATTGTTCGGCTAGGGAGTAAAGGGAGCACCTCTGCGATTGTCACGATCGGGTCAACCGAGCCGGACCTCAGACTGGGTGAAGCCGAAAGCTAGCGCTCTTATAGTTTTCAATGATGGTCGGCACACAACGGAACTCATGAGTACAAAAAATCTATTGCACAAGTCTCATAATAACAATGAGCACCAAAGAAAGGTACTGGTGGGGGTACTATTTTCTTCGAAGATGCTTCTTACACTTCACGGTAATATAGCATAAGTTCCCTGAGCGCGCTTTGTCTGTTACAGCCTTATGGCCTGATTGCCTGGTTATTGGAAACACCATCGATATTCTCGACCGATGGAGTACTTAACACTTTTCGGTCCTTGACCGAAGAGGGAGAAGCTGACGGTTGGTTAAGATGCGTTTAAAGTTCGGTTGAACATAGATATGATATAAGTACTTCGGTACATGCAATCATTCTTCTACCCAAGTCACTTGGGGGCTCGTAAGTTTATTTGAGCCGTTTTATAATAAATGTTCTTCTTCTTAGTCGTTGCAAAGTTTTATTATTATTATTATTATTATTATTATTATTATTTATCACTCCTTTTCTCGACACGAGTGTGCGGTCACTAGCCAGGGAGCCTAATTTCTCTCTCAAAGCCGCTAGAGTTTAGTTTGCTAAACTGGCCTGATGAGAAGTACTCCGCCCTCGGGATAGGAGGTTGAAGCTGTAGGCTGACACGCTCGAAGTCTTGAGATAGGATGTATCATGTTAAAGCACGACAGAAGCACTTCTTTTTTCTAAGACCAACTTTCGGATTGGCACCGAACACTTGATATTGTTCGGACGTCATGTTTTTACTAATGTTTCTTGGTTTTCCAAGCTTTTTGGCACTTTTAAACTATTTGTGCTTTTCCAGCATTAGTCTCATAGTGCAACGCCGGACACCCTTAGGGATTCGGCAAAAACATTCTCAGATATTGCTATATATGCATCGGTTTCGAATTGTGTCTTCGGTCAATAGTTGGGTTGCCCGGCTCCTGCACTTGCTTCCTACGTTCCGTTTTGTTTGGCTAGGCGTGCAAAGGGAGAACCACTGCGATTGTGCTTCCAGCTCACATGGTTAAGCACCTCAGTGGAGAAAGCCGAAAACTGACTTTCACAATAAGCGTAAACTGGTCAGCGATCCGATGACTATGTTAAATGATGGGCCATTCATAACATTGGCTGAAGTGTTTACGGCTTGACCCCGACGGTCGCCGAACATTACCGGGGGCTATTAACTAGCCTCCCAAACTAAATCCTCAATAATTTGCTCTTACATTAGAGCTGAGGTTTAATGATCATGCTTAGCATGACAACCCAAAGAAAGGGACCGATAGCGGGACTATTTTCTTTGGAAGACATTTCTTCTGTTAAACAGTAATATAACTCTCTGCGTACCTTTGTTTATAAAACCATATGGCAAGATTGCCTTGTTTGTTGTAAATATTTGCCCTCATAAAGGCTTTATAAAGTAGGACAAACACTCCTCGGCTACTGGCCGAGGAGGTGGAAGCCGATGGTCGGTCAACAAAGTTTTGTACAATGCAGATCCGAGCATTAATGACGTAAAGTACTTGGATACATAAGAGTCATTACACATAATTTGTGATTTTACTATGGATATTGATCCTTAATTCGGCCACCCGTGCCCGCATTAAGCCTCGGGGGCTACTGGGCTTCGGGCTTATTGTTTACAAATATTAAAGGGGCACATTGATGCCCTGATCTGGTGTTACCACCCGACCAGTGTCTCGTGGGCTACTGCATTGCTTGTCCAATGCAGAAAATTTTATGTGCAATATAGTTTCCGAGGAGATTTTGACCCTCAGGTTGGTCCGCCGCACCCAACCTGAGTCTCAAGGACTGAGCACGCTGCTTTTAGTATCCCGGAGTATTCTGCCGAGCTTGGCTTGATCCTCAGGCCGATTTTGCAAATCAACCTGAGTCTCAGCGGCTACTGGGATCAGCGGTCTTACGTCATCCTTCAGGTGCATCTCGGGTTTTAGACTGATACACACCTTGAGGGCTACTGGCTATATATCTCGGCAGAGAATAAATTGCACCAATAAAAAATATATTAACAAAAATCGGCCCACATTCGGGGTGGTGCACCACCTCGGAAGCAGACCGGCATAAAGCTCGGGCGTTAGTGGCTGGCTCCATAGAGGGCATTTCCGGCATTAAGCTCGGCTAAACTCCTTCAAACTTCTTTGAACCAAGGTGATTTACGACACCTCGGATACAGTCCGGCGTTGGAGCTCGGATACATAGTCTGGCGTTGGAGCTCAGATACAGTCCGGCATTGGAGCTCGGATACATAGTCCGGAGTTGGAGCTCGGATACATTCCGGCGTTAGAGCTGGGAAGCATTCTGGCATTGGTGCTCGGCTGCAAAAGATACCTCGAATGCAGTCCGGCGTTGGAGCTCGGACGCAAGAGGACGCTGCCGCCCGGGAACAATTTCAAACCCGAGTGTAAGGTCATATTTATCCCTAAGTGTTTAGGTGATTGATGACAATGCATTTGCGGACTAATCGTGTGCCATGAGCTTTCCAGACTCTTCTCTGCTAGGCACAAGACGATTGGGTGCCCCTCGAAGACTGACGAAGACGGCGTCTTTTCTACGTTTCTTTTTGGTGGATTTGAGTCGTAGGAAAGCCGTACTATTAAGAGGGGGTCCGCGTTGGAACGGTTTCGGTGGAATCATCACGTACACGTCTCCTTTTATCCCCTCCTTCCTTGGAGCTTCCTCCGTTTTCTTGCCATAGTTGACTGACTGCTTGTGTGGTTGCGGTAGTACCGCTCCAGGATTAACGGTAGTACCGTGGGCATCCACGGTAGTATCGCGCAGTGGCACGGTAGTACCACTGGTGCTCACGGTAGTACCGCTCCCTCGGAGCCTTACTACCGCTGCCCCACCCAGCTAGTGCCGCCCGGTTGTGGTAGTAGGAGCGGATGTAATTTTTTACATCCGCACCTGCCGTGGTAGTACCGCTTTCGCCGTGCGGTAGTACCGCGCTAGGCAGTCAGGCAGTAGTACCGCCCCTCGGCAGTACTACTGTGTCGAGTTTTTGCTACTTCCGTTCTTTTGCGGAAGTATGCACGGAAGTTCCCCTCCCCCCTATCAAGACTTTTTGCCTCACGGTAGTACCGCCCTGATGGCGCGGTAGTACCGCACGGGCGGAAGTACCGCCCCAGCTTGCGTCTGTTTCCCTGGCTGGGGGTCGCGGCAGTACCGTAGGGTGGTACGGTAGTACCGCACTACCGTGCGGTAGTACCGCTTGGTTGCAAGCAGTACTACCGCGCGGCCTTGCGGTAGTACCGCTGGCCATGCGCGGTAGTACCGCTGGCCGCGGGCTGGTAGGTGGGTAACGGTTGGATCTTTTCCTCACACTATATAAAGGGTCTCCTTCTTCCCCGTTGACTCACCTCTTCCACCATTAAAGCTCCATTATTGCTCCAAGCTCCATTTTCGCCCAATCTCACTCCCTAGCCAACCAAACTTGTTGATTTGCTCGGGAGTGGTTGAGAAGGCCCCGATCTACACTTCCACTAAGAGATATTTGATTCCCCCTACTAATCCCTTGCGGATCTTGTTACACTTGGGTGTTTGAGCATCCTAGACGGTTGAGGTCACCGCGAAGCCATAGTCCATTGTGGTGAAGCTTCGTGGTGTCGTTGGGAGCCTCCAATTGAGTTGTGGAGATTGCCCCAACCTCGTTTGTAAAGGTTCGGTCGCCGCCTCCAAGGGCACCAATAGTGGAATCACGGCATCTCGCATTGTGTGAGGGCGTGAGGAGAATACGGTGGCCCTAGTGGCTTCTTGGGGAGCATTGTGCCTCCACACCGCTCCAACAGAGACGTACTTCCTCTCAAAGGGAAGGAACTTCGGCAACACATCCTCGTATCCACCGTCTCCACTTTTGGTTATCTCATGCCTTTACTTGTGTAGCTTATTTGTTTCATATATCTTGCTTGCTTGTGTTCCTATTCGTGTTGCATCATATAGGTTGCTCATCTAGTTGCATGTCTAGACAACCTATTTTGATGCAAAGTTTAAATTGCTAAAGAAAAGCCAAAAATTGTTAGTTTCCTATTCACCCCCCCCTCTAGTCAACCATATCGATCCTTTCAATTGGTATCAGAGCCTCGTCTCTTTATTAAGGACTTTACCGTCCGAAGAGTATGGTTGATACCATAGACGGAGCGGAGGAACACTCCGGTGTGAATCCTATCTCGTCTATGGGCGATGGGGGAACTTCGGTCTCTTGTGAGGAGTTCAATGTAGCCTTGGAGACATTGAAAACCTCCATGACGACCGAAGTTGAAAGCATGTTTACTAAATTTCTTGAGGGGCTTAAACTATCAACCACAACGTTGAAAGTGGGGGATCCCGCCAACAAGGTGTCGGATGCTATCCCTGAAAAGGGGGAAGCTAGTAGTGAAAAGGCTCCTTCATCTAGTGGCAAGAATGGCACCGGCATCTTTGCCCATGTGGAACCACCACTTGTTTATGGTGGACCGGTTCCTTCCACTCATTTGAATCATGCCAGTCCTCCCCCTAAGATTGTGAAAAATGAGGATTTTGATTCATGGGTTTACCGCTTTAAACGTCATTTAAATCATGTGAACACTAACCTTTGGAGAATCATTGAAGAAGGTTTCTATCCACATGATCCAAGCAACTTCACTCCTCGAGAAGCCGCGGACAATCAATTCAATGAGAATGCTCTCTTCATCATTCAAGATGCATTTCCACCCGAAGACCTACCTCACCTTCGTCCCTTCGCCTTGGCCAAAGATGCATGGCATTGTGTCGTGTCTCTCTACCGGGGAAGCGCAAGCATTCAACGGTCCAACTATGAAGTGGTACAAGATGAGGCCGATGAGTTTGCAATGAAGGAAGATGAAGAACCTCGTGAGCTCTATCGGAGAGTCACCAAACTCGCGGTCTCACTACGAGATCACGGGAGCAAGGACACGGATGACAATTGGATCAAGCGCAAATTCCTCAAGGCGATGATGCCCTACCACAAGGCCATGTCCTCCGTCATTCGTCAAAGACCGGACTTCCACACTTTGACCTCAAGCGAAGTGTTGGATGAGTTTGTGGCCATGAACATTTTGGACAAGACCGCTGACAATGCAGTGCTCCGTTCTCAATGGGCAAAGAAGCCTAACCTTGCATTGAAGGGCAAGCTCACCGTGGAAGAAGAAGAAGAGGAAGAAGAGGAGAGCAACCCCGAAGATACGAAGTATGCATATCATGAACATATGGCACTTGCTTCAAGGCAATTTTGGAGCAAGAAAAACTCGAGCCCCAACTTTAGCAAAAACAACTCGAGTGGCACAAGGGGTAAGCAACGTGTAAGGACTTGCTACAATTGCGGCAACGTAAGTCATTTCGTTGTGGAATGCCCGTATGAGAAGAGGGAAGACAATGGTGGCAAACTCATCCGAAAGGACAAGGCCAAGTCGTTCCCCAACAAGAACAACTTCACCAAGAAGACTCCTCCCAAGGCCTTGGTCGTGCAAGAAGAGTACAATGAGGATGATGACGATGTTGAAGATGATGAGTCGGTTGCCATGGCCTCCGTCGCCATTGCAACAACGTCATGAGTGTCCCTCTTCGACTCACCCAACGCAAGCATCACCGCCAAGTGCCTCATGGCTAAAGCCACCAACAAGGTAACCTCCAACATCAAAACTACCATCATTAATCATCCTTCCCAAACGGATAGCATTAATGAAGTTGAGGGAGCTAATGTGGAGGCCAACGAGTTTGAGGCCTTTATGGGTAAACTCAAGGGAAAATCCAAGAAGCACTTTGTTGCTCTCTTGGAACAACTTGGTGAGGCCAATGACATGATCGAGGCTCACGAAGACACCATCTCGATGATGGAAGGGCATAGTCGTGACTATGACAATGAGAATTCGGATCTTTCCAATGCACTTGAGGAAGAGCCTGGTCTTCGTTTGGCTCTTGAGGAGTCACACAACGTTGATCATGCTAAGTTAGAGAAAGATTATGATCATGCCCTCGTTGTTTCTGGTGTGCTAAATTCCGAGAAGGCCAAACTCGGGGTTGATCTTGCTAGACTCAAAGAGGAGTTTGATATACTTGACAAGGCCCACAAGGCCTTGAAGGGTATTCACGCTAGTCTCAAGGAGTCTCATGATCAACTCCAAGTGAAGCTAACTAAGGAGAAAGCAACTTTTCCTCGTATGGTTTTAATTGATAATGCAAATGCTACTAAACCGTGTTGTGAGCATATACATCTTGTTGAAGAAAATGCTAAGTTGAAGGAGCAACTTGAGAGAGGCCTTGCGACTTGCATACAAGGCAAGAAGAACCTCAATGATCTCTTGATCAACCGAAAGGGAGGTGTGGCGAAGGAAGGGGTTGGGTACGTCCCCGACTCCAAGAACAAGAAGAAGAATGACAAGACCAAACGACCTCCTCCCCTCATGCAAACCTTTGTGAGGGCGGGAGAGAGTGTCCCCGAGAAGAAGAAGAAGAACAAAGTCAAGAAGGGCAATGTCACCTCACCCAACAAAGCCGGCGATTTTAATCCTTCTTATGTGTTGTGCCGTGCTAGTGATGGGCATGTTTATGCCAAATTTGTTGGTTCTCTTCATGAGTACATTGAATGGTCTATTTGGGTTCCTAAGACCCTTGTTACTAACATCAAAGGACCCATTACAAAATGGGTACCTAAAACCAAGCATTGATCTCTTGTAGGTGTTTGCTTCTGGTGGTGGATCATGGTTGCTCGATAGTGGAGCTACAAATCATATGACCGGAAGCAAGGACATGGTGGTGGACGTGCACAAGGTTCCATCTATGCTCACCAATGTCGAGTGGGGTGACGCCTCATCTTCTAAGGTATTGGGACTTGGCAAGGTTGTCATCTCTCATGATCTCACGATCGAGAAGGTCATGCTTGTTGAGTCCCTTGCATACAATTTACTTTCTGTTTGTCACCTTGCAATCATGGGCTTTGCCACTTTCTTTGATATCGATATCGTGGCCCTCTTGTGGAGCAATACTCTTAAAGTAGCCTTTGTTGGGCATGTAAAGAACGGTCTATATGTGATTAACTTTTCAGAGCGACCAACTAAGACCGCGACATGCCTAATGGCTAAAGTTGATGTGGGATGGCTTTGGCACCGCCGTTTAGCCCATGTCAATATGAGATCTTTGCAAAGTCTCCTAAAGGGGGACCATGTCCGTGGACTAACGAATGTTAGTTTTGATAAAGATCGTGCTTGCAGTGCCTGTATCGAAGGAAAGCTACATGAGAAGGCTCACCCTCCCTCGACTATCATTTATTCAAAGAGGCCTTTGGAGCTCCTTCACATGGATCTCTTTGGGCCTCCATCCTTCGATAGTCTTGGAGCTAGGAAGTATTGTTTGGTGATTGTGGATGACTACTCAAGGTACACGTGGGTGTATTTCTTCAAGAGGAAGAGCGAGATCCAACAAACCGTCATTGACTTTGCAAATGAAGCACAACGTCAACACAATGCAAAGATCTTGACAATAAGAAGTGACAACGGCACCGAGTTCAAGAACTACACCTTGGATGAATTTCTTAGTGATGAGGGAATCAAGCATCAATATTCCGCACCATACACCCCGCAACAAAACGGTGTTGCGGAGAGGAAGAACCGGACGTTGATGGATGCGGCAAGGACCATGATGGCGGAGTTCAAGTCTCCGTACAACTTTTGGGCCGAAGCCATCAACACCGCGTGTCATGCATCCAATCAGCTCTACCTCCGCAAGGGCTTGAACAAGACTCCATATGAGATACTCACCGGTAACAAGCCCAACCTCAAGTACTTCCGGGTATTCGGGTGTAAGTGTTTCATTCTCAAGAAAGGTGTTCGATTGTATAAATTCGAGGCTAGAGCTTATGAGGGCATATTTGTTGGTTATGCTACAAACTCTCATGCTTACCGTGTCCTCAATAAATCCACGGGACTTATTGAGGAGACATGTAACGTGGAGTTTGATGAGAATAACGGCTCCCAAGTGGAGCAAAGTGGCACTTGTGATGTAGGTGATGAAATTCCTCCTCAAGCCATAAGAAGAATGGGTGTTGGTTTCATCCTACCCATTGAGGAATCCCTTGTGGCCGAAGGAGAAGGACAATGCTCCACTCTAGTGGAGCCATCACCAACCCAAGGCCCACACGCTTCCGAAGAACAAAGTGAAGGCCCTCAACCTCATGAACAAGACCAAGGGCTATATCATACTCAAGACGGTGTGGACACACCAAGTGATGCCCAAGGTCAAGTTCTCTCCCCTGAGCAAGTTCAAGATCAAGAACAAGTTCATGACGGCGCTCAAGATGATCAAGTAACCGCTCCTCAACTCACCACCGAGGAGGAATTAGAGCGTCGTGCCGCCAAGGTTGCTTCGAAGCTCTCCACCAAGGATCATCTCATGACGAATGTGCTTGGAAGCTTAAGAAAGGGGGTAAGCACTCGTAGACAATTAGCAAATTATTGTGAGCATCACGTGTTTGTCTCTTGTGTGGAACCCCACAAGGTCTATGAGGCGCTAGAAGATCCGGATTGGCTCAATGCCATGCACGAAAAACTCAACAACTTCGAGCGCAACAAAGTGTGGAGATTGGTACCAAGGCCAACGGGGAACCACAATGTCATTGGAACCAAGTGGATATTCAAGAACAAGCAAGATGCCCATGGGATTATCATTCGCAACAAGGCTCGTTTGGTAGCACAAGGCTACTCCCAAGTCGAGGGTATCGACTACGGTGAAACCTTTGCTCCCGTTGCTCATCTTGAATCCATTCGCATGTTGATTGCATATGCTTCTCATCATAACTTTAAGTTACATCAAATGGATGTGAAGAGTGCTTTTCTTAATGGTCCCATTAATGAATTACTGTACGTGAAGCAACCCCCCGTGTTCGAGGATCCCTACTTTCCCGATCATGTGTATCAACTCGATAAGGCACTCTATGGCCTTAAACAAGCCCCACGTGCGTGGTATGACCACCTTACCGAGTTGTTACAAGACCGTGGCTTTGAAGTTGGGATAATCGACCCCACTCTTTTTACTAAGAAGGTCAAAGGGGAGTTGTTTGTGTGCCAATTATATCTTGATGATATGATCTTTGGTTCTCCTAACAAAGCTTTCAATGAGGAATTTGCCGCTCTCATGACCTCAAACTTCGAGATGTCCTCCATGGGAGAGTTGAAGTTCTTTCTAGTGTTCGAAGTTAAGCAAAGAAGAGAAGGAACCTTCATCAATCAATCCAAATACACTCAAGACATGCTCAAGAGATTCAAGCTAAGTGACGTCAAGCCAGCTTCCACTCCAATGCCCACCAAGTGCCAACTTGACATAGATCCCAATGGTAAAGTGGTGGATCAAAAGGTATATCGTTCCATGATTGGATCCTTGCTTTACCTTTGTGCATCTAGACCGGACATCATGTTGAGTGTGGGAATTTGTGCACGGTTCAAGCCGCACCTAAGGAAAGTCACTATGTGGCGGTCAAACGAATCTTTAGATATTTGGCTCATACCCCAAACTTTGGCTTATGGTACCCAAGAGGATCAAACTTCAAGCTTGTAGGGTACTCGGATTCCGATTGGGCGGGAGACAAAGTGGATAGGAAGTCCACTTCCGGAGGGTGCCAATTCCTTGGTTGCTCTTTGGTAAGTTGGTCTTCCGAAAAGCAAAGTTGTGTGTCTCTCTCATCCACCGAAGCGGAGTATGTTGCGGCCGGTAGTTGTTGTGCACAACTCTTATGGATGAGGCAAACTTTAAAGGATTATGGTGTCACTTGTGACAAAGTGCCTCTTTGGTGTGACAATGAAAGTGCCATCAAGATCTCTCTCAACCCGGTGCAACACTTCAAGACGAAGCATATTGAGATCCGGTATCACTTCATCCGGGATCACATTAGGCGAGGAGAGATCGAGCTCAAATACGTCAACACTCATGATAACCTTGCAGATATCTTCATGAAGCCCTTGGATGAAGCAAGATTTCGCGAGTTAAGGCATGAGCTAAATATCATCGATTCGAGCAATGTTGCGTGAACCCTTGTACACCCCACCATACTCAACATGTTGTCCTATTTAGATGTAGGCATGGACATAGGGGGAGTGATGTTCTCTCAATGAACTCTCCCTCCCCCTATTATGCGTAAATCAATCAAGTCTTTCACATTAGCCATTTTTGATGGTACTTGTGCTTCAAAGACGAGTTTTGGTCATAGACCCAAGGATAATTCTTTGCGGTGCCATACCAATTGACTCAAACATAGGTGGGTACGGCCACCGCCCTCTCTTTTGGAGAGGTGGTGTCTCGTGGTTGGTTCGTTTGTCATGTGCCTTTCTGGTTTTGTGTGTTGCGTGGTCTTGTGGTGTTGTGTTGGCCCAGAGTTATTTTGTGCAAAGATCCAGTTTTTCGGGCTCGAAACGTGCATCTTCTTGAGCCCACGGTACTACCGTGTCTGGGCGCGGTACTATCACTTGGGAGGCACGGTACTACCGCACCACGCGGTACTACCGTGTCTGGGCACGGTACTACCGCGCCGTCAAGGGCGCGTGGGGGGTTATGACTCGGGCAGGGGAGTTCCAACTCCCCATACCCATTCATTGTCTCTCTCTCCACGTCTCTCCCTCCCAAGAACCGCGCCGGAGGCCCTCGCCGGATCTCCGTCTCCGGCAACTCTCCTCGGATTCCGACCGGTGGGATCGTTCCCCACCACTTCCTCTTGCCATGGACCAAGGTTTTTCCCCAAATCCCTCTCTTTCTTGGCTGTTTTCTTGCTTCTAGGCTTTTGGGGAGAAACTTGTTGTTCTTGAGATTTTAGGCCAAATCTATGCAAGAGTAGGATGTAGGAGAGTCGTGATGCGTAGGAAACATACTTGATATGCTGTCTTGTGGTAGTTTTGTCCAACCGTAGTACTGCCGTGTTTTCGCGGGCTTTCTCAGATTTGAACCAGTTCAGGTCTGACGCGGTGCGGTACTACCATGCCCGATGTGCAGTACTACCGCCCGTCAGGTGCGGTACTACCGTACAGTGCAGTACTACCGCTCCGCAGACGCGGTACTACCGCACCGGCCACGGTGCTAAGGTCGTACTACCACTCCTACACCCGGTACTACCGTGATCTTGCACGGTACTACTGCATCTAAGAGCCGTACTACTCTCTTAGCTCCGGAGCTCTTGGCAGTACTACCGTAGGGAACAAATCTCTCTCTAGGCATGTATCATGCGTGCCTTCTACTTGTTTCACTTGCTTTGTTGTGGTCTTTGCATTAATCTCTCTTGGCCGTTGTGGGTGTTTTTGCGTTCTGTGTCTCAGGTGGTGGCTCTCGCTGTTCCAATCCCAGTCGTGACACTGGCTCCAAGCGTCTGCGCAACCCCCAAGATGAAGCTCCAGAGGGCTCCAATGCCCCCAAGCACAATGTCAAGACCACTGCCAGCAAGCACAAGGAACTGGCTAAGGGCATGGATGAGATTTCAACCATTGAGTATGTCGAGCGCCGAAAGATCAATCCCTATGTGAATCCTCGGGCTATCCTCAGAGGCACCGAGTTGTTCAGGAGCAAGCAACAGGCTCTCATCTATCTGGATGTGATCAAGAACAAGCAGAATACCTACGTGGATGTTAAGTGGATAGACATGCATCACCTGCGGAAAGACAAGTTTCGTGACTATTTTGGAGAGGCTCTGGACTTGGTGGAGCAGTTTGCTATTGAGCCGGTGATCTCCTTTCACCTTGACTATGACCCTGAGCTTATCTGCCAGTTCTTTGCCTCAGTGTACTTTCATCCCGGGGAGGAGCGGAGGATGACTTGGATGACCAATGGGTGTCAGCTGTCTGCTACATGGAAAGAGTTCATGGATCTGCTGCACATTCCTGATGACGGGCTTCACACCCCCGTTGGCGTCTGCCCCCATGCCAACTCTGAGTCTACCAACAAGAACCAGCTTCAGCCCTTCCTTGTTGAGAAGGTTCTCCCCAATGGGAAGTCATCTTGGGTGTTGAACTCCTTTCTGGATATCATGCATCGCATCTTCCGCAACACTCTGTTCCCACGCATTGGCGACAAGGAAAAGGTTCATGCATATCTAGTGGACATGTTGCTCTTGTGTGCAGAGGCACGTTCTTCTCAGACTCAGCCGCTTGATGTCTCTCACATCATGTGGTGTGAGCTTCGGTTTGCGGTGTTCACTCGCAAGGTACCTATCTATGGACCGTACCTGTTTCTGCTGCTCTCCTCCACTTGGGAGAAGACATATCCAGGTCATGAGTTCCTTGCTCCAGACTGGATTCGCCATGAGTCCATCAGCCTCCGCGTCAAGCCCAACTGGGCCAACACCACTACTCGTGCTGAGGCATCTTCTGCTAGGAGGGCTGCTGGTCAGGGGGAGGCTACTGAGGACCGTGCTGAGGACCGTGCTGCTGAGGACCGTGCTACCAGGTCCACCACTTCTTCCTCTGAGCCATCATGGGCTAAGAAGCTGAAGAACAAGATGAAGACTCTCTTCTGCATGCAGGCGAAGGGACAGTACAGGGCTCACGTGTCTGACAAGGAGAGTCGCCGCCATGACAAGAAGGTGATGAGGCTCTATGGAGAAGATGTGTCTGGCGAGTCTGAGGACGTCATCACTCCTGAGGCTGCCAGGATGTCTAAGCAGGGCTACAAGTGGACCAGTTCAGAGAATGACATGGAGGAGACTATCCCCGCCGCTGAGTCTGACGAGGAGCACGAGGAGCAGTGGGACGACTTCTTTGCCTGAGCCACCCCGTGTCTGTAGGTGTCCTCTCTGCCTTTTTGGCGTCTCGATGCCAAAGGGGGAGAGAGTGTAGGGATTTGCGTTGTGTTTGGTGTGTTTGTTTGCTTTGTCGTTTGGACCTCGTTTGCTTTAGTTCGGTTTGTGCTTCCGAGACCTTTCCTCCATATGGTGTACGACATATACACTTTATCTATCGTAGTTAACTTATGTATGGTATATCTTGTCTAGTGATAGATATGCCTTCTCTCTATAATATAGGGGGAGCTTTGATCCTAGTATTCGTGTGCCATGCAGTTCAAAGCACTCATCTAGGTAGCACACATCTAGGGGGAGCCCGTCTATATTATAGAGAGGAGGAGTTTGCATTTACTTAATATTATTTTCTTTGTGCAAATCCCGTATTGTCATCAATCCACCAAAAAGGGGGAGATTGTAAGGTCATATTTATCCCTAAGTGTTTAGGTGATTGATGACAATGCATTTGCGGACTAATCGTGTGCCATGAGCTTTCCAGACTCTTCTCTGCTAGGCACAAGACGATTGGGTGCCCCTCGAAGACTGACCAAGACGGCGTCTTTTCTACGTTTCTTTTTGGTGGATTTGAGTCGTAGGAAAGCCGTACTATTAAGAGGGGGTCCGCGTTGGAAAGGTTTCGGTGGAATCATCACGTACACGTCTCCTTTTATCCCCTCCTTCTTCCTTGGAGCTTCCTCCATTTTCCTGCCATAGTTGACTGACTGCTTGTGTGGTTGCGGTAGTACCGCTCCAGGATTAACGGTAGTACCGTGGGCATCCACACTAGTACCGCGCAGTGGCACGGTAGTACCGCTGGTGCTCACGGTAGTACCGCTCCCCCGGAGCCTTACTACCACTGCCCCACCCGGCTAGTGCCGCCCGGTTGCGGTAGTAGGAGCGGATGTAATTTTTTACATCCGCACCTGCCACGGTAGTACCGCTTTCGCCGTGCAGTAGTACCACGCTAGGCGGTCAGGCAGTAGTACCGCCCCTCGGCAGTACTACTGTGTCGATTTTTTGCTACTTCCGTTCTTTTGCGGAAGTATGCACGGAAGTTCCCCTCCCCCCTATCGGGACTTTTTGCCTCATGGTAGTACCGCCCTGATGGCGCGGTAGTATCGCGCGGGCGGAAGTACCGCCCCAGCTTGCGTCTGTTTCCCTGGCTGGGGGTCGCGGCAGTACCGTAGGGTGGTACGGTAGTACCGCACTACCGTGCGGTAGTACCGCTTGGTTGCAAGCAGTACTACCGCGCGGCCTTGCGGTAGTACCGCTGGCCATGCGCGGTAGTACCGCTGGCCGCGGGCTGGTAGGTGGGTAACGGTTGGATCTTTTCCTCACACTATATAAAGGGTCTCCTTCTTCCCCGTTGACTCACCTCTTCCACCATTAAAGCTCCATTATTGCTCCAAGCTCCATTTTCGCCCAATCTCACTCCCTAGCCAACCAAACTTGTTGATTTGCTCGGGAGTGGTTGAGAAGGCCCCGATCTACACTTCCACCGAGAGATATTTGATTCCCCCTACTAATCCCTTGTGGATCTTGTTACTCTTGGGTGTTTGAGCATCCTAGACGGTTGAGGTCACCGCGAAGCCATAGTCCATTGTGGTGAAGCTTCGTGGTGTCGTTGGGAGCCTCCAATTGAGTTGTGGAGATTGCCCCAACCTCGTTTGTAGAGGTTCGGTCGCCGCCTCCAAGGGCACCAATAGTGGAATCACGGCATCTCGCATTGTGTGAGGGCGTGAGGAGAATACGGTGGCCCTAGTGGCTTCTTGGGGAGCATTGTGCCTCCACACCGCTCCAACGGAGACGTACTTCCTCTCAAAGGGAAGGAACTTCGGCAACACATCCTCGTCTCCATCGTCTACACTTTTGGTTATCTCGTGCCTTTACTTGTGTAGCTTATTTGTTTCATATATCTTGCTTGCTTGTGTTCCTATTCGTGTTGCATCATGTAGGTTGCTCATCTAGTTGCATGTCTAGACAATCTATTTTGATGCAAAGTTTAAATTGCTAAAGAAAAGCCAAAAATTGTTAGTTGCCTATTCACCCCCCCCCCCTCTAGTCAACCATATCGATCCTTTCACCGAGGTGTGGCATAAAAATAACAAGGCATTAATAAAGGCTGGAAACTTAAAGGGGCTACTCGGATACCCGATGTATAAACTTGTCGAATTCATTTCGGCGATCCTCAAGATCGAAGATGAGAAGATTTGTTGAACCAGTTTTCAAGACCGACGACAGAAGATGAAGAACAGTTCGGAAGAATCGAGGAGCGTCCCTAACTTGAAGAGCGGTTCAGGGGGCTACTGACGGTATCCTGGACTAGGGGGTACTCAAGACGTCATCTCCCGATCTGATAGATTGGGCCGAGGACCCCCGTGGCCGTATACTCATGGGCCAGTTCGGACAACTGCCGCATACAAGGAAGATTCCACAAGACTTGGCGATCAAGACAAGGACTTCTCCCCACCAGCGTATTCGGCTAGGACTCTTGTTAACCTGGGCCTCTGGTGCATTATATAAACCATGGCCAGGCTAGTCGATAGATCATATATATATACAATCATACCCTAGGCTAGCTTCTAGGGTTTAGCCTCTACGATCTCATGGTAGATCAACTCTTGTACTACCCATATCATCAATATTAATCAAGCAGGACGTAGGGTTTTACCTCCATCAAGAGGGCCCGAACCTGGGTAAAACTTCGTGTCCCCTCCCTCCTGTTACCATCGATCCTAGACGCACAGTTCGGGACCCCCTACCCAAGATCCGCCGGTTTTGACACCGACAACCGTACAAGTAGCACAACATATGAAAACACACTTCAGAATCATGTGAAAGAAGGCTAGTACTGACCTCTCATGACGCGGAATTCAAACAACTCACAAGAATAAGATCTGAACCAAATTTGCCAACACGGATAGGAAGTAAGTTCTCCTCTTGTGCAGTTCCACTAAGATCAAGCAATCAATCAACGTTATCGGTGTGACATTTTGGTTGAACTTCACAAAACACTCTTAAAACAAAAGTGTTTTGTGAAGTGCAACGAAAGGTCACAATGGCAATGACGTGAAGTAGTTAACCCTGATTACACAGAGGTGCAAAGGAAACAACTAGTGGTCAATAACGGTGGATGACACACAAGCCAACAAAAAAAAGCATCTACCTTTTCTAAATGGGAAAAGAAAGCAAGACAGTAGCGTTTCTCAAATGGTGGCATTGATTAATATTAAAAGGGAGATTATATTAACAATAAAATTCGTTAAACATGTAATTTGCTTTTAACTATGGCATTGCATCAATTTTCTAGCGGCATTATTAGAGGGTGTTTGTTTATAGGGGGATTTTGGTGGAGGGACTAAAAAAATTCCGTGTCAGTCCCATCTAAACCAAACAGGAGGGACTTTTAGGGACTAAAAGTGGGCATTTGGGACTAAAGAAAGAAGACCCTGACGGAGAGTCTTTTTGGGACTTCTTCCAACAGTTGCCCCTGCCACGCATCGCACCTTGTCTCTATTAGTTCATTACTAGGGGTACCATGGTCTTTTAGCATGTCATTTAATAACCTGTAGTCCATGTTTAGTCCGGGAACCAAGAAGGTAGGGACTAGGGAGTTTTTAACCAAACATGGCCTTAGATTAACAACAGCTAAAGAGTTGCACGGGACAGTGGACGCACCAGCACCATGTGCATCTACCGATGTACTGGGGTGATGCACAGTCTATTGCAACAAAGAACAAACAACAAAGGAGCATATTTGTGTTGGTCCCAGTTTTGTTATCTTTAGACACCTTTCCCTATGTGAGCGCAGCAAATCTAGTCCTTCTCAAACTCTACAGCCTTGTCCCCAAAACAAAACATCAGTTCATTACAGATGTGCATACTGCGTTTGTCATTGTTTTCCCTTTTCGACCAACATAGGTGCTGGATAGCCAGTCTGTACTAGTACTTTCCCCCATTCCTTTCCTCTTTGAACCACAGACTAGATTTATGCTATACAACTTCCCCCACTACTTTCCCCCATTCCTTTCTTCTTTGAACCACGTCTTAGATTCATGCGATACAACTTCCCCCCTTCCTTACCTTTTTGAACCATGTCCTAGATTCATGCTATACAACTTTTCGCACTACTTTCCCCCATTCCTTTCCTCTTTGAACCACGTCCTAGATTCATGGTATACAACTTTCCCCATTACTTTCCTGTTTGATCCAACACCTAGATTCAAGTGCAGAAGCGGAAAAAGCCCACATGCAGCTAGAGCAATGCATGTGGAATAAGTAAATTATACCTTAAGGTTCTTGGGGTATGGTTCAGTGGGCGACCGGAGGCCGTTCGGCCCACACTATGTACGCCGGCGAAGAAGAAGGGGTCGGAGGCCCTCCCGCGCCGCCGCTTGGTGAAAGTGAACAGATGCGCCGGTAGTGGATTCCCTCCTTCGCCGACGATGACAGCGTTAAGCCTCCTTCCCTTCTCGGTGGACAGATCCTGCTGGCTCTTTTACCAGCAGTGAGGGGAGAGAGAGAGAGGCCAACAAAGTCTTGTTTAGATCTGGAGAGGGTGAGAGAGTGTGAAGAGAGCAATTACAAGCAGACCGACAGTGAGGGGAGAGAGAGATGCCAACGATGTCTTGTTTAGATCTGGAGAGGGTGAGAGAGTGTGAAGAGAGCAACTACAAGCTCTGAGGCTCCAGTGTGTATATATATATATATACTCGAGAGAGTGTGAAGAGTGCAAACCCTAGAAAACAAGCGCAGAGGCTGCAGCTGCTCGTATAGCTCTGTATCCATCCATTTTGAGCAGTCAAAGAATCCTCCTAGCACGAATTATGCTCAAGGGTAGTTATCGAACCCTTGACCTCAAGTTTGATGAGCGAACAGGCTAACCAGCTACACAACCCTCCCATTATGTTCAACGAGAGGAAAATAACCTTTTATACATTCCTGCATTTGTGTGACAAGCATGCCGTGTTTTTTTGTGTGGGAGTCATTGGGATTTAAATCATAATCGTGTCATGTGGCTTTGGTGGTAAGACTAGCCACAGTGGTGCAGAAATAGTGCAGCCTCAGTCACCTTACCTCTCTCCACGTAGTACGTTGGGTCCCACCAGTTAGAGGGTGAAACAAATAAATTAATAAGAAAAATTAAAAGCGCCAACGGTGTATCTTACCTCGCATATCTCGCTACTTCTCGGGAACAGTGTCCAATTGATCTCTCTGTTCGCTCACGTACTATTTTAAGTGAATCCTTATTATAACATGCACACAATTTTGGGCACTTGTATTCGATCTAAGTCAGTGTGCCACCGTATCTCGTACGACTCCCTCCGTCTAGGTGTAATAAGTCACGTTAGAAGGTGCAGCGGGAGCAAGCTGCAAGCAGATTGGAGGAGAAGGAGAAACTTGACTGGTCATTCCTCCAATCAAAGCCCTGATTTCTGTCTCTAAACGCAACAATTAATCCAAACAACTAAGGGATGTTGTTTTAGCTACCATGCAGGGCCACGTATTAACTCCCATGCAAGCCGACTTTGATTTCTTGACTGATCAACGTGTAGTTGCGCTCCATGCATTGGGTTTCCGGGGGAGATAAGAAGGCAGAGTAAGGAGCGTTTGGTTACATTGCTTAGGCTGGTCATAGTGGTGAGTAAATTGGACTAATAACATGCATATGTTACTAGTCTATGTTACCACTACGCGAAGTTTGCCGTCAGAAGCGAGCAGATCTGGCTCTCCTGAGCTAGCAAGGTTTTTCTAGCCCACCCAAGCTAGCTGGCCCACAAAAGCTAACATGTTTTAATAGTTCCAAATGCCTAACCTTGCACGGCTATCCTATAAACTGTTCTTGCTAAGGATCCAAACCCTCCACAAGTAACAACGCTCACTAGAAACGAGGCCAGGAGGGGATTGAGATGCGAAGTTAATGGACGGCGCCTAAACATTTTGGGAATATCTGATTTCTGTAAGATGACTTAACACCTAGACGAAGGGAGTACTACTCCTCAGTCCAGGTTTGATGGAATATTCGTCACCTCTTCGCTTCTTGTACGTACTCCATTTGTATCTCACTTCCTATGGCTTTGCACTCTCACGATTTTCCTATTCTATGAACCTATGTGTGCGTGTGCATGTGTGTCTGTGTGTGTGTTTAACAACATGTGTGTGTTAGAGAGAGCGACAAATCGACCTACTCCTATAGAGAGATGGTGTGTAGTGTACGATTTTAGCTGCGGGAGTCGGTGCATCCTCTCGTTTCCGGGCGTCCGGTAGGGACAGGTGGGCAGCTGCCACGCCCGCTCCTGACCAGCGCGGCCCACCCAAAGCCCCTCCATCACTCGCGCGCGCTTCCCGCCCTAAATGGTCAGTGCCGCTCCACATAATCGGTGCCGCATTCATGCCCGGGCAGAGCAGACGCGACCTCTCACTAGCGCCTGTGTTGAAGGGAGAAGCGGATTCAAGAGTGATGGTTGCTTCGTCCGTCCAACTTACTGCTTGGTCTTTGTGATTTGATGGCTCGTCGGTCATTATTACTGAGGTGGTGGGACTGCTGGATGTCCCACGCTTTCGGCGAAAGGAGATACTACTAGATTACAATTTTCTCCATTCTTACGGCGGAGGAGTGCAAGAGTAGTTAAAACACATAGGCTCAGTGATTACATGGCCCACCTCACACTATCACCATATTTTCTGGACACCATGCGACACCTAACTCTTTACATAGTACTCCCTCCTTTCCTAAATATAAGTCTTTGTAGAGATTCCACTAGGTGGACTACATACGGAACAAAATGAATGAATCTACACTTAAAATGCATCTATATACTTCCGTATGTGGTTCATGGTGAAATATCTACAAAGACTTATATTTAGGAATGGAGGAAGTACTAGTATAGTACGTACTGTAATTTATCAGCGAGATAGTACAATGCTATGAAGCTTCCAGCTCCTGTTACATGTATCTTGCGTCCAATGTTGCCCGTTGCAACATTTCGTCAAATACAAAGGAGACTAACATGCATGCTATTGCATCTCAATGATTGACAGATCATATCAAATATGTACTCCCTCCATTCCAAAATAAGTGTCTCAACTTTATGCAGGGGGTGTTTGTTTCCAGGGACTTTTTAGTGTAAGGACTAGAGAAGTCCCTCTTAGAGACTTTTTAACCAAACAGGAGGGACTACTAGGGACTAAAACTTTCTTTTTGGGACTTAATAAGAAGACTCTCAAGGAGAGTCTTTTTTGGGACTTTTCCAACAATTCCCCTCCCTACACCCATTGCCCCGTCGCCCCATGGTGTTGTTTGGTTGTTATTTTCCTATATACTGGGGGTAACATGGTCATTCAATAACCTCTAGGGAGGGACTAGGGACTTTTTAGTCCCTGAAAACAAACAGGGAGGGACTTTTTAAGGAGTAGGGACTTCTTAGTTGGGATTAGAAAAAATCCTAGGACTTATGAACCAAACAGTGCCTCAATATGGACTACATATGGAGCAAAATTAGTGAATCTATACTCTAAAATACGTCTATATACATAAGTGTTTGGAGTATGTACTAGTAGTTCATATTGAAATCTACTAAAGGACATATATATTCCAACCAATATGATAATCTCTCGTCCTACGAGCCACCGCACGCGTGGGCGAGGGAGCGGGCGTAAGGCGTACAATGCTACTACTAGTAAGCAAGCTTCACCTCATCCTGCGAGCCACCGCGCCCGTGGGCGGGGAGACGGCGTACTAAGCAAGCTTCTCCTCGTTTTGCGAGTTGACGGGACACATCAAAAGTACTCCAGTGTATAGAGCCTTGCCTCTAAGGTAGGCCCCACATGGTTTGCCACTTTTTTAACATAACGCGTCAAGTCGCAATTTGTTTGTTCACCCATGGTAGACGATCCTCCCTCCATCTAGTGGACAACAAGTACACGTGTCAAATTACCACGTGGGCTGCCTTTTAATATAGAAATGAGCTCCACCATGCATGTACCCGCATGGGTGTGGTTGGGAAAGAGATGAGAGTACGTGCGCCGTGCGTGCACCTCTTCTGTTCGTGCACGTCCCCCACCTACATGGGTGTGTGAGAGAGATACAAACCTAGACAAATGGCTTGTGCGTTATGAGTGTTTTTTGTTTTGGGGGGGAGGTTGATTTCGTGAATGTATTTGTGGGAATATGTGTCGATGACATCTCAAGCAAAATTTTGCATGCAATGTGTGTGAAATGGAGGCCTGTCCATATCATATATAGAGGGTCGGGCGATCCACGAGAAGAGAGGGAGGGGTCATAGATATCGATAGAGTCGAAGAGAGGATCAAGTGGGTGGGTGCGAGATTGGTGAAGAGAGCCATCGAAATTGTGTGTGTGTGTGTGTGTGGAAGTCAAAGATATAGGGCGACTGACCTACCAGAACGTCAGAGGGCACAGGTCAAGTTTGTGTGTGGCAGGGAGACATGACTAGAGCGCTCGATGTATCGGTGTGTGTGTGTGTGTGTTTGGGAGGGGGTGGGTCAGGGGTAGGCAGAGGCCTATCTATAGAGGTAGAACAACTCGTATATGTGTTGAGAAGGAGATACCCCGCTATGTCTTGAGGGAGATCGGTCGACATCCATACATAACTGAAGGACGAGAAATAGGATGGGACAGAGAGAGAGAGGAGAGAGAGGGAGGGAGGGAGAGGGGTAGAGTGCTCAATGGGTGACGGAGTTGCTTCTCGAAGATGGTGGGAGAGGCCTACTAGACAAACTGAGGGTGGAACTACAATATTATCAATAAGAGTGGGGATGTGTTTCTGTGTTGCCTATGTGTGATAGATCTGTCGGGCCGCATCCATGGATGATGAAGGGGAACCATGTGTTTGGTAAGCAACCCTAACTAGATCCGTAGATCGATTGTTGTATGTCAGAGGAAGGGAGAGACATAACTAATGAGGTAGATCGATCGACGCATGGGGGGAAAACGAGTTATAAGGACCTAGCTAGCTATATGTATAGCCACAGATCGGTCGGTGTATGTCCATTTGTTAGAGGCAAATAAGGCCCGGCGAGACGGATAGACAGAGAGAATGGAGCTAGGAGGTGGTGCGAGAGGCCCAGCAACAAGCTAGATAAGGGGAGGAGTGTGCGGTTCTGAGATCGATGAAAAGAGGGGCGAGAGTTTACACGTGTGTGGGATTGTATGAGAGACACGAGGCAAGGACACATAAAGGAGGAGATTGCATGTGTATGTTGTAGGCAGACATCACTGGAGAGTTTTATCACTCGGTGTGTGTCAGAAAGGAGTTGTGCAGACTGTGGGAGAATGACCTAAAGAAAAAAAATGAATGTGCGCGATGGATAGAAAGCTAAGGGAGGGGGAGGGCGAGGAGGGCGTGTGCATGCATGAGAGAAAGTTAGTGGTAGCTACAAAGGTTAGAGGATTGTGTGGGTGTAAGAGACTAACAAAGATCATAATTTGATATGAAAGTGGATTCATATATTTGAAAACGAGATCATACTGTTTTAAACATATGCATGCATGAATATAGCGGTGATACGTGTGTTGTGGTTTTGCACATGTTATACCATAATGTGATAATGCATGGCGTTTGCAGCTCACAACTAAATGTCGAACAATCTAAACCATACTATACATCGAACAATCTCACATTTTATTTGAATTTGTGATAATGTCTGGCATTTGCAGCTTACAACTAAATATCGAACAATCTAAACAATACTATATATCGAACATTCTCACATTTTATTTGAATTTGTGGTAATGTGTGGTGTTTGCAACTCACATCTAAATACTTGTAGGCGTAGGGGGTGGGGCACCATACATAATGTGATAAACACATGATACATATGAGACATGGTTTAGATTATGAAGATCTAGCTAGAGGTTGAAATGTACTATCATTTGAAATCAACATAAAGTGGATTCAAAAAATCGAGTTCGAGTTCATATAGTACACATAGTTCATATGTAACTCGAGACTAATCATGTGGTGTGCTGTGAAGATAATACACAAAAGATGTTTTAACTTGACAATAATGATGATTGTAGATCTTATTAAAATAGAAAAACGAATTCAAATGCTTTGACTTCACAACAATCACTATTGTAGATCTTATTCAAATAGAGAAACGAATTCAAATTTAGTTCATATTGAAGCGGTAGTATATACGTTGGGAATGCACTAAAATGTTCATTTGAGTAGTAGGTTGCATGCATTATAGACGTGGCGAAATATTTTAATTGAACATAACATGAATTCAAAGTTTTGAATGACATTTGTAGTGCGAATTGATTTGGTACAGTACATGTTAGGATTGTCCGGAAATTTCAACCCGCGCCTTGTTAGCCCGAAATATTTAAGATATATCATTGTCTCGTTGTGCTCCGACAACACCCTCCATCTCAACCCGTGCCTTGCTATTCCAAAATTACAACACGCGTGAAAACTCCCACCTCCTGTGAAATCCAGACACGCGAAATGCCTGCGATACCCCTGAACTGAAAGAACCACCTCAAATCGGTGGGGGTACTTTCGTAACTTACCCCACATTTCGTACAAGCACGTCCCTAAGCTAAGGTTCCCCACTCCCATTCATACACCGAGGCCGGGAAAGCCCGCAAAGCCCCACACCCTCCTCCGTCCGCCACCCAGCCGGAGCCTCTTCTCCGATGACGTCGTCCACAGCAACACCATGACGTCCCTCATCCACCATACCGGATGAGGATCCGTCGTCGATCTGGTCGTCCCGTCGGTTCAGCCACCCCGTCCTCCACCTCCAAGGAGCTGCCCCGACGTTCCCCTCGTCTTTTGCGCCACCTCCATTCCCACATCGTCATCTTCACCTGCACCACCGGAAGAGCATAATCATCATCGTTTCCTCAGATGAAGCTACAGCCTAATCGGCGCCACCAAAGAGGTTGTACACTAATCACCGCATTTTCTTATTGATTCGATCTCACAGTGCTGCAGGCGCTCAGTCCCGAGCTGACACGGCACGGCTCCATCCACGGCGGCATCACCGGCCACTTCCTCCACGGCGTCGCTCCCTCGGAGGCAACGTCCACATCAGTAGGAGCTGCTGCTCTGCTCTTGCTCACGGTCCCCTTCCTTGTCTGCTCTTGCTCTTTCTCGCGCTGCTACTCTCGCTCTTGCTTGCGATGCTGCTCCGATTTAGCTACACTTTAGTCGACTGAATCAACTTTTGGGTCTGTCGATTTTCAGGGGGTGGGGGCTCGCCGGAGTTACAGAAGAACCAGTCGCAGCGGGGAGGGGGGCTCGCCGGAGAGGTACCCCACTATCTATCTTAGGGTGCAGAGTGGGGCGGTGCCGTGGGGATAGCCGGAGAAAAAGCTCTACACCGGGGGGGGCTGAGGGATGGCCAGGGTGGCGGCGGACCAGCGGTGGGGAGTGTTTTCAGGGCGGGCGGCGGGGGTGGCTGTTTGGCCGATGGTGGTTGAAGATGAACTGCAGGCCCTTGATTTCGTATCCAACGGCTACAAAATCGACTGACCTGAGATGAAAAAGTCAGTCGGCTGACGTGCAGCCTCACCTCTAGTGCATTCAGTTTCGACAGTAAAATTCAGTTTCGACAGTTAAGATCAGTTTCGACAGTTAAATTCAGTTTTGACAGTTAAGTTCAGAGATGAGCGGTTGATGTATTTTACATCTAGCACTTTGTAGTTATGTATTTTACGTCATCTATTGAAGATGCTATTAGAATTCCACTCAGGTTAACGTTGTCTCTCTTGTCCTGCTTCAGCCTCGGCGTCGTACATCTCACTAGAGCTGCTCCAACTACAAAACCCTCCATCATAGCGGAGTAGTACCTCGAGCTCCATCTCCAGACGCCTAAGATCTTCTTCCCCTCCTCCGACAGCCAAGTCAGTCGGAGCATCCTCACCGGCCAACCCAATCACGCTGACATCGACAAGGCTGCACCAAAGAGGTTGTACACGTGTTGCATCTCTTTTTTACTCTACATGTTATATATATTGTCCACTGAGCACACAGAGTAACGGGAAATACGATTATTTTATCGTACTATATGACAAGAAGTGAGGTACCAGGCAACTTAGCTATCCATGATGGACTCTCTTGAACGCCATCATTATTTATCTCTGCGTCTTTGAGCTGTGCATTTGTCGATGGCCCTGGGAGCTGAGCTAGTGGGGCAGTGGCCTGGGTCCAAAGTAATAGAAGTAGCACAAAAATATTTTTTAGTGTAGGCTTTTCCTTGCTCAAGCCTGACTACTAGAATCGCCAGTGCTTGAAAGGAAAAGTGAATGAAAAGCATAGGAATTGGAAAGTTTCCAATGGTACTACTTTTCATGAATTTAGTGCAAAGGAATGGAGCAAAGGAAAACTGCATGATTTGTTCCTTTAGTGTCTCCTTGAAAGAAAAATGGTAGGAATTTTAATTTCCACTTGTCCTCGTTTTCAAATTCCAATTTGTCGTCATTCTGGGAGCGGGGTCCGCAGAATTGCCTGCTTGTGGCCCACAGCGTGGCTTTGCTAGCAGGCATGTATGACCCATCTTCATCAACAAGGAATCAAGACCCTCGCGAGGGGCCAAGCCTCGCGAGGCGGACGACACAAGACCTCCTCAGGAGCGGCCTCACCAGGCTGGCTCGTGAGGAGCGGAGAGTTCAAGGTCGGGCAAACCTCGTGAGGTTCTCGTGACGTAAGCCATGACGATCGAGACCAGGCGGGCGCCAGCGTACGCAGTGTCCTTATTTCCTCTTTGGTGCTAAGGGGGCAGGCGCAAGCGCAGGCGCAGAGTTCTGAGGCATCAAGCAAAGGTTTCTATATTGGTGCAACGAGACCAAGACCAGAAGGACGGCAAGACGGAGGTCACCATGGAGCCTAGGACGGCGTCACCGCCAAAACCTTTGGCAGGTGAAAACCACCTTTTGTTAGGATAGCTTGTACTAGCTGTCCCCTTTCAAATTGGCCGTTGTTGGCTCCCTTTCCGCTCAATATTTGGGGAGAGGACTAGGGCCTCTATAAATAGGACTAGCCACCACCATAGGCAGGGACGGATCATGAAGGTCATCCCCAACCACACTAGTTCATCAAGCACAAGAGCACCTCAACCTCAGGAGGCTGTTCTTCACCTTGTACTCTTCGTCCTCAACCCAAGAGGCAATCCACCACCACCACACTAGAGTAGGGTATTACACCACAACGGCGGCCCGAACTAGTATAAATCTTGTGTCATTTGTATTGCATGTTCGTCGAGTTAGTTTGTGAGATCTTAGCTAAGTTAGGACGTGGATCAATACGGGGCAGATCTTCATGCGCACCTCGGTCTTCCAACCATAAGGGTTTTGCTGGGACCCATGATCCGACATTTGGCGTGCCAGGTAGGGGGTGCGTCGGAGCTTCTTCCCCACCAGATGATCCGCCGATGCTCCACGGTTCCGATGTCCGGCGACCCGAGGGCTGACGACGACCGATGGGCAGCCTGGCCCGCCCGGGTGGCGCTGCCTACCCAGGAAGAGCTCAACCCCGTGTCTCAGGTGGCGCGCGCACCAAACACCGCGGGGCGTGGGCGGCGCGGCCACTCACCGTCTGCTCTTACCCCCCGACAGACGGGAGCCGCTACAAGGGCAGCCAGCCACGCCGCAGCGATGGTGCCGCACACCAGGAGGGAGCAGGCGAACATGCGGGCCGCGCTCCCAGTGGCCGGGAGATGCTGCGGTGCTGACTGATGGAGAGCGGCCGGGATGCACTGCTGGAACGCGTCGCCGAGCTCCTGGACGTGGCGGCCATGGGAGCACCGCCTTTCTGCTACCAGCTCACGCCCCAGGCAGCGGCAGGCCCGCGTACCCCCAAGTGTGCCCGGGGGCTTCGTCGACATCAGCACGGTCCACGACGGAGAGCACCCCCTCACATCCAGGCCACCTCGGATGGGCACGGGCACGAGCGTCATCGCGCATAGCCCCGTCGGAGCACCGCCCCACCATCCTCAGGACAGCGTGATGGGCCAAGCGACGCGGAGCGTGGGGCACTTCGGCGAGGTCTTCGGGGCGGGGGCCTCGGAGGCCTACGTCCCCCGCATGATGGATCAGGAGTACACATTCGAGGATGACCCCGGCTCGTTCCTCGGGCCAGGATGGGAGTAGGAGGCATTAGGAGATGAAGCTTTCCAGGAGCGGCCGGAGAGCCGCGTCAGCCGCGTCAGCCGCGTCGTTGATGATAGATACAGGGTGCCATTTATCCCTCCGGGGCAAGCTTACGCTAACCATGAGTCACAGATGAACTAGGTCACGGCGCTGAATGATGGTTCCGGCACGGCAATGCTCGCCCCGACAGGAGAGACCCACTAGGGTATGCGTGGAAGGGGCCGAGAGCAAGGCCCCTCCCCGCGTCGCATGGAGCAAGGCATTGCCTGGTGGTAGGCCCTCTGCAGGGGTGGCATCCGCGACCTTATCCCCAGTAGAGGACCCGTTGTCGCCGGGGGCGCCACTTGCGTCCCATCTGCCCTCGTTGGGCCGTCCTGGTTTCCGGTGATCCTAGCGGTGGTAGGGGGTGGCGCAAGGCGGGGCCCTTGTCAGGCGATATGAAGTAAGGCTCACGCCTTTGAAGATCGCCACCCGTGACACTCTCACGTAATAATGAGTGGAGCTGTACACGCCCCGGAGCCTCAGGAGAGGTACCCTCGGGCCTCAGGGGCTCCCTCTCACGCCCAGTGGCAGCACTTAGCTCCGCGCTGGTGAGAAGACGTCGAAGAATAGACTAGGCGCTGGATGCAGCCATTTGCTTTGGATCTCTTTTCTGTAACCCTGCCTTCTGGATTTGGATTTAAGTTGAAGTTGAATTTTCATTTGATGCGCGCGGGGGGCATGCCTTTTCTCGTTCGAGCTATTTCTCGCAGTCTAGTTCTTGCCTTATTTCGGAGTTCGTGCCAGTCGCTTCCCCCTCGCGGGCTCCTCGCGAGCCAGGCTGGGCATGAAGCTCACGAGCCATGCATGTGTCGGGCCGTGGCTGGCGCTCGCTTATCACACGGCGTCGGGTGTGTCGACAAATTCCTTAGGAGCTTCTCAGAAACCCACAACCTCTTGAGCCGGTTTTGGGCTCGTCCAGGCTAAGGTAAACCATGACAATAACCTTGCCCCAGCATACGTAAGCTCGTGAAGACGCGTACTCAATTTGACACGGAAGGATAAAAGATGCGATTTGTTTACATGAGGGGCTCCCTCTCTCAAAATGATCTTACAATCTTTCGGGGCCACGCCCAAGTTTTTTACAGGGTAAACAACAGGGAAACGAGGGATCAGCTGGATATGTCGCTCGCCACGTCCCCCATGTCATCTTCAGACGTGCTGCTGGCATCACTGTCGCTATCCTTGGTGTCACCTCCACCTTCACCGGTGCCGGCATCGCCGTCATCAACCACGTCTCCTTCGTCCTCCGCAACCACTACCCCGTCGTTGTCAGAAGCGAAGGCCCTGACCAGCGCATCCACGTTGTCTTCAACCCATCGCGCCAAGTCGCCTCGGATGGCTTCCAGTACAGGAGCAATGGAGGCGTCAAAATCGAAGTTGGGATCAATGTTCTGGAGGTGGATGAAGACGCGGGAGAACGCACGCCCAAGCAGACTGTGACTCCTCTCTTCAACAAGCTAGCAAGCCCTCTCAAAACGGTTCTGCAGGCGCGTCACCACATCGCCATAGAAGCGGAGGTGGCTGGCGTAGTCGTTTGCATGGGGATGAGGAGCATTCTCATCGAAGATATGGCCCAGGGCGGTGTTGGCCCTATTTCTAAGGTCCTCGAGCATGGGGGCGTACACACGCTCCAACGTCCGCCGCTCGAGCACTTCGTCCTTGTTCTGACGCGCAACGGACTCGGCGTCGGCGACCCGTTGCTGAAGAGAGAGCAGCTAGGCGCGAGCGGAAGCCAGCTCAGCCAGTGCCGAGGCCAAGGCAGATGCGGCAGCCTCCTCATGCTGCTCCACCTCGACCAACCTGGACTTGAGGGCAGTAGTCCTACCAGCGGCCCCGGCTTCCACGAGCTTCAGCTTCAGGTTTTGCCTGCTCTCGAGATCCACGCGAGCCTTGGCCACTCGGCGGTCGACCTCCTCCTGGGCCCTGACCTCACGCGCACCGACGTCGTGCTTTGCCTGAGCAACCTGGTGCTCCCTCATCTCCAGCCGTTCAAGTTCAAGACTACGCTCCATGGCTTCCAGTGCGAGAACCTCCTCGCGCTTCCGGATCTCTTCCTCCTCAGCAGGCGACCCCCTCAACGACGCAAGGGCAGCCCTGCGTGCCTCCGCCTGCTGACCCAAGACAACGCTCCAGGCTTGGACCTCCCATGCGCATTGCTCCGCGGCCTCACGATGACGGTTAGCTTCACGTGCCTCCTCCAGAGCTCGGGAGCAGGCCTCACGGGAGGCTGCAAGGGAAGCCTCAGCCTTCATATTATCCAGCTCGCGCTGGTGGCGCCCGAGGTTGAAGGCCACTTTCAGCTTGTGCCACTCCTCCACCAACCGAAGACCCTCGGCCTCAAGGCGTGTGTCGATACCCACAAGTTCTTCACCGAGTCGGTTCATCGCGCACATCACCTCCTGGAAGAGCTCATGACGAACAACGCTCCGCCCGCGGTCGAACTCGAGCACATGGCCAATCTCGCCCTCTACTACGGGGGCTATGGGCGACGCCCGACGCAGTGCGTCCCCTCTCAGCAGGGGGCTAGGGGCTGGCACAGCCCCAGGCACCAGCCGGCCCTCGCGAAGGGCCCGAACTGAACGGGGCCCACTGCTTGAAGAAGACCCCAGGATCGAAGCCAGCCAGCTACTGACCGTGACCAGGGGAGGAGCCTTGGCACGCTTTCTGCGCTCCGAGCAAGGCCGCGAAGAAACAACGGCGAAGGCGCAAGCTCAAGGCGCCTTGATGACGGACCAACTCCCACGGTTGACCCCACGCCGTGGGCAGCGCACGAGCTTGTCAGGTGCAACGGGCCGAGAGGGAGCTGCTTATCAGGAGATTTCACGACCTTGGCAGAAGGGGTCCTGAGGGGACAATCGTCAGGAAGGAAAGCGACACACAGAAGATCACCAAGATAAGGTACTTACTCGTCAACAGCGATATACTTCCTTCGTTTCAACAGCCTGAAGGTGCTGCTGCCGGAGCTCGGGGACCCCTTTCTCTTACAGAGTTCTGACCCCTTTCTCTTACAGAGTTCTGCGAAGTCCACGCACAGCCGGCCGAAGTGCTCGGAGAGGCAGCCTCAGAAGTGCCAGGCTGAGGAGAGCTGGCCGGCTCTGCCTCACAGTGACTTGCCGAGGCCTTAGGAGCCGCGGCCGCGGGAGACGCGGGCTGCGTCGCCCCTTCAACCGCCACTAGGGCAAGAGTCACGAGACCCCGAGGTCGACGGTTCAGGAGCCTTGGGCGGCATCGGCATCTTGGCACCTTCACTATTGGCCACCAGCGGTGTACGCCCCCCTGCACCAACACATGGGGCGAGCTCGGCGCCATCATCGAGGAAAGGAACCACGATGATGGGGTTCTTGCTGTGCCCCACGAGGCCAGCTGGGCGCAGCCTCCACTCGTCGAAGGAGGGCATCCGCTCCGCGTAGGTCATCTTGTTCGAGCAGTGGTACAAAACACAACTCTTCCTCGGCAAGTCATCTGGCAACGGGACGCCCATCAGGACCTCAAGCACCGTTCGCCGCGCCTCATGGGAGAGCTTAGACTCCTGAAGTCTCATGTAGTCTTGGCTGCTGAGCAAGGCCCACATCGGCCGAGACTGGCGCTGAAGCGGAGAAATTCGGCGCTGGACGAACTCCCTCACCACCATAGGTGCAATCACGCCAAGGTCTTTGAGCCATCACAATCTGAGCCAAACGGGGACAAGCCGTAGATCGGCGAGCCTTCAGTGGCACCAACCAGAGTTAGGAATGGCCAGCTCTGACGGAGAGGAGAGCACGGGGTTGAGCACTCCGGCGTCAACAAACACCCATCGTGTCCAGATCCCGCTCGTGGATGGTGGAAGCTCGAAGTCGATCCCGTCGCCGGCGTCGCCGCCACGGCCTGAAAGCTCAAGCATCCGGAGCTCTGCCAAGGATCAATCAGGTGTAGCAAGAAGAAGTGGCGAACAAGAGCCATGGAGGGAGCAATGCCTACCATGGCCTTGCAAACGAAGGCGAAGACGGCAAGCAGGGTCACTTATTGGGGATCAAGGTGCAACATGTGGATCTCATAATGAGAAAGCACTGTGTTGAGGAAGGCGGAGAAGGGAGGGACCAAGCCAGCCCAGAGGGCGCCAATGAAGAAGGGGACCTTAGTGGCCGTCCGATCAATGCGAGCACGGAAAGCAGGCCAAGCCACCGTCTCTCCCCACTCGTTGAAGCTGGATGCGAGCATGGGAGGCACCTTGCCCATCGCCTCATCGTTGAGTAACCGCGATCGGCCTATTGCGGGCTTGGCGGCCGGGGGCGCACTAGCCGAAGACAGAAGCTTCTTCCCCTTATCCGCTTGCGATGGGGCGAGAAGAGCTAAGGTCATATTGGAAAGAGGAGTAGAGTCTAGGGGGAAGCAAAGGAATTGGAGGAGAATGGCGCAAGCGATGGAGGAATAACAGTGTAGACCGCGATGGTCGTTTAGCCAGGCGGGTATCAAGGCAGCATGGGGAAGCGGAGATGCCCACATCCAATCAACCGCCACGCGTCGACCAAGGCCGCAGGCTATTGGGGCCCGCGGTGCTCCGCACTTGACCTTTGGCTTCGCCTCAAAGCCAAGCTCGAGCGCGCCTTGGGCCCGGGGGCTACTGTCGGTGTTCTGGGAACGGGGGTCCCCAGACTTGCCTGCCTGCAGCCCATGGCATGGCTTTGCTAGCAGGCCTATACGGCCCATCTTCATCAACAAGGAATCAAGATCCTCGCGAGGGGCCAAGCCTCGCGAGGCGGATGACACAAGACCTCCTCAGGAGCGGCCTCACCAGGTTGGCTCGTGAGGGGCGGAGAGTTCAAAGTCGGGCAAACCTCGCGTGGTTCTCGTGACATAAGCCATGACGATCGGGACCAGGCGGGCGCCAGCGCGCGCAGAGTCCTTGTTTCCTCTTTGGTGCTAAGGGGGCAAGCACAGGCGTGGAGTACTGAGGCATCAAGAAAAGGTTTCCATATTGGTGCAACGAGACCAAGACCAGAAGTATGGCAAGACGAAGGTCACCATGGAGCCCAGGACGGCGTCACTGCCAGAACCTTTGGCAGGCGAAGACCACCTTTTGTTAGGATAGCTTGTACTAGATGTCCCCTTTCAAATTGGTCGTTGTTGGCTCCCTTCCCGCTCAATATTTGGGGAGAGGACCAGGGCCTCTATAAATAGGACTAGCCACTACCATAGACAGGGACGGATCATGAAGGTCGTCCCCAACCACACTAGTTCATGAAGCACAAGAACACCTCAACCTCAGGAGGCTGTTCTTCCCCTTGTACTATTCGTTCTCAGCCCAAGATGCAATCCACCACCACCACACTGGAGTAGGGTATTACACCACAACGGTGGCCCGAACCAGTATAAATCTTGTGTCCTTTGTGTTGCGAGTTCGTTGAGTTAGTTCGTGAGATCTTAGCTAAGTTAGGACATGGATTGATAGGAGGGAGATCTTCGCGCGCACCCCAGTGTTCCAACCTTAAGGATTTTGCCGGAACCCGTGATCCGACACTATTCATGAAGCACAAGACTAAGAGATAGTAGCATAATAGCATTATAACCGTACATTTTCTTGTGGTTTGACTTAATCTAAACATGCTTCTTTGCATCCTGTGTTCTTCCAATTCTTGTGAATCAGACACCCAGATTGGTAGAAATCCTATGTTTTAAAATTCTCCGTTTTGCACGTGCATTCCTGTCCTATTCCTATCTATTTCCTATCAATGCATTGTTAGAATCCTCAAATTCAAACAAGCCCTTACACAATTACTTCTGTTACAGATATGTGTCAAAGAAAACCTTGTGTGGTTTGTCCTGCTCCTGCGGTGTTGTGTTCCACCCCAGCTCAGTTGCTCCAACGACAGAAGGGTTCACCACAGCAGGGATCCGCTCTCTAGACTGTCTCTCGCCGCCTCAGATCTTCTTCCACGCTGCCGGCAGCCACGACAACTACATTACCATCATCAACTGAGCAGATGACCATGCGGACTACACGGGTCCGCAAGAGAGGTCACACTCTTCCGTGTCTCTTTACGTTATGCATCACTTAATGTGATGACATGCTACTTTATCATCGTGTTCACCTATTAGACTCCGAGTTAGGTCCAAACATATGCTGAAACTTGAGTTTTTAAATGGTTGTGGGGTACATATTGGGGCAGCAATCAGTACTATCTGTCTACTAGCTGGTTAGTCTCGGGTGTCTACTATGAGTTTCATGTTGGGTGCAAACAAACATTAAAGGAGCCATTATCTGTATTTTTTAACTAAAGCTATTATCTGCCTGCTATCATTGGTTTTGGGTCTATCCACAGTTTGCTACCATCACTCTGGATTTGTGCATGCACTCCTTACATAATCTCACTATGTTTTATTCCTTTGCATGTCAGTTAGTGTACACAATGGAACTGAACATGTAGAGAAAAAGAGACGAGCCTTGCGTGGCAATAAAATTTCATGCAAACGTCGCTCCATGGTGGGTGCAAAGGCAGCCCCCCTCCACCCATTTCGGATCATAATCAAGAGGAAGATAACTGTTCTGAGGGGGATTCCGAAGCAGGAGACCACTCCTATTTACCCCATGAGGTCCTCGCTCTAACTTTGCATGCTGATGTTGGTAATATCATGCATATGGTGCATTGCATTGCTTACTGTATACATCAAAGATGTCATCTGCTTAGTTTGGACATGCTTTGTGTCAATGCCATTTGTTTAGTTTCTTTATCGTATATGTGAATCATGCAATGCCATCTTGTTTAGCTAGGCATCATATATGTGAATTTTGCAATGCCACCCTGGTTAGCCAGTCATCTTATATGTGAATTATATCATGACATAATTTTTTATTACGTGTTAAATTTGTCAACAATTTTAGTACATTCAATTACTCTTCTTGTGTATCAGCCATTCGGCACGGTCATGGAAAAAATCTGGAGTGGAAATAAGGTCTTCAGAGAAGACAATGCTATCTGACAAAGTGCATGTCTTGTTGGTTGCAGATAGCTCCTCAGAGGGGGATTCAGAGACATATGACCAGTCCTATTCGCCCCCCCAAGGTGCATGCTCTAACTTTGCAGGGTTATGTTGCTCATATCGTGCATATGGTATCTTGCATTGCTATGTCATTTGCTTAGTTTAGACATGCTTTGTGTGAATGCCACCTGTTTAGTGTCTAATTACCATATATGTGAGTTATGCAATGCCATCTTGTTGCAAGACATTATATATGTGAATTATGCAATGCTATCTTGTTGCAAGGCATTATATATGTGAAGTATGCAATGCCATGTTGTTTAGCCAAGCGTCATATATGTGAATTATATCACGCCGTCCTTTTTTGTATTTATCATTGCTTTTGTCGACAATCTTTGTATATTCAACTGCTCTTCCTGCGCATCAGCCATTTGAATTGGTGATGGAGAAATCTGGAGTGAAAAGAAGGTCTTCAGAGCAGACAATGCTACCTGCTGAAGCAGATATCTTTCTGGTTACAGATAGCTTTGCAGAGGAGGATTCAGAGGCAGATGACCAGTCCTATTATCCCCCTGAGGTGTATGCTCAAACTTGGCAGGGTTATATTACTCATATCATGCATATGTTGTATCGAAGTGCTTAGTTTTTACATCATATACACGATATTGAATGCCATCTCCTTAGTTGACACATCATATATGCGATTACCATCTTCTCACTTCCATAGTATATAAATCATATATTTGAATTATATCATGCCATGATGTTTACATAGACAGCATGTATCTGAATTATGGCATGCCAACCCATTTTCTAATGACATAATATAGTTATATCATCTCATCCTGTTTACATAGTCATCATATTTTGAATTACGTCATTCTATCCGTGAATTATATCATGCCATCATGTTTCCATCGACGACATGTTTGCGATTTATGGCATGCCAACCACTTTAATAGACACATCATATAGTTATATCATGTCATCCTGTTTAAATAGTCATCATACTTTGAACTATGTCATTCTATCCTGTTTAGTTAGCCATCATACATGTGAAATTGTGTCATGCTATCCTGTTTAATTAGCCATCATATATGTGAAATTATGTCCTGCTATTCTGTTTGGTTAGACCACATAAATGTGAATTATTTCATGCCCTGTTTTCTTCCCTACTATCCATTACACATGTCTATCTTACAGTGTCTATACATTCAATTACTTTTGTTGTTTATCCGCCATTTCAATTGGAGGGGGTGATGGCAGTATCTGTGGGAGTAAAAACACAGTCTTTCGAAAAGATCGTGCTACCTGTCGATGGAGATAGAACCACGGTTGCACTTGCCCAAGAACCAGCCCCACCACACATAACCCACACTCACGCAGATTGTACCTCTACCCAGTTGGACAGAGAACCAGCTACACCTCTTCTAAACCCAACCCCAGTAGATAGTAACCCTATTCCCGTTGACACATCACCGTCTCCACCACAGAGCACCCAAACACGAGTAGTTAGTAAGGCAACTGCAGGGACCAAAGCATGAGGACCAGCACTCTAAACCCCAAGTCAATGCTTAAAGAAGAACAAGAATTGTTCTCAGGTCAGGTTCCGTAGCTATGGTTCATACTACTTTGCTCTTGCATCACTTTATTTACTCATACCAACTAATTTCAAGTTTGAAGGATGCAATTGAAACTCCAATGGCGAAGAGGTATGTTCTAAACCTATTTCTTTAATGTGTTTGCTGTTGTAACTTGCTCTATGTTGATTTCAGTTTCAATTGAATAAACAATTATGTTCTCATGCCATGCACATTACAAGTGTTGTTATTGCTGTGTAATTTCCCACACTTATATTCTGTCTATGTTGCATTGTCTTAAATAGACATGATTCAAACTGTATCTATCTTGATTTGGCAACATAAACTAGAATGATACAGACCATACAGTGACCATACTACATAGAGATATGTTTGTTTCATGCTGTTATCCTGTCCACCTTACTACTGAACTAGTTTACCAAAATGAGTTTCATATACTAGATTGTAAACCTGTGAAGTGTTTGTTTGTTTCTCTTTTAGAACGTAGATAAAATATTCGAGAAGAGTACCCTGTTATGCAATGGTAAAGGAAGTAATGCAGATAAGGTTCAAGATAGTGAGACATCCCTGTTGGTCTCCAAGAAAGCTGATAAAAACTACATTGAAGACACTAAGACAACCCCAAAGTCCTGTCTTGATGTAGTGTTCGAGTTACTGGCTACTACTGCTGGCACCAGCTCTTCGAACTCGCTGCCTGAATTAGTTCGGCTTCTTGAGTCTCAACTTCAAGTTGAAATACATCGATCGGATGTTATGCGACAGGATGCCGAAGGACTGAGGAAGTCCTTGCAGAATTCAGATGCATACTTTCTGGTGCAACAACAAGTGTTGGAGGATTTAAGCGCCAAACAAGAGAAAGTTAATAAGCTTGCTAAGCATCTTGCCAGCATTATGGGTACCCAGGATATTGTTTCTTGAGCTCTTCTAAAGTGGTTTTAGTTCTGGACTTGTTTTGCTGCAGCGTTTATATGCTACTTTGTTCCCTATATTTGCACTGGTGACGAACTTTGGTGCCTAGTGGATGTAATCTCTGTATTATCCATGATAGCCTAGCGTAAGTTGCTTGCTGATTTATTTCCTTATTGTCTTGCTTATTTATTTTCTTGTAGTCAGTGCAGTTCTTTTTCCGCGGTTGCTAGTGGCCGCAATAACCTATTTTCTAAAACTAGGCCACAATAACCATGGGCTACATATTTACTGTAGTTAACATGGGCCTCCTACGGGTCGTAGAAACAATGGGCCTTCTACAGGGCATAGAAACAATGGGACTTACACGGGCCGTAGACACAATGGGCCTTCTATGGGCCGTATCATCAATGGGCCTTCTCCGGGCCGTATGATTGGTTGGCGAAACATGGGCCAATAATAGACCACATTATGGCCGTAAATGGGCTAGAGTTGAAATTGTCCGTTCATGGGCCGGCCATAACAGGCCGTCGTTAATCGGCCGTATTTGATGACGCTATGAAAACGGCCCAACGTATTAACGTGCCACAAACGGGCCGACTGTAACCACGGACCGAATTTGGCCCACAAGCAGAAAATGACTGTAACGGGCCATAAGTAAACGAATGCTGGAAATGAGCCCAAGAAGAAGTGGGCCCTGAGAAGGCCGAAAGATAACATGGGCTGGAAATGGCCCAACGGAGTAATGCGCCGTTAATGGGTATAAAGTGATACACTGTTCATTACGGGCCAATTTCACCACGTGACGTTAATGGGCCGAGGGTTACTAAGGGCCTCATATGGGCCGAAAGACGTCATGGGCCATACATGGGTCGGAAGTTAAAACAGGCTGGAATTATATAGGACGGCCTAGATGACGCTACTGGGCCTAATTCGGATATGCCGTAAATGGTCCTGAGTTTGCGGGCTATAAATGGGCTATATGCGAACATGCCGTTAACAGGCTTGCCGTGGGCCGACCTGCCACCTTTTGACCAAGTCAAACGGGCTGGCCTTTTCACAGGAATGGGCCTCTGATGGGTCATGCCACGTGTTGACCTATCATAGGTGCTTTGGGTCCAATGAGTGGATGACATCTGTCCCAACGGTGAGCCAACACGTGTTTCCTCCAGCCAATGATGATTTTACACGTAGAAAATCCCCATTGGTCGGAGCTGTTAACGGTTTATCGGATCCAAAGCCAGACCCGATAGCTTAACGGCATTCCATTACGATGGATGCCATGTGTCGGTCACCCTTGACGAAAGCACTTCTGTGACGCGCGATTTATCGTCATGGAAGTGGACACTTCTGTGATGATAATTTTGGTAATGTCATGGAACACTTCTACGATAGCACAGGTATGACTATCTTGATTCTGTCATAAATTTGTCATGGATGTACATGCATGACAGAAAACGTGACCTACTGTGACAAACACGTATCATCACAGAAGCATATTTTTTTGTAGTGCTTGTTGTATGTAATGAATGGTACATTTGCAAATGCATGTCATAGACTCAATTTATGAATGGTTTTCAAGTCACTTCTTGGAGTGTGAGTACCGTATTAGTATAGCCAGCATACGGTTAGTATATGTAGTTGCCACATCACATAGAGCCAACCTAATATTGGAGTATGCTAGCCCTCCACTGGCGGGCCGCTTCAAATGGCGGACGAAGTGAGAGGTGGTGTCACCTTGAGTCCAGATCTGAGATGCCACGTGTACCAGATGAATGACTCCAAGTTCGACCACCGTGATGCTAGGTGCGATCCGAGGAACACTGTTGGAGAGACCCCCCTCATAATTTTCCTACATTGGTCATTTGATTCATAGGATATAATTCTATAGGATTTTTTCCCTATGTAATCATGTTTTAATTGGCAATCTCCTTTGTTCCTATGAAGAGAGTACTCCTACATCTTGAGCTTGCGTTGGTTTTCCGTTGAAGATGAAACGGTGATGCATCACAGTAGTGTAAGTATTTCCCTCAGTTTTGAGAACCAAGGTATCAATCCAGTAGGAGACTACACACAAGTCCCTCATACCTGCACAAACAAACAAGAACCTCACAACCAACGCGATAAAGGGATTGTTAATCCCTTCACGGTCACTTACGAAAGTGAGATCTGATAAAGATAAATAGATAAGTATTTTTGGTATTTTTGTTGTATAGATTGTAAAATAAAGATTTCAAAATAGAAATATCAAATTGATAGGAATTAACATGATGGAAGATAGACCCGGGGGTAATAGGTTTCACTAGTGGCTTCTCTCAAGATAGCAAATTCTACGATGGGTGAACAAATTATTGTCGACCAATTGATAGAAAAGCGCATAGTTATGAGCATATCTAGCCATGATCATGTATATAGGCATCACGTCCGTAACAAGTAGACCGAAACGATTCTACATCTAATACTATTACTCCACACATCAATCGCTATCCAGCATGCATCTAGAGTATTAAGTTCATAAGAACAGAGTAACGCATTAGGCAAGATGACATGATGTAGAGGGATAAACTCAAGAAATATTATATAAACCCCATATTTTTATCCTCGATGGAAACAATACAATACGTGCCTTGCTGCCCCTTCTGTCACTGGGAAGGGACACCACAAGATTGAACCCAAAGCTAAGCACTTCTCCCATGGCAAGAAAGATCAATCTAGTAGGACAAACCAAACTGATAATTCGAAGAGACATGCAAAGATATTTAAATCATGCATAAGAGATTTCGAAGAAGAATCAAATATTGTTCATAGATAATCCTGATCATAAACACACAATTCATCGGATCTCGACAAACACACCGCAAAAAGAATTACATCGAATAGATCTCCAAGAGAATCGAGGAGAACTTTGTATTGAGATCCAAAGAGAGAGAAGAAGCCATCTAGCTAGTAACTATGGACCCGAAGGTCTGTGGTAAACTACTCACACATCATCGGAGAGGCTATGGTGTTGATGTAGAAGCCCTCCATGATCGATTCCCCCTCCGTCAGAGCACCGGAAAAGGCCCCAAGATGGGATCTCACGGGTACAAAAGGTTGCGGCGGTGGAAATAGGGTTTTGTGGTGCTCTTGGATGTTTTCGGGGTATATGGGTAGATATAGGAGGAAGAAGTACGTCAGTGGAGCTGCGAGGGGCCCACGAGGGTGGGGGGCGCACCAACCCCCTGGGCGCGCCTTCCTGCCTCGTGGCCTCCTCGCTTCTTTCTAGACGTCCACTCCAAGTCTCCTGGATCATGTTTGTTCCAAAAATAACTCTCCCGAAGGTTTCATTCCGTTTGGATTCCATTTGATATTCCTTTTCTGCGAAACATTGAAATAGGCAAGAAACAGCAATTTGCACTGGGCCTTTGGGTAGTAGGTTAGTCCCAAAACCAATATAAAAAGGTATACTAAAGCCCATTAAATATCCAAAATAGATAATATAATAGCATGGAACAATAAAAAATTATATATATGTTGGAGACGTATCAAGCACTTGCTCTAAATGATGTGCCACTGCAAGAGCCGCCTATATTAATTAAGCATACTCTAAAAAGGTGGACCAGCTTTGGCTATAGTAGTACTGTACTAGGATAGTAGGTGACCTTGTGCTTGGCTCTTCTCCTCTTTCGGAAGTCAAACAATAATGATGGTACTACAATAGTACTTCTGGCAATCTGACACCAAATGAACTACTACACGTCCACCGCTTGTAAGCCAATGTTTCTCCTCGTGCTGTGAGCCACCACGCACGCGTTGGCGAGGGAGAAGGCATAGTAAGAAAGCTTCTCATCGTTTTGTGAGTTGATGGGACACATCAAAGTTATTTATTAGTACTCTCTTCAAAAAGGGCCGACCATGTCCATGGCTACCATCTCATGGTCTGTCATTGAGTACGTGCACTATTCACGTGCCATCGAGGAAAAAAATATTGCATAGTACTAGGTGCCATCAAAGTGCATTACTCACTTATGCACTGCATATCTCCATTTTCTTGCATGACACGCCACCTTGATGCTAGATGTCCCGCGTGTCATGGAGGCATATAATATGATTTTTAAAATGGAGGCATATAGATGTCCCGCGCATCGGCAAAAGGATGAACAAAGCTCATGTCTTAAACGAAAGAGTGGAAGAACATAGATTCCCGACGAGCGAGAAGGAGCAACAAACCTCGCGGTGGAGCGTCTACACCATGTTTCGTCGACAAGTGGTCCCGTTCCAACATGTCAGTCTGACGACGGCGAGTCCTTTTGTACAATTTCCGAATGGACGTGTAGGCCAGGGGCCTCTTCATGTACCATGGCAAACTAGCAACCGTCCACCGACTCTTCGCCTTTCCCTCTCGATTTGGAACTACTATCGCATGCTCTTCCTCCATCCTCCATTTTCCTTCACCCTTCCTTCTGCCATTGTTAGATCATCTTCTCCATGGAGGGAATAGGCTAGAAACGACCCCGTTATTCTTGCCCCGATCTAAAAGATGGCGTGGTGGAGGAACTCATTGATCGGTGCGACGCATCACCTCGGCTAGCATGGCAGGTTCGTTCAAGACCATTATCGACTCAACTAATAACATCATTACAAGGAACCCAAGGGTCTAGGAGCGGTTTGATCTCACCTATCTTCTTCGCCGTGACCCTGCTGACTGGCGCGGGACGAGGGAAGCCTCACCTTGTGCAAGTTGATGCCGCTTGATAATGATACGTATGATGTTAAGATGCCATCACTTGAGGGTAAGGCTTGGGCAGGGGCCAATGGAGATTGGGTTGTTTATATTGGGTACAACTGCGAGTGGGAACTAATGAATGTGTACACTCATCACCGGGTTCCACTTCCAAAAATCTCAGACTGCCCAGAGGTTGAGCACACCGGTATTCTACGCACGTTCAAATACGATCATGGTGATTGTCTTCTACGGAAGATAGCAATTTGTCCAGTTCCCAACCGCTCTTGGCATTACAAGAACTATGGAGTTGTTGCTATCTTCGACAAGCTTGTTGCCTTCCTTCGTGGTTCGACTGGATGGATATTGCTCAAAAATCAGTTTCTATACACGGATGTGTACTGTGATGCAATTTAATACGAGGGTCTTGTGTTTGCTGCCACCACTCGTGGCATTGTTTTTGCATGGGATCGTTGTAGTTTCGGTACGTTTGTCTTCCACCGTAATTATAATTGTTTCATCCACATGCATGCGGGTTAGCAAGTTTCCCTTTACTAATTAACCTTCTTCTTGTGTTTCCAACGTCTTGTGAACATTCCACCACCTATACTGGAAAAAATTTATTACCAAGGGGGAGATGACGATGGTGATGATCACGAGCATGAGGACGAGGAAGGCCCATATACTCAGTGGCGCCTGGCAACTAATTCTGATGGATCACCCCTTCTTGTCTATATACAGCCCACTTCTGATGTTACTACTAAGGAAGCAGGTGTTGTCACCCAGGGTCGCACTCTCCGGACCTATTCCAACACCCGTTGCATGGTATTCGGGATGGATACTAGTGTGCTAGCGTCAACACCTTCTCACTGGTACAGTATTGATAGTCTTGGAGAAAACTCACTCTTCCTTGGACAAAACTATCCAATGATGGTGAAAGGTGATCCAACTGTTGTTAACAAAATGTTACTACCATTTATGAGAAGCAACTGTATCTATACCTCGGAGATTGCGGTGGTGCCCTACCCTGGTCGTGATATAGTAGGCCGCTTCAGCCTGGATGATCAGTCCTGTGTTGGTCTCGAGATTGACAGTAGTTGGCCCTTTCCAGAGAATCACTTGTGGTTCAAAGCAAGCGTTTCCAACGCCGATGATTGGTTGAGTTGAAGTTCATTTCATTACTTGTTATTTGTTGTGTGATGAAAACTTTAGTATTTATAATGTATCCTCGTTGTCGTTGTGGGTCAATGACCTATTTTCTGTAATAAAATGATATGCCTATGATAAACTTACTAAATTTATGAATGGCTTTCAAGTTGCTTCTCTGAGTGGGTGCTGCGACGAGGCAAAAATATATTTTCTGAATACATAATTGTACGTGCATTCCAACAGGTTATCGGATGAGGCCAATCAACAATAGTACACTATTTGTACTAGCTTCACATGCTACACTATCTCTACGTCTACGTATGTAATACAACAAGTTTTAAACTTGAGACCAGCCACCCACCCTCACAAAGAACACTTTCTAACCTAGCACAGACTCCAGGAAATTTGGCCATAGTGTTAGGTGGGCCATATGTTAATGTGTTCGCTGTACGTAACCAGCACCTTGAATCCTCGATACTACTAGTACTATATAGTAGTAGGGTGGCATGGACCCGAACAAGCATTCACGTCCAGGAGTAGGACACACGCCACCTGCAAGACTTCCATCTGACACCATATTTCTTGGAGTTCATGCTACAACTATCTCTTCAACCTCGTCGTTTCTCTAACTCAACCATCGCACAGCGGGCGAGGTGGGGATTTGCCGATAGTCGGTTTCCTCAACTGCGGTCCCACTTGTAAGGCCAACTCCAACGCACGACCCCAGATGGACCTTCGTTTTCCCGGATTCTATCTGTTTGGGTAGGGAAATGGGGTCGTGTCCGGGCCATTTCTTGGATGCTGTGGCCGTGCGCCCAACGCACGGACGCATCCCAGCTGCGTACATTTTTCTTTGCAAACACATATCTTTTTTCATCATTGATTTTTAGTACATGGAAATACATCACCAAAATTTGACTAGAAAAGCAAGATCAAAGAAAACAAGAACCACAAGAATACATTTTAGAAGTTATCCAACTTCTATAACTGCTCCTGTAAGTTGGATTAGTGCCTTCTCGATGCATTCATTATTTATCTGCGGATGCTCGATCTTGCATGCTTCTTTCTTCTTCGAGTGTAAAGAAGTAGACGTTGCTTCCTCGCATCTAGTCCCATGTCTATCCTCTATTCTATCAACAAGTACACAAGTCTCATCTCTAGCCTCTATGCTAGCTAAAAGTGCTACAACATCTACTAAATTGCGCTCTATCAATATATCGATGTACTCTTCTTCCCAATACCCAAATTTGCATCCATTCTACACAATAATATTTTTAGTTAGCACAACAAGTCTTATCCAAGAGCACAACTGAAGCTAAAGTAGCACATACCCCATCGGTTGAGCACTTGATGAACACCCATCCGGGGTGTTCCGGCGTTGTAGACACGCGGCGCAAGACCTTCTTTGGGAAGTCATCGCATGTAATGAGTGGCAATGGTGCGCCGACGAGCTTTTGGGCCAGCACCAAGCCCGGTCGACCGCCATTCATGTATCTGCCGGCGGACCGCCGACGGTGTAGATCCGAGCGGCTAGAGGAGGAGTCAGTACCTGCATGCTGCCTTGCGGCCTTCCCGGGGCCTTCTGGCCCGGTGCCCGGCCAGTACATGGCGCGGCGCGGCCTCCCATAGCCGGGCGAGCTCAAACCTGACCGGATCCGCTCCAAATTCGGCCGCCGGGTGCGCAAAACACGTAGCTGTGGTTGGGTAGCTCTTGGGCATCGAGGGAAAGGGGGCTGAGCGAGCGAGCGTCCGAGCTGCACATGCTGGAGTTTGCCTAGAGGCGTGGCGGACCAATCATGTGGGGGTGCCAAGTGGCTTCGCTCGTGTGGGGGACGGAAGCCATCCCGCGCAGGTGCTAGGTCTGACAGGACGGCCTTGTCATCAATGTGTGACATTTGTGGCAACCGCCCACTCCACACTAGCCTCTTCATTGACAGGTGGTCCCGTTCCAACATGTCAGTGAGACGACGGCTAGTCCTTTTGTACAATTTCTGAACTGATGTCTATGTAGGCCGGGGCGCCTCTTCGTGTATCGTGGCAACCGTTAACTGACTCTTTGCCTTTCCCTCTTGATTTGGAACTGTTGTCACACGCTCTTCCTCCCTCCTCCATATTCCTTCACCCTTCCTTCTACCATTATTCGATCGTCTTCCCATGGAGGGAACAGACCGGAAACGACCCCGCTATTCTTGCCCCCATCTGAATGATGACGTGGTGGAGGAACTCACTGATCAGTGCGACGTCATCACCTCGGCTAGCATGGCAAGTTCGTTCAAGACCATTCTCGACTCAACTAATAACATCATTACAACAAGCCCAAGGGTCCAGGAGCGGTTTGACATCCCCTATCTTCTTCACCGTGACCCTACTCACTGGCGCGCGGATGACGGAGGCCTCACCTCGTGCAAGTTGGTGCCTCTTGATAATGATACGTGTGATGTTAAGATGTCATCGCTTGAGGTTAAGGCTTGGGCAGGCGCAAATGGAGATTGGGTTGTTTATATTGGGTCCAACTACGAGTGGGAACTTGCGAATGCGTACACTCGTCACCGGGTTCCACTTCTAAAAATCTCAGACTGCCCAAAGGTTGAGCACACTGGTTATGACCGTACTTTAAACTATGATCATGGTGACTGTCGTATACAGAAGATAGCAATTTGTCAAGTTCCCGACCGCTCTTGGGATTTAATGGAATATGTAGTTGTTGCTATCTTCGACAAGCTTGTTGCCTTCCTTCATAGTTCGACTAGATGGATATTGCCCAAAAATCAGTTTCTATACAAGGATGAGTATTGTGATGCAATTCAATACGAGGGTCTTGTGTTTGCTACCAGCACTCGTGGCACTGTTTTTTCATGGAATCCTTATGCTTTCAATACATTTGTCTTACACCGTAATTATAATTGTTTCTCTCGGCGTCTTGGGAATGGGGGTCCCCAGACTTGCCTGCCTGCAGCCCACGGCGTGGACCCACCGGCGGCCCTGTATGGCCCATCCTCATCAGCGAACAATCAAGACCCTCGCGAGGGGCCAAGCCTCGCGAGGCAGATGACACAAGATCTCCTCGGGAGCGTCCTCACCAGGCTGGCTCGCGAGGGGCGGAGAGATCAAGGCGAGGGGCACCTCGCGAGGTCCCTGTGATGCAAGCCATGACGACGAAGGCCAGGCGGGCGCCAATGCGTGTAGTGTACTCGTTTCCTCTTTGGTGCTAAAGAGGCAATGCTGCCGAGGAGTCCCGAGGCATCGGGAAAATGTTTCCATATCGGTGCAACAAGACCAAGACTAGCAGGACGGCAGGACAGAGGTCAGCATGGAGCCAAGGATGACGTCACCACCAGAGCCTTTGGCAGGCGAAGACCACCTTTTGTCAGGATAACTTGTACTAGTTGTCTCCCTTCAAATTTGGTCGTTGTTGGATCCCTTCCCGCCTACATTTGGGAGGAGGACCAGGGCCTCTATAAATAGGACTAGCCACCACAGTAGGAAGAGGAGAGGAACGGGTCTTGGACCATTCAGATCATCCTCAACCAAACAAGCTCACCGAGCTCAAGGACACCTCCTGTCAGGAGGCTGTTCTTCCCTTGTACTTGTTCATCCTCAGCCCAAGAGGCAATCCACCACACCATACTCGACTAGGGTATTACACCACATCGGTGGCCCGAACCAGTATTAACCCCGTGTCCTTTGTTCTGCGAGTTCGATGAGCTGAGCTTTGAGATTGTGGTGAGAGCGTTAGCTAGGGGGAGGAGAGATATTCGTGCGCACCCCAGAGTTCGAACCTCAAGGCTTTTGCCGGAACCAGAAATCCGACATTTGGTCCGCCAGGTAGGGGTGTGCTGAAGCCTCTCTCCCATCAGCAGATCCGCCAACGCTCTGCAGCGCCGATGTCCGGCGACCCGACGGTCAACGCTGACCACTTGGAAGCTTGGCCAGCCCGGGCGGCATCGTCCGCCCAAGAAGACCTCAACTCCGTGCTCCAGGCGGTATGCGCACCGCCAAACGCCGCAGGGCGCGGGCGGCATGGTCCGACGCCTTCCACCCTTACCCCACGGCGTGTGCGGGCCGCCGCAAGGGCCTCGAGCTACACCACGGCGATGGTGCTGCACACCCGACGGGAGCAAGCAAACATTAGGGCCGCACTCATAGTGGCACGGGAGCTGCTGCGGTGCCAACTAGGAGCATGGCCGCGATGCATTGTTGGAACATGTCGCTGAGCTACTAGACGCTGCGACCAGGGGTATGCCGTCTTTCTTCTCCCTACCTACGCCTCAGGTCGTGGTCGGGTCACATGGTGGGCCTCGCCATGCCCGCACGCTCCCAGGCGCATCAGGAGGGTTCATCGGCAGCGACACAACCAGTGGAGCCGGGCGCCTAGCCACACCTATGCCTCCGCCGGTGGGCGCGGTCATGGGTATCGACCCCTACGGCCCCGGCAGGATGCCGACCTTCCGTCCTCGGGGCGGTGTGCTGGGTCCTATGGCATGGAGCGCGGGGCGCTTCGGCAAAGTTTCCGGGGTGATGGCTCGGAGGCCTATGTTCCCCGCATGATGGACCAGGAGTACACGTCGGAAGGTGACCCCGGCTTGTTCCTCGAGCCGGGTTGGGAAGAGGAGACGCAGGAAGTTGAGGCCTTCTAGGAGCCACCCGGGAGCCTCGCCGGCCCCACCGGCGACAACAGCTGTAGGGTACCACTATACTCTCAGGAGCACACTTACGCTAACCATGGGTCGCAGGTGAATCAGGTCACGGCGGTGGACGACGGCCCCAGCAAGGCAGCCCCCCTTCCACCAGGAGAAGCACACTGGGGGCTGCGTGGGATGAGCCGGGAGCAAGGCACCTCCCCGCATTGCACGGAGCAAGGCGTCGCCCGGAGGTACGCCCTCTGTCGGGGAGGCACTGGCGAGCCTTCCCCCTGGCAGAGGGCCCGTGGTCGCCGAGGGCGCCGCTAGCATCCCCTTTGCCCTTTGGCATCGTCTTGGTTTCCGGACGCTCCAACTGTGGTCGAGGCCGGCGCAAGGCGGGGCCCTCGCCTGGTGATATGAAGCAAGGCTCATGCCTGTGAACGTCTCCACTTCCGACACTCCCATGTAATAATGAGTGGGGTTGTACACGCCCCGGAGTCTCCGGAGTGCCGCCCTCGGGCCTCGGTGGCTCCCGCGCACGTCCTAGTGGAAGCACCATTCTTCGCGTTGGCCGTCGACACTATCCCCCAATGACTATGCTCACAGCCAGTGAAAGCACTTAGCTCCGCGCTGGTTGGGAGACAAGAAGACTAGCTAGGTGCCGGAAGCGGCCATCTACATTTGACCTCTTTTCTGCAGCTCGGTCTTGCAGCTTTTGATCTTGAATTTGAAGTTGTATTTCCATTGGAAATCATGGGGGCTTCCTTTCTCGTTCATGTTGATTTCGTGAGTTTTTGGATTCGTGTTTTGTTTGAGATTTGCGTCCGCCATCTCCCCACTTCCGAAAACCTCGCGAGCGGGGGCTGGTAGCAACATACATGTGCTACACGCGCACCTCGCCATTACTGCTTCTCGCTTCTCGCGAGGCCCTCTCGGGTTGACCGGCGGACCCCTCAGGAAACCAAAACCTCACGAGCACATGAGGGGCTCCCCTCACAAGGAATGCAAATCCACAACTACCAAATCAGTTTGAAGCTCGACTGAACCAAAGTAAGTTACGACAGCAATCCCACAAGGGGTGTCGCGAGCACACAAAAGCGTGCTTTAAGCCTAGCCTAGGGAATAAAGTGGTAGTCTATTTACATGAGGGGCTCCCCCTCCCCAAAATTCTCTTACATTGTGAGGGGTTGTAGCACCCCAGCTCAGAGAAACCGGAACACCCCGTATTCTAGCCCAGAGATCGAGGAAAAGTTTCTGGAATACGACACTTCTTGACATAGAACAAATCAGCTCTTATTACAAGAATAATAATACAGGGGTCTGATGTTACAACGAAGCACATCAGCACGGCGACACTACGCCTGCGATACTACACTTGCTCTATGCGAGCAGCGGAACAACTCGTAGCAGTGGAATACTTCTAGTAGCGGAACAACGACGAAGGTGGTGAGCTCCACTCCGCAGGGACTCTAGCTGGGACACGCTCTAGCTCGCACGCACGAAAACCTCGACAAGCAAGCAAGCAATCATGGCATCACCTGCAATCTGGCATGACACGCCAGGTCAGTACATTGAATGTACTTGCAAGCTCACAACAACAATAAACATCAAGGCAAGACAATAACATAGCATTTAACAGGTTAATTAAATTAACAACTATTATGATGAAACAACTACTAAGCATGGTATGAAACTGATACAGTACTAATAAATCACCATCTCAGATCTCCATAATCATATCACTCTTGGCTAACCGGCCAAGCTATATACCATCTCGATCACCTCATGATCAAATCCAAATAGTGACTTTCCGGCGATCACTCCATGACCAACACTTGGTCTCAAACGGTGATCTTTCCAGCGATCACTACCATGACCAACACTTGATCTCAAACGGTGATCTTTCCGGCGATCACTACCACGACCAACACTTGGTCTCCAACATCATCATCAACATCCTTCCAATCTGTACTGCTCAAATATCAATATATATATATATCACATATAAGTCATTCCGTCATGTGAGTGTTGATCGAACGATGGGATCTAGTAAGAACCCATGCCCATGACCGAGGATGCGGCTATCGATAGTTTAAACAAATACACTCTGCAGAGGTAGCGCACTTTACCCACACCACAGAACCCATGGCCTCATACTACCATTCGGGTGGACCAACGGCGTTCTGACAAAACCGATCTACTGCCATGACACTTTCCCGGCCACTCCGACCAACATCCCTTCTGGGTTTAGTCCTGGGTGGCCCCATGTCTACCAAAGACACAACGACCACCATCGTGGCCAGAACATAAGTGTCCCAACAGGGACAAAAAGGCACCTAACAACTATGGGCACACAAGGTTATGTCTGCTTACCGGGCCAGGGTGCGCACGCCCATAACTTTCCCTTGTTGGAGGCACTTGCGAGAGACATGACAATAGACCGCATTAGGGCCTTCCCATAAGGCAAATGTGGTTGCACTTGAAGAGCCTGGTTCGGTGGCACCTGACCAACTTAATGACGGAATTTATCCGAGAATATAACTGTGATAACTGATACTCCAATATCAACTATCAAACTATAATCCAAGTCATAGCAATATCTGACTCCAAGGGTAGCACTACACTACTGTCATGATGAATCCGAAAACCATAATCCTACTACTCCAATAACAAGAATAAAGCTATTCGGCTAAGATCCACATGTAAACATCATTTCCGAAAATAATACTCCAAGCAACAGAACATCAACTAGCATCATGAAAATAATCATACTAACCACTAATAATCCAAAGGCAGCATGATATCCAAGGTAATACTCCAAAATATAATAACAGATACCATGACGGAAATAATCATAATAGCCACTAAGAATCCAAAGGCACATGTCATCCACATAATCATCAAAATATTAACCCTAGAACTCCAAGCAATATCATGGCAATATCAAGCAATAAACAATACTCCGGGAAATGCCATGAACAAATCATACATAGCTAATGCAGTGTTTTAAACAAGTTCAAATGAATAAACCATGTCACTGCATTGCAATCATGCAAATGGAGGGTGTGGCTTGCCTGGGGTGGAAGAATACACCAGGAGAAAGTGCGAGAAACTCGCGGAACGAATCACCGGAAAGCGTTCTCTCTCGGAGGGGGCTGAATAAGAGCAGGGGCAAAAAGGTCATTTTCAGAATCTCAAAACGTGGTGAAAATGATTCCATCAGAACAGGCTTGACAAAACAAAGAAGTGGGCTTTGGATTCACCTCAAGCGGAGTTATGAGCAAAAAGTTATAGCTGTTTTTCTGCCAGGGACCTCTTTGTAATAAAAAGCATCACAAACAAGCTCTTAACCGAAAAACAGAACGCGCACTCGGGGAAATACACTTTCAATGGATGAAAGCGTACACGGCAAAAGCCGTGTCCACTTATCCACGTCAGCAGGTGGCGGGGCCGGCCTCTGGGTCGCTGACTGGCGGGTCCCACGGGCTGTGCGGCCCGTCACTTATCCAGCTGGGCACACGGAGTCAACACCCACCCGCCGACAGGTGGGGCCGCGGGCCCACTGGCCAGCTGGGTCAACTCCCTCCTCTCTCTCCTCCCGCTCCTTCTCTTCTTCCCAACGCGGCGCATAACAGAGGGAGGGGCGCCGGCACCGACGCTGGCCTCGCGGCTCCGGCCAACTCCGGCCAAGGGGAGGCCACTAGCGAGCGCAGCGCAACCCACCACATCCATCTAGGGAGAAAACAAGCCCCGGGGAGGAGTGGGGAGGCGGTGACGGTTGGAGGAGGAAAGAGGCAGAGGCGGCGGTGATCTTCGGGGTACGTGACCAGGGTGGCTCCGGTGGTCGGGCGAGGACACGGGGAGGACCGTCGGGGTCTGGGGGGAGCGATGGTGAGGTCAGGAGGGAGGGGGAGGGCTTGGTTGGCTCGGATTTAAGCGGGCACCGACGGCGGCCATGACGAGGAGGGGAGGGCAGGAGAGCTCCTCGAGCTCAAACAAGGTGCTGGGGAGGCGTAGTGAAGCGAGGGGAGGCTGGTGAGGTGCTCGGGAGGGCTCGGGGATGGCTATTTATAGTCGGGCGAGGGAGATGGGCTCAGGTGCCGCTGGGCATGTCCGGCCGAGGCTCTGGCCACGGCCAGCGAGCAAGGGAGGGCGCGGGAACACGATGAGCTATTGATTCAGAGCTCACGGAGGGGTAGGCGACGCCGGAGAGCAGAGGAAGAGGCCGAGCACCATTAAAACATGTCGGGGCACTGTGCTCCCGTGGGCGTTCGGCGGCGAGCGTCGGTGAGGGGTTTTACGGAGAGGGAGAGAGGTCCAGGAGGACGGCGACGACGCGGTAAAACTGCTAGACATGGTCATGCTTGCTGAGACGCCGAGCAGAGGAGGGGCCCGAGCAAGAAGGCATTGTAGACGCGCGCACTGCATGGCAAGTCGGTGGTCACCGCGCAGACTGTTGAGGAGAATATGCCAAGGGTTGGCAAACATTGTCTAGGGCGTTGTCCATCCAGGGGAGGTTGCAAACGTGGTGGTAGATTGATTAAAAGTGATCTGGTTAAACGGTAAGAAGTCTCTTAAGTTTACAGCAGTAAACCTGGTTGAGAACTAGTGATCAACAGGAAAGGGCTTGGAGCCATTGAGTTTGTCTGCGAGGTTGAGGTAAAGAAAGACTTTCATCCTAGTAATTTTGAGTAGATTAGGATCAAGGTTTAACATAGTTGCTTTGCAACTGCCCCAAATGGTCCAGAAAATGGATCAAGATGATGCACTCAAATGGTGTGGCCACTTGAGCTCAAATTTGGCAAGACTTGATGATTTGATCATATAAAGATGATGTATAAGTTTCATACCAATTGGATTCACCAGAATGGTACTTGCTTCACAAACATCTTGGCTGACCAGAAACTTGCAATAATTTTGGAGAAATATTGGCTGAGTGAAAAGGTTCCAAATTTGGTGGAGAGAATTTATTTGTGTAGGAGAACAATCTGGTAATTTATCAGGATTTTTGAAGAAATAAAAATTATACTTGCTTCACAACCTGAAAATATTTCCAGAATAAAAGATTTGGTCATGTGCTCACATAGATGACTCGATGGAGCTGAAACTTGGAGGAGGGGGTTAATATGAGCACATTAAGTAGTGTGCCAAATTTCATCTCATTTGGATAAACCTAGCTAGTACTTCCTTTACAAGGCCTTTTGTTTGACAGAAACTTTGAAAAATTGCTGAGGAAGATTGGCTAGGCAAATAAAGTTGAATTTTGGCATGAGGCAATTATTTGGACATAAAAGAATTCCCAACAAGTTTGGGAGAAAACAAGATTGGATAGGTGGCACTTCCTTCACAAAGTGCCACTCTGGACAGAATGGCAGAATGAATTTTGGAGAATTATTCTTGAGCTAGGACAGGAAAGTTTGGGCATATTTGAGCAACATATGACCCAAAGGAATTATGAGAATTATTTGTGAATTATTGGATGGACAAAAATATAGGTTGCTTCACAACCTATGGCCATTAGGGTTATTCCTTTAATAGAAAAAGGAATTTTCCCTAGACAAAGGAACTAGGATTTGGTCGAGTAGTGGAGTGAAATGGTCTTGGCAAGGTTTTGAGAATGATGAGCCACTTGGGAGAGGAAATGAAGCTGATTTCCCATGTGACAAGGCCACAGAACCACTCCAAAACCAAAAATAGAGCAAAAACCAAATAAATCAAAAAGAAAAAGGAAAGGGCCAAAATCCAGACTGTTACAAGTCTTACCCCCTTAAAGAAATCTCATCCTCGAGATTTAGTTGCTCTGGGAACAAGTATGACTTGAGGATACCATTTCCAACTCGAGTATCCTTTTTCCTTTATTTATTGTTCCCCCAGAATTTTAGATGATCAACTTACCTGGCTCTGGGGTTGGCTTCCTTCACCTTTCCCCACATTCTGACGGGTTTTTGCTCCCATACCACTTCCTTTTGCTGACGTGAATTTTCTCATATCTGTGGTGATATCCAATGGATCTGAGCACAAATTTCCTTTTGTCCTGAAAACCTTAATACTTCTGTCACGGGTTTGCTTCAAATAAATGCAGGCCTTCTGGGTTCAATAAATGCTGAGAATTAATCATGGCCACCTTCTGACGGGGTCTGACTGCTCAAAGGTGGTACTGATTTTGATTTATTTCTTTGGCTCGAGCGTGAGATATGTACGAAAGATCTGACTGCCTTTTTTCAGGAGCAATATAACGGTGTATGGAGTCATACCTCAAATATTTACATCTGCAGACTTTGCCCGACAGGGGGCTGGCGGACAAATGCTTTTCTGGACAGACTAACCATGTACTTGATTCCATCGGTGAGTATACCGGGTCTGAGCTAATTGTTCGGATTTTGACTTTCTCATTTTGTCAGTATACCCATCTTTGGTAATACGTTGTGATATGTTTTTAACACTGCCGCTGAGGTCAACTGTTGAGGTTACCAAGGAATCTTGGATCTGACAGAACAGACTTGGATATTCCACACTAACCATGTCAAGCAGGTCAATGGGATATGAAAATCCTTGTAAATAGAGTAGGCCGGTGAAATATGCCTTTGTGGATCCGTATGGAATTATGGCCTCCAACTGATTTGGGTATCCAGACCCTGATGGTCGTGCAAAATCATCATACCTTTGTTGTCGGTCTCACCTCTTAAAGGTCATGATTTTTCTTTGTCAGGATACCTTAATGAAATATCTTGGCCACACATGTCCGTGATTCTTCCTATGACCATGGATGTGATTAATATTTTTGACATTATTCCTTGTGCTTGTTTTTCTGACCTGTGTCCGCACATATATGACATGTACTCGGGGTTTGTAGCTGTACGGAGATCATTGCTGAGGCCAATCATACAAGAAGGTGACAAGGGTTCATATATCACCTTGTCTGGTGCGGGAATAATGATCTTGATGACCATTGTCAACACTGTGGATTCTATGATGTCATCCCCAGATCTTGTTGATCCTTGTAATTCGTGAGATGTATGTTTGCTTATCTTCCTTTGCATGATTCATGAGGTTGTGGGATCCATACTTTCCTTTAAGTATATCTGTTGGATCCGTATCTCGTATGAGTGACTGATATGATTGGGGGTGCATGCCCACCATATGTATAAGGAGAATATGCCACCGAACACTCGATCCTTGTGGTTGGCATATGTTTTGACTGCATTGTTTTTTTTGACAAAATTATTGCGAATCTGTTCCTTGAACTGCAGAGAAAAGCCATTCATGTAGTTTGCCGGGGAATTCTCATTAGCTTCTACTCAAAGCTTTTGTCTGAGTATCTTGTCGAAGAAGGCTCTATAGCTTATACACGAAGCTTGGTCTGATTATTGGGCTGGAGATGCCTGAGTTCCGTACTTGAGAAGCTTCTCCTCGGGTTTGCTTATTGAGAAAAAATCATTTCCGTTGGTCAGAAGCTTTTACCGAGGTGTCTTGCTGAGAAAGACCAGATTTCTTGGACCGGAAATTCTTCACATATCATGCTGAGGAAAATTGAGGAGCCTTGCATCATGAATTTCTTCCTATAGCTTGTGGAATAATACTGGGTTTCTTATATCCAAAACTTCATACTGATATGCAGACTGAAATCCACACCCACAGACACCCATAATATTATGTGGCTGAATATTTGCATGAGAAAATTTGTTTAACTGTCTTCCTTGAGAATATCACATTTTGACTTTATTTCGGATGATAACATATTTCAAGCATCATGCATTGCTGAGCCAAAATGTTGTATATGACCCATACCTTTGACTGAAAATATACCGTTGATCTTGTACTTGACTTGCCTTGCTGCTGATCATTACTGCTGTGAGGATTTTATACTGATACATGCTTGAGTTATCAGTACTGTCGTGAGGAGTGCACACTAATGCAAACTTTGATTATCAGCCTCACGATCAGATATTCCCCATTTTACTGCGGTCGGCTGAGAATTCCATTCCGTTTAGCTGAGCTTACAAATAATTGAACTCCTTATTACTTCTTCGAGTCTGGTGTCAGATGATGAGCAACTCTTTATAGGGGCAAAATAATGTAACTCCGTGGCCCAAAATGGAAGAAGCAAAAGAAAACTCAACTAAACAAAAGCACACAACAACAATCAATTCACACACAATCAGTGTCACATATTACTGCTAGTCTCACAATATGCATGCCTACCTAAGCACACAAATTCCACGGGATCTCCGGTTCTATGATATAGCATGCTATGACGATGTGCACGAGGACGAATAAATGTGTGGAAGAATCGGTGTAAACAATGCTACACCAATTGCTAGCTTAGCCAGGTAGCAACCTGGACTAGCTCGGAGGCGAGGACATACCATGTAGCAGGACGCGAATGTCGCGACCACATTATTATCAAGTGGGCGGAAAATATCCGTACTCGTCCAAGAAATAAGGATAGCGAGGAAGAAACTGAGTCTGCTGTCATTGCCCTTTCTTGATAACTACGAACATTAAGGGTTGCCAAAATGACAAGAAAAAGGAAGATCCGTGATAGAAGCATGTGTACCACCGAAACAAAAGGTGGGGCGGAAGGAAATAATTCGGCGCGATACCTGAGCACCATTTTTGCAAACAGTGTCAGGATCACTTGGCATCACTCTGCTGGGACAGAAATGACACCAATCACCGAAGAATAAGCAAGACAATAAATTGGAAGAAATGCAGGAGCTGAGCTGTAGTGAATCCGGACCAATGCCATCTACACTCACCAAATTAAACCGTTAGTAACAAAATAATAAAGCTATACGCATGCTATGCAACAAACAAATGCAGCAACCAAATGCAATAAACAAGTTGGACCTTAAACTACCGATTTCTACCGCTCGCGCTGACTAGGGCATACTATAGCCAGACCTGCTCTGATACCAAGCCTGTGGCACCCAGGCTCAGAGAAACCAGAACGCCCCGTATTCCAGCGCAGAGATCAAGGAAAAGTCTCTGGAATACGGCACTGCTTGACATAGAACAAATTAGCTCTTATTAAAAGAATAATAATACAAGGGTCTGATGTTACAACGAAGCACATCAGCACGGCGACACTATGCCTGCGATACTACACTAGCTCTATGCTAGCAGAGGAACAACTCGTAGCAGCGGAATACTTCTAGCAGCGAAACAACAACGAAGCTGGTGAACTCCACTCTGTAGGGACTCTGGCTGGGACACGCTCTAGCTCGCACGCACGGCAACCTCGACAAGCAAGCAAGCAATCATGGCATCACCTGCAATCTGGCATGACACGCCAGGTCAGTAAATTGAATGTACTTGTAGGCTCACAACAACCATAAACATCAAGGCATGACAATAACATAGCATTTAACAGGTTAATTAAATTAACAACTATTATGATGAAACAACTACTAAGCATGGATGAAACTGATACAATACTAATAAATCACCATCTCAGATCTCCATAACCATATCACTCTTGACTAACCGGCCAAGCAATATACCATCTCGATCACCTCGTGATCAAATCCAAACAATGATCTTTCCGGCGATCACTACCATGACCAACACTTGGTCTCAAACGGTGATCTTTTCTGTGATCACTACCACGACCAACACTTGGTCTCAAACGGTGATCTTTCCGGCGATCACTACCACGACCAACACTTGGTCTCCAACATCATCATCAACATCCTGCCAATCTGTACTGCTCAAATATCAACATATATATATATATCACCTATAAGTCATTCCGTCATGTGAGTGTTGATCGATCGGTGGGACCTAGTACGAACCCATGCCTATGACCGACGACGCAGCTATCGATAGTTTAAACAAATACACTCTGCAGAGGTAGCGCACTTTACCCACACCACAGAACCCATGGCCTCGTACTCCCATTCGGCTGGACCAATGGCGTTCTGACAAAACCGATCTACAGCCATGACACTCTCCTGGCCACTCCGACCAACGTCCCTTCTGGGTTTAGTCCTGGGTGGCCCCGTGTCTACCAAAGACACAACGACCACCATCGTGGACGAAACATAAACGGTTGAAGATATTGCAACAGTAGCAGTAGTAGAACATTCAGCAATAGAAGTAGCGTTATCATGCTCAAGGCATTTAAGACATGGTGGTTCAAATCCTTCCTGAGCAGGACTGATCTGTTCGGCGCGAAGTGAGTCATTTTCCTTTTGAAGATCTTCATGAGCCGCTCTCAATTTCTCAAGTTCTTGCTTCCTTTGAAGATAATCATAGGAAAGCTTTTCATGAGTTGTTGAGAGCATTTCATGACGACTTTCAAGTTGCTCATACATAACATGAAGTTTTTTATGTCTTTAATTAAGGACTGAGATCTAGTCATTTCAGCGTCCAACAGGTCATCGCTTTCACTGCAAAAAAATACACTTCCGTGATGATACGTGTTTGTCACAGTAGGTCGCTTTTTTGTCATGCATGTACATCCATGACAAATTTATGACAGAATCAAGATAGTCATACCTGTGCTATCGTAGAAGTGTTCCATGACATTGCCAAAATTATCATCACGAAAGTGTCCACTTCCATGACGATAAATCACGCGTCACAGAAGTGCTTTCGTCAAGGGTGACCGACACGTGGCATCCACCTTAACGGAACGCCGTTAAGCTATCGGGTCGGGTTTTGGATCCGATAACCCGTTAATAGCCCCAACCAATGGGGATTTTCCATGTGTAAAATCATCATTGGCTAGAGGAAACACGTGTCGGCTCATCATTGGGACAGATGTCATCCACTCATTGGACAGGAGGCGCCTATGATAGGTTGACACATGGCACGGCCCAACAGTGGCCCATTTCGGTGAAAAAGGCCGGCCCAGTAAAAATTAGCAGGCCGGCCCATATAAGGCCTACTTGTGTCAAGTCCATTTAAGCCCACGACCCATACAAGATGTGCCAATTCGGCCCGTTAAAGATTTGACACCATTGCAGCCCATCGTCAGTTCGAGCCCGTTAACAGGCCGCTATATATTTGTGCTCAATATCGTCCCGATGAGATTTCGGCCTGTTAACGGCCCATTTAATGGATCTGCCAATTTTCAGGATGTACATCTTTCTGCCTTTTAGCGACCAATTTAAATGTTGGGCTAATTTTCGGCCCGGTGTGTCTTTCAGCCTATTGATGGCCCATAAATCTAATGGGCCATTTGTAGTTGGACATGAGTTTCGGCCTTTTAGCGGCCCATTTAAGTGTTGGGCCAATTTCTAGCCCAGTGTCACTTTCACCCTGTTGACGGCCCATAAATCAGTTGGGCCAATTGTAGTCGGACCTGAGTTTTGGCCTTTTAGCGACCCATTTAAGTGTTGGGCCAATTCCTGGCCCTGTGTGCCTTTCGGCCTGTTAACGAACCATAAATGAGTTGGGCCATTTGTAGTCGGACCTTAGTTTTGGCCTCTTAACGGCCCATGCCCTTCATGGTCCAATACTAGCCCGGTTTCTCTTTCGGCGTGCTAAAGGCCCACAACACAGTTGGGCCGGTTCCAATACGACCTAACTTTCGGCCTCTTAGCGGCCCATGCTCTTCATGGTCCAATACAAGCCCGTTATCTCTTTTGGCTTGCTAAAGGCCTACAGTATAGTTGTGCCATATGTAGCCCAAACTTAGTAACGGCCTGTTAACGGCTCGTGAAATAAATTGGGGCCACGTGTTGCCCGCTTCGATGTCGGTCTGTTATCGACCCGGGAGGTAAGAGGGCCGACCATTAACTTTCGGCCTATTAACGGCCCATTAACTTAATGGGCCCACTAAAGTTCGTTCATGTCTTTAGGCCAAATTAGATAATTTGAGCCCATTATGACGAGCAAAGGTATGGCATACAGGAATAACGTTGCACATCCAGAATATATTACAGGAAATTACATCCACTGGGCAATCAAAGATTGATGCCAATGGAAATAAATGAGCAGAACCTAACCATCTACAACGTCACAATCTGCAACCTCAGCACAGATGGCGCCCATAAGCATGTGGGCAAGTTCTTGCTTCTTTGCCACACTGTCTCTGAAAACATTGATCAGTTGTTGTGTCGCACGACTCTGCACCTCTGATTCATCCACCATTTCCATCATTGATTGAGCCATTAATTGGTTCTCAAACATACATTTATTCCGTCGCATTCGAGATAGAGGATACTGAACAGATTCAGATGGCGATTTTGGCAGTCTTGTATTATTGATAGTGGGGTGTGTCTTGAGCACTACATCATAACATAAATTAGGACGGGAACCAAACAGATTAATCATGAGTTATTGCCATATTACCTGGCCTAGATTTACTGGAAAGAAACAATGGGGTTGCCTTGCTGTTTTCAGAGTTTGTCTTCTTATCTTCAGCAGCCTGCACAAAATTAACACACTAGCATTGCTATCATTGGCCAAGTCAGATAATAGGAAAGCAACATTGACACAATGAACGTTTGGGCAACTAGCCTATACCAAATTAACACAATATGGCACAGCTATCATCAGCCAGGTAAGGTAATACGAAAGCAACATTGACACAATGAATGAATGGGCAACCAGAGAAGCACTACAATTCAGTAATGTGCATGATATGAGATAGCACATTCATGCAGCTCAGTACGCAAAACTACCAGGCAGCTTTCCTTACAAAAATCAACATTGACACCTTTAACATTTGGCTACAACTAATTTTAGATCAGATAAAGGTTAGATTCAGGTCGATTAACAAAATACATGCTCATCTAAAAATATAGTGATATACAACAGGTACTTACATCAGCACTGGAGCACAGAGAATTCCCGCCAGATATTTTCCTCGAATACGATCCCAATGGAGGAAGTCTTGTACCGTTTAACCTTATTTTATAAAGGAGAGACAGGTAAGAAACATGTAGAAAATATGATCAGAATGCTATAAAATTTCAGGATGCGAGGATACGCACACACTTCTTAGAATGGAGTTGACATTCTTTTGCTGGACTGGAGCGGACTAGTTTTTTGGCCACTGGAATCTACTTATTATGAGTGGGAGTTGGGTTTCTCTGTGCTGGAGCAGTATCTATGAAAAATGGAGTTGGTTTATTATCTCTTGGCATTTGGATCTTTTGCAAAGACCTGGTTTGTAACCCTTCAGATTCTAACATAGCCGTCTTCCCCTTGCATGCCTTATATAGAAGAATGGTGCTTCAATTATAAAACATGCTATAGCAGAGATGGAATAGGTATTGAAGAATAGAAAGGCATGACATATTGACATGTATTCCCTCCATCCGGAAATAAATGGATTGGTCTAGGCGTATTTCAGTTCTAGATACATCCAGTATTATCCATTTCTGCGACAGGTAATCCGGGCGGAGGGAGTATGACGTAAGAGCTAGGGATACGACAGGAAAACATAGTAAAAAAACACTGAATACCCACTACAGAACCAAAGTAATCAAACCCACTGATATGTGATAGTACACTCATGCCGCTCAGGATGCAAAACTACCAGGCAGTTTTCCTTACAAAAATCAACATTGTGGCCTTTAATCATACATTTTGCTACAACTTAATTTAGATCAGACAAAGGTTTGATTCACGCTGATTAACAAAATACATGCTGATGTAAAAATATAGTGATATACAACAGATACTTACATCTGCATTGGAGTACAGAGAATTCCTGCAAGAATCTTTCCTCATAGACGATACCAGTACAGAAATTCTTCTATGTGTTAAGCTCATTTTCTAAAAGAGAGATGGGTAAGAAACATGTAGAAAATATGATTAGCATGCTATAAAATTTCATGATGCAAGGATACTGTTGGGGATATACCCCGCGATGTAAAACGGCCGGAAGTTAACCCGGCCGGACTTGGCGGTTTATCTGAAGACCCCGCTGACACTTGGCGAGTTACTGGCGACCCGCCCTGACCTGGCGGTTCACAAGCAACCCACCTGGTCATTATGACTCACTGGTGATCCGGCATGCGGGATCAACGGATGACAAGGCTCAAAGCCCAGAAGGCCGGTTCACGTTTAACGGTGGGCCGGTTTAAGAGGAAAGGCAGGAGGAATATTATCTTACAAGGAGCTAAGACCTGGACTAGTATCCGGTTTGTATTAGAGATAGACTAGTCCTAATCCTAATAGGAGTTCACATGTAAACCGCCCCTTCAACATATATAAGGAGGGGCAGGGCTCCCCAAAAGGGGAGAAGATTCACAAGTTCCACAACCTTGGACAAGTTAGGTTTAGACAATAGCTCTCGAGATAAGTGCACTTTTGTAACCGTGGTCATCATCATCAATATCAATGAAGCAGGATGTAGGCTTTTACCTCCACCGTGAGGGGCCGAACCTGGGTAAAACATCGCGTCTCTCGTCCCTCTCAACCCCTCTCAAGCTACCACATAGATGCGTTGGCCTCGCGACTAAGTCCTGACACTAAGGACATCTGCCGTGACAATTCCACGACAGATACGGACACGCTTCTTAGAGTTGAGTTGACTTATTTTTGCTGGACTGGAGCGGACTAGTTCTTTGGCCACTGGAATCTGCATATTATCAGTAGGAGTTGGGTTTCTCTGTGCTGGAGCAGTATCTTTAAAAACTGGAGTTGGTTTATTATCTTCTGGCGTTTGGATCTTTTGCAAAGGCCTTGTTTGTAACCCTACAGATTCTAACATAGTCGTCTTCCCCTTGCATGCCTTGTATAGAAGAATGGTGCTTTAATTATAAAACATGCGGCAGCAGAGAGATGGAATAGGTACTGAAGAATAGAAAGGCATGACATATTGACATGTATTCCCTCCATCCGGAAAAAAATGGATGGGTCTAGGCGTATTTCAGTTCTATATACATCCTTTTTTATCCATTTCGGCAACATGTAATCCGGACGGAGGGAGTATGGTGTAAGAGCTAGGGATACGATAGGACAACACAGCAAAAAAACTAGTTGAATGTAAAACTGTATGCTAGCGGAATACATACAGAAATAACTAAGGCAACATACACGTGTATGATTGGGAAAATAAGATGGCATTGCAACAGAGCACTAGAACAACACTTCAATGTAAAAAAACATGGTATGGTAGACAGATGAAGTACATACTGATGAATAACAATGCATAAGATATTCAGAAGCATGATGTCCAAATTAAGTAGATGGCATTGCGATAGAGTAGAATGACATTACTTAAATTTGAAAACATGTTATCATGAATGGAATAGGTACTGAAAAAACAGGAAGGCATGACATATTTACATGCATGATCAGCATGCTAAGCACATGGCATTGTAACAGAGTAGATACACTCCAGGACATTATATGCATGTTGTACCCATATCACAGGCCAAGTTAGAGCAAGGACCTTGTGGGGTGAAGAGGATTCATCATCTTTCTGCAAGTCTTCTGAAGAACTACCTTTACATGTTCCATCATATTGGGTATCATTGACATCAAGTTTATTGGCCTTTACATTGCTCTGTGAGGTTCTTGTGGATATATCAGTGTGTGCAATTATATCTGACATGCATGGAAGACAACTAGTAGTTAGATTTATGTAATGAGTGCCTATAGGAGACGACATAAATAGTAGGACTGGGGTTAACTAGCAGCAACATGTCTCATAAACTAAAGGGAGAACACAGATGAAAGATACAGAATATGTATCATTTGTACTCGAGATTAACTAGATGGCACACAAAAGTATTAAAGAACAACATAGGAAATACTAGAAGTGGTATAATACTATAATCACCAGCTTGTGGGATAGCATTGGCTGATGGATGATAACTATGGAACAGTGTTACCTAAAGAACAAGTATCTTAGCTAAACTATGGAACAACGTTAACTCCTGAACAAGACCCGTAAGAGATCAGCATGAATATACAGTGAAATTTGATAATCTATCTTCCATGCTTAGATGAATAACAAAGCCATAAATGTTGCACACAAGTAAGATGAGGGCACAACCTATCTGGCTGCCATCCATAGGAGTGAGCATCATGTGCTGACTTGTGGATGGACCTGTAGTTGTTGTGGCTGTGCATGTCGGGCACGCGCATTCGATGCAGGGAACTGTTGAGTGGGGACTATAGCTCCCTTCTGGTGTATGCTTCCCTTGTTGGAGCAGCTGCGGTGAGTCGGAAGACGGTGTGTCTGATGATGCAGATAACACATAATGTTAAGAATGACATATCTCTTTGATCTGAAGAAATACACTAAGAGATCAACAACAAGGTACGAGAGTGGTTACACGTCTGTTGACTGAAGTCTAAATTGGGGTCACACGATTTTATTTTATTTTGGTACTGTACGATCTACGCCAGATGGCTGGCCATCTTGTGCCTCCCGACTGACACTGTTCGGAATATTCCCCAAAGAGCCAGCGACCAACGGCAAAGCAGCCTGCCTCTGCCGTCTGTGGCCCCGGCCAAAACACCGCTCCCTGCCCCACCGCACTGCCATGGTTGCGCCGCCCCGGGCGAATCCACAAAGACTCCCCGTCATCCAGATCCGGCGGTGGCAGTACCTTCAACCCACACAACTCTAAAAGATAGCCATCTAAGCACTGCTTCCGAGGCGAACTTTGCGTCCCCGCACCCTTACGTTAGACACCAGCCAACCGGCAGCCTAGGAGCTCCGCCGCATCGGGTGCTACTTCCCATTGCAAATCGATTGGACCAAAATAAAAATTTAGACAACTGACGCCTAAATAAAGTGATTTGAGATGAGGGTGCGACCTATCTGGCGGCATGGTGAAGTAGGCAGGTCCAGCTACCTAGTCGGTGAGGCCGGCGCGGTTGCGGTGGCGACCGGCAGCAGGGAAAGAGCGATGTCGCGACGGTCGATGGCTACACCGAAGCAGCGCCAGGACTCTGGACGGATCCAAAGTTGGAGCCACTCTGGCACCGTGAACAACGGCGGGGGTGAATCGGCTCTGGTACGGTTCACGCGGCTGTCGTCGAGGCAGCACCAGCAGCACGGAGTAAGAGGCGCATGGCCCAGTGCACGACGGCAAATGGACAGCGTCTCTGGCATTAGGGAGGAGGGCGGCTGTGAAATTGGTACGGTGCGGGGCGCCATGGAGGTGGGCCTGAGGTTTCGCGGCTCGGGAGAAGGGAGCTTCCAGGGGAGAAGGTGATTTGGCACCCACGAGGTATGAATGGGGGCGGGCGGGGGAAATTGGGAGGGGAGTGGAACCATGTCTTACGGACGCATTTGTCTGAAATGTGAGGGGGAGTTACAGTTCTACCCTTGCCTATAGGCTTCTCGGCTTGGGTTTGTGTACTGAGGGTCGGGGATAGTAGAGTAACTTTGCTTCTCTGGGCGGGAGCGATTTCGGGCGAGGAGGGCGTGTTTTGAACTATAGTGGGCGCGAGCGATTTCGGGCGAGGAGAGCGTGTTTTGAAATAGTGGGCGCGAGCTATTTCGGGCGAGGAGAGCGTGTTTTGCCGACCATGGTTTATGAATTATTTGGCACATGTCATTTCGGCCGAGGAGAAGGCGCGCTTGGATGAAGTTACGAACCTACCCCTGATGTACAACGGGCCAATTGATGCATGTCCCAATAGGACGGTAATTTTGCGTCTCCCATTTATTTGCTCGGGCGAATTCCACCGAGCAGAGAGGATGTTTAACGGTTCGTTCAAATTTTGGGAGAACGAGCATCCACGTCTACCTTACCAAGTCGATTCGGATCAAATTTTGAAATATTAGCTTGCCACTTCTTTTTTAGATGGAGAGATGATGCTCGGGAGTAATGTGCTTTTACATGCTCGTTGCTAGCGATTTACTATATGAAAAATAGTTGACCCACTCAAAAACGTGAATCAAACCCAAAATGAAATATCTCGATTCAATGAAATAGCTCGTTCAGTAGGTCAAAATAGTGAACTAAATCCAAAATTGAACACCTCAATCGAGTAGCATGTTGTACAGTATTATAGTACTCCATGAACATGTTGAAAGTCAAATTAATGAACTTGTTTGATACACGCATATATCCATTCATGTGTGGATTGCAGACAACATGTTCTCCAATTTAAATATTTGAATGCAAGTTTATATCGAAACATGGTTTATATCAGTCTTTGATGGATAAAACGCGACCTCCCCCTCTCCCGGACTCCTGTTCTCTCTCTCTCTCTCTCTCGCCGAAAATCTTCAATTCTGTCGCATGCATCCGACACAAAAACCTTGTTCGTCCCTCTCCCTTTCTCTCCATCTCTCTCTCTGTGTGTGTGTGTGGGGGGGGGCGGTCTTTCTAGCTCGCATGCATATATACACCATCTATAGGTCTCTCTCGCACACTATGTATGATACTCTAGCTAGTCCAAGCTAGATATCTTGGGTGCACTCATCATACGCACATAGATTCCTTGGCTCTTTGCCTGTAACTCTTTCACGCACCACTATGTCGTCTCGGAGCACTTCCCCCCTCTCAAACTCTCCATCCACCTGGGTCACACATACACATGCATATCTCACTCGCACTCGATAGGCCCATCTAAAACTCTATCTCTCCCCCTCGTTCTCTCTCCATCTCACACGGGCACACACACAATCTCATGCCCAGCTAGCCAAGTATGATGGTCTCTCACTCAATTGTAGGCACACACAGTCCCCCCTATATGTATATGACTAGCTAATCTTAGTCTCCATCACAAACATGTGAATGATCTATCTCGGTTTCTCTCGGGGCATCTTTCTATCACGCACGCACTCTCTCGATCTCCCACCCATATAGTCCCCTCACGATCTCGACGGGATATCTCTATCACAAACACACCCTCTCTCCCTCCTCATGCGTCCATTCCATCCATGTGTCCCTCTCGACCTTTGTTCCTTGTTGGCCACACCTCTATTGGACATGTGCTACAGTGGTGTCTCTCTCCATTGCAAACAATCACACACTATCTATCTTCGTGTATCTCCTCGCCTCGCTTTTCCATCTCGAAGATGCATGTGTGATATGTTCGCATAAGAAACGAGAAAACAAACACACTCTCTCTCTCTAATTTAACGTTTGTTGTCACTTTCTCTTTCACACACATACTCTTTTTGCACACTTGCTCATTCTCCTTGACACGTAGTTGATCTGTCTCGACTGAGGCACTCTCCTCGGTCCATAGCATATAGATTTATTAAAAAGTCAAACATCACAAAGTTTGACCATGTACGTGGAGAAAAAGAATTACATCTAGTATGGAAAACATATGCCATTAGATTCACCATGAGATGTAGTTTTGTATGATGTATCTTTGGTATTGTAGATATAAATAACATTTGCGTAAACCTGATCAAAGTTTCCAAAGTTTGACTTCTAAAAAAATTACATGCACTTCATTATCGAGCGGATGGAATATCTCTTTCCCCCTCTCAGCTATCTGACGCACCACTCAGCCTTATCAGGGCTCCTCAATCTCTCTCAAACTTTATTGGTCAGTTTGGTTCGTGACCTGACCCTCATGCCTTGATGGCCGGTACTGCCAGGTGTGGACGTGAGATGTAAAATATTTCTGCCTGGCCAGGCTTGTGTGGTGCTGAAGCATTTGGTTCATTCTTGGGACAGGCAAAGCATCAACGTCCCATCAATCAATCCATGCATCAATTATTTAATGCTAATATCCATCCATGTTGCTGTTAGCCTCGTGGCCACATGACCAGGCCCCACCAGGCGTTCGAAATCGGTCGCCTGGGCCAGGCTACTTGCAGTGTCTGGAGTTCAGCCAGGCTAATTAAAGTGCAAGGGAACCCAGGCCAGGCGAGCTTTCTTTTTCAGAGGGTAGCAACCAAACAAGCGTGCATGAAATCCAGCCACAACCCCAGGCCAGGCAAAAGATGCTCAGGACGCAAGCCAAACTGGCCTTATATCTCCCTGGTTCACACATACACATGTCTCGCTCGTGCTATACATATAGACCCATCCAACACTCTCCACCCTTGTTCTCTCTCCATGTGACACGCACCCCCCTAAGTACCATAATCCCTCAATCCATCATAGGCGCAAGCACTCCCCCCTCCTAAGTATGATTATCTCTTACTAGCCAACATGAACACACATATTGTCTCCTTCCATCCATACATCTATCTCGATATCTCTCGGGGCATCTTCTATCACGCACACACCTTGTCACTCGATCTCCCACCCATGTAGTCCCATCACGATCTCCAGGGGATCTCTGTATGACAAACATACACTCTCTCCTCCCCATGTCTGCATTTTCTCCGTACGTCTCTCTCGACCTCTCTCCCTTGTTTGTCAGACCCCTCTTGGCCACGTGCTAGCTTAGGGGTCTTGCTCTCTCGGTTCCAAACAACCACACACTATCTCCACACCTTGCCTCCGTTGTCGAAGATGCATGTGTGATATGTTTGCATAAGACACACATGCTTTTTCTCAACTTTTATCGTGTGTTGTCCATGTCTCTTTCACACACGCACACACACTTTTTTCACTCTCTCTCTCTCTCTTGTTAGGGACTCTGTCACGTCCATAAGCATATGGATGTTTTGAAAAGTCAAACCTCAGAAATGTTTGACTAGGTATATGTGGAGAAAAACATTTACATCTGGAACGATCATTAGATTCATCACAACATGTACTTACTTCATACTATCATTTATATTTGATATTGTAGATATAAGTAATTTCTTTATAAACTTGGTCAAAGTTTCAGAAGTTTGACTTAAAAAATGTTGGAACTACATTATCGAACGGAGGGCGTAGCTCTTTCTCTCTCTGCTATCTCTCACAGGCCTCCCCTCTCACTCGAACTCTCTATACCGACGGATTATACGCTCACTGTGTCAGCGTATAGCTCCGTATATTGTTTAGTTGACCGGTCAACCAATCCACATGATGCCTTGTCAGCTCGTGTTCTGTATCTTCGTGTGCTGGCCCATGTGGCAGTGGGTGAAAATAAGTAAACTAGAGGCCCATCTGACACGCCGGTGAAGTAAACAAAGTCGAAACCACTTGGGGTAGCACCCCGCACGCTAGTAAATTAAGGGCGCATTGAGGACAAACTTCTCGCGCGCGAAGGACGCACTCGTGCACAATTCACCACTGCGCGGTGGCATGCACAGAAGGACGCACTCGCGCACACCCAGCACACAACACACACCAGCACACATGTACACATCTAGGAGTAGAAGGCCGTGGAAAAATCTGGCGCGATGGCCGCTGCCGGAGCCGTCCACCCCCAATCTTGGTGTTCCATGCTAGGGGTGGGCATAAAAATCGATGAACCGAAGACAGAACCGATACCGAAACCGAATAAACCGAATTTTCAGTTTTTTACATTAGCACAGAAAAAATCGGTTTGTACATCCACTAACCGAACTCAATTCGGTAGGTCCGGTTTCTGTATCGGTTAGCCGAACAAAAACCGATTAAACTGAACCTATGAACACACAACCCGAAACTAGGCAGCCAGCGCCGTGCCGTCCTTCCACAGTGCCACTTTCTTTTTTGAGCCACTTGCGCTACACGACAGGTATATGGGCCTAGGGCCTAGGCAACCACGTGCATGCAATGAGTGCAAGGGCCCTTAGTAAAATGGTGCAAGGCCAAAACTTACGTGGGCTATTTTCTGAAGCGTGTAGCCGTAACAATGCACCGTTTTGACTGTTGACGTTCTTGATTAGTCCCACCTCGCTCGGCTACGCAAAAGGAGTTGGGGAGCTGAGGTATATAAGAGGAGGGGTGTGAGACGTCCAACGCACCAAACAAATATTCATTCTTCGGCAGTAAACCGAACACTGAACCAAAGTTGCGGTTAACTGAATATTCGGTTTCTCCTTTTTAACTGTCATTTTCGGTTAGCAATTTTGACAACCGAAATCTGAAAAATACCGAAATTTACTAACCGAAGTTTCGGTTAATACCGAATGCCCAGGCCTATTCCGTGCAATGCACGGGCATCTATGCACGGGAAATTATGTCGAACAGGGCTAGTTGTAAGCAGGCTAGCTCTACAGCCATGATGATAGTTACTGCAGACGTTGAGGCTGACTATGGTATGCCGAACACGGCGCCTATACTCAGGTGTCATCTCCGGTGTGTGTCTTGTCACTTCACTGTGAGGAGCAGCACGTAATAATTTGACCAACGGATAGTACAGTGCTAGCACTCCTACTACTACATTGGTAGTACTACTACTAGTACTAGTAGCACCACTGTCTGGATTTAGGAGTACTACCACGTCCATCTGGATTTTAGTATTTGACTAGCAATATCTAGTAATGCATGTCACCAAAAATGTACTACTCCCTCTGTAAATAAATACATGGTGTTTTATTCCTATCGGCGAGAGAACTTAATGTTTTTGCCATTGTTGAGGAAATCGTTAACTGGTAGCTGCTCGGTCGACTGGTGAGTAGGGGATTAATAGGCTAATCGGCAAGTTAATCGGCCATTTAATCAATTAATCGGACGATTTATCGGGTAATCGGCTACTCGGGGACCCTATGAGTAGGGATTAATCGGCAAGTTAACTGGTTAATCGGATGAATTCTTGAACAGGGGTTTTTGCTACTCCTAACTAGAGTACTAATAGGCTTACATGCAATGAACTAAACACTACATGTCATGTTTGGTAGTCTCAAGTCATTGAAAGCATGCACAGCCTACATCTCTCATTGGTTGATATGTCACGAAATAAGAAACAAGGAGGGAGTTAATGCACCGTGCCTAAGTATTTTGGGATTATTTTGTTTTCGTAAGGTGACTTACACAACATTTTTGTTTACATGCAATAACATTAATAGTTAAATCAAAGGTCAAAACGTGGCGCAAAATGCAAAGGGGACCAATAAACCAGTAAACATCAAACTTATCTCGTTTGTCCCCAACTAGAGGTCCGGTGAGATGACTATACTGCACCGGCACGGAGTGGGACGAAACTTCATTGACTTACGGCAACTACCTTTGGGTGAATGACACGTGGCCCCAGGGGGTGGCTGGCCCACCTATCATACATCCAAAGGCAGGTGCAGTAGAGGGCCGAGGAGTAGTACGAAATCCTACGCACCTACGCACGCTAACCAAGGGCTGAGTGATCACTCGAATCGCAAGATCAGTTGACTAGAAGCTACGCTAGACCCATGGAGGCGATGAGCGCGAGCATCAGCCGGATGTGCCAGATGGTCCACGACGCCGGCCTGCGGCCCGGCACCAAGGAACGTCTCCAGGTAGTATTGCTTGAGGCCGCCAGGGCGAGGGGCCGCTTGGACGACAGCTTCGTCTCCTTGTTCGACGAGGTCCTCGTCGGTTTCCTCGACAAGTTCACCGTCGTCAAGAAGCCTGCGGATGACTTTGGCGTAAGCCTCCAGCCGACGCGCCCAGGCTCTGCGATGCCCGCCACCCTCAACGGCCACTATGGTAACAACCTCTTCGACGCACTGGTGGCCCTGCGACTGCCCGCCGTCGCGCCGGAGAATGTCCACCTCGAGGTCACGCTCGCCGTGCAGCGCCTGGCGCAGCAAGACACCATCGACATAATCACCCATGTCTACGCGCAAATCGTCCACAAGGACTACTACATGCAAGAGGAGGACAATAGGACGCTGGCCTTCTTGGAGCGCAGGGCAACCTTGGACGGCACTGTTCAGAAGCACGTTGAGCTCGCCGCCAACGCGGCTGCTCCTCACGCGTCGGTTGGTGACCAGGCGCACTAGGGTGTGAGGATGTCGTTGAACGTTGATGGATCCATATGTATTTTTATCTTTCTGTCAAATCCATGTAGTAGTATATGATACTACAGTAATTATCTTACCTTTCGCATCAACTTCATAATTTTCGTATGTACTCCATGCATGAACGGCGCCAGAACCAAACTTCTCATTACTCAAGGCAAAATCGTTATTTTATATATATCGGTCGCGCCATGGAGCAGAACCAAAATTTACAAGTTACGAGTTCAAAAGGAAAAGCCTGCCATGTTCGCGTCGCACCCCCACACGGTTGGTCCAGCACGCCGCTCAAGCGGGAATGCATGCGGTGTTGAATTTTCACTTACAAGTGGGACCGAAGTTGAGCAAACCGACTATCGGCAAACCCCCACCTCGCCCACCGTGCAATGGCTGAGAAAACAGGAGGGAGAAGAGATGGATGTAGCATGGAATCCAAGAAAATTGGTGTTGGATGGGACTCGTTTGGGTGGCGTGTGCCGTACTACTAGACGTGAATTCTACTGAGTTATGGCCCATGCCACCCCACTATATCGAGCCTATATCGAGGTACGTAGAACAAATTTCCTGTAGTCCGTGCTCAGCCCTCCTCTATCTCTCTTCTCAGCCAGCCAGCGGACGCGCGGAGCCCATCGTCTGTTTGCTCACATGCGGCCCCACATGTTAGTGAAAACGCAAGAGGACCCAAGAACGCAAGAGGACACACCGATATTTTTTTGCCTCGTCGCACCACTCACTCAGAGAAGCGACTCAAAAGCCATTCATAAATTTAGTAAGTTTATCACACGCATATCATTTTATTACATACAGCAGGTCATCAACCCACATCGACAACAAGGATAAATTATAAATACTAAAGTTTTCACCACACAACAAATAACGAGCAATGAAATGAACTTCAACTCAACCATTCCTCGGTGTTGGAAATGCTTGCTTTGAACCATAAGTGATTCTCTGGGATTGGCCATCGATTGTTGATCTGGAAACCAATGCAGGACTAATCATCCAGGCTGAAGCGGCCTACTATATCCCTACCAGGGTAGGGAACCACACAAATGTCCGAGGTATAGACACAATTGCTTCTCATAAATGTGTCAACAACAGTTGGATCGCCTTTCACCATCATCGGATAGTTTTGTCCAAGGAAGAGCGAGTTTTCTCCAAGACTATCAATTTTGTACCAGGGAGAAGGAGTTGGCGCTAGCACACTGGTATCCATCCCGAATACCATGCAACGGGTGTTGGAATAGGTCCGGAGAGTGCGACCATGGGAGACACCTGCTTCCTTACCAGTAACATCATCAGTGGGCTGTATACACGCAAGAAGAGGTGATCCATCGGAATTAGTTGCCAGGTGCCACAGAGTATATGGGTGCTGCTCGTCCTCATGCTCGTGATCATCACCATCATCATCTCCCCCTTGGTTATAAAAATTTTCAAGTATAGGTGGTGGGATGTTCACAGGACCTTGGAAACACAAGAAGAAGGTTAATTCGTAAAGGGAAACTTGCTAACCCGCATGCATGTGGATGAAACAATTATAATTACGGTGGAAGACAAACGTACCGAAGCTATGAGGATGCCATGCAAAAACAGTGACATGAGTGGTGGCAGCAAACACAGGGTGCTCGTATTGAATTGCATCACAGTACCCATCCGTGTACAGAAACTGATTTTTGAGCAATATCCATCGAGTGAAACCAACAAGCTTGTCGAAGATAGCAACAACATCATAGTCGCTGTAATTCCAAGAGCGGTTGGGAACTTGACAAATTGCTATCTTCCATAGAATACAGTCACCATGATCGTATTTGAACGTGCGTACATTACCGGTTTGCTCAGCCTCTGGGCAGTGTGCTGAGATTTTTGGAAGTGGAACCCGGTGACGAGTGTACACATTCACAAGTTCCCACTCATAGTTGGACCCAATGTAAACAACCCAATCTCCATTTGCGCTCGCCCAAGCCTTGCCCTCGAGCGATGGCATCTTAACATCATACGTATCATTATCAAGCGGCATCAACTTGCACAGGGCAAGGCCTCCGTCGTGCCGGCGCCAGTCATCATCAGGGTCACGGTGAAGAAGACAGGGGAGATCAAACCGCTCCTTGACTCTTGGGTTGTTTGTAATGATGTTATTAGTTGAGTCGAGAATGGGCTTGAACGAACCTGCCATGCTAGCCGAGGTGATGACGTCGCACCAATCAATGAGTTCCTCCACCACGTCATCTTTCAGTTCGGGGCAAGAATAAAGGGGTCGTTTCCGGCCTATTCCCTCCATGGAGAAGACGATCGAACAATGGCAGAAGAAAGGATGAAGGGCCGAAGGAAAATGGAGGAGGGAGAGGAAGAGCGTGCAACAGCAGTTCCAAATCGAGAGGGAAAGGCGAAGAGTCGGTGGACGGTTGCGAGTTTGCCACGGTTCACGAAGAGGCTCCCCGGCCTACACCTCCATTCGGAAATACTCCTACTACTCGCCGTCGTCTCACTGATATGTTGGAATGGGACCACATGTCAATGAAACATGGTGTGTAATTTCTCGTAAAAAATGCGATCTGGCCGCGTTGGCCCGAGGTGCCGCATTAGTTATCGACCTTTATTTTTTAATGGTGTGCCGATCAGTTTTGAAGCACGACTAACTGGTACTGTACGCAGAGAAAATATAAACTACTCTACCACTACTCCACCTCCAATACTAGTAGTATAAAAAAAGATATATAGGCTGGAGCATGAGCGCTTTCTTGCTAAGGGCTGCCCACTTGCTTCTCACACTACCACCCTCTCTCCAGATCTAAAAAAGACAGCCCCTCTCTCCCTCCTCACCGGTGGTCACAGATCTGCCGGGGATGAAAATGACGTGCAGTGTTGACGCACTCGTCGTCGGCGAGCGAGGTCATGCACTGACGACAAGGCCGTCCTCTCAGACCTAGCGCCCGTGCGGGATGGCCTCCGTGCCCAAGCTCACTGCCATAGTGTGTGCGGAGGACGACGACCACGAGCGAAGCAACTTCCCGCCGACCCTCAGGTATGCTACCTCTTTTTGAACCATAACCTTGTTCTATTGCCCCATCTCCCACGTCGTTGCATGTGGATCTTTTTCCACTCCACCATCTTCCTAATTTGCTATCCTCTGCTCTGCTGGCCACGCAGACGAAAACCATAATTTGCACTATTAAAGGAAACCCTACTTCTTGCAGACTAATCCATGTCTGGTTTGAATAAGGAAAGGAAGGGAGACTGTACTGTCCAGGAGAGTAGGCATCGAACCCGCATCTAGGTTGAAAAGGGGAAAATCAGTAGCTAATGAATGAGTCTCGTGTCTCTTGGTTGAAGAAGGATAGAAAGGCATGACAACGCAATAGAGAATGACCAGGTCGATCGGTTTGTTGTCCTCGCATAGGAAAAAGGTGGCTAAAGAGAGCAAAAATGGGACGTAATCCACATATGCTGCCTGGATATTTGTTGCTCTGGGCAACCATACCTCCCTCACCACTCTGCGTCCATGGAGGTACATCGTACTGGTGCGCCCACTGTCCGAATGGGCCTCCCATGCTCTTATTGCCACTTTTTTTGCTGTTAGTATAACACCAGCAGTCAAGTCAAGCAATGCCACTGCTAAAGTGATGTCACATTTAACTAATGCCGCTCTTAGTCTAATGCCATCGATAAATTTAAGCAACACCAGCAGTCTAAGGCATTCTAATGCTGTTGCACAACCAGTATACCAACGATGAAACTTGTTACATACCTCACTTTCATGAGATAAGTTAATTTTTTTGTATAGTGTCACCAAAATGCCAAGGCGCTGATGTCATTTTATTTTGGTTAAACTTCACAGACAATTATGAAGACAAGAGGAAAGGTCAAGAGTGGGCACCTCCTCCTCCGGCTGTTTTCTTGATTCATTCGATCAAGTTTTTATGTTTGATCGATTATCAAGATTGGGATAGCAATTTTTAAGGTCCCCCCGAGTTCGAAATGATATTTACCTTGGAGGTACATGGTTTGCAAATTTTTTATACTATCATTAGTTAATAATGCTAGTTACCTTCAGACTTTTGTATTTGGTTTAATGCTCATGTAGAGCTAGTATACCAATGCTGAAACTTGTTACCTTTACATTTTGTATTGTTAATTCTTATAGAAACCTTCCAGTGCTAGAGTTTATTGAAATCTGTTCAGTAAAACCATTGTACTATACCCTGTAATAAACTAACTACTCTACTATTGCACTAGCCACTGGATTAGTGTATATTTGTAGTATTCGAATGGTGTTGCATTAGCATATGGACATAAATAAAGTGTGGCAAGCTTTCCCAGATATGTGCTCAAGAAAACTACTACCTGTTTTTCTAAATACTAGACGTTTGGGTACTTTAAATCGAACCGTGAAAACATCTTATATTAAGGAACAAAGGGTGTAGAGTTCACTCAAATTATCCCGGTAAAGCTAGTCACACCTTTGTTAAAATTAATGTTCATTATGTTATCGGAGGAGGTCTGTATGTTAAGTCATTTCCTTTTGTACAGTGTCACTAAATTGTCAAGGCGGTGATGGCATTTTATTTTAGTAGAACTGCACAAAATTTGCTTAAAAGAAGAGGAAAGGTCAGGAATGGCTTAGTTTTTCAGAAAAAACTATGTATGCCTTCCTGACATCAGCCGCTGTTGCTTTATTTATTCCTTCAAACAGGTGGTTAGAAATAGTCTTGCTACCTTTTCCCATTATGAAATTGGAATGCTTATATTTGTGAGTCTATGCTTCAACTAGTGCCACTTTTAGAGTAATCACACTTTCAATATCTATGCAAACAGGGATGCTCGATTTTAGTGGAACTGCACAAAAAGTCCAACTGGTTCAACATTAGGAGCATGTTTTTTTCCAAACCTTCATATCCAATGGTGGCACTATGAGCTGTTCATTACGAAGGTACATGGTTTGCTACTATCTTGCTACTCTTTTTGTACTGTCATTAGATAGTAATAGTAGTGGTTTGCTTGTGAATTTATTGGCAGGGTGGACCTACATTGGAGGTGCAGGACAGGATTCAATGATTGGATGCTCAATTTCAGTTGTATTGATTTCACCTCTTCCATCACTGCGAACATGGATATCCTTGGTCTGATGAAGAATAGGTGCTATATTTCTGCTCTGAACCAGCAAATCAATTCAGTATGAAATTGTCCAGGGCAAAACATAACTGTATCAGATTGTCCAGTGCAGAACATGACAGATGCTAAGTGGAAGAGACATGTTTAAACCGAAAATACATGGTGTGGTCTATGTTTACTAGCTGCTTGATATTTGTGCAGACAGAGATGTCTGCCCGTTGCTATTTGTCAAACAAACAAAGTGTCCGCAATTTTGGTTGAACTGCACAAGAGAATAGTATAGTCACTGCATGCAGTGCCATTTGAAAATAGACACAGAAAGATTGGATAGTCAATTCATGGACTGCAGAAAAGTAGTACTGTACTATTTATTGGCCAAAACTAGGTGCTTCATTTCTTTGGTCTGATTATACAATGGGCATCATTTTGCCTAAGTTAAAGTTTGTATTCCAAAAATAGTCTCACGGTGTGATCGAGAGAAGACCAAATCATATTGCAATGGATGTTCCTCCATCATGTGTGGTTCAATCTCATGGTTCCAGCTATTGGTGAAACCACTTACGTTTGCAAGAAGAATTGTATACTTCACAAAAAAATTTGTCTTTCAGTCTGTACTGAATGTTGGTCAAGAGAAGCATCCATGTTAGTAGGAAGAACGGATGTTTTTCCTAGATCTCTGCTTTTGGAGCTACATATTTGTATATGATGTGTTATTGTATATCTTAATATTTTTGTTGTTGATTTTTTATTGTATATCTTAATATTTTTGTATATAAACTTGGTCAAAGTTTGTAAAGCTTGACTTTGACCAAAGCTAATATGCGAACTAAATAAAAATAGAGGGAGTACCTCCTTTCCGGTTTGCAGGGCTTAATTCAAACCTCTCACCAACCAAGGTACTTGCTCCGTCTGGGATTTATTAGTCCCGTGAGCACAGAAACAAGACCAAGGCATGGCAATAATTAACGGCATGCAGAAGTTTAAGCCTGATTAATTCCAGCGATTTAAGTGGCTGCATGCGTGCCCTCGGCTGCGACTCGTTGCATGCTGCTTCGCCTACTGCCTACGAGCGATTCTGAGTGCCTGCATGGAGCCGACCGTAATTAAGGCAGCTAACTGATGCGAAAAAAGATATGCTTTAAATCCATGGAATCATCATTGACAAGGAGGGAGATGATTCGAGTGCAGTCGTTTGACCGCCATGCCGACGTGCGACCCAGACGGGACGGGACGACATAGTCATAATTTCAGTTTCTCTAGTTTTCCACGGCAAGCTGGCGCGCTAAGCCATTATGCATTGAATTCCGATGACCGTCACGCTACCTTCCGCCTATAAGTACTATTTCCCGGCCTTCTCAGGTGCCACCGTGACCCAACTCACCATATCCTCATAGGCCCCCACCGGCCCGACGTCGCTCGCCACGTCCGCCATGCCCCCGCCCGTCCGTGGTAGGCGACGCCAGAGGCGGTCACCACTGGAACTAGTGTTCGGGTTTCCACCGGAAGGCAGAAGGAGGGAGCAGGCATTCTACCTGTCTTTAGATGGCAATGCAGAGATCGAGGAGTTGTTGGAGCGCGACCGCATGGCGGAGGAGCAGGAGTTGTTGGAGCGCGACCACTTGGCAGAGGAGCAGCGTATCGCTGATTTGCGCCGCCAGCGAGACATGGAGCAGCAGCGCACCAACGCTCTGAGTCGCGAGTAGAGCGCCCGCAACTGGGCCGACTACGTGGATGCCGGCGCCCGGCAAAAGCCCTGGAGGCTGTCGGGCATGCACGCGTTCGCGACGCCGATTTTTACTACCAGCTCATCAAGTGGGTTTCCCGCTTGGAAGCCGAAGCTTCGGTGGACCACGCCGGCATGGAAAGGGCCAATGCGCGCGAGCAACGCAGCCTATCGCACCTCTGGCAAGTCCGAGGCGAGGCGGAGGACGCCAGTGCCGGCGTTTAGCATGGACAACAGATGGCGGCCGGCATCGTCTAGTTAGCTAAGAGTAAGTTAGTACTTGTATGCTACTAGAGTGTTAGTGGGAGTAGATAGTTAACTTGGCTATGATGGTTGTCAACATGGAAGTTCAGTACTCTATATGTGGATCATACCTGTTACTTTGGTCTGAATGTTGAACTTTCCGTTTGAACGTATGGAATGGGCTGTTATTTTTTTAAATGGGTTGTATTTGTCCTCCACGGTATAGAGGCTGACTTGTGGGCCTAGCAAGTTGACGAGTACACAATCAGGAGATGATTGTACGTGGAGAGGATGACAGCAGGGACCCGCCAAGGTCATGGCAGTACGCAAGCAAGTGCCTCCTTATTTCAAGCCAATAAAAAATGGCTCCTCCTAGTGGATTTCTGACATCTGGGTCCCATGCCATTGTCAACGTAGTCAATAAACGAGAGAATTGCACAACGAGCGGCTGACACCAGGGACCCAGTAGCTCGCCCAGTTATTTTTCTTTTGGGTTAATTTGATAAATGCCACTCCAAATCTGGTGTATCCGAGAAATGCCACTGCAATTTCCAAACTTTGAAAAATGCCATTTCATGCCATTTCTAGTGGCATTTTTCGAAGTCTGGAGTGGTGTTTTTCAAAATTTGCAAACTGCAGTGGCGTTTTTCAAAGTTTGCCAAAATTACAGTGGCATTTTTCAAAGTTTGGAAATTGCAGTGGCATTTTTATGAATCGCCATAATTGGAGTGGCATTTATCTAATTTGTTTTTGAGACGGAAGCAAGGTGTCAACTGGGCTGTGCGGGACACTCTGGCCTGTCTAGACAGCCTTTTCTTTAATGTTTACCACAGACCAGCCCAGTAGTTTTTTTTACTTTCTGAAAATGGCTAGCCCAGTTCTTTTGTGATTTGTCAAGTAAGTCGCTTTATCAGGCCTGTTGGGCTGCAAATCTTTCAAGACGAGGAGATCTTCATTCGGCTGGCCGAGAAAATGGCCTATCAGTAATGAGAAATGGCTGTACATTTTTAAAACACATCAAACCGGCAATTATTTTCAAATATCTTTTTTTCATTTCGAGATTTTAAATTGCATTGATTTTTATGCGTGGACAATTTATTGGATTTTATATTGATATAAATTTATTTTCAAAATCAGTCTGAATGTGACTCAAAATTTCGGGATTAAAAACAGTTCAGACCGCACTGACATATGCAAAATTTCGTATAATTTTTTAACCGTGGCCACAATATGGGCTTAATGGTAACATAAAGAATATGGGCTCCAAAAAACCCGTAAGAATTAGCAAATGGGTTGTAAATTATTTGAAATAATGGCAGATGGGTTGTATGTTGTTTTTCACAGATTTGAGGCTTTCCACAGATGGCTTGTATACTGTTGCATGTCCATCCAACGGCCGTTGTGCTTCTTCAATCTCTGCTCTTCCTGCTCCAGCCGCTCAAACAAGTGCTGGTGGGACTGCCTGCTCCCTCCTCCCCGCGTCCAGATGTGCTTCCGCGAAAGCCTCACCGCCCCACCATACTCCCATCGCTGGCCTAGCCATCCCTCTACTCACCCACACCTGTTGTTATTCTCTGGCGACGGCAGACGAACCAGTAAACCATCGTACAGTCATACTCCCCTCCACGTGGGAAACAAAAACAACGGCCAAGTCTTCCCTGCCTCCGTGTCGTTGCCTTCCTAGGCCTCACCGTCGTTCACTGCCCTGGTGCTCTCGGCGTGGCGTGGTCAGTGTGGTCAACGACCGACATGCATCTGAAGTGGACTATACGTGGAGAAGCTGACAGTTGGGTCCACGGCCGCATGCAAGGAAATGCCTCCTTATTTCACGCAAAATAATGATTTCCTCCACCTGACATCTGGGACCCACCGAAACGGCCTCTGTATTTCATGAAAAAAACGTTACCGCCGCTGACAGCTCGGACCCACTAGCTATATCTTCGCACACAAGGAAGTGCCTCCTTATTACGCACAAAAAAATGAATACTCCCCCTGCTAGCTGGGACCCAGTATAGTGGGCCTACTAAGTTGACGGGGACGAAGGGCTTTGTCAACTTAGGCAATATGCTCGATTCTAGCTCGACTGACCATACGATGTCCATCCGACGGCCGTAGTGCTTCTTCAACCTCTAGTCTTCTTGCTCCAGCCGCCCAAAGCAGCGCCGGTCGTGCCGCCTGCTCCTTCCTCCCGTGGCCAGCTGTGCTGCCGCAGAGGCCTCACCGCCCACATACTACTCCCACCGCTGGCCAGGCCATCCCTCCACTCCACTCACCCACACCCCCTATTATTCTGCGGCGACGAAGTGCAGCCGAACCAGTGAACCCTCATACTCCTCTCCGCATGGGCATCCACTTCCGCGTCTTCCCCGGCTCCGCGTCGTCCCCTTCCTAGGCCTCGCCGTCGTCCACCGCCGTGGTGCTGTCGGCGCGGCGTGGTCAATGTAGTCAATGGCCAAATTCCATCAGAAGAATACTGTACGTGGAGAGGCTGACAGCTGGGTCCACGACAGCCGCAAGGAAGGGCCTCCTTATTACGCGGAAAATAATTATTCCTCCACCTCATAGCAGGGACCCACTGGACGCCCACCAGTATATCGCGAAAAAAATGTTTGCCCCTGACTGCTGGGACCCACCCGGCGGGCCACCGTATTTTGCGAAAAAAATGTTCCCCCTGCTGTCAGCTCGGACCCACCGGAAGTGCCTCCTTATTACGCACAAAAAAATGAATACCCCATGCTAGCTGGGACCCACCTTGGCGAGAGGCTGACTTGTGGGCCTACTAAATTGACGGGAATGGAGGGCTTTGTCAACTTAGTCAATATGCACGATTCTAGCTCCAGTGACCGTACGATGTCCATCCAACGGCTGTAGTGCTTCTTCTACCTCTGGTCTTCTTGCTCCATCCGCCCAAACCAGCGCCGGTCGTGCCTCGTGCTCCTGCCTCCCGTGGCCGGCTGCGATGCGGCGGAGGCCTCACCGCCCCCTACTACTCCCACCGCTGGCCAGGCCATCCCTCTACTCACCCACACCCCCTGTTATTCTGCGGCGACGGCAGCCTCACACCGTAGCGAACCAGTGAACCCTCGTACTCATCTACGCGTGGGCATCCACTCTCGCGTCTTCCCCGGCTCCCCGCCGTCCCCTTCCTAGGCCTCGCCGTCGTCCACCGCCGTGGTGCTCTCGGCGCGGCGTGGTCAATGTGGTCAATGACCGACTTCCATCAGAAGAGTACTGTCCGTGGAGACGCTGACAGCTGGGTCCACAGCCGCAGCAAGGAAGTGCTCCTTATTACGCACAAAATAATTATTCCTCCACCTGACAGCGGGGACCCACCGGACGGGCCACCGTATTTCGTGAAAAAACGTTTCCCCCTGACTGCTGGGACCCACCAGCTACACCTTCGCACGCAAGGAAGTGTGTCCGGGCAAAAAAACAAAACGATTCGCCCCCTGACTGCTGGGACCCACCAGCTACATCTTCGCACGCAAGGAAGTGCCTAACAGTCGGGACCCACCTAGTCGAAGCGTACGTAGCATTGTCATTCTGGTCGCGAACGTGTACGTACATATATATTGGTCGATGTAGAGGCGCGCACGTGTCGTAGTAGAGGCGCGCACGTAGCATGTACACGTACGTACAACGGCCGGGGTGCAAGAAAGAAAATACAGCCACGTATGTGTACATACGGGCGGGGTCTCGAACGCCTACTCACGTATACATACGGCTAGGGCTCGTGTACATGGCTTGGTCGGAACGGAGAAACAGCGTCGTCGTCGTGTTCATGGGGAGGCAACGGAATGCGTCGTGTTCATGGGGAGGCAACGGAATGCGTCGTGTTCATCGGGAGGGCTTGGACGGAACAGGCGATGGAAACGATGCCCCATGTACCGCAAAACGGAGGAAACGGCCTTGTGTTCGATCGGCCACGTTCGAAACGGGATCGTGTTCATCGGGAGTGATCTGGCGTACCGCAAAACGGAGGAAACGGACCTCCTACGGTCGAAACGGGGGTCCTGTTGATCAGGAGGGGTGTGGCGTACCGCAAAACGGACGAAACGGACTTGTGTTGGAGCGCTACGGTCGAAACGGGTGTCCTGTTCATCGGGAGGGGTGTGGCGTACCGCAAAACGGGACTCCACGGGATACTGTCTGTCTCCACCGTCGACCCCCTCCAGCCTCCACGATCTACTGTTCATCCACCGTCGACCTCCTCCAGCCTCCACCTGCGACTGTTCATCCACGGGCTCCTGTTAATCCAGCCTCCTCCGCGCGCTACTCCACCGGCTACTATTCAACTAGCCCTCTCCACGGACTCCTGTTCAACCACCCCTCCACGGGCTCCTTTCATCCTGCCCTCCACCGTCTACTGTTAATCCTGCCCTCCACGGGGTGTTCTTGTTCATCCAGCCCTCCACGGGGTCCTGTTCATCCAGCCACAACCGGCTCGATCGATCGGGGTTCTATTCATCCAGAGGCAACACCACGGGGACCTGTTCATCCACCCCCACTGGGAATTGCTCATCCAAACCCCCTGGCAATGCTCACTGTTCATCCAGAGGCAGCATCGATCGGCTTCAATTAGGAGTAGTAGCGAAGGAATCGCTCTGATGAGAACATGACTACCTTGGATACGACCAAAAATATTGCATACATGCATATTTGTCAGGTGATTTCTAATGCAAACTATTCAATAATCTATTTATGTTATCCAGAACAAAAATACTTCACACACTTTTGTGTTTTGTCTAATTGCAGGTGTATGGGACATTTGTACAATCCACATATCAAGATAAGGGAAAAGGAGAAGTTTATGTTGTGTTCAAAAAGTCCTCTCACGTCACTTTTGGGCCAAGAGAAGATAGAGTCCAAGTCTTTCACGTTCTGGATTCAGATTCGGACTGCACAGATATACCTCACTCAAAACGCCAACAACTTTTTCATACGGACTCCGAATTGGGTGATTCTTTTTTTGTTGGAAACTAGATTTCGTTCTCTTTCCAACCCAATTGGATTCACCTTCAAATTCGTCCGGAGCATTGAGTTACAGACGAAACAATCTGACGTTGCAGCAGAATCCGAGTCAAACTACAAGCCCAAAGGTGTTGCATCACCTCCACTTGGGCCCATGAGCCTTGTACGACCTAGGGTTAGTTTTAGGCTGCCTTGGGACGTCCTCCCACCTCCTTGGCCGCCACCCCTTGCTCCTATATAAGTAGATCCATCTAGTAGCTTTTTCCTTAGGATTTGTTTAGTTAAAAGTTAGCCATTGCAACTTCGTGTACTTCGTTTGTGTCCAACGACCAGACCAAGACCGCTTACGGATCCCCACCATTATCAATACCTCATATATATTTGCAATATTCAGATTCCTTTATCATATTCTTGCTCGTTTTTCGATTGCTTGCAGGAATAGACCTTCGTGGTTGGGCTGACCGTGCTTCCGGCATCGTCGGTAACCTCAGGAGATTGGTTTAGCGATTGCTAAGGCGCAACGTCGTGCACGTTTGTAGTCGGATCGTCAAAGTCATCTCCACCAAATCGATAGTTATTATCTCATCGAAAGATCGGGACACCCTCGCCTCTATCAAGTGGTATCAGTTTTCAGGTTGCTCGGTGAGAATTTCCAGTTTTCCTAGATTAGATTTATTTTCTTACCTATTGTCCAAGAAAAAGCCACAAAAAAGAGTTAGATCTATTCATCCTTGGTCCAAGCCAGTCTGAGCCTTTGCAATTTTCTTTTCATTGCTTGCATAGTTGAATTATCGGTTGCATCGTCGTGTCGAGTTGCTGGTCTTAGTGTCTAGTTCGTTTAGAGTTTCAAGTTCTGTTCACATTAGTCACGCCACCGCTGCATCATTATCTCTTCCGCTGTCCACCATCCATCCATCAATTTCCACCACGTGCTACCCACCATTCATTGTCATAATAATAGTTGAGATCGTTCACATCTTCACTTGATCCAATCTGCATCTTATCTAGTTTGTTTTGGAAAGAGGGAGAAAAAAAGAGAGAAAAAAAAAACGAGAAAAAAAGAGAAAAAAAAGTCAGAGAAAAAAAAGGAGAGAAAGAAAAAAAGTGTGAGGAAAAAAAAGAGAGAAAAAAGACAAAATTCGGATCTTTTTAGACTCAATCTCGTAGTTGAATTCGGATTGGAATCTGTTTTGTGCACTGTTCAGTAAAACAGGCATAACTTCCTCATACGAAGTCCGTTTTGCCTCCGCGAGTACTCAAACGAAAGCTAGCGACGAGCCGCATCTAAATAGTTGAAGAAGCTAGTTCAATATTTGGCACCTCAAAATCGGCTTCTAAATAGGTCTTTTTTCCCTTTGAAGTTCATGAACACAGCTTATTCCAGTTTTTCAGGACAGTTTTCGAATTTTTTGACTCCTCATATCAACTCGGAATTGAGTGATTCCTTTTGTGTTTGAAAGCTTGAGTCAATACCATTCTTGAAAAAAAATCGGCACAAACTTTTTCAGAGGAAAGTTGGAGACAAAGTTGTTGATATATCCTGCTTGGCTGTTGTTTCACATCATTATCTTTACTGCCGTTGTGATCTTCACTTATATCTTGCTGTCCAGAGCTACTTAGTATCCTTCATTGATGCTAGTTGTGCTATGACGTGACCTCATTAGTGTTCTAGGCTCGCGTCTCTAGTTCGGTCTAGCTTAGGACCAGCATAGTACCGTCGTTGAGCGTTTATTCAACATTGCACCTCTGAATTGATTATTGCTAATCTTTTGCTACCATATATAGCCAACCCAGCTCCACATATTTCTACACCGTGTATACGCATGTTCCCCTGGAAATCGCTTTACACAATCTTCGGAGTTATTTGACACCGCTAGTTGCCTCTCACCACCTGCTGCATGGTAAGAACTTGTAAGATATTGATATTTGCTTTACTATGAGCACTTTACAACCACATCCTAGTAGTTCATAGGAACATTATTCTCGAATTTTGGTTCTTGTTTCTACTAATCATGACAGGTTCCAGAGATAGAAGTTCTTGGATGACGAACACATCTTCACCATCACGAGAGTTGGGACAACACACACAAGCATATGGTCAGGTTATCTCTTTACCATCATTTGAGGGTAGATTTAATCCTGCTATTTATTTAGATTGGGAGCTTGAAGTAGAACAAGTTTTTAGTCACCATGATTTTTCTGAACTTGAGAGAGTACGAGCTACCATTAGAGCATTTACTGGTTTTGCTTCTATTTGGTGGAGTGTACATTGTAAGAAAAACATTGATAACCAACCCACAACTTGGAAAGTTTTGAAAGCTGTAATGAGACAACAATTTTTTCCTCCTTACTATCGTCGTGAATTGCGTCGCAAATTGGAGCAATTAAAACAAGGCAGTAACACTGTTCATGCTTACTACCAAGAGTTCAAATCTTATATGCATCATTGTGACATAGAAGAATCTGAGGATGATACAATGAATAGATTTTTTTGGTGGTTTGAACCATGATATTCAGTCAAGATTTCAGTATATTCCTCGTTGCATTACTGGTATGTATGTTCGTGCTTGTACCTTTGAGAGACAGATAAAGGAGGATGCATTAGGTGACTACAACAACTACTATTCCAGTTCAAGCTCGCCACCGCCGGTGGGTTCCTCCATCATTGCACCTCGGATTATGAGCGCGGCATCATCTCAAGGGTATGGTACATTGTCAACGTCCGTACCTACATCAGCTACATCTTTGCTACAAGGTAACAGTAAAGGTATTGATGATATAACTTCACATGAGAATGATGCATGCCTAGTTAACTTGAATGCGTCATGTATTGAGTTACCTGTTGATTTGAGCACACCACCTATTTTAGAGAATCTTGTTACTGTCATGAATGCGTCATGTGATCAAACAACTGAAATATCAATAATTTTGAGTGCACCCATTGAATTAACTGTTGATGCAAAAGAACTAATGTTTAATCATTTTGATATGGCCTCCAATCTTGGTGATGATTCTGTGTCCAATGACTTATTGCATGTTTGCTTTTTTAAGCATGTTGTAGCATGTAAATTTGATGCAAGTAAGGTTTATTCACCAAAGTTGGGATGGTTTAATGATGAACATTGCGAATCTTTTGAAATGAATAGGAGCTTCACTTATATGTGCAAACTAAGTTCTAATATTTTCATGCCTTCTACTTCTTGTGATAATTTTTTGGCTTTAGTTTTTATGAACTATGAAAGTTAATCATGTATACATGTGTCATACGTGCAAAAATCAAGGGAAGTTAAACTGGATGACATATACATATACAACATGTACACCTTGTCTCTTTTGTTAGCCACATTTCAGATTAAGCAACGCCGAGGACGGCTTTGTTTTCAAAAAAGGGAGGATGATGAGAACATGACTACCTTGGATACGACCAAAAATATTGCATACATGCATATTTGTCAGGTGATTTCTAATGCAAACTATTCAATAATCTATTTATGTTATCCAGAACAAAAATACTTCACACACTTTTGTGTTTTGTCTAATTGCAGGTGTATGGGACATTTGTAAAATCCACATATGAAGATAAGGGAAAAGGAGAAGTTTATGTTGTGTTCAAAAAGTCCTCTCACGTCACTTTTGGGCAAAGAGAAGATAGAGTCCAAGTCTTTCACGTTCTGGATTCAGATTCGGACTGCACAGACATACCTGACTCAAAACGCCAACAACTTTTTCATACGGACTCCGAATTGGGTGATTCTTTTTTTGTTGGAAACTAGATTTCGTTCTCTTTCCAACCCAATTGGATTCACCTTCAAATTCGTCCGGAGCGTTGAGTTACAAACGAAACAATCTGATGTTGCAGCAGAATCCGAGTCAAACTACAAGCCCAAAGGTGTTGCATCACCTCCACTTGGGCCCATGAGCCTTGTACAACCTAGGGTTAGTTTTAGGCTGCCTTGGGACGTCCTCCCACCTCCTTGGCCGCCACCCCTTGCTCCTATATAAGTAGATCCATCTAGTAGCTTTTTCCTTAGGATTTGTTTAGTTAAAAGTTAGCCATTGCAACTTCGTGTACTTCGTTTGTGTCCAACGACCAGACCAAGACCGCTTACGGATCCCCACCATTATCAATACCTCATATATATTTGCAATATTCAGATTGCTTTATCATATTCTTGCTCATTCTTCGATTGCTTGCAGGAATAGACCTTCGTGGTCAGGCTGACCGTGCTTCCGGCATCGTCAGTAACCTCAGGAGATTGGTTTAGCGATTGCTAAGGCGCAACGTCGTGCACGTTTGTAGTCGGATCGTCAAAGTCATCTCCACCAAATCGATAGTTATCATCTCATCGAAAGATCGGGACACCCTCGCCTCTATCACGCTCGATCGGGTTCAATTAACAGCCATCGATCGATCGCTCAGGTTCAGTAACGCGTAGCCTGCAGTGCAATCGCTCGGGTTCAGTTAGAGCCCAACGCCTCGCTCCGGTTCAGTTAGAGCCAACGCCTCGCACACACGCGCCTACGTGTACGAGAGAAACGCGCACCGCTCGGCCCCCGACCTCCCACCGTAACTGGGAACTCCCCGAAATTTTCTTCCCCTTCGCTTCTACCATGGTTTTTTCCGTCATGGATGGCCCAAAGAATGTTATGCAGCTGCGTCTCTGGCCCGCCCAGGACGAAAAGCCCATTTTCTGTCTTGATTTTTTGTGATAGAAGTAGGACCCACCACATCTATGATGATACCGGGTTTTGTCACAATTATCATCATAGAAGTGTCATATGTATGACAGAAAAAATTCGTTCGGCCCAAAATGTCATGGATGTGTCTTTTTTTTGTAGTGTTTTGTCTTATAGTTTTTGAATATGTTCCATAGCTTTCTGTTGTTCAGTTGCAATTTTAGCAAGTGTATTGTAGGTGGGTTTGGAATCACAATCAGAGTCATCTTCACTGGATGTTTGATAGTGAGTATTGCATGATTTTACCTTGGCACCGCGTGCCATGAAGCAATAGGTGGGAGCGGAGTTGTCCTTGTCATTAGCATCGGCGTCGGTGACGAAGTCATTGCCTTCAGTGTTGAAGATGGACTTGGCAACGTAGGCTGTAGCCAGACTTGCAACGCCAGAATCAGACTCCTCCTCAGACTCCACCTCCGCCTCCTCAGAAGTAGACTCCTCCTCTGAATCCATTTCCTTTCCAACAAACGCACGAGCCTTGCCAGATGAGCTATTCTTGTATGAGGAAGACTTTGAGGAATACTTGGAAGAAGACTTTGAGTATTTCTTCTTCTTCTTGTCGTCAAAATCATATTCCTTGCTCTTCTTCTTCTTGTTGTTCTCATTGTCCCACTGCGGACACTCAGAGATGTAGTGACCAGGTTTCTTGCACGTGTGGCATGTTCTCTTCTTGTAGTCATGAGAAGAAGCTTCACCATTCCTTGAGCTGGATCATGAAGACTTTCTGAAGCCTTTCTTCTTGGTGAATTTTTGGAACTTCTTCACAAGCATAGCAAGCTCCTTTCCAATGTCTTCAGGATCATCAGAACTGCAGTCAGATTCTTCTTCAGATGAGGAAACAGTTTTTGCCTTCAAGGCACGAGTTTGGCCATAGTTGGGACCGTAGATATCTCTTTTCTCAAAAAGCTAAAACTCATGTGTGTTGAGCCTTTCAAGTATGTCAGACGGATCGAGTCTCTTGAAGTCAGGGCGTTCTAGAATCATCAGGGCTAGGGTGTCAAACGTGCTGTCAAGTGATCTCAGGGGTGTCTAGACGATTTCATGCTTGGTGATCTCAGTGGCGCCGAGAGCTTGAAGCTCATTGGTGATGTTAGTGAGGCGATCAAACGTGAGATGAACATTCTCATTGCCGTTTCTCTTGAAGCGGTTGAAGAGGTTGCGAAGGACATTGATGTAGTGACCTGGTTTCTTGCTCTTCACCTGCAACTAGCAATGCTATAAGAGGGGCTGAGCAAAGCGGTAACATAGCCAAACAACAGTTTGCTAGGACAAGGTGAGTTAGAGGTTTGACATGGCAATATGGGAGGCATGATAAGCAAGCGGTAGGTATCATAGCATAGGCATAGCAAAAGAGCGAGCATCTAGCAAGCAAAGATAGAAGTGATTTCGAGGGTATGGTCATCTTGCCTACAAAGTTCTCCGAGTTGACGTTAGCTTGATCCTCGTAAGCGTACTCAACGGGCTCCTCGATCACGTACTCGTCTCCTGGCTCTACCCAAGCAAGAACAACAAGCAAAGGGAGACAGCAATCAACCACGTGCAATGCACAAACAACATGATGCAAAACATGGCATGATATGCGAGATGTGATATGCGATGCATATGCATGATTCAGAAAGGAATGATTGAACCTGGCCTCAACTTGGAAAACCAAGAGTGCCACTGGAAAGAGGAGTTGATTTCGGTTGAAATCGATATAAAGATCACCAGAAACGGATGCACGGTTTGGAAATGACAAGCAAAACAAATATGGCACCAGTCTGCGATTATCAGCACGAGGCCATCTAAATGCATCAAGAACAACATGCTAAAACACTCTAACATAGCAACAAAATACATGGCAGGGATCCACTCAAGAGGCTTGACAAAAGATGAACACTGAGCTACGGCTAATTCACTCAATAGCAGGTTCAAACAAGCATGGCAAAAGTGCAAAAGATTACAGGTTCAAACAAACATGCCAGGAATTTAACATCAGGAAGCAATGTTTAGAGCACGACAACTACATGCTATAGGAACATATCATGGCAAAGCAAGGCATGGAATGAAGCTACTCAAAACATACAACAAAAGTCCCTTACTGACCATAAGCCAAAAGGGATCAGAAAATACAATGGCAACAATGTGAACATAGCAATTTTCGTTAACAAATTCAGACTTCGTAGAAAACTGGAACATGGCAAAATAGATATCAAGTAAGCATGTTTATGAGCTCGATGCCCTCACCACAAGGCATTGCATGATAAAATAAGCATACACCCAGCAAGTGGTCATGGCATAGAAGCTAAACATTGCAAGAACAACATCATAGCATGCAAGGATCAACTACAACAAGCTCGACAAAAATGCTTAACATGTAAACATTCTGCCAGGAACATTTTATAGAAAAAGTAGAGCTCGATTGACTCAAGCTAGGGTGCTACATAATTGCAAACAAAGACATGGATGGATAGAGCACAACAATGTCTAGAAAACATCCTTACTGATCATGCTCAAAAGAGGCACTGATCACTCGGTAGCAACATGAATACATGGCATAAAAATATAAACAGGGCAATGAGTTAGAATATTTCTGAGCCCCTGAAATCAGCAACATTACTAGAGCTACTTTGAATGCTTGTGCTAGTCACCATAGAGATCACAAAAATACATGGCATACACCTCTGTAAAGATGGCATGGCATACTTCCAATCACATGTAGAGCTCAAGATCATAGGAGGCACACATTAATCATGGCAAAAATGACAAAAGTGCATTTGCTGATACGGATCTGAAACTAACATCACATAGCCCTCACATAACTAGCAATGCTATAAGAGGAGCTGAGAAAAGCGGTAACATAGCCAAACAACGGTTTGCTAGGACAAGGTGGGTTAGAGGTTTGACATGGCAATATGGGAGTCATGATAAGAAAGTGGTAGGTATCGTAGAATAGGCATAGCAAAAGAGCGAGCATCTAGAAAGCAAAGACAGAAGTGATTTCGAGGGTATGGTCATCTTGCCTGCAAAGTTCTCCGAGTTGACGTTAGCTTGATCCTCGTAAGCGTACTCAATGAGCTCCTCGATCACGTACTCGTCTCCCGGATCTACCCAATCAAGAACAACAAGCAAAGGGAGACAACAATCAACCACGTGCAATGCACAAACAACATGATGCAAAACATGGCATGCTATGCGGGATGTGATATGCGATGCATATGCATGATTCGGAAAGGAATGATTGAACCTGGCCTCAACTTGGAAAAGCAAGAGTTCCACTGGAAAGCGTAGTTGATTTCGGTCGAAATCGATATAAAGATCACCGGAAACGGATGCACGGCTTGGAAACGACAAGCAAAACAAATATGGCACCAGTCTGCGCTTAACAACACGAGGCCATCTAAATGCATCAAGAACAACATGCTACATCACTCTAACATAGCAACAAAATACATGGCAGGGATCCACTCAAGATGCTTGACAAAAGATGAACACTGAGCTACGGCTAATTCACTCAATAGCAGGTTCGAACAAGCATGTCAAAAGTGCAAAAGATTACAGGTTCAAACAAACATGCTGGGAATTTAACATCAGGAAGCAATGTTTAGAGCACGATAACTACAAGCTATAGGAACATATCATAGCAAAGCAAGGCATGGCATGAAGCTACTCAAAGTATACAACAAAAGTCCCTTACTGACCATAAGCCAAAAGGGATCAGAAAATACAATGGCAACCATGTGAACATAGCAATTATCGTTAACAGATTCAGAATTAGTAGATAACTAGAACATGGCAAAATATATATCAAGTAAGCATGTTTACGAGCTCGATGCACTCACCAAAAGGCATTTCATGATAAAATAAGCATACACCCAACAAGTAGACATGGCATAGAAGCTAAACATGGCAAGAACAACATCATAGCATGCACGGATCAACTACAACAAGCTCGGTAAAAATGCTTAACATGTAAACATTCTGCCAGGAACATTTTATATCAAAAGTAGAGCTCGGTTGACTCAAGCTAGGGTGCTACATAATTGCAAACAAAGACATGGATGGATAGAGCACAACAATATCTACAAAACATCCTTACTGATCATGCTCAAAAGAGGCACGGATCACTCAGTAGCAACATGAATACATGGCATAAAAATATAAACAGGGCAATGACTTAGAATATTTCTAAGTCCTTGAAATCAGCAACATTACTAGAGCTACATTGCATGCTTGTGCTAGTCACCACAAAGATCACAAAAATACATGGCATACACCTCTGTAAAGATGGCATGGCATACTTCCAATCACATGTAGAGCTCAAGATCATAGGAGGCACACATTAATTATGGCAAAAATGACAAAAGTGCATTTGCTGATACGGATCTGAAACTACCATCACATAGCCCTCTTCCAACAGTATTTAGGGCATCAAGATAAGATCAAATGAACATGATGCAATGAGGTGAAATGAAGTACTCGTCGAGATGAACATTTCGATATGCTACACGCACGAATCGGAGGAACGGTTGCAGAGTTATGATATGTGGAAAAATGCTAAAAATGTCTGAGATTACGTCAAAAAGTCAATCGATCCGAATCCCAGATCTGGATCGAGCGCGATCTTCGAGGTTCTCCGCCGGGGTACTGTTCGCCGGAGAGGAGACCCGAGGTCGCCGGACTTGGCGAGGGCATCGAGGGGCAGCGAGGATAAGGCCGGACGACGAGGCGGCGACGTCGGCGTCGGGGAAGACATCCGCGGGGCGGCGCGTGGCGAGCCGGAGATGGCGGCGGCGGTCGCCGGCGTTTGGGAGGCGCGGCGGCCGGCGAAGGTGCGGCGGAGGGCGGCGGACAGCTCGGTGGCGGCGCGCCCGATCGAGAGGAGCGGTGCGGGGCGCGGTCGGATGGGCCTCGGGAGGGCCCGGCCTGGGCTCTCCGGGCCTGCGATGTGGGCGCGGGGCGCTGGCGAGTTGCATCGCGACACGTGGCGGTGGCGGGGGCAGGTCGGACGTGTCCGGCCTGGCGGACTTCGTCCGGCGGCGCGAGGAGGGGGAAGCTAGGTTAGGGATCCGGATTTCGGGGGAGAGGGACCTTTATATAGAGGTAGTGGGAGCTAGGAGGCTCCAAATTGAGCACGGTTTTCGGCCATGCGATCTTGATCGAATGGCCTAGGTGATGGAGGAGATTTAGGTGGGTTTTGGGCCACTTTGGAAGGGTGTTGGGCTGCAACACTCACGAGGCCTTTTCGGTACCTTGGTTAACCGTTGGAGTATCAAACGAAGACCAAATGGCACGAAACTTGACAGGCATTCTACCGGTAGTAAACCAAGGCCGCATGACAAGTCTCGTTCCAATCCAAAAATGTTTAATACCCGCACACGAAAAGAGGTAGAAAGGGGCACCGGAGGACATAGGAGCACCGGAATGCAAAACGGACAACGAGGAAAATGCTCGGATGCAAGAGACGAACACGTATGCAAATGCGATGCACATGATGACATGATATGAGATGCATGACAACGACAAAACAACACGAAGACAAAAACCCGACAACGAGGAAATAACATAACTTAGTGCCGGAAATGGCAAGAGTTGGAATACAAATATGGCAAGTTACATACGGGGTGTTACAGCACCCAGAGTTCGGACCTCAAGGGTTTTGCCGTAACCCGAAATCTGACAGTTCCATCCATGTGCATGTGGGTTAGCTTGTCTCCCTTTACTAATTAACCTTCTTGTGTTTCCAAGGTCGTGTGAACATTCCACCACTTATACTTGAAAAAATTTATAACCAAGGGGGAGATGATGATGATGGTGATCACGAGCATGAGGACCCATATGCTCAGTGGCGCCTGGCAACTTATTCCAATGGATCACCTCTTCTTGTCTATAAACAGGGCACCGATGATGTGACTAAGGAAGCAGGTCTTGTCTCCCATGGTCGCACTCTCCAGACCTATTCCAACATCCGTTGCAGGGTATTCGGGATGGATACTACTATGCTAGCGCCAACACCTTCTCCTTGGTTTAGTGTTGATACTCTTGGAGGGAACTCACTCTTCCTTGGACAAAACTATCCAATCATGGTGAAAGGAGATCAAGCTGCTGTTGACACAACATTACTACCATTTATGAGAATCAATTGTATCTATACCTGGGACATTGCTATGCTTCCCCACCGTGGCTATCACAATATGGGTCATGAAATAGGCCGCTTCAGCCTGGATGATCAGTCCCGCGTTGGTCTCGAGATTGACAGTAGCTGGCCCTTCCGAGACAAACTCTTCTAGGTCAAAGCAAGCGTTTCCAATGCCAAGGAGTGGTTGAGCTGAAGTTCATTTCATTGCTTGTTATTTGTTGTGTGATGAAAACTTTAGTATTTACTAGAATGTTTTGTTGGAACTAATCTATAATCCAACATGTATCCTTGTTGTCGTTGTGTGTTGATGACTTATTGTACGTAATGAATGTTACATTTGCATATGCATGTCATAAACTCAATTTATAAATGGTTTTCAACTCACTTCTTGGAGTGTTAGTGCCGTAGTAGTATAGCCAGCATTCGTAGTACTATGAAGTTGCCACATCACATAGAGCCAACCAATAGTTAGGTGTCGCACGGAGGACGAGAAATATGGTGATAGCGTGACTGCGTGAGGTGGGCTTGTACATAGTATGATTTACGCACACGGCTTCCCGTGTTTCCTACTCCTCCGGTTTGCCTCCTTTTGCCGACATGTGGGACATCCAGCATCCAGGTCGTGTCATGCAAGAAAATGGAGTGCTAGTTGAAGCCACGTGATGTGCATCTTGGGTTAAACTTTAATAGAATCTTACTACTCTTGAGTAACTCCAAAAGTGGCCACCAAAGATCTTTATTGGATTTGTGCTTCATCCCCAGCACGTCGAGGTGAAAGATGTGCAGGTTCAATAGGTCCTGTTGCGTTTTCACTGACATGTGGGACCGCATGTGAGTAAACATACAATGGGCTCCACATGTCTGCTAGCTGGCTGAGAAGAGAGATAGAGGAGGGCTGAGCATGGACTCCAAGAAATTTGTTGTACGTAACCAACACCTCGATATAGGCCCTGTTTGCATACTCTAACTCAGTTAGAAGTTAGAGTTAGATTCTAACCCTGAACTAACCCTGAACTAACTCTAACCAAAGAGATGTTTGGATGGTAAGGTTAGATTGATAATAAATATTCTTTCTCAATCATTTGACTACTTTGGACCCTGTTTGGATGGGAGGGGTAACTTTTTGTACTATTTTTTCTAGTGGGCCCAGGGGAACTCACCCAAATAAGCTCCTCTAGTGTGGGCTAGTTTTTTGGGTGGGTTAGATCCAACTAACACAAACTAACCCATCATGTTTGGATACTTTTGGGTTATTTGAGCCCCAACTAACTAGAACTAACTCTAACTTAGGATCCAAACCGGGCCATAGGATCGATATAGTGTGGTGGCATGGGCCATAACTAGCATTCACGTCTGGCAGTACGGCAGACGCCGCCCACATGAGTCCCATCCGACACCAATTTTCTTGGAGTACATGCTACAACCATCTCTTATCCCTTCTGTTTTCTCGGCCATCGCACGCTTGGCGGGCTGGGGGTTAGCCGATAGTCGGTTTTCACAACTGGGGTCCCACTTGTAAGTAAAAATGCAACACAGCACGCATTCCCCCTTGAGCGGCATGCTAGACCAACCGTGTGGGCAGCGGGGTGCGACGCGAACACGGCAAGATTTTCCTTTTGAACTTGTTACTTGTAAAATTTGTTTCTGCTCCATGGCGCGACCGATAGATAGAAATAACGATTTTCCCTAGACTAATGAGAAGTTAGATTCTGGCGCGGTTCATGCATGGAGTACATAGAAAAATTATGAAGTTGATGCGAAAGGTAAGATAATTAATAGTTGTACCATATACTACTACATGGATTTGACGAAAAGATAAAGATACATACGGATCCATCAACGACATCCTCACGCCCTAGTGCGTCGGGTCACCAACCAATGTGTGAGGAGCAGCGGAATTCGCGGCGAGCTCAACATGCTTCTAAACAATGCCGTCCAAAGTTGCCCTGCGGGTCAAGAAGGCTAGCGACCAATCGTCAACCTCTGGCACGTAGTAGTCCTTGTGGACGATTTGTGTGTAGACATGGGTGATTATGTCGACGGCGCCTTGCTGCGCCAGGCGCTGCGCGGCGAGCGTGACCTTGAGGTGGACATTCTCCGGTGCGATGGCGGGCAGTCGCAGGGCCACTAGTGCGTCGAAGAGGTTGTCACCATAGAGGCCATTGAGGGTGGCGGGCATCACAGAGCCTGGGCGCATGGGCTGGAGGCGTATGTCAAGGTCGTCCATGAGCTTCTTGATGACGGTGAACTTGTCGAGGAAGACGACGAGGACCTTGTCGAACAAGGAGACGAAGCTATCGTCCAAGCGGCCTCTCACCCTGGTGGCCTCAAGCACGACCTAGAGACGTTCCTCGATGCTGGGGTGCAGGCCGGTGTCGTGGACCATCTGGCATAGCCGGCTGATTCTCGCGCTCATCGCCTCCATGGGTCTAACTTCTAGTCAACTGATCTTCTGATTGGAGTGATCACTCTTGCCCTTGGTTAGGGTGCGTAGGTGCGTTGGATTTCATAGATTGGACTGGTGGGGAGCCTTTATATGAGAAGTGCAGACAGCGTTGAATTCACGTGCGTGTTGGCTATCTACTTCTCGGCCCTCTACTGCACCTGCCTTTGGCTGCATGATAGGAGGGCCAGCCACCTGTTGGGCCCACGTGTCATACAACCAAAGGCAGGTGCAGTATGTCAATGAAGCCACGTCCCCCTCTGTGCCGGTGCAGTATAGTCATCTCATCGGACCTCTAGTTGGGGCCAAACGAGAACGTTGATGTTTACTGGTTTATTGGTCCCATTTGCATTTTGCGCCAAGTTTTGACCATTGATTTAACTAATAAAATGTTAATGCATGTAACAAAAAATGTTGTGTAATCCCAAAACACTTAGGCATGGTACATTAACTCCCTCCTCATTTCTTATTTCGTGACATATCAACCAATGAGAGCTGTGGGCCGTGCATGCTTTCAATGACACGAGACTACCAAACATGACATGAACTGGTTAGTTCATTGCATGTAATCCTATTAATTAGCAAAAAGACATTAAGTTCTCTCGCCGATAGGAATAAAACAATACACCATGTATTTATTTACAGACGGAGTAGTACATTTTTTGTAACATGCATTACTAGATATTGCTAGTCAAATACTAAATCCAGATGGACGTGGTAATACTACTAAATCCATACGGTGGTGCTAGTACTAGTAGTACTACGAATGTACTAGTAGCACTATACTACCCGTTGGTCAAATTGTTACGTGCTGCTCCTCACAGTGAAGTGACAAGACCCTGCGCCAGAGATGACACCTGAGTATGGTCGCCATGTTCGGCATACCATAGTCAGCCTCACCGTTTGCAGTCACTATCATCATGGCTGTAGAGCTAGCCTGCTTACAACTAGCTATGTTCGACATAATTTCATGTGCATAGATGCCCGTGCATTGCACGAAACACCAAGATTGGGGGTGGATGGCGCCGACAGCGGCCATCGCGCCAGATTTTTCCATGGCCTTCTAGAAGTGGTGGGGAGGAGATAAGGCTGATTGTGAGAAACAAGGAGTTGTTTGTAAATAGGGAAAAAGTTCGGGCATCTTTTTGCAAAACTGGAGAAGTTTGGTTTGTATGCGTCAGATCTAGATCCGACGGCAATTGGTGAAAGATGGCAGGCACAACATCATCACCAACTCAGGACCTCTGTGATTCGCAGGATTTTGAAAACGCAGGAATATGACACGACAATATTACAAGTTTCAAACTGATATTACAAATGTTAGGAGTAATGCTGCACCTATGAAGAGGAAATTACTAGGAAATTTACGTAAGAACTTTCGTTACTTTAGGTGGATGCAGCATTATCGTACAAACTAAAATCCACTGCCCTGACAAGTCACTAATGGGCAAATAGATTTTCGAGTCCCTGGCCACTTGATGTTTCAAAAAAAAAATTCAGCTTCTGCGGAGACTTTGTCATTTAGGCTTAGACGCTTGCGGTGATCAGCACGCCATTCATTGTTGTGCCAGAGAACGCCAAACCTCATTACCTTGAGAACACTTGCCTCCAGAACAAATAACCTGGCCAATTTAATCTCAGATGTGCTACCTCGGTAGTCGATCAAATCAATTTCTGTGAGATGGAGATCAAGTCATTCGATGAGATTGTTATAGTGGAGCACATTTTTCACTTTCAAGTATTTTTTTATCTACAAAAGAAGGGAACATATTAGAGCAGCTGGCTGTATAAGATTGCCATGTCATCAAGAGGTGCAATATCATTCGTTCATATGAATGGGTTGGCTGGCTAGTGATATTTTTCACTCTCTCTCTCTCCTCTCTCTCTCTCCTTCCTCTCATTTACCTAGGAGCACGTGAAGAGCTTGGGCATTTGTCGCGATGTAAGAGAGTTGTCACCGTTGTGCACATAGACCCACATGTATAAACAAATCAATCAAACCAACTACACCAGCCTCTCACTCTCCCAAACAAGTTTTTTATTGCCTCAGTCCTCTCTCTATCCCACGCAAGTGTTTTTTCATTGCGTGAGTTAATTTGGCACCGGGAGTAAAGTAGGTGACCCAGATTGGGGCACCAGGTGAGCAATGGAGGGGCATCGATGCCAAATGCATCACAAGTGAATTTGGCACGTGTTTTGTCCTACATAGTGGAGGGTCGTTATAGCCCACTTTTGTACTACCTCATATTTAGTGTAAAATTTTGAACATATATTTACCTATGAAAATGCCAATGCATGTCACCAAAAATTATACCATTTGAAATTATGTTCAAATACGAATCCAACGATATAATTTTTAGTGACATGCATTAACATTTTGTCAGTTAAATACATGGTCAAATTTTGATACTACAAAATAGGAAGAGTAAACAGGGCAGAGGTGGTACTTGCTCTTAGGGTAACCATAGAGTTACTAGTCTAAGTTACTTTCCTCTATGACTAGCCTAGGCTACTATAGTAGTACAAGAAAAAAATGATGCAGGTGATCACGTGAGAAAAAATACTAAAAACATTTCTTTCGGTGCAGTGCGTAGATGCAATTTTGAACACTACACTTGTCATTCTAATTTGGGAAAATTACTCAAAAATTGAGCTATGTTGTGATTACTGTTTACTAATATGAAAGAAGTTTCACCTTGATGAGTAGATTCTCCGTGCACGAAAAGCATGCAAGGAATCCAACAACTTGATCCAGATTGGGACCGATAGATTTTATTACCAAGATCTTCACTATGCGCATAGACTGGGTCAAGCTTTTGGGATCATTTTCTGGACGATGGTCGTAAATACATCAAGAAGAAATTTAAAAATGTGAATTTCAAGAAGACGGAGAAGAAGTTGAGTGTTGTAACTGAACGATTACGGATCAAGTAAAGAGTTCAGAGAATCTGATAGACGAGTACACCAACACTGTCAATTTTGGTGCATCAATGACCATGATTTTTGTTGGACCTTCTAGATCAGACACAAGCAATCTCTCAAGGAAAGGCGCACCCTCAATGACCATAACGCGGAACAGCTAGAGTGATCTCTTCCCAATTGATGTCTTGTTGCGGGGCCAGCAAGACACAAAAATCCATCGGAGATTCGTCGAGGCGATGTGGAGGCAAATGAACCCGTGGATCTCCTGAAGACGAAGGTACTCGAGCGCAGTACAGCTGTAGAGTAGGTGCCCCATAGCCTACTTCGAGATGCCAACGTCGAAGAGGTCGAGCTACTTGAGTTGAGGGAGAAGAAGGGTAGGCACGACATTACTCTGGGGAAGATAGCAGGAGTTGAAGCTGGCACGGCACAACGTTGGCGTGAGGCGGAGCGTGGCAGAGAGCGACATCGTCCAGCTTCAAAGCTGAGCTCCTTGAGCTGGTCTAGGGAGGGGGGTAAGAACCACTCGTCGAACTTGGCTTGGACCTTGCAGTTGGTACCAAACATGCGGATGTCACGGTGTCTGGCTAGCCCATGGTGCGATGAAAGGATCTTGGAGACTGCGGCCATCCATTTGCAACCCCCATCTCAAAGGGAGCTGTCGACGATGAGGTTGAGGGGGATGTGGCGCCAGAGGGGGCGCCACCACCGGGAGACCAGGGCGGTCCGCACGGCAGATTTGGTCGGGAGGAGGCCGATGATGACGAGTAGAATGTCGTCGGGGAGGCTGCTGATGAAGTCCAGGCTCACCGGATGCGGTTTTGGCTCGAGCCGCCTCCGCTTGTTGGCTGCCTCACCGTCCATCTTAACCGGCGGCGACGCCAGTGTATACGTGTGCTGGTCTGTGTTGTGTGCTGGCCTGCTAGGTGTACGTGAGTGCGTCCTTCTGTGCATGCCGCCGCGCAGTGGTGTATTGAGCGCGAGTGTGTCCTTCACGGGGAAGAAGTGTGTCCTCAATGCTCCCTCAATTTACTACAGTGCGGGGTGCGACCCCGAGTGATTTCAACTTTGTTTACTTCACCGCATGTCAGATGGGCCTCTAGTTTACATATTTTCACCCACTGCCACATGGGCTAGCACACGAAGATAGAGAACACGAGTTGACAAGGCATCATGTGGACTGGTTGACCGGTCAACTAAACAATATACGGTGCTATACGCTGACATGGTGAGCGTATAATCTGTTGGTATAGAGAGTTCGAGTGAGAGGGATGGCCCGTGAGAGATAGCAGAGGGAGAGAAAGAGCTACTCCCTCCATTCGATAATGTAGTGCCAACATTTTTTTTAAAGTCAAACTTTTGAAAATTTGAATAAGTTTATAAAGAAATTACTTATATCTACAATACCAAAGATAAATGATAGTTGTTAGAATCGCAATTCTGTTATACGATTCTACGACTTTACGATTCAAACTTACCCATCTGATTCTATGATTTTAGTTCATAAAATCTACATTTCTATGATCCTGGTAGTGAAGATTCTACGATTTAGGATTCTACCATCAGAGCTCCGATCCGATTCAAAATCACGATTCTGACAACCTTGGTATGAAGTAAGTACATGTTGTGATGAATCTAATGATCATTCCAGATGTAAATGTTTTTCTCCACAAATACCTGGTCAAACTTTTCCGAGGTTTGACTTTTCAAAACATCCATATGCTTATGGACGTGAGAGAGTCCCTAACTAGAGAGAGAGTGAGAGAGAGTGTGTGTGTGAAATAGAAAGAGTCAGTGAAAAAAGTGTGTGTGTGTGTGAAAGAGACATGGACAACACACGATAAAAGTAGAGAAAAGGCGTTTGTGTCTTATGCAAACATATCACACATGCATCTTCGACAACGGAAGCAAGGTGAGGAGATAGTGTGTCGTTGTTTGCAACCGAGATAGAAAGACCCCTAGCACGTGGCTAACAGGGGTCTGACAAGCAAGGGAGAGAGGTCGAGAGAGACATAGGGAGAAAATGCAGACATGGGGAGGAGAGAGTGTATGTTTGTGATAGAGAGATCCCTTGGAGATCGTGACGGTACTACATAGGTGGGAGATCGAGTGACAAGGTATGTGCGTGATAGAAGATACCCCGAGAGATATTGAGATAGACGTATGGATGGAAGGAGACAATACGTGTGTTCCTGATGGCTAGTGAGAGATAATCATACTTAGGGGGGAGTGTGTGCACCTATGATGGAGTGAGGGATTATGTTACTTAGGGGTGTGCGTGTCACATAGAGAGAGAACAAGGGCGGAGAGTGTTGGATGGGTCTATATGTAGCGCGAGCGAGACATTTGTATGTGTGAACCAGGAGATATAAAGTTTGAGAGACATAGAGGAGCCCCAATAAGGCTGAGTGGTGCATCAGATAGCTGAGAGGGGGGAAGAGATATTCCATCGGATCGATAATGCAGTGCATGTAAATTTTTTTAGAAGTCGAACTTTGGACACATTGATCAGGTTTACGCAAATGTTATTTATATCTACAATACCAAAGATACATCATATGAAACTACATCTCATGATGCATCTAATGGTATATGTTTGCCATTCTAGATGTAAATGTTTTTCTCCACGTACATGGTCAAACTTTGTTATGTTTGACTTTTCAATAAATCTATATGCTATGCACCGAAGAGAGTGCCTAAGTCGAGAGATATGAAGTGCGTGTGAAGGAGAATGAGTGAGTGTGCAAAAAGAGTATGTGTGTGAAAGAGAAAGGGACAACAAATGATAAATTAGAGAGAGTGTGTTTTTTCGTTTCTTATGCAAACATATCACGCATGCATCTCTGAGATAGAAAAGAGAGGTGAGGAGATACACGAAGATAGCTAGTGCGTGATTGTTTGCAATGGAGAGAGACACCCCTATAGCACATGTCCAATAGAGGTTTGGCCAACAAGGAACAAAGGTCAAGAGGGACACTTGGAGAACATGGATGCACGGGGAGGGAGAGAGGGTGTGTTTGTGATAGAGAGATCCCCTAGAGATCGTGAGGGGACTTATATTGGTGGGAAATCGAGGGAGGTGCGTGCGAGATAGAAAGATGCCCCGAGAGAAATCGAGATAGACCGTGCACAATGATTGTGATGGAGACTAAGATTAGCTAGTCATAGACATATAGGGGGGGACTGCGTGTGCCTACATTTGAGTGAGAGACCATCATACATGGCTAGGCATGAGATTGTGTGTGTGTGTGCGTGTGAGATGGAGAGAGAATGAGGGAGAGAAATAAAGTTTTAGATGGGTCTATCGAGTACGTGTGAGATATACATGTGTATGTGTGACCCAGGTAGATGGAGAGTTTGAGAGAGAGAGGGAAGAGCTCTGAGATGACAGAGTGGTGCATGAGAGAGTTACGAGGAACGAGCCAAGGAATTTGTGTGCATATGATGAGTGCACCCAGGATATTTATCTTGGACTAGAGAATACATAGTGTGCGAGAGAGACCTATAGATGGAGTATATATGCATGCGAAGTAGAAAGACCCCCCCCCCCACATACACACAAAGAGAGAGATAGAGACAGAGAGAGAGGGAGAGGGAACAACAAGGTTTGTGTGCTGGATGCGTGCGACAGAATTGAAGATTGTCGGAGAGAGAGAGAGAGAGAGAGAAGGAGTCCGGGAGAGGGGTGGTCACATTTTATGCAACAAAGACTGATATAAACCATGTTTCGATATAAACTTGCATTCAAATATTTAAATTGGAGAACATGCTGTCTGCAATCCACACATGGACGGAGATATGCGTATATCAAACAAGTTCATTAATTTGACTCTCAACATGTTCATGGAGTACTATAATACTGTACAACACGCTACTCGATTGAGGTGTTTAATTTTGGATTTAGTTCACTATTTTGACCTGGTGAATGAGCTATTTAATTGAATCGAGATATTTCATTTTGGGTTTGATTCCCATTTTTGAGTGGGTCAACTATTTGTCATATAGTAAATCGCTAGCAACGAGCATGTAAAAATACATTACTCCTGAGCATCATCTCTCCATCTAAAAAACAAGTGGCAAGCTAATATTTCAAAATTTGATTTGAATCGACTTGGTAAGTTAGACGTGGATGCTCGTTCTCCCAAAATTTGAACAAATCGTTAAACACCCTCTGCTCGGTGGAATTCGCCCGAGCAAATAAATGGGAGACGCGAAATTACCGGCCTATGTGGGACACGCATCGATTGGCCCGTTGTACATCGAAGGTAGGTTCGTAACTTCATCCAAGCACGCCTTCTCCTCGGGCGAAATGACATGTGCCGAATAATTCATAAACCATGGTTGGCAAAACACCCTCTCCTCGGCCAAAATAGCTCACGCCCACTATTTCAAAACACGCTCTCCTCGCCCGAAATCGCTCGCGCCCACTATATTTCAAAACGCGGCCTCCTCGCCCGAAATCACTCTTGCCCACTATATTTCAAAACACGCCCGAAATCACTCGTGCCTAGTATATTTCAAAACACGCCCTCCTCGCACGAAATCGCTCGCGCCCACTATTTGGGAGAAGCAAAGTTACTCTACTATCCTCGACCCTTAGTACACAGACCGAAGTCGAGAAGCCTAAAGGTAGGGGTAGAACTGCAACTCCCCCCACATTTCAGACGAATGCATCCGTAAGACATGGTTCCCCTCCCAATTCCCCACTCATACCTCGTGGGCGCCAAACCACCTTCTCCCCGGAAGCTCCCTTCTCCTGAGCCGCAAAACCTCAGCCCCTCCTCCACGGCACCCCCACCGCACCAATTTCACAGCCGCCCTCCTCTCTAATCCCAGAGACACTGTCCATTTGCCATCGTGCACTGGGCCGTGTGCCTCTTACTCCGTGCTACCGGAGCTGCCTCGACGACGGCCACGTGAACCGTACCGGAGCCCATTCACCCCCACCGTTGTTCATGGCGCCTGAGCGGCTCCAACTTTGGACCTGTCTATAGCCCCGACGCTGCTTACCCAAAGCCGTCGACCATCGCGACATCTCTACTTCCCTGCCGCCGGTAGCCACTGCAACCGCGCCAGCCTCATCGACTAGGCAGCTGGAGCTGCCTACTACACCGAGCCGTTAAATAAGTCGCACCCTCATCTCAAATCACTTTATTTAGGCGTCAGTTGTCTGAATTTTTATTCTGGGCCAACCAATTCCCAATGGGAAGCAGCACACCTCGAGCCGGCGGAACTCCCAAGCTGCCGGTTGGCTGGTGTCTAACATAAGGGTGCGGCGGCGCAAGTTCGTCGGGGAAGCAGTGCTGAAATGGCTATCTTAGAGTTGCATGGGTTGAAGGTACTGCCGCCGTCGGATATGGATGACGACGAGTCTTTGTGGATTGGCCCGGGGGCGGCACAACCACGACAGTGCGATGGGGCGGGGAGCGGGGTTTTGGTCGGGGCCACGGATAGCAGAGGCAGGCTGCTCTGCCGGTGGTTGCTGGCTCATCGGGGAAGATTTCGAATAGTGTCAGCTAGGAGGCACAAGATGGCTATCAAGCCACCCAGCGTAGATCGGACACTACCAAAAGAAAATAAAATCGTGTGACCCCAATTTAGTCTTCAGTCAACAAACGTGTGACCACTCTCGTACCTTGCTGTTGATCTCTTAGGGTATTTCTTCAGATCAGAGAGATGTGTCGTTCTTAACATTATGCGTTTTCTGCATCTTTAGCCACATCGTTTCCGACTCACCGCAGCTGCTCCAAAAAGTGAAGCATGCACCCTAAGGGAGCTATAGTCCCCACTCAACAGTTCCCTGCATCGAATGCGCGTGCCCGATATGGACAGCCACAACAACTGCAGGATGGTGGCCAGATAGGTTTTACCCTCATCTTACTTGTGTGCAACATTTATGGCTTTGTTATTCATCTAAGCATTGAAAATAGATTATCACATTTCACTGTATATTCATGCTGATCTCTTACGGGTCTTGTTCAGGAGTTAACGTTGTTCCATAGGTCACCTAAGAGACTTGTTCTTTAGGTAACATTGTTCCATAGTTATCATCCATCAGCCAATGCTATCCCACAGGCTGGTGATTATAGTATTATACCACTTCTAGTATAACCTATGTTGTTCCTTAATACTTTTGTGTGCCATCTAGTTAATCTCCAGTACAAACGATACATATTCTGTAGCTTTCATCTGTGTTCTCCCTTTAGTTTCTGAGACCTATTGCTGCTAGTTAACCCCAATCCTACTATTTATGTCGTCTCCTACAGGCACAAATTACATAAATCTAACTACTAGTTGTCTTCCATGCATGTCAGATATAATTGGACACACTGATTTATCCACAAGAACCTCACGGAGCAATGTAACGGCCAACAAACTTGATGTCAATGATACCCAATATGATGGAACATGTAAAGGCAGTTCTTCACAAGACTTGCAGAAAGATGATGAACCCTATTCACCCCATAAGGTCCTTGCTCTAACTTGGCCCTTGATATGGGTACAACATGCATATAATGTCCTGGAGTGCATCTACTATGTTGCAATGCCTTGTGCTTCGCCTGCTGATCATGCATGTAAATATGGCATGCTTTCCTGTTTTTCAATAACTATTCCATTAATGATAACATGTTTTCAAATTCAAGTACTGTCATTCTACTCTATCGCAATGTCATCTGCTTAGTTTGGACATCATGCTTCTCAATATCTTATGCATTATTATTCATCAGTATGTACTTCATCTGTCTACCATACCATGTTCTTTTTTACATTGAAGTTTTGTACTAGTGGTCTCTTGCAATGCAATCTTAGTTTCCCAATCATACACGCATATGTTGCCTTAGTGTTTCCCGTAATGTGTTCCACTAGCATACAGTTTTACATTCAGGTAGTGTTTTTTACACTGTTGTCCTATCATATCCCTAGCTCTTACATCATACTCCCTCTGTTTGGATTACATGTCACAGGAATTGATAAAACTGGATGTATCTAGAACTGAAATATGCCTAGCCTCCCCCAAGTTGTTTTCCACTCAAATCCTTCTTCCACCATAACCAAATCTGTGAGAGAGAGTTGAGTGTTGGGGAGACTATCATTTGAAGCACAAGACCAAGGAGTTCATCATCATCACACCGTCTATTACCTTTTGGAGAGTGGTGTCTCCTAGATTGGTTAGGTGTCACTTGGGAGCCACCAACATGATGTGGAGTTGAACCAAGAAGTTTGTAAGGGCAAGGAGATCGCCTACTTCGTGAAGATCTACCTGAGTGAGGCAAGTCCTTCATGGACAATGGCCATGGTGGGATAGACAAGGTTGCATCTTCGTGGACCCTTTGTGGGTGGAGCTGTGACAGCCTGAGACCGACGCTCCAGAGGCCTTCCATGTATTTCACGTTTTGTCGTGTGATTTATTTATTTGTTGCATACATCATTGCATCATTTGCATATTTTCATAAAACTGGCATCCGTTCATAGTTGGAGCTTCTCCTCGCGGTCTCCGTTGACTTTTCTTAGTCCAACCACACAGTTTACCGTGTCTTCCTAACCCCTCCATGCACCGTGCATCGACCCCTCGCCCGTGTCCAAAAACTTCACCGAACCCCAACCGTCCAGTCATGACCGATGGGTCCGGATCATCCCCAAACATCCTCCAAATATCTTTGGTTTTTTTCTTTGGACTCCCCTAGCCTATTTTTATCGTCCGTCCATTTAAATCAGAGGATCCAAATAACCTAAACCTAACCCACTCACCATAAACAGTGGACAATCCTAGAACAATGCCTAAAACCTAGGCCTCCTCCCATCGCTGTTCTTCACCACCTCCGGGACCACACCCTTGGATCCCTGCCTCGAGCACCTTCGTTGAGCTCAAGCCCCCGCGCCTCCGCACATTCTTCCTGAAGACCAGCAGGGGCTCTTCCTGCACGCAGCCCCAACTCCATCTCTGGCCATCCTCTTCTTCGATCCGGCCGCCTGCCACCCGGATCAGGCCGTCCCTGCCGCCAAGTACCTCACCGGAGAACCGCATCGCCCGCTTGTTCCCCTGCTTCAAACAATAGAACATGACGCTGCCCGCCTCCACTGCCTCGCGCTTGTCCGTGCCGTCCCATGTCCGCTGGCAGCTGCGCCGCCCGACTCCCTCACCTGGATCCACCTGCCATCTCGCCGACGCTCCACTCCGACCTCTGCCTCCTCTTCGTCTTCAGTGACGACTGGAGCTCCCTTGCCTCATCTCGCCGGGCGTGCTTGCATTGACGGTTGACTGCATGATCGCAGCGCCTGGGCCCAGCCAGCCGCCGGCCTGCCTTGGTCGTCCTTGGCCGCAGCCCAACACCAACATGCCCGAGAGGCCTTATGTGAGTACTTGCCCAACCCCCCCCCCCCCGCCCCCCCGTGCACTGTTGGTCCAGCCAATTTCAGACCAACGGCTATTTCTTTCAGTGGACGAATTTCTCTATTTCTAGAAAAACTGCATATTTATAGATTGACCCTCCTTGTTCATGCATTTAATATCTTACAAACCGTGCATCGTATTAAAACAAACTTTATATGTAAAATGCTTAGAATTTTATCTAGTTTCATAATATCTCACTTTCATTCATGTTTTAAATGCCTAAAATTGATGTTTATATTAATTTTCTTAAATGACATGCTAAAATGGTTTATTTCCTAACTAAATAACCATAGCTTTGAATTAAGTAAATTTTTTATGTAAATGCGGTAGAAAAATGTATAGATTAATATGGTGCACTTACTTTGCATGTTTAACAACTCTAAAATATGGTTCTAGGCATTGTTGAGGAAATCGTTAACTGGTAACTGTTCGGTTGGCTAGCGAGTAGGGGATGAATAGGCTAATCGGCAAGTTAATCAGCCATTTAATCAATTAATCGGACGATTTATCAATTTATCGGCTACTCGGTGACCCTATGAGTATGGATTAATCGGCAAGTTAACTGGTTAATCGGATGAATTCTTGAACAGGGGTTCTAGGCAGAAAAGTAGCAAATTCGAATATGCACATGGGGATTTTCCGAAATTGTTGTTTGTTGTTATCAGCCTCATTTAAATTACCTAAATGTGTAGTTTACTTATGCTTCACGTCTTGCCATGTCAACCAACATTTAATTTTGATGAGTAGCATAACTAAGAGGGATCTAAATAATTGTTGTGAAGTTCCGTCGATATGCAAATCGTCGCATATTGAGCTCCATTTAATTTGTAGTATTGTTTGTTGCACTATGCCAGGCCATGCCTCATTAAAATGGACATGCATCGTACTTTATTGTGCATCATGACATGATTGTGCTTGTTGGTTTACCATGTTATTTGCTTCTTTCTGGTTGTGCTTCTTCTCGATAGTTCCGGTTACCTTGCGATTGTGAGGATTCGTTCGACTATGTTGGTTCATCTACTTCATGGATTTAGTCTTCTTCATAGCAGGATTTCAGGCAAGATGACCATTAACTTGGATAACACTACTAGCTCTCCTTTGCTAGTTGTGTCGATGCTATCGCAATGTCGTGCTACCTACCACTTGTTTATCAAGCCTCCCAAATTGCCATGATAAGCCTCTAACCTTTCCACCATCCCATCAAACCGTTGTTTGGCTATGTTACTGCTTGCTCAGCCTATCTTATAGTGTTGCTAGTTGCAGGTGCAGTGCATGTTGTTCCATGTTGGGACATGGATATCATGGGATATCACAATACACTACAAAAAAATACACTTTCGTGATGATACGTGTTTGTCATAGTAGGTCACGTTTTCTGTAATGCATGTACATGCATGACAATTTTCCGACAGAATCAAGATAGTCATACATGTGCTGTCATAGAAGTGTTCCATGACATTACCAAAATTATCATCACGGAAGTGTCCAGTTCCATGACGATAAATCGCGCGTCATAGAAGTGCTTTCGTCAAGGGTGACTGACACGTGGCATCCACCGGTTTTGGATCCGATAGCCTATTAACAGCCCCGACCAATGGGGATTTTCCACGTGTAAAATCATCATTGGCTGGAGGAAACACGTGTCGGCTCACCGTTGGGACAGATGCCATCCACTCATTGGACCCAAAGCGCCTATGATACGTCGACACATGGCACGGCCAAACAGAGGCCCATTCCTGTGAAAAGGCCGACCCGTTTGACTTGGTCAAAAGGTGGCGGGCCGGTCCATGGCAAGCCTGTTAACGGCCTGTTCGCATATAGCCCATTTACAGCCCGCTAACCCAGGGCCCATTTATGGCCTATCCGAATTAGGCCCAGTAGCGTCATCTGGGTCGTCCAACACAATTCCAGCCCGTTTTAACTTCCGGCCCATGTATGGCCCGTGACGTCTTTCGGCCCATATGAGGCCCTTAGTAACCCTCGGCCCATTAACAGCCCGTGGTAAAACTGGCCCGTAATGAACAATGTATCACTTTATACCCATTAACGGCCCATTATTCCGTTGGGCCGTTTCCAGCCCATGTTACCTTTCGGCCTTCTCAGGGCGCATTTATTCTTGGGCTCGTTTCCAGCATTCATTTACATTCGGCCAGTTACTATCATTTTCTGCTTGTGGGCCAAAGTCAGCCCGTGGTTACAGTCGGCCCGTTTGTGGTCCGTTAATATGTTGGGCCATTTTCATAGCGTCATCAAATACGGTGGATTAACGACGGCCCATTATGGTCGGCCCAAAACAAGTCCAGAACTAAAACCACTTCAGAAGTGCTCAAGAAACAATATCCTAGGTACACATAATGCTAGCAAGATGCTTAGCAAGCTTATTAAGTTTCCCTTGTTTGGCGCTTAAATCCTCCAGCACTTGCTGTTGCACCAGAAAGTATGCATCTGAATTCTGCAGGGACTTCCTCAGTCCTTCGGCTTCCTGTCGCATAACATCTGATCGATGTCTTTCAACTTGAAGTTGAGACTCAAGAAGCAGCATCGCAAGCCCCCCACCCCCTGAAAATCGACTGACCCAAAAGTCGATTCAGTCGACTGAAGTGTAGCTAAATCGGAGCAGCATCGCAAGCAATAGCAAGAGCGAGAGCAACAGCAACAGCAAGAGCAGACAAGGCAGGGGACCGAGAGCAATAGTAGAGTAGCAGCACGAGTGAGAGCTAAAGTAGCAGCATCTCCTACTGATGTGGACATTGCCGCCGAGGGTGCGACGCCATGGAGGAAGTGGCCAGTGACGCCGCCGTGGATGGAGCCGCGCCATGTCGGCTCGGGACCGAGTGCCGGCAGCACTTTGAGATTGAATCAAGAAGAAAATGCGGCGATTAGTGTACAACCTCTTTGGTGGCGCCGATTAGGCCGCAGCTTCATCCGAGGAAACGGTGATGATGATGCTCTTCCGGTGGTGCAGGTGAAGACAGTGGTGTGGGAATGGAGGTGGTGCGAAAGACGAGGGGAACGTCGGGGTAGCTCCTTAGAGGTGGAGAACGGGGTGGCTGAACCGATGGGACGACCAGATCGACGACGGATCCTCATCCGGTATGATGGATGAGGGACATCAAGGTGTTGCTGTGGACGACATCGTCGGGGAAGAGGCTCCGGCTGGGTGGCGGACGGAGTAGGGTGTGGGGCTTCGCGGGTTTTCCCGGCCTCGGTGTACGAATGGGTTGGTAGATGGGATGGGAGTGGGGAACCATGGCTTAGGGACGCGCTTGTCCGAAATGTGGGGTAAGTTTCGAAAGTACCCCCACCGATTTGAGGCGGTTCTTTCGGTTCAGGGGTATCACAGGCATTTCGCGTGTCGGGATTTCACTATAGCGACCCGACCTCAGACGGTCAAGTCTCTGTGCTTAAGTGTCATCCCTGGATCGGTATGCTGACACACACAGTACTCGAGGATTTATAATAGAGGTAAATCACATGTATAAAATAACGTCAATACTATTACCTCAATTCAAATAGCGGAAGTAACAAAGGTTGTGGATTCCCATCAACACCAACGGCAAAGTTGAGTGTAGAAATCGTAACCCTAACGTATCACTTACTCGTCGTAAGAAGTCCTGCAACATGAGACATTGCAGCCACAAAGGGTCAGTACATTGAATGTACTGGCAAATTCACACCATAGGAGAATGGTGAATAAAGGCTATCACTACATGCATATTTGGCTGGTAGAAAAGCTCTATGGTTATTGTTTTTGCGAAAAGCCAATTTTTCCCTACTGCAAAGGAATATATTTTATTTAACTACAAAGTTGGTTGAAAATATTGAGAAGGTTCCTCCAACTCAATCCCAAAATAATAATCATTAACCCAACAAATTATTTAAGTAACGTGATGAGATCAATAGGATAATCCAAGTACCAGAGACTCAAGATTGTCCATAAGCGGGGACACGGCTAATCATGATTAGTTTGTACACTCTGCAGAGGTTTGCGCACTTTTCCCCACAAGACTCGATCGCCTCCGTTGGATTTCTCGCACTACATGGTGTTTGAGAAACGGATGACCGAGACACAGTATTTCAGAAACATTAACTCTCTACTCCGGGCAGACCATACCAAACCTACAACCCTCTACCTGCTGATCCACCTTTTCAAGAGCTTCACGTAACTTACTCAACTATGCTAGAGCCCATAATAACTTCCGCGTGCAGCATGAATAATCTTATGATACCTTTGACCCTGGGTGGCGGTCCATAGGAAAATCATACGGGTACTCTGGGATTTCCAAAAATACAGGCAACACTGGGTACTCCAGGTGCCTCAATCCACCCAGATGTGTATTTAAGTTGCCACCTTAAGTTGAACCATTAATTAACAATCTCACATCTGTCATGGATTTCACTCACCCAAACCACATCTACGAGCATAGCATAGCAAATTAAGCAACGCGTAGAAGTAACTCCCAAGGGTTTGAATGTAATAGGGTAATAGGTTCTACCACATCAACAACTTCCCAACCCACATGTTAATGACATCCTAATCATGCAATGTTTGAGGATTGGAACTAATGCATAAAAACTGGGTGATAAAGGGGTATGATCAAAGTGTGAACTTGCCTGTACTGTTGATGAAGATGATTCGCACTCAAAACTCTTGATAGTTCTACTCGTCATACTCCGTTCAATCTATCATGAGCAAGCAGTAGTAACCACACATAAGCAATCACTTAGAAGATCGGGAAGAACGAAGAAGACAGTTCGGAAAACATCAAAACCAAGAAAATAACTCTTGCAACATAAAACAATTTCTAACAGTACCAAAATTATGTGAATTTGGCCTTATCAGAAAGTTTAGGTCAAGAGCTTCGATTTGCAAAAAGAATCAACTAAATCGGAGTTACGAAACTCAAGTTATGTTTAGAAGAAGTTTGAATATGAATCTAAAAAAAATTCGAAATTTTAAAATTTCAAAAACATGTTTGGGTTGGATTACTGGATAGAGGGGATCATAACGAAGAAGTGGGCGTTGGTTTCGTTGGATTTGGACAAAGGAGTAAAAAGTTATGGCTATTTGAAAAATCAGGGCCAAGCTGTTTTACGATAGAAAAATAGCTACGATTAAGGTCTAAAGTATAAATACGTAGACTAATTGATAATCTAATTATTCTATCGTATTAGTCTAACAATAATAAGCTACGGAAGTATAAGAAGAAGAAAAAAAACAAAGAAAGATACCTTTACAAGGCAGAGAAAAGACAACTTTGGAGAGAGGAGACAACTTCCAGAAGTCGCGCCGGAGAGGAGAAAAATATTTTTCTTAAATGAATCTAGTCAAACCAAAATATTGATTTAACCCGAATCGGATGATTTTTGGAGGCTCTATGGGTCTCTATTTATTGGTGGAAAAGAAGCTTAGGTTCAAAGGCTAGGCAATGTGGGACTAAACGTAAACGAAAATATACGAAACAAAGAAGAAAAGAGGCGGATGGGCCTAAAGGCCTTCGGCCGGCCGCGCGCACGTGCGGCTGCTTTTTTTTTAAACAAAATTCGGACTAAAAAATGAAAAGGTTGGCTGGGCCTGGCCCATTTAAGAGAGAGAAAAAACAATGGGGCGCCAGAAGCTACTATACTGCGGATGTAGGCGATAAATAAATATGGGCCGCACATACCGTTTTTTTAAATAGAAACAGAAGGAAAACCGAATAGCAAAGATAAAATAAAAAAATTTATATAGGCATATTAAATATCAAAGTTTTCAGAAAAAGATTTTCTATGACATGAACATTTTTCTAGCATTAAAAAAAATACACACAAATTCTAATAATTCCAACAGTGCTCCTGCTCTAATAAGATCCAACAAAAATCATTTTAGAAATACCAAAATGATTTCAAATTTAGTTCTCTCCAATTTTCTGTTGTAGGGAATCATGTTACCATAATTTCCATATATTTTATTTTTGGAGAAAATAATTTGAATAAAACTCAAATAACTCCAAATTGAAAATAAATTCAAAAGAACTTTGAATTTAATTCTTTGAAACTCCCAACTCATATTTCATATACATTGAAGAAGTCATTTTATCTTCTCTCATGAAAATCATTGAGCTGCATGAAGTTTATGAATTGAAATATTTCCAAATGAAATTCAATTATTTGAAAAGAATTTGAATTCATGGAGATTAGAAAGCAAATATGAAAGTTTGGGAAAGTCCTTTTATTCCCTCTCATTTAACTTTCAAAAAGTTTCGAATTCACTCACTTTCAGACAATCAATCAAACAATCAATCAAATCTATTTATTTATTATAACATTCCAAAATTTAGAATTTTGGGATGTTACTAACCTACCACCCTTAAAATGAATCTCGTTCTCGAGATTCAGAGAGGCTAAAAAGAAATAGGTTAGGTTCGGGGTCTTCTCAAAATCCATCGATTGTATCCGGGGTCTCGGGTGCTACCACTCTTAGAAACATTGTTACGGTCCCATCAATACTCATATACTCCATCCTTATTCTTGATAGGGCCGGTCTTCTCAGATCTTCAGTATAATTCCTTTCTCTGGGCTCTTCCGGTAACGACATAACCTTTTCCTCAATTCTTTTGTCCTTTCATCTTGGTAAGGTTATTCCGAGACTGGGTCTTCTTACCTGACGGGTCTGGCGCCAGTACTAAACAACTAATCGATATCTCATGGTGGTCAACAATTTATGGTTTCTCCTGCAGGAAATGGGTCTGGGTTGATCCTCACCGTATAACCTACGGTTGGCAAAAGCTGCCTTGTACAAGGGAAAACTTGCTATACCATTCTAAGGTTTAAACAAGGTTTGATCATCGTCTCTCTACTATAGGTAAGTCTCTCAGATTTACCATCCCATATAGCAAGGCGAATAATAAGAGTAAGTTGGTATGGTGATCAATCCATCCCGCACCCAAATCATTACCCTGTATACGGTTTAGTGAATCTCGCATTCTAACACTCGGTCATCCTCACAAGCATTGCAGAATTTCTCTTCTTGACGAACCAAGTTCGGTTAAATCCATTAATTCTGCAAGCCAAACAAACATCTATCGTTCCTTCACAACCCTCAGGTTTTGCATTACTCTATAAGATCGTCTGCCGATAAACGTAACTTCTTCCATGGTTTTTCCTTCAGCAAGAGTGTGCTTGTTCCTTGGCAGGTCCTGGGGCCTGTGGGTTATGGCCCATCTCATCACTTGTAAACCTTGAGCTCATCCTAGGGGCAACTGATTATTTTCCAAACATCCAGCTTCCTGGCATTCTTAAATCCTTCCATTTGTACTGTCTCTCTTCCTTCTGTTGGTACCAAACTAAGACGTGATTATTCAAACTCATCATGGAGTTACAATCGTTCCATAATACCAACATCATACCTCCTTTATATCCAATAGTAATTCATCTCTTCATCCTCGTGGGTTATCCCACATACCGAAATATAAACTTATACTTATGGAGTCCATACTCCACTTCGTGGTACATCATTATCCTTTCCAGGTTCAAGCGTACTTACAGGGGAATATTGGCCATCTCTGCATGGCACTTCTTCAACTGGGAAACGTGAAACACATCATGAACTCCTGACAGTCCTTCAGGTGACTCCAACTTGTTGTCCACTTCTCCCATACGCTCCAAGAGTCGGTATGGTCCTACAAATCTCGGGGCTAACTTTCCCTTAACTCCAAATTGTTTAACTCCTCGCAGAGGGAAGACATGAAGACATGCTCTGTCTCCAATTTCATAGACTACCTCCTTGCGTTTTTAAGTCTGCATAACTCTTCTGCTTGGACGGAGCTACCTTCAGTCTATCTCGAATCAACTTAACATTCTCTTCTAACTCCTTGATCACATTTGGTCCAAACAACTGATGGTCTCCAACTTCATCCCACATACTCTTGGAGTATCACACATATCGAGACAAAACTCGTATTCATTTTGTCCGAAATCCACTCAGTGGAGTATCCTTATCTTTTCCAGGGGTCAAGGGTTCTTACAGGGTACTACCACCCTTAAAATGCACAAATCTTCCATAGACCATATTTCTCATATCCTCAGAAATGGTCAAAATCCTTTTTCATAGAGTAACAACTCATAAAATCCATATCAGTACCAATGATGCTAACTTTATTCACTCTCAATCGATTACAATCTCTCGCTTTTCCATTACATGTCTCAATTTCAACACCTCAATATAAAAGCAAATGTTCTCACTTCTACTACTCCATTTCTTTTGTTGCAAACTCAACTATCTAGCACAAGTTTCCTTCTCCTTGGGGCATTCTCTGGCAAAGTGCCCTGCACTATTACAACGAAAACATATTACTTCTGAAAAGTCTTGAGGATTCCTTTTTGGGCAACTGCTGAGGTAGTGCCCTGACTCCTTGCACCTGTAATAGGTGGTATGACTCAGGTCCTTCCTGGTATCCAATCTACTTCTCTTCCTGGACTTTTCCGTTCCAATCATGGATTCTATTTCTTATGGGTTATACTCTACTTCCTTCGTCGGGAATTCTACTAGATCCCCATTCAAACAATTTTGGGAGATGTGTCCTTCTTCTCCACATGAATAGCAAGACTTAGTGCAGGGTTTACTCGGGTAATCTTTAGGTGTGTCCTCCACATCTTCCTTCATCACTGGTTCTTCTAAAATTTCCATAAGGGCTCCTTTCTTTACTTCTTTCTTCTGCTGTACGGTCCTTCGTACCATGTAGTAAATGTGACACTGAGTAGGATAGTGGGTAATCCCTTCACACAAGAAACAAGTAATCTGCCTAATTGGGCATTCTTCAACTGGGTGACTTCCTTCATAATTAGGGCTTTCATCCTTGTGTTCTTTATGGATGTGTCCTATTTCTCCACAAATCTTGCATGCACAAGGTTTCCTCATATCCTTTCCATAAGGCTTCAACTTCTGAGACACAAGGTGAGATCTTTGCAGAGTCAATTTTAATTCTCTCCAAGTGGTTACTCCTTGCCATCCATTCATGGTTTGGTACATCCTCCACAAAGTAGCAGCACCTCTTTCAAAGCACTGAAGAGCATGTTGGGTCATAAAATTTCCAACTATAGGGTTATTCTCCATGTGATCCTCCATGTTCTGAATCCATCGGCCTGTCTCCAACTGACTCATCGGGTCCCGAAAATAAAAGCTCATCTCCATTCATCCTCTATTCGGTCCATGTGGGTTTGGGGTAAGATAAGAGAGAGGGAGAGGGATGCACACAATACAAACAATGGTTTTGAAAAGACAGATTTTATTGTGGGTGTCGGAAAAACATCAAACAAATGACAGCTCACAAGTTGCATCTAACGTAGGTATATAACAGGGGTTTGGTCTTCTAAAGGTCAATAAATCTTCAACGTCGCCAAACTCTTCCAGTTTTGTTAATATCTCCGATGGGCTTCTTCCGATCATGCTTGTCCTTCTCAAGTTCTTTTGCCAGATCATCTTTGTTGACGCGAAGTCTCTCGTGACATCCTTTAATATTTCTGGAGTGGCGTTCCAACTTCTGGGTTTCAACATCCTTGGCATGAACCATGGTCCTACTGTCCTTAAGTTCTTGACAAGTCTCTGGTATCTCGAGGTTTTTCTCCTCTAGCTTGGCTACATTCAGCTTCTGGGTTTTGAGTTCTTCACGAAATGATTCCTTGTCATATACAGCTTCCTACAAGTCCATCTTAAACTTCTCGATGTACTACTCTAGATTCTGGCGATACACCAGCTAGGGTTAAAACTTCATTTTACTGATAGGTGCTCCATCATCCTTCTTCCATCCAATCTTTCCGAAGAAATGCCTGCTTAACTCAGCCCGGTGACAAATAGCATAAGCGGGCGATGACATCACGGATAACCGTGTTTCTGCTCTTGAAATTTCCATGAGCTATCATTCCATAGTTGATATCTCCTGCCTTAGGGTTTTCCAAACTTCGAGTTCTCATGCTCCTTATTTCAGTATTTCTCCGATACACCTTGATCCTGGTATTGATAGCTTCAATAGTCTGCCAAGTTCCATAAGGGGTGCCTTCCTAGGTCATACAAATCTGGAAAATTCTACATGGCCTTCAAATTATCCTAGTCTTCGGAGTCATCACCCGTTGTAGTTTCCATTATTATAATGCATGATAAAATCCTCGTCATTCCGAAATGATCTTACTTGTCCAATATCTTGTACTTCTTGGAGTGGTCTCATTAATCGAATCTTCGTGGTCAAAAGGGAAAAGGGGTATGGTCTCACTAAAAGGAATATTTGAATAAGCTCCAAAGATAAGAGAGGTAAAAGATCTTTTGAAAATGAAGTTGTAGAGAAAATCTTTCCTATGGGCTTACCAATCTCAAGGGTCACGTCCTACAGTCAACATGTGCTCTGATACCATCTTGTAGCGACCTGACCTAAGACGGTCAAGTCTCTGTGCTTAAGTGTCATCCCTGTATCGGTATGCTGACACACACAGTACTCGAGGATTTATAACAGAGGTAAATCACATGTATAAAATAACATAAATACTATTACCTCAATCCAAATAGCGGAAGTAACAAAGGTTGTGGATTCCCATCAACACCAACGGTAAAGTTGAGTGTAGAAATCGTAACCCTAACGTATCACTTACTCGTCGTAAGAAGTCCTGCAACATGAGACGTTGCAGCCACAAAGGGTCAGTACATTGAATGTACTGGCAAATTCACACCATAGGAGAATGATGAATAAAGGCTATCACTACATGCATATTTGGCTGGTGGAAAAGCTCTATGGTTATAGTTTTTGCGAAAAGCCAATTTTTCCCTACTGCAAAGGAATATATTTTATTTAACTATAAAGTTGGTTGAAAATATTGAGAAGGTACCTCCAACTCAATCCCAAAATAATAATCATTAACCCAACAAATTATTTAAGTAACGTTATGAGATCAATAGGATAATCCAAGTACTAGAGACTCAAGATTGTACATAACCGGGGACACGGCTAATCATGATTAGTTTGTACACTCTACAGAGGTTTGCACACTTTTCCCCACAAGGCTCGATCGCCTCCATTGGATTTCTCGCACTACATGGTGTTTGAGAAACGGATGACCGAGACACTGTCTTTCAGAAACATTAACTCTCTACTCCGGGCAGACCATACCAAACCTACAACCCTCTACCTGCTGAACCACCTCTTCAAGAGCTTCACGTAACTTACTCAACTATGCTAGAGCCCATAATAGCTTGTGGCTGCACACGGAAGTTTGTAGCATGAATAATCTTATGATCCCTTTGAGCCTGGGTGGCGGTCCATAGGAAAATCACACGGGTACTCTGGGATTATCAAAAATACAGGCAACAGTGGGTACTCCAGGTGCCTCAATCCACCCAGATGTGTATTTAAGTTGCCACCTTAAGTTGAACCATTAATTAACAATCTCACATCTGTCATGGATTTCACTCACCCAAACCACGTCTACGAGCATAGCATAGCAAATTAAGCAACGCATAGAAGTAACTCCCAAGGGTTTGAATGTAATAGGGTAATAGGTTCTACCTCATCAACTACTTCCCAACCCACATGTTAATGACATCCTAATCATGCAATGTTTGAGGATTGGAACTAATGCATAAAAACTGGGTGATAAAGGGGTATGATCAAAGTGTGAACTTGCCTGTACTGTTGATGAAGATGATTCGCACTCAAAACTCTTGATAGTTCTACTCGTCATACTCCGTTCAATCAATCGTGAGCAAGCAGTAGTAATCACACATAAGCAATCACTCAGAAGATCGGGAGGAAGACAGTTCGAAAAACATCAAAACCAAGCAAATAACTCTTGCAACATAAAACAATTTCTAATAGTACCAAAATTATGTGAATTTGGCCTTATCAGAAAGTTTAGGTCAAGAGCTTCGATTTGCAAAAAGAATCAACTAAATCGGAGTTACGAAACTCAAGTTATGTTCAAAAGAAGTTCGAATGTGAATCTAAATAAAATTCGAAATTTCAAAATTTCAAAAACATGTTTGGGTTGGATTAATGGATAGAGGGGATCATAATGAAGAAGTGGGCGTTGGTTTTGGACAAACGAGTAAAATGTTATGGCTATTTGAAAAATCAGGGCCAAGCTGTTTTACGATAGAAAAATAGCTACGGTTAAGGTCTAAAGTATAAATACGTAGACTAATTGATAATCTAATTATTCTATCGTATTAGTCTAAAAATAATAAGCTACGGAAGTATAAGAAGAAAAACAACAAAGAAAGATACCTTTATAAGGCAGAGAAAAGACAACTTTGGAGAGAGGAGACAACTTGTAGAAGTCGCGTCGGAGAGGAGAAAAATATTTTTCTTAAATGAATCTAGTCAAACCAAAATATTGATTTAACCCGAATTGGATAATTTTTGGAGGCTCTATGGGTCTGTATTTATTGGTGGAAAAGAAGCTTAGGTTCAAAGGCTAGGCAATGTGGGACTAAACGTAAACGAAAATATACGAAACAAAGAAGAAAAGAGGCGGATGGGCCTAAAGGCCTTCGGCCGGCCGCGCGCACGCTGCCTCTGCCGTTTTTTTTAAACAATATTTGGCCTAAAAAAATGAAAAGGCTGGCTGGGCCTAGCCCATTTAAGAGAGAAAAAAACAATGGGGCGCAAGAAGCTACTATACTGCGCATGTAGGCGATAAATAAATATGGGCCGCACGTACAGTTTTTTTTAAATAGAAACAGAAGAAAAACCGACTAGCAAAGATAAAATAAAAAACTTTATATAGGCATATTATATTTCAAAGTTTTCAGAAAAAGATTTTCTACGACATGAACATTTTTCTAGCATTAAATAAAATACACACAGATTCTAATAATTCCAACAGTGCTCCTGCCCTAATGAGATCCAACAAAAATCATTTTAGAAATACCAAAATGATTTCAAATTTATTTCTCTCCAATTTTCTGTTGTAGGGAATTATGTTACCCTAATTTCCATATATTTTATTTTTGGAGAAAAATAATTTGAATAAAACTCAAATAACTCCAAATTGAAAATAAATTCAAAAGAACTTTGAATTTAATTCTTTGAAACTCCCAACTCATATTTCATATAATTTGAAGAAGTCATTTTATCTTCTCTCATGAAAATCATTGAGCTGCATGAAGTTTATGAATTGAAATATTTGCAAATGAAATTCAATTATTTTCAAATATCCTTTCATTTAATTTAAATGGAAGAAGTCATATCATCTTCTCTCAAGGGTTTTGTATTTGAAAAGAATTTGAATTCTTGGAGATCAGAAAGCAAATATGAATGTTTGGGAAAGTCCTTTTATTCCCTCTCATTTAACTTTCAAAAAGTTTCGAATTCACTCACTTTTAGACAATCAATCAAACAATCAATCAAATCTATCTATTTATTGTAACATTCCAAAATTTAGAATTTTGGGATGTTACATTCACAGGAGGTGGGAGTTTTCGCGCGCGTTGTAATTTTGGAATAGCAAGGCGCGGGTTGAGATGGAGGGAGTTGTCGAAGCACAACGAGACAAAGATTTATCTTAAATATTTTGGGGTAACAAGGCGCGGGTTGAAGAGGCGGGAGTTTCGCAGCACGATAGACAGAGACGCTAGCTTGAAATTTCGGCATAACAAGGCGCGACTTGAAATTTTGGGAGAACAAGCTTAACGTCCACCCAAAAAAAGACAATTTAGACTAGTATGATATACCACGTACAATGTGTTTAACACGCACAACACACACATACACCATTTAAACTAGTAAGGTACACGTGCATTGCACGCATGAGATTTCGCAACCAAATTATGAATAAATACCACATTATAGCATGTAAGCTTTGAGTCATATATGCATGATGTAGATGTTCGTTTAATTCTTATAGTTCATTTCATTCAAAATCATCTAGTTTTTATAAGAAAGCTAATGTATTTTAAGATTCATGGAGTTGTGCGTTGTAAGGCAGAAAGTAAAACCAAATCATGTAGAAAAACATTTGGTCAATTCTGATACGGAAGATTATAGAACAAAGAAGAAGTGCTTGTGTTTTGAGGTTTGTGCATTATGCTTAAGTTCAACCGTAGAGTCTTCTAGATTGTACATATTGCAAAATCTGGTAGAATGTAGATGATATCCAACGGCCAATAATGCTCAAATTTGCCAGCTCTGCAAAATTGGATTGGCCTCATCCAACGACCATCTTTCAAAGTTAAAGTTATCCGCACACTATATAAAAAATATAAAAATAATATATAGGGGTATAGATATAAATATGTGATGCGAAAGCCACCCATCATCTCCAATTAGAATAGTGTGGCCATGCACGGATGCAATGTGGCCAAACGATGTCTGCCATCGGTATCTCAAATTCAAACCAGTCTGACCTTGTTCAATGTGTATACATTACAACATGCTCGTTTCCAAACCACACCGCACAGATCTCCGTTGTATTCATGCATGCATGGGTTACAAACATCATGATCTCTTATTCAAATATTTGAATTCAACTTTACATTGATTATGACCTCACCTAGTCTTTTACAACCACACATTGGTCTTCTCTTTATAATTGTACCACTAACTTTCTCTCGTGCATGCAGGCACACACACTACCAGTCGGCATTATCCATCACACACATGCAATCTTTTTCTTCAGGTCGGTCTCCCATGAAGGCACGCACACACACATTTCCCCCTCTCCATCATATCGGGCATTCTTTATCTCTCACGTGCATGCACAACGATCGATGTTCCTCTATGTGTGTGTGTGTGTATAGCTAGGTCTTTCATAGTTTTCCACATAAACCGATCAATCTATATATCTAGTGAGGTCTCACCCTCTTTCCCATGTCCACATCGATCAATCTATACCTCTCTATATAGGAGTACATATATAGCTAATACACCCACATTAATTATATATCCAACGCCCCCTCTCATAATCCAAGCCTTCCGCTTCATCTCTCAGATGCGCACACAATGGTGAAGACATGGGGCTGGGCAGCAAGGGCCCTGCCCCCCTAACATCACTATATATCGAGGCTAATATGAATTTGATCATTAGACAATTGCTGGTAAAAATGGTTTAAGTTGATGAATTGTCCCTCCTCGTAAAGGATTAGCAATGCTTGGCCCCCTAGCTCATGGGACATTTTTCATGGCTCCACCACTGCGCGCAACAGCACACGTTCTCACCCCCTCTCTCTAAATATTGATCTCACAGTTGTGCACTCCTTCATAGTCTCCCTCCACTCGGCCCCACGCACCATCTTCTAGGCCCCCATCGGATTTTTCCACATGTACAATCTAGCAGACTCCATGGTTGAACTGAAGCATAATGCACAAATCTCAAAACAACAGTGGTTCTCCTTTGTTCTAGAATCTTCCGTATCATAACTGCCCAAACTTTTTTTCTAGTTGAATTGCCATTTTTTTACTTTATGCTTTACAACGCACAATTCCATGAATCATAAAATAGATTAAGGGCTTCTTTGATTCAAAGGATTCTCAAAGGAATTTTGGATGATTCTAATCCTTAGGAATTTTTCCTATCTTGGTTGTTTGATTCGTAGGAATGTAAACCATAGGAATTTTTCCACATGATTCATTTGCACTAGATTTCATAGGAAACATCCCATCCACTCAAACCTCTTTGAAAGAATTCTGCCTTTTTTCTATGCACAATCAAACACTCGTACAATCCTACAGGATTCAAGACGACATTCCACTCTAATCCCATGTTCTTCCTATTCCCGCGTTTTGGAAATCCTGCGAATCAAAGAGGCCCTAGGTTTTTGTTATAAAAACTAATAGATTTTGAATGAGATGAACTATAAGAATTAAATGAAGGTCTACATTAGGCATATATGACTCAGAGCTTATATGCTATAGTGTGGTATTTATTCATAATTTGGTTGCAAAATCTGATGCGTGCAATGCACGTGTACCTTACTAGTACTTCGAGTATGTGCAAAACACAATGGCACGCTACACATCGTCTCTCTAACAGTTCATGAAGGCACATGGCTCATGTGGAGGCGTTGTCGCGACATCCTTGTGTGGATTGATCATAGTGACGTGCTGCTGGTTCCAGAAGAATGTACTCGTCCTCCCTCAGCCACACTGGCGGTACATGCACGAAGTGAAGATGTGCACGCATGCCACGCACGCACTCATTCCCTCGCACGCACACGCGGGTACACGGGCGGACGCGATTTTGTACCAAGATCCACCCCATGTTATAATTTGACGCGTGTAAAGTCCTTCACTTCATTGATGGTCAATTAATATAGCGCATGCAAATTGAGTGGACGTGAGGGCGAAAGAAAGACATTACTACTCCACTGCGCGCATGCGAGTAGTTAAATCATGGGTTGCTAGTAGTACTTGCATTGGTCTCCTTCGTATTTTGTGCCAATTTTTGACAGTAACATAATATTTACGCATTTGAGCAGTGTAGTCTACTTGAAATTTATGTTCCACTAAACTCATCGGGAGCCGTTTCAGGCCTCGAAACCAAAACCCATCAATTTATCTTTACCTTGTTCCCATCACATTCAAAAGTACTAGTGCTACAATTAAGTGCAAGCCTGCTCACACCTACTAGTATGTACCAAACCTGAACGTGTTCCCACTATGCAAGTATTAGTACTAGTGCTAGTACTTAGGTTATAAAAAGAGGAACTACCTAATGGAAAATTACTCTACCTTTCCTCCTCATAAGTGCTTCTTCTTTGTCCGTCCTTGCCATGTCCGGTGGTCAGAGCTCTAGGTCGAGAACTACTCGTAACAAGGGAGCGGCAACCAAGGCTGCGGAAAAAAAGAGAGGGCTCGCCGCCAGGCAGAGACCTCGAAAGATCTCTCACGGGCTAGCGATGGCTCCCAGGAGCGCCCTTGCTACAGAAGAGAACATGCCGAGCTGGCGGCGCTGGAGTCGTTATCCCTCGATGGCATGCCCGATCAGCTCAATAAGCACCTCAATAAGCAGAAGGAGTTCATCCATGGCTTGGTGGAGCTGCTGAAGGAGAGCCTCGACGACATGCCCGCTGCGCTCAATAAGCAGGGGGAGTTGATGGCCGGCTTGGTGATGCTGCCGAAGAAGAGCATTGCCTCGAAGAAGAAGGCGACCGGCGAAATTCTGCAACTTGAGGAGGACAAGGCGAAGCTCTGCCACGAGCTCGACCTGCTGACGGAAAAGAACACCGACTGGAAGAAGCTGCATGAGAGTAGTAGTTCCTCGATGAAGATGTTGCACGCCCTCGTCATGGAACAGAAGGAGGAGTTGGAAAAGCTCCGCATCGAGCACCCGGTTGCTATCAAGGTACGTAATGCGGCCGTGGAATAGATGATGAAGGCTCGCACCGAGAAATCCTGCGTCATGGACAGAATGAAGAAGATGGCGGAGGAGACGTGCAAGGAGATGGAGGTCGTGGAGGCGATGAAGAAGCAGTTACGACTCCACGGCGAATTAGATCATTTGGGGTGATAATCTTCCTTCTTCTTTTGCTCTTGTGTTTCTTATTTTGCTTCGGGTGTTTCGCCGCACGTGCCATGTTCTCTGCGAGGCATGAATAGAACAATGCTAACAATGATATGACTAGCAAATTAGATCATTTTTCTCGCCATATGGCACTGGGCAGCCGTGTTTCATGCTCCTCTATCGTAGTACTACTCCAGTGGAAAACTTGAGTATACTGCATGGTTCTTTGCTCCTCCTCAGGTCATCGGCACATTTATACGAGCAGTCAAATCACAAGGCCTCGCCTTCCAGCAGTAATGAGCCGTCAAATCACAAAGGCCCTCGCCTCTCGTGAAATGTACCAAGCTAGACTGCCCCGCCCTCTAGCCTTTTAAAAAATGTATACATTTGTACAGTAGTAGTATCGATGGATTGCGCCATGGAGCAAAACTAACAAGATCAAATTAAAGAAAAAGGTGGTACATATAGAGAGCGCTCGTCGCCAAATTATGCATATACTATATGACACTACCAACTATGAAGGTACTAGTCTATGTTACTCTCCACTATGACCAGCCAAAGTCGAGGCGCAGATACCAACGAGGGCCTGGTTGTGTCTATACTTGGACAATTCACCCGACTGCATGCTCACCAGGCAGACGAAGCTCGTGTCGTGTTGGTGCCGTGTGCGGCCCGCACATTAACCAATTCCTCGCGCCTCTATCTTAGCCTCTGCATTTTAAACTTCTCGATCTCAAGGCCAAGGAGCAACATGAAATCTATGATAGAGCCAATCGGATGATTGAGAACACTACAATTCGTAGCTACAGTTGCGTGTGTGAGAGAGGACGAGTGCGTGCGTGCACCTCTTCTCAGAGTACAAGTGTATGTGGGTGGCATCGACCTAAGGAGAAGTGATGGTGCGTGCGAGAAGTCCCAAGAGATAGGTTTAATACGTCTGAAAAAAAGACTAGTCTATAGCTTGCCACGAGGCTATTCTTGTCGAACACCAAGTGTAAGATATGTATCCGACGGTGCCAGTTTTTGCACATACACAGCAGTAGAAAAATAACTAGTACCATGGAATATGCTACACCACAACTGAGAAAACATGCCGACGTGACGCCATCCGGGAATAGTGCCGCACTTCGAAACTAGAACCGTTAATAAATTTTGAGTGAGTCTCGTCACGTTCCAAATTACTACTTCTACCATGCTATATTTAATTGCAAACTTGTTCACACTGATCACAACCTAAATGGTTTCCCACTTAGGAGCGTATTAGTAGTACTCGGTTATAAATACTACTATGCTAAGATGACCGCACATTCCTCCTCAACTCCTCATCCACAAAAAACAATCAAGTCAATCAAGCCATAGCCACTGTGATTTCTGGGTCGAGAGATTTCCACCAGGGAGAGGTGAGCATGGAAGAGGAAGCATGAGAGATGTACCGCCTCGCCGCGAAAGCAGCCGACATGTCCAGCCGCGCAGCAGTAGCAGCACAGAGGTCCTGCCATGCCTCTGAAGCAGCACGGAGGTCCCGCCGCACCGTCGATGTACCAGACTAGTCCGGCCATGCCGCGGAAGCAGCACGGAGGTCCCGCCGCGCCGCGGCAGCCTGGGAAAATTTCTCGCCGGCAAGCAAGGACTCTTACAGGCGCATGCATGCGATGTTCCATAGCAAGATGGATCAGATCTTCGGCTGGGCGAGGTTGCAGGACGAGGCTACAGGCGTCATCCGGCAACTAGGGGAGGGCAATGCGAAGCTCCGGGGCAAGCGCGACCTGCTGAGGGCGAAGATCGCCGGAAGGAGACTGCTGCCTTGTTGCAGAGGACAGACATCATCATCAAGAAACTTATGGACGAGAATGCCATGCTCCGCATCAAGCGCAACATGCTGGTGGAGGAATCCATGAATGCTGCCAAGCAGCGTATTAAGGACATGAAACTGATGAAAGAGATCATTGCCCGGCACGAGAACTAGTCTCTGCGACCTGCTTCACATAAAGAAAGTAGAGATCAGCGAGCCAGATCGTTGTATGCGTCTTCCTTCTTCTTTTACCCTTGTGAATTTCGGGCGTAGTCGCATGTGGCTTTTTTAATTATCTTTCTAATTATGTAAGACAATTATTATCCACTCTCGTCGTCCTTATATATGTATATTCATCAGTCTTGCTATAAGTCGCAGTAGATGCTATATAGGTCCATCGGATCTTACATCAAGATCCGTGCAAAATTTTCTTTTCAGGTTTTCTTTTTTCTCTCTTAATTCTTAGTCGAGTAAGACATTGCCACGCCATTAAACAGAGGATCGGGCGCCATTAATGGAGACCTCGGGAGAGAGGTGGACGGCAGATGGAGGTCAAAGGGCTCGCACGCCTCCCATACTCAAATAGCTACCTTGCACGGTGCCTCCTAGCTAATAAAAAAAGGGGACGTGTGGTGGCACGTAAATGGTAAATAGAACACCCACGGTTTCAATAGTACTTGTGTTTCCGATTGTAACGTGACAACACTTCTTCCAAAATCAATTTGTTGATTGTTAATGTGTGCGCCTTCGCAAATCGGACAACAAAATTACCACAGCATGTTGGTTCCATGTCATGACACCAAGCCAAGTTTCATGATTTTCATGCGTGTTTCGGATTTACAGGAATTAAAAAACCAAGTTTCTCAATGTTTCCAGCCGAGCCATGACGCTCAGATGTTTGAATTTCATTCCCATTTCTGGCATGTGACCTTGAAATTTACCCGAGGACACACATGTGATTTTTCAACCAGCTTTGGTGCACTGGAGGATGTGCTTGTATTTAAAATTTGAATTATGCACACAAAGGTGACACGTTCCCTCTCAAAACCACGAGCCTTCTAGAGAGAAGCTCTGGTTTGCAAGAAACTTATACCAAAACTTCTTCCTATTCTGCAATTTTTTTACCACAGCATGGTAGTACCATGACATGACACCATGCCAAGTTTCACGATTTTCAGATGTGTTTTGGATTTACAAGAATTTTAAAACCAAGCGTCACAATGTTCTCGGCCGAAACATGATGCCCAGATGTTTGAATTTCATTCCCATTTCCTGCATGGGACCTAGAAATTCACCCGAGGACACACATGTGATTTTTCAATCAACTGTGGTGCACAGGAGCATGTGCTTGTAGTTCAAATTTGAATTATGCACATTAACTGACCAGAAACTCAATTAATGTATAAATAAGGCCAAACGAACCCGGAATAATTCCAAAATTTAACAGGGCACTCATATAGTTCTACGTTGCCTCTATAAAGAAAATCTGGGGGGAAGCAGCATATATCGTTTCGCACACAAAGGTATAAAGAAATAAAGAAATAAAGAAATTAGCATACCTATTTAATTCTTGGGTTGTTATTATTTATGCCACTAGTTGTGTATCACTACTCAGTTTTGCCATTAGAAGTTACAACTACTCAAAAAATGCCATCGATCCGTGAGATGCCTGCTCAAAAATGCAATCAGATATCTAAAAAATGCCATTGTTAAGTTAGATGTTTGCTCAAAAATGCCATTAGACATTGTTATTTTCACGTCAAACTCGTTGACCATGTTACATGAAAAAAATAAGCCGATTCGCACAATGATAAGTTAAGGGTGTCTAGCACAACACACACCTCAAATAAAACTAAGCACCCTGGAATTCTTTGACAAAACTAAGCACCCTAAAATTCTTTGATAACTAAACTGCTGGCTATATGATGTTGGCCATATATATTGTACGTATATAATGTGAAGAAACAAGTGGTAGTACTATACCAAGTAAAATATGAAATGTACAAAATATAACGAGAAGAAACATAACATAGTTCTGCTGGGGGCTCAGCACAACACACCCCTCAAATAAAACTAAGCACACCAGAAATTAAACTAAGCAACTAATCCGGTAGACACTGCATTAGAACCACCATGAGCAACGACATTGCCACCTTACTCAGAGTCCTCGTCCACGTCCTCGGCTTCGACCTTGTCCCTCTTCCTCTTGGGCGATACTTCTTTGCTGGAACCACACACTTGGCTCTTGCTCTTCATTCAACCCTTTTAGATATTGAAACAAAGGTAGCCATCCATTGCAGCGTAGTGGATGTGGTCTATATCTAGTACAGTCCACTGCCTTGCACGATGAAATGTGTGCGGAGGTTTCTTCAGTTCACCGTATGAAGGATGAACCATGGCTCCTGCCAGGGTCAGCATTGAAGTCTGATCAAGGGAGGCACCAACCCTTCCTTCTGGAGGTCGAAGGGGTCGCGTACAACGAGGCCTATCTGACCTAGGATTTCCTTATCGTTCCTAAAGTCTATGGTAATGAATTTCACTCGGCCGCCCTTGAAGAACTTCTTAAATTCCTCGCACTCAACGTCGGCATGGAATATGTGGTAGACCAAGCATAATTCATGCACGCAAACCTAGGTCATGACGGTCTTCTTCTTCTCTGCCTCCATTAGATTCTTCTCGCTTCCCAGGACTGTGGTGTACTCAACATCTAGCCCAGCGACCCACTCATCATTTGAGTTTTTGAACATGCATTTGAAGTGAGCAAGGCATTCCTTCACCGTTGCGAAAGAACGGGTGTAGATGATGTCGAACTCATCGTCGGTGATGGTTCTAACCTTGTACTCAGCGTCGATCATGGAGATTTGGGACGCCATGGATTTGGGAGGTGGTTTAGGTTTAGTGGAACTGCGTAATGTGAAAGGACGGGACGACTAGGAGCGGTTTATCGATTGTAAAAATGTCTAATGGGGGGGTGCGAATGGCAGGGCAGTGGCTTGCCTAGTGGATAAATGGATTCATGCGCAATACTATGGGGTACCAATTAGATGTCATGTCTACTCGACACCCAATTAAATGGCTTTCGATGTCATGTCAACCGCCGGGAAAATTACAGGTGATATGAAGCTTTCTATTCTCCCATGATACGGGCTTCTGAGAGCCCTTGGATTTGAGATCGAATGGTTGCACGGCCTGATTCTAGACCTATGGGTGAATATCCTATCATGGAGGGTTATTCTGCAAATTTTCAGCAACTTAGCATGCGACCGTTCGATCTCAGATCCAAGGGCTGCCAGCAGCCCGTATCGTGGTCGTGCCTACCACGACCGTTGCCTCGCTCGCGCAGTCACGCCCTTGGAGATTTAACACGGTATGTTAGGCTATCTGATGTTGGCATGTCATACATAGTCATCACTTACTCATACAACAAGGTTAGCTATAAGGTTGGCGATAAGAGTATTTTTTTGTTTACTTCTCTCTATCTCTTTCTTCGTAGTATTTATTACATTTGCCAAGGAGTGATCTCTTCCAATGAAATGGTGCTTAGATGAGGTGCTATGGGCATTAAATGGCTTAGCAACTCAAGTCCCCAATGCATAAGTGCTTAGTTTTTTGCTAAGTTTGCTTCATCTAGGTACACGCGCTTATCTCTGTTTCTTCCTAGGGTCACCAAACTAGTCTCTCTCTTCTTAATTAACTTGCCACATTAGACTTTATGCCTATGTGGCAGGCTTAGCATCTGTAGGATCAAGTACAATAGAGGGCTATAAGCCCGCTTTACATGGCATTTTTGCATATATGGGGGAAAGAGGCAAGGAAAAAGTGGAGGAGTGGGCTCTCAAGCAAGAGCCAGCCTCTACATGGTGGAGCATCGGGAGAGGCACCTGTATGGAGGTGGTCAGGAATCGAGAGACTCACAACAGTCGTAGCACCGCAGTTAAAATGATAATGGCAAGTCAAATCACCGGGCCCCACCTGTCCAACAGTAACTCGCTGTCAAATCACACAGCCCTACGTTTGCAGCAGCCTAGTCCCTCATCTTCTCGCGTCTCTGTCGAACCGACTAGGCGGAACTGCCCCGCCTACCAACCAGGAAAAGCCCCGCCCTCGACTTTTAGAAAGTACAGTATCCTAATTTTGTATCCATGGATTGCGCCATGGAGAAAAGCCTCAAGAAAACGGCGGTACACATGTACGGAGTATACAACACATCTGTCGCGTTCGCGTCGCACCCCAGATAGTCGGTCGGTCTGGCACGCCGCTCTCCGAGTGGAACGCACGTCATATTGCGTTTGCACACACATGTGGGACCACAATTGAGAACCGACCATAGGCACACTCCCCGGCCCCGCATGTCAGGTGAGTTAATAGATGAGAGAGACGAGCGATAGTACTACTAGAGAAGTGTTGTAGGAGTACATACGTTGGTACCTGGACGATCCCTGCAAGACACGGAAGATCAGTTCGTCCATGCATGTGACCAGACTCCAGCAGACACGCCTGGATTGGCTATCGTCTACATACCGTGCAGGTTGTGTTATACAGGGCTATAGTTCTAGTGAGAAATCTAAAAAAGGTTTCTTGTCATCTCGCAAAATTAGGTGTCATGTGCTTCGGATCACTGCGAGGGTTAAACAGTGACAACTGAGTTGGTCTAGTCATTGGGGGCACATGCACGAAGACTACTCGGCTGCCACCTAGGTCAAGCCGGCTATGTTAATTAGGACATCTATCGACGGACCCCTTTTCTATGAGTTTATCTTTAATTTGAGCTTTGATCCTTGTCTAGTTTGTTCGCCGGGATTCATCTTGTCTCCTTTGGGCAGTGAGGTTATAATTTCTTATCATGTGGCATTTTTTCGTGTTATATGTTATAATCCGGTGCTTCAGATCAAAATGATGACAATTGCACCTCAGGGGGACCTGCATGAAGGCTTCTCGACAGTCATTGCCGAGGTCGAGCCGGCTCCGGCCGGTAGAAAAAATAAAACTAGTACTCCACTATATAGGCAGGAGCCTCCGCGCTTGCTTGCTAGTGTTGCTCTCTTCACACTGTCTCGTCCTCTCCAGATCTAAACACGACAATGGTGGCCACACACACTCTCTCTCTCTACTCACCACTGGTCACAGATCCCGCCGGATCCTCTCCGCTGGGGAAGGTGAGAAGGTGCAACATTCACACGGTTGTCCTCAGCGATGGCTCTTACCCACTACCGGCGCGTCCCGATCAGTGCGCCTTGCCGTTCTCTCCCAAGAATCACTGGCGAGGGAGGGCCTCCCACCCCTTATTCCTCGCTGCCGTAGTGTGGGCAGATCCGGCCTCGCGCCGCACACCTAGCGACACCCCGGTGACCCTTAGGTATAACTTCCTTCAAAACTGGCCTTGCTCTACTTCCTAAGCTCCTGACGTCGCTACATTTGTATCTTTTACTATTTCTCAGGCCCCCTCGTAGATAGGATCGATCGGCTGTTCAAAAACCACCTAATTTTTTTATTGTTAAGAGGTAAAACTAGTTCATGCACTCGAATCTTGTAGTACTTGGTTCAAACAAGGAAGAAAGGGGGTGGGGGTGGGGGAAGATTTGTTACCTGAATCTAGGACTTGGTTGAAAGAGGAAATAATGGGGGCGAAAAGTAGCAGAGACTGGCTATCCAACTGGTCTCTAGGTCTAATAGGGAAATAAAGGGAACACAGTTCAAACTCAATATAAACCCGATCTATTGGTTGAAAAAGAAAAGAAAGTGGGAACTGGGGGACAAGTCAACAGAGTAAGTACATCACTAGATTTGCTAGCCTCACACAGTATAAGGTGGCTATATACCGAACAAAAATGGGACCAACCCAGATATCCTCTTCTGATGTTTGTTGCCCCGAGCCGCTCTTATGTAATGCCACTGGTAAAATGTAGCAGTCGCACTGTTAAAAGTAAGGACACATTAAACCAATTTTGTTTTCAATGTAATGCCTCTAGTAATATGAATCAATGGCACTTTTTTCATGTCCTGCTAAATTTCTGATTAAGATAAGTTGCTTCCTTTCGTTGGAGATGCAACTGTCCTGGTCTGCCTACTCTCCCGTGCCCAAATACCGACTCTGTAGCAGATGTTAATGCAATGTTGCTGGTAAAATGAAGCAATGTCACCATTAAAGTAATGTCGTATTTAATGGTTGTCATAGTTAATCCTAATGCCCCACTAATATCTAGCAATGCTGCTAGAAATTTCCACTGTCCTTGTACGATTGACATTCAGATAAGGAACATGCTTTTTTCATTTCATGCATGTTTCATCACTTGTTAGTCACCCTCCTTTCCACCTTTTTTGTGCAAACAGAGATATACATGTCACGCTTGATCTTAGTTGAACTGCACAAATGATATCCAAATTATAGTTGAACATTCCAGGAGCTTCACGACCAACCTTGATGTTGCTCAATTTTATTGCAACTAATGAAGAAGAATCTCTATGGGTTTCGTTTTCTGATGGAAATGGAATCGGGGCTGGAGCCATTTTATTAAATAAAAGAGAAGAAGCTGCTAGCTCATGGGACATTGCTTCATTTTAGGTGAACTGCACCAAAAGGTCCCATTAATTGAATCATCCATGTTGGTGACTGGTGTCATCCCTTCTACGATGGCGTTGACTGCAGATATGGTTCCCATCACGAGGTAAGTTCCTTTTTGGTCTGATCGTTTGCCAAAGATCCTGCATGTTGATCCTGCTCTTGTGCTACTGTTTTGGCACTACCATGATAAAGCAGTAATGTTGTTATTTTGCACCTTAATCTAGTGGCACTATTAATTTGAGGCAATTTTTTGGCACCGCTAGTGCCACTATTTTTTATATATAGAAAGAGGGGGTTCCCTCCGATTTCTTTATAGAAACCCAACTATAGAGAACCATTATCCGACAACATCTCAATGTAAACAGGCAGTTATGCAACTACTACTTGAACGGACTAAGTACTAGCAGGAGACAAGTTCGCCACATAAGCTAGGAAGGTAGGGGGACGCAACACCAGCTCGGCCAAGTTTGGATTACAACCCAAATGCTACCACAGAAACATCAGGGGGAAGATATGGACTGAAAGAGCCAGCTTCAGCATCCCAGTCTAAGCACCCCCGGCCTTTCCTTGCGACGCACGATACACCTCGTTTTCCACCTGCTCGACCCTAGTGTCACTGATAAAATTAAGTAATAATACAGTTAAAATAGAGCTAGTGTCCTCTCTATCATTTCATTTCCAATGTAGATAAAGAAAGTGCATCTCTTTGTTAATGTATGTTTCATCAACTAGTCCCATTGTTAATGTTTAAGCATTTATGCAAACTGGGGTGCTTAATTTTAGTTGATCTGCACAAAAATAGAGATTTGAATGTCTCAAGGCCCCACCTTGTACTACCGTTTTACACTGATGTTCATCACTGGCAGAAGGTGTATCGGGAGACTTGGGACGATTTCCAGTATGAGGCGTGGCGTACCGTATGAGGCGTCGTAGGGCCCATCTCGCCCTTGTAGCATGGCATACTATGATACTATCACAATATTTTCTTCTATTTATTTTGCGTGTTTCATGAACTAGTGCCACTATAATGTAATCACGCTTTTTCATTATCTGTGCAAACAGGGTTATTCAGCTGCATTTTGGTGGAACTACACAAATGTACGGATGGAACCGGCATATATGCAGAGTGCGAGGTGTGCCAAGTAAAAATTACCGACACCAACCATGCTCCACGCATGCATTGGAATCCTCCACCACCAGTGGGATGTGTGGCGCTGTCTGTGGATGGATCTTTCTCGGCAGCAAATCCTCTAACCAAATACTAGTAGCTTATATTGGCAGTTTTCTAGGGAGTACTCTTTTCTGAAAGAAGCACCAATCTATTTTTCTTTATTTGTACACAGTTTCACAACTTTGACCCAAAGGTCCAGAGCTATTTAAGGGTGATTAGCGTAGTACTCGGAGACTGATTGTAAGCATGATTTTCATTAGCTGTCACACTGATTATATGCATGAGCAGGTGGAAGATTAGGTTAGTGCGAAGCTTACCTTAAACCCTATCGCCACTGTTGAAACAAGGAGAGCATCGAGGGAAGCGTGGAGAACGGAGGGGAAGCGACATCGCACCATCCGGACTCCTCTTGCGGTGGGAGAACGAGTACTCCCATGCCTCCGGCTGGCTCTGCACCCTCACGAACGGCACACCATACTCGATCGATTCGTTATCCTCTGGGTGCTCGACCTTCGACCTGTACGCCCACCACCTCCGCCTGACTTTTGCCTCGGGTGAATCTGTCTGCTCCATCGCCCAGAGGAGATACTCGATGAACTTGTAGGACTGCGGCGTGACTGCCGCCGAGGAGTACATGTACATCGTCGCCCTCATCGATGTCGTCTTGCTCTTTCACATACATTGCCACATGGCCCTCACCGTCCTCAAAATCTCCCACTCATTGTCAAACAAAGTAAGGATCTCCTTCAACCTGGCTAACTTTGCCTGGTCGCCGCCGGCGATCTTCCTGATTCGCTGCTGCATCCTCTCCATAAATGTCCTTCTAAGTGGTCCGGTGCTAGCTTTGGAAGATGGGAGGAGAGACGGTGGTTTTGCAATAGAGAAGAGGGAGAGACGATACGGTGGTTTTGGAATGGAAATGATGGAGAGGAGAGGAGATGGTTTTGCAATGGAGAAGAGGGAGAGGCGACATGGTGGTTTTGCAATGGAGAAGAGGGAGAGGAGCGTGCGGCAGCGATTTAGGATTGGACGAGAGGGCCGGCGCGCTGTGACTGGATCAAAATCAAAATCAATTTACCCTTCAATTAAGAAATTGACCCCACATTAACTAGTCTCCCCTTTATTCTAGGTCATAATTGACCATGATTTTCGCAAATAAAATATATGTCATACGTTGTAAAAATAATATAATTTGAAACTACATTCAGATACAAAGAAAACGATACAATTTTTGGTGACATACATTCACATTTTGCTTGTCAAATACAGTACGTGGTCAAACTTTGACCGAAAATATGCAAAACAAAAAAATACTTCCAAGACCAGCGCCGCTCTTGTCCTCTGAAACCACAGCCGCTCCTCTCCTGTTCCAATCTAAATCTAGCGCTGCTCCTCTCCTCTTCCATTTCAAAACCACCACCCCTCCTCTCCTGTTCCAATCCAAAACCAGCGTCGCTCCTATTCCGTTCTACTCCAAAACCAGCGCTGCTCCTCTCCTCTTCCATTCAAAAACCACCGTTGGCGAGTGAAGGTGCTGTGGAGAAGTAGATCGATGGAGGAGTACCACCGATACGTGAGGACCGCAGACGGCAACCCTGTGAAGCTAGCTAGGATGTTGGATATACAGTCTTGGTTTGACAACAAGGACCAACTAGCAGCGACGGTGACATCCATGGCCAAATATCTGCAACAAAGTGAAAAGGCGGCGATACTCCCGGAGGGAGTCACACGGGAGTACATAGAGCTGCTCCTCTGGGCCATGGAGCAAACAGATTCACCGAATCCGATCGTGAGGGAGCAGTGGTGGGAGCATCGATCCCAAATGGAGCATCCACCAGAGATTGAAGGATCGAGCATCTACAGGGTGTCGTTTGTGAGGGTGTCGTGCCAGAGTGAGCCGGTGGAGTCTTCGTCGACCGAACCCAACAGCAAGAGGAGAAAAACAATTGGCCCGACGACGCTTCCCCGCCACCCTCTCCCTCACCGTTCACATCATCTCACGGGGCGGCTGTCTGCCGCCGAGGAATAGGAGGGACTGCCCCCCAGCCCAATAGTTCGGCAGGTTGTGAATTGTCAGGAGGAGCTTAGGGTTGTTAGTATTTGCAAGTGTGAATTGTGTTTTGTGTTGTGTATTTTGAAAGTACTTTCAGATATGAATGTCTTTTGAATTTCAGATTTGCAGTATTGAGCATATGAAGTATTTTACGAATTCTAGAGATCTATTTTTAGCACTTAAAAAATGTAGTTTCATAGGAGTGTAAAAGTGCAGACAATGTGATTCTCAGAGAAGAAACTGCAAGTTTTAGTTTCAGATAAGAAACTTGAACTTTCGGAGGCAGAGCATTTATATTAACACGGCCTTATCAAACAGTGTTAACATCATGTTGGAAGTTTTATTCATGGTCTAAACTGGAACTACCAGCCAGTTAACATCATGCCCACACAATGTCGAGTGTGCGAAAAACAAAGAAAATGGGGGATGAAGTTTTGGCAATTTTTGGACGTGGTGTGCATAGATGAAAATTGGGACCCACATGTCAACAAAGGAAGAGGCAAAAAAAATTGGAGATATTTTCTCTACACAAGTGGAATCGAACCCGGGCGGAACAGCTGTGGGGTACTGTCACTCGGCCACTAGGCTAGTTCAGTTGTTTCGTTACTAATAAGGCACTTCCTCAGGTGGTCGGATCTCCTCATGTGCCTTTGTGCGCTCGCCGCGACGCTGCTGTCTGCCTTTGTGAACATGCTGAACAAACGAGAGGAATCTGGAGAGGACTGTACGTGGAGAGGCGGACAGTCAGGACCCACCAGGTCTATGGTTGCACGCAAGCAAGTGCCTCATCGAAAAATACTTCCTCCTAATGCTATATTGACATTGGGGCCCACGGGTTTGTCAACATAGTTACATTTTTTAGGTGCTTCAACATAGTTACTATAGGAGATAAATTCACAACGAAGCCAGGGAGCTGACAGGTATCATTTATTATCACTAGGGCAGCAATTATCAGCTCGGTTTTGGGCTGCCCCATCTAGGCTTTCTTCTTTAACATGCGCAGCCCACGACCTCGGATGGGAGGTCCATAGGCCTGTTTGTATTTTCTTGAGGGCCGTCATGTATCGACCGGCCTATGGACCTCCCATCCGAGGTTTTTTTTCCTGAAACATCGACAACCCAATTTATGTATTTTTTTGAAGAAAACGCAGAGGTCTGTTCTATTTTTCTATATAAGAATAGGAACGCCTGGTCCCACTTATGTTTCCCTTCTAACTATATTATATATATTTAAATTATTTTATATGTTATTATATATTATTGTTATTGTCATCATATATTTAACAGATACTTACATATGTAAGAAAACAATATCCCACATCTTATGTAACGCCCTTGATGCGGCTATATCTCCCACGTGTCGAAGCACGACTAAGAGGCATAACCGCATTGAAAGCAATGTCGCAGGTGAGGTAATCTTTGCAAACAACCCATGTACATAAATAAAGGGGAAAGATACATAGTTGGCTTACACTCGCCATGTCACACAATTACATAAATAAGTCATTACATTCATCCAATACACTCAAGGTCCCACTACGGAACCAAAATAAAGATCAACCCCCAAATGCGACAAAGTCCCCGATCGCCCCAACTAGGCACCACTACTGATCATCTGGAAAAGACTCGTAGTAACGACGAGAGTCTTCATCGAACTCCCACTTGAGCTCGGTCATATCATCTGGAGAGGTATCATTGGTCCTTGCATCTGGTTTTGGAAGTAATCTGTGAGTCACGGGGACTCAGCAATCTCACACCCTCGTGATCAAGACTATTTAAGCTTATAGGTAAGGTAAAGGTATGATGTGGAGCTGCAGCAAGCGACTAGCATATATGGTGGCTAACATATTCGCAAAAGAGAGCGAGAAGAGAAGCAAAGCACGGACGAACAACTATGATCAAGAAGTGATCCTAGAACAACCTACGTCAAGCATTACTCCAACACCGTGTTCACTTCTCGGACTCCGCCAAGAAGAGACCATCACGGTTACACACGCGGTTGGTGCATTTTAATTAAGGTAAACTTTAGGTTTTCTACAACCGGACATTAACAAATTCCCATCTGCCCATAACCGCGGGCACGACTTTCAAAAGTTCAAATCCCTGCAGGGGAGTCCCAACTTAGCTCATCACAAGCTCTCACGGTCAACGAGGGATATTCCTTCTCCCAAGACAATCCGATCAGACTCGGCATCCCGGTTACAAGACATCCTCGACAATGGTAAAACAAGTCCAGCAACACCACCCAAATGTGCCGACAAATCCCGATAGGAGCTGCACATATCTCGTTCTCAGGGCACACCGGATGATCAAGATGTCGGGTAGGCCAGCCCAGAGTAGCCCCTGGTAGCCCTAGACATCGCTCAGTTGGACCAACACTTAGAGAAGCACTAGCCCGGGGCGGGGGGGGGGTTAAAATAAAGATGACCCTTGAGTCTGTGAAACCCAAGGGAAAAGGCTAGGTGGCGAATGGTAAAACCAAAGTTGGGCATTGCTGGAAGAGTTTTATTCAAGGCGAACTGTCAAGGGGTTCCCATTATAACCCAACCATGTAAGGAACGCAAAATCCGGGAACATAACACCGATATGACGGAAACTAGGCGGCAAGGGTGAAACAAAACACTAGGCATAAGGCCGAGCCTTCCACCCTTTACCAAGTATATAGGTGCATTAAGATAAACAAGATAATATTGTGATATCCCAACAATGAAAATGTTCCAACAAGGAACGAACTCCAATCCTCACCTGCAACTAGCAACGCTATAAGAGGGGCTGAGCAAAGCGGTAACATAGCCAAACAACGATTTGCTAGGACAAGGTGGGTTAGAGGTTTGACATGGCAATATGGGAGGCATGATAAGCAAGTGGTAGGCATCGTAGCATAGGCATAGCAAAAGAGCGAGCATCTAGCAAGCAAAGATAGAAGTGATTTCGATGGTATGGTCATCTTGCCTGCAATGTTCTCAGAGTTGCCTTGATCCTCGTAAGCGAACTCAACGGGCTCCTCGTTCACATACTCATCTCCCGGCTCTACCCAAAGCAAGACAACAAGCAAAAGGGAACACAATCAACCACGTGCAATGCTAAAGTAACATGATTGAAAACATGGTATAATATGCGGGATGCGGTATGGGATGCATAGGCATGATTTGGAAAGGAATGATAGAACCTGGCCTCAACATGGAAATCCAAGAGTGCCACTGGAAAGGTGAGTTGATTTCAGTCGAAATCGACATAAAGATCACCGGAATTGGATGCACGGTTTGGAAATGGCAAGCAAAACAAATATGGCACCGGTCTGCGATTAAGAACAAGTAGCCTTCTAAATGCATCAAGATAAATAAGCTACTGGACTCAAACATGACAACAAAATACATGGCAGGGATCCACTCATGATGCTTGACAAAAGATGAACACTGAGCTATGGCTAATTCACTCTATAACAGGTTCAAACAAGCATGGAAAAAGAGCAAAAGATTACTGGTTACAGACTTGGTGAAATTATTAGCATATCAGGAATTTATCATCAGGAAGCAATCTTTGGAGCATGAAAACTACATGCTACAGGAACACATCATGGCAAAGGAAGGCATGGCATGAAGCTACTCTAAGGATATAACAAAAGTCCCTTAGTGACCAATGCTGACACACACAGTACTCGAAGGATTTATAACAGAGTAGCTATCACACACTTACTACATCGAATGTCTCAAGAGAGAACTTATTACAATAATATGGCTCAAGGCCATCTAATACGATAACAGCGAAAGGCTTGGAAGACAAAGTGAGTCTGTAAACTCCAACGGCATAGCTGAGCTGCATGGCAATGACCTAACGAACCTTACTCCTCGTCTAAAATGTCTGCAACATAATACGTTGCAGCCCGAAAACGGGTCAGCACATGGAATATGCTGGCAAAGTAACACGGTAGAGTAAGAACAGAATAATACTATCACTACATGCATATTTGGCTGGTGGAAAGCTGTATGGTTATCGTTTTTGCGAAAAGCCAATTTTTCCCTACAACAAAGGAATAGATTTTAATTTAACTATCACGGTGGTTGAACAACATTGAGAAGGTACCCCCAACTCAATCCCAATTAAAGTGATTAACAACCCAACAATATTAATTAAAAGTGATGAGATACATGTGATAACCCAAGAACTAGATACTCAAGATTGTCCATAACCGGGGACACGGCTAACCATGATTAGATTGTACACTCTGCTAAGGTTTGCGCACTTTTCCCGACAAGACTCGATCGCCTCTGTTGGATTTCTCGCACTGCATGGTGTTTGAGAAACGGATGACCGAGACACAGTCTTTCAGAAACGTTAACTCTCTACTCCGGGTAGACCATACCAAACCTACAAAACCCACTACCTGCTGATCTACCTCTTGAAGAGCTTCACGTAACTTACTCAGCTATCCTAGAGCCCATAATAGCTTGTGGCTGCACACAGAACTTCCAGAAATGTTAACTCTCTACTCCGGGTAGACCATACCAAACCTACAAAACCCACTACCTACTAATCTACCTCTTGAAGAGCTTCACATAACTTACTCAGCTATGCTAGAGCCCATAATAGCTTGTGGCTGCACACGGAGCCACAAGCTATTATGGGTTCTAGCATAGCTGAGTAAGTTACGTGAAGCTCTTGAAGAGGTAGATCAGCAGGTAGTGGGTTTTGTAGGTTTGGTACACCGTGGGAGTGGTGCGCCATTACTAGTTGAACTAGTAATGGCGCACCACTCCCACGGTGCGCCATTAGTAAAAATTTAGTAAAAAAAACTTTAAATTTTTTTTCAGAACTACTAATGGCGCACCGTGGGAGTGGTGCGCCATTACTAGTTGAACTAGTAATGGCACACCACTCCCACGGTGCGCCATTAGTAAAAAAAATTTAATTTTTCTTTTCAAAACTACTAATGGCGCACCGTGGGCGTGGTGCGCCATTACTAGTTGAACTAGTAACTTGGCCAGCACTTCCACCGAATGCACACCCCCCCCCCCCCGTGGACCGCCTTTTCTGTTAAAAAAAATAAAAATAAATGATGGAAATGTCAAAAAAATAAAAGAAAATAAGTTTCCCATGTGATATGTGGTCTAGTTGTTGTGAAAATTTACAAATATGAATTTCGACTTTATTTGCGAAATCTCTCGAGAATTTGTAAAATGGGCATAACTTTTGCGTACGAACTCGGATGAAAAAGTTTTTTATATGAAAAATCATCTACTCGAAAAGTTACATCCGAATTTAACTGGGGGAACCCTGTTAAACATTTTCAAAATCCCCAAAAACCTAACAGAAAAAAGTTATGGGGCTTCTAAGATCCGCAGGCAAAAAAATTAAAAAAATTTCAAACTTACTAGTGGCGCACTGTATGCTAGGTGCGCCACTAGTAACAGAAAAAAAATTGGTTTTGAAAAAAAATTTGAATTATTTTTCAAAATATGATACGTAATATGATCGGGAAGTTTGAAATATTTTTTCAAAATTTCATCATACTCATGAACATGAACAAAGTCCTAGACATCAGCAAGGTTTAATAGGATTGATATGATAGATATATCAACAAGTGCCTGTGAAGTGAGGTGGTGGTGGGGTTGGATAGAACTATGAAGTTAAGCGTGCTTGGGCTGGAGTAGTGTGAGGATGGGTGACCACTTGGGATGTTTGACCACAAAGTGCGATTTGACCTGAGATTAAGCATATTGACTCGAGATTAAGCCATAGTGACCCGAGATTAAGAAAAAAATAAAAAAAAATTGAATTTTAAAAAAAATGAAAAAAAATTTGATTTTTTTTTGAAAAAAATGAAAAAAAATTGAATTTTTTTAAAAAAATGAAAAAAAATTGAAAAAAAATTATTACTAATGGCGCACTTCTATGTGGTGCGCCATTACCACCTCTAGGCATACTAATGGCGCACTACTGGTGCGCTTTTAGTATCTGGTATACTAATGGCGCACCAGTGGTGCGCCATTAGTAAAAAATACTAGTGGCGTGCTATTAGTAGGCCTTTTCCTAGTAGTGATCTGAGGTTGGGTCGCTGCAGTGGCGCTGTCGCCGCTGGCACCATCAAGAGCCGAGCGACGGTGCGGTCCACATCATCATCACCCATGCCAAGCACTGCTACGGAGGCCATAGCGCGGGCCCAGCTGCTGCTGAGGTTTCTGCCAGCGGCTGAGCAGATGGACAAGTGGCATGCCACCATCGATAGTCTGCTCCATTTCGCCGAGGCTGGGGGCTCGCAGCAAGCTGGCCTACCACGGCCTCCCCAAGCAACGATGACGGCTCGTGCTGCTTCTTGTCGGAAGGGGCCACCCGCATGGTGCAGTTCCCACCGCGACAACTAGCGCGAGGGCGGCAGAATCAAGAGCCTGACAACGTCTCAATGGCCTCCTCTGAACCTCGAGCACATCAAGGCCAACGGCGAGCCCCGAAGTATAGGCGGAGGCGAGACACGCGCGTCATCATTGAGCAGCGCCGTGACGACCCCCATCGGGCCAATGGGTGCGACGGACCCGACGTTGAAAAGCCCGTGCTCGAGGTTGGTCGGTGCTTGCCCTTTGTGGTTGGGTGCCCTGCCTTTACTCATGAGTTGCGGCAAGTTCGTTGGTGATACGTCTCCAACGTATCTATAATTTTTGATTACTCCATGCTATATTATCTACTGTTTTGAATGTTTACGGGCTTTATTATACACTTTTATATCATTTGTGGGACTAACCTATTAACCCAGAGCCCAGTGCCAGTTTCTGTTTTTACCCAGTTTTAGGGTTTCGAAGAAAAGGAAAATCAAACGGAGTCCAATTGACCTGAAACTTCACGTAACTCATTTTTGGAAGGAAAGAAGCCCAGAAGACTTGGAGTGCACGTCGGGGGATCTGCGAGGAGGTCACGAGGCAGGGGGGCGCGCCCACCCCCCTGGGCGCACCCTCCACCCTCGTGAGCCCCTCGTGGCTCCCCTGACGTACTTCTTCCGCCTATATATCTCCACATACCCTAAAAACATCCGTGAGCACAATAGATCGGGAGTTCCGCCGCCAGAAGCCTCCGTAGCCACCGAAAACCAATCTAGACCCGTTCCAGCACCCTGCCGAAGGGGGCAATCCTTCTCCGGTGGCCATCTTCATCATTCCGGTGCTCTCCATGACGAGGAGGGAGTAGTTCTCCATCGGCGCTGAGGGTATGTACCAGTAGCTATGTGTTTGATCTCTCTCTCTCTCTCTCTCGTGTTCTTGAGGTGATACGATCTTGATGTATCGCGAGCATTGCTATTATATTTGGATCCTATGATGTTTCTTCCCCCTCTACTCTCTTGTAATGGATTGAGTTTCCCCTTTGAACTTATATTATCGGATTGAGTCTTTAAAGATTTGAGAACACTTGATGTATGTATTTCCGTGCGTATCTGTTGTGACAATGGGATACCACGTGATTCACTTGATGTATGTTTTGGTCATCAACTTGCGGGTTTCGCCCATGAACCTATACATAGGGGTTGGCACACGTTTTCGTCGTGATTCTCCGGTAGAACTTTGGGGCACTCTTTGAGGTCCTATGTGTTGGTTGAATAGATGAATCTGAGATTGTGTGACGCATATCGTATAATCATACCCACAGATACTTGAGGTGACATTGGAGTATCTAGGTGACATTAGGGTTTTGGTTGATTTGTGTCTTAAGGTGTTATTCTAGTACAAACTCTAGGGCTGTTTGTGACACTTATAGGAATAGCCCAACGGATTGATTGGAAAGAATAACTTTGAGGTGGTTTCGTACCCTACCATAATCTCTTCGTTCGTTCTCCTCTATTAGTGACTTTGGAGTGACTCTTTGTTGCATGTTGAGGGATAGTTATGTGATCTAATTATGTTAGTATTGTTGAGGGAACTTACACTAGCAAAAGTATGAACCCTAGGCCTTATTTCCACGCATTGCAATACCGTTTACGCTCACTTTTATCATTCATTACCTTGCTGTTTTTATAATTTGAGATTACAAATACCTTTATCTACCATCCATATTGCACTTGTATCACCATCTCTTCGCCGAACTAGTGCACCTATACAATTTACCATTGTATTGGGTGTGTTGGGGACACAAGAGACTCTTTGTTATTTGGTTGCAGGGTTGCTTGAGAGAGACCATCTTCATCCTACGCCTCCTACGGATTGATAAACCTTAGGTCATCCACTAGAGGGAAATTTGCTACTCTCCTACAAACGTTTGCACTTGGAGGCCCAACAACATCTACAAGAAGAAGGTTGTGTAGTAGACATCAAGCTCTTTTCTAGCGCCGTTGCCGAGGAGGTGAGTGCTTGAAGGTATATGTCGGATTTGGGTTCCGGCAGACCCTTGAGGTTTGAACACTGGGGTGCGCACGGAGATTTCGCCTCCTGCCTACCTGCACTCCTCCGCCTTGCTAGGATCTAAACTAAGGAAAGAACAACACAAGAGACGCAGGGTTTATACTGGTTCTGGCCACCGTTGTGGTGTAATACCCTACTCCAGTGTTTGGTTTGATGGATTGCCTCTTGGGCTGATGATGATGAACAATACAAGGAAGAACAGCCTCACGAGGGTCTGTTCTTGGCTGGGGCGATGAACTGCTGGGAGGAGCTCAGTCACCCCTCTCTCTCTCTCTACCTGATCTTCCCTATCCTTTGATCCCTCTCTTTTCTTCCCCCCTCAGCTCTGTGGGTGGCTGGTCCTATTTATAGAGGCCCTAGTCCTCTTCCCAAATATCGAGCGGGAAGGGAGCCATCAATGGTGGGCTAATTTGAAGGGGGACAACTAGTATCAGCTATCCTGACAAAAGTAGTCTTCGCCTGCGCAAAGCTCTGGTGATGACGCCGTCTTGGGCTCCACGGTGACCTCCGTCTCGTAGTCCTCCTGGTCTTGGTCTCGTTGCACCGAAATGGCAACCTTTGCCTGATGCCTCGGTACTCCGCGGCTGCGCTTGCCCCCCTTCCACCAAAGAGGAAGGGAGGACACTGCGCGGGCTGGCACCCGCCTGGCACCCCTGGTCGTCATGGCTTGCGTCACGGGCACCTCATGAGGTACCCCGCCTTGATTTCTCCGCCTCCTCGTGAGCCAGCCTGACGAGGCCGCGCCTGAGGAAGCTCCGCGTCGTCCGCCCCGCGAGTCTCGGCCCCTCGCGAGGGTCTTGGGTTTGTGTTGGTGAAGATGGGCCGCGCTGTGCCTCCCTTTGAGCCACGCCGCAGGCCGCAGGCAGGCAAGTCTGGGGACCCCCATTCCCAGAACACCTACAGTAGCCCCCGGGCCCAAGGCGCGCCCGGACTTGGCCGTGCAGGGAGGCGGAAGGGCAAGAGCGAAGCGCCGCGGGCCCTAACAGCCTGCGACCTTGGGCGCCGCGTGGCGGTTGATTGGACGTGGGCGCCTCCACTTCCCCATGGCACCTCGGCAACCGCACGGACTGGACAAGTCCCTGTATGCAAAGTGGGTCATGATTACCTGCAATCGTGGAGGTCGGCGGTTGGCCTTCGCCGGCCATAAGTACGGAACGGCGCGCGCCCTTCCAGTCCATCCCCCCTTGCTTCTCCTTCTTCTCGATCCTTGCTCCGTCTTGCTGCGATGGCTCCGATCCGCCGGTTCTCGACGGCACAGAAGGGAAAAGCTCCCCGAGAGATACCAGACCCACTCCCGCCGAAGAAACGGCACATCCCCCGTGGCCCGGACGAGGGGGCCTTTCAGGTGGTTTCGAGGCCTTGGTGCGAGCGGGTGCCGCCGGCGTTCCCGCTGCCATTGTACGCCCACGTCGAGGGCCCCGAAGGAGTTGATGCTGACCGCCACGGGTGGCGCCGCCGTTGGCGCCGGCGGGTCATGAAGGTGTGGGTCGTCCCCCCTGGGGTCCACACCGAGGGCTCCTCCCGAGAGTTCGTGCTTCACGTCGCCATTCCTCTTCAGTCTTGGATCCGCCTTCCTCCCTTCTTCGCCTCCATCATCCCGCAGGGGGAGCCCCTGGAGCTCTGGCTGCAGCACGCCGGCTGCAGCACCCTCGTGACCGAGGCAGAGGTCGCGGTCGTTGCCCCGGGCAAGGTCTTCATGACTCGGGGCTGGAGAGAGATCACCCGGGTTTGCAGGGTAAGGGGCGTCTTCGCGGTCCACTTGGATTACGACGGTGCTTCGGTGATGCTCTTCAAGGTCTTCGATGCGAGCGGGCGCCGGCTGGAGTGCTGCCCTGGGGAAGGTGGCCAGGACCCTGCCGCGACGAGGACTGGGCCCGCCAATCGCTCCCGTGGCGGCTCCTCAGGCGGTGGAGGCGTCGGAGGTTCCAGCGACTCCGGCGAGCTCTTTGCGACTCCGGAGATGAGCGACGATAGCTACGAGCCCCCGAGCCGGCGCCGCTCCTGGAGCAGGGCGGGCTCGTCAGGCCACCTCCGACTCTGATCTGGATGGGGTTGGCGTTGGTGCTTGACGACCCACTGTTGATGATGGCGTCTTTTGTAGGGTCGTGCGTAGTTTGTGTCCCTTTAGGATCTGTTCCCTGCGAGGAATCAAAAATGCGTCCCGTGGGGGCTTGTAAGGTGCCTGTGATCCTGTTTTTTTATATAACCCTTGTCGTAGAATTGCGCGAGTTGCTCATTCCGCCTTAGCTCAGTCCTCCCTTTCGAACCTCACGAGGGCTTGGTGCTCTGCGCTGACAAGTCCCAGTCCCAAGGTGGCTTCAGCCGTCGCTGGTATGCCAGGTCGCGATGCCGTGGTCAATGCCAGGAGGTGAGCGACCCGGAGTACGGTAAGAGCCCCTGAGTCGCGATGCTCAGGAGGTCCCCTTTAGCGCCCAAGCAGCCGTCGTTTGGTGAGAAAGGAGAGCGGCGTTGCTAACACGTGATAGCGTTAGGTGCGGGGATGGTGCCACGGCAGCTGGCACTTCCAGGTGATGACTTATCTCAAGGATCAGGGGCCGCTCTCTGGTGTGTCGCCGGGTCCGTGCATCGGCAGGCGCGAGGTTGCTCGGTGAGGTCCTCGTGTGTCTCTCCCCTCTCGCCTTTGCTCCCCTTTCTGCTCTACGTCCTCGGGTCCCAGCCCTCGAGCGAGTCTCAGCCGTCGCTGGTATGCCAGGTCGCGATGCCGTGGTCAAGGCCAGAGGGTGAGGGCTGGAGAGCTAGTAGGAGCCCTGAGTCGCGATGCTCAGGCACCCCCCCCCTTTAACGAGCAAGCGGTTCGTGTGGACGAGAGCGCAGGTGACACCGCAAGGGCCTCGCCTGACGCAGCCCCTTCAGGAGGTCCACCAGGTCCATCATAGAAAAAACAAGGGGTTGCATGACAATTGACAGTCAGCCGTTGGTTTCTTCCGAGGGGTAGTGAGGCACTGAAGGCTTGACGAGGTGATGCTATGCGGGGCTACCACGGCCAGAGCTCAGCCATCCACGTTTGTCGGCGTTGCAGGGACGGACCCATGCGCAAGCGTCGTGCCATTTGTGAGCAGCTCCGTTAGTTGGCGTCAGCTGAGCAGCAACTAGGTAAATAACATTAGCTGTGAAGGAGTGGATTCGTTCAAATAGATGCTGGGAATGCGGACATCACTGGATTAGGCCCGAGCGACTTGGGGGGTCATGCAGCCCGAGGGGCGCCCCCAACAAGGTAATCTAACAACATGGAATAAAAAAGGGATACACGCCGCAGGGACGGACTCACGCGGCCTGGGAATAATGCAGCCCTAGGGGGGGCACTCCCAGCTGGAAATAAAACTCGAAAGATGTCCCCTGATGATGTTGAGGACGAAGGAGCGTTGATGTAGCAGGCTCGGTGGGCTGCGGAAGCCGATTCTCACGAGCCCCCAGGCCCAGGGGCCTCGGGAGGCTCCGGAGGCGCTGGCGGCTCCTCACGGGCCATCTCCATCCCTGCCAGGGCTGCAGAATGCCTGGCCTCTCGTGCCCCCGTGATGCCCCTCACGAGGCGCTGGTACGTGTCAGCCTCATTCGGCAAGCCGTAAGGCATGCGAACGTAGTTGTGGGGTGGGCCTCCGCAGCGCCCCACTCGCGAGGGCCAGAGGCGCTCTAGAGAGGCGACTCGGTTGAGCCTTGGTATGTCGATGCAGACGCGCAGCCCACCATCCTCGCTTGGATGGGGAGCCACTGCTGGTAGGCGGCGGCCGCCTTTCATGACTCTTGACTCCTGTAGCTCCTGAATGGCCTTGCTGACGAACTCCTGAGGTTCTGGGTCTCCTTGCCTTGCTCCTTCTTGAGGGAAACGTGCTTCGAAACACGCCACCATGTGGTTCCCAAGCGCCACCCTCGTGACCCTAGCTAGGTCGGTGGCCCTCCAGGGGATAGCCCCCGAGCACTGCCTGAGGAGGGCGTCGGGCGCGCTTTCCTATGCGATGGAAGGAGGTTCCCCTTGGGCAGGCACGGGCCCAGAGGGGCCTGCCTCCTGAGTGGTTGGGCCGGACGGTGTCTTCTTCTTCTTAGGGGCGGTCTCGGGAGGCCTCCTGCTACCACGATCTGGGTCTTCCAGTGACGCGGCCTGAAAGGCTCGTTCTAGGGAACACACCGCGTCCATCTCTTCACAGGGCACCGTGATGACTCCGCCGCTTCCTGGCATCTTGAGGACGTTGTAGCCGTGGTGAGTTACGGCCATGAACTTGGCCGGCGCTGTGTACCCGAGGATGGCGTTGTACGGCAGGCGAATGTGAGCGACGTCGAAGTCGACGAGCTCGGTGCGGTAGTTGCCGCGTGCCCCGAAGGTGACGGGGAGGCGGACCTGCCCAATCGGGACCGTGGAGCCGTCGGTGATACCGGAGAAAGGCTTGGTTGGCTGAAGCTGGCTGTAGGGCACTTGGAGGTTGTTGAATGTCTGCACGGGCAGGACGTTGAGCCCTGCCCCGCCATCGATGAGGGTCTTGGTGACCACCACGTTGCTGACGATCGGGGAGCAAAGCATCGGGAGAACTCCGGCTATAGCCGCACACTTGAGCTGATCTGCTGAGCTGAACGTGATGGCGCACGCCGACCACCTGAGAGGGCGCGTGGCTTCGAGCCTGGGGAGGACCGCGTTCACTTCACGGGCGAACTGCATGAAGATGCGCTGAGAGGCTGGGGCTTGTGCCCCGCCCAGGATGCAGGCGATCGCGCGCGGCTCCTGGAAGCCCCCAGCCCCCTCGTCCTGGTGGCGGTCCCCGTTTCTCCTTGGCTGCGGCGGCAGCGGTAGGAGGCCTGCGTTGCCTTGCGGGCGATCCTCGCGAGGCTGATCCCTCCAGTCTCCCTCGCGAGGCTGATCCCTCCAGCCTCCCTCGCGAGGCGGGTCTTGCCAGCGATCCTCGCGAGGTTGATCGTGCCACCCTTGGCGCGGGCCACGGTCTTCCCAGCGTCCTGCGTTCCTTCCTCCTCCTTGGCCGTAGCCCCGGTCACTGCGGTCAGGAGGACGGCCGATCCTTCCTTCTCGCATGGCTCGGAGCTCTTGACACTCATTGGTGTTGTGGGTGTGGAGGTCGTGGTACACACAGTACCGGCTGCCCTTGGAAGGTTCGGGCTGATCTCTGCCCCGCTTGGTGTCTGGTTCTGCCGCGAGCACGACAGCCCCCTTGCGCTTCACATCCTTGGCCTTGGGCTTCTTCTCTTTTGGGTCTGCGGCAGGCAGCTCGAGGAGGGAGAGACGCCCTTCCTCGGCCCTAGTGCACTTGGTTGCCAGGTTGAACAGTTCCAAGGAAGTGCACAGGTCTTCATGCATCGCCAGCTCCTCCTTCATCTTGACGTCGCGCACGCCGTCGGAGAAGGCCAAGATGATGGCCTCCTCAGTCACCTTGGGAATCCAGAGGCGCGCGTTGTTGAAGCGCTGGATGTACTTCTGCAGGGTCTCCCCGGGCTGTTGCTTGATGCGGCGCATGTCGCTCACGGCGGGTGGCCGGTCGCGAGTGCCTTGGAAGTTGGTGATGAAGCGGGTGCGCATCTCGTCCCAGGAGGAGATTGTGCCTGGAGCCAGGTTCAGGAGCCAGGTGCGGGCCCCGTCCTTGAGTGCCATGGGGAACCAGTTCGCCATGACCTTCTCGTCTCCGTTGGCAGCTTCGATGCCCAGCTCGTAGAGCTGGAGGAACTCCGCAGGGTCTGCCGTGCAGTCGTAGCGAGGAGGCAAGTCTGGCTTGAACTTGCCGGGCCACGCGACACTGCGTAGCTCGGCGGTGAAGGCGCGGCAGCCTGCTGTGGCCACGGGAGGCCTTGCATGACGGGGAGCTTGGTCTTGCATGTCCCCACATGTTGCAGCTGGGAGCAGCGCGGGGTCTTGAAGCGCGGGAGCAGGAGCATGGTCGCGACGTGCTGGAGCAGGGAGCGCCCCGGCAGCTTCTTGCGGGCGAGGGACTTCTTGACAGCTCTGCTCTTGCTGCGCTGGCGCCTGATGGAGCGGGTTCCGCCCAGGGGCCACGTGCCTTGGAGCCATGGCGCCTTCCTGAGGAGGAGGCGGCCGGGGCGCCGCCGGAGCATCATTGCCCGCGCGGGGCGGGGTGTGGTGCAGCAGAACGGACGGCGCAGGAGAGCCCCCTGCGGCACGGACAAGCTCGGCAACGCGGTCGAGCCATTCTTCGTAGACGTCGTCGACGGGACGGTAGCGCAGGAGCTCGTTCGTTGCGATGAGGGCAGCCCGAGCCTCCATGGGCGCGCGGAGCGCGTGGGACGAAGAACCAGCTGGGGTGAGCGAGGGTGTTGCGGTGCGGCCGTCTTGCCGCACGGACGGATGCTGGGACGATGCTTGCTGCTCGTCCCCCATCGGGCCGGTGGCGGCGTTGGTGGCAGGTGACGGGGAACGGCGAGGACGCCCGCCGACAGGGGCCGTCCGGGTGACGCGAGAAACGAGCGTGGCCCGGCGCTCGGCGCGGGCCCGACGAGCGTCAGACATGGGCGTGATGGTCGGAGGAGAACGGGGTGGTGGAAGACGAATCCCGGCGCACCCCTACCTGGCGCGCCAAATGCCGGATTTCGGGTTCCGGCAGACCCTTGAGGTTCGAACACTGGGGTGCGCGCGGAGATTTCGCCTCCTGCCTACCTGCACTCCTCCGCCTTGCTAGGATCTAAACTAAGGAAAGAACAACACAAGAGACGCAGGGTTTATACTTGTTCGGGCCACCGTTGTGGTGTAATACCCTACTCCAGTGTGTGGTGTGGTGGATTTCCTCTTGAGCTGATGATGATGAACAATACAAGGAAGAACAGCCTCATGAGGGTCTGTTCTTGGCTAGGGCGATGAACTGCTGGGAGGAGCTCAGTCACCCTTCTCTCTCTACCTGATCTTCCCTATCCTTCGACCCCTCTCTTTTCTTCGCCCCCGGCTCTGTGGGTGGCTGGTCCTATTTATAGAGGCCCTGGTCCTCTTCCCAAATATCGAGCGGGAAGGGAGCCAACAATGGCGGGCTAATCTGAAGGGGGACAGCTAGTATCAGCTATCCTGACAAAAGTAGTCTTCGCCTGCACAAAGCTCTGGCGATGACGCCGTCTTGGGCTCCACGGTGACCTCCATCTCGTAGTCCTCCTGGTCTTGGTCTCGTTGCACCAAAATGGCAACCTTTGCCCGATGCCTCGGTACTCCGCAGCTGCGCTTGCCCCCCTTGCACCAAAGAGGGAGGACACTGCGTGGGCTGGCACCCGCCTGGCACCCCTGGTCGTCATGGCTTGCGTCATGGGCACCTCGTGAGGTACCCCGCCTTGATTTCTCCACCTCCTCGTGAGCCAGCCTGACGAGGCCGCGCCTAAGGAAGCTCTGCATCGTCCACCCCGTGAGGCTCGGCCCCTCGCGAGGGTCTTGGGTTTGTGTTGGTAAAGATGGGCCGCGCTGGGCCCCCCTTTGAGCGACGCCGCAGGCTGCAGGCAGGCAAGTCTGGGGACCCCCGTTCCCAGAATGCCGACAGTATATCTTTAGATCTTGCAATCGAGTCTTTTAGTTTCTTGTTTTATCACTAGTTTAGTTTATAAAAGAAAATTAAAAAATGGAATTAAGTTTGCCTCGTACGCTTTATCTTTTTAATATCTATCGTGAGAATAAGGATTTCGATAATTGTGCTCAAGTGCTAGAAGAAGAATGCATTAGAATGTTTGGCACTACATATTTGAATGATGAGCATGATTGCAATGTTCTTAGTATAAATTCCATGAATATCCATGATGCTAATGATATGCAAAGCCACAATCTTGGGGAAGCTAGATTTGATGAAGATGATATTTTTTGTCCCCCATGTTTTGATGAGAAAATTCATTATGATGAAATCATGACTCCTATTTATGATGATTATATTGATGAAAGTGGATTTGGAGAGGTCATGACTTTATTTTGTGATGAATCCACTATTTCGGAAGAGGTTCCAATTGATTATGAGAACAAAGTTGCTATCTATGATGATTATTGTGATGACTTGTATGCTATAAAGAATAATGATATCCATGAAACTTTTCATCATGATTTTAGTTTTCAATTGGATTATGCCTCACATGATAGTTATTTTGTTGAGTTTGGTCCCACTATTATTCATGAGGAGAATTTTGCTTGTGTGGAGAGTAATAAAATTTCTATGCTTGTAGATCATGAAAAAAATGCTTTAGGTGCTGGTTATATTGTTTAATTCATTCATGATGCTACTGAAAATTATTATGAGGGAGGAATATATGCTTGTAGAAATTGCAATAATATCAAGTTTCCTCCCTATGTGCTTAAAGTTTTGAAGTTATGCTTGTTTTACCTTCCTATGCAAGTTGATTCTTGTTCCCACAAGTTGTTTGCTCACAAAATCCCTATGCATAGGAAGTGGGTTAGACTTAAATGTGCTAGTCATATTCTTCATGATGCTCTCTTTATGTTACAATTCTTATCTTTTATGTGAGCATCATTGAAATCATCATGCCTAGCTAGGGGCGTTTAACGATAGCGCTTGTTGGGAGGCAACCCAATTTTATTTTTGTTCCTGTTTAAAAATAAATAATTTATCTAGCCTCTGTTTATATGTGGTTTTATGCTTTTAATTAGTGTTTGTGCCAAGTAGAACCGTTGGGAAGACTTGGGGAAAGTCTTGTTGATCATGCTGTAAAAAACAGAAACTTTAGCGCTCACGAGAATTGCTGCCATTTTTATTAGGAGAGTGCTATTTATTTAATTATTTTCGAAGATGATTAATAGATAAATTCCTCACGTCCAGCAATTTATTTTAGAATTTTTGGGGATCCATATCTTGCGCTAGCTACAGATTACTACAGACTGTTCTGTTTTTTGACAGATTCTGTTTTTCGTGTGCTGTTTGCTTATTTTGATGAATCTATGGCTCGTAAAATAGTTTATAAACCATAGAGAAGTTTGAATACAGTAGGTTTAACACCAATATAAATAAAGAATGAGTTCATTACAATACCTTGAAGTGGTCTTTTGTTTTCCTTCGCTAACGGAGCTCACGAGATTTTCTACTTTCAGTTTTGTGTTGTGAAGTTTTCAAGTTTTGGGTAAAGATTCGATGGACTATGGAATAAGGAGTGGAAAGAGCCTAAGCTTGGTGATTCCCAACGCACCCCAAGGTAATATTCAAGGACAACCAAGAGCCTAAGCTTGGGGATGCCCCGGAAGGCATCCCCTCTTTCATCATCGTTCATCGTTAACTTTACTTGGAGCTATATTTTTATTCACCACATGATATGTGTTTTGCTTGGAGCGTCAATTTATTTTGTTAGGATTTGCTTGCTGTTATTTAGAACAATGTTTTGCATCTTTTATTTCAATAAAAGTGGCATTGATAGTCTTTACTATGCCTATTTTAGAAGTCCACATGTTGCTGCTTGAAAATAGAAAGTTTACCACTGTTGCAATAATTCCCTAGAAAAGTCAGAATGTGATAAAGTGTTTAAACCTTTTTAATATTAAGCTCTGATAAATTGACTATAGTGGGAATTTTCTTTCATAATTTTTGGAGCTAGGGAAGTATGGATGTTGCAGCATTCTTTACAGACTATCATGTTTAGGCAGATTGCTGTTATGTTTGCATTGTTTGCATATGCTTGCTTCTTTAATGATTCCATTTGAGGATAGGACTATTAAATATGCAGAGGAATTTAGTATGCAATGTTGAATAATTATTGTAGTGATTTTCTAAAGTAGAGTATGATAAGGTTTTTGCAATGGTTTATACTAACTTATCTCACGAGTCCTTGTTGAGTTATGTGTTGATGAAGCTTTTGAGATTTAGGGAGACCATGATATGAGAGGAATTAAGGAGACACAAAAGCTCAAGCTTAGGGATGCCCAAGGCATCCCAAGATAATATTTCAAGAAGTCTCAAGCATCTAAGCTTGGGGATGCCCCGGTTGGCATCCCACCTTTCTTCTTCAACAACTATCGGTTAGTTTCGGTTGATCCTAAGTTTTTGCTTCTTCACATGATGTTTGCTATTCTTAGATGTCATTTTCTTTTGATTTTCTTGATTTTGAATAAAGTACCAAGATCTGAAATATTTAAATGTTAGAGAGTCTTCACATAGTTGCATACTTATTCAACTACTCATTGATCTTCACTTATATCTTTTGGAGTAGTTTGTCGATGCTCTAGTGGTTCACTTATATCTTTTAGAGCATGGTGGTAGTTTTATTTTGAAGAAATAGATGAAATCTCATGCTTCACTTAGATTATTTTGAGAGTCTTAAATAGCATGGTAATTTGCTTAAAATCCTAATATGCTAGGTATTTAAGATTAGTAAAAACTTTCATATAGAGTATTGAATACTAAGAGAAGTTTGATGCTTGATGACTGTTTTGAGATATGGAGGTAATAATATCAAAGTCGTGCTAGTTGAGTAGTTGTGAATTTGAGGAATACTTGTGTTGAAGTTTGCAAGTCCCGTAGCATGCACGTATGGTAAACGTTGTGTAACAAATTTGAAACATGAGGTGTTATTTGATTGTCCTCCTTATGAGTGGCGGTCGGGGACGAGCTATGGTCTTTTCCAACAAATCTATCCCCCTAGGAACATGCGCGTAGTGCCGAGGTTTTTGATGACTTGCAGATTTTTGCAATAAGTATGTGAGTTCTTTATGACTAATGTTGAGTCCACAGATTATATGCACTCTCACCCTTCCATCCTTGCTAGCCTCTTCGGTACCGTGCATTGCCCTTTCTCACATTGAGAGTTGGCGCAAACTTCACCGGTGCATCCAAACCTCATGATATGATACACTCTGTCACACATAAACCTCCTTATATCTTCCTCAAAACAGCCACCATAACTACCTATTATGGCATTTCCATAGCCATTCCGAGATATATTGCCATGCAACTTTCCATCATTCCGTTCATCATGACACATTCATCATTGTTATATTGCTTAGCATGATCATGTAGTTGACATTGTATTTGTGGCAAAGCAACCGTTCATAATACTTTCATACATGTCAATCTTGGTTCATTGCATATCCCGGTACACCGCCGGATGCATTCATATAGAGTCATACTTTGTTCTAGTATCGAGTTGTAATCATTGAGTTGTAAATAAATAGAAGTGTGATGATCATCATTATTAGAGCATTGTCCAAAGTGAGGAACCAAAAAAAGGCCATAAAAAATAGAAGACCCAAAAAAAGAGAAAGGCCATAAAAAAAGAAAAGGCCCAAAAAAATGAGAGAAAAAGAGAGAAGGGACAATGTTACTATCCTTTTACCACACTTGTGCTTCAAAGTAGCACCATGATCTTCATAGTAGAGAGTCTCTCATGTTATCACTTTCATATACTAGTGGGAACTTTTCGTTATAGAACTTGGCTTGTATATTCCAACAATGGGCCTCCTCAAGTGCCCTAGGTCTTCGTGAGCAAGCAAGTTGGATGCACACCCACTAGTTTCTTTTGTTGAGCTTTCATACATTTACAGCTCTAATGCATCCGTTGCATGGCAATCCCTACTCCCTGCATTAACATCAATCGATGGGCATCTCCATAGCTCATTGATTAGCCTCGTTGATGTGAGACTTTCCTCCTTTTTTGTCTTCTCCACATAACCCCCCTCATTATATTCTAGTCCACCCATAGTGCTATATCCATGGCTCGCGCTCATGTATTGCGTGAACATTTATACGTTTGAGATTACTAAAGTATGAAACAATTGCTTGGCTTGTCATCGGGGTTGTGCATGATGAGAGCATTCTTGTGTGACGAAAATGGAGCATGACTAAATTATATGATTTTGTAGGGATGAACTTTCTTTGGCCATGTTATTTTGGGAAGACATAATTGCTTAGTTAATATGCTTGAAGTATTATCATTTTTCTGTCAATATTAACTTTTTTCTTGAATCTTTTGGATCTGAATATTCATACCACAATTAAGAAGAATTACATTGAAATTATGCCAACTAGCATTCCACATCAAAAATTCTTTCTTTTATCATTTACCTACTCGAGGATGAGCAGGAATTAAGCTTGGGGATGCTGATACGTCTCCAACATATCTATAATTTTTTATTGCACCATGCTATATGATCTACTATTTTGAATGTTTATGGGATTTATTATACACTTTTATATCATTTTTGGGACTAACCAATTAACCCAGAGCCCAGTGTCAGTTCCTGTTTTTACCCTGTTTTAGGGTTTCGAAGAAAAGGAAAATCAAACGGAGTCCAATTGACCTGAAACTTCACGGAACTCATTTTTGAAAGTAAAGAAGCCTAGAAGACTTGGAGTGCACGTCGGGGGATCTGCGAGTAGGTCACGAGGCAGGGGGGCGCGCCCACCCCCCTGGGCGCGCCCTCCACCCTCGTGAGCCCCTCGTGGTCCCCCTGACGTACTTCTTCTGCCTATATATCTCCATTATCAGGACCCCGATTCCAAGTCACATCGATCTAGCCGGTAACACCTCATATCACTTTGCGGCTCACGCACGGTATTCCCACGGGTGTCGCCTTACCATGGCCCAGGACCATTTGCGCCTTTCGGCTCACGTATATGATAGTGTCGCTAGCATCCATATGACAGAGAACCCGGGCCAACATGACTAGTCGTGAACCCAAAGCGGCACTAACTTACGGGGACAGGCATACATGAATCAACATCGAGCATGTCAGTCAGCAGCATGCGAATCCGGGCTCTAGCACTGGGCTAACAGGACTCCGGTGAACCGTGCTGTAGCAGGCTAGGTAGGACTCCAGATGTCATCGTGTGAAATTTCCCCGAAGGGACAGACACATGAACGAAATGAAACACATGCCGGCCAGTGAAGTGTTCCGGAGCAGTAGTGCTGGGCTAGCAGGACTTCGGTGAACCGGGTTGTAGCGGACTACTATGGCTCATGGAAGCACAAGACTACATTTCCCCATAAGAGAGGCTACCAAGGATAAACAACTAGGTTGTCGGATCCCACACATACCAAGCATTTCAACCATACACACAATATGCTCGATATGTGTAAATACAACATGGAATCACGCCAAAACTCTACGACTCAAAGTATTTATTCATTAGGCTCCGAGGAGCGAGATAAAACAAACATGGGTATCATGACCCAACATTCAGAGCATACAAGTCAAAGCACATGCGGAAGCTTAACATGTCTGAGTACAGACTACTACAAATGAAGAAGGCTGAGAAGCCTGACTATCTACAAGACCCTCCCAAGGGTACAAGATCGTAGCTAAGGTAACGAGCTAAACATCGAAGTCCATGCGGAACTACTAGTGAGACTGAAGTCTCTCTGCAAAAACATAAATTAAGCAAACGTGAGTACAAATGTACCCAGCAAGACTTACATCAGAACTAGCTACACATGCATCAGTATCAATAAAGGGATGGTGGGGTTTAACTGCAGCAAGTCAGCTTTGACTCAGTGGCTAACCTGAACTACGACTACAAGTAACTCTTTTGAGGTGGCGCACACGAGTCCACATATTCACCATATCAATACAACACTAAGGATCCGCTCCCTTCTCCCTACAAGAAGGCCATCCATAGCACTCACGCTTATCTTGCGCATTTTAGAGTATACACTTTCACTTGTCTATGAACTATGCAAGGGGTCCAAGTTTCCATATCCGAGGAATCCGCCTATTCGGATAGATAATGATAACCCTGCAGGGGTGTACTTCTTCACACACGCTCTCGCCACTTACCACCATGTACACGTCGTGTATCTCGGCAGCCTTCAAGCGGAAGCCTGGTGAGGGAGTCGGCCACGACCTGACTAATCACAGAAGTCTCTCGTCCAGGTTTATCGCCTATTCGGGTTCCATCCGCAAGGAGATCTGGCCGGGGTGTCGCTTACGGCCCCAAACGATGTGTACAGGGTTCCCAAGCCCACCATCCGGGTGCCACTTGGTACACCGAGCCATTGTGCCTAGTCCGTCCCAAGCCCACCTGTACCGGGTGCCACTTGGTAGACTACTAACACTACCTACAAACACCAGAAACTAGTTGCAACTCATGGACAGAGATCGAGTTGATTAATAAGTCGAGAGGGGTCGAGTTACCGGAACCCTATGTGTGGTAGTAACTGTTCATGGATCACAAACAAAGACCTCAGTTCCTAAGAACGGCTGCAATGAGACAACCCACCATGTACTCCTACATGGCCTCTCACCGCTACCTTTACCAAATCGTGTTCACACACTTAGCTCTCAACGGTAGGACAGGTTCACCACATTCCAATTCATCACCGATGAATCATACCTGACTCAACTCTAAGCAGTAGCAGGCATGACAAACAAGCATGAATGAGTAGGCACATCAGGGCTCAAACAACTCCTACTCATGCTAGTGGGTTTCATCTATTTACTGTGGCAATGACAGGTCATGCAAAGGGAAGGGGTTCAACTACCACAGCATGTAACAGTTGAATCGCTGTTGTCCTAATGCAGTAAAAGAGAGCAAGAGCGAGAGAGTGGGATTGTATCGGAATGAACAAGGGGGTTTTCCTTGCCTGGCACTTCTAAAGATATTATAACTCTTCATCGGTGTCATCGAACTCATCGTCGGAAGCATGTCTATCGAGAGGGGACAAATACCGGCAACAGAGAAGGAGAGAACAATCAATGCAATGCACAATATGATGCATGATCATGACATGTCAATATGCAGTGTTTTGAGCTAATGCAACTAGCAACATGTTAAATGGAGTTGGTTTGAACCCTAGGTTCAAATTCAAACTCCATAGGTGAGGGTTTAAATGCCATTTATATGATTTGGCCTAAACAGCAGCCATAAGTTGTTCTAACATGCATTAAAATGGTACAGATGGATAGATTGGATTTTTTTGATCATTTTTCATATATAATTTATTTCATTATGAGCTAAGGTTGAATTTCTATGATTTTTAGAAGTTTTGGATATTTTCTAAAATAAATAAATCATTTAAGATTTATTTAAATTCTAGAAAAGGATGACTGCGTCAGCCTAACATCATCATGACGTCAGCGGGTCAACGGGGCACGGTCTAGGTCAAACCTGACCAGTGGGACCCACTGGTCAGGGACCCAGTGACATTTAGTGTCACAGACAAGTGGGTCCGGTCAACGGCCACGTCAGCGAGGTCAATGCCGATGCGTGGGGCCAATGTGTTTAGATTAATCTTATTCTATTTTTGTTAGCTGGTTAGTTTGGTAGCGGGACCCACATGTTAGCGAGAGTGTGGGTTAATTAGAGGGGTCATTAACTGCTAATGATGGTGCCACGTCGACGGCTAGACGCCGGTGCAAAGCACAGCACAACGGTGTCGCCCGTTCGGCCAACTCCGGCGACGAGAGGTCACGCTGCCGGGCGCGTTGGAACGCTCGCAGCTGGGCGCATCTGATGGTGGTGGTCGCTAGACATGGGGTGGTCTATGGCGGCGTCGGCGATGACAACAGCGGCGGCCGGAGTTCGGGATAGCGCGGGCGCGGGGCTGTAGTGCTCGGGCGAGGCAACGGAGTGGCTAGGCATCCTCCTGGAGGTGTGAGGACCATATCAGTACCCCTGGAGAAAGCAGGAGAAGCTCGGGAGCATGGACTCGCCGGTCATGGCAGACGGCGACCTCGGGTGATCTTGGGGCTGCGACTAGAGGGCGAAAATGACGCAGGGAAGAGAGGGGAAAAGCGGCGGAGCTCATAGGGAGGTCGATGAGCAGATCAGTAGGCTCGGGGGCAACCAGAGCGAGGCGAATCGACGAACGGCATCCAGCGGGTACCGAGGTTGAAGACGACCAGATGGCGGCGATGCAGGCCTCCGGCGAAGCGTGTCTCGGTGGGGAGGGCGAGGGCGTCGTGGTGGAGGTCTTGGACAGCAAGGGGAGGCGAGGGGAGAACGGTGGACGCGGTGGCAGTGAACGGCGGCGACGGCGTGTTCGGCCGTGCGTGAGAGAGCGAGAGAGAGGAGGGGAACGAGGGAGAGGAAGAGAGCGAGGGGTTCAAGGGGGTTGCGTGGCACTCGGGGCCGAATCCAGCAGCGGCAAGCAGGCAGGAGGTGGCCGAGCGCGTGGCCGCGCATGTCGGGTGCGTGCCCGTGTCCTCCTGGCATGAGGAAGGGGATGACTGGCACTTCTGAAGATATTATAACTCTTCATCGGTGTCATCGAACTCATCGCCGAAAGCACGTCTATCGAGAGGGGACAAATACCGGCAACAGAGAAGGAGAGCACAATCAATGCAATGCACAATATGATGCATGATCATGACATGTCAATATGCTATGTTTTGAGCTAATGCAACAAGCAACATGTTAAATGGAGTTGGTTTGAACCCTAGGTTCAAATTCAAACTCCATATGTGAGGGTTTAAATGCCATTTACATGATTTGGCCTAAACAGGAGCCATAAGTTGTTCTAACATGCATGAAAATGGTACAGATGAATAGATTGGATTTTTCTGATCATTTTTCATATATAATTTATTTCATTCCGAGCTACGGTTGAATTTCTATGATTTTTAGAAGTTTTGGATATTTTCTGAAATAAATAAATCATTTAAGATTTATTTAAATTCTAGAAAAGGATTACTGCGTCAGCCTGACATCATCATGACATCAGCAGGTCAACAGGGCACGATCCAGGTCAAACCTGACCAGTGAGACCCACTGGTCAGGGACCCAGTGACATTTAGTGTCACGGACAAGTGAGTCCGGTCAACGGCCGCGTCAGCGAGGTCAACGCCGACGCGTGGGGCCACTGTGTTTAGATTAATCTTAATCTATTTTTGTTAGCTGGTTAGTTAGGCAACGGGGCCCGCATGTTAATGTGAGTGTGGGTTAATTAGCAGGGTCATTAACTGCTAATGATGGTGCCACGTCGAATGCTAAACGCCGGTGCTAAGCACAGCACGACGGCGTCGCCCGTCCGGCCATCTCCGGCGATGAGAGGTCGCGCGGCCGGGCGCGTTGGAATGCCCGCAGCTGGGCACATCCGATGGTGGCGGTGGCTGGACCTGGGGTGGTCTGTGGCGGCGCCGGCGATGACAACAGCGGCGCCCGGAGTTCGGGATAGCGCAGGCGCGGGGCTATAGTGCTCGGGCGAGCCAATGGAGTAGCTAGGCAGCCTCCTGGAGGTGCCAGGAGCATATCAGTACCCCTGGAGCGAGCAGGAGAAGCTTGGGAGCATGGGCTCGCTGGTCATGGCGGACGGCGGCCTCGGGTGATCTCGGGGCTGCGGCTAGAGGGCGAAAATGACGCGGGGAAGAGAGGGGAAAAGCGGTGGAGCTCATAGGGAGGTCGATGAGCAGATCAGTGGGCTCGGGGGCGACCGGCGGGTACCGAGGTTGAAGACGACCAGATGGCGGCGATGCAGGCCTCTGGCGAAGCGTGGCTCGGTAGGGAGGGCGAGGGCGTCGCGGCGGAGGTCTTGGATAGCATGGGGAGGCGAGGGGAGAACGGTGGACGCAGTGGCAGTGAACGGCGGCGACGGCTTGTTCGGGCGTGCATGAGAGAGCGAGACAGAGGAAGGGAACGAGGGCGAGGAAGAGAGTGAGGGGTTCTAGGGGGTTGCGTGGTGCTCGGGGCCGACTCCAGTAGCGGTAAGCAGGCAGGAGGTGGCCGAGCGCGTGGCCGCGCGTGTCGGGTGCGTGCCCGTGTCCTCCTGGGATGAGGAAGGGGATGACTGGCAGGGGTCAGTGGACTGGGTCGGCATGCTGGCCCGCACGTGAGCGCCAGGTAAGGTTTCCCTCTCTGTCTTTTTTTGTTCTGTTTTTCTATTTATGCAAATTTGTTTAAATTTGGTTTACAAACCAAATCACTTCTAAAAATTCTGAAAATAGTTATGGGCACTACATGAATTATTCTAGAGGCCCTCGACTTATTCCAAAATTATTGGAGCTTTTAAAAATATTTATAGTATTTAAATGCTCCAATTCAAATACAATATGAGTTAATTCAAAAATCCAAAATGGCCTAGAAATATGTGCATCATTTTTGGAAGAGGTTCTGGACCAATTCAAAAATGATGGGCATTTATGAAGAGCATTTTGGGTTCATTGAAAATATTTTTATTTTGATCCTAGTTGCATTTCATTTGGTGCTAGGGTTTGGACATCCCCATTTCAGGTTTAGGAAAATTTAAACATGATGCAACAACCAAGACTAGACCACAACAAGGCTGAAGCTAGGGCTGTGACATCCATATACCCTAAAAACATCCGTGAGCACAATAGATCGGGAGTTCCGCAGCCAGAAGCCTCCGTAGCCACCGAAAACCAATCTAGACCCGTTCCGGCACCCTGCTAGAGGGGGTAATCCTTCTCCGGTGGCCATCTTCATCATCCCGGTGCTCTCCATGACGAGGAGGGAGTAGTTCTCCCTCGGGGCTGAGGGTATTTACCAGTAGCTATGTGTTTGATCTCTCTCTCTCGTGTTCTTGAGGTGATACGATCTTGATGTATCGCGAGCTTTGCTATTATATTTGGATCCTATGATGTTTCTTCCCACTCTACTCTCTTGTAATGGATTGAGTTTCTCCTTTGAAGTTATATTATCGGATTGAGTCTTTAAAGATTTGAGAACACTTGATGTATGTCTTGCCGTGCGTATCTGTGGTGACAATGGGATACCACATGATTCACTTGATGTATGTTTTAGTGATCAACTTGCGGGTTCCGCCCATGAACCTATGCATAGGGGTTGGCACACGTTTTTGTAGTGATTCTTTGGTAGAACTTCGGGGCACTCTTTGAGGTCCTATGTGTTGGCTGAATAGATGAATCTGAGATTGTGTGACGCATATCTTATAATCATACCCAGGATACTTGAAGTGACATTGGAGTATCTAGGTGACATTAGGGTTTTGGTTGATTTGTGTCTTAAGGTGTTATTCTAGTACGAACTCTAGGGCTGTTTGTGACACTTATAGGAATAGCCCAACGGATTGATCGGAAAGAATAACTTTGAGGTGGTTTCGTACCCTACCATAATCTCTTCGTTCGTTCTCCTCTATTAGTGACTTTGGAGTGACTCTTTTTTGCATGTTGAGGGATAGTTATGTGATCCAATTATGTTAGTATTGTTGAGGGAACTTACACTAGCGAAAGTATGAACCCTAGGCCTTATTTCCACGCATTGCAATACCGTTTACGCTCACTTTTATCATTCGTTACCTTGCTGTTTTTTTAATTTCAGATTACAAATACCTTTATCTACCATCCATATTGCACTTGTATCACCATCTCTTCGCCGAACTAGTGCACCTATACAATTTACCATTGTATTGGGTGTGTTGGGGACACAAGAGACTCTTTGTTATTTGGTTGCAGGGTTGCTTGAGAGAGACCATCTTCATCCTATGCCTCCTATGGATTGATAAACCTTAGGTCATCCACTTGAGGGAAATTTGCTACTGTCCTACAAACCTCTGCACTTGGAAGCCCAACAACGTCTACAAGAAGAAGGTTGTGTAGTAGACATCACTTGGCCGTCCGTCTGCACATTCAAGCCAGAGATACCCGAGAAGTATGATGGAAGACTAAACCCGGCAGAGTTTAATTCCCTTTGGCACTCAAGACCAATGTGAGGTCTTGGCTGATGCACCTGCCAGAGAACTCTATTTCGTCATGGGCTGCCTGTGCCATGAGTTCATTGGCGCCTGCACTAGCAGCCATAAAGAACCAGGGCGGCCCAGCGACTTGCAACTCCTTCAACAGAAAGAAGGAGAGACTCTCCGGAAGTACTTGCAGAGATTCAGCAAAGTCCACGGGAACATCCCAAATGTCCATCCAGCTGCTGTGATAGCCACCATTCATTCCAATGTGCGCAACCGCAGGATTTGTTCCAAGATGAACGTGCGGTTGCCCAAGACTATGAAGGAGCTTTACACTTTGGTGGACAAGCTTGCTCGGATGGAGGAGGGAAGGAAACCCCCAAGAGAAGGGGATTGCGTCAATGTCGACTCAGAGGACGACGACAAATCCACTAGTCAGAAGAAGAGCAAGAAGCACAACAAGAGGCGCAAGGATAAGATAGTGATGACTGTCGAAGGATCGGGCTCACTGAGTACCGGCGAGAAGTCTAAAGTCGAAGCTCCCAGCAAGGAGGCTGCCATGTGCGCTGACTGCTGGGAGGCCGCTGCTGCCGAGAAGCTACGGAAAGGCAATGGGCCGTACTGCAAGATTCATCGGACCAAGGGCCATGACATTCAAGAGTGTTACCAGGTCGAGCAGCTCGTCAAGTGGCAGAGAGCAAGATAGCAGAGTATGAGAAGCAAGATAAGGAAAAAGGTCAGAATGCTGCTCGCGGTAAGGGCCGGGGCGGTGAAGGAAATCGCCTAGGAAAACCCTTCCGGGACAAAGGAAAACCCACCAGAGGTGGAGAGAAGGAAGCTTGCAATGATGAGAGTGATTGAGGGGATGAAGAGGAAACCAGTGAGAAGGAGTTCCAGAAGGCCACTGATGCCCTGTACATTGATGGGGGTGCATCTTTGCACTCCTCTCACCGGCAACTCAAATGGTGGGCGTGTGAAGTCAATGTCATGGAACCAGCACCAGAGGAACCACTCAAATGGTCATGCACGCCCATCATCTTTGACGAAGAGGACCATCCTCACCGTACCAGTGCGGTAGGATGCTTTCCATGGTTAGTCTCTCCAACAATTCGCAACCTCAAGGTCACAAATATGTTGGTTGACGGCAGGGCCGGGTTGGATCTGATGTCCCCAAAGGTCATCAGCAAACTTTAGATAGCAGAGGAAGTGCTAAAAGTCACAGGCACGTTTCAAGGAGTTAACCCCGGCAGGAGTCATCCTAAGGGAAAGATCACGTTGCCAGTGACATTTGGGGGAGAATTGAACTATCGGACTAAGAAGATTGTGTTTGATGTGGTCAACCTCCCCCTGCCATACAATGGCATCCTTGGACGCCCAGCCTTGGCTAAATTCATGGCGGCATCCCACTATGCCTACAACACCTTGAAGATGCCCGGGCTGCTAGGAGTCATTTCCATCCCGTCAGATGAGAAGGATGCAATCATTTGCATGGATAAGATGTACCGAGATCCAGTCGCGGCAGAGGCAGCGGCAGCAGCAGTTCCCGCAAAGGAGAACAGAGGAAGGAAAAAGGATAGAAGGGATCCTTGCAAGGAATTCGGGAAGCATACCTTTTCGGAGCACGCTGCGCCTATTGGTGACTTGCCGAAGAGATCCAACAGCAAGAGATCCAATGTTGTTGCACCTCAAGTGAAGAAGGTCCCGGCAGGGCTGGTTGGCATGGATGGTACCTTCACTATCAGCACCACCCTTGATGAAAAATAGAAAAGCACGCTCATTGCCTTCCTGTGGGAGAATATCGATGTGTTTGCCTGGCAACCATATGATATCCCTAGTGTTCCAAGGGAGGTAATCGAGCACCACCTTGCTGTCTACCCACATGCCCGACCTGTTAAGTAGAAAGTTCATAAGCAAGCCTTGGAGAGGCAACAGTTCATTGCAGAGGAAATAAAGAAGCTTGAGGTAGCTGGTCTGGTCAGAGGAGTGTTGCATCCGACATGGTTGGCAAATCCAGCGGTTGTCCGGAAGGCTACTGGGAAATGGAGACTTTTCATAGATTTCATAGATCTCAATAAGGCATGCCCGAAGGACCCATTTTCCTTTCCACGCATCGGTCGGATTGTGGATTCCACTTCAGGCTTTGATTTGCTCTCCTTTTGGATGCATATTCTGGGTATCATCAAATCTTCATGTCCAAAGAAGACGAAGAGAAGACCTCGTTAATCACCACATGCGGTACGTACTGCTTTGTCCGCATGCCATTTGGTTGAAGAGTGTCGTGTCTACTTTTGCAAGGGCAGTCCAAATTATTTTTGAGCCACAACTGCACAGAAACATTGTGGCTTATATGGATGATATTATAGTCAAGACCAAGAACAGAGCTATCCTCATCCAGGATTTGGAGGAGACATTTGCTAAACTATGTATGATCAACCTGAAGCTCAACCCGGAGAAGTATGTGTTTGGCATTCCTGTCGGATTACGGGTTCCGACAAACCCTTGAGGTTTGAACACTAGGGTGTGCACGAAGATCTATATCCCCCTAGCTCACGCTCTCGCCACGATCTCAAAGCCTAGCTCGCTGAACCCGAGGAACAAGGGAAACAAGAGTTCATACTAGTTCGGGTCATCGTTGTGGTGTAATACCCTACTCTAGTGTGGTGTGGTGGATTGCCTTGTAGGCTGAGGATGAACAAGTACAAGGGATGAACAGCCTCCTGAGGGGAGGTGTTCTTGAGCTCGATGAGCTTGTATGGTGACCTTGGTGGAATGGATCCGGTCCCAGATGAGATCTGATCCCCTCCCTACGGTGGTGGCTAGTCCTATATATAGAGGCACGGATCCTCTCCCCAAATATTAGGTGGGAAGGGATCCCACAACGAACAATTTGAAGGGGGACAACTAGTAGCAGTTATCCTGACAAAAGGTGCTCTTCGCCTGCCAAAGGCTCTGGTGGTGGTGCCGTCGTGGGCTCCGCGGTGACCTCCATTCTGCCGTCCTGCTGGTCTTGGTCTCGTTGCACCGATATGTAAACCTTTGCCTGATGCCTCGGGACTCCTTGCCTACACTTGCCCATTTAGCACCAAAGAGGCAATGAGTACTCTGCGCCCGATGGCGCCCGCCTGGCCTTGGTCGTCATGGCTCACGTCACGGAAATCTCACGAGGTTCCCCTCACCTTGATCTCTCTGCTCCTCGCGAGCCAGCCTAGTGAGGCTTCCCTTGAGGAGGTCTTGTGTCATCTGCCTTGCGAGGCTTGGCCCCTCGCGAGGGTCTTGAGTGTTTGCTGATGAAGATGCGCCGTACCAGGCCGCTGGATGAGCCACGCCCTGGGCCGCATGCAGGCAAGTCTGGGTATCCCTGTTCCAGAATGCCGACAGTAGCCCCCAAGCCCAAGGCGCGCTCGGGCTTAGGTTTGAGGCGAAGCCAAGGGGAAACTGTGGAGTGCCACGGGATCTAACAGCCTGCGGCATTGATTGAAGCTTGGCGATTGACAGGACGTGGGCATCTCCGCTTCCCCACGCTGCCTCGGCAACTGCCCAACTTGATGAGTCCCTGGTGCATGCAAAAAAGCCATCATTACCTGTGATCGTGGAGGCTGGCGGTTGGCCTCCTCCTGGCTATAAATGGGGAGGGGGCGGAGCCCCCGTCACCCGTCTCTTCCTTCGCTCCTCCCGCTTCTTCTTCTTCTTCCTTGCTGCGGCACCCATGGTGCGAGTGAAGAGGTTCTCGGCCGCCGAGAAGGGGAAAGCTCGCCAGGAGGGCCCCGGCTCGCCATCGCCTAAGAGGGGGCGCGGTCGCCAGCACAAGCAAGCCGCAACCCCCGCTGCGGTCCCTCGTGGGCGTGGGCGAGCTCCCTCGGGGTCCGGCACTGTCCTTGGCGGCCGCGACAGTGCTTCTTCACATGGCGGGAGCCGCTTAGGTGGGGGCAGCGTCGTCAATGGTTGCCCGGCCTCCTCGGCCGAGCTTCCACTCCGCTGAGGTGCTACCGGAGTTTGTCGTGTGGTCGGAGAACCCGGCCGGCACTTGGCTTCAACTTCCGCGCTCCTTTGCCGACGAACTGTCAGCTGCAGGTCCTGGTGGCCTCTAGCTGCTGCAGCAAGGCTTCGTGGGTCGTAGTGGAGATCTCTGCTATGGGCGACGTAGCCCTGGCCCGCGGCAGGTAGACGTTCGCCTGCGCGCGTGGCCTGGGCAGGCGGTGCACTCTCCACTTCAAGTTTGACGGGGCAGGGACCATCTTCGTGAGGGTGTTCAGGGAAGACGGCCGCCGCACTGGATGCTTCCCTGAGGACGACGATGATGGCGAGGCGCTCGGTCTTGGCGGTTGCCGTGACGAGCACGAGGGTGAACTCGCCCTTGATGGCGGCCGCGGTTCGCCCAGCTACGGCAGCTCCTCCTCCGGCGAGAGCTCCAGCAGCGGCGGCTACGCCCAGCCACCACGCCGTCGGGCACGCTTCGAGGACGGTGGCGGGTCCTCCTATCGTCGCGCCCCGGTGAAGCGCGAGGAGGGCTTCGTCTGAATTCGGGGGCCGATCCTCGTGAGCAGCCGCGTCACAGGAGCTGCCTCTACTTGTCCTCTCCTTCCCTTTCCTCCTGCATTGTGAGAAACGAGTATGGAGCCCTGCGGGGGCGTGTAATGAACCATGGTGCTTATTTTACTTTTGTGGCATGTTTATTGCTTTTGGGTTGTGTTGTGAGATCTATGCCTTATACGGGTGTAGAGTGGTAACTTAGCTCGATGCATCTGGGGTAGCTTTGACCTCATGAGGGCGCGCGTCTCTGGGCACCTGGTGGGGCTTCCTCACTGTTCATTCGGGTGACATGGTGAAGCTGCAAAAATTTGTTAAGGAATCCTTAACCCTTCTTGCATGAGGCCTTAGGTATGGGCTGGCTATGGCCAAACGCATGAGGTCACAAGCTCAGACGAGAATGCCTCGCGGAGCCCAGGGGGTGCGCATGCGCATACTACTTGTCCAACCCCCCTCACGGGGCATGCGAGGGAGAGCGTCGGGCAACTGCCGCCCTCCCTAGTGAAAAACAAAGAATTGAGGGAAGAACAAGAAAGAAGAGGGGGTTCAACCAAACCATGGAGAAATGCCAAAGAATCGAGGGAAGAACAAGAAAGAAGAGGGGGTTCAACCAAACAAAACCATCAATAAAGGAAAAGGGGCAAGCCAACTATAGAAAGCAAATGAATAGCCGCGTCTGGCACCTAGTCTAGTCTTCTCACCAGCGCGGAGCTAAGTGCTGCCACTAGGACGTGGGAGGGAGCCCCCGAGGCCCGAGGGCGGCACTCGGGAGACTCCGGGGCGTGTACAGCCCCACTCATTATTACGTGAGAGTGTCACGAGCGGAGACCTTCATAGGCACTAGGCCTTGCTTCACGGGTAGAACTTTCGGGGGTGCTGGATGTTCCAGGCGTTCTGGATGGGGATCCCGTCTTGCGTCTCCAGGCGCGCGGCGCCAGTCCTGGAGACGCGGGCAATCCTAAACGGACCCTCCCACATGGGTGAGAGCTTATGCAGCCCTTCCTTGGAGAGCACCCGCCTCAGGACGAGATAGCCCACCTCGAGCGTCCTAGAGCGAACGCTGCAACACTGGTACTGTCGCAACGCCTGCTGGTATCTTGCTGCTCGAAGCGAGGCTTCACAGCGGCGTTCCTGCCCTTGCACAAGGTGCATCCCCCGCATGGTGTCCTACTGCGTCTCATCAAACGCCAGGACCCACGCGGAGGGTTGCCTGACCTCGTGAGGAAGAATCGCTTCTGCTCCATAGACGAGGAAGAATGGGGTCTCGCTTGTTGGCTCGGTGGCGGTGGTGCATATGGACCACATCACAGACTAGAGCTCGTCGTGCCAGCCCCTGCCAAAGGTTTCGAGCTTCTTCTTGAAGGTCCAGGTCTTGGTGCCTCTCAAGACCTTGGCGTTGGCGCGCTTAGCTTGGCCATTGCTCCTGGGGTGTGCCATCGAAGCGTAGCAAATCTGTGTTCCAAGGTTAGCTCAATAGGTCTTGAAGAGATTGCTAGTGAACTACAAGCCATTGTCGGTGATGGTGCAGTTAGGGACCCCGAACCGGCTCAGGAGGCCCTTGATGAACTTAACTGCTAACCCGGCTGGGATGGTGCAGACGGCTTCCACCTCTGCCCATTTCGTGAACTTGTCAATGGAGACATAGAGGTAGCGGTAGCCCCCAGACGCTCGCGGCAATGGACCCAGGATATCCACCCCCTAGACTGTGAAACGCCACGAAAGCGGGATAGTTTGGAGGCCTTGGGCAGGCTGGTGGATTTGCTTGGCATGGAATTGGCAGGCCTCACAGAACCTCACCAACTCGGTCGCGTCATTGAGTGCCGTGGGCCAGTAGAACCCGCTACGCAACGGCTTGCCGACTAGCGTTCGTGACGACGAGTGGTGCCCGCAGTCTCCGCCATGTATGTCAGCTAGCATCTCGTTCCCCTTCTCCCTGGAGATGCATCGCAAGGAAACATCATTTGGTCGCTTTCTGTATAACTCACAATCATGTATGCAGTATGCCGTAGCCGGTTGGGCCACGTGCTTCCGTCCTCCTCTTTCTCCGGCAGTGTCCCTCATATCAGGTACGCCTTGAATTTCTCGGTCGAGCATCCCTCCCGAGGCTCGAGCGACAGGAGTAGACGTTCTCCTGAGGTCGGACCGCAAGTAGGGGCTCCCGAGGCTGGTGGCTATGGGAGTTCCTCTCGAGGTGATGTAGTCTCCGCGGCCGCGGGGTAGCCGAATGCTTGAAGAGTCATTCTTCGAAAACACCAGGTTCTTGGGGTAGACGTCTTGAAGCCCTCTTGGCGATCTCGTTGGCCTCCTTGTTGGTGCCGCGTGGCACATGCTATATCTCTAGGCCTAAGAATTGCTTCTCCATCTTGCGCACCTCCGCGAAGTAGGCCTCCATATGCTCGTCCCTTGGTTCATACACCTTTTTAGAGAAGTTGACGAGGAGCTGGGAGTAGCCCTTGATGGTGACACGCTTCACCCCCAAGTCCGCCTATCGTGGTTCTAAGTCTGACAGTAGTGTAGGGGGGTAAGTATGGAGAGGCAAGATCTTAGCTATGGAGAAGTTGTAAGCACGCAAGGTTTACGAGTTCAGGCCCTTCTCGGAGGAAGTAATAGCCCTACGTCTCGGAGCCCGGAGGCGGTCGACTGGATTATGCGTGTATGAATTACAGGGGTGAGAACCCTTGTCTCGGAGGAGGGGGTGGCTTATACAGAGTGCGCCAGGACCCCAGCCAGCCCACGTTACAAAGGGTTCCATGTACATTAAGGTAGGGCGTTACTCGTAATGCTAGTAATAAAGTGCTATGATGACCATAAAAGCTACTTAATAACTGACCGTTAGCATGCGGAGTGCCTTTAGGTCTCCTGACTGTCGAGTGGCTTGGTCTTGGTCGAGTGGTTGCTTCTTGGTCGAGTATCTTTGAGTCTGTCGAGTGGAACACCTCCAAGTCGATTGAAAGATGATTTCTTCTGGAGATGTCTTTGGGTAGGTCAGTTTCGACAGGTCCATGCCCCTACCTTAGGTACATAGCTTCATCATTAGCCCCCGAATGGATCGAGGTTTGAGTGGGAAAGGGATTGAGCACTTCTCCGACTCATTTTTCATGCCATGAGCATTTCTTGTTTCGGATCAATGAACCTGAGCGATGGCAGCGACTTCCTTTCCAGTCGCCTTGATCCATTCTTAGGTTTTTGTCGAGTGAGTTTCATTACTTGAAAGGCTCCGAGTGACGGTGCGGAGGAGACCTTTGGTCTGACAAGTTGTTCCGCTGCCTGCAGATTTCGTGGGATCCGAATTTTGGGATGCGCGCGGGATGGGGGAGGCCGCAGTAATCGGATGGGATAGAGCGGAGCCGCCTCGATCCTCGCGCCACCTTTTTCACCACATATCGCGCGCGCGATTGTTACGGGATTTGACAGAACCGCCCGAGCCTACCAGTCAGCCACTCGGAAGCGGCCTCATATAAGGCGTTGGACCGGGGTCTCCCGAACAGTGCGTCCCCATTTTCTCTTCTCCTCTTCAAGCTCCTCCGCTGCACTCACTCTCGCCCTCGCGCCACCGTTCCATATGCGTCTCGCCGGCGACGATGGGGAAGGAGAAGACGGTGGCTCAGGAGCGGGCAAAGAAGGCGACGGCGAGGTCGAAGGGGAAGGCGACCAGTCAGGGCGGATCCTCCTCGCGAACCGGCCTGCCGAAGGGATGGATCCAGGGCGACTGGATCCACTCGAGGCTCACCCAAGAAGACCTCGATGACCTGGCCGAGGGAGGGCTGATCCCCTATGACTCGGCGCGGCTTCCGGGGAAGGAATCCGAGCCGCAACCCCGGGAGGGTGAGCGCGTTCTTCTTGTCACCCACGTCGACCGTGGATTTTCCTTGCCTCCTCACCCTTTCCTTCGAGGATTTCTGAACTTATTTGGGGCACAACTCCACCATTTTACTCCCAACACAATCGTTTATCTCGCCGCTTTCATTTCTTTGTGTGAGAATTTCCTGGGTTGCCGGCCTCACTGGGGTCTTTTCAAGCATATTTTCACTTGTCGCTCCTAGACAGTGAAAAAGGCTAATCCGAGTGTCGAGAGGACCCAAGTGATCCAGATGTGTGGGGGTCTTGGTATCCAGATGAGAGGAAAAAGCTCCTTTCCGGCCATGATTCTTCCCAACTCAGTTCGCGGATGTTAGTCGACCTAGTTTTACTGTAAAGACCAGTCGACGCCAGGGCAACCGACTGGCCTCCCTCCCTTTACCATGGACCGAGTGAGGAAACCATCCCCTTTGAAGGTGCTCATGGAGGATAAAGCGCAGGTAAGGGTGCTGGTCGAGCGAGTGGTCCAGCTTATCCGTGACGGGGTCACCGGTATGGATCTCTTGGAGGTTTTCCTCCAACGGCGCATCCAGCCTCTTCAAGCCCGAGACCATCCGATGTGGATGTATTCAGGTCTTGAAGACTCCACTCGGATTCACCCGGAGGAGGTCGATGACGACACACTAGAGAAGTGGCTGTCGGGCATTACCGGAAACAAGGATAACCCTAGGGGAGCCAGGAGAGTTCCCCCATTCGACCAGTCTCATGCACCAGAGAAGGTCTGATTCTGAGTTTTTGGTTGTAATCTGAATTCACTCGCGCAGCTGCCTATACTGCGTCGACTGACTTTGTTCTCCCTGCTTTCTTTTAGGCCATTATTGAAATGTATTCAATGCCCAACGGAGAGCAAGAGCAAGCTCTGGAAGGCGAGGCAAGTGGCGGCGAAAGTGGTGAGTGGACTTCCGACGTTGAAGGGGATGGAGGAAGCGACGACTCAAGCGATGGAGAAGAAGTCGAGTCACCCCCTTGCAGGGAGAGGCGATCCAAGCTTGACCAAGAACGACCGAGCGCCCGCGAAAAGGCAACTGCTCAGGCTGGTCAATCTTCGAAGCGTCCTCGGATCTCTTCACCAACCCCGACTGAGAAGGCGCCAAAGCACCCCAAAGTTGCAGAGCTGAAGACTCGGAAGGCGTTGACGAAGGTCAAGATTGATATCCCCGTCGCTTCCGCGTGAGTGTCTCTCTTTGTATTCACTCGATGCTCCGCGCTGTTTGTTTTTCTTGTTTTAACTGGATGAACTTTGGAACTGTCAGCGCTGCCACTTCCGGGACCTCAGCTTACAGGGACGATGATGAGGTGATGGAGGATGCGGTCACTTCTAATCTAGGTATGATTTCTGCCATACTGTCTTTGTTCGGTCGATTCAACTTTGCACAGCTCCCAACATTATTGACCTCCCCGATGATGATGAAGAGCCCGAGAGGTCTTTGACAAGGAAGAATAGGCAAGCTCCTGCAAGCGAGGCGCTACAGTCGACGCCGAGGGCGGAACCAGTCGTTCAGGACACTGGCGACACCAATCGGGGTTTTGTTACCTTCACCGTGCCACTGTCGAGTGCCTTGCCTTCTTCGTCGCCTGCTCAGGCCCCTGTCGACACACCTTCAGTTTTTGCGACCCATCATGTCCCAGAAGACGAAGTGAATGCTGCCAGGGAAGCGATACACCAGGCGGGCGTCATGATGGAGAAGATGAAGATGGTGCGGGACGCCAGTCAGGCTGCCTACGACGCCAGCTCGGCTCTCCAAAGCATCGTTCAAGTTAGTTGGTCGCCGCTTGTTCTGTTAGGATATGATATCTGAAGACTCTTTCCGAAAATCTTTGCTCCGAGAATCTTTGCGTTAGTACACCCACTGGGTGCGTTGGTTGAACTTTGAATTAGTGGGGGCACGCTGAGTGCACCCACTGGGTGTAGTCCCCGAGACTATGGTGGACTGCGGGCAGTCGACTGTAGTCTTTGTATTTTGTCGAGTGTAAACCGAACTGATATTTTGTCTCTTCCACTCGGTCTGGTCGAGTGGGGTCAGAACCGGTGGGGGCATGCCAAGTGCACCTACTGGGTGTAGTCCCCGAGACCGCGGTCGACTGCTGGCAGTTGACTGTGGTCTGAGTTCTTTCTCTCTTCTCCTCTTTTTTTCCCTGCACTCGACTCCGGCGGGCCGGTCGAGTGGGATCAGAACCGGTGGGGGCACGCAAAGTGCACCCACTGGTTGTGTGGTCCCCGAGGCTATGTGGACTGCGGGCAGTCGACCGTAGACTTAGTACTTATTGACTTTGTTGTTTTTCGCTGTAAAAATAACTTCTCCCCTTTGACTTCAGAAATCTTGTGATCTTGGAGCTCGCTTTGCTGACTTGGAGAAACAGCAGATCCAACTGAACCATGACTTGGAGCTGGCCAAGATAGAGCTGCAACGGGTCAAGGACGACGCCACTGGTAAAACGAATTTGTCGACTAGTCTGTCTTAGGCTTGAGTACCCTTCTGCTCTTTCTGAATCAGGCATCATTTCTTTGTAGAAAAACTGAGAGAAGCTCTGGTGAAGAAGGATCAGGATTTGGATGTTGCTCGAAAGGAGGCTGACGACAGAACCGCTCTAGCTGAACAGAAACTGGCTTCGGTCGGCCAGTTAGAAGAAGAGAATACCAGGCTGAAATCTGCTCTGAATGACGCCAACAAGGAGTGCTCGCGCTGGAAGAAGGAGAATCTCATCCTGGGCGAGAAAATGGAAAGCATTGCTCGCAGGAGGGACGATCTGGAGAGCTATCTGAGGAGCCTTGCCAAGAAGTTGTTCATCAAGCTTGAAGGTGCACATTTTGTTCCGACTGTTTTTTTTGTCGACTCAGTGTACGAAAATTGACTTATCCTCGTGAATGGAGAGTTTTGCCAAAATTCGAGGAGGAGACTGGGCGGATTGAGCCAGGTTTGGACCCAATCAATTCTCCCGTAAAAGATGAAACTGCCATGAATCTGCTCCGACTGGAATCCCGCATCGATGGTGTCGTGGACTACTTGGCTTGACTGAATGTCGCCATGTCGCGGATCGACCCGGCACTTTGGCCAGAGACCACGCCCCAGAATGATCTCGAGTCCCTGATGACTCGACTTAACAGAATCCCTGATCAAGTGCAGGAGTGGAAGAAATCTTCTGCCCGGTGTGGAGCTGATGTGGCCCTGTGTCTGGTTCGTGTCCATTGCAAGGAGGTCCGTCAAGATAAGCTAGCGGCAATCAAGGCCGCCAACACCTAGAAGCATGACTTCCGATCTTTTATGGAGACTTTCATCGTTGCAGCCACTCGAATTGCCAACGGCGTCGAGCTAGACGAGTTCGTCGAGCCTGCTGGTCCTCCTCCCGCGGAGTGAACAAACTTTTATGCCTCACCTTAAATTTGCCTCGGGATGCCGAGTGGTTTTTGTAACCGTTAAACTCTTTCGGGCTGAAAGCCTGAGCACTTCGATTTGTGGTCCGGAACCTTTAGGGTTTATCTGAACATGGTTTGTCCTTAAATATCTTCATGAATCCCCCGTCGAGTGGGAATCGTTCTTCATTCGAGACAACTTTTGTATTTGTGGCGCTGCTCCGAAGGAGAAGGTGGTAGTCGACCTGCATCTTGCTACTGCAGAGCTGGACAGAGCGCACATTGTATTTGTGACGAAGGTCTCAAGGAAAAGGTGGCAGTCGACCTGCACCTCGTTACTGTAGAGCAGGATGGAGCGCACATTGTATTTGTGGCGAAGCTCTCATGGAGAAGGTGGTAGTCGACCTGCACCTCGTCGTCCTTGAGGATTTAGATGTGTTTCGTACTCAGGCGAGTACTGGACTGCAGCTAAGCCTCCAAGTGGGAAGCTGGCCCACCACTTGGTAGGATTTTCAGATACTTAGGCGAGTACTGGAGTTCAGCTAAGCCCCTGAGTGGTAGGATTTCTCTCCACTCGGTAGGATTTTTTCAAACTTAGGCGAGTGCCGGACTGCAGCTAAGTCTCCAAGCGAGAGAACTTAGGCGAGTACTGGACTGCAACTAAGCCCCCGAGTGGGAGGGTTGCTCTCCACTCGGTAGGATTTTTTCAAACTTAGGCGAGTGCCGAACTGCAGCTAAGTCTCCAAGTGAGAGAATCTTAGGCGAGTACTGGACTGCAGCTAAGCCTCCGAGTGGGAGGATTGCTCTCCACTCGATAGGATTTTTTCGAACTTAGGCGAGTGCCGGACTGCAGCTAAGTCTCCAAGTGAGAGAACTTAGGCGAGTACTGGACTGCAGCTAAGCCCCCGAGTGGGACGATTGCTCCCCACTCGGTAGGATTTTTTCAAACTTAGGCGAGTGCCGGATTGCAGCTAAGTCTCCAAGTGAGAGAACTTAGGCGAGTACTGGACTGCAGCTAAGCCCCCCGAGTGGGAGGATTGCTCTCCACTCGGTAGGATTTTTTCAAACTTAGGCGAGTGCCGGATTGCAGCTAAGTCTCCAAGTGAGAGAACTTAGGCGAGTACTGGACTGCAGCTAAGCCCCCCGAGTGGGAGGATTGCTCTCCACTCGGTAGGATTTTTTCAAACTTAGGCGAGTGCCGGACTGCAGCTAAGTCTCCAAGTGAGAGAACTTAGGCGAGTACTGGACTGCAGCTAAGCCCCCCGAGTGGGAGGATTGCTCTCCACTCGGTAGGATTTTTTCAAACTTAGGCGAGTGCCGGACTGCAGCTAAGTCTCCAAGTGAGAGAACTTAGGCGAGTACTGGACTGCAGCTAAGCCCCCCGAGTGGGAGGATTGCTCTCCACTCGGTAGGATTTTTTCAAACTTAGGCGAGTGCCGGACTGCAGCCAAATCTCCAAGTGAGAGAACTTAGGCGAGTACTGGACTGCAGCTAATCCCCCGAGTGGGAGGATTGCTCTCCACTCGGTAGGATTTTTCAAACTTAGGCGAGTGCCGGACTGCAGCTAAGTCTCCAAGTGAGAGAACTTATGCGAGTACTAGACTGTAGCTAAGCCTCCGAGTGGGAGGGTTGCTCTCCACTCGGTAGGATTTTTTAAATACTTAGGCGAAACGGGTTCGCAGCTAAGCCCCCGAGTGGGAGGCTGGCTCGCCACTTGGTAGGAAATTGTTTTTACAAACTTAGGCGAAGCGGATTCGCAGCTAAGCCACCCACTAGGGGATTTCTCATGCAAACAAAAACAATAATAATCACTAGGAAAATTATAACGCTCTTGTCTTTGATAAATAAACTACAGGAGTTTTTCTTATTACATCTCATCCGAGTGAGAATTCAAGTATAAAAGGGGCAGAGGAGCTCCGCATTCCAGGCTCGCGGCTCATCAATCTGGCGATCGACATTGTAGAGGTGGTATGCTCCATTGTGGAGGACTCTGGTGACTATGAAGGGGCCTTCCCAAGTAGGAGCGAGTTTGTGTGGTTTCTGCTGATCCACTCGGAGGACTAAGTCTCCTTCTAGGAAGGCTCGACTCTTCACGTTTCTGGCATGGAATCGACGCAAGTCTTGCTGATAGATGGTTGGTCGGATCATGGCCATTTCTCTTTCTTCTTCCAGGAGGTCGACCGCGTCCTGCCGGCCTTGTTCTGCTTCATCTTCAGAGTAGAGCTCGACTCGGGGAGCGTTGTGAAGCAGGTCACTCGGCAAGACTTCCTCGGCTTTGTAGACCAGAAAGAATGGGGTTCTTCTGGTCGATCGGTTCGGGGTTGTCCTCAATCCCCAAAGGACTTATGGAAGCTCGTCGACCCATGCTCCTGCTGCGTGCTTGAGATCGCGCATCAATCGGGGTTTCAGTCCTTTGAGAATTAGGCCGTTTGCCCTTTCTGCTTTCCCATTCGACTGGGGGTGAGCGACCAAAGCATAGTCGATCCGAGTGCCCTGAGAGGCGCAAAAGGCCCTGAATTTGTCGGAATCGAAGTTTGACCCATTGTCAGTGATGATGCTATGTGGAACTCCATATCTGAATATCAACTCTCTGATGAAACTGATAGCAGTGCAAGCATCAAGATTCTTGATAGGCTTGGCTTCAATCCATTTGGTGAACTTGTCGACTGCTACCAGTACATGAGTGAAGCCGCTCCTACCTGTTCTCAGTGGTCCAACCATGTCCAGCCCCCAAACGGCGAAGGGCCAGACGAGTGGAATGGTTTTCAGGACTGACACGGGCTTGTGCGACATATTGGAGTAATACTGACATCCTTCACATTTGTCGACTATCTCTTTTGCCATTTCATTGGCTCTTGGCTAGTAGAATCCCACTCGGTATGCTTAAGCCACAATGGTCAGAGAGGACGCATGATGACCATAGGTCCCTGAGTGGATATCATCAAGGATCATCTGACATTCTTCTGGTGTAATACACTTCTGGCTGACCCCAGTCGCGCTTTCTCTATATAACCGTCCCTTTATGACTGTAAAGGCCTTGGATTGACGGACGATCTGTCGAGCCTCTTCTTCATCCTCTGGGAGTTCTTTCCTTAGGATGTACATGATGTACGGTACTGTCCAGACGGGAGTGATGACCAAGACTTCCATGATCAGGTCGACCACAGCTGGAATTTCAACTTCAATCGGATCCGTGGCACTTTTTGGCTGCGGGGCCTCTTTAGTGAAGGGATCCTCCTGAACTGATGGTGTGTGGATGTGTTCCAAAAACACATTGTTGGGAATGGCTTCTCTTTTGGAACCTATTTTTGCCAGATCATCAGCTTCTTGATTTTTCAGTCGGGGTATGTGATGAAGCTCTAACCCCTTGAATTTCTTCTCCAGCTTTCTCACTGCATTGCAATAACCAGTCATGGCTGGACTTCTGATGTCCCATTCCTTCATCACTTGATTAACCACCAAATCTGAGTCGCCATAGACCATGAGGCGATGGACGCCGAGTGAAATGGCCATGCGCAACCCACATAAAAGTGCTTCGTATTCTGCCTCGTTATTGGAGGAATCAAAGTGGATTTGAAGAACATATCTGAGTTTATCTCCTCTGGGGGAGACCAACACCACTCCGGCACCGGAACCATTCAGCATCTTGGAGCCGTCGAAGAACATGGTCCAATGCTCCGAGTGAACCTGAGTCGGCAGTTGCTGTTCAATCCACTCGGCGATGAAATCTGCGATTGCCTGGGACTTGATAGCTTTCTTTGCCTCAAACTTGATATCTAGAGGAAGGAGTTCAATCGCCCATTTTGCCACTCGACCAGTTGCATCCCTGTTATGCAGGATCTCTGACAATGGAGCATCGCTGACGACTGTAATGGAATGATCAGAGAAGTAGTGAGCAACTTTCTTTGTGGTCATATAAATCCCATATACAAGCTTCTGATAATGAGGATATCTTTGCTTCGATGGGGTCAAGACTTCAGAAATATAATATACTGGGCGCTGAACTTAGAAGGCTTTTCCTTCTTCTTCCCGCTCGACCGTAAGTACCGTACTGACGACTTGTCCTGTGGCTGCAATGTAAAGCAGCAAAGGCTCCTTGCTGATTGGGGCAGCAAGCACCGGCTAGGTGGAGAGCAGAGCTTTGAGCTCTGCAAACGCTGCATCAACTTCAGGAGTCCACTCGAACTTGTCAGACATCTTCATTAATCGGTAAAGAGGCAATGCCTTTTCACCGAGACGAGATATGAATCGACTTAGGGCGGCCAAGCAACCAGTAAGCTTCTGGACGTCGTGCACTCGCACAGGACTTTTAATTCGGAGTATAGTGCCGACTTTTTCTGGATTGGCGTCGATTCCCCGTTCAGAAACGAGAAAACCGAGTAATTTTCCGCTAGGAACTCCGAATGTGCACTTTGATGGATTAAGCTTGATATCATGCCTCCTGAGGTTGGCAAAGGTTTCAGCAAGGTCAGTCAGCAGGTCGGAACCCTTCTGTGACTTGACCACAATATCATCCATGTACGCCTCCACATTCCGACTGATTTGAGTGAGCAAACACTTCTGGATCATCCTCATGAATGTGGCTCCGGCATTCTTGAGGCCGAACGGCATGGTAACATAACAGAAGCAGCCGAATGGAGTGATGAAGGCTGTTGTGATCTCGTCAGGTCCATACATACGGATCTGATGGTACCCGGAATAGGCGTCTAAAAAAGACAGTCACTCACATCCCGCAGTCGAGTCGACTATCTGATCGATGCGGGGGAGAGGAAAATGATCTTTCGGGCAGGCCCGATTGATATGTTTAAAGTCAATGCACATGCGAAGTGACTTGTCCTTCTTGGGGATCATAACAACGTTGGCGAGCCACTCGGAGTGGTAGATTTCTCGGATGAACTCCGCTGCTAAGAGCCTAGCCACCTCCTCGCCAATGGCCTTTCTCTTCTGGACGGCGGACCGTCGGACATGTTCCTTGACAGGTTTTACTTTTGAGTCGACTCTTAGGCGGTGCTCAGCCAGCTCCCTGGGAACACCCGGCATGTCAGAAGGCTTCCATGCGAAAATGTCCCAGTTCTCACGGAGGAACTGGATGAGTGCTTCTTCCTATTTGGAGTCGAGTGTTGTTGAGATATGAGTTGGAGCAGCGCTGGGGTCGGTCGGGTGGATGTGAGCTGTCTTCGTATCGCCAGTCGACTGAAAAGCTGATTCTGTAGCGGGCTTCTTGGCTCGCAACAAATCAGTCGGGTCTGCAGTCTTCTGGTATTCCTGTAACTCCACCACTGCCATCTGAGCATTGGCGATCTTCGAACCTTTCTGAAAACATTCTTCCGATTGCCCGTAATAGTGATCAGACCTTTGGGGCCAGGCATCTTCAATTTGAGATACACATAACATGGTCGGGCCATGAAGCGTGCATAAGCCGGCCTGCCCAAAATAGCGTGGTAGGCACTCTGGAAGTCTACAACTTCAAATGTCAACTTTTCTTTGCGGTAATTCTTGGAATCACCGAAAACCACATCAAGAGCAATCTGGCCGAGTGATTCAGCCTTCTTCCCAGGAATGACTACATGGAAACTCATGTTGCTGGCACTGATTCTGGACATCGGAATTCCCATCCCTTTCAACGTCTCAGCATATAATATGTTCAAAGCACTGCCACCATCCATCAGGACTTTGGTCAGTCGAGTGCCTTCAACAACTGGGTCGACCACCAAAGCTTGCCTCCCAGGGGTGGCGATGTGCGTTGGGTGATTGGACCGGTCAAATGTTATGGCAGTCTGAGACCACTTCAGATAACTGGGTGTCGCCGGAGCGACCATATTCACCTCTCGGTTGATAACTTTCAGTCGACTTTTGCTTTCAACATCAGCAAAAATCATCAGAGTGGAATTGACCTGAGGGTATCCGTCGTCACTATCTTCCTTGTCCTCAACTTTGTCCGACTCCTTTTCTTTATCTTTGGGCTGCTTGCCCTAGAACTGCTGGATCAAGAGTCGACACTGTCAAGTGGTATGTTTCGGGTAAATGAAATTGCCCTCTTCATCTTTCTTTGTGTGGATGTGACACGGCAAATCAAACACATCATTTCCGTCCTGGTCTTTAACTTTCTTGGGATTCCAAGGTCCTTTGGGTTTCCCCTTAAATTTTCCTTGAGTCACAGCCAAGGCTTCCCCAGGAGCAGCTGGCTCGGCTTTCCGCTTCTGTTTCCGATTGGAACTTCCTCCGGCTTCTTGAGCGACTGGCTTGAGCTTGCCACTCCTGAGTCGATCCTCATCTTCACCATCTGCAGCAACGGATCTGCTATGAATCCTATTCCGCGACTGAGAAACAGCGGAATTCTGGTCTCCTGCTGCCCGGAGTAACGCTCTGATCTGCAGCAACCCTCTGCCAGCCTCCGACTGGGAAGGCTGAATCGACTCTGCTATACGGACTGCAGCTGCTAAATTCTGAATCGGAGTTCGGTATACCTGTGGGGGCAGAAAGAGATGACGTCGACTGGATTCTGGAACCTGTTGTCGCGCACGCTCATCGAGTGCTCGCTGGAGGTTCTCCAGTCGAGTGCGCTCGGCCAAGTTTGCCAGGCGCCCGTCTTCCAAGGCACGAGCCCCGGGGGTTTCTCCAACGACAGGAGTGTGTAGCACATCCATGTTCCGGTGGCGAAGTTCTTCTCTCTGCAGTGACGTGAGAGGCTCGGGAAGATATTCCTCATGGGGACACAACGGGTCGCCTCCACCCGCGCCTCCGTCGGTGCGGGGAAAACCGGGAGGACTGGGCGGTCCATCGACCATCAGAACCTCTGCCGCCGGATCGCTGCTGTCGCACTCGGACGCGGTCTCTGCGGAGCCAGGCAACAGCTCGAACAAGCCGTAGAGGGATTCATCGGCCTCGATCGCCGTGACTTGAGGGGTGGCCGACTGGCGTGCCACCGCGTGTCTCACCCACCGCTGAAGTCTCGACCGACCGGAGTGCTTGCACCGACGGGAAACAGGGAGGGAGGACAACACAGGGGCCAACCGGTAGGGGGTCGACGGTTGCCGCAGGAGAACGCCGCAGACACATGCGCTAAAGTGCGTTTCCCCGCGGACAGGGAGTGCGTCCACATCGAGCGGAGCCTCTTGAAGCCAAACAGAGTCGTCAGGGATGAAATTGAGCGCGCCGAGACGGATCTCGCGGCCCTCCACCAAAACTCTGCCGAAAACCATGATGATTCGGGTCGGAAAAGATCGCAACTCCTCCAACAAAACGCTAAAACACCTGCCCCAAGGTGGGCGCCAACTGTCGTGGTTCTAAGTCTGACAGTAGTGTAGGGGGGTAAGTATGGAGAGGCAAGATCTTAGCTATGGAGAAGTTGTAAGCACGCAAGGTTTACGAGTTCAGGCCCTTCTCGGAGGAAGTAATAGCCCTACGTCTCGGAGCCCGGAGGCGGTCGACTGGATTATGCGTGTATGAATTACAGGGGTGCGAACCCTTGTCTCGGAGGAGGGGGGTGGCTTATATAGAGTGCGCGAGGACCCCAGCCAGCCCACGTTACAAAGGGTTCAATGTACATTAAGGCAGAGCGTTACTGGTAACGCTAGTAATAAAGTGCTATGATGACCATAAAAGCTACTTAATAACCGACCGTTAGCATGCGGAGTGCCTTTAGGTCTCCTGACTGTCGAGTGGCTTGGTCTTGGTCGAGTGGTTGCTTCTTGGTCGAGTATCTTTGAGGCTGTCGAGTGGAAGACCTGCAAGTCGATTGAAAGATGATTTCTTCTGGAGATGTCTTTGGGTAGGTCAGTTTGGACAGGTCCATGCCCCTACCCTAGGTACATAGCTTCATCACCGCCACTACATTGAGGTTGGCGATCAACCCCTCATATTCCACAATGTTGTTGGAGACCTTCACACCCCACTGGAAGCAGAGCTGCACGGCATAGTATAGCTTGTCTTGGGTGGGCGAGATGAGGACAGTGGCAGCCCCCATGCCTTGGCGTGCGAAGGCGCCATCGAAGTACATGACCCAACCATCTGGTGCTTCACTTCCTAGCGAGAGAGATAGGCTCTCGCCAACTTTAGGTTCCGGGGCATCTGTCCATTCGGCTACGAAGTCAGCTAGGGCGGCTCCCTTGATGCCCCTGGTTGTGCTGAACTTGAGCTGAAATGCTTGAAGTTCAATGTTCCACTCGGCGACCCTTCCCACGGCATTAGAGCTCCGGAGACCCTCTCTAGTGGGTAAGCAGAGAAGACCTTGATTGGGTGGCCTTGAAAGTAAGGTGCAGCTTGCGTGAGGCCACAAGGAGCACGAGAAGAAGCTTCTAGTGCATGTGGTACCGCGCCCTTGCATCCCTCAATACCGTGCTGATGAAGTACACCTGGTGATCGAAGAAGGCCGGAGCATCGATGGAGTCCGCAACTGCTGGAGGTTGCGACACCTCCGGAGGTGGGGTGACCTCCGGAGCTTGGTCACCCTTCGGGGCCTCTGCCGGCCCATGAATGCCGTCTTGTGGGGCATGATCGTGTATGGACATCATCTTGGCCTTAGCGGTGCCGTCTTGTGACTGCACCATTCCAGCTGATGGCGCAACATTGAGCTGCGGGTTCTTGGCCCGGCGCTCCTCCCGAACTGCCACCAAAGCCACGCTGGCGGAGTGAGGTGTAGTGGCCAGATAGAGCACCAGAGGCTCGAGGGGGCGAGGTGCCACCATCACCGGTGGGCTGGTTAGGTATCTCTTGGGGTCTTGAAACGCCAGATCTGCCTGTGGGTCAATTCGAACGGGCCCTTCTTCTTCGTCAGCTTGAAGAACGGCAAGGTGCGCTCCCCCAGCTTGGAGATGAAGCGCCCCAGCAAGGTCACACAACTTGGAAGCTTCTGCATTTCCTTGAGAGTTTGCGGTGGGCTCATGTCTTCTATTGCCTTGACCTTCTCGGGGTTAGCCTCGATCCCCCTATGAGACACGAGGAACCCCAGTAGCTTGCCAGAGGGGACACCGAACATGCAATTCTCCGGGTTGAGCCGCAAATCCACCTAGCGCATGCTAGCGAAGGTCTCCTCTAGTTCCTAAATCAGGGTTCTCGGGTCCCAAGATTTTCCATGATGTCATCGACATAGGCTTCAGGGTTTCTCCCGAGCTGCTCACCTAGGGCGATGTGCATCAGCCACTGGAAGGTCGCCCTAGCATTGCGCGGTCCGAACGACATGCATGTGTAGCAGTACACCCCACACAGGGTCAGGAAGGCAGTCTTCTCCACATCCTCCACTGCCATCTTGATCTGGTGGTTGCCCGAAAACGCGTCCAGGAAACATAGCAGGTCGCACTCGGCAGTGGAGTCGACGATCTGGTCGATGCACGGAAGAGGGAATGGGTCTTGGGGACAGGCCTTGTTGAGGTTGGTGAAGTCGACACACATGTGTTCCTTCCCGCCTTTCTTTGGCACGACAATGGGGTTCGCCAGCCACTCCGGGTATCGGACCTCGCGTATGACACGTGCCGCCTCCAGCTTGCGAGTTTCCTGGACGATGAAGGACTGCTTCTCCATGGACTCTAGCCGCGCCTTCTACTTCACAGGGCAGACATTGGGGCACACCCTTAAGTGATGCTGGATTACCCCCCTTGGGACCCCTAGTAGCTGCTTGGGTTCCCAGGCGAATACCTTCTTATTCGCGCGCAAGAACTTCACCAATGCCTCCTTTGATCCGGGTCGAGGTTCGCACCTATGGTGAAGGTGGCTCCTGAGGGTCCACCTTCCTCGACCGACACTTGCTTCATTTCGGCCCGGTCTTGAGTGAACAACTGCTTCTTCTTTGCCGGTGTGGCCTCCTTAGCCCCTGGGGTGGCTTCGCTGGCCGGGCGCACTGCCGCTACGGCCCTGAAGGTAAGCTTGAGGGCCGCCAGAGCTTCCTTGGTGTCTCCGGCCATGGTGAGGACGCCGCTGCTGCCCGACATTTTCATGAGGTTGTAGGCCGGATGGGTCGCTACCATGAACTGAGCCAAAGCAGGGTACCCGAGGATGGCGTTGTACGGGAGGCTGGTGCGGGTGATGTCAAAGTCGATGAGCTCGGTGCGGTAGTCGTCTTGGGTACCGAAGGTGACCGGGAGGCGTATTTTCCCCAAGGGGCTGGTGGACCCGCTGCCGACTCCGGAGAAAGGCTTGGTGGGGCGGAGCCGGCTGTACGACATGTGAAGCAAGCCGAAAGCTTCCACGGAAAGCACGTTTAGGCCTCCTCCGCCGTCGATGAGAGTCTTGGTCATGGCGATGTTGCAGATGGTGGGCATGCAAAGCATTGGGAGCACACCTGCGCCGACTGTGGTAGCGGGGTGATCCCCTGAGTAGAAGGTGAGGTCGACCTTGGGCGCCACCCATCCTGGAGGGGCTCCCCGCTGCACAGAGGCGACACCGATCTAGCGGAAGAACTACTTATCGTGGTAGTCTGAGGGTGGCACTTGTGAGCCGCCGAGGAGGGGCGGGACAATGATAGGCGCCGGTACCGCGAAGCGTGCAACGAAAAGGTCGCGCAGCTCCTCCAAAGAAGCCACAAAGGATCCCGACAGGTTGAGCAGCCAGGCACGTGGCACGCTAGCGAGGGCCATGGGGAACCAATTGGCCATCACCTTGTTGTCGCCTCCAGCTTCTAGGACGTCCTTCTCATATGCCAGCAGGAAGGCCGACGGATCCGCCGCGCCGTCGTAGCGAGGCGACATCTCTGGCTTGAACTTGTGCGGCCACTGCAACCACCACAAGGCTGGGGTGAAGGCCCTGAGCCCCATGGCACCACCGTGGTCGCCCGACGATCCAGTCGGGTGAGCAGTGCTAGCCATGGGTACTGGACGGAGAGGCAGAGCCAATGGAGGAGTGGAACTTCAGCGCACACCTACCTGGCACGCCAAATGTCGGATTACGGGTTCTCGCAAACCATCAAGGTTCGAACACTGGGGTGCGCATGAAGATCTCTCTCCCCCTAGCTCACGCTCTCGCCATGATCTCAAAGGCTAGCTCGCCGAACCTGAGCAACAAGGGACACAAGAGTTTATACTTGTAACATCCCTAGCCTTGCAATGCACTTGGACTAGATTGGTTGTTGCATCATGTCCAAATTTCTTTTAAATAGAAATGGGGATTGTTCAAACCCTAGCACTAAATCAATCCATCCAGGCTTGATTAAAATCTTTTTCAATAAACCCAAAATGTCCCTAAGAAAAGTTCATTATTTCTGGTTAAGGTGAAAAGCTCTCCCAAAAATGATGAATATATTTCTAGGTCATCTTTGGATTTTTGAATTAATAAAAAAGTATTTGAATTGGAGCCGTTTAAATGCTATATATATTTTAAATGGTCCAAATATTCCGAAGTTATTTGTGGAGCCCTGAAATAATTCAGTTAACCTCCAAAATAATTTTCAGAATTATCTAAAATGATTTAGTTCTTAAACTAAATCGGAACAAAGAAAACAAAAAATAAAAAGACAAACAGGAAAAGGAAAGGGCTTACATGGCCTTACCTGCAGCCCAACTAGGCAAAGCTGGCCCGGCCCACGGCCGTGCCAGTCACCACCAACCTCTCGCCAGAAGGACGAGAGGCGCGAGGCCGCCATGCGCCGGCACGCGCCCGAGCCACCTCCTTCTTCCACCGATGCTGGGGGCTGGCTGGAGACGCCATGCAACACCCGACCCCTCTGGCCTGTCCACCCCTCCTCTGTCTCTCTCGCACGCAACCACCGAATGCCATTGCCGCTGCGCTCACTGCCACCGCGACCACCGCCTCCCCCTCGACCCCTCGCCGTGCATACGGGCTCCGTATCGACGTCTTCTACCTCCTCGACGAGCCACGAGGCCCCAGACGCGCTGAAACACCGCCGCCGCCCTCTTCGTTCGGTCACCGAGATCGCCGGTGACCTCTCGTCGTCACCAGCCCCTCCCCGAGCTCACCGAGGCCTCCGTTCAATTCTATGTGAGCTACCTCTCTGAACCCCTCTCTTCCCCGCCTCGATTGCGCCTTGTATCCATCGTTCTCACCGGAGCCGAAGCTCCCCGCCGCCGGCCATGTCGCCATCGTAGCTATGGCCGCGCAAGCTCGCGTTTGAGCTCACCGCTGCACTCACCACACTCCCGCGAGTCGAACATGACCATCCACGGCTCCTCCCGTGCCCCGCACCGCCCACACCGTTGTTGCCCGAACTCCGGCAGCCGCCTAGGTCACTGCTCCCGTCACCACAGACCACCGCAGCGCCCCTTGCTTGCTCTATTAGATGCGCGCGAGCTTCAGCTCGCCATAGAGACCAACCATGGCTCAAACCGCGGCGTGGAGGCGAAACTCGAGCCGCTCCAGTGTGCCTTCACCGTGTATTGGTCGCCGCCGGCGTAACTCCAGTGACGCTGACGAGGCAACGTCATTAGCGGCTAATGAGCCTGATAATCACCCCCCTTGAGCCACTGATGTATGGGTCCCTGAGCCTAATTAGATTAGTCTAAATTATCTATTTTGATTAGTGCTAATCATGTGGACCCCATGTATCAGCTATGACTTTGGCCAAGTCAGTGTTGACTGGTACCACCTGTTATGCACCCAAACCAGCCCTGTTACACTGACCCGTGGGTCTCGGCCGTTAGGTTTGACCTGGACTGGCATTGTTAACTGGCTGAAATCACACGATGTCATGCTGACGCAATAAGTCATTTTTCTGGATTTATTCTAAATTAGAATAACCAGGAAATTCCAGAAAATGTTATAAACTTTGGAAATTCATAGAAAATAATCTATAACTCAGAATGAAATAAGTTATATATGAAAAATGATCAGAAAAATCCAATCTATCCATCTTTACTGGTTTCATGAATGTTTAAGAAACTTAACCTTGATGTTTAGTGCAAAATATGATAGGGCACTATTTAAATTCATAAGTTGAGTTTGGGATTGAACCTTTGGTTCAAAATGACTCAAACCCAGCTGGTTTTAGTTGCATTGGCTCAAAACACACTCATACTGCCATGTCATGATCATGCATCATATTGTTGCATTGCATTGATTGTGTTCCTTCTTTGTTGCCGGTATTTGTCCCCTCTCAGTAGACGTGGTTCCGACGATGAGATCGATGACCCTGATGAAGAACTATACTATCTTCAGAAGTGCGAGGCAAGCAAAACCCCTTGTTCATTCTGATACAATCTCACTTCATTAGGAAAACAACGATTCAACTGTTACATGCTGTGGTAGTTGAACCCCTTTCCTCTGCATGACCTGTCATTGCCATAGTAAATAGATGAAACCCACTAGAGTGAGTAGGAATTGTTTGAGCCCTGATGTGCCTACTCATTCATTCTTGTTATCATGCCTGCTACTGCTTAGAGTTGAGTCAGGTCTGATTCTTCGGGAATGAATTGGAATGTGGGGAACATGTCCTACTTTTGAGAGCTAAGTGTGTGAACACGATTTGGCAAAGGTAGCGGTGAGAGGCCACGTAGGAGTACATGGTTGGTTTTCTCATTGGAGCCGTCCTCAGGAACTAAGTTCTGTGTTTGTGATCCATGAACAGTTACTACCACACATTGGGTTCCGGTAACTCGACCCCTCTCAACTTATTAATCGCCTCGATCTCTGTCCAGGAGTTGCAACTAGTTTTTGGTGTTTGTAGGTTATGTGTTGGGGCCCGTGCGTAGCACTGACCCTAGGGGTGGGCTATGATGCGGTAGAGACACGAGGCACCGTGTAACGAGATGCCCGTTTGGTGCCTCGGGAACCCTGCTCTCATCGTTTGGGGCCGTGAGCGACACCCTGGCTGGATCTCCTCGCAGATGTAACCTGAATAGTCGATAAACCTGGACTAAAGACTTGTGTGGTTAGTCAGGTCGTGGCCGACTCCCTCGCCAGGCTTCCGCTTGAAGGTTGCCGAGATACACAACTTATACATGGTGGTAAGTGGCGAGAGCGTGTGTGAAGAAGTACACCCCTGCAGGGTTATAAATGATTTATTCGAATAGCCGTGTCCGCGGTAAAGGACTTCTGGGTTGCCTGTACAGTTCATAGACAAGTGAAAGTGGATACTCTAAAATGCGCAAGATAAGCGTGAGTGCTATGGATGGCGTTCTCGTAGGGAGACAGGAGCGGATCCATAGTGGTGTATTGATATGGTGAATATGTGGACTCGTGTGCGCCACCTCAAAAGAGTTACTTGTAGTCGTAGTTTAGGATAGCCACCGAGTCAAAGCCGGCTTGCTGCAGTTAAACCCCACCATCCCTTTGTTGATAATGATCCATATGTAGTTAGTTCTGATGTAAGTCTTGCTGGGTACATTTGTACTCACGTTTTCTTAAATTATGTTCTTGCAGAGAGACTGCAGTCTCTCTAGTAGTTCCGTGTGGACTTTGACGTTTATCTTGATACCTCAGCTACAATCTTGTGCCCTCGGCAGGGTCTTATAGATAGTCAGGCTTCTCAGCCTTTTTCTTTTGTAGTTCTCTTTACTCAGACAAGTTAAGCTTCCGCCTGTGCTTTTTTCTTGTATGCTCTGTATGTTGGGTCATGAGACCCATGTTTGTAATACTTGGCTCTCCGGAGCCTTTAAATAAAATACTTTGAGTCGTAGAGTTTTGTTGTCATGCCTTGTTGTATTTACACATATGGGGCATATTGTGTGTATTATTGAAATGCTGGTATGTGTGGGATCCGACAACCTAGTTGTTTATCCTTGGTAGCCTCTCTTATGGGGAAATGTAGTCTGGTGCTTCCACCGAGCCATGGCAGTCTGCTACAGCCCGGTTTACCGAAGTCCTTCTAGCCCAGTTACTACTGCTCTGGAACACTTAGACTGCCGGCATGTGATCCACTTCGTTCCTGTGTCTATCCCTTTGGGGAAATGTCACGCGGTGACTTCCAAAGTCCTGCTAGTCTGCTACAGCCCGAGTTCCCGGAGTCTTGTTAGCCCAGTTGCTACGGCCCAGATTCACACGCTGATGACCGACACGTTTGATGTTGGTTCATGTATGCATGTCCCCGTAAGTTAGCGCCACTTTGGTTTCATGACTAGTCAAATCGTCCTGGGTTCTCTGACATATGGATGGTAGCGACACTATCATATACGTGAGCCAAAGGGCGCAAACGGTCCCAGGCCAGGTAAGGTGGCACCCGTGGGAATATCGTGCGTGAGGCTGCAAAGTTATATGATGTGTTATGTGCTAGATCGATGTGACTTAGGATCGGGGTCCTGACGGCTTTGGTATCAGAGCCTGATTGCCTGTAGGATTACCAAGCCAAACTGGCCGAAGTCATTTCTAGAAATGCTTTATTTATATAAGGGAATTGATTGTGGAAGGGAACGTAAGGCTCTTTTTACTCCTTATACCTTATGTCCTTCTGATCTGAGTCATCCTCTTCTCTTCTACAGGGATTAAGAACTACGCCTTCTCATCTATCTATCAGGATGACGTGTTACTAATCCATAGACTTATAGGATTGATGGATTCAATTCTCAGTTCAGTTCCTACTATTTCTGTGTGTTGACACTTAATCTCGGAACCTTGATATTGTGATGTTGAGTGGTAATGCCACCATTTTTGCAGGATGTCTCAAATCTTTTTGAGCATTTACAGCTGTTATGTTGTCCGAGTCATTCCAGGTTTCTAAATAGTCTGATGCATTTGCAAATCCCTTCTTCCCATTCCCGATGATCCTTTTGGGCCAGATTAACCACACTAATTGCTGAGTTGAGGTACTCCATTACTTTGACATATATATTGGAGCTATTATTATGATCATAGGTGTCCTAGAGAACCACCTATTAATGTAGCCATGTTTTGTGTTCCCAGTGTGATGATTCTGGCCACCATTCTCGAAAGCATCCCATGATGCCATTTAGTTAGTAGGCATTCTATTCCTGGGTTCTTGAACCCGAGATTCACCCTAGTTACTTCATGTTGATAGTGTTTGCTAGTTCCTTTAGGATATTAGTAAGCTTCGCAATAGTCCTCGAGCTTCATGGTATTTCCTTCTTCCAATACCATGAACCATTATGGCAGAAGTTCTTTGAACCAATGATCACAACAAAAGTGCTCTTGATGAGTTCTCCAATCAAAAATTGTGACTCTGCCAATTCTACCATTCTACATGGGTTATCCGAAAGTAATATGTTGACCTTGTTTGACATGCTAATCTGTCCATCCACTCAGAAAATCGTATGTTCCTTTGAGTTGTCCCTCTTTAGCTATTTTCTGACCTTCGGCTATCAATTGATAGTCAAGAGTATGCATGCATTCGTTCATCCATGCCTATTATTTTTGTGGTCCGTCAAGCCATTCTATTCCGGAATGACTAGGAGAAACAAACTCCAGCACCTCATCCATTTCTTGGACTGGTCAAAGTAGTTGTATTCCATAGATCAAAATGCCAATCCAGCTTTTGTTCTGTTCTGCCTCGGAGTATTACCCCCTTTATTTCAGGATTGTCATGGGAATTGCACCACCTCCTATGAACTCTTGATATAGTGATACCTCTCGCCATCATCATTCATTCCTTGGTCCCGTGTTGTTGCAACTGGAATGTCGACAAGTGAACTATGATGTGTGAAATCAATACTCCTAGCAACCCCATTGCTTGGTAGTTAAAGGATAACAATTTCATTCTTAGAGTGTGGTTATTGAATCATCATTCAAAGATAGAATGTGCTACCTAGTCCATTTTTCCCTGGTGCACTCCTCGATCAATGAGTTTGGAATATATTAATTCCTTGCTCTTTCGACCATATTATCTTGCCCTGAAATGCAAGATTCTTCTCAAGCTTAGTAACATATTGGTGGTTCGTGATTTTCCAAATATCTTCTCGGAAGTATTATCAGGTTGTACCCTGACCACTATGTTGAGCTCGTGATCAAGTTGGTTTCTTGTAAACCACCCCTTCTCCAATAATCTGTGTTGGATATCCCTGAGCTAGTTGATTAAGCTAAACAACTTGGAGAGCTGGAAGATAAATGTTTTATCCGACTTAGTTCATTCCAAAGGGATATCTCTTTGTATACGTGTGTTGAAGAAAGATGGTATCTTCAGCGATTGATCTCTGTGACCAAATGTTGGATCTATTGTCTTGTCCAAAGTTTGATTTGAGTGTGGGTTATTCTCAAATCAACTCCGAACCAATGATATTCATACTGTTGTCTTACTCTTGGTTGATCCCTCGAGCATGCACCATTATATCTTTTGGGTCTGACCAATACTATCGCCTTGTTCACATAGTTGTGGAATTCCACCTACATGGGAATCTTGATGACTTGTTGTTGAGCCCAGCAGCATCATTTTATCTCGTCCATGATTTGTGTTGACCATTAAGCTAGTGTTGGAAACTTTTTGAAAGCATTTCTTCATGCTAGCTCATGAAACATATGTTTGGATGAAACAAGTGACTCCCTCTAACTCATGTGCACTTGATGCAAGTTGCCGCCGTGAATTCGAAAAAGCTTGTTTTTGCTTCCTCTGGAATCATCCCAAGTTAGTCACGGATATGTGCGAAGTAATCTATGGTTTGATAGGTTGGCCGCCTCCACTCCATATGTGTTTCCTAGAACACCAAGCCACTGACTGTTTGTTCTAGGAAAAGGAGTTAAGTGCTAATCCATGGTAACGCACAAGACTTCGATATCCTCGATGATGGTTCCCCACCTGAACTCGGTAGTGGTTCGTTGTAAGACTACTGTGTGGTCATGCTTGTCTAGGACAACGTGTTCACATGTGTGTAGAAGAACCAGCTCATGTTTTGGAGCTTGCTATTGCAGTTCATTTCCCGAGAATCTCGCAACATCGTCTTGTAGATTTGTGTTGCAAACTTTTTTTTCCATACATGATATTTGAAATATCCTATTACCAACCAGATTTGAATCTCAGGCAGATATGATGGTTAGAACATTCCCAACAGTTGCATTCTATTCCCAGCTTGCACCCGCCTCTGTGCCATTTTACTATGGTCTTCCTTCTCGGTATTTTTCATCCAGGATCATCTTCGAAAGTGGATTTACCTGGGCCCTATCCTTCCTCGATGATAAGAAGAAATCATCCATCATGTTATCTTCAACAAGGTTGTCCACATCATCCATTCTAGCCTGGGTATGTTGTTCCCTCGAACTTCGTCAACGAACATTTGTAAATTGCCTTAGGCTGGTATGAAGAGTTTCAATGATCTTTGTATAAAAAGTAATTCTTTTGCCACTTAAGGGAATAATTCTACGAGTCACCTCTTCTAAGGTGCCCCATTATGGAGTAATTGTAATTATTTCATCGCTATCTTGAAACCATGCACCATCTTACTTAGACATGGAATTGTTGCTTACTAATGAACCTCCGTCATCGACTTCTTTCGTTGCTCCTGGTGTGTGTTTTGTGTATCAACTCAATAGGTATTCTTATGTCTCACTCCGTGAGTTTATATTAAGTGTTCGATCTTTGAGGAGATCGTTTTCTATAGAGTTTTCTTTTGTCGTCATCGTATTCGACAAAGATCTCTAAAGCAAAGACGTCAAGATCAATTTGAAGCAATGAATCAACATCTTTGAGAAGGGCAAATGGATCATGAAGATTGTGATAGTTCTGTGACCCCCTTTCCTCTTACCTCACGTCTTGAATCTCGGGACGAGATTCTTGTTTAGTGGGGGTGAGTTGTAACATCCCTAACCTTGCAATGCACTTGGACTAGATTGGTTGCTGCATCATGTCTAAACTTCTTTTAAACTTGAAATGGGGATTGTTCAAACCCTAGCACTAAATCAATCCATCCAGGCTTGATTAAAATCTTTTTCAATAAACCCAAAATGTCCCTAAGAAAAGTTCATGATTTCTGGTTAAGGTGAAAACCTCTCCCAAAAATGATGAATATATTTCTACATCATCTTTGGATTTTTGAATTAACAAAAAAGTATTTGAATTGGAGCCATTTAAATGCTATATATATTTTAAATGGTACAAATATTCTGAAGTTATTTGTGGAGCCCTGAAATAATTCAGTTAACCTCCAAAATAATTTTCAGAATTATCTAAAATGATTTAGTTCCTAAACTAAATCAGAACAAAGAAAACAAAATAGAAAAAGAGAAACAGGAAAAGGAAAAGGCTTACCTGGCCTTACCTGCATCCCAACTAGGCAAAGCTGGCCCAGCGCACTGGCCGACGCGGTGACATCCGGAGTCCTGCTAGCCTGCTACAGCCCGGGTTCCTGGAGTCCTATTAGACCAGTTGCTACAGCCCAGATTCAGACACTGTTGACCGACACGTTTGATGCCAGTTCATGTATGCCTGTCCCCGTAAGTTAGCACCACTTTGGGTTCACGACTAGTCATGTCGGCCCGGGTTCTTTGTCATATGGATGCTAGCGACACTATCATATACGTGAGGCAAAAGGCGCAAACGGTCCCGGGCCAGGTAAGGTGGCACCCATGGGAATACCGTGCGTGAGGCCGCAAAGTGATATGATGTGTTACATGCTAGATCGGTGTGACTTAGGATCAGGGCCTTACAGCTTTGGTTTGGGCCACCATTGTGGTGTAATACCCTACTCCACTGTGGTGTGGTGGATTGCCTTGTAGGCTGAGGATGAACAAGTACAAGGGATGAACAGCCTCTTGAGGAGAGGTGTTCTTGAGCTCGGTGAGCTTGTATGGTGGCCTTAGTGTAATAGATCCGGTCCTAGATGAGTTCAGATCCCCTCCCTATGGTGGTGGCTAGTCCTATATATAGAGGTCTGGGTCCTCTCCCCAAATATTAGGCGGGAAGGGATCCCACAATGGCCAATTTGAAGGGGGACAACTAGTACAAGTTATCCTGACAAAAGGTGGTCTTCGCCAGCCAAAGGCTCTGGTGGTGACGCTGTCGTGGGCTCCGCGGTGACCTCCGTCCTACTGTCCTGCTGGTCTTGGTCTCGTTGTACTGATATGGTAACGTTTGCCTGATGCCTCGGGACTCCTCGCCTGCGCTTGCCCCTTTAGCACCAAAGAGGCAATGAGTACTCCGCGCCCGCTGGCGCTCACCTGGCCTTGGTCGTCATGGATCACGTCATGGAAACCTCAAGAGGTGCCCCTCGCCTTGATCTCTCCACTCCTCGCAAGCTAGCCTAGTGAGGCTTCCCCTGAGGAGGTCTTGTTGTTGGGGATCATAGTAATAATTCAAAATTTTCCTATGTGTCACCAAGATCAATCTAGGAGATGCTATCAATGAGAGAGAGAGAGGGAGTGCATCTTCATACCCTTGAAGATCGCTAAGTGGAAGCGTTACAAGAATGCGGTTGATGGAGTCATACTCCCGGCAATTCAAATCGTGGAAGATCCGATCTAGCGCCGAACGGACGGTGTCTCCACGTTCAACACATGTATAGCCCGGGGATGTCTCCTCCTTCTTGATCCAGCAAGGGGAGAGGAGAAGTTGAGGGAGAACTCCAGCAGCACGACGACGTGGTGATGGAGGAGCTCGTGGTTCTCCGGCAAGGCTTCGCCAAGCACTATGGAAGAGGAGGAGGAGTTGGAGAGGGGGAGGGCTGCACCAGGGGAAGGGTTCATAGGGGGAAGGGGAGAGGGGGAGGCGCCCTAGGGTTTCCCCTAGGGGGCGGTGGCCAGGGCAGATTGAATCTCCCTAGCAAAACCCTAGGGAGACTTGCCCCCCAAGCCAAGCAGGTGGAGGCTTGCCTCCCAAGCCAGGTGGAGGCATCCCACCTCCCCAAGTAACATGGGAAAAGGGTGTGCGGGCGCTCAATCCCTTAGTGGGATGGTTTTCCCCTCCCCTTGGCCCATGAGACCCCGCAACACTTGTCGGGGCTCCCGAAACACCTTTCGGTCATGCTGGCCATAGCCTGCTACCCCCGGAACACTTCCGGACTCCAATACGCTTCGTCCAATATATTGATCCTCACCTCCGGACCATTCTGGAACTCCTCATGACATCCGGGATCTCATCCGGGACTCTGAGCTACCTTCGGTAACCACATACTATTCTTGTTACAACTCTAGCATCACCGAACCTTCAGTGTGTAGACCCGACGGGTTCGGGAACAATGCAGACATGACCGAGACACTTCTCTGGCCAATAACCAATAGCGGGATCTACATACCCATATTGGCTCCCACATGTTCCATGATGATATCATCGGATGAACAATCCCGTACACAATTCCCTTTGTCTATCGGTATGTTACTTGCTCGAGATTCAATCGTCGGTATCCCCATACCTTGTTCAATCTCGTTACCGGCAAGTCTCTTTACTCGTTCCGTAATGCATGATCCTGTGACAAACTCCTTAGTCACATTGAGCTTGTTATGATGATGCATTACCGAGTGGGCCCAGAGATACCTCTCTCATTATACGGAGTGACAAATCCCAGTCTCCATTCATGCCAACCTAACAGATACTTTCGGAGATACCTGTAGTGCACCTTTATAGCCACCCAGTTATGTTGTGACTTTGGTACACCCAAAGCATTCCTACGGTATCCGGGAGTTGCACAATCTCATGGTCTAAGGAAATGATACTTGACATTAGAAAAGCTTTAGCAAATGAACTACACGATCTTGTGCTACGCTTAGGATTGGGTCTTGTCCATCACATCATTCTCCTAATGATGTGATCTCGTTATCAATGACATCCAATGTCCATGGTCAGTAAACCACGACCATCTATTGATCAACGAGCTAGTCAACTAGAGGCTTACTAGGGACGTGTTTGATCTATGTATTCACCCATGTATTACGGTTTCTGGTTAACAATAGACAATTATCATGAACAAGGAAATATAATAATAACCATTTTATTATTGCCTCTAGGGCATATTTCCAACAGTCTCCCACTTGCACTAGAGTCAATAATCTAGTTCACATCGCCATGTGATTAACACTCATAGTTCACATCACCATGTGACTAACACCCAAAGAGTTTACTAGAGTCAATAATCTAGTTCACATCACCATGTGATTAACTCTCAATGAGTTCTATGGTTTGATCATGTTATGCTTACGAGAGAGGTTTTAGTCAACGAGTCTGCAACATTCAGATCCGTGTGTTCTTCGCAAATCTCTATTTCATATTGTAGATGTTCCTACTATGCTCCACTTGGAGCTATTCCAAATGGTTACTCCACTATACGTATCCGGTTTGCTACTCAGAGTCATCCGGATAGGTGTTAAACCTCGCATCAACGGAACCCTTTACGTCGAACTCTTTATCACCTCCATAACCGAGAAACATTCCCTTATTCCGAAGGACAATTTTGACTGCTGTCCAATGATTCACTGCTGGATCACTCTTGTACCCCCTTTCCAGACACGTGGCGAGGCACATCGCAGTACACAACATGGCATATCGTATAGAGACTATGGCTAAGGCATAGGGCACGACATTCATCCTTTCTCTTTCTGCTGCCGTGGTCGAGCTTCAAGTCTTAACTTCACACCTCACAACTCAGGCAAGAACTCCTTCTTTGATTAATCCATCTTGAACTCCTTCATGATCATGTCAAGGTATGTGCTCTGTGATAGTCTTATCAGGCGTCTTGATCTATCTCTATAGATCTTGATACCCAACATGTAAGCAATTTTACACAGGTCTTCCTTTAAAAAACTCCATTCAAACAACCCTTTATGCTTTCTAGAAATTCTACATCATTTCCGATATGACATCCATATATACCTATCAGAAATGTTGTAGTGCTCCCACTCACTTTCTTGCAAATACAAGTTTCTTGCAGACTTTGTATAAACCCAAATGCTTTGATCGCCACATCAAAGCGTATGTTCCAACTCCGAGATGCTTGCTCCAGTCCATAGAAGGATCGCTGGAGTTTGCATACCTTTTAGCATCCTTAGGATCGACAAAAACTTCTGGTTGAATCACATACAACCTTTCCTCACGGAAACCGTTAAGGAAACTTTGTTTTTACATCCATCTGCTAGATTTTGTAAATGATAATGCAGCAACTACTAACACAATTTTAACAGACTTTAGCGTCGCTATGATTGGGAAAAGTCTCATCACTGAAAACTCTTTGAACTTCTCGGAACCTGTTAAACGCTTAATACTTCCGTTCACTATAATGATGCCACGTGGGCCGGGCATCTTGAGTGTGAGGGAAGCGTAGTGCGGTATTGCATTAAAGCGAACGAAAACTTCGCGTCCGAGTAGTGCTTGATAGCCACTTTGGAACTTCACGTCTCATCACTGACGACCTCACGGCCAACATAGAGCGGCAAACAACGCTACACACAAGCCAATACGCGATCCACGTGAGGGCTCGCACCAAAAGGACGGCGCAAGCAGATCCATCTATGGACCACGCAAGTGCGCCCCAGCATACGATGTAACACAACAAACATCCAAACAACGCGGTACACCTAGATACAGGGGTGCCGCACACCCCCTACGTTTCACCAACGAGGTGCTGGACCATGAATTTCCAGAGGGATTCAAACTCGTAAACATAGAGGCATACGACGGAACAACAGACCCTGGGGTCTGGATTGAGGACTATATCCTCCATACCCATATGGCTCGAGGAGATGATCTCCACGTCATCAAGTACTTACCCCTCAAGCTCAAAGGGCTAGCTCGTCACTGGCTGAAAAGCCTCCCCGAAAACTCCATTGGAAGCTGGGAAGAGCTCGAAGATGCTTTTCGGGCAAATTTTCAAGGGACTTATGTCCGACCTCCGGACGCGGACGATTTGAGTCATATAACTCAACAGCCCGAAGAGTCAGCCCGAAAACTTTTGAACATGTTTCTTACTAAAAAGAACCAAATTGTCGACTGTCCGGACGCCGAAGCCTTGGCAGCTTTTAAGCATAGTGTCCGTGACGAATGGCTTGCCAGACACCTCGGCCAAGTAAACCGAGAACAATGGCAGCATTAACAAGCCTCATGACCCGCTTTTGCGCGGGTGAGGATAGCTGGCTAGCCAGATGCAGCACCAGTGACCCCAGTACATCTGAAGTTAGAGATAGAAACGAGAAATCACGGCGCAACAGCAATAACAAACGCCGGATTCAAAAGCTCTCGGCCAGGTCAGCAAAAGCCGCCCTCTAAAGGCGCCAGAGACGAACTGTCCATCCTAAACAAAATTCTGGACCAAATATGTCAAATCAATAGCACCCCTGGTAAACCCGCTAATCATACCCACAGAGAATGTTGGGTCTTTAAGCAGTCCGGCAAGCTCAACGCCGTACACAAGGGGGAGGATGCACCAAGCGAAGACGAGGATGAGCCTCTCAAGCAAGACACTAGGGAACAAAAGAAATTTCCACCATAAGTCAAAATAGTAAACGTGTTACATGTGATCAAGGGGAGAAACAAAACGGCACTCCCAGAAAAATATGCCCAAGGGCCTATCACCGCGGAGTCCTGCCACTGGTCGTCTCAACCGATCACTTTCAACCATCGAGATTACTTAGCAAGTATCCGGCGTGCAGGATGGGCTGCCCTGGTATTAGACCCAATAATTGACAGATACCACTTCACACGAATCCTGATGGACGGTGGCAGCAGTCTAAACCTGATATACCAGGATACAATCCGCGAAATGGGGATAGACCCAACAAAAATTTGCCAAAGCAATACTACCTTTAAAGGAGTAACGCCAGGCCCAGGGGCTCATTGCACGGGCTCCCTACTACTAAAGGTTATATTCGGCTTCCCTCATAACTTCTGTAGCGAAAATTTAACCTTCCACATCGCTCCGTTCCAAAGTTGCTATCAAGCACTACTCGGACGCGAAGTTTTCGTTCGCTTTAATGCAATACCGCACTATGCTTCCCTCACACTCAAGATGCCCGGCCCACGTGGCATCATTACAGTGAACGGAAGTATTAAGCATTTAACAGGTTGTCAATACCGCACTATGCTTCCCTCACACTCAAGATGCCCGACCCACGTGAACTGAAGAGAGCGCGGCTGCCTTGGCAGCCGCACACTAAAAATGGCCTGACAAACTAAAGCATTTAACAGGTTGTCAAGACCTTGGAAACGGTTAGACGAGTCCGGCGCAGCTATATGTAATTCATACAGGATCAATGGTCACACCCCTATTACAAATACAAGGGGCTCAACGCGCGCAGACAAGCGGCATTTTTTACTCATCTTGAATTATACATGGTTTCTTTAAAAACTATCTTTTTGCACAACAACTTTTTCACCTAAGCTCCTCTCTTTTACAGATGATCATCGTGCTACACCCGTCTAGGATACGGCACAACGGAGACACAGGTGCAGACGTGCAGCAGGGACCTGCTCCAAGGATTCTTTTTAGATTAAGACCCTGTGTAAACATTTTTTACTGTCTCTTGTTGATACACATCCACCGAATTCTCAGCACAGTTGAGAAGGATGCTGACGTCTTGGCATGTAGCCACGTCAGAATAATGCATGTACCAGGACACAAGGGGCTTCTTACAAAGGGCACTATTTAGGCCCGGTTTATACCATAAAGACCGAATACCTTAGGGAGTGTTCGGCGTCGCGAGTTTGGCCTTATATGCATCAGCTCCAAATCATTGTCTTTGGTCAAATGTTGGGTTTGCCCGGCTCTTGTGTTTTGGTGCCTTACGTTACACTTTATTGGCTAAGGTAGCACCAGGAGAACTACTATGATTGTGCCCTGGTTCATCCGGACGAGCACCTTAGTAGAGAAAGCCGAAAACAGACTGTCATGATATAGCGTGAGACTGGTCAACCACTTGATGACCTATTGAAATGTTAGAATTCCTCTGCCTTAAGGAAGGGCCGTTTTCCAGCCACGCATGTACGCACCCCACGATCGGGAGAGTGCGGAGCCACCAGGGGCTATCTAGTAGCCTCACTGTCAAACTCCTATGGCTAAGTGAAAGTGTTAAAGCATTATAGTCCCTTTGCCTCGTTCGCTATGCTATCACCTCCTTAATAGGAGCAAGACGTTGGGTTAAGTGTGAACACACGTTTTTCGCGAGCACCTCCGCATTATATGCGTGGGGGTTGAAGCCGATGGCTGTAATCTTTCAGGTTATACACATGTATACATAAACGGCCGCACAGGAGGCATCATACTACTTTCAGGCAAAAGTATAAACATGGCCTTATAAAACTTCATAAAAGCATTGTGTTTACAATGAGAATACATATCACTCAAACATAATATTCTTCGAGCACTGGGCCTCTATCAAACGAGCACCCTCGAGAACCTCCTCGAAATAGTGCTCGGCACCCACTCGGCCTATGGCCGAACCCTGCGCCGCAACAGTGGTAGCGTCCATCTCCGACCAGTATGTTTTAACACGGGAAAGGGCCATCCGCGAGCCTTCTATGCACGCCGAACTCTTCATCGCATTAATGCGCGACACGACACCAAGGAACTGCTGCACTAAGCTGAAATAGCTGTTCGGCTTTGGCTTTTTCGGCCATAGCTGATCCACAACAGACCTCATGGTGAGTCCGGACAACCTATTCAGTTCGGCCCATTCGGCTAGCTGGTCAGTCAATGAAAGCGGACACTCTGGAACGTTGAATTGCGACCAGAACAGCTTGTCCACTTCACGATCTGTCTGACCTTGGAAGTACTTGGCAGCATCGACAGCACTCGCCGCCAAATCCATATATGCATCTGCCGAACTCCACAGCCGATCCAGAGGGGCATGCCGTGGATCTCCGAACTTCCTCCGTAACATGAAGGGTTTCCCAGCCACAATATCCCCGGCTTCCCGCAGCTCCTCTTTCTTCGCTCTCATAGCAGAACGGGTGTCTTTGTCCGCCATCGTGGCCTTCTCAAGGTCCGTTGCCTTCGCTCGGTTTTCTTTTTCAAGGACCCGGCAACGGTCGGCAGTGTCTTTTAGTTCTACGGCCATCTTGGCCATCTTCTCTTGGCTCTCGCAATGTGCGGCCTTCTTGGCTTTCAACTCTTCGGCCGCCTTCAAAGCAGCCGCATTACAAATCCTCGCTTGTTCCTTGGCTTAGGCAAGTTCTGCCTACAAGGTTTCCACGGCGGCAGTTCCATCTGCAGTCACAACATATTAAAGATACTGGCATCATTCTGCTCTTACTATGTGGCATTCACCACATAATAACACTTACCCTGTGCCTCGTCAAGCCTCTTGTTAACAAGCTCGATGTCGGCGTCTGCCGCATCCAGTTGCCGTTTTAATTTGGCAAACTCACTAGTTCGGCTAGCCACCGGAGCTTCCACCACCTGCACATAGGGGCAGTCTGGTTATTGCCTGGGAATATGATCCTCCGTTCGCTGCCGTTCTCGACAACAACCAGAGTCTCAGGGGCTACTATCTACACAGGGCACACCTAACACGTGCAGTACTATCACATATTATCTCACGTACCTCAAAGCCTGTCAGTAGACTCATAAAGGCTTCATGTAATCCGCTTTCGGCGGACGAAATTCCCTCAATCACTATAACCATCAGCGTACAGTGTTCTTCTGAGATGGCCGCTCACCCCACCAACTCCCTCAGAACGTCCGACCGCATACCAAACGGTGCCGGACTCTTTCTTCTGCTCTCTTCGGGAGCCGGACCCTGGGGACTTCGGGGGTCCATGGGATTATCTTCTGGCCTCACCGGATCCGGAGAGGCCCTCCGTGACGACACTTCGGGGTCGCCCGCTTCTTGAGCGGAGGAGTCCGGGGGAGGCGTTTCGCTCTCCATCATCTCTGGAAGAAGATCCCCCGAAGACGAGCTCAGCTGAGAGGGGCTAATGCCCGAACTACAAGATATATGCGGTGGTTATTTTCTCAGAAGAAATATAGCATACCTTTACTATTAAAGTATTTTGGATCACTTACGACTCGTTGGAGGGCTGATCCCCCCGCGGACTTTGTGCGGCAGAAGCACCCCCCGAGGCAGGACCCTCTGTGGGAGACTTCTTCTCCCGTTTGGAGGCTTCGACTTCCGGATCCTCGGAAGCAGACTTTTTCCTCCCCCGGTTATCCTCCTTCATGGAGACGCTCATTCCATTGGTTGGAACTGGCAGCGACAGGGGCCCGCGTCCGCCTGTATTATGCCCCCCCCCCCCCCCGTATCTTCCTTCAAGGGATCCAGGCAAGGAGCGACCTCGAGCATCTTTTCCAATACTGGATTTTCCAAACCCTCAGGGAGGGGGGCCAAACACCGAATCATCTTTGCCTTTGTTAGCCAGTCCTGGTCAAAAAGCAAACTCTCAGAAATAACTTCGTGACGAATAAAAGATGGTGTGTTCGGCCAGAGGATTTCTTACTTGTTCGGCGGCGCGGTTACTGCTCAGGCCCACGTCGTCGGTAATATCTGGACACTCTACTTGAGGTCCGAAGAATGACTTGTACATCTCCTCGTGCGTCAAGCCGAGGAAACTTTGAATGGCACGCGCTCCCTCTGGGTTGAATTCCGACAAGCGAAGGGGCCGGCGTTTGCAAGGCTGGACTCGACGAACTAGGATAACATGTATTACCACAACCAATTAAAATCTCCCTCGAAGAGATCTCGGATGCGGCTTTGCAATATAGGCACGTCCTTGGCTGGACCCCAGCTCAGACCTCTACTAATCCATGACATCACTTGTGGTGGGGGGCCCGAGCGGAAAGTGGGGGCAGCCGCCCACTTGCACTTCTAGTAGCCGTGACGTAAAACCACTCTTGTTGCCACAATTCGGACACCTCTGGAAAGGAACCTTTCAGCCATCTTGCCTATTGATGCACCTTCGCACGCTGCATGTTGCCCCTCGATCATCTTCGACTTTACTTCAAAGGTCTTGAGCCACAGGCCGAAGTGAGGGGTAACGCGAAGGAAGGCCTCACACATGACAATAAATGTCGAGATGTGGAGAAAGGAGTCTGGAGCTAGATCGTGGAAATCTAGCCCGTAATAGAACATCAAACCCCTGACAAAGGGATCCAGAGTGAGGCCTAGACCTCGGAGGAAGTGGGAGACGAACACGCCATTTTCGTTGGGTTTGGGAGTAGGGACGATCTGCCCTCGAGCAGGCAGCCGATGCGAAACCTCGGCGGTCAGGTATCTGGCCTCCCTCAACTTCTTAATATCCTCTTCCATAACGGAGGAGGGCATCCATTGGCCTTGAAGGCTGGATCCGGACATGATTGAAGATCCGGAGCACCTAACCTGGGCTTTGGGTGTTAGAACTCGAGGCGAGGGAAGGGTTCGATTGAGCACGAGAGGGAAAAAGCGAAAACCTTGTCCCTTTATAAAGAGGGTGAATATCAAGCGTCCTCTCCGTAGCTGTTTAGGACTTGCCTATAATCTAGGAGTCCTAGACACAGTTAGGTTACCCACGATCGCATTAATGAGAATCCCGTAATTGGGGGAACATGATCTCTGCTTCGACAAGACGTGTCGAGAAACCACCTCGCGTTATGTGTAGAGCTGGTTGAAGAAAAACGGTTCGAATAATCGCCGGGCCATCACACAACGTCATGCTACCAAAACGAGTCAGCAGATTGGATTTGTGAAAATATTATTCTCTCTGCAACGGTATGTGGAACTTATATTGCAGGGTCAGACACTATCCTCATATTCAAATTCTTCTATGATGTATTCGGAGAAGGAACCTGCCTTGCAATGCCGAAGACAATACTGTGTGCCGGACTCATCGTCATTGAAGCCTGGTTCAGGGACTACTGAGGGAGTCCTGGATTAAGGGGTCTCCGGACAGCCGGACTATTAGACTATGAAGATACAAGATTGAAGACTTCGTCTCGTGTCCAGATGGGACTCTACTTGGCGTGGAAGGCAAGCTAGGCAGTACGGATATGGATATCTCCTCCTTTGTAACCAACCTTGTGTAACCCTAACCCTCTCCGGTGTCTATATAAACCGAAGGGTTTTAGTCCGTAGGACAACAACCATAACATACAATCATACCATAGGCTAGCTTCTAGGGTTTAGCCTCTCTGATCTCGTGGTAGATCTATTCTTGTACTACCCATATCATCAATATTAATCAAGCAGGACGTAGGGTTTTACCTCAATCAAGAGGGCCCGAACCTGGGTAAAACATCATGTCCCCTGCCTCCTGTTACCATCCGGCCTAGACGCACAGTTCGGGACGCCCTACCCGAGATCCGTCGATTTTGACACCGACACCCCCTAATCCAAGCAGGTGGAGGCTTGCCTCCCAAGCCAGGTGGAGGCGCCCCACCTCCTTAAGTAACGTGGGAAAAGGGTGTGGGGGCGCACACCCCCTTAGTGGGCTGGTTTTCCCCCTCCCCTTGGCCAATGAGGCCCTGCAACACTTGTCGGGGCTCTCGAAACACCTTTCTGTCATGCCGGCCATAGCCTGGTACCCCCGGAACACTTCCGAACTCTAATACCCTTCGTCCAATATATCGATCTTCACCTCCGGACCATTCCGGAACTCCTCGTGATGTCCAAGATCTCATCCGGGACTCCGAACTACCTTCGGTAACCACATACTATTCCCGTTACAACTCTAACATCACCAAACCTTAAGTGTGTAGACCCTACGGGTTCGGGAACTATGCAGACATGACCGAGACACCACTCCGGCCAATAACTAATAGTGGGATCAGGATACCCATATTGGCTCCCACATGTTCCACGATGATCTCATCAGATGAACCACGATGTCGGGGATTCAATCAATCCCGTATACAATTCCCTTTTTCTATCGGTATGTTACTTGCCCAAGAATCGATCGTCGGTATCCCCATACTTTGTTCAATCTCGTTACCGGCAAGTCTCTTTACTCGTTCCGTAACGCATGATCCCGTGACCAACTCCTTAGTCATATTGAGCTCGTTATCATGATGCATTACCGAGTGGGCCCAGAGATACCTCTCCATCATACGGAGTGACAAATCACAGTCTCGATTCGTGCCAACCCAACAGACATTTTCGGAGATACCTGTAGTGCACCTTTATAGCCACCCAGTTACGTTGTGACGTTTGGTACACCCAAAGCATTCCTATGGTATCCAGGAGTTGCACAATCTCATGGTCTAAGGAAATGATACTTGACATTAGAAAAGATTTAGCAAATGAACTACACGATCGTGTGCTATGCTTAGGATTGGGTCTTGTCCATCACATCATTCTCCTAATGATGTGATCTCGTTATCAATGACATCCAATGTCCATGGTTAGGAAACCACAACCATCTATTGATCAACGAGCTAGATAACTAGAGGCTTACTAGGGACGTGTTGTGATCTATGTATTCACACATGTATTACGGTTTCTGATTAATACAATTATAGCATGAACAATAGACAATTATCATGAACAAGGAAGTGTAATAATAACCATTTTATTATTTCCTCTAGGGCATATTTCCAACACTTGTGTTGTCCGCCTCGCGAGGCTTGGCCCCTCACGAGGGTCTTGAGTGTTTGCTTATGAAGATGGGTCGTACCAGGCCGCTGGATGAGCCATGCCCCGGGCCGTAGGCAAGCAAGCCTGGGTACCCCCGTTCCCAGGACACAGACAGTTCCCTCTGGCAAGCTACTTGGGTTCTTTGTGTCCCATCAAGGGATCGAGGCCAACCAGACAAGATCAAAGCTATCGAGCAGATTCAAGTGCCCAGGATAGTAAAGGATGTGAGGCGTTTGATAGGGTGTGTTGCTGCGCTAAGAAAATTCATCTCCAAGTCTGCCAAGCGCGCCCTGTCATTCTTGAAAATCCTAAAGAAGGAAGGACCCATGAAGTGGACCCCAGAAGCAGATGCAGCTTTGCAAGAGTTGAAGGCCTACTTATCCTCTATGCCCACCTAGGTTTCCCCCAAACCACAAGAGCCATTGCTGCGATACTTGGAGACAACTAATCAAGTGGTTGGTGCAGCCTTGGTGGCACAGCAGGAGGTGGAAGAAGCAGAAAGTGTGCAAAGACTGGAAGAGCCAGGCATGGATCAAGGCTGAAATGGGCACAACAGCGAGGGTGACCCCAAGGACACGAGAAAGAAGAAAGTGGTGTTGCGCCTAGTGTACTTCATTAGTTCCCTGCTATATGGAGCTAGATCGAGGTAGTCTGGCGTGCAAAAGTTGATCTTTGGCCTCATCATGCAATATGGTCATGCCCACAGAAGCAAGATCTCAATTTCCTCGGTCACACATCCCAGGAGAAAATGGGCAAGATGAGAGGGCGGAAGCTGAAGTGCTGCGAGGACTCGAGACAAGAACCTTTGATACGCTGCAGAAGCACGACAGGCGATGGATCGATGAGCTGCCGGTAATTCTCTGGTCCCTCAGAACGACACCAAATTGAGCTACCGGGCAGACTCCCTTCTCCCTAGTCTATGGGGGCAGAAGCAGTTATCCCCATGGAACTCACTTCTGGGTCACCTTGAGTGCTTGCCAATGATGAAGTAGCGCAAGATCAGCACTGGCATGACGATGTTGTGCTACTCGAGGAGAACCGTCTCCGGGCTGCTACGCTTTCTGCACGCTATCAGCAAGCCCTGCGTCGCTATCACAACCGGAGGTTTCATGCCCGGTGTTTTGAGGAAGGCAACCTTGTCCTTAGGTGTGATCAGTCCGCCAAGTTTACAAACAAGTTGATGCTGAAGTGGGAAGGCCCTTACCGGGTAATTCGAGTCACCAGACCTAGCGCAGTTGGTCTGGAGACCAGAGATGGCATTCAATTGCAAAACTCATGGAACATTGAGCATCTCCACAAGTTCTACCCATAAGGCACGGCTATCGGGCCCTGCCTGGCAGCCACCCTTTTGTACATGCCTTGCCTCAGTTGCATGTAACCCCTTGTACAAAGCCAGGCGATGACCCTAAGCAACAGAGAAATAAACAAAGCACTGGGGGGCAGATCAAGTTGCATGCATGTATGCATGAGCATTTCAAGAGCATTGCATAAGCATTTCATAAGCATTTGCATATGCATATAGATAGGATTGCATCTGGCATCATTTCCATCTACATGAGGTTGCAGGCTCCTGTTGTGAGCTTGACCTCTACCGGGAGTTGGGAAGATGAACCAGCGATGTGATCTCTGGCAAGCCAAATAGATAAGTTCTACCTCTTGTCCATAAGTGTTCTTTAGGATGAAACTTGTGCATTAGAAAACCCCGTCGCTCTTTGAAACTTAGGGTACCGGTAGGGTAGCCTACCGGGGAAGACTCATTTATTTCAACTAAATAGGAATTCCGCCTCTGCATTGACATATACATGCACGTGTTCCCGGCAAGGTTCATCTTTTTCATTAATACACTGGTAATACAAGTACAATCCTTACAGAACATAGACATGGACTTGAGAGATTACATTATTTGAACTAAAATTTGGCTAGTGCCTACAGGTTTAAGATTGAAAAAAGATATGTGCCCCGTGATGTCCCTCTTTTCGTTTTCCTTCCACCAGGTATTGCGGTGGAAAGAGGGGAGGACAAAAGAGGCGTCCAAACATTGGCCCACCATGATCCCGTCGCGACCTGCCGGGCGTGGCCTGCCAAGATCGAAAGTGATGAGGCTGCGAAGGAGGGCCACGGAGAGCAGATCGACAGTCCCCTGGTGACTACCTCCAAGAACAGTAAGAAGCCCCGGCTTGGGCGCCCATGGAGTCATCCACCAAAGCTCAGTTCGAAGACTGCTGGAGAGGAGGCGAAGGCACCAAGAGAACATCCCTCCCTGGCAATCACCCAAAGAGACTGGTGATGATGGTGCCGGGGAGGAAGGGGAAGAGCGGAAAGACATGGCGGCAGGCGGCCGGTTGGAGGCAAAGGCATCCACGCCATCGTACTCCTACCTGACCGCCCGCCACCCGCCTTCTCCGTCTTCCCTTGTTTTCTCTCTGTCACCTCTACTCTCGAGAAGCGCCAAGACTCCAGCCTGGCACCTTCCCCTAAATGATGATGAGCGACCAAGACGGCCAGGGGGCTCAAGGCGCGGTGCTCCGCACCTCGGTGGGGAGGAAGACGCGCCTCTCATCAGCATCAGCCCTAAGGCCTCCAGAAGGGACAGTGCTGGGATTACCAACGATCCCCAGCCCTGTCTCCCGGGCGAGTATCGAAGACGACGAGGGCTCGGTTACTGGGTCAACAAGCAGTGGCAGAACAGGGCCGAATGTCACGCTACCCGGTGGACAACCAACCATGGTAGCAGGAGCAAGCATTTTCCCATGATGGGAAAGCTTGATATCTCCTGCGCCACGGGCAGTTTGTCTGCCGTGTCTTCTCCAGGCTTGGACCAGGCTCACTCCCCTAGCATTAGCAGAAGCATTCCATGTCACCAACCTCAAGCTGGAGCCCGGGGCCTGGCCACTGGCCCTTCTATTCAACATAACCAGCAGGAGGCAGAAGACAGAGGAGGGGAGTCGCTCCCTCAACAAGCGACCACTGCCCTCCTCCACCAATCAATGAAGGTTGGCCCCCCCGTCCTGATGCTCTCCCGCACCACGCGCCTCAGTTACCTACCCGGCGCAATGCATGCCTCATACGTGGCCGAGGATAAGGGTGTGGTGGGAAGAGTAAATGTGCTGTTTCCACCCCATGCATTAAAGTCATTCACGTGCCATTGCAAGAGTGGACCCACAACTATTGGCTTTACATGACGCGCGGGGAAACCGGAAACTAGCCAGGATTCAAGATTAATGAAGGAACAAAGAGGACCCCAGGAGACCAGCCTCCTCTACACCCCTGCCTATGCACTTACTAGGACCTACCCCGACGACGCTGAGTAACGTGTTCAGGGCAGGCCCGGGGGTTTCTGTCGGTGCAACAAACCCTGGGTCCATTGCCATGACTATGCACAGGAACGGGGGAAAGGTTACAGCACCAAGGACATGCCAAAGTACAAGAAATCAAGATTTTTAGAAGGCCAATATGCAGATCAAGAGGACCAAGGCCAAGCCAGGGAGGTAAAAATCCACCAGGAAAAAAGCCTCCCTTTCCGGTCAGGCGGGCCTGGAAAGGACGGGGTCAACCCCAGAAGACCTCCAAGACCCCCCCCCCCCCCCGGTACGGCTTGCCGGGCTCACGGAGACGCAACCACCTCACTAATCCACTTCACCATGACGCACGTCGTCAATCAGTGCGGTGTCAAGATGCAGAGTGACTAAGTGGCAGCCATTTGCCACATGGCGGCCTCTTTCTACAGAGATTATACATAGATGACACCCGTCCTACGACATGTCAAGCAAGCAGGTATGAAGCTGGCAAACCTTCCCGGCAAGGCTTGCCGAGCAGGTGACGATGTGACGTCGAGCGGCGCATTTAATGCGCTCTGTCAGCCTGCAGAGTTAGGTATGATAGCACTATTTGGTATCTTATCAGTGCATAATGACTGATTTGCCACTGTGGTGACCCCTTTACCTATAAAAGGAGGCCTGAGGCAACCTTAGGAAGGGTTGGAGACTGGATTAGTGCATCCACCCCCCTCATATTTCATACGCTCGTAGCCATTTCGCCACGGGGCGACCCTACCGGGCAAACGCACTGCGACCACCACCATTTTTCCACCATCAATCCACCAAAGCAGCAGTAGGGTTTTACGCCTCACGATGGCCCGAACCTGGGTAAAATTTCTCCTGTGGTCTTCGCCATGCTGCCCCATGCTCTTCTGCTCTTTGTGCAATGTGACATCCCCCCTACCGAACTAGCAAGGGACCCTTGGTCCCATAGGTGGCAGTGGTTTCCTGCGACAATCATCTTCTAGTAGTTGTGCGAGCCGCATGCTACCTGGATGCTTTGCGCCACCATCATATACACAAAGTTCATGCCCGAAACTTTGAGGAAGCCAACCTTGTCCTTCGGTGTGTCCAATCCACCAAGGGGTAAAACAAGTTGATGGAAACATGGGAAGGCCCTTATCAGGTAGCAGAAGTCTGTCTGGAGACCGAAGATGGCATCCATGTGCAAAACTCCTGGAGTATCGAGCATCTTTGCAAGTTCTACACATGAGGCATAGTTATCGGGCCTTGTCCCCGGTGACCCCTTTTGTACAAGCTTTGTCTTCAAGACTTGTAACCCTTTGTACAAAGCCAGGCGCAGACCCTGTGCACATGTGAATAAATCTAAGTGTTTCACAACTTTTATGCATATTTATTACGTATCAATAGGTGTAACATTGTGATTACATCTTTACTTGAACGAAATGGCTAACGGACCGCCAAGGCCTCCATACCATTCTTTTCTCTTCTTTATTTTTCTTAAAGACAGAAGGATTCCTCGCAGACAAGTTTCCTGTGGGAGAGTGATGGTGGAGTACCACTTCAAATGGCATTGACGCACATTTCATACGACATGAAGTACATTAAAGAAATATAACTAGGAAGACGAATATTTTTTTCTTTGTTACATTTGCAGTTCCTCTTTCCATGATTTTGTGTTGTATGACAAACCTGCACGCGAAGGAATCTTGTTATCTTTATTCGCGTTCTTATTTTTCCTCGAGTCCGCTCGGCAAGATCTTTGCAGCTGCATTGAGACCAGCAAGTTGCCTTGCCGGTGACATCACTTCCAGCAGGCTGCTAAGGACCAGTTCCTCGAAGCGCCCGCGGCAAGTATGCATTCCGGCAAGCTTCCAAGCCATGTAGGGTGTCAGATTGAAATCATACAAGAATGAAAACGAATAAGGAGAACAGTACACCTTCGTTTGAGAATGAAAAGTATCATATATTTATTAAAAAGTGCTCGATAACATTTTTCTTAGCCCTTTCTTCCCAGTGTTTACATCGAGTGCAACTCAGGGCTAAAGGGATGCCTAGGCGAAGCCCAACTTGCTCCCGGTAGGCCATATGATGGTGTTGTTGGCGTGCAGCTGGAGTCAGAGCCGTCATCCTCGATCTTGACGCCCGGGGACCCTCCGTCATTGTCTTCACCATCATCCTCCTCATCGCTTTCGCTTGAGGAGGAGGTTTCCCTATTGCTTGAGCTCTCCGACAGCACTCCATGCGACCTACTAAAGCTCCAAAGAACATCACGGAGAGCGTGTCGGATTCAACTAGATTGAAGTGGAGAAGATGCCCCCGCCCTAGATAACAGGCATGGGTGAAGTATTTCCACCCATGCGTGAGGTACATGATGTCGTCGGCAAAGAAATTGACGTTCGCCCAAACCGAGTCATTGTAGCAGCCATTGCGTGAAGCCACAGATTGATCGGTTGGTCGACCACCATCACCCTAGCTAAGGGACGGGGGAGCCGCAACTGACTTCATGGTGGGTCGCGCAACTAAATGACAAAACCGAGCTGGGGGTGGAACGATCAGCACCCTGCTCTGTCCAACCCAGCCCCAAGCATCGCGTCTTCCACAACCCCGACCTGTAGCCCCGCCCTGAGCGCTGGAGCCAGCTTCCGCGACCGCAGCCAAAGAGGGGGTATGCAGATAGAAGCACGAGCTCGACCTTTCCCTCTCGCCATGGTGGTGGCGGATACTGGAAGAATGGAGTAGGCAGAGGTGGACGAGCATCGCCTTCCACAGCCTCCCTCTTTCTAGGAGGAGGCACGGGGCTGGCTCTCCAATATTTTAGGGCAACCACCCCATTCCGCCAGTCCCGCAACCAGAATTTCTGGCTGATGCATTACTCCAGCAACCGTCCAACCTTGCCAATCCGACACCCTACCTCCTTTGCTCAACGCACTACTCCCACGATCGCCTCTCTCCACCAGTCCCATGTTTCATGTATGACGCGCGTCGTGGGGAGGGATGCACTAAAGGAGGAAGTGATGACAGACATGGCAGTTACCCCTAGCCATGGGTGATTGTGTGCTTGTCAAGGCCATGCCCAGTGAGAACCCACGTGCCTGCTCGCTCCTGGTCTCTATACAAGCGGTGGGTACCCACCCAATAACTGGATTTGATGGAAGATGGCCAGGGATCAACACAAGTCTAGGTTAATGAAGAAGGAAACAAGATCTCAAGATATAGATATCATCATGACAATTTTTTTATATCAATCCTGGCTGCATGTCTATGATGATTTGGGCCTAGCCCAACGACACTCGGCAACGCATATGGACCAGGCCTAGGGGATCATGTTGGTGTATAAAACATGGGTGTTTTATACCCTGACTTAGTCACAGACAAGTAGCAGTTCCCTTGCCAGTCAGGTAACTTGTTAAAGATTGCCAAGACCATGGTTGATGAGCTATGAGGAGGATCCCGAAGCCAGAGAAGCTGCTCTTTGGAGTCAATGAGCGCATCAGGAAGACCAAGGCTCAAGGCCAAGTTGACCTACTTAGCTAAGGAGAAGAACAAGACAAAGCTCCCGAAACCGTCCTTGCTAGTAAAACCGAACCGGCATGGCGAAGGCTGGTCAAGCTCCATGACCGACAAGCTTCCGGTAGCTGCCAGCGCTCCACCTCACTGAGCCGCTAGTCTTGAATCAATGAGGGGTCGAGGCCACAAGAAGTTAGGTGATGCTTGTCGGGCATGTGTCAGCACACTGGAAGGAGTTTTACCCTTATCGACACCCGTTCAGATGGCGTGTCAAGTTAATAGGAGTTAGCTAGGCAGGCAGTGCAACAACCTTGCTGGGCCCCCTCCTCCTCGCGTCACCTTGCGATGCATTTAATGATTTTTCCTAACTAGCAGAGTTAGGAATGATAGCACTGTTTGCTATCTAATCACTAGATAATGACTGTTTTTCCATTGTGTTAACGCCTTGAGCTATAAAAGGAGGGCCATGGCAACCTTTACAAGGATTCGAACCCAATTCAACTCCACGCACACTTGCACAGGACTACGGATGTCACCGTGTGACATTTCCCCGAAGGGACAGAAACATGAACGAAGTGAAACACATGCCGGCTAGTCAAGTGTCCTGAGCAGTAGTGCTGGGCTAGTATGACTCCGGTGAACTGGGCTGTAGCGGACTACTATGGCTCGTGGCAGCACTAGACTACATTTCCTATAAACACCAGAAACTAGTTGCAACTCCTGGACAGAGGACGAGAGGGATCAGTAAGTCGAGCGGGGTCATATTTCAGGGCCCAATGTGTGGTAGTAGCTGTTTCATAGATCACAAACACAGAACTCAGTTCCTGAGAACGGTTTCAATGAGACAACCCACCATGTACTCCTACATGGCCTCTCACCGCTACCTTTACCAAATCGTGTTCGCACACTTAGCTCACACAGTAGGACATGTTCACAACTTTCCAATTCATTCCCGATGAATCAGACCTGACAAAACTCTAAGAAATAGCAGGCATGACAAGCAAACATGAATGAGTAGGCACATCAGGGCTCAAACAACTCCTACTCATGCTAGTGGGTTCCATCTATTTACTGTGGCAATGACAGGTCATGCATAGGAAAGGGGTTCAACTACCGCAGCATGTAACAGTTGAATTGTTGTTGTCCTAATGCAGTAAAAGAGAGCAGGAGCGAGAGAGTGGGTTTGTATCGGAATGAACAAGGGGGGTTTTGCTTGCCTGACACTTCCGAAGATAGTATAGTTCTCCATCGGTGTCATCGAACTCATCGTCGGAACCACGTCTATCGAGAGGGGACAAATACCGGCAAACAAAGAGGAACACAATCAATGCAATGCAACAATTATGATGCATGATAATGTCATGGCAATATGATGTTGATTGAGCTAATGCAACTAAAATTCATATTAAATGAAGTTGGTTTGAACCAAGGGTTCAAATTCAAACTCCATATGTGCTTATTTAAATGTCAACTATGAAAATTGCCCTGTACAGCAACCCTAGGTTGTTCAAACATGCATGCAAATGCCATAAATAGATTCCTTGAATTTTTCTGATAATTTTTCATATATAATTTATTTCATTCTAAGTTATAAATTATTTTCTATGATTTTTGGAAGTTTAGGGGATTTTCTGAAAATAAATAAATCATTTAGATTTATTTAAAATATAGAAAAGCATTTACTGCGTCAGCCTTGCATCATGCTGATGTCATCTGGTCAACCGACGCGGTCTAGGTCAAACCTGACCAGTGGGACCCACTGGTCAGTGACAGAGGCACTAATCCCGCGTTGACTCGTGCTTTGACTCGACGCGGGGCCCACTGTCAGTGTCATAGTTAGCCAACTAACTAAATTAGTGTTAGTTTAACTACTAATCTAGGTTTGACCAGGGGGTGGGGCCCACATGGTCAAATGGGTCAAACCCACCGGCGACATGACGCCGGTGAGGCCCGAGACGGCGGCGTGGCTCAGAAACGCAGCACAGGCGACGAAACGAGCGGTGGAGGGCTTCCGCGGGGAGCTGGAGCTCTCCCGCATCTAGCGCAGCAAGCAACAGCAGCTAGGGTGGCCGAGGTTGAGCGCGGCGTCCACCTCGGCGGCGGCCGGAGTTCGGGCGCACTCGGGAACGGGGCTGCGGTGGCCGTGGAGTGAGGTACTTAGATCCTACGGCACCTACGCGGCGCGGTGAGCACGTGGGAGTGCTCAGTTGGGAGCTTCAACGACTGTGGCCACGGAGGCGAGAAGCTCGGGCGGCGGAGCGGTTCGGTCTCCGGCGGAGCAACGGCTACAGCGTGCAGATGGAGCGCAAAGGAGGGGGGTTCGGGTCAGTGGCTTACGGCGAGTCGGACGAGCAGGTCGGCGAGCTCGGGGACGCAGAGACGGCGGCGAATCGAAGGTGAGGTTGCCGGCGGCTGGAGGTAGAAGACGAGCTCGGGGACGACGCTACAGGGCTCCTGCGGTCGAATGGGTTGGTACAGACGACGCATAAGGGGATGGCAGTTCCTCTGGAAGCAACAGCGAGGTGCGGAGTGGACGATGGCCCCGGTGGTGCTCGTCGGCGCTCTTGGGTGCCCGTGGTCGAACACGGGAGAGGGAGCAGAGGAGGGGGAGGGAGTCCAGAGCGAGAGAGGGGAAGTGAGAGGGGGTCAGGGGGTGTCGTGGCGCCTCCAGGGGGGTCGTCGCACAGGCAGACATCCTGGAGGTGGCCGGCGTGTGGCCACGCGTGGCGGGCACGCGCCCTCCTGCCCACTGGCAGGAGGTTGAAGACGGTGGAGGCCCTGGTGGGCTGGGTCATCAGGAGTTGGGCCAGGTGAGCTGCACAGGTAAGTTAGGTAGGTTTTCTCTCTTTCTCTCTTTTTCTGTTTCAGTTTTTCTATTACTTTTATTCTGTTTTGAATTAGTAAAAATACTAATTCATTTTGAAAAATCTTGAAAATGATTGTGGCATATGTTTGGGTTATTTCCAACAACCTTAAAATACTTTCAAGATTATCTGGACATTTAAAATTATTTATAGGATTTAAATGTCCAAATGCAAATACTTATGATTTAATTCAAAAATCCATAAATGACCTAGAAAGGTGTGCACCATTTTTGTCAGAGGTTCTAGACCAATTCAAAAATGATGAACTTTTCTAAAGAGCATTCTCGGTTCTTGAAAATGTTTTTAAGTTGAACATATTTGATTTAATTTTGGTGCCAGGGTTTGTCTTCCCCATTTCAGCTTTAATTGAAAAATAAACATGATGCATGGATGCTTTAAGGAAACTAATGGCAAGCAAATTCTAGGGAAGCAAATTCTAGGGCTATGACAAAATATGCATTGTTTTGTTTTTAGTGGCAAGATCGACAGAGCAGTTGGAGGAGAGGCTAAGGGCTGCCCAGGCGGACAAACAACATGCCGAAGGGCAAGAAGCTGCTGGTCAACATATATTAACACAAACCATTGATGAGAAGAACAAATTACAAGATGCAAACATCAAGCAAGCCGAAGTACTAAAGGACGTACGAGCCCAACTGTCGGATGCCTTGAAGGAGAACAGAAAACTAAAAGGCGGCATATATTCAGTATGTCCTTTATCCTGACTTTCATACGGTCCCCTAATGGGAAGTTTTATGAAATTGTTGATGTAGGTTTGTTAACCGGGCGGCCCGAGGGAGAAGTGTCCAGATTTCAAGGCGACTTGCTGCAAGAGCTATCCCAAGTGCATGAGCGAGCTCGGAAAGCCATGACGAACATGGTTAAGGCTTTGTGGCCATCCGATTCTACTCCAGAAATTATGGAGGAGCTCGTGAATTTATTCAAGGGAGCTCGACGCCGCTTTGAACTACGGAAGGCATCAACATGTCGAGAAGGTGCACGAGAAGGCTGGGCCATGGTGAAATCACGGTATACTGGACTTGATCCGAATCATATGGCCTGGGTCGGACCTCAGGGACCAGACGGACAAGAAATTCCGGTTAGCTTTATAGATGGAATAGATGAAGAATAGGCATTTGATTCCATCTAACAATGCACTTTATCACCAAACTTATCTTCGGCCAAACTTGAAAAGATTGTCATGGCAGACCTTCTGCTTCAACCTCCGAAACCCAAGTGTTGGAGTGTTTCTGAATACTATACATGTGGTAAACACCAAGTATGTTCCGAAAGCAAGCAATCCGGTCATGGTGCTTGAACAAACAAACTGTATTCGGGGAGTTATGTTATATTACTTTTTAACGTAAGAAACATCTTCCAGAGAAAATAGTTCCGTTAAGGGTTCCTCTCCTTGGGTCATCATGCGTTATTTATGCATGCCTAAGTTGTGATGCTAAAAAATCATAGGAAGCTTTATATTTTGCGAGTTTTATATTGCAACGAAGGCAGTTCATCGTTTGTCCGCCGACCAATTATTCTCTTAAGAACGCTAGCTTTCGGCTTCACCCGTCTGAGGTACATGTCCGGATAACCGGGTTGTAAGAATCGCAGAGGTGCTCCCTTTATGACCCAGCCAAACAAGTGGGAACGTAGGGCATAAGCACACGAGCCAAGCAACCCAGCTTGGCAAAAACTTAAGTCATAGAGGTGCATATAATGGCAAGAAAGGATGGATATTCGGAAACGACACATGTATTGTGAGCTCTAGGCTTCATATAATAATAAGCTTCTATTTATAGAAGCCCCCAGTCTTGGCGGAGTGTACACATTTAAGGATGTGTATCCCTCGAGTGTTCAGCATATCCAAACACATCATGGGAAACACATATATAGGAAAAAAGGAAAATAATTTGAAAAGGAGACAGAAGAACGAATAATAAGCATGGCCATACTTATGCATAGAATCTTCGGAGCCGAGCAGCATTCCAAGGGTTCAGTTCTAAGCGATTATCCGATGCATTGCGAAGGTGGTAGGCTCCTACCGTCAGAACTTCATCTATAATGAAGGGACCTTCCCATTTTGGTTTGAGCTTGTCATTTTTCTTCTCTAGGAGGCGTAAAACGAGCTCACCGACCATATAAGTCTTTGCCTGCACTTCTCTGCTTTGGTATCTTCGAGCTTGATGTTGATAGAATGCAGAACGAGCATTGGCGACATCGCGCTCCTCCTCCAGGCTATCTAAATCGTCCTACCGATCGATCTCGACTTCTCTCTCTTCATACTTGCGCACTCAAGGTGAATCATGAATAATATCGCAGGGTAAGACAGCGTCTGCGTCGTACACCATGAAGAATGGTGTGTATGCGGTCATGCGGTTGGGCAAGGTCCGCAGCCCCTAGAGTACGGAATCGAGTTCCTCGACCCAGTGTTTGTCCGACTCCTTTAGGGATCGCACTAGTCTGGGTTTGATGCCACTCATTATTAGGCCATTGGCCCGCTCGACTTTACCGTTTGTTTGAGGGTGATATACGGAGGCGTAATCGAGCTTGATGCCCATGTTAGCACACCAATTTTTTACCTCATCGGATGTAAAGTTAGAACTGCTGTCAGTGATAATGTTGTGTGGGACACAATAACGGTGTACGACACTGGATATGAAATCTATCACTGGTCCAGATTCCGCTGTTTTTACTGGGTTGGCCTCTATCCATTTAGTGAATTTATCCACCATGACCAGCAGGTATTTTTTCTTATGGCTTCCCCCTTTAAGGGGTAAGACCATATCTAACCCCCAGACCACAAAAGGCTAGGTAACGGTGATAGTTGTTAGGGCAGTGGGCGGCATATGGCTTTGATTGGCAAGGGGCTGGCATCCTACACAACATTGAACAAGGGCCCGTGCATCTACTCGAGCCGTGGGCTAGAAGAAGCCTGTACGGAAAGCTTTACTTACTAGGGCCAGGGCTGCAGCGTGATCACAACCAAGGCCAGCATGTCTTTCGGCCAAGAGTTTCCGCCCCTCTTCTTCGGATATACATCTTTGAAGGACACCGGTGGTGCTTTTCTTGTAGAGCTCTTCCTCATGGACTTTGTAGGCCTTAGAGCATCAGACTATGCCACGGGCCTCGTTCTGATTATTAGGGAGCTCCTGCCTATTAAGGTAGGCCAAGAAGGGTTCGGTCCATGGAGCAATAACCGCCATGATTACATGAGCGGAAGGTGTTGGCTCGGTGCTCGAGCCCCCGATGGTATCCGAATCTTGTTTGGCATCCGGAGGTATGATCGGCGCCAGACTGTTATATCCACTCTCGTCCCGCCATACCATGGATGGTTTGAAAAGCCTCTCCAAAAAGGTGTTAGGTGGGACAGGGTCGCGTTTAGCTCCCAGACGAGCAAGGATGTCCGCTTCCTAATTACTATCTCGAGCCACATGATGAAACTCGAGCCCCTCAAATCGAGCGGATATTCTAAGTATGGCATTGCAGTAGGCTGCCATCTTTGGATCTTTTGAGTCGAATTCTCCATTTATTTGGGATATCGCAAGGTTCGAATCCCCACACACTTCGAGGTGTTGTATGCCCATAGAAACGGCCATCCGGAGTCCATGCAGGAGCGCTTCATATTTGGCTGTATTATTGGAATCCGTATACATGATTTGTAATACATAACGGACTGTGTTCCCTGTATGGGATATTAGGATGACACCAGCCCCTAGCCCGGCTAACATTTTGGAGTCGTCGAAGTACATCACCCAGTTGGAGTATGTGCTATACTATTTAGGGAGTTCAGTTTCTGTCCATTCGGCGACAAAGTCAGCCAACACCTGAGATTTAATAGCTCGATGTGGCCTGTATGTTATTTTGAATCGTATGAGCTCTATAGCCCATTTGGCGATGCGGCCGGTGGCATCTCGGTTGTTTATGATATCATTTAGTGGTACTTCTGAGGCCACCGTGATCGAGCACTCTTGAAAGTAGCGTCGCAGATTTCGAGATGCCATGAAGATTGCTTATGCTATCTTTTGATAGTGTATGTATCGGGATTTGCATGGTGTAAGGACCTCCGGTATGTAATATACTGGTTTTTGGAGTGGGAATGTGTGTTTCTCTTCCTCTCGTTCGACAACGAAGACAATGCTCACTACTTGGTGAGTTGCTGATATGTACAGAAGCATGGGTTTGCCGATGTTTGGTGCGGTCGGGATTGGGTTGTTTGCTAACAATGTTTTTATTTCTTCTAACCCGCCCGTCGCCGCATCCGTCCACTCGAAGCGATCGGTACGTCGGAGCAGGCGATAATGTGCTAGTGCCTTTTCTCCCAGTGTGGAGATAAAGCGGCTCAGGGAAGCCACGCACCCAGCTAGTTTTTGGACCTGCTTTAGGTCTGTTGGTGTCACCAATTGCGACAAGGCTCATATTTTCTCTGGATTTGCTTCAATCCCTCTATTGGAAACAATAATCCCAAGCAGTTTTTCGGCCGGGACACCGAAAACACATTTTTCTGGGTTGAGCCGTATGTCATATGGTCGGAGGTTGTCGAATGTAAGGCGCAAGTCGTCGACCAATGATTAGATATGTTTGGTTTTGATGACTACATCATCTACATATGCCTCCACCATCTTGCCAATTTATTTTTCCAGCCATGTTTGTATCAAGCGGTGGTAGGTGGCGCCGGCGTTTTTGAGCCCGAAAGGCATAGTGTTAAAGCAAAAAGGCCCATACGGAGTGATGAATGCCATCGCGGCCTGATTGGATTCCTTCATCTTAATTCGATGGTATCCAGAGTATGCGTCGAGGAAGCACAGTGAGTCATGCCCTGTAGTTGCATCATTGATTTCGTCAATGCGGGGCGGTGGGAAGGGGTCCTTCGGACAAGCCTTGTTTAGGTCTTTGAAATCGACACAGAGGCTCCAAGACTTATCCTTCTTTGGCACCATGACCAGGTTTGCTAGCCAGTCCGAGTGTTTGATTTCTGGCTTCAAGTAGTTTGGCTAGCTCTTCCCCCATGGCTTGTCGCTTGGGTTTGGAAAAGCACCACAGCATTTGCTTGACTGGTTTAAAGCCCTTAATTGTTTTGGGGTTGTGTTCGGCGTTTGCGTGGGATTCCTGGCATATCTGAAGGATGCTAGGCAAAGATGTCCCAATTTTCGCACAAAAACGCTCTTAAGGCGGCGTCAATCGTTGGATCCAGCTGTGCTCCAATGGCTGTAGTTTTATTAGGATCCGTTGGGTGCACTTCAAATTTGACTATTTCATCTACTGGTTTAAAGGAAGTGGATTTGGGCCTCTTGTCGAGGATTACATCATCCTTGTCCACAGTAGAGCGCAGAGTAGTCAATTCATCGGCTGCCAGGGCCTCGGATAGCGCCTTGAGGGCTTGTGATGCGGTTTTGCTTTCGGCGCGGAGTGTTATATCCGGGTCACTGGTGATAGTGATAACTCCATTGGGTCCTGGCATTTTGAGCTTTATGTACCCGTAATGGGGTATAGCTTGAAAGCGGGTGAATGCTTCTTGCCCTAACAGGGCGTGATATCCGCTGTGGAAAGGTGCCATGTGGAAGAGAAACTCTTTGGACCTACAGTTTTTCGGCGTGCCGAATACGACGTCGAGTTTGATCCTCCCCGAGCTTATGGCTTCTCGATTGGGGATGATGCCTCGGAAAGTGGTGCCGCTTTGCTCAATGCGACTTTTATCCACCTACATTTTTTGGATTGTGTCTTCATAGAAGAGGTTTAATCTGCTTCCACCATCCATGAGTACTTTTGTCAGCCGAAAGCCATCTTCTACTGGGTTTAAGACCAAAGCGTTCGGTGCTCGGACAGATCTGGCCCTTGGCTCATCATCAGCAGTGAAGGTTATCGCCATGTCATTCCAAGGATTTACTTCTGCTACCTGGTTGAGTTCGGTAAGGTCGCGTAGCGCCCTCTTACACCGGTTGTTGGAAGAAAAGGTCCCGAACACCGTAAACACGTTGAGATTGGCGTTTTCCGAAGAGTGCCTCTCTTGAGGAATGCTGGTGAGGATGGCCTCACCGCTCTTAGCCACCTGCCGGAGTACCCAACATGCCCAAAGGCTATGTGTTGGTTCGGTATTCGACATTGTGTGTATCTAGCAAGGTTTATCGAGCAGGTCATCAAGGACAGTTCTGTTTCATGTAAAGGGCTTCACTTTTTTGTCCATGGGATGATGATCGGGTGCCCCATAGGGGTGCATCCTTTTTGTCCGTCCAGTGGGCTGCTTGAAGACCGGAGGATCCCACTGAGTTGTTTGTGCCTTCTAGGTGCTTTCCATTGCACTAAACTTCTGGACGACGTGTGCCAGATCTGAAAAGTGTAGTATGCGGCGGCGGTTGAGGGTGTTAAGGATTCCCTCGTCCGTGCAATTGCAAGGAAATATCAAAATCGCGTCATCGTCACGATAGTCCTTGATCTTGTCTTTAACAAGGAGGAACCTGACCCAAAAGTGGTGGACTGTTTCCTCAAGTGGCTGCCACACATACATTATGTCACATACGTCTGGAGGACATGAGTTTTTGGGGAATAATGTATGCGGTGGGTGGGCTGGCTGAAATCCGAATCCTGACCCATTATTGCATCCGAAATTTGAAGAATTCGCGAAGTCACCGGTCCAGGGTCCGGAGTGTCCTAGCGGTCTTTGGGCTCAACGCTCGGTTCTATGTTCGTAGGACAAGAGGTCTCTTCCCTAAGGTGGGTATCCGGCTTGTGTGACTCGGAAATCCGAACATAGCTTGTTCTCAACTTGGGGGGAGAAGTATCATCGGCCTATTCTTCCACAACCGCTACCATATGGGTGATCAGCGGGGACTTGATTTCCCTGTGATCGAGTTTAAGCCCAATCCGATCGTAGTCTGTTGCTACTCCCGGGGCGGCGATGCGATCAAGTAGTTCGTTTAAAGATGAAATATCTGCTGGATCCATCTTTTTGGGGTGTTCAAGGCCGACATGAAGATGATTCTTAGTGATTTTGAGGGCTGCCCTTGGCTTAAAGGCCATATGGGTGCCCATGGTGAAACCGCCAAGCTGGAGGAGCTGTTTCGGAGCTAGGGTTTCTCCCGAGGTGATGTTGTCGTTAATGACGAGGCATGTCATCAATACCATTCGTCGACGACAAAGTGGAACTCTCAGTGAAAGCACCAATGTCGGTGTCAAAACCTGCCGATCTTGGGTAGGGGGTCCCGAACTATGTGTCTGAGGATCGAAGGTGACAGGAGAGAGGAGAGACACGATGTTTACCCAGGTTCGAGCCCTCTTAGTGGAGGTAAAACCCTACATCCTGCTTGATATTATTCGATGAGTATAGGGGTTACAAGAGTTGATCTACCTCGAGATCATAATGGCTAAACCCTAGATGTCTAGCCTATGTGATTTGTGATAGCCTCTATGGACTAAACCCTCTGGTTTATATAGACAGTAGAGGGGCATAGGGTTGTACAGAGTCGGTTTACAGAGAAAGGAAACTACACATCTGGACGTCAAGCTTGCCATCCACGCAAAGCAGAGTCCCATCCGGACATGGGGGAAGGCCTTCTATATTGTATCTTCATGGCCCATCAGCCCGGCCCATGCTACACAGCCCGGACACCCGAGGGCCCCATAATGCAGGACTCCCACACAAAGCGCTATCACACTATACTATGTGTTAGTACCTGAGTAAATATGCATGAAAGCTTGTGGAGCACTTACCATTATTTATATGCACTTACGATCTGCGCTTGGCTTTGTACAAAGGGCTAAAAGAGTAAGAGATAATGATTGTACAAAAGGGGTTGCCGGGGAAAGGCCCAGAAATGGCGCCTTACGGGTAGAACTTTCGAAGATGCTCAATATTCCTTGAGTTTCGCACACGAATGACATCCACGGTCTCCAGATGGACTCCGCCAGGTCTGGTGACTAGTACTACCCGGTATGGGCCCTCCCACTTCGGTGTCAACTTGTTTGTTCCCTTGGCGGACTGAACACGCTAAAGTACAATGTTGCCTTCCTCAAGAATTTTGGCATGAACCTTGCGGCTATGATAGCGACACAAGGCTTGCTGGTAGCGTGGAGCTCACACAGCTGCCCGGAGATTATCTTCCTCAAGGAGCATGGCATCATCATGCCGCTGCTGCTCTTGCCTTACTTTGTTGTAGGCAAGTACTCGAGGTGACCCGTATAAGAGTTCCATGAGTAACAACACTTCTGCACCATAGACTAGGGAGAAGGGTGTTTGACAAGTAGCTCGATTTGGCGCCATTTTGATAGACCAAAGAACCACCGGCAGTTCGTCAACCCAACGCCTCCTACACTTGTGCATCCCGTCAAAAGTTCTTGTCTTGAGACCGCACAATACTTCAGCATTTGTCCTTTCTGCTTGTCTGTTGCTTTCTCAGGTGGGCAATGGAGGTGAAGAAAAGCTTGCTTCCAAGGCTCTCAATGTATTGCATGAAGGCGTGGCTCATAAACTGTGTGCCACTATCAGTGATGATCCTATTGGGGACCCCAAAACGGCAAACCAATCCTTTGAAGAACTTTATAGCCGACTGTGTAGTTACCTTCATCACTAGCTCTACTTCAGGCCACTTTGTGAACTTGTTGATGGAGACATATAAGAACTCAAAGCCCCTGGTAGCACTAGGGAAGGGGCCTAAGATATCGAGCCCCCAAACCAAAAAGGGCCAAGAGAGAGGGATTGTTTGGAGGGCTCGTGTTGGTTGATGTATGCTCTTCGAATGGAATTGGCATGCTTCACATCTTGTTACTATCTCAGTCGCATCTTGTTACTAGATCAGTCACATCTTGTTACTAGCCTTCCCAACAAGGGCTCTTGATCCTACGTGCGAACCACATGTGCCTCCATGTATCTCTGCCAACAACTCCATTCCATCTTCCCTGGAAACGCACTTCAATTTCACTCCATTTAGTCTTTTTCTGCACAGGATGTTGTTAACAAATTGATACATGCTAGATTGTTGGCCTACTTTCTCAGCATGAGTTTTCTTGTTTGGAGAAACTAAACTATCTATTCGGCCCATGTCGGAGCCTGTGGTTCGACGACAAGGACTAAAGGCATTTCATCGGTTGTAGGAGCACTAACCTCGACGGCAAGAACCTGAGATTCTGCTTGAGGCTGCTGCTCACCGGCAAGCACAACATCCTTTTCGACAACATTTCCATTGGCGGATTCAGGGTGCTCTGCTGAGAAATATTTTCTGGTGCTTAGCTTTTGTCTTTTCTCGGCTCTCGTTAATGGGGTGACTGTTGGTTGATTCAAATGGAGCACAAAAGTTCCCAGGTCCATGGGAAGCTTTTGGGCATCACACTTTGACAATTGATTAACAATGCTATTTTCCGCATGATGGATGTGCTCTGTTTGCAAACCATCAAAGCATTCCTCCAATTTACTCACTTCATCCACGTATGCATCTATCAACGGGCTTTGGTAATCCTTTCTCACTTGCTTCACCACCAGTTGAGAATCTTCTCGGGCGATCAACTTTTTGATTCCCAACTCTACCGCAATTCTGAGGCCAGCAAGCAGTCCCTCGTACTCGGCAGTATTGTTGGTAGCTTCCTCCCAGGGGAAGTGCATTTGAACCACGTACATGAGATGCTCTCCATTGGGTGCGACAAGCTGCACTCCGGTATCGGCACCTTGCAGCGAGAAAGCACCGTCAAAGTACATGATCCAATTCTTTTCAGTTTCCCTGCCGGGGAGGGCTAACTCTTGGATTTCATGATCTTGCGTCGGTGTCCATTCCGCAATGAATTCTGTCAATGCTCTACTCTGAATAGTTGATGTGCTCTCGAACCTAAGTGCCAAACTTGACAGTTCAAGTGCCCACTCTACTATTCTGCTGGTTGCTTCTGAATTCCTCAGAATGCGATGCAACATAAAGCGAGTGACCACCATAATCCACCTGGAAATAGTGGCGCAGCTTCCTTGAGGCCATGAGTAGGACAAAGAGCAATGTTTGCATGCCTGAATACCTTGACCTAGCCCCCCTGTAGGAGGGAGCTAACAAAGTATACTGGCCACTGCACCATCTTCTTTTTTGATGTAATATGCTGATAAACCTCTTTCTCTTGCTCTGCTCTTACCTCACCAGCGTCTGGAACCGCCAGGAAGGACACTGCTTCTTCATGGGATGGCTTTGCCGCTGTTGTTTCTTCATCACTAGCTTCTCTTTGCATGACCAGTGCAACAGTGACCACTTCATTCGTTGCCGCAAAGTATAGCAGCAACGCTTCTTGTGGCCTGGGCACAACTAGGGTTGGAACAGAGGACATGTATATTCTTAGGTCATGTAGCGCAGCCTCCACTTCCAAAGTCCATTTTACCATACCCACCTTTTTCAATATCTTGAAAAATGGCAAGGTGCGCTCAATAGACGTTGAGATAAACCTACTAAGAGCCATGAGACACTCGACAAGACGCCGCACATGCTTGACAGTCTTGGGTGCTTCGATTTATTCAATAGCTTTAATCTGGTAGGAATTTGCTTCGATTCCATGTTAGGACATGAAGAACCCGAGAAGTTTGTTGGATGGAACTCCAAACACACAATTCGGGGGGCTGAGCTTCAGCTTGATTTTTTGCAGGTCCGCAAATGTCTCGTCCAAATATTCAATGAGGGTTGATTTGTCCTTGGTTTTGACCACTATATCATCCATGTATGCTTCCACATTCCTGTGTAATTGTGGTTCGAAACCAATCTAAACTACTCTTCCAAGCTTCGAACCAACACTCTTTAGTCCGAAAGACATTCATACAAAGCAATATGTGACACATGGCGTAATGAACGCGGTCTTCTCTTCATATTCCTTTGACATGAATATCTGGTGATACTCGGAGCAGGCATCAAGGATGGAGAGCAAATCACAGTCGGTAGTGGAGTCCACAATCTGATCAACGCACGGCAAGGGGAAAGGAACCTTTGGAAATGCTTTGTTGAGATCAGTGTAATCAATACGAATTGTCCATTTCCCATTTGCCTTGTGCACCACAACCGGGTTTGCTAACCAAGTTGGATGTAACATTCACCTGACCAATCCTGTTGCCTCAAGTTTCTTGATCTCTTCCGCTATAAATTGTTGTCATTACAAAGCTTGCTTCCCGTCCTTCTGCTTGACGGGCCGAGCATGGGGACATACATCAAGGCGGTGCTCAATTACTTCCCTCGGAACACTGGGGATGTCAGATGGCTTCCATGCATACGCATCTACATTCTCCCGTAGGAAAGTAATGAGCACGCTTTCCTATTTACTATCAAGGGTGGCACTAAGAATAAAGGTACTGCCAGTTCCATCCTCCCTTGCCGGCACCTTCTTTGTCGTAGGACGAATGGCCTTGGATCTCTTGCCGGCAGAGTTTTCTACCAAGTCCTCAATGGGTGCGCAGCACTCCAAGGAGGTGTGCTTCCCGGAAGTCTCGCTAGATATCTTGCTGGGTTTCTTGCCCTTTTTCATCTTTGCGGGAGCCGTGGTCTTGACGGATTCTATGGCCACAGCATCTCTGTAGAGCTTGTCGATGCATATGACTGCATCTTTCTTGTCGGAGTTGATGGTGATGACAACGAAGGGCCCTGGCATCTTCAGTGTGTTCTAGGTGTAGTGTGATGTTGCCATAAACTTGGCCAAGGCAAGGCAACCAAGAGTTCCATCAAATGGCAAGGGGATCTTGACTACGCCAAACACGATTTTCTCTGTTCTATAGTTTAGTTCCCCACCAAACATCATCGACAGTGTGATCTTTCCCTTGGGTTGGCTCCTCCCCTGGTTGATCCCTTGGAATGTCCTAGTTTTCTTGAGCTCTTCCTCAGGAATCAACTACCACTCGATCACCTCAGGAGATATCAAGTTCACACCAGCCCCACCGTCAACTGTTATTTTCGTGGCATTGAGGTTGGTTGTTGTCGGGAAACCAACAATGGCAAGCACCCAACCATGGTTCTGTGGTCGGGGTGGTCCTCAGCATCGAAAATAATATGCGTGCGAGACCACTTGAGGGGCCTTTCTGCGTCTGCTGTCAGCTCATTGGTTGAGCTGGCGGTGAGAGGAGTGCAGAGATGCACCCCTGTCAATGCACATGGCTTCAGTTGCCTTCTGGTCTCATGCTCACTAGACTCTTCATCATCATCCTCCTTACTCTCTTCAGCCTTTTCTTTCTTTTCTCTGCCCTCACAGGTTTTTCTTTCTTCTGGGCAGTGTTGCCATAGCGTCCACCTCGACCGCCGCGACCCATCCTGCTGGATCCACCTGTACCATCCTAGCCCTTCTCTTTGCCCCGCTTCTCATACTCAGCTTTTTTCTTATCAACTAGCTGTTCGACTTGGCGCCACTCTTGAAGGTCGTGACCCTTGGTACGGTGGATCTTGAAGTATGGCCCATCAGACCTTCCAACTTTCTCTCCCGTCGCGGTGACCTGACAATCAACGCATGCAGCTACTTCATTGCTAGCGCTCTCTGTTTTTGGTTTTCTTGGTGGGGTTCGGATTGCCAAACCCTTCCATAGGCGCTCTCTGTTTTGGTTTTCTTGGCAGGGTTCGGATTGCCAAACCCTTCCACAGCCATAACCGACCTGTCCTTTCGCTTTCTATTGCATCTTTGACCTTTCTTCTTCGGGGTGGTAGCATCGTTGTTGTCAGAATCGACTTGAAGGCTAGGTTCCTCCTTGGGAAGCCTTCTCCCTTCCTCAGCACAAGCACACTTCTCTACAAATGTGTAGAGCTTGTTGACGGCTTTCGACAACCGAATATGCATCTTTTCCCTCATCTTGTGATTGTGCACATTCATGTGGAATTCGGTGATCACAGCTCCAGGGTGTATATCTGGGATGTTGCGGTGCACACGATTGAATCTCTGGATGTACCTGCACAAATACTCTCCTTCCTTTTGTGGGATCACTTGCAAATCACTGGGCAACCCGGGGCATTTCTGCCCTCCAGTAAATGCACCAGTGAATTCGTTGCATAGATCTGACCATGAGGAAATGGAGTTTTTCAGCAAGTTAATCAACCAAGTCCTCATGTTCGGCTTGAGTACCAACAAGATGTAATTGGCTAACATTTTCTCATCTATTCCCCTTGCAGCTTGTATGACAATCATTTAGATGCCCAGGAATTCTGTCGGGTTGTGCTTGCCAACATACTTTTCTAGTACTTCGGGCTTGAACATGCGGATGGACGACCACGGGACTTGTCGCAGCTCATGTGTGAAGGGAGGGCACCCAACCTCGTAAGGAAAGTACCCGGCAACAACGGGCACTGGCTCATCAATGACTAGGCCGTTGCGTTCGTCTGATTGATGGCGTGCCTCCTGGTGTCGCTGAATGGTGGTATGTGCATCCTCTGTTTTCCTGTCCAGTAGCACCTGCCTCTGGTCTTGCTGCATCTGTGAGTCTAATGAAGCCATCGACATATTATCGGATTGTGCATCACGCCGAGTCTGCTGCGAGTGCCGGTGTTGCTATTGAGGATGTTGCGGGGGGGGGGGGGGGTGGGTGATTACACCGTGGGTGTACCGCCTGCCACAGAGGCATCAGCTTGGGCCACTAGTATGGTCGACGGGCGCCGTGACGGCTCTGCCAATTGGGATTTGTTTGCTTCAGCAAACTCATTGAAACTCCAGATGGTGGCCTTCCACTCATCCATCTTGTCAGCTACCGGAGGGAAATCCAGTAGCATCTGGGCCCATGCCATCGCTTCTGTCGCTGTCAACGACATGTTGGAACGCGAAGATCACGATGTTGCTTGACTCCTGGCAAAGCCAGTAGGAGAGCCATTGCGATCTTGTTGACCAACTGCAAGGGTTGCGGTAAGATGGCGTGGCAGGGGTGACATTTGCGGATCTTGGGCTTGAACAATAGGTGACTTGCCACGTGGGCACTACTGTGGAGGCACAATGGCGCCGCTCGGCGTCACATCGAGCCCATCTCTCGACGGGTGAGGTGTGTGTCGTAGCGTTGTTCCCCTCATCGCCGTTGCTATCGTCGCAGCAGGAGGGTTGCGACTCGTGCCCGACCAAACGGGATCGCTCTGGTGGCTACGCTCGCTGACGCGTTGAGGAGACAGGGGTTGAGAACCCGCGTCACCCGCGCCATGATCGTTGGTTTCGCTAGAGTGTCAAAATAGATGTCCGCCCCAGTGTCTCCAGCGCCCGCTCCTGCGGTGGGCACGGCAACCACGACGCTTACACTGGTCGTGCCGGCAGTAACGTTCGCACCATCCGCGGTGACGGCGCCGCTTGCGCCACCCGCAGATGAGTGCGATGGGAGCTTGGACATGGAAGGTCTAGGAGCCAATGATCCCTTCTTCTTGGGTGCCATGGGTGGTGATGATGATGAAGAACTCAAAGAAATCGATGCGTCACTTGCTGTCTTGGTTCACACCAATGCTTCCCCCAACTTGGTGCGCCAAAGATGTCAGCATGGAGGCGGAGATCTATGGGACAAGGTTGCCCCTTTTGGTTCGGCAAGGGGGATCACTTAATGCGAAGAGCGATGGCAACAAGGGGCGCGACGAGATTTACCCATGTTCGGGCCGCTGAGAAACGTAAAACCCTACTCCTGCTTGGTTGTATTGGGTGTGTGTATGGATAGGTGCATGGAGCGCTCTCCCCTAGTAAGGTGCTAGGAAAAAGAATCTACACGGGCACGTAGGCTTGAGGTTACAATGGGTTCAAACCCTTGTAAAGGTTGCTATGGCCGTACTTTTAGAGCTCAAGGGGTCACCACAGTGGCAAAATGGTCTTTAGATACTGATTAGATAGAACAGAACTATCATACCTAACTCTACTAGTTAGGACAAAATGAACTTAATGTATCGCTAGGTGTCGTAACAAGGAGGAGTCCCAGCAAGGTTGCCGCACCGCTTGCTCATCTACCTCTTAATAGCTTGACATGCCATTAGGACAGGTGTCGACAAAGGTAATTCGCTCCCTGGCGAGCTGACACGTGCATGCGAGCTCCACCACACCGCCTGTGGGCTCGACACCTCACCGGATGGCTATCAACTATATGATGGGGTGGAGCGCTGGTGGCTGGCGGGGATCTGCTTGCCGCGGGGCTCACCAGGCTTTCGTCTTGCTAGCTCGAGCTTGCCGGTGATGGCCATTTCTGGTGCTTCTTCCTTCAATTTGCCTTGGTTTTCTTGATGCGCTCCTTTATCTCTCATAGAGTTGCTTATTTTGACCTAATTTTTTATTAAGGCGTTCCTTTGGCCGGAGAGCTACAACTTGTTTGTGCATATGTCAGGGTATTACACATCCATGTCTAATGCACCGACAAAAACTTCAACCAGTTGGTCATCAATCACCAAAAGGGGAAGATTTTAAGTGCATCTAGTGCCACCCCTAGTTGGTTTTGGAGTATTGATGACAATCTTGGTTGAGGGAGTGATGTGTTTGTGAGATTCACAGGAGAAAACAGGTAGAAGTCCCTATTGATTCAGTTTACCCATCGGAGATGACCCCTATAAATTTATGATGACATTGGTTGTGCACAAAGACATTCATGTTGAACATAATGACACATGAAGACATTCACTTGAAGGCATAGTCTTTTGGTAGTTTCGTTTTCCTCTTTCCTGAGTCATAGGAACCACTGAACTGTTGAGTGGGGTTGAGGTAAAAAATGTCAGAAAACTGACGTGATACTCAACCTAAAATCCTAGGTCTTCGACTGAACACAATGAGAGAAAATCTCTTGCAGAGTTGGTTGAGTCAGCTTTACTTGGAGTCCAAGTCAAGATTCCACGTGTGTTTGAAATCTGACTGTTGGACACATGTTGGTTTTCCATTGACCTAGGGTCAATTCGGACATATCATGTCAGGTTGCCGCTGGCTATAAATAGCCCACCCCTCCACCATAAATTGGTGGCTGCTCCGAGTTCGTGCACGGCTTTTGTCATTTGAGAACAACTCACCTCTGAAGACTTTGAGTGAGAATCCTTGCAAGGAAAAACCCAAAACACCCAGAGCCCAGAGATTTCTGACCATCACTCAAGCCTTTCTGTTCCGCATGAACTAAATACTTATTACACTTGAAGACTGTTATCTTCTAGTCGGTTTTGTGTTCTGAGCATCGAAGAGTCATTGTAGATTGCCGGTGAATGAGGTCTGTGAAGATTTGGAAGTCTACCTTGAATACTTACCTCATTGATTGAACGAGATCTGCAGGCCTTGGCGAGAGGGGAATAAGGTGAAGACGTGGTCTAATGAGTTCAATCTCAGCCTCCCTAACCAGATGTACAGTTGTCATAGCAGCTGGAACTGGTCTACCAAATCCTTGTCTTCATCGAGCAACTAGTTCTATCACTTCATTCCTTTACTTATAGTTTAGCTTCGTGAAGTCTTTGCATGCCTGTTCTGTTCAAAGACATTGTGTGGAGACATGCTCATTGCATATTTGTCTTCACACTATCTTGCAAATCAGATCTGTCCTACCTAGCTACTACTTGTCTTCGTGCATCACTTGTACTATACGTTGACATCTTTGCAGGACCAGTGTAGTTTATCTTACACTGCATCCTGTTCAGTTACTGTTTTAGTTTCCTGTCCTTGAAGACATTGCCAGTTTCAAAGACATAACTAGCACTTTCACTTAGTAAAAATATTCACTATAGCCTATTAAATAGAGCATGATTTATGAAGAATATAGGAATTGGAATTATTGCAGTGAGACAAGTACTTAATCTTGTCGAATATGCTGAAGTTTCTGATAATGAGAAAAAGAAAAACAACATCGTTGTTGTGGGCCAAATCGGGCGAGCCGAGCCGGCTCAGAGGCGAAAGAGGTCTGGCCGAACTGGCGCGTGCGCCTAATTCAAATCTGATGGGAGGGGCCAGTCGTCAATACGAGAGAGAGGAAGGGAGAGAGCGGTGAAGATGAAAGGCGAGCCCTTCCTATCATTTCTAACCTCACGACAGAGGGGTCGGCGTTCTCGTCGGTGGCGATGCAGGGCATGATGGGAGGAGTGGCCAACACCAACGGGTTCAGGGTGTTGTCGCGGTTCGAGGGGTGCAGGAGCGGGCCGCCGGGCTACAGTGGTTCACCGGCAACGAGGATGCCGAGCGGCAGTGCTATGCGAGGTGGTCCCTCCGGTCATTTCCAACTGCAATCGACGGGGGAAACATGGAGGAAATTTTCAGTTAGGTGAGGAGGTTCTAGATCATGAAAGAATAGGGTGCGGAGGAGGCCCGTAGCGTGTGGACGGAGGCAAGCCAAGATGGCGGAGCTCGAGCTTGATCTCGAGCCCCGGCACTCCTGGGGAGAACGGGTGGTGTAGGTGGTTGATTGGGAGTGGAAGAGGGCGAGTGTAGTGGAGTGTGGAGCTCAAGGTGGCCTTAGACAGGCTGGCTAAAGCTCAACATGGAAATAGTCCATGGGTGGCCACTGGAATGACTCGGGCGTCCAAGGGAGGGAGATAATGGTGCTTTGTGGTGTTGGTGATCTCGGGGGGGGGGGGGGGGGCTCACGAGGGCACTGAGTGGCGGAGCTCGGATGGCGCTCGGGCATGCGCGGGGTGGGCACAAGAGAGAGAGGGAGGAGGGGCCCGATATGCTAGTGTGTTGAAGACGTCGAGAGGCCTCGACAGGCACACATGGGAGAGCCGAGGTGGTCGGGAGCATCGGAATGGGTGAGCTACAATGTGAGATTGCACTATAGCATGCTCCAGCGGGCGTCCATGGCATGCCATGGCGTTTTAGTTGTTTTATGGGCATGTCCTCTAGTGTCTGGGGGTTTTGGTGTGTGTAAACAATGTCGCCATTGGATGAGAGGGGAGGTGGAGAGAGAGGTGAACAATGGTTGTCTAGAGAGGTAAAGTGAGTTTTTCACCCCCAATAATGGAGCTATGGGCTTGCAGATTTTACTGGAGGTAGAGGGTGACTAGTGGCAAGTCTAGTAAAAAATTAGCCCATGGAGAATTCATCTCGTGCTCCAATCATTGATCACTAGAATAAGGCAGACGGTGTTTGGTGATGAGTTATGGTAGCTAGAGGAATCCATTGACCTTGAGAATTAAAAAGAGTGGGTCGGGGATGGATTTGAGATGGTGCACCAAATTTGAGCTCATTTGGACAAACTCTATAGCGAAAAGCTATTCAAACATGGAAATTAGTAGAGGGGGTTTTCAGAGGTTATGATGGGGTTAGCTGGTTCTCCATGACATGATACTTGGCAAGATCATCAATTAGGGCAATTGTGACATGATAGAATTTTCTTGGAATTTATGGAGAAACTTTCCTTTGTAAATATTTCAAAAGCTTGAAATATTCAAAAAGGGGTTTTGAGAGATATGTCAAATATTTTGAACATGTCCATGTGTTGAAACTCTTATATACGGATATTATATGTCCAAGGAGTCTCCCTGAATTTTCTCAAATATTTTTGGAACATTAAAATAATTTAAACCTATTAAAGACCATTTTTGGACTCAAGAAAAAGGCTTTAAATAAAATAGAAAATAACTTTTAAAATAATATTTCTGTGGTTTCAGGGATTCCTATGGCTAATAGGATTCAAATATAAATTTTGAAAGATCTTTCTCAACATTATTAAGTACGTGTAATTCAAGCCTTAACTCAAGGGTTTTTGGAACACCTAATTTGGAAAATGCTTTTTGGCCAAATTATTTTTAGATAAAAATACTTTTCTGTCCTATAAACATGGCATGATCATTGGGCAAAGTTTTGGAGTATGGGAAGGAAGTATAAGTGTTGGAGGATTTATATGATTTACAAGTGCACTTGAAAATAGCAAGCAAAAATTCAAATCAAACAAAGATGAAGTCAACTCAAAACTTTTTATTGGACCAAATATTCGTTATTTAATAACTTAGGTAATGAGGTATGAAAATCAGGGTGTGACAGACCTACCCCCTTAAAAGAATCTCATCCCTGAGATTCCTATGCTAGGTGCTAAACAGATACGGAAACTCGGATCTGAGGTTGTCTTCATGCTCCCATGTTGCTTCTACCTTGTTGCCGGTGTGAGTCGGCTATCTATGGGGCCGCTGGGCACCTTTATGGTTCAACGAGGGGAGCACAACAAACAAAAAGAGCGGGAACCCCGGAGGATGCAGCAATGTTACCCAGGTTCAGGCCGCTGAGAAGTGTAGAACCCTACTTCTTCTCTTATGTATTGGATGTGGGTGGAAGCACAAACACAAGGAGCACTCTCCCCGGCAAGGCGCAAGGTGATAGAAGCTACACGTGCATGTGTGTGTGGGGTTTGAAGATTTTTTTTCAAAAATATGACGTATTTTATAGCAAATTCGGAAACTATAGCACGATGTGGAGAAAAAAAATCAAAACTAGCACCCCGTCGGCCACGCGTGGGCCGAAAAGGGTGTTTTCGGCCTCCTCTTGGTCGAAATGGACTTGTCAGCCATGCCTTGGTTGAAGAGGTGCGTACCTGGGCCAAAAAGACCTTTTTGGTCAGCAGTAGGCCAGAAAGTCCCTTGGGCCCACCTTTTCCCGTTAACGGTTGGCCGAAGTTGCATGGCTCCACTCTTCGGCTTACGTTAGGCTGAAATGTATTTTTTTTTTAAAATCGCATATAAATACTGTGCAACCATTGCCCATCTTAGACATTGAAAATATATATTTTAACGCAACCCTTTCCCCTCAATATTTTCCCGCCACCCGTTTCCTGCCAACCCCTTCGCGCCATATGTTCCCGCCATACCGCAGTCCTTCTTTCCCGCCATTTTCTCCTCTCTACCTATAAAACCCCCTTCATACAGAAGTGGATAAGAAGTCCAGTGTAGTGTAGTCGAGATGTCCCATTATCCTTTCGATTGTAGTCTTTCCCTTGGGATGAGCAGATGTATTCTGAGGCTAGCCACCGATATCAGGATGGACAATAAGATAGTTCCATGGGATGAACTCACCGGTAGTGACACCATAATGAATGAGTTAGCTCACCGATTACGTAGGTATGAGTGGCCTGAAAGGACCTATGAGGAGGTATGTAAAGAACTTCTTAGGTTGCATGAAAGGTGGAAGAAGGTAGTGGAGCCGAAGAGTGAAACTTTCAGAAGGACTGCAGCAAAGAATCCATTTTTATGGACTGATGAGAGCGAGGACGAAGATGATATCTTCATGCCGCCGCTTCTTTGTTCTACATCGTCGAAGGGCAAGAGTTATGCATGGTCCAAGGGTAAGAGTTCTGCATTGACGGAGGGCAAGAGGACCGCATTGTCGAAGGGCAAGAGGGCTGCATCAACGGAGGATGATGATGACTTCATGTAGTATGTAAGCTATATTTTAGTTCTACCGTTTAATTTAGATGTACTTGCATTATTAGTTTGTATTGTATTATTGTTGGGCATTATGTTCTATCTTAATTTCATTTGTAGTATGTAAGATGTATTTATTAAGTTCAGCTGCACTGTTTAATTCAGATGTACTTGAATCTTAATTATCAGTTGTAGTCTCTTTGGAAATGTAACTGGAATAACAATGTGAATTAATAGTAATATCTCTCTCGCATACATAAAACAATATATGTCTCCTGATCAGGTAGAAGCAAGTGCGATAGTAACACATACTTGAAGCATGTCTCATACATAAATACTGACTCATAGCTGTGAATAGTCTGAAACTAACATAGATAATGAATCATACATAGATAACCATATCAATGCCCGGGACGACGACGAGTATTGGTCTTCCTCGGGCGAGGACCGGAAGGCGATAAGCGCTGAGGGGGTGGACGAGGCTCGTGATAACCACGACCATAGTAAACCTCATCTGTCACTGTCTGTGTCTCCTGCATTGGTGGTGGTGGAGTGTGAAACACTGTCTGCGGGAAGTCATTAGTGTTTGCATCTTGGTCATTATCCTCGCCGTCGCCCTCAAAGTAAGAAGCACCACCACTAAGCATCAGTGACTGCACTGAATGCATTAACGGTTGCGACTAGTTGCCACCTCCACTTCATCCTCAAATTTTTCAAAATCTAGCTCCTCCGCCAATCCATCCTCACCCTCTTCCTCCATACCCCTCTGCATTTCATCCCCTTGCTCATCCCCATCAGCAAAACCCGAACCAGCTAATATTATCGACTGGCTACTCTGCCCAGTATCATGACCACAAACATTGTGTGGCAGATAGTCCGACTCTTTCTCTGGATGGCTAGCATACACATCGTGTGGCTGTGACCGGATAAATCAATCTCATTAGCCACTTGACTGCCATGTCTGGGTTCATACCCCCTGTGGAGTTGTACGGTATTCTCCTCCTTCGCCAGAGGTTGCACAAGGGCATATGGGTGGATTATTCGGTCTCGGCAACGCCTTAATAGCGTCAACCAATTTTGGCTCCTATCTATCGGCATCAACTCCCACTTAACATTTTTACAGGATTTGGTCCACAATGCATGAATACTGAAGAAACATACTTCAGGATCGAGCCCAAAACTAGTTGTCAACCAGTAGTTCAACTGTCTAATGTCTAGTCTGTCCGGGTTTGCTAGTGTCATTACGCCATTTATAAACTCGCTAACATCAAACCCCAACTCATTTTATCAAACATTACCAGCGCCATAGTAAATAGTCAAATTTACTGATTCAGACATTTTCACCTGTCAGACATTGTCATCTTCTCATTAATCACAATGAACACTAATATTATCCGCTACACTAACTATGCACTAAAATGCCACCACATACAAATTGAAACTACAATTCGCAATATGACTTATCTGCACTAATTAAACAATACAACTCAGAGAAAATTTGTGAGGACATGGTTATACCTTTGACACGTGTGTCCCTGGTTTGTTGCTCCTCTCTTCAACTCAACACCACCAGTCACCTCGCGGAGTATTTTCACCACCGGACAATGACAGCACAACCGCTGCCCCCTCGACGACTTGAGGTTCAACTCCGGATACAACCCAATCTGCACCTCCTCCTCCCCACCTGTTGCTCCTCCTCACCACCACCTCCTTCCCATCCGCTCCTCCTCCATCCCACCATGACTCCTCCCCAAATGCTCAAATAACTATCCCATAGCAAAAAAATATCGTAGGCCATCGGTGATTGAAACGATCTATCAATTTCATGCCTTGGATGTGAAAACAGGGGGGGATGGAGGAGATCGGCGCGGGGTGGCGAGCTACACAGAGAAGAACGAGAGAGAGAAAGGTGGCCGAAGGGCTTTTCGACCGCGGGATGGCCGAAATTGGCCCACTTCGGTCACGCGTAGGCCAAAGCTACTATTTTCGGCCGCCCCCCCACCAACGGCAACTCTTCGGCCCATGTTAGCCATCTTCGTTCAACTGCAGGCCGAAATACCATTTTCGGCCAACTACAGGCAGAAAAGACCCTCTTCTGCCTCCATGAGGCCGACGGGGTCATACTTTCGATTTTTTTCCATTGAGTGCTATACTTTCCGAATTTTCTATAAAAATGTTATATTTTAAAAAAAATCAGGTTTGAATGGGTTCGAACCCTTGCAAAGTTTGAATTGGGCCTCCTTTTATTGCTCAATGGGTTACCACAGTGGCAAAAGGGACATACATGATGATTAGACAACAACAGTGCTATCATACCTAAATCTTCTAGTTAAGTCAAAAAGCATTAAATGCATCGCTTGGATTTGCGAGGAGGGGAAGTCCTGGCAAGGTTGCTGTACCACTTTGAACTGCCTGTCTATTATCTTGACACGCCGTTAGGACGGGTGTCGATAAATATAATCCTCTCTCTAGCAAGCTGCCACGTGCCTGATGAGCCCTACCAAACCATCTACGGGATCGACACCTCATCGATGGGCGACTACCTGCTCGATGAGGTGGAGTACTACTATTCGGTGAAGCCTTGTCGGGTCTGGCGCTTGCCGGGCGTTCGCCTTGCCGACTTAGCTTTGTCGGCAGGGGCTAATTCTAGTGCTTCGTCTTTGTAGTTTTGTCTTGGTCTTTTTGATGTGTTGTTCGATCCCTCAAAGAGATGTTCCTTTAATATGAGAATCTTAAATGGAAACTTCGGTCTGCTGGGGGAGATACTACTTGTCTGTGTATAATTCAGGGTATTACACATCCATGATTAATACACCGACAGGAGCCCCTAGGCCTACGCCACACGTGGTGCCGGGCAACGTTGGGCGAGGCCCCAACATTGCACAGACAAGCAGTGTTGGCCTAACAAAATGAGGTTTGTGTCTGGAAATCTTCTTTGCTTCTTCATTAATTCGAAATCAAGCTAGCCCCCAGTTTTCTTCTGGTATCCTTGTTGTTTAGGCAGCCATCGCCGCTTGTGCCAGAAACCAGGGGCATGGACGTTCGAGAGTTGCCACCAGGTCCATCCTTGGCAGGCCCACAACCCCGCGTGGCTTGAAGTAACTGCCATCTCCGCCATCAATCGCTCCTTTACTGCAGCCCCCCCCCCGACATGATTGATTCAGAAGGGCGGTCATGGTGATAGTGCCTTGATCAGAGGAGCTAGGACGCCGGAATGGCGAGATGAGGTGGCCGATGGAGTAAAGCGCCTGCCAGAAATGCAGGGCATGGGATTGGTGGAGTGGGGTGGTTGCCCTAGGGTAGTGGAGAACCCGCCCCGCACCTTCTCCTATAAAAGGAGGGGGCCATGGGAGGCAACTCTCATCGATCTCTCCCTCCTCCTTTCTTTCTGCCGCTGCCACTACCATGGCAAGAGGAAGAGGCCGGCCTCGTGCTTCCGCCATTGCAGCGAGAGCTTCTCCTCGATGACACTCCCTTTCTTCGGCTGCGGCTACGGAGGCTGGCTCCAGTGCGCAGGGAGGGGCCGCAGGGTGAGGTTGTGGTCGACACGGCGCTCGTGGCTGGGGAGGCCGGGGCGGGGTGCTCGTCGCTCCACCTCCTGTTGCTCTGTCACCGATGGAGGGCCACACAGGGAAGACAATGCTCGAGTTCATTGTGGAGCTGCGCGACCCGCCGCAAAATCGAATAGAACTCCCTCGTCCCTTCGCTAGGATCATGGAGGGCGACCAGTCAGTCGGCCTGTGGCTGCGTGTGAACGGTTGTCTCAATGGCGCCGTGTGGGTGAACATCTGGTTCTCGCGAATGACATCATGTACCTTATGCGCGGGTGGAAATCCTTCCCTCACACTCACTACTTGGCGGAGGAGCACCTTCTCCCCTTCAAGTTGGTGGAGTCCCATACGCTCTCCTTGAAGTTCTTCGACTCTTCAGGCACTCGCATGGAGTGCTACCCGGAGATCTCGGGCAATAGTAAAAGCTCCTCCTCGACTGACAACGACAAGGAGGATGCAGATGGTGAGGACGACGCTGGTGAGTCCTCGAGCGTCAAGTCCGAAGACGACGACTCGGACTCCAGCTGATCGCCGGTAGCACCGTCGGTTGGATTTTGGAGCAACAGTAACATTACTTGAGGAACAAGTAATGCTAACTCCTCGGTCTGAGAAAAATCTCTCGCAGTGAAGAAGATCTCAGTCTCTTGCTGGCAAGTATTTGCTCGGAACACAAAGAGATTTCTCTCACAACTTACATAGGATTTGGGTTTAGCATTAGAGAATCAAAGTTTCGAATGCTACACCCCTCTTAATAGTGCGTTGCTCCTATGACTGAATAAAGATGAGAAGAACAATGAAATAAATGCTATGTCTTTACTTTGTCTTCAATCTCCTTGGACACAGTCAGTTTCTTCGGACAGACACCGAACCAATTGCTTCACTTCAGCAATTTTTGAGGGGTCACTCTGCTTATCATAATCTTCAGTGATAACCTTCACTGCACTGTAGGGACCTGTTACTCTGTGTGCACTAGAAAACTTATAAGTCCCATGTTGTTTCAACAAACTCCAAAACATAAGGGGCCTATCATTGCACCAACAATCTCCCCCTTTTGGACGTGTTTCGACAAAACAGATAATCATCAAAGTGAAGATAGATAAGTGAAAAGTAATTCGAATAATAGTGAATTAGTGTTACTTGGATCGATGGTGAAATATACTCCCCCTAGATATATGCAAGGTTAATGATATGAGATAAAATTCCCTTGCAATTCATTGAAATATAAAGAGCAGATTTCAGTCATTCGAGATAATGATTCGCACTCATGATATATAATTGAAGGAAATATGCCATAGTGGCAATAATAAAGTTGTAATTTTATATTTCCTTATTCATGATAAATGTTTATTATTCATGCTAGAATTGTATTGATCAGAAACCTTAATACATGTGTGAATACATAGTCAGGCACTATGTCCCTAGTGAACCTCTACTTGACTACCTCGTTGATCAAAGATGGTTATGGTTTCCTAACAATGGACATGAGTTGTCATTTGATAACGGGATCACATCATTAGGAGAATGATGTGATGGATATGACCCATTCATTAGCTTAGCGTTATGATTGTTCGGTTTTATTGCTATTGCTTTCTTCATGTCAAATACATATTCCTTCGACTATGAGATTATGCAACTCCTGGATACCGGAGGAATACCTTGTGTGCTATCAAACATCACAATGTAACTGGGTGATTATAAATATGCTCTACAGGTATCTCCGAAGGTGTTTTTCGGGTCGGCATAGATCGAGATTAGGATTTGTCACTCCAAGTATCAGAGAGGTATCTTTGGGCCCTCTCGGTAGTGCACGTCATAAGAAGCCTTGCAGGCAAAGTGACTAATGAGTTAGTTACAAGATGATGTAATAAGGAACAAGTAAAGAGACTTGCTGGTAATGAGATTGAACTAGGTATGTGGGTACCGACGATCGAATCTCGGGCAAGTAACATACCAATGACAAAGGGAATAATGTATGATGTCATAACGGTTTGACCGATAAAGATCTTCGTAGTATATGTTGGAGCCCATATGAGCATCCAGTTTCCGCTATTGGTTATTGACTAGGGCCGCACACTTAACGTTCGATGACGATTTAGTATTATATGAGTTATGTGATTTGGTGATGGAAGGTTGTTCAGAGTCCCGTATGAGATCACAGTCATGATTAGGAGTCTCGAAATGGTCGAGAGATAAAGATTGATATATAGGATGATAGTATTCGGACACCAGAAGTGTTTTGGGTAGTATCGGGTATTTATCGAAGTATTAGTGGGGTTATCGGAACCCTCGGGGGAAAGATATGGGCCATATGGGCCATAAGAGGGGAGCACACCAGCCCACAAGGGGTGGCGCCCCCCAAGGAAGGAGGCCGAGTCGGAGAAGGGAAAGAGGGGATTCGCCCCCTTTCATTCTCTCCTTCCTCTTCCCTTTGATATGCGGTAAAAATCAGAGAATAATAAACATGGACGAACTTGAACGGGAAGGAAGGAAGCCCGAGTTCGAACTGCACATACCCTAGCTTGGTGTCGTGCAACAGCTACGGCGGCACGGGGAGAAGATGTCTCGCGACAGCGAGGAAGGACCCCGGTGATCACTTTCTGGTAGTGAAGTGGCAAAGGGCCATCGGCGTCAAGCTCAAGGTGCAGCTTTCGTGCTAGGGTTTCGGAGGAGACTGTGGTGTGGAGAAAGAGAAGTGAACAAGGAAGAGAGGGCGGTGCGGTTTTTATATGCGAATGGAAATAACCGCATGCGGTGAATCCGATCGAATGGCCACTACTTGGAGACTATTGCGATTGAATGTTAAGGATGGAGTGGCAGTTGATGGATTGCACGTGACAACCATCATAAAAGATCGTGGTCCTGACTTGGGCAGGAAACCCCAAATGTTTGGATAGCTTTCGGCAAAATAGATTAATGTTTGGACCGAACCTTAATCATGGTCAAGGACACCAGATAAAGTTTTGTTCCAGATGAAATTGAGCATTTGTAATGGAACATCATAGATTGGACGAGATAGAACAGACGAAAAATAGGGGCCTAGGCATTTCACTTAGACAACAAAACACAAACACTCGAGCCAATAGCTACCAGAGAAATGTATTCAGACAAACACAAAAATTTTCATTCCAAAAGAAAAATTGTGGTGGCGTGACCCACCGTATAAGAACTGTATGACCGCGAGTGTCGTACGATTATCGTGGCACCCGGTCAGTCTAGTTCTTTATTAATGTATTCACTCTTAGAAACAAAAATTCACTTCATTGAAATTTTCAAACTTTTCGAGTGTTATGCACCCAGTCCTTCTATGATATGGAAGTGTTAGCACGGGTGCTGAGTCTAGCTTACTCCATGTTTGTGAAATCTAGGATATTTAGCTCACACTGTCACACATAGAATCTTTTCTCATCAAGAGGCTTTGTGAAAATATCAACGAGATTGTCTCCGGTCTTGACGTGACTGATGAAAATATCCTCTCGAGCAACATGATCGCGAATGAAATGATGTCTGATGGCAATATGCTTCGTGCGAGAATGTTGCACTAGATTATGTGCAATTTTGATAGCACTCTCATTGTCATAATATAGAGGAATCTTTTTGACCTTGATGCCATAATCCTTCAGAGTCTGCTTCATCCACTATAACTGAGTGCAACAAGCGCCAGCAGCAATATCTTCGGCTTCAGCCTTAGAAAGTGATACACAATTTTGCTTCCTTGATAACCAACATACCAATGATCTACCGAGGAAATGTTATGTCCCCAAAGTAGATTTCTTGTCAACCAAGTCAGCTGCGTAATCTGAGTCTGAATATCCAACGAGATCAAACCGTGCTCCCTTAAGATACCATACACCTAAGGTGGGGGTGTGAGCCAAATATCTAATAATACGCTTTACCACTTGGTGATGCGATTCTTTCGATGTAGCTTGATAGTGGGCACACATGCAAACACTCAACATAATGCCAGGTCTAGATGCACATAGGTAAAGAAGAGAACCAACCATCAAACGATAAGCCTTCTGATTGTAATCCTTATCGTACACATCTGCATCCAGCTTACCATTCGTGGGCATAGGAGTTTTCTAGCCCTTCATTTTGGAATCTTGCATTTTGAACTCCTTCAGGCATTCTTTGAGTTCTCCTGAGATATGAAAATTTCATTTGCTTGTTGACAAATTTGCAGCCCGAGAAAGAACTTAAGTTCACCCATCATAGACATTTGATATTTCACGGACACCATTTTCCCGAACTCTAAGCTGCAAGCATTGGCAGAAGATAATATCATCCACATAGCTTTGACATACGAATAGATGATTATCAACAGCACGAGTGAAAAGTGTTGGACCAGTGGATCCTGTCTTGAACCCTTTGTCGAGCAGAAACTCCTTCAAGGTGTCATACCATGCTCGAGGGGCTTGCTTCAGCCCATATAGAGCCTTTTTCAACCTGAAAACTTTGTTAGGATACTCCGGGTGTTCGACGCCAGGTGGCTATCTAACATATACTTCCTCATCAATTTCACCATTGAGGAAAGCACTTTTCACATCCATTTGATAAAGCAAGATATCATTGTAATTTGCATAAGTGATAAGAATATGAATTGCCTCAAGGCGTGCAACAAGAGCATATGTTTCACCAAAATCAATACCTTCTACCTATGTGTACCCTTGAGCAACAAGACATGCTTTGTTTCTCACCATAATGCCGTTTTCATCATGCTTATTGCGAAAAATCCATTTTGTGCTGATGATATTGTGCTTCTTAGGATTCGGTTTGTCAACCAGTTCCCATACATCATCCAGTTCGAATTGCACCAACTCCTCTTGCATAGCATTCATCCAATCTGGATCATTCATGGCTTCTTCATACTTGGTTGGTTCTGCCAGTGAGACAAAGGAGAAACTTCACAGTAGTTAGCTAAACAAGTGTGTGAACAAGTTGTGGGTCGGTAACCTGGATTCTCAAGTTCATCGAGAATTAATGAAGGATCAACTCGATTAGCCACTCGTGGATGAGGATTTTCATCTTGATGGTTATTATCATTTTCATCAGTATCAACATTTGTATCACCATTCCCTTCAGAATTGCCATTTTGTTCGGCATTTGGAATTTGATTGCCATTTGCATTCTAAGTGGCATTTGCTTCGATCGACAGTGGCTTGACAAGTTCTGCTTCGAGTCATAGGGGCACCATCATTAAAGGATTCAGGAGCATTTCCTTCAACTAGCTTGACGCACCCAATAGCCACTTGCCGAATAGTATCTGAAATTGGTGGTTCATCTATCACATTTGGCAGGTGCTACTTTTGGGAGCTGTTAGATTCATCAAACCGCACATTTGCCGTTTCCATAACTTTCCCGTGGTAAAAGTTATAGACATGATAAGTATGCGAGTTCAAGCCATAACCAAGAAGAAAACCTTCATGTACCTTAGGTGCAAACTTGGAAGAATGATTCATATCAAGAATGTAGCAAGGTGCACCTAAAACACGTAAATAAGAAACATTTGGTTTCTTGCCAGTGATAAGCTCATATGAAGTTTTCTTAAGGAACTTGTGAATATAAAAAAATTGATAACATGAAAAGTAGTGTTAATAGCATCAGCCCAGAAGCGAATGGGAGTTTTGTACTCACTGAGCATTGTTCTCGCCATTTTAATGAGAGTTCTATTCTTTTGTTCAACAACTCCATTCTGTTGGGGAGTTTATGCTGCAGGGAACTCATGAGTAACACCATTTTCATCGAGAAATTGATCAATGCGAGTATTTTTGAACTCAGTTCCATTGTCACTTCTGACGTGCTTAATTCGCACATAATATTCATTCTAGCCCTTCTTGGCGAAACTTTCGAAGATATCTTGGGTGCAGGTTTTGTCTTTTCGAGAAAGAATACCCCAAGTATATTGAGAGAAATCATCAACAATAACCAGACCATAATGACTGCCATTGAAGCTTGCATAGTTTTGAGGATCGAATAAATCCATATGAAGAATTTCCAGAGGTCTTGTTGTGGTCATAACAGTCTTTGATGAATGATGCTCCTTGGCCAATTTATCAGCCTCACATGTAGCCCAAAGATGATCATTGTCGAATTTTACGTCAGGAATGCCATGAAGATGATTTTTCTTCACTAGGGTCTGCAAATTCCTCATACGTGCATAACCAAGACTTCAGTGCCACAACCAACCTTCAGTTGCTTTTGCAAGCAAACAATTTTGGAATGAGGGACCCTTAGAGAAATCCACAATATATAGATCACCTTTTCTAATTCCCTCAAAGACGAAGGAATTGTCAGAGGCCCTGAAGACAATGCGGAGCCCTCGAACGAGCTCTCACCAACACGCGAGGGCTCTCACAAGCACACTCGCCGCGTAGGCGATCGCAACAAGCTGGCGGTGCAGAAGTCCTTGGCCAGCAACGATGATATTCTCGCTGGCCTAATTAAGTAGGAGGAGCTGGTCGACATCTTGATGAAGCTGCTCAAGATTAGAGATGCCTCGGTTGAGAAGGCAACTGGCCTCGTCGAGCAACTCATGGGTGACAATGCAAAGCTCCTCAAGGCGCTTGCCGAGACAAAGGAGGAGGTCGTCTGCTGGAAGAAGCTGCATGAGCAGAGCAGTTCCTCGGGGATGACGCTGAAAGTGGTCATCGAGGAACTGATGGGTGACTTGAGGAAGCTCTAGATCAAACACGAGCTGGAGGTGGAGGAATCCATGGCGGCTGTCAAGCAAAGTCACGAGGAATTGAAGAAGGATCTAGAGGATGTCGTTGCCCAGCGATCCATCGATGAGTAGAAACAGTAGCGACCCAGATCGTTGTCTGCGATTTCCTTCTTCTCTTGCCCCTGTGTCTTCCGGTCTTTGCCGCATGTGGCATTTTAAATTATCCAGAATATGTAAGACAATTATTATCTGCGCCATTATAAATTTGTCGTCGTATTATCTGTTGCCATTTTATTTGTTGTCGTATTATCCGTTGCCCTATGTGGTATTTTAAATTGTTCGAAATATGATTTGAAAACATGAACCAAGAAAATGCTAATGTTGAGCAGGGCCATGGGATCACAAGCAAACACCCTCAGTCCAGGTGCTTTAATTAACCGGTTGTTAAAAAGCGGCTCAGGCATCATTAATGGAGAAGTTGTGAGTGAGGCGGGTGGCTGGTGGATGGAGGTCAAAGGGCTCGCTAACTAGTGAGCATGCACGGCCTTGGCTGCTCGCACGTGTCCCAACGAGCCTGCGAGGTGGACAGGTTGCATGCGTCCTGTCAAGCCCGCGCAGCAGACTACTCGCACGCATCCCATCAAGCATGCACAACGGACTTCTTGCGTCCCATCTAATCAAACAGTTGCATGCACGCCAGCGAGTATGGTTAAATTTTGGCACAAAATACAAAGACGACCACTGAACAAGGACCGAGGTAGTACTATCCCATAAGAAAATTGGGATGTGTAGCCGCACTTAAATGGTTATGGGAACACAAACAATTCATATAATGCAACAGTTTGCGATATTAACGTGTCAGCTATTTGTTTCAAAAGGAGTCCATTTGTAACGTGTCAGCTATTTACTAGGATTAAAAAAACAATATTCTCCATGTTTTAGGATGACGAGACGTTTGTAATTCATTTTCATTCCTTCAGCAAAACCTAAACATGCACCCAGTGACACATGTACGATTTTCCACCCATTTTGCTTCACTAGAGCATGTGCTTGTAACTCAAATTTGAATTATGGACTACATTAAATGCCTAGAAAACTCAATTAATATGTAAAATGGCCAAACGAACCTTGAACAGTATCAAATTTCAGCACGACACTTCTGTTATTCTATGTTGCCTGTAGGAAACAAAATACAAGGCGAGAAGAGGCGGCGATTATCATTTCTCCCAAAAGATGGGCTTGTTTCCCTACCAGAACCACGAGGGATGCGAGAACATTCGGTTTTTAAGAGGCTTGTAATATAGCTTGGCCCAAATTGGACAATTTTTTACGACGACATATATGTACCATGTCGTGACACCATGCCAAGTTTCATGATTTTCTGGTGAGTTTCGGATTTACGGGATTTAAAAAGTGAGCTTCGCAATGTTTGAGGATGAGCCAGGATGCCGAGAGGGTTGAATTCACCCTCATTCCTTGCACGGGACCTAAACATGCACCCCAATGACACATGTATGATTTTTCTAGCCATTTTGGTGCACTGGAGCATGTATTTGTAGTCTGGATTTGATTTATGGACATTAAATGCCTAGAAAACTCAATTAATATAAAAAAAGGGACAAACAAACCATAAATAATTTCAAAGTTCAGCGTGAATCTCCCATTGTTCCATGTTGCGTGTAGAAGAAAATACAATGCTAGAAGAGGGAGTGATTATCGCTTCGCCAACAAGGGGGCATGTTTCCCTATCAAAACCACGATGGTTCTTGCGAGAGGCTCCGGTTTGTAAGAGGTTTGTAATAAAGCTTGTCCCAAATTGGATAATGGTTTACCACGACATATATCGGCCATTACGTGACACCATGCCAACTTTCATGATTTTCTGGTGAGTTTTGGATCAATGGGGATTTAAAAACCGAGATTCCAAATGTTTGAGGATGAGCTAGGACGTCAATATGGTTGTAATACATTCCCATTCCTTGCATGGGACCTAAACATGCACTCAAGGACACATGTATTTGTAGTTCAGATTTGAATTATGGACTTTAAATGCCTAGGAAACACAATTAATGTATAAAAAGGCCAAACGAACCCTGTATAGTTTTAAATTTCAGGATGGATATCATCTCATTCCATGTTGCCTCTAGAAAAAATACAAGCCAAATAGAGGCAGTGATTATCGTTTTTCCCACAAGGGGGACATTTTTCCCTATCGGAACCACGAGGCTTCTTGTAACGCCCTCGATGCGGCTATATCTCCCACGTGTCGAAGCACGACTTAGAGGCATAACCGCATTGAAAGCAATGTCGCAAGTGAGGAAATCTTCGCAAACAACCTATGTAATACATAAGGGAAAGAGATACATAGTTGGCTTAAAATCGCCACTTCACACAATTACAAGAATAAAGCATTACATCAACCAGATACAATCAAGGTCCGACTACGGAACCAGAATAAAAGAAGACTACCACTACTAGGGAAAAGGCTAGCAGCAGCGCGAGTTTTAGGCCTATCAGCATCGCGGGTACCCGCGCTACCAATAAGGCGCTACAGCTAACTCTTAGTAGTAGCGCTGCCTGTACCCGCGCTACCACTATTGACTATAGCAGCAGCGCTTTTCAGGAACGCGCTGCTATTACTTAGCTGTAGCGATTTCCCGGTCTAGCGCTACTGTTATATCTTTCACCATTTCCCCATTCCAGCTTCGATAAACTGCAATTTCCAGATACTAGGTACTACTAGATATCAATTTCATAAAGCATTATAGGTACTAGGTAGTACTCCCTCGGTTTGAAATTACTCGCCGTAGTTTTTGTTCAAATTTGAACTCAAACCACAACGTGTAATTTGGAACCGAGGGAGTACTAGATAACAATTTCATATATACTCAACATGAATCCTCAAGTAGTACAAGGTGACATCGACGACAATCATCATATTTAGTTCTAGATGATATCGACGATGATCATCATATGTAGTTCTACATGATATCGACGATGATCATCATATGTAGTTCTAGATGATATAGCCACATACACATATGTAGTTCTAGATGATATCGATGACGATCATCATCCTCAAGCCTGGGCGGTGGGTGTTCCTGATAGTAATTAGGATGGCCTGTCCAGCACGAAGATTCTTGCCAATGAGGAATCTCTTCCACCCAACCGAGTTCAAGTGTGTGCGACCATCTGTGCCCATGCGGTAAGTACATGTGGTGATGGAGCCCCTTGCGGTAAGGCGTAGTCCAACTGAGCCTTCTTCATCAAGCTCGATAGCACAACTCACAGATAGGTTCTTTGGCAATCTCTGAATAAGAAAAACATATCAATTAATAAATAGCCTAAGCATGTGATCAGACTCTAGACTAAAGTATATCATCGACTAGATTTGTAAGTATAACAATACAGCATGTATATATCATCAAATTACTACATGCAGTACGTATAATATACCATTTCATGCCGATCGACCATGGTACTTGTCAGGCGGGTCACGAATGGCACCCCGACAAAGTCATCACGTGGCGGAATTATGTCCCATAGGTTGCACACCACCTCCTCGCTCAGCCTCATTCTTTGAGCTATGATGGCTTCATGAACTGGGTTCTCATCATCTTCATTGAGTGGGTCATCATTATCTTCATCATCTTCGACATCTTCATCATCTTCCACCAGGTTGATATAAATGACAACCAGCTTGGGTCTTTCTGCTCTGAAGGAGAATCTGATCAACTCACCACCAGTAAGACGCATGCGAGCAAGGAAATGGGCCCATCCATCTCCTCCAATCTGCGACATATTGCGTCCTTTCTCGACCTCCATAGTGTACGGCCCCCCAGGAGCCTCAAATGTCACAGTGTCTCCTGTCATCTTGTTGAATTTCAACCTCACATTGCATGGGACGATCTATGTAAGAAAAGCAAAATGACACAATGCAGTAATGCCAACACTAAAAATAAAATAGTTGTTACATTTCATCTAATTTCTTACCGCCGCATGACGAAAACTCGGATAGAAGTAGATGCCGAACAGCTTGCCAGTTGCAAGGTTGCTGGCGCACCTTGACTTGCACAGTCGACATAGTGGTGCTGCTGGTGGCGCCATTTTACTGAATCAACTAAATCAAAATGTTCTAAATCAACTAGCCTACTAAATCAACTAAATCAACTAGCCTACTAAATAAACTAAATCAAAATGTTCTAAATCAACTAGCCTACTAAATCAACTGAATCATATCAACTAAATCGACTAAATCAACTAGCATACTAAATCAACTAGCATACTAAATCCACTAGCATACTAAATCAACTAAATCAAAATGATACATATTAAAGCCTACTAAATCAAAATGTATCAGGGAGGAGGGACAAGGAGGGGCGACTCGAGGAGGGAGAAGATAGTAGGACGGAGGAGGAAGGCGGAGCGAGGAGGGGCCAGCCGGCGGCGAGTGGAGGGAGGACGGATCGAGGAGGAAGGCGGAGCGAGGAGGGGGCGGCCAACGGCGAGTGGAGGGAGGACGGAGGAGGATGAGGCGACAGCGGCGCAGATCGGGGGAGGGGCGACGGCGGAGGACCGGCGGCGCGGGGGGTGAGGAGGAGACCGTGAGTGTGTGTGAGTGTGATCTGTGGATGAGGCTAGCTAGTGACATCTGTAGTTAATTTAGAAGTAGCGATTGTTGCCTGAATGCGCTGCTGCTACGTTACGTAGAAGTAGCGCTGTCTATTTTAACGAGCTGCTGCTATAACTGGCCTTGCGGCGGCGTCGTGGGAATTTTAGCAGTAGCGCCGCTTGGAGTGTGCGCGCTACTGATAAACTTGTTTCAGCAGCGAGTTTCCACAGCCCGCGCTACTGCTACTTACCAGCAGGGCCTGATTTTATAGCGCGCTCCTGGTAAGATTCTGTGTATAGGCTTTTCCCTAGTAGTGTACCCCAAAAGCTACACAGATCCCCGATCTTCCCGACTGGGCTCCACTACTGATCAACTAGACCGAAACAACTCAAAGGACAAGATCTTCATCGAGCTCCTCCTTGAGCTTGGTTGCGTCACCTGCTCGGTTACATCAGCTACTTCAAACTAGTTTTGGAAGTATCTGTGAGTCACGGGGGCTCAGCAATCTCACACCCTCGCGATCAAGACTATTTAAGCTTATGGGTAAGGTAAAGGTATGAGGTGCAGCTGCAGCAAGCGACTAGCATATATGGTGGCTAACCTATTCGCAAAAGAGAGCGAGAGGAGAAGGCAAAAGCACGGTCAAACAACTATGATCAAGAAGTGATCCTAGAACAACCTACGTTAAGCATAACTCCAACACCGTGTTCACTTCTCGGACTACACCGAGAAGATACCATCACGGCTACACACGCGGTTGATGTATTTTAATTAAGGTCAACTTCTCGTTTTCTACAACCGTACATTAACAAATTCCCATCTGCCCATAACTGCGGGCACGACTTTCGGAAGTTAAAATCCCTGGAGGGGAGTCCCAAATTAGCCATCACAAGCACTCATGGTCAACGAAGGATATTCCTTCTAGCGGGAAGGCCTGATCAGACTCGGAATCCCGGTTACAAGACATCTCGACAATGGTAAAACAAGTCCAGCAAGACCACCCGATGCACCGACATCCCGATAGTGCACATATCTCGTTCTTAGGGCAACACCGGATAAGCAATCCGTACAACTAAAACCAGCCCTCGAGTTTCCCTGAGGTGGTGCTGCAAGGGGCTCTAGTTTGGACCAACACTTAGACAAGCATTGGCCCGGGGGTTTAAAATAAAGATGACCCTTGGGCTGGCCTAACCCAAGGGAAAAAAGGCTAGGTGGCAAATGGTAAAACCAATGTTGGGCCTTGCTGGAGGAGTTTTATTCAAAGTGAACTGTCAAAGGGTTCCCATTATAACCCAACCGCGTAAGGAACGCAAAATCCGGGAACATAACACCGATATGACGGAAACTAGGGCGGCAAGAGTGGAACAAAACACCAGGCATAAGGCCGAGCCTTCCACCCTTTACCAAGTATATAGATGCATTAATTAAATAAGAGATAATGTGATATCCAAACAAGTAAACATGTTCCAACAAGTAACAACATCTCCATGTTCCAACAAGGAACAAACTTCAATCTTCACCTGCAACTAACAACGCTATAAGAGGGGCTGAGCAAAGCGGTAACATAGCCAAACAACGGTTTGCTAGGACAAGGTGGGTTAGAGGCTTGGCTTAACAATATGGGAGGCATGATAAGCAAGTGGTAGGTATTGCAGCATAGGCATAGCAAAAGAGCGAGCAACTAGCAAGCAAAGATAGAAGTGATTTCAAGGGTATGGTCATCTTGCCTGAAATCCCACAAGGGAGAAGAATGAGTCCATGAAGAAGACAAACGGACGTAGACGAACGGGTCCTCACAAACACGACGTTACCGGATTACAGAGAAGAAGCAACACCGGAAAGAAGCAAGCAACATAGTAAACAAACATCACATAAGCATGGCACGATGCGTAGACAAATATGATGCATGTCTGGTTTAATTATGCATGGCATGGCAAAGTGCACAAACAAAACTACAAGTTAAGTGGAGCCCAATATGCAACGAGTTGCATATTGACGAAGCACCACAACAATTATTTAGTTCTCTCTCGTTTAGGTACTCAACAATATTAAATGTTGATTAACATGGCAAGAGGTGAAGCAAAACAAAACTACACCATCTAAACAATTTAAATGGGGCCGGATATAACAAATAATGAATCCGGTAAATCCCCATATGCATTAGCAATTTATAGCAACAACAATTTAAACATTTTAATTGTTGTTATCATGATGCGGATGACATGAACAAGTTTATGCAATTTTTATTAGAAGTTGACAAGAGCATTATGAAGCATTTTTCACCATGGTGGAAAGAAAAGGAGGTGCCACGACAACGATAACGAAAACAGTGCCACGGCAACGTTCCGGTTCTGGTAGCTCGATTGAGATACCGATGCAAAAGAGAAATGTGCGGATGCGTGCAAAAGATGGCGGGGCGCTCCCGGATACCGGGTGTCCCATGAGTCGACGATGGTGACAAGGAAAAAGAGGGGCAACGTTCACCGACAATTCGAGCACGGAGCAAGCACGAGCATCTCATACATCACACATGCATTCGTTCACGGGCATCGTTCCTGCGGTTATACCTTCGAAGCGTGCAAGCGGGATAGTTCTCGTTTGGTGCAAAGTAGAGGAAGTAGACATTCTCGTGACGGCGGTAGTGGAAGTAGTCGTTCTCGCATGCTCTAGGGTCGACGGTAGAGGTTCTCGTGATCTCGGCGATGATAGCGGTACATGTTTATCGTTGCCCGAGTTTCCGTAGATGTCCATGTCATCGGTGTCGTGGTACTTGGGGTCTTCGGACTTTCCGGTCCCGTTCTTGCGACGGTAGTCGTTCATGTTCATTCGGAGAGGTACTTGATGACTCCAACGTCTTCGGGGCGACGGTAGTGGTACACACGAAGGTAGTCAAACTTGATGGATCCGAGGGCTCCGGGCGTCGTGCACCGTTCGTAGACATTCGGGTCTCCCGTAGAGGTACTAGACGAATCTCGGGTATGTAGTCGTACACACACGTAGATGAACTTGACGAATCCGAACTCTTAGAGGGTCGCCGTGGTGCTCGTTTCATGTAGTAGTCGTTCACGTGTCTTCGGTGGGAGTCTTCGGTAGAGGTACTTGACGCCCACGGGTGCATTGGGGTCTTGCACGGCTCTGCCTCAGGAGGTCACCGAAGATGAATGGAGGCAACTTGAGCTGCTGATTGTTGGTGCGTGGCCGAGCTGTGGCTAGAAGTAGTGGCCGGTGTCGGTCTTGGCCTGAAACAGGGAAGCGGCGGCGCACACAGCGAAGGCCGGTGAGGAGCAGGAGATGGACGAGGTTCGTTGACGCAACGGAGGTGGAGGAAAGGAGGGCAGCGGCGGTGTGCGCGAAGCTGTAGGCCGGGGACGGGCTCAGCAGTGACGAGGAGGCCGGGGTGCGGAAGACGGCCTGGAGGCGCATAAGAGGTCCGAGCGAAGCTGGTCCATGGCGAGGCGACGGCGTAGGAGGAGGTCGGGCAGAGCTTGGCGTGTAGAGCTTTGCGGCGACCATGGCGCCATGTGGATCGGGCTGTGAGGCCATGGCAAAGGGAAGGCGAGCTCCTGGCGCTGGCTGCGGGGCACTGTGTGGCTGTGTGTGTGGCGCGCAGCGACGTTGGGAGGAAACGAGGGAGAGAGAAGGGATCGAGCAGAGGGGCCTGCGAGCGGGTTCGAGAGGAGGGGATCGAGGCCACGCCTCCACATCTCGTGCGGGAGGCAGCGGGGCACAGAACGAGAGGGATAGATGGATCGAGCCACAGCTCTCCTGGCGGCACAGCGAGGGGAAAACGGGAGAGATCGAACAAGGGGAGAGGGAGCGATGGATCGGGCTAAGGGAGGCACTAGGGTTAGGGTAGTGGGCTGCGGGAGGCCTTGGGCCAAATGGGCCAGCGCAGATGGAGCTGGCTTGGCTGGTTGCAGCTGGGCTGGGAGGCCCGGCCGGGTTCTTCTCTCTCCCATCTCCTTCTCTTTACAAAAACAAAGAAAATAAGAGAAGGGAAAAGAGAGAAGAGAAGGTTAGAGGAAGAATTTGGGCATGGGGATAATTTTCACGGACTCAGAAAAATGTGCACGGTCCGGGAAAAGAGAAAAGGTCAAGTTTGAAAGATTAATTTCAAATTCCTTTGAATTTAATTCAAAACATTATAACTAAAGCATTGGGATTTTGCAAGTGTGTTAAGGTGAATTCCAAAATTAAAGAAATATTTAAAATAGCTCCCTACTATTGGGAGGATATGTTATAAGGGGAAGTCACCCTTCCCTCGATTTAAATAGATCAGAGATCTATGCAATTTATTTAGTTGAGTTGCAAAAATTTATGAGATGATGGCATGATGACATGATGCAATGCAAAAAAAATAAAAGGGCAGGTACAATTGAAACACACGGCGAAACCCGAAACATATGGAAGTCTTCTCGAGCATCGGTCTCGGGGCGTCACACTTCTTGAGAGAAGCTCCGATTTATAAGAGGCTTGTAATAAAACTTTCCCCAAAATGGAAAATATTTTCCACGACATATATGTGTTATGTCGTGACACCATGCCAAGTTTCATGATTTACGGGGATTTCAAAACCAAGCTTCTCAATGTCGGAGGCCGAGATAGACACTGAGACAAGTGTAATTCATTCTGATTCTTTGCATTGGACCTAAACATGCATCCAAGGACACATGTATAATTTTTGTCGCCATTTTAGTGCACTAATTTGAATTATGCACATTAAATTAATTCTTATAAAACCGAACTATAATGTATAAAAAAAGGCCAAATGAACCCTGAATATTTAAAGCAATTCTGGTGAACCGTTTGTCACCCGTGGGTAAGCACTGTGCGCATGCATTGTGCTAGCACATGCTTCCTTCTCTACTAAGTTTTCCATATTAATATTGTTATATATCCAAAGTTCCAAACATGCTACCATTTCCCGCAACTCCTCCTATTGGGGATATAACTATTAGGTATGTCCCGCCCAGGAGGGGCCGGGTCACGCCAAAGGCGGCTTAGAGATGAAGAGGCCTGATAAGGTCCAAGAAGATATGAAGATGGTGGTTCATGAAGCAAGCTTATTGGAAGGTGACTTGAGGCCCAAAGGGATGGGCCGCCATATGTTTAGCTTGTTTTCTAAGGCAGGCTTCGTTATAAACCGAGCCTGTCACTTTTGTGTGAGCCGGCTGAGACTCCGTAAGCCGCCGGGCATCCATCTCTATATAAAGGGGTGACCTGGCGGCGGGTTGACTCAAAACACAATCAACCGAGAACTAGGTACAGCGTATTTGCTCCTTGGTAATCGAAACCCAAGCAATAAAACCTAAAGCAGGAGTAGGCTTTTTACCTCGTTGAGAGGTGCCGAACCTGGGTAAACTCTCTGTGTCACTCATCTCGTTTAACCCGTTCAAGCTAACCGAGTTGCGTTGGCTCCACACCTAAGTCCTTTTTCTAGGGCATCTATTCTGTTATATCCATGACAGTTGGCGCACACCGTGAGGCCAGCGGAGGGTGGTTTCGAGTTCTTGAAGGGCAACTTCGCAGGGATCAAGGGATACACCTTAGGCTGGATGACGAATAGCCACCGCGGCAAACTCTACATCGACGATGCTGGCTAGAGCCCTGAGGCTCGCTCAGTTGAGTATGGGTACCGGGTCCCCTTTGGGGGAATCCACGTCTTCATCGGCAAGATCGGCGAGTCGGAGCCTGAGCCGGACTCCTGCACTGATATCATCGAGATGACTCAGCGTGCATGACCCAGCAGGTTTCCAGCCGGCGTGAAACACGCCATTGTTGGTTTTATTCGCGGGGTGAATCCTGAGGAAGGATCTGTCCGGTGGAGAGACGGCCACCTACTCTGATCAGGGGTCTTCAACTGTTGAGACCAATATGATGTATCAATTGCAAGACGGTGGGCATGGGGTCTATTCCGATGGTAACAATATTCCGGACCCCTATGAGCTGCCGAACAGGGTCACAATCTTCATGGCTGGCACAGAACCGGTGCTTAGTTTCTCAACTGATGCAGCCATGACTTCCAGTTCGACAGCTGCGGGGACGACCGGCTCTTTGCGCCAGCCGGCTCAAGTCTTATCCGAGCTGCTGGATGCTTTGGCAACCTTGTTAGCTACAAAGGTAACCCCGGAAACTCAGGCACAACATAAGGTGGATGTCGCGAAATTGCGGGACGAGATAGCTCAAGCCAAGGAGGAGCTTAATGCTAAGAACACTATGATGGCGGCAGAACAAGCCACCTTGGACGCCACAGCACAACGGATTCAAGGGGAAATTTTCCGGTTAAGCTTGGATCAGAATAGATCAAACACCGTTTTGCGAAGGAGGCACTAGACTCGTTTACCTTTGGAGTATGATCCGAGGAATGTTTTCAACACGCCTGGGGCTAGGCCGAGTAATCTGCTCGACATAAACCAGGGTGTTGAGGCACCCGTGACCGGGCCGACGGTTCAACCACGTGTTCCAGACCCGCCTCATTTGAATTTAACCCCACCTCAGCAAGTGCCGACATCGCCGGGTCATTATTCTAACCCTTTGGACAACATGATCGTTGTGGCATCGTGGCTAGCGGCTATTCCCGTTGAAGGCGAGTCTCCTGCGACGATGGGAATATGAAGCGCAAGGGAGCTTCTTCAAATAGTAGTAGCTCAGCAGGCAGCTTACTCATACAGCCATGATTAGGTATGAAAATGGAGTGGAAACTTTCTGCTTTTTGGAAGGAAAAATGGAAATGGAAAGGATATGGAAACAGAAATAGAAATTTGCAAAACGATAGTTGAATCGGAAATTTTTATGCGAAAACGAAAACAAAAACGGAATGGTGTTTTTCGGTGGAACGGGTGTGGAAATGGAACTTTCTGTTTTCATTAATATGAAATTCCGTTTTTACTATAGGCCTATGTCTACTTTGTAGCCCAGCCACCAAACAAGACACAATGATACAATGACTAGAATGGATCATTTGAGGCCCTACTTCTGCTACCACATACGTACTCAGCTTAACCCAGTACGCAATTCGAGTACTACTACAATATTACGCTTAGTTGCTAACATAATGATATTATATTGTAGCCATGTTATTTTGTTAACAATTCATTAAATTTATTTGTTTTCGTGTGTATTTCTCTGGGATTCAAGAGGTTTCTAAATTCCAGTCAATGCCCACTTCTGTTTCCGTGTCCACTTTGTATTGTTCCGAGTCCGTTGCTGGTAGTATCTATTTTTGTATTCATTTCCGGTGTTTTTGTATTTATTTCTGCTTCTGCAGAAATATATGAAAACAAATGTGGTAGCACTCAGTTCCATCCGTTTCCGCTCAGTTTTCATCCCTAGCCATGATAAAATTCATTCAACTCCATGCTCCAGCCGGAGTTATAGCCGGCATATTGAGTCGCTGGCAGTTTCAAGCTGTGTGCGGCGCCGTAACCAGCCTGATGGGCATGACCCGCCGTATGTGGATAACCATGATCCAGTTTTAGTAGACCAGGCAAGGGATCATCGGGAGGCTAAGCTGGTGGCTCAGTTGGCTGCTCATTAACAACCACAACTTAACTCGTCGATGTCCATGGAGGCTGGGATGAAATCTAGAACCCTCAGTGTGCCATGCCTGGTGCCGGCTTTGCGTAATGAGCATGGACCCAAGGATTTTAAGGGCCCCCGCAAAGTGCCTAATTACATAGCAAATCATCCCTCGGAGGCTTGGATTGAGAGCTATGAGCTAGCCATGGAGATGTTGGATGTCCATGACATTGTGTGCGCTAAGTATTTCACCATGTTGTTGGATGGGCCGGCTCGCACCTGGTTAAAGGGGTTACCCCTTAACTCCATCATATCGTGGGCTGAATTAAAGATGTGTTTTATTCAGAATTTCAAGGACACATGCAAGAAGCCTCTGTTGATTCTTAATTTCGACACTTGTATCCAAGATGAGGGCCATTCAATAGCCCGTTGGATGCACCAGATTTCAGCTATTATCCACTCATCAGATAGCATCAACACCGGCTCAACCGTCCTAATCTTGGAGAAACATTCCTGGTTCCTTCCCCTTAAACAGAAGTTGTGGCGGCTTAAGCGCCACTGCAATGATATGGGAGGGATCATGGTGGCTCTTATCAAATACGCTGACTCTGATAACACCAAGGACCCCGAGTCTGATGAGGAGAAGGCTAGCAAGGGGAAGAAGAACGACAATACAAAGGGACAACATCACAATACAGCGGGTTAAAGTAATAATGGTAAGCGTAAGCAAACTGACGACTGTTTAGACTTTATGGCTAATACCAATACACGGTGTAATAATCAGCGTCGTAAGGGGAAATCATCAACACCCTGGTTTGGTGGGCCAAAGTTCATCCTTGAGGCGATAATGAATCAGCCTTCCCCAAAACACGATTCTCAAGAGAAGACGACCAATCATCTATGGAAAGATTGCTTCATTATGAGGGAGTATAGAAATTCTGGTTTTTTCCAGAACAATCAAGGCCCGCATGGCGGGTCAGGATCCGGCTCTTGTGGGCCTGGTTTTGGAGGTGGCAGCTCAAACTCTGGTTTTCAGGGTCAAGACAATCAAGGCAGTTTTAATAAGAAATCTAATCAAGGGAATCAACAGCAGAAGTTGGGCTATTAGATTAATCCAAAGTAGCTGAATAGTGGTCAGTATTAGGTGTTCACCATGAGCTTATGCAAGTGAGACCAGAACATTCATAAACAAGCGGTGAATGTGGTTGAGCCGGCGGTCGCTCGATACTTGCGATGGTCTAAACAGCCTATTGTATGGAGCAGTGATGATCACCCGCCCCGGGTTGACAATCCTGGTCAATTGGCTTTGGTGGTTTCTCCTTAAGTTGGGGGATACAAGTTTACGAACATGCTTATGGATGGAGGCAGCAGTATCAATATCCTTTACTGTGATACGTTCCCCGTATGAATTTGATGGACAAAGATCTTAAGCCATCTTCTACTGTTTTTCATGTGGAGGTGCCTGGTAAGTCGGCATATCCAATGGGTAAGGTAGCCTTGAAAGTGGCTTTTGGAGATGAGCATTATTATAGAGCTGAGACATTGACTTTTGAGGTGGTCAAGATCAAGAGCCCTTATCACGCCCTGTTTGGACGGCTGACTTATGCTAAATTTATGACACGACCTTGTTATGTTTATCTGCAACTTAAGATGCCGGTTCGTAAGGGGACCATCATGGTGCACGGTGACAGAACGATAGCTTTGGAGTGTGAAGAGGGCGATGCTGCTTATGCTGAGGCTGTTTTTGTAACAGAGGAGTTGAAGTTCTACAAGGATAATGTTGACCCAGCGGATATGTCTCCCTTGAAGATGCCAACAATAGAGCATGACTCTTTGTTAAAGTTTAAGTCGGAAGATGATACCAAACTGGTTGATTCTATTCCGGGTGACTCATCCAAACAGTTCAGTATCAGTGCCAATCTGGATCCAAAATAGGAAAGCGCACTCATCGAGTTCATCCGTGAAAACCGGGACATCTTTGCATGGAAGCCTTTAGACATGCCAGGTGTACCAAGGGAACTCGCTGACCACACTCTCAATGTTGATACAAAGTTTAAACCGGTCAAGCAATTCCTTCGTCGTTTTAATGAAGAGAGGCACATGGCCATTGGTGAAGAAGTGGCTCGGCTTTTGGCGGCCGGGTTCATTATCTAAGTATTTCATCTTGACTGGTTAGCTAACCCGGTGCTGGTACTTAAGAAAAATGGCACCTGGTGCATGTTTGTGGATTACACTAACCTTAACAAGGCCTGTCCAGCTGATACTTTTGCTCTCCCTCGTGTTGATCAGATCATTGATGCTACGGCGGGTTGTGAGCATTTGAGTTTTTTGGATGCTTATTCTGGTTATCATTAGATCAAGATGGTAGTTAAGGACCAAGAGAAAACATCTTTCATCACTCCTTTTGGAGCCTTCTGCTGCGTGTGTATGCCTTTTGGGCTCAAGAGTGCCCAGGTGACATATCAACGTTGTCTTCAGAATTGCTTCCACAACCAGATTGGACACAACATTCATGCTTATGTGGAGGATATTGTTGTGAAATCGAGGAAGATGGAGTCCTTATTAGCTGATTTGAAGGAGACCTTTGACAGTCTCCGGGTCTATAAGATGATTCTTAACCCGGCCAAGTGTGTCTTTGGTGTACCAGCTGGCAAGTTGTTGGGTTTTTTGGTTTCTGAGAGAGGCATTGAAGCTAACCAGAGAAAAACAAGGCTATCACTTCTTTGGCTAAGCCGGCATGTATCAATGATGTCCACCATTTGGCGGGTCGTATTGCGGCTTTGGGCCGGTTTATAAGCCATTAGGGAGAAAAGGTTATCCCTTTATATCAAATGATGAAGAAAACAGAAAACTTTGTCTGGAGTGATGCTGCCAATCAGGTGTTTGAGGCGTTGAAGAAGTAGTTGGCTGAGCCGCCAGTTCTTGCAGCTCCCATTGATAAGGAGCCTTTGCTGTTATGGAAAGGAAAGAATCAGGCAAGGAGCATCCGGTTCAAAGGCCGGTTTACTATGCCAGTGAGGTATTAATTGAATCTAAGCAAAGGTACCCACATTGGCAGAAGCTAGTTTATGGATTATTTATGGCTAGTCGTAAGTTGAAACAATATTCCCTTGGTCATCCTATCACGGTGGTCAGCTCTGCTCCCTTGGGGGATATTATTCAAAACATAGAAGATACAGGCCGGGTAGCCAAGTGGGCCATTGAACATGGGCCCCATAGTTTAAAATATATGCCTCGGATGGCTATCAAGTCTCAAGCACTTGTGGATGTATCAATGACTAGACAGAGTTGTAGAGGCCTGAGGAAAAACCTGATAACACATATTAGACTATTCATTTTGATGGATCCATGCAATTGGGAGGCTCGGGGGCTGGAGTTATCATAACTTCCCCATGAAGTGATAAGTTTTGTTTTGTCTTAAGGCTGATGTTTATTGTACTATAAATGCACCTGGATATGAGGCATTAATCCATGGTCTACGGATTGCTAAAGAGATGAACATGAGCCGGGCCAGGTGTTTTGGCGACTCAGATTTGGTGGCTCGGCAAGTCTAAGGAACTTGGGATTCCAAAGACCCGCTCATGGCGGCTTATCACCGGGCGGTTGATGCTAGTGCTGGTCACTTCAAGGGTTATCAAGTGGAACATGTTGATCGCAGGAAAACTGAGGTGATTGATGGTTTAAGCCAGCTGAGATCTTAGCGTAACCCGGTACCACCTAATGTTTTTATTCATATTTTGGATAACCCTTCATTTAAATTGCCTACGGAGGAGGATCTTGCTATGCCTGACCCGGAGGCACAGTTAGTGGCGGCTCTCCATGCTATTTGAGATTGTACACTTTCGTACTTGGCTTATATGACCTGGGGTGAGTTACCTGAGGATGAAACATTGGCCAGACAAATAATCCGATGGTGTAAGTCAATGACTACTGTCAATGGTGAGTTACACCGATGTAGTGTCACATGGGTGTTTCAGCGTTGCATTGCTCCTGAGGAGGTCTATGAGATTCTATGACAGATTCATGAAGGAGATTGTGGCCATCATGCTGGATCTAAGTCTCTCATGTCTAAGGCTTTTCGTCATGGGTTTTATTGGCTGACGGCTCATGCTGATGCAAAAGATTTGGTTAGCAAGTGTGATGGATGTCAGAAATTTCCCAACCAAGCTCATGTACTGGCTCAAGAATTGAGGATGATTCCAATTACTTGGTTGTTTGCAGTCTGGGGCTGGATATGATTGGGACTTTAAAGAGATCCATGGACAAAAATACCAACCTTTTGGTGGCGGGTGAGAAGTTTACAAAGTGGGTTAAGGCAGTGCGGGTCCGTAAGTGTGATGCGGCAATGACGGTTCAATTCATCAAAAAGGTGATTTTCCATTTTGGCGACCCTCACAACATCATAACTGATAATGATACTGATCTGTCCAAGGGTGATATGAAAGAATTTTATCAACAAGAGCATATTCATCTTGATGTTTCATTAGTGGATCACACCTAGTCCAATGGTTAAGCTCAAAGAGCTAATCAAGATATCTTTAGAGGCATCAAGCCCCGGTTTATGGTCCCTTTGTAGAGGACGCCGGGTTGTTAGGTCGAGGAGTTACCCTCAGTATTTTGGAGTATAAATACTACCCCCAACTGATCCACGGGTTATACGCCTTTCTTCATGGTTTATGGAGAGAAGGCGGTTCTTCCTAGTGATATCCGTCATGACTCGCCACTCATGGCAGCTTATGTTGAAGCTGATAATGAAAGGGCGCGTCAGGACGATCTTGACCTCTTGCATGAGGAGCATGACCTTGCGGTGGCTGTTTCAGCAATCTACCAACAAGATCTGCATCGTTATCATAGTCATCGGGTTAAAACTCGGACCTTTCAAGAAGGTGATTTGGTGCTCCGGCACATCCAGGATCAAACAGATATGCATAAGTTATCCCCACCTTGGGAAGGGTCTTTTCTGGTTAGCGAAAATCTAAACAACGGTTCATATTACCTCATTGATGTTTGAGACACAAGGACTCAAGCACGTCGGAGGAGGAGACCCGCCGGCCGTGGAACATTGCTCATCTTCGGCCTTATTACACTTGAGCCACCGGCTCTTGTCTTTTACATATTTTCATCAATGTATATATTATGATCAGTATAATAAAGCCGGCATCCCTGATAATTCAGGGCCTTTGTCATTTCATTTCCGAATATCTGAGTCTTTATTATCAATTCATAAGATCACTTGGGGGCTTCCTGCTAATTGAGCATAGCTATTACTAACCCTCTTGATCTGGCTTGCACGCCTTGTTACAAATTACATGGGGGCTTCTTGCTCACTAAGCATAGTTGTGATTACCCTTTGGTCCGGCTTATACGCCTTGTTGCAAATGACTTGGCGGCTTTTTTCCTAAGTTAAAGGTTACCAAAGAGAACTTGCTACAATGTGCAGTTCAAACATAGGTAATCTGCCTTGATGGCTTATTATAGGTCACTTGGGGGCTTCCTGTTCAAAGAACAAAGCTTTATTTACTCTCGTGATCAGCTTGTATGCCACGTATATTCAAAAAATCTGGGTTATCCTGCCTTGTATGCCTGTCACTTTGCCCAGGTAATCCTGGAATGACCCGTCATACTCTTGACAGTTAATCTTATAAAGACCCTGAACATGTCAAAGTTAAAACAACGGTTGGTCATGGGAGGCCTGCTTACAAGTTTGAATAAAGGATTAACTCACTGGTTGTGTGGCCCATGAATATCACTTGATATTGAGGCTTGCCAGCCTATGAAAGCTTTGTTTTCTCCGATTTGTTATTTTCTTTGAAGAATTGTTTGGGTTAATACTCTTGCACCATATTGACATATGGTTTAAAATGATTTAGGCCATGTAGCCTTAATCCTTATGGCTCATATTTGAGCATGTCTAGGGTTTTGATAACCCGTTCTAGCTTTGGATGTTAAGTTGCTAGTATGCTTTGATCGTGGACTTGGAGTTTTTGTGCTCTAGGTTTTTTGGTTGTTACCCTTACTGCATATGGTGATGTAAGCCAATGGTATGAATCAAATTCACAGGTATGTTTTTACTTGTCATATGAGTATGCGAGGTTTGATAACCCGACCTAGTCATGGACTATATAGTCACCATCAAATTTTATATGGGGCATCATGACCCGCCCAGGTGTAAACTGCCAGAGCACATGTTATATACTTGTGTGCAGGGAATATAATAACATGGCATACATGCTTGATAATGTTATGAGCATAAAACAACGGACCTTCCAACATCAAATTGGCGGTTTAAAGTATTATGCAGATAAACATGCATGATGGCATGGCAGATCATTGTTTTCAGCTAGCCTATTACAAGGCGTCGTGTTTCCCAAAAGAATAAGTATTTTTTCTGCGCACAAATCATATGTGGCAGTCTGAGAGCCGCCTCGTGGTTGAGTGGCCCTATTGTTGATGAGCTGAAGCTTCTGGGTTATCCAGCGCCGGTTCTTCTTCTTCCTCCACTGGTTGGAAATCCAGTGATGTCCAGTTGACGCCCGTTAAGGCTTTGAATACAGCTTCATCATCTATGCGCGTGGATGGATCAATATGGGGAGCAATAGTATGCTTACGTGTTGGTGGAATAAGATCCATGACTGGATAAACCAGCGCCTTCACTTTCACATTTTTGAAAGTATAAATCGTCTGATACTTGGTGAGATTGGTCTCCTCAGCCAGCTTGCTCGCCTACGTACGCATTCCCCTTACAATGTTGGTGAAATCATCTGCATTAAAGCGAGACCCATCTTATTTTAAGCTTGGACATCCAATGGCCAATTCCTCTGGGTCAAGCTCGGCCTGCCATGCCTTGGCCCGGCTTATGGTTGTGATGGCACCAGCTCTAGCAGCTTACCACTTTATCTCTTCAATCCTTTGGGGGATGACTGACAGCTTGTCCAATGTTTCTCTAATAAGCGAAGGTGGTTGTTTAGTATGAGAGATGGCGGCTATAACTCGTTGGGCGCAAGTGTATAACTGTTCTACAAGGGTGTATGCAACCTTTATTTTTACGTGAATGTCTGGGCCAAGGTTGGAAATTCTGGAGCCTCCATTAGCACAAATATTGATAAATTGGCTAATGATTGTTAAATGTTGGAAATGAAAGATTGAAGTATCTTATTACTTACCCAAAATGGCGGCTGTAATACTATTGATTTGATGCTTTGAGCCGGACAACTCATCAGTCACCGGCTTAAGAGCCGCCTCAGCATCTTCTGCTCTTTTTAACAGAGCCACCTTTTTAGTATCCCATCCAGTTCTCTCAATGTTGAAATCCTTCTTTAGCTTCTCAATGTCTTCCAAAGCGGTTTTCAGTTCTGCTTTGGCCTTAGAAGTTTCAGATTGCTGGGTTTGGATGTTCTGCCGCAGATCCACCACTTAGAATTCTTTCATGTTTAATTCAGCCTGCAATATAAAGAGATTAAGTAGCAGTGTGTGGTTATGATAATGGTTTTATTTAAAGTCCAAAGCACGATACAAGTCTTTTACTTGGCACTTGGGGGCTAATGTACATTGCTCTTTTGAAGACAAATCTTTAATGACCCAGCTAAGTTTCTTCAACTACAGCCGGTTCATGGGGGCTACATATTATGATTTGTTCTTAAACATGGAGATAAGTCCCGGCTTAGCTATGCATCTTAAGCTGGCCCTTGAGGACTACATTTGTGAATTTTAGCGCTACTAATTGAAAGTCCCGGTTTAATCTTCCAGCACTACTCAGTCTAATTCAGCAATTACACATTGCTATGACATAGCTACAAAATCAACAAGGATATCTAAGTCTACAACATATTCAAGTTTTTTCATATTCTATAGACCTGGTAGCTGACAGATATATACTTATATGAGAAGGTTTTTGTGCTTACCTCAAAGCGCTCCTTCATAAGGTTAACCAGGCAGGCTTCAAAGTCACGGCTGGTGTGAAGGTGGTTTAGATAACCCGCATGGATCTCATGAGCATTGAACTGGGCATAACTTTCCAAATCAAGCTTCCATTTGCCCTTGTCCATGGTTGAAAACTCCTCCTTCACACTATGCTTCGATAAGATAGTGGGATTTCCTGGTACTGTATAAGCCATCCCAGTAATTATTACATATTTAGCTTCTTGAGCCGGCTGAGCGGGGCTGGGCGGCTTAGCATGAGCTGGGTTAACATCCAGGGAGTCCATGGTGATATGGTGCTCTTATGGTGGTAGATCGTTAATAGCTACTTCAGAGGTTTGATGCAAAGATTCAGATATTGTTTGTTTCTCTGGGTCAGCAACTTGGGGGTCTTCAACCGGTTTATTAACCTTCAGCTTCTTGCTGGGCTTGGCTATAGCACCGAAAATACGACACATGACGGGATTAATATAACAATTGAGTAAGTGTTAAAGTAGACAAGCTTAATGTTCTCACCCAGGTACAGTCTTGAAAAGAGGAATTTGAGTTCTAGTTGAGTCGCTCGAAGAAGAGTGAGAAGTTCCCTGATAGTTTTAATCAGAGAGGTTAAGGGGTTGACGAATAAGGCCCGCCTTTTGAAAAGTTAAGTCGGAAATCTGTGAAACCTCTACTCAGCGCTTGCGAGCAACTGGCGTATCGGGTAAACCGGAGGAGAGAATTCGACAAGCCATTGTTCTGGGTTGTGCGGCGAACTTCATGCTGCTGTTTCTTCAAAAAAAATTTGGGATTCAAGTAAGCTAAAGAGTGAGAAAACCTTACTTTTCGGCTTGCTTGGCGAACTTTCTATCTTGGCAGAGGTTCTGAGTTGGAGGAAAGGATAGTTACCTCTTCACCATCTACATGGCTGGCTCCACATCATCCTGATAGTAATCAATGTCAATAAGGTGAACAAAGAAAGATCCCACAGATTCAAGTTCTATCTCCAACTCATCATCTAGGGCAAACAAGTCAATTGCATCTGCCTTCTTCTAGGAAGGTTTCTTGGTCACATCGGTCTTGTTCTTGGTCTTCTTGGCCGGTTTATCCTGAAGCGTTTTGCTCCAGAAAGGAGAATCATCCTGCAGAAAGTTCAAGTAATAATGAGAAGGCGGATTGATAAATAATGAGTTAGTGAAAGTAGCTTGAAAAATACTTACAGCCGACGGCTTGTTGATGGCGCAGAAGGGGTTCAATCCCACTTTGCTACAAGCCTGTAGGCTCTCATTGAGCAAAGTCTTGGTCATATCGTTGATCTGCTTGTCTTCAAGACGGATTGGAGAGTAACACAACGGATCTTTAACTTCGCCAGTATACTCGCACATTAAGACAGATCGGCAGCTTAAGGGTAGGATCCTCCATGCGACCCAACAACAAACTAGATCGACGTCAGTCAAACGATTGGCCAGCAAGGCCCTGATCTTTAAAAATATGGGCATATATTTGGCCTGTTCTGCTGTGCTGATCCCCTCTGGGACAGGATGCCTATGTCTAAGCCTGCTTCCACGGTAACCCGACAGAGGATTCTTGCCTTCCGTGGAGGTGTCTTTGCAATAGAACCAAGTCTGGTTCCAGTCCTTAGGATGGTTGGGAGGTGCAGCAACAGGAAACGTGGCTTCTTTCCGCCTCTAAATTGAAATGTGCCCTAGCTCTAAGCTGGGCCCACGCGTGAATTCGGTCTGGCGGTTCAGGTAGTAGAATTCCCCAAACAATTTGATAGTGGGCTCCTGTTGAAGATACACTTCGCAAAAGACTTGGAAGTTGCAGATGTTTGAAACAGAGTTGGGCCCAATATATTGTGGATGGATTTGGAAGAAGTGCAGCATGTCACGAAAGAATTTGGAACCGGGTGGAGTGAACCCCCTGAGCATGTGGTCAGTAAAGACTACAACTTCGCCTTCTTTTTGGGTCAAGGGTGGTCTCAGTTCCTAGGACTCTCGAGTGAATGACGTTCTTTGCGTCTAAAATGCCCACCTGAACATGCTCATTCAGCGTCTGCTCAGTAACCCTCGACATGACCCAGTTGAATGAAGTAACAATTTTTGTCACTTTGTTTATAAAAGCCTAGAAAGGAAAATATTGCCGGATTAAGGTTATGCTATTAAGCCGGCCAGCGGTCAAAAAGTAAGTGCATTATGCAAGGCTAGTTCATATGTAGAAGAATAAGTGCTATAAAGGTCAGCATGGTTAAACAGGAATATGATGCCGGGTTATACAGATTTTGAACATATACTGGTGGCTTAAAAGGGGGACTAATGCTATATGGCGGGTTACAACTTATCGTATAAGCCGCCCACACGATTGCAGTGCAACATACATATAAGTGAAATTTTTGCTAAGTGTTGGACAAACAGGTCCCACAGATCAGTTCTATAATTTAGGATTTAGAATAGTTTAGAATAGAAAATAAATTCTAAACCTAAGGTGGCGGAAGCAAAAGGACTCGTGCACTTAGATGGGCTCTAGTCTAGAGTAGGTGTTTTCTGCGATTGAAGAAGGATGCTACAAGTGCTACCGTACAACTGCAGTGTCGCGTTCAGATCCAACTACATGTTCTAAGGAGAAAAATGAAGAACAACGAGGACCACCGGTGAACGGCAGAACCCTCATGCAGATCTATTACAGGGAAAATTTGACTTACTGATGCTAATGAAAAGTGGATGCACGCTGCAGGTTTCTGGTCTTCTTAGGTTGATGGAGCGGCCAAAGTTGAGGACGCTTGAGGAAGACAGCGGCTGATGAGGACATCAATACCATTGTTACACCCACAGCCCCTACTGTTACATATACTGGACCAATTACTAGAGCTCTAGTAATTGGTCCAGTATATGTAACAGTAGGGGCTGTGGGTGTAACAATGGTATTGATGTCCTCATCAGCGGCGGCAGAGCTCGGGTCTACTGGGGCGTCGCAAGGAGGAAGATGAAGACGAGGGGGTAGGGTAAAAGTGAAAAGGAGGACCCCCTGTCCCTATTTATAAGGAAGTGAATAGATCGAATGCACGGGAATCGAGGAGGCTGAAAATGATTATGTGGCTACAAAGACGCCTTGATTTTCGGAGGTTCATGAAAGATAAGGATCTGTTAAAGATATCCTGGGCTTTGTGTACAGTTAATGCGTCTGATGTCATGGCGGGTTACCGCGGTTCTGTGAGGTGACGTCATGGCGGGTTATAGCAAACTCATGAGGACCTGATAATGGAAGATTCTGCTAAGTCAAGTAGTGAAGATTGATGTGAACAGGCAACCCGCGGCCTAATGTTGGGGATATAACTATTGGGTATGATCCGCCCAGGAGGGGCCGGGTCACGCCACTGGCGGCTTAGAGATGAAGATGCCCGATAAGGTCGAAGAAGTTATGAAGATGGCGGTTCATGAAGGAAGCTTATTGGAGGCCCAAGACCCGGAAGGCGACTTGGGGCTCAAAGGGATGGGCCGCCATATGTTTAGCTTGTTTTGTAAGGCAGACTTAGTTAGAAACCGAGACTGTCATGTTTGTGTGAGCCGGCCAGCACTCTGTAAGCCACCGGGCATCCACCTATATATAAAGGGATGACCCGGCGGCGGGTTGACTCACGAAACAATCAAACAAGAACTAGGTCAAGCGTATTCGCTCCCTAGTAATCGCAACCAAAGCAATACATCCTAAAGCATGACTAGGCTTTTTACGTCATTGAGAGGGGCCGAACCTAGGTAAACTCTCTGTGTCCCTTGTCTCGTTTAACCCCTTCAAGCTAAGCAGTAGAGATGGATCCACACCTAAGTCCTTTTGCTATGGCATCTGCTGTGTTAAGTCGACGACACCTCCCAACAGTTTCCCACCTCTTCTCACATCGGTTTCCCACTACCAGTGTCAGTGCTAATAGAAGGCTAGGCGACGACACACCAGCCATGTAAATATTGCACATAGTTTCTAAAAGCATAAACAGGTGTGATAGATGGGAGTAGGTCCCATAGGGTGACCTGCGTGAACGCCTTAAAGGCAAGGAGGCAATTCTTATCAGCAAGGGGCGGCTTCCCATATGCTAACCTAGTCGAATAGAATGCAGAAGTTAAGTGTGCTGGGGTTGGAGTAGTCAAAGGATGGATGACCAGGTGGGAGGTTGCATATCTCAAGCTTCATTAAAGCACCATGATACTGTCATTATAGACATTTATCATCTAAATGTCTCTATAGTGACCTGCCATGAAGATTATATAAACCTTGGGATCCTTGTTTTGCTAATTTGTAGAATATGTTTTTTTGTTGGTTATTTTTTGTTCTCAAAAATCAAAGAATGATCGACATTTGTAGGCCGACGCAAATTATCCCTTTGACCCAATGCATGAGAAGGGTTTCCTCTTTGCTATGTGTGCTATGTGAGAGCAAATCAAGTTTCACCACATGCGTTGGACGACACCCCTACGCCCCCATCCTCCTCGAAGTTGCGGAACCAACACCGTACGTCTCTAACCTGGCTGGGGGGGTATGATGTTCAGTTTGTAATGTTACTAATGTAGTTAGTGCCCCATCGAAGTTGTGCATTCAGGATTTCAACAAATCACACACCAGACCCATACATTTTTTCGGGCCGCATGCAAGGTATATGGGGTGTTCTGATCGAGCACGTCTCCCTTCTGCAGTTTATAGACGCCGCACATATCTATGGGCTCCCTTAGGTCTATATATATATCACCCTTGACCCATAACGAGGGGGCCCACACAATCTATCCCTTTGACCCAACATATGAGAAGGGTTTGACCCTGATGTTTTCCTATTGCTATGTGTGGCATGTTAGACCAAATAATGTTTGAGCGCATGTGTTGGATGACCTCCCCTACACCTTGAACTTGGGGAACCAACATCGTATGTATTGAACCTGGCTTGGGGTCGGGTACGGTGTTTGGTTTGAAATGTAGTTTGTGCCCCATCGAAGTTATGCATTGGGGATTTGAACACATCACACACCACCCATATATATTTGCATGCCACATGCAGTGTATCGGGGCTTTTCTGATTTGACCACGTCTCCCTTGTGCGGTTTTTTTGTGACGACACGCATATCTATGGGCTCCACGGTTGTATATATATCATCCCTTTGACCGATAACGAGGGCTATGTGTTGGCCATGAATGGATTCCTCCTAGTTCGTGTTAGGGTCGTTCACCGTCACATGTCGTTCAAGCAAAGTTTGAGCTCATGCGTTGTTAGGATTCCCTCCCACACGCTTGGATTGGTAGGTTGGACCGCCACTGTACCCTGCGTATCTCGTCCTTAATTACCTGGCATTCATGGCTGTTGTCTGTATTGAGAGGTAGGTGCCACATATAAATTGTACATTATTCGATACTAAAACACACATCACCCCTTCCAATGTACATCATTTTGGGCCGCATGCAGGAGGTGCTGGTTTTGTGGTCCCTCTTGTGTGATTTTTTTATGATGGTTGAATCTATTGGCCCAAGCGGTTTATATATATATTCTATCTATTTTTTATCGACAACAACAGTTGTCATTTGACCAAGCAGTAGATTCACTGGTCCGTCTTATGGTAGGTCATGGCGACATGCATGTATGAGCAAAGTATGAGTACGTGCATCCGCCCCACTGACACGAAGTGGGAGGTTTCTCAAGCACCCTAGCTAGGTAGCTACGGCATTATGTTATTATAGATATATCTACGGGTGCTTTCGGGTTTACAAGGCAGGTGCCACCAAATTTGTGCATTGTGTATTTTAAGTTTTAAACATCACACCCTATATTCCTACATATATTTGGCCACTTCCAGGTGGTTCTTGACTTCTGGCCCCTCTCATCAATCTTCGACAATGCGCCCAATCATGGGCCCGCATGGTCAAAGTTGTGCATTGGAATTTTGAACATCACAGACCACCCTTTTCATTCATATATATTTGGGCCACATGTTGTGTGGCTGTCTTCTGACCCTTTCTGACGTTTCTTTTGCTGCGAATACTCGGATGACGGTCAACGGACATGGGTGTACTAGGTTAACCGTGTGCGATGCAAGTGTGCTGTGCGATCACCATGACTGCGCAAGCACGATTAAGGGTGTAGGTAGTGGATTAACCATGTGAGATACTAGTGGGTTGTGAAATCACCATGACTACGCAAGCGCGAGCAGGGGCAGAGGTAGTGGTTTAACCGTGTGCGATGCAAGTGCGCTATGAATCATGATGACTGCGCATGCGCAAGCAAAGGTGGAGGTATTGGCTTAATCGTGTGTGATGCTAGTGCTCTATAAAATCACCACATGCGCAAGCTAAAGGCGGTTTTTTATTTAGATTGAATTCCATGTCTGCATCCGAAAATTAGGACGAACCATGTGCCATAGACCAGCTAGCTAGAAACTAAAAACAAACTACCCACCTTGAGCGTTGCAAAAATCGGCAGTTCCGCCGATTTTCCTTATTATCATACACACATATTCTTATTGGACCATGTGCGATCTTGGGTGCTCCTACCCCACATCAATTCCTTTACCCAAATTTTAGTAGTCATGGTACTTCAACCGTCGCCCCCACTCCTCCAGCACTGACCTTATTGTAAAATTGCAGTAGGCGAGGCATTTGAACTGCCGCCCTTCCTCGTCCACCACCATCTCCACTCACCATTACTAAAAATTACAATAGCCGCATGGTATCCTCAAACACCACCCCGCCCCTTCCCCCTCCACAGTCCCCCCACCCTCCTCCCCCTCGAACCCTAGCTCTCCGCCACTTGCGTGAACCCTTGCCAGTCTGCCCGTTCCTCCTAGCTTAGATAACAAAGTTCAGGTTACCCACCGATTCTCATACCGTCGCCCCGCCCCCCTGAGTTTTTTATGAGGCCTACGGTGTCCCTTCCCGCCATATCCACATCCCCTGCTCCAGAGAGTCGAAGCCTAAGCCCGACCATGTATCCTAGGGAGCCCAACGAGCGTTTGACCAAAAAGAGGTTTATCATTGTCACTCCGACAGACGTCGGCAAGGTGGCTGCCATTCGTCCCGACCTGTCGATCCTGGAGCAACACCTAGATGCGGAAGCTGGCGAGGACGTTGACTATGTTGCCATGCCGAAGGCTTCACAGAGTGGGCTAGCGTATTACTATATCTCGGGAAAGCTGGCTACGACATCAAGCTCACCGACAGTGATGGCTTCATGTGGGCCATGTCATAGGTTAAGTGGTCTATCCACAACCCCTCTGGTTCAACTGTCATCGATCTCTTTGACAGCCCTGCCGCTGATCTCCTCCCCCACGCGGTCAAGGATTTGTGTATCCCCATTTTGTCATTTCTGAAGGACACGTGCTACGGCGGCGACTTGGGATCCTCAATTGCCAAGTCATATCTAATCGACCACGACCACGAGGTGAAACAGCCCATCTACGACATCAGATAGCGGACCATGGGTCTGTGCTCTTCCAACTGGAAGGATCCCGTCCATGACATGTGAGGCAACATCCTATCAGCAAATCTTACCCTTTGTAGCTTGCCAACCCGTACCCTTTATTGTAGTAGCTTTTGCCATGTGGTGTTTTAACAGTGCCGTGTTTAATTATTTTAGTTATGCAAAAATGTAATGTTCAATAGGGCTATGTGATGTTTAAGTATGAATTGTCCACTTCAGTTTCACGAATGGCTATATTTGGCTGTTTATAGTGAGTAGATGCCTTGTTTATTTGTATTTGGTTGTTAGGTTGGTTGTAGTGAGCATTTATCCAGTTATCATGTAGATGCCTTGTTTATCTTTATTTGGTTGTTAGGTTGGTTGTAGTGAGCATTTTTCCAGTTTTCAAGAAGATGCCTTGTTTATCTGTATTTGCTTGTTAGGTTGGTTGTAGTGAGCATTTGTCCAGTTTTCAAGCAGATGCCTTCTTTGTATGTATCTACTTGTTAGGTTGGTTGCAGTGAGCATTTGTCCAGTTTTCAAGTAGATGCCTTGTTTATCTGTATTTGCTTGTTAGGTTGGTTGAAGTGAGCATTTGTCCAGTTTTCAAGCAGATGCCTTGTTTATCTGTATTTGCTTATTAGGTTGGTTCAGTGAACATTTGTCCAGTTTTCAAGCATATGCATGTTTATCCGTATTTCCTTCTTAGGTTGGTTCTAGTGAGACTCTGTCTAGTTTTCAATGGCTATAGTTGGTTATTATACTGATCATTTATGCCTTTTTATTTTAGTCATTCACAATGTGATGTTCATTTTGTGCAAGTCAGAACTGTGTCGCTCGATTTCATCAATACCAGTTAAAACGGCTATATTTGGTTCCAGTTATGCCTGGTGTAGTTAACACATCCCATTTATTTTAGTTTTACACATTTATCAAGTGCAATGTTTAAGCATGAGCTACATTCTATTCATTTATATCAATACCAGTCCGAATTGCAATATTTGATGGCAATTAAGCCTGTTGTATGCACTTAACATTCCCTTCCATTTTATATCTGCTTTATTAGCATGCTGAAACCAACACATTCAAGCTATCATTTTGAGATGATGTTGTTTACCTTTTCTATATTTGTTTGATGTTAAGGTTCTTGTACTTATCATGCCTTTCCACTACTTATGCAGGACAACAACGGGAGTGGCCACCATTTTCCGTCGAGGTTAGTTTCATCCCTCGGCTTGTACTCCCCCCTTCATTCCATAATGTAGTGCTTATAGATCCAGGCCTGGACACTTGTCAGCTTCTAATATTTACTTGTTGCTTGTAGGTACATATGCCCTTGGCAAAGATCCATGCATCGACCCTTTTTGTGTATGGGGCAATGAGATATTCATGAACAAGCATCAAGTTAGGAAACTAATAAGGATTATTAGCAAAAATGTACGAACGGTGGCAAGCAAATTATTTGTTTACACTCTATCCAACAGAACTGTGAGCTGTAGGATGGTCACTATAAACTCTGCAGCCTTCTCTTTTCACTTCCCATAATTAGTTGTTAGACAACAATGTATGAATCTTTTTCTTTTACAGTGGTTCCCAAAGTAGTTTACTCAATATTACCTCGCAAAGTACATGATTGTTGGACATGCAATGAAGGCAAAAGTATTTCATCGAGACTACAATGAGCATCGGGAAGTCCTAATGAAGATAGGAAGGATGGGCGGGCAGCCATCACAAGGGGTTGGCCTAGAGTCGTGCGCACACTACGCATGGAGGAGGGCACAATATGGGCATTACACTTCACCTTCTCCAGCAACCAGAATGTTTTTAGTACAACTATAGTTCATCATTCTTTTCTTGGTGCTTTTGTAGTTCTTCAGGATACGTACTTGTGCATAGAATTATGCATTCATGGTTGAACCTGTATTTTGTAATACACATGGGTTGATATGAAATAAGTGGTTGGCTACTTACAAATTCAAAATCTATGATTTTTAAATGCATGGAAAAATTAGGGATTAAATAAGGGATTACACCTCACACGGTTTGCAAAAGCAAGACGTCTGCGATAAACATGGAGATCAGACACGTTTCACGGATCCACTACATGTGCGATCAATCTCTACCGCCAACACGATCAACCAACTAAAAACGTGTGAGATTAACAACACCATGCACACAGTTCCTTCTTATTAAATGTTTGCGAAAGTCACCCTATCACACATGCTTGGCAATTATGGATTGTTTATGATGTTGTGCACATCGCAAATGTTTGGTCATAGAATAACACATGCGATAGGTCTTCATCCGACGCGGGTACGATGGATGAATTGTGTGGGATATATTCAAGCTTTGCATATCATTTTATAGTGACAACTGTATGCACTCTTAGATCGAATCACATATAGTTGAGGAAAAGTAAATGTGTGTGATTGTCTGCTTATCGTACACGTTATATAATCGTGAACTATTTGTGATGGGTCGCGCATCGTAAATGTAGCACCACAGAATACCGACTTCGATGGCAACATGAGCACAAACGAGTAGCAATGATGGAGCATATTGGATATTCAAGATATCAAAAACAGTTTTATAGGGAAAAATTTATGGATCATGGCTCCCTATCCCCGACGGTTTTTGTGTCATGTGGGAAGGACCCCCTCTATCGCACACACTCACTTGGTGACGGTTTAAAATGCCATCGCGGAAAGGGGTTTAAAACCGTTTGTATAGCAGCTCGATGTACCTGTGTGGGAGGAGGCTCATGCACAACCATTCTTCATTCTTGGTTTGAGAAGGCAGGTAAGGTAATAGATATGGGCTTCACAAGCAATGGCTCTGGAGGAGCAGATGAAGGCACTGGTCCTTGTGCCCTTCGTGAAGCCTTGGAAGACTTTTTCTTTTGCCTGTTCTGGGAGGGAGCAGCATCAGAAGCCTCATGGTGCTCATGCTTCTTGGCTTCAGCTTCAGCTTGCTTGGTTCTCTTCCTTTTAAAAGCAACGGATGGAGCATTAGGCTTCGGATTAACGAAGCCTTTGGAGAAGATGGTCTTCGGCACTGTCGGATTTCAGGTTCTGGCAAAACCCTTGAGGTTCGAACACTGGAGTGCGCACAAAGATCTCTCCCCCCTCTCTAGCTCGCGGATGTCGTGATCTCACGGCCTAGCTCGACGAACCCAAAGAACAAGAGGAGACAAGGTTTATACTGGTTCGGGCCATCGATGTGGTGTAATACCTTACTCCAGTGTGGTGTGGTGGATTGCCTCTTGGGCTGAGGATGAATAGTTACAAGGGAAGAACAACCTCCTAAGGAGAGGTGTTCTTGTGCTTGGTGAGCTTGAGTGGTTGAGGATGATCTCGATCTCCATCCCTCCTACTGTGGTGGCTAGTACTATTTATAGAGGCCCTAGTCCTCTCCCCAAATATTGAGCGGGAAGGGATCCAACAACGGCCAAATTCGAAGGGAGACAACTAGTACAAGTTATCCTGACTAAAGGTGGTCTTCGCGTCCTATCTTCATGCTGGTCTTGGTCTCTTTGCACCGGTATGGAAACCTTTTCCTGATGCCTCGGGACTCCTTGCCTTCGCTTGCCCCTTTAGCACGAATGAGGAAACGAGGACACTACACGCTGGCGCCCGCCTAGCTCCAGTTGTCATGGCTTACGTCACAGGGACCTCACGAGGTGTCCCTTGCCTTGATCTCTCCGCCCCTCGCGAGCCGGCCTAGTGAGACCATCCCTAAGGAGGTCTTGCATTGTCCGCCTTGTGAGGCTTGGCCCCTCGCGAGGGTCTTGACTATTTGCTGGTGAAGATGGGCCATATATGACCGCTAGTGGACCCACGCCGCAGGCCGCAGGCAGGCAAGTATGGGGACCCCCATTTCCAGAACACCGACAGTAGGCCCCAGGCCCAAGGCGCGCTCCGACTTGGCTTCGAGGCGAAGCCAAAGGGCAAGTGTGGAGCACCGCGGGCTCCAATAGCATGCGGCCTCAGTTGGCGCGTGGCGAGTGATTGGACGCGGGTGTCTCCCCTTTCCAACGCTGCCTTGGCAACTGCGTGACTTGACGAGTCCTTGCTGCATGCAGAAAAACATCATTATTACCTTAGATCGTGGAGGCCGGCGGTAGGCCTCACCTTGGCTATAAATTTGAAGAGGGGGGCGGAGCCCCTGTCACCCATCTCTTCCTTCGCTTCTCCCACTCCTTCTTCTTCCACGCTTCACTGCCGGCAGCGACATCCATGGCGCCCGCAGATAGGCTCTCGACCGTAGAGAAGGGGAAGGCTCGCCAGGAGGGGCCCGGCTAACCACCACCCAAGAGGGGCGCGACCGTCCCCACAGGCACACCACGACCCCCGCCGTGGCCCCTCGTGGCTGTGGCGGTGCCTCTTCACATGGTGGTGGTCACCCAGGTCGTGGCAGCCCCGTCGATGAAGGGAGGCGCGCCATGGTTGCGCGGCCTCCCAGGCCGCGCTTCCACTCGGTGGAAGTGCTGCCTTTTAGCCACTGGTCCAGGCGGTCTCTGGCTGCAGGCAGACGGCTACTGCAGCAAGGCTTCGTGGGTCGCGGTCTAGGTCTCCATCACAGGGAACGCAGCCCTAGCCCATGGCTGGCAGAAGTTTGCCCCGCGCGCATGGCCTGGGCCGGCGGTGCTCCCTCCACTTGAAGTACGATGGCCATGCGACCCTCTATGTGAGGGTGTTCGAGGAAGATGGCCACCGCGTCAGGAGTTGCCTTGAGGACAACACTGGCGGTGAGGTGCTCGGCCTTGGCGACGACCGCGACGAGTGTGAAGGCGGGCTCGCCCTCGGCGCTGGCCATGGCTCGTCCATCTACGGTGACTCTTCTTCCGGCGACAACTCCAGCAGCGGCAGCTATGACTAGCCGCCAGGCCGCCGTGCCCGCTTCGAAGGTGGCAGCGGGTCATCTCGTTGCCGCGCTCCATTGAAGGGTGAGGAGGGGTCTGGCTGAGCTCAGGAGAGATCCATGGGACCATCCTCACGAACTATCGCGAGTGCACCTGTCTCTTTTGTTTCGTTCTTCCTTTCCTTCCTGCATTAAGAGAGAGACAAGCATGGGGCCCCGCTGGGGCGTGCAACAACTATGATTTCCATGTGCATGTGCTATGTTTATCGCTCTTGTGTCGTGTTGCAGCATCAGCGTTTTATGTAGGCGCGTAGGAATAACTCAGGTTTACGCGCTCGAACTAGTTTCCGTCTCACGAGGCGCTCATTCCCTAGTGCCCGGCGAGGCCTCCTGTGCTCGGAAGGCATCTGGGTACTGCAAAAATTCGTTAGGAAATTCTTAATCTTCCGAATCCTGGTCGCAGGCACTGTCGGCCATGACCCAGCGCTTCGCATCACGGTACCCGGGGGGCACGGATTGAGAGGGGTGCGCCAGCTTGCGAGCTCGAGTGAGGGTGCCTTGCCAAGAAACAGGAAAATGCACATGAGGGCACCTCTCCAGCCCCCTCGCGAGGCATGCGAGGGAGAGTATGGGTCAAAAATGAGGAACCAAGGGCAGAAAAGGAGGCAAAAAGGCAATGGAACCAGGCCAGCAAGGAACACCACAAAGCAAATTCTCACTAAAAAAGGGGCAAGCCAACTGCAGAAAGCAAATGAAAAGCCGCGTCCGGCACCTAGTCTAGTCTTCTTGTCTTCTCACCAGCGCGGAGCTAACTACTGCCACTAGGATGTGGGAGGGAGCCCCCGAAGCCTGAGGGTGGCACTCCAGAGACTCCGGGGCGTGTATAGCCCCACTCATTATTATGTGAGAGTCTCACGAGCAGAGATCTTCACAGACACTGAGCCTTGCTTCACAGGCCCCGGGCCTTGCTTCATGGGTAGAACTTCCAGAGGTGCTAGATGTTCCAGTCGTTCTGGATGGGGATACCGTCCTGCAGCGCCAGGCCTGGAGACGTGGGCAACCTTAAACGGGCCCTCCCAGATGGGTGAGAGCTTCTGCAGCCCTTCCCTGGAGAGCACCCGCCTCATGACAAGATCACCCACCTCAAGCGTCCTTGAGCGGACGCTTTGGCAGTGGTACCGCCGCAGCGCCTACCGATACCTATCGTTGTCAAAACCGGCGGATCTCGGGTAGGGTGTCCCGAATTGTGCGTCTAAGGTGGATGGTAATAGGAGGCAGGGGGCATGATGTTTACCCAGGTTCGGGCCCTCTCTATGGAGGTAATACCCTACTTCCTACGTGATTGATCTAGATGAATATGAGTATTACAAGAGTTGATCTACCGCGAGATCGAGATGGCTAAACCCTGAAAGCCTAGCCTGTATGACTATGATTGTGATTGTCCCTCTATCCGGACTAAGCCCTCCGGTTTATATAGACATCGGAGGGGTCTAGGTTTGTACAAGGTCGGTTACAGAGAAAGGAATGTTCATATTGGGTCGCCAAGCTTGCCTTCCACTCCAAGGAGAGTCCCATCCGGACACAAGACAGAGTCTTCGGTCTTGTTTCTTCACAGCCCATTAGTCCTGCCCATGTCCAACAGGTCGGCCGCCCGAGGACCCCTTAGTCCATGAGTGTCTTAGTAGCCCCTGAACCAGGCTTCAATGACGAGGTGTCCGGCGCGCAGATTGTCTTCGGCATTGCAAGGCGGGTTCCCCTTTCCGAATATTCAGGATAGTCTTTGGACGAAACGACAGTGTCCGGACCTGCAACACAACTACCATGGCCGAGCGCGTCAACTCTCGGGTTAGCCCGAAACTCGCCAGGAACCTGGCCTGGACCTTCCGGCCCCCGGAACCTTCGGCCTGCCCAAACCTTCCGGCCCCCGGACGTCAACCCAACTCCCACCGTGCCAACTTTCTGGTAGGGCCGGAATCTTCCGGCCTCGCCCGGAACTTCCGGCCCTACCTGTGCGCTGTGACTTGAGCCGAGGCCCGTGTACCCTTTCGCCCCCTAGACTATATATACTCTTCTCCTACCTACGTTTTAGGGTTAGCAAAGTAGTTACTCATTGAGAAGCTTTGCCCTCCACTTGATCCCCTCCTCCTTAGAAGTTCACGGCCTCTACGGAGAAGATCGCCCAAGTGGATTCAAGACCCCTAACGAGAACACCCCTCAAGACCTCCTCACGGAGAAGAACGTGCTACTTGTATAGTCCCTTTTTGATCGTGGATCTTGTACCTCGTTGTGTTTCGTGGATCTAGCACATGTGTAACCTGATCTTGTTGGTTTAAGTGTTTTCTCCCGTGTTTCCCCCGTGTTTCTATTGTGTTCCTTGTGTTCTTCACGGGATCCGCTCCCTTCGTGAAGGATCAGGCATCTAGGGATCTACCCTACATCATCTTGGTATCATGAGCCAGGATGATCATGATTTCGGAGCCTTCCTCTTTGTTTTCTAGCCTAATTTTGTTGTGATTCGTCCCAGTTTTGAAAATCCCCACAAAAAATAGCCCTCCCAAAAATTATGTTATTTGTTTGTGTGATAAAGTTTTGTTGGATATGATCCATGGGTTTTGGGTGTGGCACATACATCTAGCTTCCCCACCCTTCCCTCCACCCAAATTTTTTTCTTTCCCCACTCGGATTTGGGTTTTCCCGAAGTTTTTCTGCCCAAATCCCCGATCCACAATTTCCTTTTCTTGTAGAATCGCTCCCCTCGGAACATCCGGCCATGCTCGGACCTTCTGGCCCCACCCGGAACATCCTCGGGATTGGGCCACCTTGCGGTGTAAAACCCTACTCCTGCTTTGTGGTGGATTGGCCTTGAGGGGCTAGTGACGAACTAGTACAGTGGGAGAACAACCTCAGGAGGAGGAGTGTTTTTGAGCTGGTGGGAGAGCAAGATCTCTAGGATTCGGATCCCCCTCTATTGTGGTGGCTAGGCCCTATTTATAGTAGCCTTGGTCCTCTTCCCAAATGAAGGCGGGAAGGGATCCCACAATGGCCAAATTCGAAGGGAGACAACTAGTATATGTTATCCTGACAAAAGTAGTCTTCTCCTGTGAAAGCCTCTGGTTGTGACGCTGTGGTGGGCTCGGCGATGACCTCCTTACTGTCGTCCAGGCAGTATTGGTCTTGTTGCACCGGCATGGAAACCTTTGGGTCATTCCTCGGGACTAAGCTCCTGCACTTGCCTCCTTAGTACCAAAGAGGAAACTGGTACACCATGCCCGCTGGTGCCTACCTGGCCTTGGTCATCATGGCTCACGTCATCGGAACCTCATGAGGACAAGCCCGCATAGAAATCTCAGCTCCTTGGGAGCCACCCTGAGGAGGCCACTCCTTGTGGAGGTCTTGGTATCGTCTGCCTCGCGAGGCTTGGCCCTCCCGAGGGTATTGGGTTGTTGATGCCGAAGCTGGGCCATACTAGGCTGTTCGCGAGCCAAGCCGTGGGCCGCAGGCAGGCAAGCCTGGGTACCCCCGTTCCTAGAACGCCGGCAGTAGCCCCGGGGCCCAAGGCGCGCTCGAACTTGGCTTCGAGGCGAAGCCCAGGGGCAAGTGCGGAGTGGCGCGGGCCCTAACAGCCTGCAGCCTTGGTTGACGCATGGTGATTGATGGGACGTGGGCGTCTCTGCTTCCCCACGTGGCCTCGGCAAATCTTCCAGGCTGACAAAAAGGCTGGTGCTTGTTGCAGAGCCTTCATTGCCTTTCCTTCGTCTTGCTCCAGATTCGCTTCTTCCTCTGCTCCAAGCGCCTCCAGATCTGCTGAATCCTTCCCCCAAACTTGCCGTTGATGGCCACCGAGAAGGTGAAATCCTCGGCTCCGGCTACGCGCCTTGCTTCTTGGTTCGAGCCGGCCCTAAGCGCGTCCACCATCACAGAAGAGAAGCATCTCGCCGTCATGCTCCCATTGATAGCAGGCGACCGCAATGAGGTGGAGTGACGGCGCTCCGGGTCAGCTCCGCCAAAATGGAAGCATTGGGTGACACCTTTTACCCCTTCTTCCTACACAGCATCCTTGCTGGGTTGGTTCCCCCTTTCTCCAATTTCTTCTACGCCATCCTCCGCCATTATGGGCTCCACGCCCTCCATCTTCAACCCAACTCCATCCTCCTCCTGTCGATCTTTGCCTTCCACTACGAGGCGTTCGTGGGGGTGATACCCTCCGTTGCGCTATTCCGCCACTTCTTCTACCTCTGGATAAGTAGCGGCCAGTGCTCGAGGTGTTCCAGCTTCATCGCAGCCAACGACAACAACGCAATCTCTCGGACCGGGAAGAAGGTGGAGGTCTTCCGGCACAAGTGGATCTTCATGGACGCCTAGTGCACCCATGCCCGTCTGGAGCTACCGACCGCAGCGCCAACGACCCTGGAAAGATGGGCTCACGAGAAGCTCACCGACCCCGGAGCGGAGCTATTACAGGAGAGGATGAGGGCTTAGTTGAAGGCAGAGGACCCGAAGGCGGAGAAGCTGACGGGGGCCATGATCGTCAAGGCGTCCCTGACGCAGCGCCTAGCTCCGCTCCAGGCACGTTTGTGCCGCCTGTGGAGTTTCAAGAGCATGGAAGACGGCCTCCGGCTGTGCCCGGACAACTTGTCTGACGAGGAGCTGAGGAAGGTCGTGCGCACCTTGCTCATGAAGGACCTGGGTTGCTCATCGGACGCCCATCTCCCGCTGTACCGCCGCCCCGATGGAGAGAAGGTAGTCGCTATGATGCCCACCTTCAATGAGCGTGGGCTTGTGCCCCTGAAACCTTCCCAGCCAACGGGCTCCCCGGTGCCAGTGTCCTCCTGCGAGCCCAGGGAGGAGGAGAAAGCAAACTCAGAGGTGACCTAGGAGGAGGTGGAAGAGACATCTCCCACTTGGTAGAGCGAATCCTTCGGGCCATCTTTGATGACGCCGACGCCGACGAGCACCCAGTCAGGGAGTCGCCTATAACGACCCGGATGTAACATTCCATAATTGTAACTCCAACTCTTTCCATTTCCAGCTATGTGATATGTTATATCCTCCGTGGTTGGGTTTTGTCCTCATTTTGCTTTTTGTTCATGTCATCATGTTCATCTCATTGGCATTCGTGTGCGTCTCATGCATCTGGTCATTTTCCCCATTGTCCGTTTCTGAATCCGATACTCAAACATGCACCCATTGCACCTCTCAGATCTCATTTCATGAGCGGGAGAAAAATATTCTCGGAATGGGATGAGATTTGTCGAGCGGCCTTGGTACATCACCAGTAGACCGCCTGTCAAATTTTGTTCCATTTGGAGGTCGTTTGATGCACCAATGGTTAACTGTGTAACCGCCGAAACCCCTCTCTCATTGCAGCCTAACACCTCTCCACAACAGCCCACTAGCCCATCTAAACCCACTCCATGCTATCCGTCGTTGGATCACGATCGTGTGGGCGAACACCGCACCTCATTTTGACTCTCCTTGCTCCCTCTACCTATAAATAGGCCACCCCTCCAAAATTCGGGCAAACCCTATATCCAAAGCTCCCCCTCCGCGCCAAACACGTCCATCGTCGCCAGATGCGTCCAGCGCCGCCGCCCGGACTAATCAGGAGCTGCCACATGGCGCTCCGTTGACCCCCACAGCCACGGCCCGCTAGGCCCGTCGTGGACCCACGCGGCCCGAGCCGCCGCCACCGCAAATGCTCCGCCCCACGCCGCCGCCCTTCATCGTCAACCGCCACCCTTCGTCACCCGTGCCGGCCAAGCTCCGCCGCCGCCCTCATCGACGCCGGTCGCCGCCGACGTTGCCGGCCTCAAGCTCCGTCGCGCGCGCCTGGCCTCCTCGCCGGCCTCCCTTGCCTCACCGCCGTGCAGATCCGGGGAGCCCCCGGCTGGATTTGCCCCGCGCCGCCTCTCCTCGCCTCGCCGGACCTCGTCGCCGGCAATCTCCCTAGTCGCCGTTGACCGAGTTCGCCGCTGCCTCGATTTCCATGCCGATCAAACCCTAGATCTGTGGTGGTGAATTTTATCTAAGTCCCAGATATTCTATCTCATGTGCCCATCTTTGCCATTTCATAACTCCATGCATGTAGCTCTATGTTGCGTGCACGATATACCGAAATGTTCATATCGTGATGCTCTACATGCTAGTGTCATTTGCATACATTTTACTGTCCACATTGATGCCCTAATCTTCGTTGCAAAAGTGCTAAATGATGTTATCTGCTGGGAACTATCATAACTTGTTGATTTGTCTTTTTCATAGCATTTTGTGTGTTTGTCCTTTGAGCATCATGCCTACATGTTTTAGGATCATCTCCATGCCATATTTATAGTGGTGCAAGCCTTGTACTTTTATGTGCCCCGTGGTGACTAGCACAAGCATGCCAAGTAGGCCACTTGATGTTGTAGTTTTCAGCTACTTAGTTTTTCCGCTAAGTCTTTTCCTATTATATTAGGTTGCTATGTTGACTTGTTACCACAAGTGAATCCATGCATATTTTGATGAACTTAAGTAAGGGTGTTTTGAAGACATGGTTATGCTCTATCTATTCATGACTTTTGTTGTAATTATGGGTTACTGTAGATTGTCATTACCATGCTCTACTTTTGCTAAATATTATTACTATCAGTCTATTAACAGGAAGTGCATTTTGCCATGTGTTTTGCTAGTGATCCATGCACCCTATGGCCATGCTATTGCCATGTTTAGCTTAAAAAATGTGTCTTCTTACAGTTGGTTTCTTTTTGTTACGCCATGAAATGCTTTGTGGTGAGTGGCACAAGCTTGCAAAGTTGCTACCATGAATCTGCTCCTGCCATGCTTGCTTTCCCTCTAAGTCTGAAACCTGTTCATATCACTTGCCATGTTTGCATTGATGCTACCATCTTTTCTGTGCATTTTTGGCTTAAGTTCTTTAAGGGAGTTTTGTTCATTTCCTATACTACAAGCATGCCATGCCTTTGTTTGCCACAATATGTTCCTATAGCATGTAGTTTACTAGCGCTAAACATTGCTACCTGATGTTGTTTCTGTCAAGAACAATGAAAACTACTAAGTCTGTAAACTGATTGTCATTTGCATTTTGGCCATGCTGTTTTAGACTTGTTCTAGTGAGTTCTAGGAGGAGCTCAGTGTTAATGATTTTTAGAGCTTCACCTGTACTTCACTGCCATGTGTTTTGTTTTTATGTTGGCGTGTTGTAGCATATTTTCATAATGCATCTTAAATGCTATGGTGTTTTTAAGCGCACTTTTGCTTTGTTCTTGTTTTGCTCATCATTTTGCAAACCGTGCATCCGTTTTCGGTGATCTTTATATCGATTTCGACCAAAATCTCCTAACCATTCCAGTGGCATGCTTGGTTTCCCAAGTTGATTCCATGATCATCTTTTCCCTTCCGGAGTACCCATATCCATTGCACCTCATATCTTGCATCCCATGCCCTATCTTGCATCATGTTGCTTGTGCATTGCACCATGATTGATTATTGTTTCGTTGCTTGTGTTCTTGCTTTGGGTAGATCCGGGAGATGAGTTCGTGAACGAGGATCCTGTTGAGTACGTTTACAAGGAGCAAGATTTTGACAACTCTGGGAACTTTGCAGTCAAGATGATCATTACTCCCCATATCACTTCTATCTTTGCTTGCTAGTTGTTCGTTCGATCGCTATGTCGTGCTACCTACCGATGGTTTATCATGCCTCCAATATTGCCATGTCAAGCCTCTAACCCACCTTCCTGGCAAACTGTTGTTTGGCTATGTTACCGCTTTTGCTCAGCCCCTCTTATAGCGTTGCTAGTTGCAGGTGCCTTGCAGGTTGTTCCATGTTGGAACATGGATATGTTGGGATATCACAATATCTCTTATGTAATTAATGCATCTATATACTTGGTAAAGGGTTGAAGGCTTGGCATTTTGCTTGGTGTTTTGTTCCACTCTTACCGCCCTAGTTTACGTCATACTAGTGTTATGTTCCTTGATTTTTGCGTCCCTAACACGGTGAGGGTTTATGGGCCCCTCTTGATAGTTCACTTTGAATAAAACTCATATAGCAAGGCCCAACATTGGTTTTACCATTTTCCTAATAACAACTAAAAACTTGCATAGGGACTTTCCGGACCCCGTGGACTTAATAAACCCCCACGGGCCAATGCTCCTCATGAGTGTTGGTCCAAACTGGCAGTAGCCGGGGCCACCAACGGGTGTGCCAGCCGGAAACTTAGCCAATTCGATCATGGCCTGAGACGAGATACGCGTGGCTCCAATCGGGTGTCGGCATATCGGGAGGTGTTGCTGGACTAGTTTTACCATTATCAAAATATCTTGTGCATCAGGATTCTGAGTCTAGTCGGAGGATCCCGCAATGGAGGATTGTCCCCATGGATCATGAGCTTGTCACGGGCTAAGATGGGACACCCCTGCAAGGTTTAAACTTTCGAGAGCCGTGCCCATGGTTATGTGGCAGATGGGAATTTGTTAATATCTGGTTGTAGAGAACTTGACATTTGACTTTATTAAAATACACCAACCGCGTGTGTAACCGTGATGCTCTTTTTTCGACGAGGTTTGGAAAGAGAACATGGTGGGGTTATGTTTGAACGTAAGTAGTTTAGGATCACTTCTAGGTTACGACCGTTGTGTAGTTTATCATCTTACTCTTGAACTCATATGTTAGCCACCATATTTGCTTAGTGCTTGCTGCAACTCCACCTCATAACCACATCCTACCTATAAGCTTAAATAGTCTCACTACAAAAAAATACACCTCCATGATGATACGTGTTTGTCACAGTAGGTCACGTATGTACATCCATGACGATTTTATGACAGAATCAAGATAGTCATACATGTGCTATCATAGAAGTGTTCTGTGACATTACCAAAATTATCATCACAGAAGTGTCCACTTCCATGACGATTAATCACGTGTCATGGAAGTGCTTTCGTCAAGGGTGACCAACACGTGGCATCCACCGTAACGGAACGTCGTTAAGCTATCGGGTCCAGTTTTGGATCCAATAACCCGCTAACAGCCTGGACCAATGATGATTTTCCACGTGTAAAATTCTCATTGGCCGGAGGAAACACGTGTTGTCTCACCGTTGGGACAGATGTCATCCATTCATTGGACAGGAGGCACCTATGATAGGTCGACACGTGGCTCGGCCCAACAGTGGCCCATTTCTGCGAAAAAGGTTGGCCCAGTAAAAATTACCTAGTCGGCCAATATAAGGCCTACTTCTGTCAGGTCCATTTAAGCCCACGACCCATACGAGATGTGCTAATTCGGCCTGTCAATGGCCCATTAAAGATTTGACACCATTGCAACCCATCGTCAGTTCGAACTCGTTAATAGCCCGCTATATATTTGGGCTCAATATCGGCCTGATGTGATTTCGGCCTGTTAACAGCCCATTCAAGGGATGGGCCAATTTTCAGGATGTACATCTTTCAGCCTTTTAGCGACCCACTTAAGTGTTGGGCCAATTTCCGGCCTGGTGTGTCATTCAGCCTGTTGACGGCCCATAAATGAGTTGGGCCATTTATAGTCGGACCCTAGTTTTGGCATTTTAGCGACCCATTTAAGTGTTGGGCCAATTCCCGGCACGGTGTGTCTTTCAGCTTGTTGACGGCCCATAAATGATTTGGGCCATTTGTAGTCGGACATGAGTTTTGGCCTTTTAATGGACCATGCTCTTCATGGTCCAATACCAGCCCGGTTTCTCTTTCGGCCTGCTAAAGGATCACAACACAGTTGGGCCATCTAAAGTACGACCTAACTTTCGGCCTCTTGGCGGCCCATGCTCTTCATGGTCCAGCACGAGCCCGCTGTCTCTTTCGGCCTGCTAAAGGCCCACAATATAGTTGGGCAATATGTTGCCCGACCTTAGTAATGGCCTGGTAACGGCCCATGAAATCAAATGGGCCCACCTGTTGCCCGCTTCAATGTCGGCCTATTAACGACCCGGGAGGTAAGAGGGCCGAGCATTAACTTTCGGCCTGGTAACGGCCCAATTAGATAATTTGAGTCCATTACGATGAGCAATTATGCACAGGACCAAAACCGATCAAGCAAAGGTACGGCATACGGGGAAAATCATTGCACATCCAGCATATATTACAGGAAATTACATCCACTGGGCAATCAAAGATTGATGCTAGTGCAAATAAGTGAACAGAACCTAATGATCTACAATGTCGCAATCTGCAACCTCGGCGCAGATGACTGATATGTCTCCATCGTATCTACTTTTCCAAACACATTTGCCCTTGTTTTGGACTCTAACTTGCATGATTTGAATGGAACTAACCCGGACTGATGCTGTTTTCAGCAGAATTGCCATGGTGTTAACTTTGTGTAGAAATAAAAGTTCTCGGAATGACCTAAAAATCAACGGAAAATATTTTTGGAATATATAAAAAATATTGGCGAAAGAATCAAGGCCAGGGGGCCCACACCCTGTCCACGAGGGTGGGGGCATGCCTACACCCCTGGTCGCGCCCCCCTGCCTCGCGGGGCCCCTGACGCTCCACCGACCTCAACTCCAACTCCATATATTCATGTTCAGGGAGAAAAAAATTGAGGAGAAGGATTCATTGCGTTTTACGATACGGAGCCGCCGCCAAGCCTTAATCTCTCTCGGGAGGGCTGATCTGGAGTCCGGTCGGGGCTCCGGAGAGGGGAATCTGTGGCCATTGTCATCATCAACCTTCCTCCATCACCAATTTCATGATGCTCAACACCGTGCGTGAGTAATTCCATCGTAGGCTTGCTGGACGGTGATGGGTTGGATCAGATTTATCATGTAATTGAGTTAGTTTTGTTAGGGTTTGATCCATAGTATCCATTATGTTCTGAGATTGATGTTGCTATGACTTTGCTATGCTTAATGCTTGTCACTAGGGCCCGAGTGCCATGATTTCAGATCTGAACCTATTATGTTTTCATGAACATATGTGAGTTCTTGATCCTATCTTGCAAGTCTATAGTCACCTATTATGTGTTATGATCCGTTAACCCCGAAGTGACAACAATCGGGATACTTACTGGTGATGACCGTAGTTTGAGGAGTTCATGTATTCACTAAGTGTTAATGCTTTGGTCCGGTACTCTATTAAAAGGAGGCCGTAATATCCCTTAGTTTCCAATAGGACCCCGCTGCCACGGGAGGGTAGGACAAAAGATGCAATGCAAGTTCTTTTCCATAAGCACATATGACTATATTTGGAATACATGCCTACATTACATTGATGACTTGGAGCTAGTTCTATGTCACCCTATGTTATAACTATTGCATGAGGAATCGCATCCGACATAATTATCCATCATTGATCCATTACCTACGAGATTTTCACATATTGATCTTCGCTAATTTACTTTTCCGTTGCTACTGTTGCAATCACTATAAAACCAAAACTATTACTTTTGCTACTGTTACCACTACTATCCTCTTACTTTTCTACTAAATACTTTGCTGCAGATATTCAGTTTCTAGGTGTGGTTGAATTGACAACTCAGCCACTAATACTTGAGAATATTCCTTGGCTCCCCTTGTGTCGAATCAACAAATTTGGGTTGAATATTCTACCCTCGAAAACTGTTGCGATCCCCTATACTTGTGGGGTATCAAGACTATTTTCTGGCACCGTTGCCGGGGAGCATAGCTCTATTATTTGAGTCACTTGGGATTTATATCTGCTGATCATTATGAAGAACTTGAAAGATAAAAGAACCAAGATTTTTCCCTCAACTACGAGGGGAGGTAAGGAACTGTCATCTAGCTCTGCACTTGATTCACCTTGTATTTTGAGCAAACATGCGACACCTACTCCTACTATTCATTCTGATATGTCGCATGTTATTGATGATGCCACTTCTGCTTTGCATGATACTTATGATGAAACTACTTCTATGCTTGATAATACTGTCCCACTAGGTGAATTTCTTGATGAACAACTTGCTAGGGTTAGAGAGAATGAAATTATTGAAACTCATAATATTGATGAAAGTGATGATGAAGATTCTCCCCCTAGATATGAATTGCCTGTTGTGCGTGAGGGCTATGTTATGGATGAAGAAACTGCTAGAGACTTTCTTGCTTGCAATGATAGATATGATCTTAAGAAATTATTAGCTCGGTTGAAAGAAAAATCTTTGAATGCTAGAATGAAACATGACCCTGCTTTTGCTACTTCACCTATCTTTATTATTAATAGGGATTATGATTTCTCTGTCGATCCTGAGTTAATTACTTTGGTTGAAACTGATCCTTTTTATGGCTATGAATCTGAAACTGTTGTGGCAGATCTTACTAAATTAAATGATATAGCCACCCTGTTCACTAACGATGAGAAAAATCACTATTACTTTATCCTTAAGTTATTTCCGTTCTCATTAAAGGGTGATGCTAAAACATGGTTTAATTCTCTTGATCCTGGTTGTGTGCGTAGTCCCTAGGATATAATTTATTACTTCTCTGCTAAATATTTCCCCGCTCATAAGAAACAAGCTGCCTTAAGGGAAATTTATAATTTTGTGCAAATTGAAGAAGAGAGTCTCCCAAAAGCTTGGTGGAGGCTTCTCCAATTACATAATGCTTTGCCTGATCATCCTCTCAAGAAAAATGAAATACTTTATATCTTTTATAATGGACTAACGGGTGCTTCCAGAGACCACCTGGATAGTTGTGCTGGTTGTGTTTTCAGGAAAAGAACTGTTGATCAAGCTGAATTGCTATTGAATAATATGTTGTGTGATAAAAATTATTGGACACTTCCTGAACCAACTCCTAAGCCACCTCCGAAGAAAAGGGGTATTCTATTTCTCAGTCCTGAAGATATGCAAGAGGCAAAGAAATCTATGAAAGAAAAAGGCATTAAAGCCGAAGATGTTAAGAATTTACCACCTATTGAAGAAATACATGGTCTTGATAACCCGACACAGGTATTAAAGGTAAATTCTCTCTACAGATTTGGTAAATGTGAAATCCAATCTACTAAGTTTGCTAGCTAATGCTTGGACGAGTTTGATGACTTTACGGTTAAGCAAGAAGACTTCAAAGCTTATGTTGGTAGATAATTGAAACGCAATGCTTATATGATTGAACACTTGAGTGATTATATGTCTAGAGCTAAATGTGAACTTAAACTTATTAGTAAACATGCTTCTATGGTTACCACTCAAGTAGAACAAGAACTTAAAGCTCAGAATGATTTGCTCAATGAATTAAATAATAAGAAAAATGATAATGCTGTTAGAGTTATGACTAGAGGGGGTAAAATAACTCAGGAACCTTTGTATCTTGAGGGTCACCCCGAGAGAATTGAGAGCGATTCTCAGAGAACTAATGCTGATGCACCTAGTTCTTCTAAGAACAAGAAAAAGGAAAATGATAGGACTTTGCATGCTTCTAGTGAACCTGTTGTAGACACACCTGAGAATCCCAATGATATTTCTATTTCTGATGCTGAAACAAAATCTGGTAATGAATATGAACCTAGTGATAATGTTAATGATTATGTTCATGTTTATGCTGAATCTAGCAATGGTAATGATGTAGAGATTGGACCTGTTGTTGATCTTTATTACCCACAATCAAAGAATCAACGTTATGATAAGAGAGACTTTGTTGCTAGGAAGCACAATAAAGAAAGAGAACCATGGGTTCAGAAACCCATACCTTTTCCTCCTAAACCATCCATGAAAAGGATGATGAGGATTTTGAGCGCTTTGCTGAAATGATTAGACCTATCTTTTTGCATATGCGTTTGATAGATATGCTTAAAATGAATTGTTACTAATAAAAGAAAGATACCGGAAGATATTGTTACTAATAAAAGAAAGATACCAAAAGATGAAATTTCCACCATGCTTGCTAATTACACTTTTAAAGGTGGAATACCAAAGAAACTTGGAGATCCAGGAGTACCAACTATACCATGCTCCATTAAAAGAAACTATGTTTAAACTTCTTTATGTGATCTTGCAGCCGGTGTTAGTGTTATGCCTCTCTCTTTTTATCGTAGACTTGATTTGAATAAGTTGGCACCTATTGAAATATATTTCCAAATGGCTCATAAATCAACTGGTATACCTCTCGGTATTTATGAGGATGTGCCTATTGTGGTTGCAAATTTTACTATTTTAACGGACTTTGTTATTCTTCATATTCCCGAGGACGATAGTATGTCTATTATTCTTTGTAGACCCTTTTTGAATACTGTAGGGGTTATTATTGATTGCAACAATGGCAATGTCACTTTTCATGTTAATGGTAATGAACATACGGTACACTTTCCGAGGAAACAACCTCAAGTCCACAGTACTAATTCTATTGAAAAATTTCAACAATTACTATTGGAGGTTTTGAATTTCCTCTTCCAATTGTCAAGAAGAAATATGATATTCTTATTGTTGGGGACGTGCATATCCCTGTTGAGGTAACCTAGTGTTATTTGAAATTTCTCCAGTTTCATGTTATTCGAAATGAGTTTGTTAACAAGACTTGATCAACCTTGTTAGTTGATTCCTTTTGATGAGCATGAGATGGATGAAGTTAGAAAGCACAACTTTCTGTACCCTCTTTTTACTTTCTGTTATTTAGTTTAAATAAAGTAAAAATAGTATTTTCTGTCTGTTTTCTGAATTATCCTTGCAATAAAAAATACCCCGAAAATAAAAATTCTCCAAGTTCCCTGAAAATTTAATAGGATCTTTTTGGCATATTTAAGAATTATTAGCACTGAGAACGCACCAGGGGGCCTCACCATGTGCCCACGAGGGTGGAGGGCACGCCCCCTGCCTCATGGACCCCACGTGGGTCCCCTCCACTTATTCTTGCACCCGAACACTTTGTCTTCCTCAAGAAAAAATCATCCACCAGCTCAAACCCGAGTTCTAGCTCATCTTGCTGCAGTTTTCGATCTCCTTGCTCAAAGCTCCATTCACAAAACTGCTTTGGGGATTGTTCTTTGGTATGTGACTCATCCAATGGTCCAATTAGTTTTTTTTTCTAGTGCTTTATTTATTGCAAATTTTTTCTTCTTAGGTGACCCTGTTCTTGAGCTTGCATGTCAAATTTATATGGTCAAAAGTAGTTTTAATTCATGATATGGCCTCTATGCACTAGTATGAGTAGTTGCTATCAATCTTGTTGAGTTTGGTTCACTTTTATTTTTCAGTCACTAAAAATTTCAGAAATGTTTCATAGGAAGAAATATGTTTAGGAAAATGTACCAAGGTGGTTCTTCAAAGATGCAAGGACCCAGGCCCGCAATACGTGAGCCGGACTATGAACTACCAAGAGAAGCTAAAGTGCGGCCTTGTGAATGGCCGTCAGAAAATTTCATGGTCTAAGCATGAATTAAGGAGGAATTTGAAGCTTATGTGCGTAACGCTGAACCTGAGGGCTTTGTGTCAGATAAGTGCCCTCAGTACCACTACCTAACTGATTCCTTTGTGAGAAGGTTTAAATTTACATCATCACGCAATTCTCACACTATCCTATTTGATCTTTATGATAAATCTTATACCATGGACTTAGAAGATTTTAATACTGCTTGTAAACTCCTGCAGTGGGGTAGTGTCAGTAAACCTCGCAAATCTGAATTCAGAGAATTTCTTGCTAGTGTCACTGTGGGGGAATCTAGAGAAATAACACAAGCTACCATAGGGAGCATTCATTTTCCTGCCATATATTATTTTGTTGTCTTTATAGCTAGAAGCATAAACGGTAAGGATGCGACATGTCATATGTGTGTTCCGGATCTTAGTGTTCTCAAGAGTGTTGTATTAGGAGATAGACAATATAACTTGGGGGCCATTGTTGCACATAGGTTGCATAATAACAGTATTAATGGAGATTTGTTTGGTGGAATTTACTCTACCCGTTTAGCTAATTTTCTTGAGGTACCCATACATGGATATGATATTGAATTGCCTCCTGCTTATCTAGATTATAATGCCATGGTTCGTCATCAGTTTGTTGAGAGGAACGATGAGTTCCTGCAGTACCGACTAATCTTTGACAAACGTCGCATCGTCCATGTTGCTCTCCCTGCTCCTGCTTTCTTTGACTTTCAGACAAAAGGGAGATATGTTATAAACAGGGAGGAGGCGAACAAGTATGAGAGGAGGACGGAGGCAGCTCACCTCCAAGCTGCAGCTCATGAGGCAATTGCCGCTGCATCTTAGTACGACCCCAGCTACAACTTTGATCCATGGGCATAGACCAACTTAGGCCAAAAGCCTAAGCTTGGGGGAGTACGTATTTCTCACCAACATTACATTCATGTTCACACACTCATTCCAGTTGTCGGTGCTCTTACTTTTTCATTGTAATATCCATGCTAGTTTATTTTCTTTTTAAGCTTTCTTCTTGTGTGTTTGAAAAACCTAAGAAATAAAACAAAAAAATAGTTGTAGTTTTTAGCTAGTTTACTTTCCATGCCTGCAGTAGTAGTAATTAAAAAGAAATCCCAAAAAGATTTATCGTTCTTCTTTTTCTTGTTTGGAGCTTTCCCGTGTAAATAGTTTTGTTTCTTTTCTTTTTCTTTGGGGGGCTCGAGAGGAGAAGACCATGATGAAAATGTTGAGTGGCTCTCATATGCATTATTTGCTGATCTAACAAAGAGCCCATATTACCTTGTCTTCCCCCTTGAATTGAATGCTTGCTGATTCCAGCTTAGTCCAATGTACGTGCACTATTATTATTATCTACACCATTCGGTCGTGCAAGTGAAAGGCAATAATGACGATATATGATGAACTGATTGAGATGAGAAAAGCTGGTATGAACTCGACCTCTCTTGTTTTTATAAATATGATTAGTTCATCATTCCTGAATTAGCCTATTATGAATGAAACATGTTTGCAATGACAATTAGAGATTATAGTTGCCCATGCCATGCTTAATTTGCTAGGAGTTTATAATGGTTTACCTTGCATGCCAACATGCTATTAAAATGGTGGTGATGTGGTATGGTAGGGTGGTATCCTCCTTTGAACGATTCGAGTGGCCTGACTTGGCACATGTTCATGCATGTAGTTGAAACAAAATCAACATAGCCTCCATGATATTTATGTTCATGGTGAATTATATCCTACTCATGCTTGCACTCAGTGTTGATTAATTTTAATGCATGTTCATGACTGTTGTCGCTCTCTAGTCGGTCGCTTCCCAGTCTCTTTTCAGCCTTCACTTGTACTAAGTGGGAATACTGCTTGTGCATCCAACTCCATAAACCCCAAAAGTTATTCCATATGAGTCCACAATACCTTCCTATATGCGGTATCTACCTGTCGTTCCATGTAAATTTGTATGTGCCAAACTCTAAACCTTCAAATAAAATTTTTGTTTTGTATGCTCGAATAGCTCATGTATCAACTAGGGATGTCTGTATCTTCCATGCTAGGCGGGCTATTCTCAAGAGGAGTGGACTACGCTCCTCACTCATGAGAAAATGGCTATTCACCGGGATGCCCAGTCCCATGCTCAAACCAAATCAAAATAATTGCAAACAAAACTCCCCCAAGATTGTTATTAGTTGGAGGCACCCGTTGTTTCGGGCAAGCCATGGAATGATGCTTGTTGGTGGTGGGGGAGTATAAACTTTACCATTCTGCTTGGGAACCGACAATAATGTGTGTAGCATAGAAGATATCAAGATCTCAAGGTTGTTATGTTGACAATGAAAGTATACCACTCAAAATATTATTCATCTCTATTTCAAAACTGGGCTCTGGCACCTCTACAAATCTCTGCTTCCCTCTGAGAAGGGCCTATCTATTTACTTTTATGTTGAGTCATCATCCTATTATTAAAAAGCACCAGTTGGAGAGCACCGCTGTCATTTGCATGTATTATTATTAGTTTACATTAAGTATGACTGGATCTCTTTTACCATGAATTACAATTTCTAGTCAGCCCTTGATCTTCAGGGGTGCCCTGCATTTATGTTTTGTGGTCTCAAAAAGGGCTAGTGAGATACCATCTTGTTATATCATATTACGATTGTTTTGGGAAAGTGTTGTCAACCGAGATTTATTATTATTGCTCGCTAGTTGATTATGCCATTGATATGAGTAAACATGAGACCTAAATGTTATTGTGAATATGGTTAGTTCATAATCTTTGCTGAAAACCTGAATGCTAGCTTTACATATTTACAACAACAATAGCAAATAGAGTATGTAAAAGTTTATCTTTATCACTTTCAGTTTATCAACTGAATTTCTTGAGGACAAGCAAAGGTTTAAGCTTGGGGAGTTGATACATCTCCATCGTATCTACTTTTCCAAACACTTTTGCCCTAGTTTTCGACTCTAACTTGCATGATTTGAATGGAACTAACCCGGACTGATGCTGTTTTCAGCAGAATTGCCATGGTATTATTTTTGTGCAGAAGTAAAAGTTCTCAGAATGACCTGGAAATCGACGGAGAATATTTTTGGAATATATAAAAAATACTGGTGAAAGAATCAAGGCCAGGGGCCCCACACCCCATCCACGAGGGTGGGGTGCGTGCCTACCCCTAGGCACGCCCCTGCCTCGTGGGCCCCCTGATGCTCCACCGACCTCAACTCCAACTCCATATATTCATGTTCAGGAAAAATCGAGGAGAAGGATTCATCACGTTTTATGATACGGAGCCGCAGCCAAGCCCTAGTCTCTCTCGGTAGGGCTGATCTGGAGTCCGTTCGGGGCTCCGGAGAGGGGAATCCGTCGCCATTGTCATCATCAACCTTCCTCCATCACAAATTTCGTGATGCTAACCGCCGTGCGTGAGTAATTCCATCGTAGGCTTGCTGGACGGTGATGGGTTGGATGAGATTTATCATTTAATCGAGTTAGTTTTGTTAGGGTTTGATCCCTAGTATCCATTATGTTCTGAGATTGATGTTGCTATGACTTTGCTATGCTTAATGCTTGTCACTAGGGCCTGAGTGCCATGATTTCAGATCTGAACCTATTATGTTTTCATGAATATATGTGAGTTCTTGATCCTATCTTGCAAGTCTATAGTCACCTATTATGTGTTATGATCTGTTAACCCTGAAGTGACAATAATCGGGATACTTACAAGTGATGTCCGTAGTTTGAGGGGTTCACGTATTCACTAAATGTTAATCCTTTGGTCCGATACTCTATTAAAAGGAGGCCTTAATATCCCTTAGTTTCCAATAGGACCCCGCTGCCACGGGCGGGTAGGACAAAAGATGTCATGCAAGTTCTTTTCCATAAGCACGTATGACTATATTCAGAATACATGCCTACGTTACATTGATGAACTGGAGTTAGTTCTGTGTCACCCTATGTTATAACTATTGCATGAGGAATCACATCTGACATAATTATCCATCACTGATCCATTGCCTACGAGCTTTTCACATATTGATCTTCGCTTATTTACTTTTTCATTGCTACTGTTACAATCACTATAAAACCAAAACTATTACTTTTTCTATTGTTACCATTACTATCATATTACTTTGCTACTAAATACTTTGCTGCAGATATTAAGTTTCCAGGTGTGGTTGAATTGACAACTCAGCCGCTAATACTTGAGAATATTCTTTGGCCCCCCTTTTGTCGAATCAATAAATTTGGGTTGAATACTCTACCCTCGAAAACTCTTGTGATCCCCTATACTTGTGGGTTATCAATGACGCCCATAAGCATGTGGGCATGTTCTTGCTGCTATGCTACACTGTCTCTGAAAACATTGATCATTTGTTTTTGCGCAGGAATGTGCAGCTCTGATTCATCCACCATTTCCATCATTGCTTCAGCCATTAATTGGTTCCCAAACATACATTTTTTCTACTGCATTCGAGACAGAGGAAACTGAATAGATTCAGATCGCAATTTTGGCAGGCTCATAACATAAATTAGGAGGGGAACCGAATAGATTAATAATGAGTTATTGCCATATTACATGTCCTAGATTTATTGGAAAGAAACAATGGGTTTGCCTTGCTGTTTTCAGAATTTGTCTTCTTATCTTCAGCAGCCTGCACCAAATAAACACACTAGCATTGCTATCATTGGCCAAGTCAGATAATAGGAAAGCAACATTGACACAACGAACGTTTGGGTAACCAGAACACACCAGCCTACACCAAATTAACACAATATGGCACATCTATCATCAGCCAGGTAAGGTAACACGAAAGCAACATTGACACAATGAATGAATGGGCAACCAGAGCAGCACTTCAATTTAGTAATGTGCATGATATGAGATAGTACACTCATGCAGCTCAGTATGCAAAACTACCAGGCTGTTTTCCTTACAAAAATGCTACAACTAAATTTAGATCAGATAAAGGTTGGATTCACACCGATTAACAAAATACATGCTAATGTAAAAATATAGGGATAACAACAGGTACTTACATCAGCATTGGAGCACAGAGAATTCCCGCAAGATACTTTCCTCGAATATGATCCCAGTACAGAAAGTCTTCTATCCTTTAAACTTATTTTCTAAAAGAGAGATGGGTAAGAAACATGTAGAAAATATGACCAGAATGCTATAAAATTTCATGATGCGAGGATACGCACATGCTTCTTAGAATGGAGTTGGCATATTTTTGCTGGACTGGACCGGACTAGTTCTTTGGCCACTGGAATCTGCTTATTATCAGTGGGAGACGGGTTTCTCTGTGCTGGAGCAGTATCTATGAAAACTGGAGTTGGTTTATTATCTCGAGGCGTTTGGATCTTTTGCAAAGACCTGGTTTGTAACCCTTCAGATTCTAACATAGCCATCTTCCCCTTGCATGCCTTATATAGAAGAATGGTGCTTCAATTATAAAACATGCTACATCAGAGATGGAATAGGTAATGAAGAATATAAAGGCATGACATATTGACATGTATTCCCTCCATCCAGAAATAAATGGATGGGTCTAGGCGTATTTCAGTTCTAGATACATCCATTTTTATCCATTTCTGCGACATATTATGCAGACGGAGGGAGTATGATGTAAGATCTAGGGATACGACAGGACAACAGTGTAAAAAAACACTACTTGAATGTAAAACTGTATGCTAACAAAATACATTACAGAAAAACACTAAGGCAACATATGCGTGTATGATTGGGAAACTAAGATGGCATTGCAAGAGACCACTAGAACAACACTTCAATGTAAAAAAAGAACATGGTATGGTAGACAGATAATGTGCATACTGATGAATAACAATGCATAAGATATTGAGAAGCATGATGTCCAAACTAAGAAGATGACATTACGATGTTGTAGAATGACAATACTTGAATTTGAAAACATGTTATCATTAATGGAATAGGTACTGAAAAACAGGAAAGCATGCCATATTTACATGCATGATTAGCATGCGAAGCACAAGGCATTGCAACAGAGTAGATGCACTCTAGGACATTATATGCATGTTGTACCCATATCAAGGGCTAAGTTAGAGCAAGGACCTTATGGGGTGAATAGGATTCATCATCTTTCTGCAAGTCTTCTGAAGAACTGCCTTTACATGTTCCATCATATTGATATCATTGGCGTCAAGTTTGTTGTCCGTTACATTGCTTCGTGAGATTCATGTGGATAAATCAGTGTGTGCAATTATATGTGACATGCATGGAAGACAACTAGTAGTTAGATTTATGTAATGAGTGCCTGTAGAAGACGGCATAAATATTAGGTATGGGGTTAACTAGCAGCAACAGGTCTCAAAAACTAAAGGGAGAACACAGATGAAAGCTACAAAATATGTATCATTTGTACTCGAGATTAACTAGATGGCACACAAAAGTATTAAGGAACAACATAGGTTATACTAGAAGTGGTATAATACTATAATCACCAGCCTGTGGGATAGCATTGGCTGATGGATGATAACTATCGAACAACGTTACCTAAAGAACAAGTCTCTTAGTTGAACGATAGAACATCGTTAACTCCTGAACAAGACCCGTAAGAGATCAACATGAATATACAGTGAAATGTGATAATCTATTTTCAAAGCTTAGATGAATAAAAAAGCCATAAATGTTGCACACAAGTAAGATGAGGGTACAACCTATCTGGCCGCCATCCATAGGAGTAGGCATCATGTGCTGACTTGTCGATAGCCCTGCAGTTGTTGTGGCTGTCCATGTCGGGCACGCGCATTCGATGCAGGGAACTGTTGAGTGGGGACTATAGCTCCCTTCTAGTGCATGCTTCCATTATTGGAGCAGCTGCGGTGAGTCGGACGACGGTGTGGTTGAAGATGCAGAGAACGCATAATGTTAAGAACGACACATCTCTCTGATATGAAGAAATACCCTAAGAGATCAACAACAAGGTACGATAGTGGTCACATGTCTGTTGACTGAAGACTAAATTGGGGTCACACAATTTTATTTTATTTTGGTACTGTCCCATCTACGCCGGATGGCTTGATGGCCGTCTTGTGCCTCCCAGTTGACCATGTTCGAAATCTTCCCCGAAGAGCCAGCTACCACCGGCAGCGCAGCCTGCCTCCGCCGTCTATGGCCCCGACCAAAACCCCGCTCCCCGCCCCGCCGCACTGCCGTGGTTGCACCGCCCTCGGGGCAATCCACAAAGACATGCCATCATCCCGATCGGGTGGCGGCAGTACCTTCAACCCATGCAACTCGAAGATAGCCATCTAAGTGTTGCTTCCGCGGCGAACTTGCACCTCCGCACCCTTACGTTAGACACCAGCCAACCGGCAGCCTAGGAGCTCCGCCGGCTCGAGGGGTGCCGCTACCCATTGGGAACCAATTGGCCCAGAATAAAAATTCAGACAACTGACGCCTAAATTAAGTGATTTGAGATGAGGGTGCGACCTATCTGGCGGCCCGGTGAAGTAGGTAGCTCCAGCTGCCTAGTCGGTTAGGCCGACGCGGTTATGGTGACTACCGGTGGCCCGAAGTATAGATGTCGCGATGGTCGACGGCTACGGGGAAGCAACACCGGTGCTTTGGAAGGGTCCAAAGTTGGAGCCACTCCGGCACCATGAACAATGGAGGGGGTGAATCGGCTCCGGCACGGTTCACACGCCCGTCGTCGAGGCAGCTCCGGTAGCACGGAGTAAGAGGCACACGGCCCAGTGCACCACGGCAAATGGACAGCATCTTCGGGTTTAGAGAGGAGGGCGGCTGTGAATTTGGCGCAGTGGGGGCACCATGGAGGAGGGGCTGAGGTTTCGCGGCTCGGGAGAAGGGAGCTTTCGGGGAGAAGGTGATTTTGTGCCCTCGAGGTAAGAATGGGAATTGGGAGGGGGAACCATGTCTTACTGACGCATTTGTCTGAAATGTGGGGGAGTTATAGTTCTACCCATGCCTTTAGGCTTCTCGACTTGGGTCTGTGTAATGAGGGTCGGGGATAGTAGAGTAACTTTGCTTCTCCCAAATAGTGGGCGCGAGCCACTTCGAGCGAGGAGGGCGTGTTTTGAAATATATTGGGCGTGAGCGATTTCGGGCGAGGAGGGTTTGTTTTGAAATATAGTGGGCACGAGCGATTTTGGGCGAGGAGGGCGTCTTTTGAAATATAGTGGGCGCGAGCGATTTGGGGCGAGGAGAGCCTGTTTTGAAATAGTGGGCGCGAGCTATTTCGGGCGAGGAGAGGGTGTTTTGCCGACCATGGTTTATGAATTATTCGGCACATGTCATTTCGGCCGAGGAGAAGTCACGCTTGGATGAAGTTACGAACCTACCCTCTATGTACAACAGGCCAATTTATGTGTGTCCCACATAGGCTGGTAATTTCGCGTCTCCCATTTATTTGCTTGGGCAAATTCCACTGAGCAGAGGGTGTTTAATGGTTCGTTCAAATTTTGGGAGAACGAGCATCCACATCTACCTTACCAAGTCGATTCAAATCAAATTTTGAAATATTAGCTTGCCACTTCTTTTTTAGATGGAGAGATGATGCTCAGGAGTAATGTGTTTTTACGTGCTCATTTCTAGCGATTTACTGTATGACAAATAGTTGACCCACTCAAAAAAACGGGAATCAAACCCAAAATGAAATATCTCGATTCAATGAAATAGCTCGTTCACTAGGTGAAAAGAGTGAACTAAATCCAAAATTAAACACCTCAATCGAGTAGCATGTTGTATAGTGTTATAGTACTCCATGAACATGTTGAGAGTCAAATTAATGAACTTGTTTGATATACGCATATCTCCGTTCATGTGTGGATTGTGGACAACATGTTATCCAATTTAAATATTTGAATGCAAGTTTATATTGAAACATGGTTTATATTAGTCTTTGATTCATAAAACGCGAACACCCTCTCCCGGATTCTTGCTCTTTCTCTCTCTCTCTCTCATAGACAATCTTCAATTATGTCGCACTCATCCAACACACAAACCTTGTTGGTCCCTCTCCCTCTCTCTCCGTCTCTCTTCGTCTCTATCCGTCTCTCCCTCTCTCTCTCTCTCTCTTTGTGTGTGTGTGTGTGTGGGGGGGGTCTTTCTAGTTCGCATACATATATACTCCATTCATAGGTCTCTCTCGCACACTATGTATGATTCTCTAGTCCAAGCTAAATATCTTGGGTGCACTCATCATACGCACACAAATTCCTTGGCTAGTTGCCCGTAACTCTCTCACGCACCACTCTGTCATGTCGGAGCTCTTCCCTCTCTCTCAAACTCTCCATCTACCTGGGTCACACATACACATGCATATCTCACTCGCACTTGATAGACCCATCAAAAACTTTATCTCTCTCCCTCGTTCTCTCTCCATCTCACACGCACACACACACAATCTCATGCCTAGCCAAGTATGATGGTCTCTCACTCAAATGTAGGCACACGCAGTCCCCCCTGTATGTATATGACTAGCTAATCTTAGTCTCCATCACAAACATGTGCATGGTCTATCTCGATTTGTCTCGGGGCATCTTTCTATCTCGCACGTGCCTCCCTCGATCTCCCACCCATATAAGTCCCCTCACGATCTCAAGGGGATATCTCTATCACAAACACACCCTCTCTCCCTCCCCATGCGTCCATGTTCTCCATGTGTCCCTCTCGACCTTTGTTCCTTGTTGGCCAGACCTCTTTTGGACATGTGCTATACGGGTGTCTCTCTCCATTGCAAACAATCACGCACTATCTATCGTCGTGTATCTCCTCACTTCGCTTTTCTATCTCGGAGATGCATGCATGATATGTTTGCATAAGAAACGAAAAAACAAACACTCTCTCCAATTTATCGTTTGTTGTCCCTTTCTGTTTCACACACATACTCTTTTTGCACACTCACCGATTCTCCTTCACACGCACTTGATCTCTCTCGACTTAGGCACTCTCTTCGGTTCATAGCATATAGATTTATTGAAAAATCAAACATCACAAAGTTTGACCATGTACGTGGAGAAAAACATTTACATCTAGAATGTCAAACATATACCATTAGATTCATCGTGAGATGTAGTTTCATATGATGTATCTTTGGTATTGTAGATATAAGTAACATTTAAATAAACCTAATAAATGTTCCAAAAGTTCGACTTTTAAAAAAATTTACATGCACTGCATTATCGAGCGGATGGAATATCTCTTTCCCCCTCTCAGCTATCTGACGCACCACTCAGCCTTATTGGGGCTCCTCTATCTCTCTCAAACTTTATATCTCCCTGGCTCACACATACACATGTCTCGCTCGCGCTACATATAGACCCATCCAACACTCTCCGCCCTTGTTCTCTCTCTATGTGACACGCACTCCCCTAAGTACCATAATCCCTCACTCCATCTTAGGCGCATGCACTCCCCCCCTAAGTATGATTATCTCTCACTAGCCATCAGGAACACACATATTGTCTCCTTCCATCCATATGTCTATCTCGATATCTCTCGGGGTATCTTCTAACCCGCACACACCTTGTCACTCAATCTCCCACCCATGTAGTCCCATCAGGATCTCCAAGGGATCTCTCTATCACAAACATACACTCTCTCCTCCCCATGTCTGCATTTTCTCCGTACGTCTCTCTCGACCTCTCTCCCTTGCTTGTCAGACCCCTGTTGGCCACGTGCTAGGGGTCTTTCTCTCTCGGTTGCAGACATCCACACACTATCTCCTCACCTTGCTTCCCTTGTCGAAGATGCATGTGTGATATGTTTGCATAAGACACACACCCATTTTCTCTACTTTTATCATGTGTCGTCAATGTGTCTTTCACACACGCACACGCACTTTTTTCACTCACTCTTTCTATTTCACACACACACTCTCTCACACTCTCTCTCTAGTTAGGGACTCTCTCACGTCCATAAGCATATGGATGTTTTGAAAAGTCAAACCTCAGAAAAGTTTGACCAGGTATATGTGTAGAAAAACATTTACATCTGGAACGATAATTAGATTCATCACAACATGTACTTACTTCATACTATCATTTATCTTTGGTATTGTAGATATAAGTAATTTCTTTATAAACATGGTCAAAGTTTCAAAAGTTTGACTTTAAAAAATGTTGGCACTACATTATCGAATGGAGGGAGTAGCTCTTTCTCTCTCTGCTATCTCTCACGGGCCTCCCCTCTCACTCGAACTCTCTATACCGACGGATTATACGCTCACCGTGTCAGCATATAGCTCCGTATATTGTTTAGTTGACCGGTCAACCAGTCCACATGCTGCCTTGTCAGCTCGTGTTCTCTATCTTCATGTGCTGGCCCATGTGGCAGTGGGTGAAAATAAGTAAACTAGAGGCCTATCTGACATGCGGTGAAGTAGACAAAGTTGAAACCACTCAGGGTAGCACCCCGCACGCTGGTAAATTGAGGGCGCATTGAGGACATACTTCTGCCGCGTGAAGGACACACTCGCGCACAATTCACCAGCGCATGGCGGCATGCGCAGAAGGACGCGCTCGCACACACCCAGCAGGCCAGCACACAACATTAGACCAGCACACGTGTACACCAGCGTCGCTGCCGGTTGAGATGGACGGTGAGACAGCCAACAAGCGGAGGTGGCTCGAGCCAAAACCGCATCCGGCAAGCTTGTTGGTGCACTCATAGGACTTGTGGCCTCGGCCTCCGCATGTGAAGCATTTGAAGGAATTTGCATTGACGGTCTCATTGGTGGGGGTCGATGATGATGAAGCTCTCGGCTTGAAGTTGCTTGTAGTAGGAGGATGACTTGTAGTTGACGAAGCTTTCTTGTGACTCGACTTGTCGACGTTGCTTGTAGAAGGTTTGGTAGACGGTGTTGGAGTCATTGAAGCTTGGGTGTTGGAGAAGCCGAAGGACTTGGATGAGAACTTGGAATGCTTGAAATCGTCTTGCACTTGACGCCCCGCTTTGGTAGCTTGATGCAGTAGCTCGATGAGGTTCGAGTATGGTTGGAAGTCGGCGATCTTCTTGATAAGATGGTTGAGTCCATTCAAGAAACGTGCCATTGTTTGATCATCATCTTCCATGATGTTGGCTCATATCATGGCAATCTCCATCTCCTTGTAGTACTCTTCAATGCTCTTGGTTCCTTGCTTGAGTAGTTAAAGGTTCTTGAAGGGGGTCGCGGTTATAGTAGGTAGGCACAAAGTGTGCTCTCATGACATCCTTTATTTGCACCCAAGTAGTGATGGGTGGTTCACCTCTTGCCTCTCGACGCTCGATAACTTGTTCCCACCAAATGAGGACATAGTCTTGGAACTCAAGGGATGCCACTGTGATTTTCTTCTCTTCTTCAAAGTTGTGCAAACGGAAGATTTTGTCGACCTTCAATGCCCATGAAAGGTACTCTTCAGGAACCTTGCTTTCGTTGAACTTGGGCATGGTGAACTTGAGCTTGCCGTAGCGTTGCCCTTCATTGTGTTGGGGTCAGGGATGATGACGCCCATGTTGTTGATGATTGTCAAACTCGTGTTGCTCTTGGTGTGGAGGATTTCCATTGTCTACATGCCCTTGATGAACTTGATGTTCTTGGCGAGCTTGTGGAGGATCTTGTCGAGCTCGAGGAGGAACGTGAGGAACTTGACAGTGCACGTGAGCTTGGAATCTTCTTTCTTGAATTTCTTCATGAAGTTCTTCTTCTTGTTCATGAGCTTGTCAGCCTCGGTTGGCTACGTCTCGAGTAGAATCTCGGAGGGCTTGTTGCACCGCAAGTGCTTGAGTTTCACGGAGTTTTTGTTCTTGGCATTGTGCCTCGGCATCTTGTGCATCTTGGTGTAGACGCGCTCGCTCTTCCTCTTCATGTTGGCATTGTCGTTGCCGTTCTCGTGGTAGTGCAAAAGCCTCTTGGGTTTTACATTGTCGGTGCTCTTGAGAGTCGATGCCACATAGAGGATTGAGGCTTGCTTGACGATCATTGTGCGCGGCACGACAAAGAGTCTTCGATGTCGGTGTACTTCAGCCGGAGAGGGTGAAGTTGGAGTGTCAACTTGAGCGGGTCCTTCTTGAAGAGGACGAAGTGGAAGAAGAGCGGTTGAGCAACAAAGCCCGAATCTCGTCCATCCTTGACACATTCTCTTGCTTGTGATCGTCGAGCTTGTGGTCGAAGTAGTCCCTTGTACGTTGCTCGGAGAGTCGCAAGTCGGCGGCGAGGTTGTCGATGCATTCACTCATTGCTTGTTGCTCTTGATGCAAATCACGTTGTGCACCAAAGAGGTGGATCTTGGTGACGTGGACTTCATGTCGTCGTCGTGCTCAATGAAGTGTGGGTTGGTAGAAGTACTTGTCCTATCCATCATTCCAAAAAAAATGTGAGTGGTAGGGAGAGAAGAACGTATACCAAATGTACCTTGACCGAAGTTGAAAGTGGATCAATGATCACTCCAATGTGGACAATGAAATAGCACAATTGGTACCAATTCTTGTCGGTTTCTCGTAGCTACACAACTAAAAGCTTATGGTGGAGCTTGGTTAGGATGGTGGCACAAAATTTGACGCAATTGTAAGTGAGCTTCAATAATGTTGGAAAATATTCGCAAGATTGCAATGCAACAGGTAGACCAAGCAATGTAATGTACACGGAAACACACACGCAAAAAGATAAGTGGGGTTGGGCAACCAAGGATGAGCCAAAATGTGGAATCCACAAAAATGCTCTTGTTGCACAACACTAGAGAGACGCTAGCACAATTGCACAATAGGCAGATAAAAGGCTTCTGCACAACCTACTAAGAAAAAATGCAATGACTTCTATCGCAAGTATGTTCTATGCAAGGTGTTTCTATGATATGATCCAAGATGATCGAGTATGAAAATCTTAATGTTGTATGATGCTATGGTTCTTTCTTAAAAGCTCTTTGCGTATCTTTCCCTTTTGCTTAAAAGCTTGTTTGTCTCTATGTTGTTTGAGCTCTTTTCTCATGCAGTGCTTGACGAACCAAGATAGCAATTGTGTATGCGATGACAACCTTGTGACACAAGAGATGATACCAAGATATGTAACAATGATGTATGTATGCTATGGGAAGTATGATCACTAATGTGCACAAGTCTCGTTGCCGGCAATACTCAAAGGCTAGTCTCGATGGGTAATCAACGCAAAGGAGTAAGGCTAAGATGTCTATCAATGAAATGGCAAGAGTGATATGTCAAATACCAAGGTGAGGTTACCGTTTCTTGTGGACGGTAAAGTGTCAAAATAGTGGCACGAGTACCAAGATTTAGTCGAGGTGGTCGTTGTTGATGACGCGTCCATGGCGAAGATGAGTGGCGGTGATGTTGATGACGAACCGTACCTAAATAGACGAAACACAAGTAGGACACAGTACCGCAACTCAAATCCTCAAAGCAAAATTGGACTAAAATTGTCAGAGATGGAGTTGGTAAGCAATGGTGGTGGTATGTGGTATATGGTGGTGCTATGCGGAAGTGGTGGAGGTATGCGGAAGTATATGTGGGCACCGGAACAAAATTTGGTGACAAATGGGCGGAAAACGGGCGGTGGAGAGGAAGTGGTGCTGCCAGGGGCCGGATGTCCGGGCCTGATGGCCGGATGTCCGGGCTCTGGATCCGGGAATGAATTCGAAGATCTTCGCGAGGAGAGGTCAACTCCGGGCAAAATTCGGAGAAATTATTGTGGAAAAGTGGATGGAAAGCTAGATCTACCTGCAACATACGAAATCCGCAGATCAAATCCAACAAAACTTCATGACACCAACAAATCACAAAAAAAATTGGCAGGTATTTTTGTGGGGAATTTTCGAATTTAGGACGAAATGAACAAAATTAGGCTAGAAAACACAACGGGGAGGCTCCGAAATCGTGATCAACTTGGCTCATGATACCAAGATGATGTAGGGTGTAACCCTAATCGGCCGATCTTTCATGAAAGGAGCGGATCCCGCGAAGAACACGAAGAACAAGAGGATGGGAATGAGGGAAAACATGGGCTAAACACAAGAGGAAACACTAAACTAACACGAATAAGTCACACATGTGCTAGATCATCGAGTACATTATGAAAGATACACGACCCGCGGACAACTAAGGACGATACAAGGCTAGCCGGTCTTCTCTGTTAGGAGGTCTTGAGTTCTTCCCTAAAAGGGGCCTTGAATCCGCTTGGGGGATCTTCTCCGGTGGAGGCTCGAATCTCCGAGGAGAAGGTAACCAAGTGGATGAGCAAAGCTCTCAAACGAAATATGAGCTAATCCTTTGCTAACCCTAGAAAGTAGGACGAGGAGGAGTATATATAGTCTAGGGGGAGAGGGGGTACATGGGCCTCGGCCCTTCATTGTGCACAGATAGGGGAGGCCGGACGTCCGGGCGTCGGGCAGGATGTCCGGGCTTTCACGTGAGGCCGGATGTCCGGGCTGGATCGGCTAGTTAGTTGCTCTCGGGTTCGGAGGGGTCCAGATTTCCGGGATGGGGTCTGAATATCCGGGGGCTCGGGAAGGGCTGGATGTCCGGGCTTGCGAGGCCGGATGTCCGGGGCCTGTAGCTTCTGGCGGCTGAGCGGCTGTGGTGGGAGAAGCTCCAAGGGCCGGACGTCTTGGGTCGTGGCCGGAAGTCCGGAGCCTGGGAGGTTACTTGACTCCTTCCATTGGTTCCCTTCATTCGTAAACTTGGGGACTTGTACATCTTCATGTGCATCTTCGGGGGGGGGGGGGTCCTCTTGGTACCTAATCATGCACAACAACTTGGACTTAGGTAGTAGCCATGTCTCATCCATAGAAAGTGGAATTTCGGAGAGGATTGGGTTCACCTTATCTTCGATATCCTTGGCTCGGGCTCTTGTCATTGGTCCAAGTGGTGTCGTCGGAGGTGTAGGTGCGTCCATGGGGATGATCGTGGGATGCTCCGCATTAAGTGTAGTGCTCAAAATTGCATCTATGCACTACACCGAAAGAAATGTTTTTAGTATTTTTTCTCACGTGATCACCTTCATTGTTTTTTTGTTGTACTACTATAGTAGCCTAGGCTAGTCATAGTGGAAAGTAACTTAGACTAGTAACTCTATGGTTACCCTAAGAGGAAGTACTACCTCCGTCCTGTTTACTCTTCCTATTTTGTATTATCAAAATTTGACCATAGATTTAACTGACAAAATGTTAATGCATGTCACTAAAAATTATATCGTTGGATTCGTATTTGAACATAATTTCAAATGGTACAATTTTTGGTGACATGCATTGGCATTTTCTTAGGCAAATCTATGGTCAAACTTTACACTAAATACGAGATAGTACAAAAGTGGGCTATGACGGCCCTCCACTATGTAGGCCAAAACACGTGCCAAATTCACTTGTGATGCATTTAGCATCGGAGCCCCTTCATTGCTCACCTGGTGCCCCAATCTGGATCACCTACTTTGCTCCGATGCCAAATTAACTCACGGAATGAAAAAACACTTGCGTGGGAGAGAGAGAGGACTGAGGCAATAAAATACACTTGTTTGGGAGAGGGAGAGGATGGTGTAGTTGGTTTGATTGATTTGTTTATACATGTGGGTCTGTGTGCACAGCGGTGCCAACTCTCTTACATCACAAGAGCATTGCCAACATATTTTGATTTGACATCGATGCATATTATGTGGCATACTTTTGAGAAATATGGCATCGGCCACATAGTGGAAGGCAACAAATGCCCAAGCTCTTCACATGCTCCTAGGTAAATGAGAGGAAAGAGAAAGAGAGAGAGAGAGAGAGAGAGAGAGAGAGTGAAAAAATATCACTAGCCACCAACCCTATTGTATGAGCGAATAATATTGGTACCTCTTGATGACATGGCAATCTTATACAGCCATCTGCTCTAATATGTTCTCTTCTTTTGCAGATAAAAAAAGACCCGAAAGTGAAAAATGTGCTCCACTATAACAATCTCATCGACTGCCTTGATCTCCATCTTACAGAAATTGATTTGATCGACTACCGAGGCAGCACATCTCGGATTAAATTGGCCAGGTTCTTTGTTCTAGAGGCTACTGTGCTCAAGGTAATGAGGTTTGGCGTTCTCTGGCGCAACAATGAATGGTGTGCTGATCACCGCAAGCCTCTAAGCCTAAATGACAAAGTCTTTGCAGAAGCTGAATTTTTTTTGAAACATCACGTGGCCAGAGACTCGAAAATTTATTTGCCCATTAGTGACTTGTTAGGGCGGTGGATTTTAGTTTGTACGATAATGCTGCATCCACCTAAAGTAACAAAAGTTCTTATGTAAACTTCCTAGTAATTCCATCTTGGTACATGCAGCATTACTCCTAACATTTGTAATATCAGTTTGAAACTTGTAATATTGTCATTCCCTATTCCTGCGTTTTCAAAAACCTGCAAATCAAAGAGGTCCTGAGTTGGTGATGATGTTGTGCCTGCCATCTTTCACCAATAGCCATCGGATCTAGATCTGACGTATACAAACCAAACTTCTCCAGTTTTGCAAAAATATGCCTGCACTTGTTCCCTATTTACAAACAACTCCTTGTCTCTCACAATTAGCCTTATCTCCTCCCCACCGCATCTAGAAGGCCATGAAAAAACTGGCACGATTGCCGCTGCCGGCACCGTCCACCCCCAATATTGCTATTCCGTGCAATGCCTAGGCATCTACGCATAGGAAATTATGCCGAACATGACTAGTTGTAAGCAGGCTAGCTCTACAGCCATGATGATAGTGACTGCAGACGGTGAGGCTGACTATGGTATGCCGAACACGGCGTCTATACTCAGGTGTCATCTCCAGCGTAGGGTCTTGTCACTTCACTGTGGGGAGCAGCATGTAATATTTGATCAACATGTAGTACAATGCTACTAGTACATTGGTAGTACTACTACTAGTACTAGCACCACCGTCTGGATTTAGTAGTACTACAACGTCCATCTGGATTTAGTATTTGACTAGCAATATCTAGTAATGCATGTCACAAAAATGTACTACTCCCTCTGTAAATAAATACATGGTGTATTGTTTTATTCCTATCGGTGAGAGAACTTAATGTCTTTTTGCTAATTAATAGGATTACATGCAATGAACTAACCACTCCATGTCATGTTTGGTACTCTCAAGCCATTGAAAGCATGCATAGCCCACATCTCCCATTGGCTGATATGTCACGAAATAAGAAATGAGGAGGGAGTTAATGTACCATGCCTAAGTGCTTTGGGATTACACAACATTTTTGGTCACATGCATTAACATTTCATTAGTTAAATCAAAGGTCAAAACTTGGCGCAAAATGCAAAGGGGACCAATAAACCATTAAGCATCAAAGTTCTTTCGTTTGGCCCCAACTAGAGGTCCGATGAGATGACTATACTCCATCGGCACAGAGGGGGACGCAGCTTCATTAACTTACTGCACCTGCCTTTGGTTGTATGATACGTGGGCCCAACAGGTGGCTGGCCCGCCTGTCATACAGCCAAAGGCAGGTGCCGTAGAGGGCTGAGGAGTAGATGGCGAACACGCACGTGAATTCAACGCAGTCTGCACTTCTCATATAAAGGCTCCCCGCCAGTCCAATCTATGAAATCCTACGCACCTACGCACCGTAACCAAGGGCAAGAGTGATCACACCAATCGCAAGATTAGTTGACTAGAAGGTAGACCCATGGACGCGATGAGCGTGAGCATCAGCCGGCTGTGCCAGATGGTCCACGAGGTCGGCCTGCGGCCCGGCAGTGAGGAACGTCTCCAGGTCGTGCATGAGGCCACCAGGGTGAGAGGCCGCTCGGACGACAGCTTTGTCTCCTTGTTCGACAAGGTCCTTGTCGGCTTCCTCGACAAGTTCACTGTCATCAAGAAGCTCGCGGACGACCTTGACGTACGCCTCCAGCCCATGTGCCCAGGCTCTGCGATGTCCGCCACCCTCAATGGCCTCTAAGGTGACAACATCTTCGACGCACTGGTGGCCCTGCGACTGCCCGCCGTCGTGTTGGAGAATGTCCACCTTGAGGTCGTGCTCGGCGCACAGCGCCTGGTGCAGCAAGACACCGTCGACATAATCACCCACGTCTACGCGCAAATCCTCGACAAGGACTACTACGTGCCAGAGGAGGATGATAGGTCGCTGGCCTTCTTGACCCGCAGGGCAACCTTGGACGGCATTGTTCAGAAGCACGTTGAGCTCGCCGCCAACGCCGCTGCTCCTCACACGTCGGTTGGTGACCCGACGCACTAGGGCGTGAGGATATCGTGGATGGATCCGTATGTATCTTTATCTTTCCATCAAATCCATGTAGAAGTATATGGTACTACTAGTAATTAACTTACCTTTCGCATCAACTTCATAATTTTTGCACGTACTCCATGCATGAACCGCGCCAGAACCTAACTTCTCATTACTCTAGGGAAAATTGTTATTTCTATCTATCGGTCGCGCCATGGAGCAGAACCAAATTTTACAAGTTAGAAGTTCAAAAGGAAAAGCTTGTCGTGTTCACGTCGCACCCGCTGCCCACATGGTTGGTCCGGCATGCCGCTCAAGGGGGAATGCGTGATGTGTTGCATTTTCACTTACAAGTGGGACTGTAGTTGATAAAACCGACTATCGACAAACCTCCACCCCACCCAGTGCGTGATGGTTGAGAAAACAGGAGGGAGAAGAGATGGTTATAGCACAGACTCCAAGAAAATTGGTTTTTGATGGGACTCATGTGGGTGACATGTGTCGTACTGTTAGACGTGAATGCTAGTTATGGCCCATGCCACCCCACTATATCGAGGTGCTGGTTACATACAACAAATTTCCTGGAGTCCGTGCTCAGCCCTCCTCTATCTCTCTACTCAGCCAACCAACAGATGCGTGGAGCCCATCGTCTGTTTGCTCACATGCGGTCCCACATGTCAGTGAAAATGCAAGAGGACCCAACGAACCTTCACATATTTCACCTCGACGTGCTGGTGATGAAAAACAAATCCAATAAAGATCTTTGGTGGCCGCTTTTGGAGTTACTCAAGAGTAGTAAGATTCTACTTATAGTTTAACCCAAGATGCACATCACGTGGCTTCAACTAGCACTCCATTTTCTTGCATGACACGACAAGGATGCTGGATGTCCCACGTGTCGGCAAAAGGAGGCATACCGGAGTAGGAAACACGGCAAGCCCTGTGTGTACATCATACTACGTACAAGCACACCTCACACAGTCACGCTATCACCATATTTCTCGGCCTCCATGTGACACCTAACTATTGGTTGGCTCTATGTGATGTGGCAACTTAATACTACTACAGATGTTGGCTATACTACTACGGCACTAACAATCCAAGAAGTGAGTTGAAAACCATTTATAAATTGAGTTTATGACATGCATATGCAAATGTACCATTCATTACATACAACAAGTCATCAACACACAATGACAACGAGGATACATGTTGGATTATAGATTAGTTCCAACAAAACATTCTAGTAAATACTAAAGTTTTCATCACACAACAAATAACAAGCAATGAAATGAACTTCATCTCAACCACTCCTCGGCGTTGGAAACGCTTGCGTTGAACCAGAAGAGTTTGTATCGGAAGGGCCAGCTACTTTCAATCTCGAGACCAACGCAGGACTGATCATCTAGGCTAAAGAGGCCTATTTCATGACCCATATTGTGATAGCGATGGTAGGGAAGCATCGCAATGTCCGAGGTATAGATACAGTTGCTTCTCATAAATGGTAGTAATGTTGTGTCAATAGCAGCTGGATTGCCTTTCATCATGATTGGATAGTTTTGTCCAAGGAAGAGCGAGTTTCCTCCAAGAGTATCAATACTAAACAAGGGACAAGGTGTTGGCGCTAGCATAGTAGTATCCTGCAACGATGTTGGAATAGGCTCGGAGAGTGCGACCATGGGAGACTGATATGTCTCCAACGTATCTATAATTTTTGATTGCTCCATGCTATTATATTATCTATTTTGGATGTTAACGGGCTTTATTTTACACTTTTATATCATTTTTTCGGACTAACCTATTAACCGGAGGCCCAACCCAAATTGCTGTTTTTTTTGCCTATTTCAGTGTTTCACAGAAAAGGAATATCAAACGAAGTCCAAACGGAATGAAACCTTTGGGAACGTGATTTTCTCAACAAACATGATCCAGGAGACTTGGAGTGGGCGTCAAGAAACAATCGAGGAAGCCACGACGCAGGGGGCGCGCCTACCCTCCTGGGCGCGCCCTCCACCCTCGTGGGCCCCTTGTTGCTCCATCGACCTACTTCTTCCTCCTATATATGTATCCACATACCCCCAACATCCAGGAGCACCACGAAAACCTAATTCCACCGCCGCAACCCTCTGTACCCGAGAGATCCCATCTTGGGGCCTTTTCCGGAGCTCCACCGGAGGGGGGCATTGATCACGGAGGGCCTCTACATCAACTCCATGGCCTCTCTGGTGATGTGTGAGTAGTTTACTTTAGACCTACGGGTCCATAGTTATTAGCTAGATGGATTCTTCTCTCTCTTTGGATCTCAATACAAAGTTCTCCTCGATCTTCTTGGAGATCTATTCGATGCAATATTCTTTTGCGGTGTGTTTGTTGAGATCTGATGAATTGTGGGTTTATGATCAAGTTTATCTATGAACAATATTTGAATCTCCTCTGAATTCTTTTATGTATGATTAGTTTATCTTTGCAAGTCTCTTCGAATTATCAGTTTGGTTTGGCCTACTAGATTGATCTTTCTTGCAATGGGAGAAGTGCTTAGCTTTGGGTTAAATCTTGCGGTGTCCTTTCCCAGTGATAGCAGGGGCAGCAAGGCACGTACTGAATTGTTGCCATCGAGGATAAAAAGATGGGGTTTATATCATATTGCATGAGTTTATCCCTCTACATCATGTCATCTTACTTAAAGCATTACTCTGTTCTTATGAAATTAATACTCTAGATGCATGCTGGATAGCTGTCGATGTGTGGAGTAATAGTAGTAGATGCAGAATCGTTTTGGTCTACTTGTCGCGGACGTGATGCCTATATACATGATCATCCTAGATATTCTCATAACTATGCTCAATTCTATCAATTGCTCGATAGTAATTCGTTTACCCACTGTAATACTTATGCTCTTGAGAGAAGCCACTAGTGAAACCTATGTTCCCCGGGTCTATCTTCCATCATATTAATCTTTCAACACTTAGTTATTTATATTGTCATTTATTTTACTTTGCATCTTTATTTCTGTTTATCATAAAAATACCAAAAATATTATCTTATCATATCTATCACATCTCACTATCGTAAGTGACCATGAAGGGATTGACAACCCCTTTATCACGTTGGTTGCGAGGTTCTTATTTGTTTGTGTAGGTGCGTGGGACTCGAGCGTGATCTCCTACTCGATTGATACCTTCTCAAAAACTGAAGGAAATACTTACGCTACTTTACTACATCACCCTTTCCTCTTCAAGGGAAAACCAACGCAGTGCTCAAGAGGTAGCAAGAAGGATTTCTGGTGCCGTTGCCGGGGACGTTCGTGCCAAGTCAAGTCAAGATTTGACTCCTGACAATGAGTCACTTCTGGCACCATTTCCGGGGAGTCTATGCACAAGTCAATACATACCAAGTACCCTTCACAAACTCTTATCCCTCGCATTACATTATTTGACATTTGCCTCTTGTTTTGCTCTTCCCCACTTCAACCTTGCCGTTTTATTCGCCCTCTGTTTTCCGTTCGTCACTTTCTTGCTTTCCTTGTCATTACGGCTAGTCCTCTATCTTCTCCGTTGCCTCCCGAGAATGAAGTTCTTAATTTTAAGGAAAGGGAGGGGGAAAATCTAAAAGACGCTTGGTATATAATTTGCAATGCTCAAAATAGATCTACCAGGAAGCAATCTACTTCCATTCTTCTCTGCCATTTTTATGTAGGCGCTACTCCTTGGTAGAGATATATTCTTGATACCATTACTGGAGGGAATTTCTTGGGTAGCCACACTTTTGAATCTTATAATGCTATGATAGATTTGTTTCGCTCACCACCTCTTTTGGTTAATGGAACTATGTTAACTTTGGAACATGTGATGCAAAGGCTTGAAATTATTGAGAATAAAGTTGCTACTGTAGAGTTGATTGAGAATTTGGATAAAAAGATCCACAACCAAATTAGCCATTATGGATCTAAGGTGGTTGTTACTCTCAAAAGTTTTAAGGAAAAATAACCCATAATTAATGAAAGAATAGATCAAGATTCTACTAGAATCGATAAACTTGAGGGAATTATCACCAACTTGGGGTCTGCTTTTTCTTCCGTTAAAAATACTCCAAATCCTCCTACCAAAATTTCCAAGCTTGTTTATGTTCCTAAAAATAAGGGTGAATCCTCTCGTAAGGAAACTTGGGATTTAAAATCAATAAGTGTTCATCCCAATCTTTTTGCTATCATTAAGGAACCGTTTGCTACAGATGACTTTATTGATTTGTGCCTAGGAGTTTGATAATTAATAAAAAGAAAGAAACTCCTAGAGGTTATAAGTGTCTTATTTAATAATAGCCTACCAAAGATGGCAATACCTAGATCTATCCTTGCTTTTATGCCTAGCTAGGGGCGTTAAACGATAACGCTTGTTGGGAGGCAACCCAATTTTATTTTTATACCTTGCTTTTTGCTCCTGTTTAGTACTAATAATTTATCTAGCCTCTGTTTTGGTTGAGTTTTTTGTGTTTAATTAGTGCTTGTGCCAAGTAGAACCGTTGGGAAGAATTGGGGGAAGTCTTTTTGATCTTGCTGTAAAAAACAGAAACTTTAACGCTCACGAGAATTGCTGCCATTTTTAATTGGAAAGTGATATTTAATTAATTATTTTTGAAGATGATTAATAGATAAATTCCTCACGTCCATAAATGTATTTTAGAATTTTTGGGGTTCCAGAAGTTTGCGTTAGCTACAGATTACTACAGACTATTCTGTTTTTGACAGATTCTGTTTTTCGTGTGTTGTTTGCTTATTTTGATGAAACTATGGCTAGTAAAAGAGTTTATAAACCATAGAGAAGTTGGAATACAGTAGGTTTAACACCAATATAAATAAAGATTGAGTTCATTACAGTACCTTGAAGTGGTGTTTTGTTTTCTTTCGCTAACGGAGCTCACAAGATTTTCTATTTTGAGTTATGTGTTGTGAAGTTTTCTAGTTTTGGGTAAAGATTTGATGGATTATGGAACAAGGAGTGGCAAGAGACTAAGCTTGGGGATGCCCATGGCACCCCAAGGTAAAATTCAAGGACACTAAAAAGCCTAAGCTTGGGGATCCCCCGGTAGGCATCCCCTCTTTTGTCTTTGTCTATCGGTAACTTTACTTGGAGCTATATTTTTATTCACCACATGATATGTGTGTTGCTTGGAGCGTCTTGTATGATCTGAGTATTTGCTTTTTAGTTTAACACAATCATCCTTTCTGTACACACCTTTTGAGAGAGACTCACATGATTTGAAATTTATTAGAATACTCTATGTGCTTCACTTATATCTTTTGAGCTATATAGTTTTTGCTCTAGTTCTTCACTTATGTCTTTTAGAGCACGGTGGTGGTTTTATTTTATAGAAATAGTTGATCTCTCATTCTTCACTTATATTATTTTTAGAGTCCTTTAGAACAACATGGAAATTTGATTTAATATAAAAACTTTCATAGAGGTGCATTGAATACTATGAGAAGTTTGATACTTGATAATTGTTTTGACCTGTGGAGATGGTGATATTAGAGTCATGCTAGTTGAGTAGTTGTGAATTTGTGAAATACATGTGTTGAAGTTTTTGATTCCCGTAGCATGCACGTATGGTGTGTCGGTGTACAAAAAGAGGGGCACACTTTTTGTACCCCTATAACTGTGCACGGGCAGTGTGAGCCACGGGCACCACCACACCAAGCAAGGCAAGGGAGGTGAGCCAGGGTAAGACCGAAGCTCAAGAGAACTAGAACGACGCTAAGGCCAAGACCACGAAGAGAAAAGGGGACGAAGCGGACTCCCCGGGCAAGATCCTTGCCGGGAGACAGTTCTAGCAGCCCCGGCAAGACCCTTGCCGCGGTGACTCGTCCCGCGCCTGCGGAGCAAATCACCCTTGAGTCCACTGCCCCCAAAGGGCAAGGATTCAGAGAAATCCCCGTGGTGGCATGCAGATCTTTGTGAAGACATTCAAGATCAGATACGCACTAAGGAGACGACAACACTTGGCAGCCCTAGACAAGCGCCTTGCCGGGGATGACAGCAGGCGCCTCGGCAAGGCCCTTGCCGAGGACACCCACAGGGCCACCATCAGGCCCACGCCGACTAAACCTCCACCACCGCATGCATGCAGCTGCTGACCCAACTAGCTGGGCAGGCACCTGCATGGCGGCATGCAGATCTTCGTGAAGACCCACCATTACGCCACCTCAGCTGCCTGCCTACCTACATGGCATCTCAGGCATCGCTGGCCAGGGCGCGTGTCGACACAAGAAGAACCGGCGACGGACGAGACAGATCTCTCCCCCGTCCCCGATAAAGCAAGGACACCTAAGAAAGACACATTAAATGCGCCTTGTCATGTAATGCGAGGGATAACCTCGCATCACTGTACCCTTTCCACCTCCTATGTGCCACTCTGGCAACCCCTTTTTCTATAAAAGGAGGTTCGAGGCGACCAGAGGAAGGATTCGGCTTTTTGGAGCTCCTCACACCCCATAGCTAGCTCAAGAACACAGATATACAATCCACCAAAGCAGGAGTAGGGTTTTACGCATCCTCGCTGCCCGAACCTGGATAAACGAACCGTGTGCTATCTGTTTGATCCGCTCTTCTCACGACCCCGCGCCCCGCTAACAACAATAGGGATTCTTGTGATCCCATAGGTGTCATTCCCACCGACATCTTTGGCCCGCCAGGTAGGGGGCGCAGTTGTGAGAATTGGCTCTAGCAATCAGCCCAGCACTCCTTCGTCTTCACGGCTCTTGGAGAGGGAAGGAGGCCGGAAGATCAGCGCTCGAGCGACTACAAATAGAAGCTAAGTTACATTGGACCCCGGATATTTCCATTCTATTATATAAAGTTATTATCCTTGGAGCTGTCATTCTTTGTAAAAAAAGAAACCTGTATGCAAATGGGGCCTTCCCTGATCGGCAATGCCTTTGTTCTGTTTTGAGTCTGCTCAATAGTTCAAATGGCTGCGTTGAAAACGGTAGGGTAGCCTTCCGCAATTGGCAAGGCTCTCGACTCTGACTCGAGTCAAACTCGACAGTTCGAGCAGCTGCGTCAAAGGTGGTAAGGTGGCTCACCCGGCAGCACGCTCACCCAGTAGGCCAATGGGGACCCGTCCCCAAGACGCCGCCTTGGGTTTCCATGCCGGCAAGCTTACCCAGCTGGCGTAGGGTGGACGTACAAAGAGGCAACAAACAGGAAAATAGCATGCATAATCCCAAAAGTACTGCAAAGTTATAGTACATCACATCATTGCTGCGGTTCTAACTCAAGATGAAATTTGTCTTGGTCATGAACCTGCAGCGGCGGTGAAGAATGGGATGCCTAATCCCGGCGCTGGCCTTCCACCCTCTTGATTTTGTCGATGCTGCTGATGACGTGCTTGATGCGCTCCTTGAGCACCGTGAGGTCAGTACCATCCGGCAAGCTATCCATCGCGGCATCGAAGTCGAGGTCGGGATTCCAGTACGCCATCTTGGTGAGGACCTTGGTCATGACCCCCCGACAAAGTCGCCGGGCTTCCCCGGCCAACATGGCCGCTCGGTTGGAGTGAAGATAAGCCAAGGCTCCAAGGACGCCCTCGAAGAACTGGGCCAGCTTGGTGTTGACGGTCCCGCTGCGCTCAGGGGCGTACCTCATGTTTGGCATCCCCATGGTGGCCAACTGCGAGGTGACCCTGCCGGCGACGTCCTCAAGTCGGCTGATCCATCTGTTCTTGCCCGCAGCTGCTTCTCCTCCTCCAGACTCCTGGTCAAGGTCTCCTCCCGAGCCCTGCTCTCCGACAACATCTTCTCGAGATCCTCCAGCTTCAGCTTGACATCTCTGATGGAGTTTTGCGCTTCGGAGAGCTCCCCAGTCCTGCTGATGACCGCTCCTTGTGCCTCCGCCAAGGCGCTGTTGAGCGTGCTCTCTCGTTCGACAGCTTGAGGGCCTGCTCCTTCAGCTCGTCCCGCTCCACCTCCAACTCCCTTACTTTGCCGGCATGGGCCAAAGCCTGGGCATCGAGTGCCTCCTTGTGCCTCTGCTCCAGATCGCGAGTCGCCACGCAACAAGGGCCTCGAGCTCCTCATCCTTGCCACGGAGCGCTGCGGCAAGCTTCGCCTCATGCACGGTGAGGTCCTCTTCCTGGGAATCCAGTGCGGCTTGATGCTGGTTCCATACGGCCTCGGCCGCGGTAGCCAAGTTCGCCGCCTTTTCCTGGGCCTTCTCGATGTCAGCCATCTTCATGGTAAGCTCGACATTGCGCTTGGCCAATTCCTCCTGAAAGGCCCTCTGCTCCTCGCGAGTCTGGTGGAACCAGGTCTGCGTCTCAGCAATGCGCGCCTTGAAATCCACCTCCGCCTGGTCCACCGTTGTCGTCCTGGAATTAACCTTGTCCAGACGGACATGGTAGAGCGCCTGGAGTTCTCGGAAGTTGGCCCGCATAGCGCGGAAAAGCTGCTCTTCTGGAGAACCATCACCGCCAACGCCCGGCTCATCGACAACCTCGAGCCCGATGGCGGCAAGCACCTCACCGTCAAAGACTTCCCCTTCGGCGGGTGCTCGGGAACTTGACACCCCTGGGAGATGGACGAAAAGATCGTCGCCCACCTTCAGATATCTGCCAGGGCCCGAGGTTGAGGAGGAGGGAGGCTGATCATCAACCACCTCTTCCTCAGCAGTGGCCTTGCCGGCTTCCCCAGCAGGCCCACCATTGGCGCCCTCGGTAGAAGCCTCGCCGGTCGCCTTGGCGGCCCCCACAGCGGTGTCCTCGGCAGCATCCTTGGTGGCCAAGAAGTTTAGAGGGCTGAGGAAGGGGGATGGAGAAGCAACGACGGCGGGCGACGGTGGAAGCTTAGGAAGGAAGGAAGAGAGGAAACGGCGGCTCTGAGATTGGAAAAGGCACGAGGAAAGACGAGAAAGTGAGGAGCGCGCCCACGGTTATTCCTTTTTTATGGGGGAAAACACGGGCCGCCTCCTTTCACATTAACTGAGGTGTGACGCACGCCCGCGAGAACCAACCCCACGCATGCTGCCCACGTCACACACACCTCCCCACGCCGCGCCATGTGCGGGAGTCGTGGGAAGCGCCGTGCGCGAAGAACCTTACCGCGGTAAAAACCGCCTCGCCTGCCCGCGCATCGTTTTTGGGCCTAGCCCAACAACGCGTTGCGCTTATGTGTGGCCCAAGCCCGGGGGCTCCTGTCGGTGTACAAAAAGAGGGGTACACTTTTTGTACCCCTATAACTATGCACGGGCAGTCTGAGCCATGGGCACCACCACACCAAGCAAGGCAAGGGAGGTGTGCCAGGGTAAGACCGAAGCTCAAGAGAACTAGAACGACGCCAAGGCCAAGACCACGAAGAGCAAAGGGGAGGAAGCGGACTCCCCTGGTAAGATCCTTGCCGGGAGACAGTTCTAGTAGCCCCGGCAAGACCCTTCCCGCGGCGACTTGTCCCGCGCCTATGGAGAAAATCACCCTTGAGTCGACTGCCCCCAAAGGGCAAGGATTCGGAGACATCCCCGTGGCGACATGCAGATCTTTGTGAAGACATTCAAGATCAGATACGCACTAAGGAGACGACAACCCTTGGCGGGATCCCAGCCGAGGAAGACCACAAGGCCCCCGGCAAGCGCCTTGCCGGGGATGACAGCAGGCGCCTCGGCAAGACCCTTGGCCGGGGCCCCGGCAAGGCCCTTGACAAGGACACCTGCAGGGCCACCATCAAGCCCACGCCGACTAAACCTCCACCACCGCATGCATGCAGCTGCCGACCCAACCAGCTGGCCAGGCACCTGCGTGGCGGCATGCAGATCTTCATGAAGACCCACCATTGCGCCACCTCAGCTGCCTGCCTACCTACATGGCATCTCAGGCATCGCTGGCCAGGGCGCGTGTCGACACAAGAAGGACCGGCGACGGACGAGACATATCTCTCCCCCGTCCCCGATAAAGCAAGGACACCTAAGCAAGACGCATTAGATGCGCCTTGTCATGTAATGCGAGGGTTAACCTCGCATCACTGTACCCTTTCCACCTCCTGTGTGCCACTGTGGCAACCCCTTTTTCTATAGAAGGAGGCCCGAGGCGACCAGAGGAAGGATTCGGCTTTTTGGAGCTCCTCAAGCCCCATAGCTAGCTCAAGAACACAGATATACAATCCACCAAAGCAGGAGTAGGGTTTTACGCATCCTTGCGGCCTGAACCTGGATAAACGAACCGTGTGCTATCTGTTTGATCCGCTCTTCTCACGACCCCGCGCCCCGCTAACCAAAGTAGGGATTCTTGTGATCCCATAGGTGTCGTTCCCACCGACAGGTGAACCGTTATGTGATGAAGTCGGAGCATGATTTATTTATTGATTGTCTTCCTTATGAGTGGCGGTCGGGGACGAGCGATGGTCTATTCCAACCAATCTATCTCCCTAGGAGCATGCGCATAATACTTTTTTTCGATAACTAATAGATTTTTGCAATAAGTATGTGATTCTTTATGACTAATGTTGAGTACATGGATTATACGCACTCTCACCCTTCCACCATTGCTAGCCTCTCTAGTATCGCGCAACTTTTGCCGGTACCATAAACCCACCATATACCTTCCTCAAAACAGCCACCATACGTACCTATTATGGCATTTCCATAGCCATTCTGAGATATATTGCCTTGCAACTTTCCACCATTCCGTTATTATTACACGCTTCATCATTGTCATATTGCTTGCATGATCATGTAGTTGACATCGTATTTGTTGCAAAGCCATCGTTCACAATTCTTCATACATGTCACTCATGCATCATTGGACATCCCGGTACACCGCCGGAGGCATTCACATAGAGTCATATTTTGTTCTAAGTATCGAGTTGTAATTCTTGAGTTGTAAGTAAATAAAGTGTGATGATCATCATTATTAGAGCACTGTCCGAAGTGAGGAAAGGATGATGGAGACTTCGATTCCCCCATAAGTCGGGATGAGACCCCAGACGAAAAAAGAGAGAAAAGAGGCCAAAAAAAGAAGGCCCAAAAAAAGAGAGAAAAAGAGAGTAGGGACAATGCTACTATCCTTTTTCCACACTTGTGCTTCAAAGTAGCACCATGATCTTCATGATGGAGAGTCTCCTATGAGAAAAAGTGGGAATTTTTCATTATAGAACTTGGCTTGTATATTCCAATGATGGGCTTCCTCAAAATGCCCTAGGTCTTCATGAGCAAGCGAGTTGGAAGCACACCCACTTAGTTTCTTTTGTTGAGCTTTCATACACTTATAGCCCTAGTGCATCCGTTGCATGGTAATTCCTACTCACTCACATTGATATCTATTGATGGGCATCTCCATAGCCTGTTGATACGCCTAGTTGATGTGAGACTATCTTCTCCTTTTTTGTCTTCTCCACAACCACCATTCTATTCCACATATAGTGCTATGTCCACGGCTCACGCTCATACGTTACGTGAAGATTTAAAAAGTTTGAGAACATTAAAAGTATGAAACAATTGCTTGGCTTGTCATCGGGGTTGTGCATGATTTAAATATTTTGTGTGGTGAAGATAGAGCATAGCCAGACTATATGATTTTTTAGGGATAGCTTTCTTTGGCCATGTTATTTTGAGAAGACATGATTGCTTAGTTAGTATGCTTGAAGTATTATTATTTCCATGTCAATATTAAACTTTTATCTTGAATCTTTCGGATCTAAACATTCATGCCACAATAAATAAAAAATTACATTGAGAAATATGTTAGAAAGCATTCCACATCCAAAAATTCTTCTTTTATCATTTACCTACTCGAGGATGAGCAGGAATTAAGCTTGGGGATGCTTGATATGTCTCCAACGTATCTATAATTTTTGATTGCTCCATGCTATTATATTATCTATTTTGGATGTTAATGGGCTTTATTTTACACTTTTATATCATTTTTTGGGACTAACCTATTAACTGGAGGCCCAGCCCAAATTGCTGTTTTTTTGCCTATTTCAGTGTTTCGCAGAAAAGGAATATCAAACGAAGTCCAAACGGAATGAAACCTTCGGGAACATGATTTTCTCAACAAACGTGATCCAGGAGACTTGGAGTGGGCATCAAGAAAAAATCTAGGAACCCACGAGGCAGGGGGCGCGCCTACCCCCCTGGGAGCGCCCTCCACCCTCGTGGGCCCCTTGTTGCTCCACCGACCTACTTCTTCCTCGTATATATATCCACGTACACCCCAAACATCCAGGAGTACCACGAAAACCTAATTCCACCGCCGCAACCCTCTGTAGCCGAGAGATCCCATCTTGGGGCCTTTTCCGGATCTCCGCCGGAGGGGGGCATTCATCACGGAGGGCCTCTACATCAACTCCATGGCCTCTCCGGTGATGTGTGACTAGTTTACTTCAGACCTATGGGTCCATAGTTATTAGCTAGATGGCTTCTTCTCTCTATTTGGATCTTCTTGGAGATATATTTGATGTGATCTTCTTGGAGATCTATTCGATGTAATCTTCTTTTGTGGTGTGTTTGTCGAGATCCGATGAATTGTGGGTTTATGATCAAGTTTATCTATGAACAATATTTGAATCTCCTCTGAATTCTTTTATGTATGATTAGTTTATCTTTGCAAGTCTCTTCGAATTATCAGTTTGGTTTGGCCTACTAGATTGATCTTTCTTGCAATGGGATAAGTGCTTAGCTTTGTGTTCAATCTTGCGGTGTCCTTTCCCAGTAACAGCAGGGGCAGTAAGGCACGTATTGAATTGTTGCCATCGAGGATAAAAAGATGGGGTTTATACCATATTGCATGAGTTTATCCCTCTACATCATGTCATCTTACTTAAAGCATTACTCTATTCTTATGAACTTAATACTCTAGATGCATGCTGGATAGCGATCGATGTGTGGAGTAATAGTAGTAGATGCAGAATCGTTTCGGTCCACTTGTCGCGGACGTGATGCCTATATACATGATCACACCTAGAAATTCTCATAACTATGCTCAATTCTATCAATTGCTCGATAGTAATTCGTTTACCCACCGTAATACTTATGCTCTTGAGAGAAGCCACTAGTGAAACCTATGGCCCCCGGGTCTATCTTCCATCATATTAATCTTTCAACACTTAGTTATTTCTATTTCCGTTTATTTTACTTTGCATCTTTATTTCTCTTTATCATAAAAAACCAAAAATATTATCTTATCATATCTATCACATCTCACTCTCGTAAGTGACAGTGAAGGGATTGACAACCCCTTTATCACATTGGTTGCGAGGTTCTTATTTGTTTGTGTAGGTGCGGGGGACTCGAGTGTGATCTCCTACTGGATTGATACCTTGGTTCTCAAAAACTGAGGGAAATACTTGTGCTAATTTACTGCATCACCCTTTCCTCTTCAAGGGAAAACCAACGCAGTGCTCAAGAGGTAGTAGTGACAACTCCTGCTTCCTTAGTCACAGCAGCGGTGCCCTGTATACGGACAAGAAGAGGTGATCCATCAGAATAAGTTGCCAGGCGCCACTGAGTATATGGGTCCTCATGCTCGTGATCATCATCATCGTCATCTCCCCCTTTGTTATAAAAATTTTCATGTATAGGTGGTGGAATGTTCACAGGACCTTGGAAACACAAGAAGGTTAATTAGTAAAGGGACAGTAGCTAACCCGCATGCATGTGGATGAAATAATTAGAATTATGGTGGAAGGCAAACGTACCGAAAGCATAAGGATTCCATGCAAAAACAGTGCCACGAGTGGTGGCAGCAAACACAAGACCCTCATATGAATTGCATCACAGTACTCATCCTTGTATAGAAATTGATTTTTGAGCAATATCCATGCAGTCGAACTATGAAGGAAGGCAACAAGCTTGTCGAAGATAGCAACAACTACATATTTCATTAAATTCCAAGAGCAGTCGGGAACTTGACAAATTGCTATCTTCTGTAGAGGACAGTCACCATGACCATAGTTGAAAGTACGATCATAACTGGTGTGCTCAACCTCTGGGCAGTTTGAGATTTTTGTAAGTGGAACCCGGTGACGAGTGTACACATTCACAAGTTCCCACTAGCAGTTGGAACCAATATAAACAACCCGATCTCCATTTGCGCCTGCCCAAGCCTTACCCTCAAGCGATGGCGTCTTAACATCACACGTATCATTATCAAGTGGCACCAACTTGCACAAGGCGAGGCCTCCGTTGTCCGCGTGCCAGTGAGAAGGGTCATGGTAAAGAAGATAGGGGAGATCAAACCGCTCTTGGACACTTGGGTTCGTTGTAATGATGTTATTAGTTGAGTCGATAGTGGTATTAAACGAACCTGCCATGCTAGCCGCGGTGATGATGTCGCACCGATCAATGAGTTCCTGCACCATGTCATCATTATGATCGGGGAAAGAATAATGGGGTCATTTCTAGTCTGTTCTCTCCATGGAGAAGACGATCGAACAATGGCAGAAGGAAGGGTGAAGGCAAATGGAGGATGGAGGAAGAGCGTGCGACAACAGTTCCAAATCGAGAGGGAAAAGCGAAGAGTTGGTGGACAGTTGCCACGGTACACGAAGAGGCGCCCTGGCCTGCATAGACATCCGTTCGGAAATTGTACAAAAGGACTAGCCGTCGTCTCACTGACATGTGGGAATGGGACCACATATCAACCAAGAGGCTAGTGGGGAGCGGAGGGTTGGAACAGAGGTCACACACTAACGACAAGGCCTTCCTGTCAGACCTAGCGCCCGCGTGGGATGGCTTCCGTCCCCCACACGCGCGAAGCCACTTGGCACCCCCACACGGTCGGTCTGCCATGCCGCTAGGCCAACTCCAGCGTGTGCAGCTCGGACGCGCGCTCGCTCAGCCCGCTTTCCCTCGACGCCTCAGAGCTACCCAACCACGGCTACGTGTTTTGCGCACACGGCGTCTGGATTTGGAGCGGATCCGGGCAGGCTTGAGCTCGCCTGATTGTGGGAGGCCATGCCGCGCCATGGACTGGCCGCGCAGCAGGCCGGAAGGCCCCGGCAAGGCCGCAAGGCCGCATGCAGGTACTGACTCCTCGTCTAGCCGCTCGGGTCTACACCGTCAGCGGTCCACCGGCAGATACACGAATGGCGGTCGGCTGGGCTAGGTGCTGGCACAAAATCTCGTCGGCACACCGTTGCCACTCATTACGTGCGACGACTGCCCAAAGAAGGTCATGCACCGCGTGTCTACAACACCAGAACATCCCGGATGGGTGTTCATCAAGTGCTCAACCGATGGGGTATGTGCTACTTTAGCTTCGGTTGTGCTCTCGGATTAGACTTGTTGTGCTAACTTAAAATTTTATTGTGTAGAATGGATGCATGTTTTGCTATTTGGGAAGAATAGTACATCGATATATTGATAGAGCGCAATTTAGTAGATGTTGTAGCACTTTTAGCTAGCATAGAGGCTAGAGATGAGACTAGTCCACTTGTTGATAGAATAGAGGCTAGACATGAGACTAGATGCGAGGAAGCAACTTCTACTTCTTTACACTTGAAGAAGAAATAAGCATGCACGATTGAGCCTCCGCAGATCAACAGTGAATGCATCGAGAAGACACTAAACCAACTTACAGGAGCAGTTATGGAAGTTGGATATCTTCTAAAATGTATTCTTTTGGTTCTTGTTTTCTTTGGTCTTGCTTTTCTAGTCAAATTTTGGTGATGTATTTCCATGTACGAAAAATCAATGATGAAAAAAAGATATGTGTTTGCGAAGAAAAATGTATGCGGCCTGGATGCGTCCGCACGTTGGGTGCATGGCCACCGCATCCGAGAAATGGCCTGGACACGACCCCATTGCCCTACCCAAACAGATAGAATCCGGGCAAAACGGAGGTCCGTTTGGGGTTGTCCATTGGAGTTGGTCTTACAAGTGGGACCGCAGTTGAGCAAACCGACTATCGGCAAACCCCCACCTCGCCCATCGTGAGATGGCTGAGTTAGAGAAATGAAGAGGTTGAAGAGATAGCTATAGCACGGACTCCAAGAAATATGGTGTGAGATGGAAGTCGTGCTGGTGGCGTGTGCCGTACTCCTGAACGTGAATGCTTGTTCTGGCCCATGCCACCCTACTATATAGTAGTAGTATCGAGGATTCGAGGTGCTGGTTACGTACAACGAACACATTAACATATGGCCCACCTGTAACATCCCAATTTTCCCAATTTGGATGTTATTAGATCATTCATATGCATCTCATATTCTTTCCATGCATTATTTTTGCTTTTCGGTAATATTCAAATCATTATGCAACAAAGGCAATTTATTGGAGCGGAGATAACATGACTTCTCCCCTGGTTTTAAAAATGTTCATAATGTGCAGAATATTGTTTCCAGTTCATCTGATGTGTTCCGGAAATTTTTGCAATCTTCAAAATATTTTATTTGATTGTTTTATTGCTGTTTGTGTTGCCTATTGCATAAGAACTATTTTCGAAAACTGCATTAGTGTTGGAACTAGTGTTCCTGTAGTTTATATTAGCAGTATAGATTTTACTGTGTGTCTAGGTATTTTTATTTAGATTTTTCTGTTGTGTATGTTATTTTAATTATTTTTGTTTCTGTAGTGGTGTTTAAAAAAAGGAAACTCAGTGCTGCGGCTCCACGCACCCGTGGCCCAGCACTGCGCGGCCGCAGCCCCGCCAGCCAGCCGGCCCAGCAGCGCCGCCCCACACCGTCACGGCCCAGTCTCCCGCGCCTCTAGCCGCGAAGCGGTACGCACCAGCCGCTGCACCCGACCCGCGCTCGTAACCCGACCCGCCGCCCCTCTCTATGACCAGCGGGCCCCGCACATATCTCCTTCCTTCGGTCGGATGCACGCACAGCGCGCGCACAGGCCGAGCCGAGCCTGGATTGACCAGCACCCCTGGTCCACCTCGAGCGATCCCGAGCCGCCGTGTGCAAGCAGAAGACCCAGGGCAACCTCGCATCCCCTCCCCGATCTTCTCCGTCGCCGCACACTATGGTTAGGGCGAAACGCATCTCGCGAGAAGCATCGCCAATCGCTGCCGTTCGCCGGGCGATTTCACCGCTGTAAGAACTCTCAGACCCGCGCCGCCTGCTGCACTCGATTCCCTGCTCGAAGACGCCCTCGCTTGACATCTTTTTGTTGCCGAAAATGCAGCAGAGGGAGAGGAACAAGCCGGCCGACTTCACCGGAGCTCGCCGGAGTTCACGTCTTCGCCACCGCCGTTCGAGGACGCCCCGTCGCCCTTTAACCTCACCAACGCCTCCCCCACTCACCGCCGCACCCATCCATCGCATCAACTTCACCGGAGACTCGCCGGAGAGCCTCCGCCGCCGACGCCCGATCGCCGCCGCATCCTCTGTTTTGCTGGTGAGCACGCGCGCGCATCAAAACACCTGAGCCAATCCGCAAGCGACACATGGTAAACCGCTAAAGTGAACACTACAGTGATCGCTACAGTATTTTTACAGAATAGAATTTTCTTCTTGTTTTTCACAGATTTTCATCCAAAATTCTTTTAGCTATATCTTTTATTCCATAAGCGCTATATCTCCCACGTGTCGGAGCATGACTTAGAGGCATAACCGCATAGTAGGCATGTCGCAAGAGGGGTAATTTTTACACATCGCATGTACTGAATAAGAAAGGGATAAAGAGTTGGCTTGCAATCGCCACTTCACACAATACATAAATATAACAATACATCATCCAGAATACAATCAAGGTCTGACTATGGAACCAAATAAAGAAAGACAACCCCAAATGCAAAGATCCCCGATCGCCCCAACTGGGCTACTCTACTTATCGTCCAGAAAGGAAACATAGTAACGTCCCGAATCCTCGTCAAACTCCCACTTGAGTTTGGTAGCGTCCCCCGCACTGGCATCATCGGCACATGCATCTGGTTTTGGAAGTAATCTGTGAGTCACGGGGACCCAGCTATCTCACACCCTCGCGATCAAGACTATTTAAGCTTATGCATAGGAAAGGGTAGTGAGGTGGAGCTACAGCAAGCACAAGCATATATGGTGGCTAACTTACGCAAATGGGAGCGAGAAGAGAAGCAAAGCATGGTCGAGAAGCTATAAAGATCAACAAGTGATCTTGGAACTACTTACGTTCACGCATATCACTAGACCATGTTCTCTTCCCGGACTCCGCCGAAAAGATACCATCATGGCTACACACACGGTTGATTCATTTTAATTAAGTTAAGTGTCAAGTTTTCTACAACCGGATATTAACAAATTCCCATCTGCCCATAACCGCGGGCACGGCTTTCGAAAGTTCAAAACCCTGCAGGGGTGTCCCAACTTAGCCCATCACAAGCTCTCACGGTCAATGAAGGATATTCCTTATCCCAGGATGACCCGATCAGACATGGAATCCCGGTTACAAGACATTTCGATAATGGTAAAACAAGACCAGCAAAGCTGCCCGATGTGCCGATAAATCCCGATAGGAGTAGCACGTATCTCGTTCTCAAGTCACACACCGGATGAGCGCTCTGTACAACTAAAACCAAACCTCGAGTTTCCCCGAGGTGGCGCTGCAAAGGACTCTAGTTTGGACCGATACTCGAAAGAGCACTGGCCCGGGGGTTTAAAATCAAGATGACCCTTGAGTCCGCGGAACCCAAGGGAAAAAGGCTTAGGTGGGAAATGGTAAAACCAAGGTTGGGCCTTGCAGGAGGAGTTTTATTCAAGCCGAACTGTCGAGGGGTTCCCATTATAACCCAACCGCGTAAGGAATGCAAAATCAAGGAACATAACACCAGTATGACGGAAACTAGGGCGGCAAGAGTGGAACAAAACACCAGGAAAAAGGCCGAGCCTTCCACCCTTTACCAAGTATATAGGTGCATTAAAATAAACAATATATAATAATGATATCCCAACAATAATTGTGTTCCATCAAGGAACAAACTCCATCTTCACCTCCAACTAGCAACGCTATAAGAGGGGCTGAGCAAAGCGGTAACATAGCCAAACAACGGTTTGCTAGGAAAGGTGGGTTAGAGGCTTGACATGGCAATATGCGAGGCATGATATAGCAAGTGATAGGTATCGTGGCATAGCAAAAGAGCGAGCAACTAGCAAGCAAAGATAGAACTGATTTCGAGGGTATGGTCATCTTACCTGCAAAGTTCTCCGAGTTGCCGAAAACTTGATCCTCGTAAGCGTGCTCCACGGGTTCCTCGATCACGAACTCGTCTCCCGACTCTACCCAAGGCAAGAACACAAGCAAAAGACCAACAATCAATCACGGTGCAATGCGCAAGCAACATGATGCAATACATGGCATGATATGCGGGATGTGATATGCAATACATATGCATGCTCCGGAAGGAAAAGATTGAACCAGACCTCAACTTGGAAAACCTAGAGTGCTGCTGGGAAGATGAGTTGATTTCGGTCGAAATCGATATAAATATCACCGGAATAGGATGCACGGTTTGCAAATGGCAAGCAAAACAATAATGACACAATTCTGTGATTAACAGCACGATGCCATCTCGAATGCAACAAGAAACTAAGCTACTGCACTCCAACATAGCAACAAAGCAGACGGCAGTGATCTACTCAAGATGCTTGACAGAAGATGAACACTGAGCTACGGCTAAATCACACTACAACAGGTTCATACAAGCATGGCAAAAGTGCAAAAGATATCAGCATCACAGACTTAGTGAAAATACTAACATGTCAGGAATTAACATCAGGAAGCAAAGTTTAGAACATGATAACGACATGCTACAGGAATAGAACATAGCAAACCAAGCCATGGCATGAATCTACTCAAATCATAGAACAAAAGTCCCTTACTGCAATAAGCCAAAAAGGATCAGAAGATATGATGGTACCCATGTAAACATGGCAAGTTTCGCTAACAGATTCAGACTTAGCAGAAAACTGAGCATGGCAAAACAGAGTTATGAAGGGCTCATAGCGAGCTCGATTCACTTGTCGGGTGGTAGGTGCGACATATGCCAACGGGTGGCTTATCATTGTGGGAGCCAGTAAGACATCGTCGGTGCCTGGAAACGGGATAAGGCGAAGACATGCACGCCGGCGGATCTTACCCAGCTTCGGGGCTCTCCCTGGAGATAACACCCCTACTGCTGCTCTGCGGGGTCTCCGCATGTTCACTAGATGAATCAAGTAGCTACACAACGCTCCTTGAGCTGTTTGGTGGGAGGAGGAAGCAGGGCACGACTAGCTTGCTTCTTCTCCTTGTGTGGTGTCTAGGACTAGCAAGGGGTTGAACCCTTTGCATGGGTGCTCCGGGGGGTTTATATAGGCCTACCCCCCGGAAATACAATAGTAGTCCGTCTGGGCACGGGGCCCAGCCGTCTGTGACTGCGCTCGCCGGCTTCTGCGCCGGCTGCTAGGGCCCGCCGACTGGTGGGTCCCGCCGGCTGCCGACCCCTTGGTCGACAGGCAGGCCCCACTGTCCAGGGCCTGGTCGGCGGCTGGTTATTGTGGCTCCATCTTGTTGACGTGGGCTTCGTCATGGTAAGCGCGGCTACAGTGCCGCCGCCTGTTAGACGATCGCTGTAGCCTCACCGCGTCTTGTCTCCTTAATGGGGCATCTTCTTCGAGGGAGGCGGCAAGCCGGCTACAGGGAGCCGGCTCGGTCGTGGGCCGACTGGTTAGAGGCGTGGCCGCCTTCGGGCGTCTCTCTGCTCAAAGGGGCCTACCGTCTGTGGGCCACGCTGGCGGCCCGTCGTGGGTGATGCCAGGGTCAACATGGCAACAGTGCCGCGCCGGACGGGTCATGCCTACCCCGTACGGCGCACTGTGCCAGGCGTGCTCCGGGATTCAGAGGTGGCAGGCTTCACTGTAGCCACGCCCCATCGCACCGCCGCTAGGTGGGTGCAAACTTTGTGGGTACGGTCTTGACCGCTTTATGGGAGCCGGCTTCTTGGAGTCGGCCTTCTCATGGCCGGCTTCTTGGAGTCAGCCTTCTCATGAGGGCTAAAGTCGGACCGCCTTCCGAAAGCCGGCCTGGGCGGCAGCCAGCAAGAGGAAGGCGGCCCCATGTCTTTGATTCTTGAGAGCCAGGCAGGTTCGTAACTTTTTCAGGAGGGCCAGGGGAAGTCGGCTAGGCTACCCATGGCTATTTACTCTGACAGTAGTCCCCGAAGCTGATCGAGCTCCGAGGCGAGCAGGGGGATGAGAAGCTTGGTCAGCTTCCCACCCTGAAGAGCCGGCTATGCGGGCGTATGCCGACTTCAAAGAGCCCTGCGTCTTGTAGGCGGGAGGAGGGGGAACCTGCGCGCTGACCACGGGCCCTCCCGCGGCCACGCGGCAGCGAGATCCTACGAGCGCACGCGCGCGACGGGACGCCGCCGGAGGCCCGGGCCCGCCACTCGCGAGCCTAGGTCCAGGCGCGGATCTTCCGTGGCCCACAGGGGCCGCTCGCCTTCTCGAGGCAGTTTTGTCTCGCTGTTAAGGCTTAATAATCGCGGGACGTGGGGAGTGGGCACGATCGATCCCCACGCTTCCCCACGCCGTGCCTCCTCGGCTCCGCCACGCGAGCCTGTAAGTAGGGGGAGGAGGGAGAGCGACAGAGGTTCGCACGCTCTTTCTCGCTCTGCCCCTCCTAATCCTCGTTTCTTCCTCTCGCTGCCGTCGCAACCTCCCATCACAGCACCCCCACATCGTCCTGCTCCCATGGCGTTGTCAAGCTCGTGGGACGGCTCCAACGTCCATGAAGACCATGTGGAGTTCCTCCGCCTGACTCGGCGCCTGCCCGGCGCCGACCTCGTACAGGTCCGCCTAGCGCCGGAGAAGGAGATCTCGCCGGCAGCGGAGGAGGGCGAGCGGGTCGTCTTCCGCTCGCACTGCCTGCGCGGCTTCGGCCTTCCGGCGAGCGGATTTCTGTGCTCCTTCCTGGAGTTCTACAACCTCCAGCCGCATCACCTTACGCCCAATGCGGTGATTCTACTGTCGGCCTTCGTCTCCCTCTGCGAAGGCTTCTTGGGGCTGCTACCCACGCTGGAGCTCTGGGGCGAGTTCTTCCAGAGCAAACTCGGCACCGTCGTCGCCGGCGTGCCCGCACCCTGCGGGGCCTTCATCGCCATGAGGAGGGCGAGCGAGAACAATCCGTTCCCGTCCATCCCCCTAATCCAGTCGGTGAAGGTCTGGCAGAGATCATATTTCTACGTGAAGAACGTCGCCGAGCAAAGAGACTACATCAACCTGCCGGCTTACGTAGCCGGCCCGCCGGCTGGGAGGCAACCCTCGTGGAGTTTCCTGTCCCGGTCACTATCTCCGGCCGAGAACGCCGCCATCTCCCGGCTTCGGGTGATGATCCAGTCGGAAGGCCTGCGCGGGGCCGACTTGGTGGCCGCCTTCGTGGAGCGCCGGATTCTTCCTCTCCAAAGCCGGCCCCATATGATGTGTCAGATGAGCGGCCGCTTCGACCCAAGCCGGCTGAGCACATGGGAAATGCCCCACGTGGAGGTGGCGCTCATGGTTAATTACATCGCCAACTGCAAGCTCGCCAGGGACTGGCAATACGGCAAGGCGCCGTATTCTCGTGCCAATCCTCCGCCCGTGGTAAGCTTCTCTCTCTATCTTCTTTTTGTCGTCAGCCGGCTTCATGACGGCCGGCCTCTGACTAGTCGGTTCTTTTGAGCAGAACCCTCTTCTTGCGCCGCCGGCCGGGGTGGCGGGGATTGAACGTCAGTATGCCCCCGACCGCACGGTGGACGACGTTGACGACCCGGACTTGGGAGCGGCCGCCATGGAAGACGCCGTCGTGGGGGACAACGCCGAGCCCGGAGGCTCAAGGTTCACTGCGAGCTTCGAGGACTGGCCGGACGATTTGAAGCCGAAGTCGCCCTGCGTCGCCAGCCGGCGGCCGACCATCAGGGCATGGGCTCGTCCATCGCACCGGCTGCCGGCGGCGCGCAGAAGCTCGGGCTACTCCAGGCCTCTTCGGCAGCCGGCCGAAGAAGTCCAAGCCCTCCACCGCGGCGACAAAACGAGACGAGGCGGCCGCGAAGGCGGCCCGCTTCCGCAAGGCAGTGAAGCAGCCTCAGGCGGTTTCAGCGTAAGTCGCCGGTTGCCTGGTCGCATGCCCTTCATCACTCTCTTTCTCTTTGAGTATTCTTCTTAACTTTTTCTCGCTTGCTGGACAGGGCGCCGCTTTCCCTTGAGCGGGGTCCGAGCGGCTCCGTCGTGGGGCCGGCTGGAGGGTCTTCGAGCTCCCGCCGTGTGGACCCCCGTGCCGATCTTAGGGAGGCCACAGAGCGGAACGCCCACGAAGCGCGGGAGGAGCGCGAGGCGGCGGAAAAGGCGGCCGCCCAGGCGGCGAGGGAGCGGGCCGACGCGGCAGCCAAGGCCCAGACGGAGGCGGCTACCGCGGAGACGGAGGCGGAAAGCTCGCACAACCAGCCTCCGCTGCTCGCCATCCCTCTCCGAGCCGTAGCCCCCGACACCCCGTTGCCCTTGGCGGAGGAGATCGTCCAAGACCCGCCGCTGATGGAGCGGGGCGAGGACCCCGTGGCCTTCGCGAGGAGGGCGCCGCCAGCAGCGCCAACTGGGGCGGGCCAAGGCGGCCAATCGTCAGCGGCGCCAGAGGGGCCGACCGGAGGTGAGCCGGAGAACAGAGCCGGCCTCGAGGTGCAGCCGGCGACGAGCCGGCGCGCAGGGGGAGGCGCTGCTCTGCCGGAGTTGCGCCGGGTCGCGGGCGCAGGCCCGTCGGCGGAAGATCTGGAGGCGGCCAGCACTGCCACGTCCGAGTGGACTCCCAGCGGGGGGACTGGCGAGCTGAATGTGGCGGCTCAAGGGGTCCGGAGTCGGCTGCAGGCTCAGGCCACCCTGCTGCAACAGTTCACCCAGGAGTTCTTGTCAACGCGAGCCACTATCCGGGTGAGTCCTTCGCTCTTGGCTGCTTTGCTTTCTTAATTTCTTCCGTGGGGGTGCGTCAGTGCACCCACTTGGTGTAGTCCCCGAGATTCGGGCCGACTGCTGCGCAGTCGGGTCGGATCTTTCTCGATGGCTACCTTACTTTGCTTTTTTCTGAACTTTCAGGAATATCACAAACCTTCGTGCTGCCGCCTTCAACTCCCAGGCTCAGGAGTTGAGCCGGAGGACCGACGACCTGGCCGACAGCCGAAGTAAGTACTCGATCTTGTCTGTCTCCTGTGGGGGCGCGTTAGCGCACCCACTCGGTGTAGTCCCAGAGATTCGGGCCGACTGCTGCGCAGTCGGGTCGGATCTTTCTTGACAACTCTTTCCTTATTGGTTCTTCTTTTTCTTTGTCTTCAGGGGCCAACGCCGACTTGAGGAAGGAGCTCGGTGAAGCGAAGGCCGCCCTTCATACCAAGGAGGCTGAGTGCGCCGCCTTGGTCCAGGAACGGGATCGCCTAGCCAAGAAGCTGGGCGACCAAGAGGAGAGCCACAAAGCGGCCCTGCAGGCGGCGCAGGAAAGCGAAGCCGCCTCGAAGGCGGAGTATGAGACCGAGGCGGCGAGCTGGTCTGAGACCCGGCGAGCCCTAGACGAAGGCTTCGGCCGGATCGAGGATTTGATCGATGGCAAGTCGCCTTCCTCGGCCCTCCCCTGCCCCTTGTCGCTTGGGTTTTTTGACTTATCTTGAGCTATTGCTTGTTTCTTGGTGCAGACTACTTCCCCGGCTACTCCGCCTTCGCCGCCCAAAGCATTGAGGCCCATCGCGAGGCGCGTCGTCAGGCGGGGGCCAACATCGTGCCGGATGCGAATCGGACACTTGAGGAGCAGCTCCTGGCTGTCCAGGCGCGGTTGCAGCCGGCTCATCGGATGCTTCACTGGCTCCAACGTGCCGGTGCGCAAGTGTTGGCCGCCCTCTGGCCCGGTGAGACGATCCCCCGCACCCCAAGCCGAACTGCCGACTGGCTGGAGGTCGTAGTTGGTCGCTTTGAGGCTTGGAAGGCGTCGGCGGCCCGCCTCGGAGCCGGGCGGGCGTTGGATTTCGTTCGGGCTTGGTACCCAGGGCTGAGCCTGGACCAGCTGCGCACTTGGCGGATGGAGGCCGACGCGGAGCTGGAGGAGGTGAGGCCGCCTATCACCCAGCGAGCTTCGACGATCGCCGAGTGCACCGACATCAGCGTTTTCGCACCCGAAATCGATGATGACGGTGTTGCTCAGTCGGAGGAGTGGTTCGAGCTGAACCCGGCAGTGGGCGAGGACTCAGCGGAGGAGATTGCCTCCAGCGACGAAGGTGAGGATGACGAAGAGGAGGACGGCGAAGACGTCGAGCCGGCTGGTGGAACAACCGGCCGACCTCAGGCCGACCGTGCCTCCAGCAACGAGGCGCGTGGAAGCGCGCCCTCTGCGGGAGGCGACGACAAAGCCGAAGTTCGCCAGCCGGCCGCTCCTTCAGCCGGCACAACCGTCTCCGCCAACCAGTCTGGCTCGTCGGCCGCTCCGCCGGCTTGACCTGTCGTCTTTATCTTTCCTGCTTTGTTGTCTTTGAACAATCTTTGTTAAGTTTTCGCAGTTCCACCCACTGGGGGTGTATCCAAACTATGTTGAATGCTGGCCTCTCAGAGGTCTTTTTATGTAAATATTATCATGTGCATGTTTGGTTTCCATTCGCGTATGCTTTTTTATCCTTAGGCTTTTTCCTTTGCCGCCTTCCCTGTTTGGGGAGGCAAGTACTTGAGCTTTCTTGGATTGAAGTGAAGTGAATGGAAACCGGCCGGCCGGCTACTCTGGTAGCCAGTCGACGGTGTGAGAAAACCCGGCTTTTGTTATATTAGTCCGTTAGTCCCTGGCCATTTTTCATGTGGGCGCCCATTTCTGCCTTTAACTCTTGCCAGCCGGACAGCCGGTTCTTCAAACTGCGACTTTGGCAAGAGAAGGCTTGGGAGCCGGCACACTACTTGTCTGACTGCGGGTAGGACTTCTAACATAACTCCAGTCGGCCAGTCCCCGAGCCGACTAGTCGAACTTGGTGCCGGACGGAATAAGTAAATGACACGACAAGGTCATAAGCATGATATTTTTCATTCATAAATAAGGGATGGCAGTCCCCGAGCCCTCCTCGGGGGTCCTATTGTCTTGTACTTAATACAAAAGTTAGCGTGATACATACTGCCTTTCAACTTTAAAACCTTCGAAGGAGGTTGGCGTTCCATGGTCATTCCGACTCCTTGCCGGAGTCGTCTCTCTTGCGTGCCTTCGGCTTCGGTGCATCGATCAGGTAGTAGGAGTTGTTGCCTAGAGCTCTGCTGATGACGAAGGGGCCTTCCCAAGGGGCTGAGAGCTTGTGCTGGCCGGCTGTTCGCTGGATCAGCCGGAGCACAAGATCACCCTCTTGGAAAGATCTTGGCCTGACCTTCCGGCTGTGGTAGCGGCGCAAACCCTGCTGGTAGATGGCAGACCGGCTGAGGGCTAACAGCCGGCTTTCTTCCAGCAGGTCGACGCCGTCTTCTCGCGCTTCCTTGGCCTCCGCTTCCGTGTACATGGTTACTCGAGGCGAGTCGAACTCGATGTCAGTTGGGATGACCGCCTCGGCACCATATACAAGGAAGAAAGGGGTGAAGCCGGTTGACTTGTTTGGTGTAGTGCGCAGACTCCAGAGGACAGCCGGCAGCTCATCGAGCCAACAGCCGGCTGAGCGCTCCAGAGGTACGACCAGTCGGGGCTTGATGCCGGAGAGGATGAGGCCGTTAGCTCGCTCGACCTGGCCGTTTGACTGCGGGTGGGCGACAGATGCTAAGTCCAGCCAGATACCTTGGGCTGCGCAAAAACGTGCCAGGGCTCCTTTGGCAAAATTTGTGCCATTGTCGGTGATGATGCTGTGCGGCACGCCGTACCGAGTTGTTATGTCTATGATGAATGTCACAGCAGTCGGCCCATTCAGCTTCTTGATCGGCTTTGCCTCAATCCACTTGGTGAATTTGTCCACGGCGACAAGCAAATGCGTCATGCCGCCGCGCGCCATTTTGAATGGGCCCACCATGTCCAGTTCCCAAACGGCAAAGGGCCAAGTGAGGGGAATGGTCTTGAGTGCCAAGGCCGGCATGTGTTGCATGGAGCTGAAGAGTTGGCACCCCTTGCAATGTTTAACTAATTCTTCGGCATCATCCAAAGTAGTCGGCCAGAAGAAACCATGGCGGAAGGCTTTGGCGACAAGTGATCTTGAGGCCGCATGGTGGCCACATTCTCCTTGGTGAATGTCTCTAAGGATTGCAATGCCTTTCTCTTGCTCGACGCACCGTTGGAGTACTCCAGTAACACTGCGCTTGACGAGCTCTCTGTTGACGATCGTGTATGCTCCGGCTCGACGTTGGACTTGTCTTGCTTCTGTTTCGTTAGCCGGCAGGTCTTGGTTTACTAGGAAGTTGAGGATGGACTGAGCCCATGGTGGAGCCGCGACTTCTTTTACTGCCAATGTGGCTACTGCCACCAGGGCGGGCGGGCTGGGCGATGAGGTGCTGGAGTCGGCCGCCGGCTGTTGTGCTGCTGCAGTCCCCGGGCCGGCTGCCGCAGTCCCCGAGCCGGGTGCGGCAGTCCCCGAGCCGGCCGCCGAAGTCCTGGGGTCGCCTACTTGGTTCTTCGAGCCGGACCCGGCCGCATCGGGGTCAGGCGGCACAAAGATGGAGTCGGATTCTGGGGACGGCTTGATGGACGGCTTGAGGAGGCATTGGAGAGCGACGCTGGTTGGAATTGCTTGCCGAGTGGAGCCTATTCGAGCCAGGGCATCGGCTGGCTCGTTGTCGGCTCGCGGTACATGGAGGAACTCGCATCCTTCAAAGTATCCGCTGAGTTGTTGGACCAGGAAGCGGTAGCTCGCCATATTCGCGTCCTTGGCGTCCTAGTCGCCGGATGATTGTTGGACCACCAGGTCTGAGTCGCCATAACATAGGATCCGGCGAATGCCAAGTTCTTTGGCAAACCGGAGCCCGTGTATGAGCGCCTCGTACTCGGCCACATTGTTGGAGGCGGCAAAGTTGATTTGTAGCGTGTATCTGAGCTTGTCGCCTTTCGGAGAGGTAAGGACGACGCCAGCTCCCAAGCCGGTGCGCATCTTGGACCTGTCGAAGTGCATGCGCCAATGGGTGGAGTCGGGAGCCGGCGGCAGTTACTGGGTCTCGGCCCAGTCGACGAGGATGTCGGCTAGTGCTTGGGACTTGATGGCAGTGCGGGGCTGGTAGAAGATCGTGTAGGGGGCCAGCTCGATGGCCCATTTCGCCACCCGGCCGGATGCATCCCGGCTGCCTATGATCTCGGCTAGCAGGGCAGTGCATACAACCGTGACGTGATGCTCTTGAAAGTAGGGCTTCAGCTTCTTGGCGGTGAAGTACACGTCGTAACACATCTTCTGGTAGTGCGGGTAGTTCTGCTTTGAGGCGGATAGTACCTCGCTCAAATAATACACCGGCCTCTGGACCGGCTGGGCTCGGCCTTCTTCTGGGCGCTGGACTACGATGACGGTGCTGACCACCCGGCTGGTTGCGGCGATGTAGAGGAGCATGGGCTCTTTCTCAGTCGGCGCCGCGAGGACAGGCGGCGTGGCCAGCATCTTCTTCAGCTCGTGAAAAGCTTGGTCGGCCTGGTTGTTCCACTCGAAGTTAGTGCTCTTCTTCATGAGGCGGTAGAGGGGGAGAGCTTTCTCTCCGAGCCGGCTGATGAAGCGGTTCAAGGAGGCCAAGCACCCGGTGAACTTCCGGATGTCTCGAAGCTTGGTGGGGATCGCCATTCTCTCGATGGCCTTGATCTTCACCGGGTTGCATTCGATGCCGCGTTCGGAGACCAGGAAGCCAAGGAGCTGGCCGGCTGGCACCCCGAACACGCATTTCTCAGGGTTGAGCTTGATTTGGAACCGGCGTAAGTTCTCAAACATTTCCTTGAGGTCTCCCAGCAAGGTGCCGCGCTTTTCCGTCTTCACCACGATGTCGTCCACGTAAACGTGAGCGTTTCTGCCAAGTTGCTTGAGGAGGCACTTCTGCATTCAACGCTGAAAAGTGGCACCGGCATTTCTCAAGCCGAATGTCATAGTCAGGTAGCAGAAGGCTCCAAATGGCGTGATGAAGGCGGTCTTCAGGCGGTCGTCCGGATCTAGCTTTATCTGATGATATCCGGAGTAAGCATCCAAAAAACTCAACAGCTCGCATCCGGCTGTGGAGTCTATCACTTGGTCAATCCTTGGCAGGGCAAAGGGATCTTTGGGGTAGGCCTTGTTGAGGCTCTGTAGTCTATACACATGCTCCACTTGTTGTTCTTCTTTAGCACAAGGACCGGGTTGGCGAGCCACTCTCGAAAGAAGACTTCCATAATGAAGCCGGCTGCCAAACGCCGGGCTATCTCCTCCCCTACGATCCTGCGCTTCTCCTCGGACAGTCGGCGAAGGGGTTGTCTGACTGGCTTTGCGTCTTCTCGAACGTGTAGTTTGTGCTCGGCGAATTTCCTCGGAACACCCGGCATGTCCTTGGGGGACCATGCAAAGATGTCCCGATTCTCACGGAGGAAATCGGTGAGCTCGCCTTCCTATTTGCTGTTCAGGTTTGCCCCGATGACGGCAAACCTCTCGGGATGCTCGGGGTCAAGAGGTATCTTCTTCGTCTCCTTGGCCGGCTGGAAAGATCCTTGAGTATCATGCTCTTTGGGGTCGGGGGACACGGCCGACTGCTTGCCGGCTATGGCCACGACTCGGTCCAACATCTTCTTTTCTTCAGCAATCACAAGGGACTCGGCCAGCCGGCTGCTGGCCGCCGCGCACTTAGAGGACTTCTTGTAATAGCCGGCTATGGTGATGACGCCTTTGGTGCTTGGTATCTTCATCTTGAGGTATGCATAGTGGGGAACTACCATGAACTTGGCCAAGGCAGGTCGGCCAAGTAACGCATGGTAAGGGCTTTCCAGGTCCACCACCTCAAACCAGATCGCTTCCCAGCGGAAATGCTCCTTGTCCCCAAAAAGTACATCAATCTTGATCTTGCTAATGGGGGCGCAGGACAGGCCGGGTACGATGCCATGGAACACTGTCGGAGTAGGCATGAGCTGCTTCGTCTTGACATTTAGCTTCTCCAGGGTGTCACGGTACAGGATGTTGATGCTGCTCCCGCCGTCTATCAACACACGGGAGAAGCGGGCGGCACGTCTGTCCATTGCAAGGGTGGCTTCCAGGACCAAAGCATAAGAGCCGGGAGACGGCATCACCCCCGGATGGTCGGCCCGGCTTCAGCTGATGGGCTTTTCTGACCAATGCATGTGTCCGGCGGGGTTGGCTGCGACCACGCTAACTTCCTGGCGCTCTTGGCATTTGCTGCGCCGGTCTTCGGGCTGGCTTGTAAAGACGATGTAGGTTGCTTGCTTGTCAGGGAACTCGTCATGCACGGCTCCGACTGCGGGCCGAGCGGCCGGAGGCGGCGGAGGCGGAGGCGGTGGGCCGGCAGGCGGAGGCGGCACGAGCCCCTCGCCCTTAGAGATCCGGGTGAGCCAATGGCACTTCCGGGTCGTGTGGTTGGACGGCTTCGCGCCGCTGTGGAACTTGCAAGGGGCGTCGAGAGTTTGCTCGTAGGAGAAGGCGGGCTGCCAAGCCGGCTGCCGCCCTTGGGCTTCTTGGGCGCCGGTCGCTCTTCAGGCGGCGCGTCTTCGACTGTGGCCACCTGCTGACTAGCGGGAGGCGGCGCGGGGCCCTTGCGCTTGTGGTCGTTTGAGTGGGGGAGTCGGCCGGAATCCCCAGCCGGCGTCTTGGGCGTCGGGTTGAGTACCTTTCCGGACGCGTCTACCCGAAGCTCGGTCTTCATCGAGGAGTCGGCGGTGGCGTACTTGTCCGCTATGTCCAGAAGCTCGTCGAGGGTAGCCGGCTCGTCGCAGAGGAGCTTGTGCTTGAGGAGGGTGCCTTCTCGGCATCCGGCTGTGAAGTATTCTATGGCTTGCACCTCGTGCACCCCTACACAGGAGTTGCGAAGCTCGGCCCAACGCATGAGGTAATCGCGAGTGGACTCGGCGGGGCCTTGTACGCACAAGGAGAGCTGTCTGGGCTTGGGAGCCCGCATGTAGGTGCTGGTGAAGTTGCGGATGAAGGCTTCTATGAAATCTAGCCAGCTGTTGATGCTATGCGGCTTGAGGCTGTTGAGCCAGGTCCGCGCCGTGCCTTACAGCATGAGGGGCACGTACTTCACGGCAACGCGCCGTTTGCCGTTGGCTATGCTAACCACCGTGGAATAGTCGATCAACCAATCTTCCGGCTTCACGGAGCCGTTGTACTTGGGCGTGTCTCTTGGGAGCGAGAACCCTTTGGGAAAGGGCTCGTCGCGGATGCGGCGGCCGAAACAGGGCGGGCCGACATCGTCTTCTTCTTCCAACGCCAGGGATCGCGCCAGGCGGTCGATCCGATGGCCGGCGTCGTTCTCGCCGATTCCTTCGCGGCGGCCTAGCCGGCCGCTGAGAGTCGGGTGCGCCACTGGCGGCGGGGCGGGATATCTCTCTCCACGGGGCGGAGGCGGAGGCGGGCCGCCCCGCCATTCCATGGCTCGGGGATGACCGTTCGCGTCTCGCTCGATGGAGATCCGGGTCCGGCTGCGACTGGCAGCCGGCTCCTTCTCGCGTCGCGCGCGGGTATTGCTCATAGTCGGCGTCCGGGACGTCGCGCCGTATCCTCGGTGCGGGGGAGGGCTTTCCGCACGGGCGTCGGCTTCGTGTCGCTGCGCGGCTGTGTCAATCAATTGCTGGAGGCGCTGGGTCATGTGGGGGAGGTCTTCAGCCTCCAAGCCGTCCAACTCGTCTACAGCCGCCTGAGCGGCACGCAAGTTTTCGAGCGGAGTGGCATAGACCGGGCGGTCGACTCCCAGCATGTCGGCGATGACGGGGCCGCGTTGCTTGACAAGGCCGGCCCGGCTTGGCCCGCCCGGGGCCGGCGTGCCGAAGGCAGCGCGGTCAGCTTCGCGCTGATAGGCCTCAGTGAGGCGTCTTACGGAAGCCAGCCTCCGGCCCTCTGCGAGGTGGGCAAGGCGGCGTGCCTCCAGTGCTTCGTCATCGGCATTAGCCGGGAGGGCAGCGGACAAGTCGCGGGCCGCCGCGTGCGAGGCGTCGCGGGCGCTCTCGTCGGCCGTGCCGCCGTGGTCGACAACCATCACTTCGGTGGTGATAGCATCGCAGCCGTCGGCTCGAGGAAGCGGGTCGTTGTAGATCGTGACGTTGGTGGGGAAGGTGTCGTAGGAGGCCTTGTCGGAGTCGACAGGCATCGGGTCGGTGGAGCCAACCGACTCCAGGTCCGCAGCGGGCTCGCTGGAGACATGGAGCTGGCCGAGAAGGTTGGCGAGGTGGTCGGTGCCCGCATCGGAGGCGAGCTCGTCGGAGATGAGAGTTTCGTCGAGGGGATCGGCGAGGCTGCTCGCCGCGCAGATGCTGGTGACGCCTTGCAGCGCGTCGTGGCAAGCGCCATCGGGCGTGCTGGCCTAGCTACGCTCGCGGGGGAGGAATAGGGTTCCCGTCCAGAACAGGTCTCCGGACGACGGTGCACCTGGCCCCACGGTGGGCCCCAAATGTCGGGTGGTAGGTGCGACATATGCCAACGGGTGGCTTATCATTGTGGGAGCCAGTAAGACATCACCGGTGCCTGGAAACGGGATAAGGCGAAGACATGCATGCCGGCGGATCTTACCTAGCTTCGGGGCTCTCCGTGGAGATAACACCCCTACTGCTGCTCTGCGTGGTCTCTGCATGTTCACTAGATGAATCAAGTAGCAACACAACGCTCCTTGAGCTGTTTGGTGGGAGGAGGAAGAAGGGCACGGCTAGCTTGCTTCTTCTCCTTGTGTGGTGTCTAGGACTAGCAAGGGGTCGAACCCTTTGCATGGGTGCTCCGGGGGGTTTATATAGGCCTACCCCCCGGGGATACAACGGTAGTCCGTCTGGGCGCGGGGCCCAGCCGTCTGTGACTGCGCTCGCCGGCTTCTGCGCCGGCTGCTGGGGCCCGCCGATTGGTGGGTCCCGCCGGCTGCCGACCCCTTGGTCGACAGGCAGGCCCCACTGTCCAGGGCCTGGTCGGCGGCTGGTTACTGTGGCTCCATCTTGTTGACGTGGGCTTCGTCGTGGTAAGCGCGGCTATAGTGCCGCCGCCTGTTAGGCGATCGTTGTAGCCTCACCGCGTCTTGTCTCGTTAATGGGGCGTCTTCTTCGAGGGAGGCGGCAAGACGGCTACGGGGAGCCGGCTCGGTCGTGGGCCGACTTGTTAGAGGCGTGGCCGCCTTCGGGCGTCTCTCTGCTCAAAGGGGCCCACCGTCTGTGGGCCATGCTGGCGGCCCGTCGTGGGTGATGCCAAGGTCAACATGGCAACAGTGCTGCGCCGGACGGGTCATGCCTACCCCATACGGCGCACTGTGCCAGGCCTGCTCCGAGATTCAGGGGTGGCAGGCTTCACTGTAGCCATGCCCCGTCGCACCGCCGCTAGGTGGGTGCAAACTTTGTGGGTACGGTCTTGACTGCTTTATGGGAGCCGGCTTCTTGGAGTCGGCCTTCTGATGGCCGGCTTCTTGGAGTCGGCCTTCTCATGAGGGCTAAAGTCGGACCGCCTTCCGAAAGCCGGCCTGGGCGGCAGCCAGCAAGAGGAAGGCGGCCCCATGTCTTTGATTCTTGAGAGCCAGGCGGGCTCGTAACTTTTTCAGGAGGGTCAGGGGAAGTCGGCTAGGCTACCCATGGCTATTTACTCCGACAGTAGTCCCCGAAGCTGATCGAGCTCTGAGGCGAGCAGGGGGACGAGAAGCTTGGTCAGCTTCCCACCCTGAAGAGCCGGCTATGCGGGTGTATGCCGACTTCAGAGAGCCCCGCATCTTGTAGGCGGGAGGAGGGGGGACCTGCGCGCTAACTACGGGCCCTCCCGCGGCCACGCGGCAGCGAGATCCTGCGAGCGCATGCGCGCGACGGGACGCCACCGCTGGCCCGGGCCCGCCACTCACGAGCCTAGGTCCGGGCGCGGATCTTCCGTGGCCCACAGGGGCCGCTCGCCTTCTCGAGGCAGTTTTGTCTCGGTGTTAAGGCTTAATAATCGCGGGACGTGGGGAGTGGGCACGATTGATCCCCACGCTTCCCCACACCGCGCCTCCTCGGCTCCGCCACGCGAGCCTATAAGTAGGGGGAGGAGGGAAAGCGACAGAGGTTCGCACGCTCTTTCTCGCTCCGCCCCTCCTAATCCTCGTTTCTTCCTCTCGCTGCCGTCGCAACCTCCCATCACAGCACCCCCACATCGTCCTGCACCCATGGCGTTGTCAAGCTCGTGGGACGGCTCCAACGTCCATGAAGACTATGTGGAGTTCATCCACCAGACTCGGCGCCTGCCCGGCGCCGACCTCGTACAGGTCCGCCTGGCGCTGGAGAAGGAGATCTCGCCGGCACCGGAGGAGGGCGAGCGGGTCCTCTTCCGCTCGCACTGCCTGCGCGGCTTCGGCCTTCCGGCGAGCGGATTTCTGCGCTCCTTCCTGGAGTTCTACAACCTCCAGCCGCATCACCTTACGCCCAATGCGTGATGCTGCTGTCCGCCTTCATCTCCCTCTGCGAAGGCTTCTTGGGGCTGCTCCCCACGCTGGAGCTCTGGGGCGAGTTCTTCCAGAGCAAACTCGGCACCGTCGTCGCCGGCGTGCCCGCACCCTGCGGGGCCTTCATTGCCATGAGGAGGGCGAGCGAGAACAATCCGTTCCCATCCATCCCCCTAATCCAGTCGGTGAAGGTCTGGCAGAGATCATATTTCTACGTGAAGAACGTCGCCGAGCAAGGAGACTACATCAACCTGCTGGCTTACGTAGCCGGCCCGCCGGCTGGGAGGCAGCCCTCGTGGAGTGTCCGGTCCTGGTCACTGTCTCCAGCCGGGAACGCCGCCATCTCCCGGATTCGGGTGATGATCCAGTCGGCAGGCCTGCGCGGGGCCGACTTGGTGGCCGCCTTCGTGGAGCGTTGGATTCTTCCTCTCCAATGCCGGCCCCATATGATGTGTCAGATGAGCGGCCGCTTCGACCCAAGCCGGCTGAGCACATGGGAAATGCCCCATGCGGAGGTGGCGCTCATGGTTAATTACATCGCCAACTGCAAGCTCGCCGGGGACTGGCAATACGGCAAGGCGCCGTATTCTCGCGCCAATCCTCCGCCCGTGGTAAGCTTCTCTCTCTATCTTCTTTTTGTCGTCAGCCGGCTTCATGACGGCCGGCCTCTGACTAGTCGGTTCTTTTGAGCAGAACCCTCTTCTTGCGCCACCGGCCGGGGTGGCGGGGATTGAACGTCAATATGCCCCCGACCGCACGGTGGATGACGTTGACGACCCGGACTTGGGAGCGGCCGCCATGGAAGAAGCCGTCGTGGGGGACAACGCCGAGCCCGGAGGCTCAAGGTTCACTGCAAGCTTCGAGGACTGGCCGGACGATTTCGAAGCCGAAGTCGCCCCGCGTCGCCAGCCGGCGGCCGACCATCAGGGCGCGGGCTCGTCCATCGCACCGGCTGCCGGCGGCGCGCAGAAGCATCGGGCTGCTCCAGGCCTCTTCGGCAGCCGGCCGAAGAAGTCCAAGCCCTCCACCGCGGCGACAAAACGAGACGAGGCGGCCGCGAAGGCGGCCCGCTTCCGCAAGGCGGTGAAGCAGCCTCAGGCGGTTTCAGCGTAACTCGCCGGTTGCCTGGTCGCATGCCCTTCATCACTCTCTTTCTCTTCGAGTATTCTTCTTAACTTTTTCTCGCTTGCTGGACAGGGCGCCGCTTTCCCTTGAGCGGGGTCCGGGCGGCTCCGTCGTGGGGCCGGCTGGAGGGTCTTCGAGCTCCCGCCGCGTGGACCCCCGCGCCGATCTTAGGGAGGCCACAGAGCGGAACGCCCGCGAAGCGCGGGAGGAGCGCGAGGTGGCGGAAAAGGCGGCCGCGCAGGCGGCGAGGGAGCGGGCCGACGCGGCAGCCAAGGCCCAGACGGAGGCGGCTACCGCGGAGACGCAGGCGGCTACCACGGAGACGGAGGCGGCTACTGCGACATCACTCATCAAAAAGCCTTGCATGACAAACTAAGCATAGTACCAGCATGAAGACATGATCATGAAGCTAATCAAAGCAAGAACAAGCTCATAGCGTACATGGATCAACTATAACATCCTTGGCAAAATTGATTAACACGTAAACAATCTGCCAGGAACATTTTATAGCAAAAGTAGAGCAAGATTTAAACATGCGAGGGCACTCCATAATTGCAAATAGGGCATGGATGGATAGAGCATGACCATATGTCTAAATCATCCTTACTGAACATACCCAAAAGAAGCATGGATCTCGCTGTAGCAACATGGATGAATGGCATAAAAATAACAGCAGGGAAATGACTTCGTAAAATTCTAAGTCCCTAAAATCAGCAATATTACGAGAGCTACTTTGCATGCTTGTGCTAGTCACCAAAAAGATCACAAAAGTACATGGCATACACCCGTCTAAAGTTGGCACGGCATAGCCCAAAACACATGTAGGGCTCATGACCATATGCAGCACACAACAAATGTAGCAAAAATGACAAATGCTCATACTCTGCTAAGAATCAGCACCTAACATTTTATAGCACTCTTGCGTCAACTATTTGGGCATCAAGATTGACTCAAACAAGCATGGCACAATGGAGCAAAATGAAGAGCACATCCAGATGAACATTTTTATATATTGCATGCACAAAACGGAGCTACGGTCACATAGTTATGGCATGATGAATAGTGCATGAAAATATAGCAGACTTGGAGAAAAAAGAGGTCAACCCAAGGGTTTGGATCTGGATCTGGATCCGGGCGGTGCGCGACCCGAGGTAGACCAGACCAGAGGGAGAAGGGCGGCGCCGGAGAAGAGCTCACCGGAGTTGGAGGTGCGGGGACTTGGTGGTCGGGCGCAGACGGCGAGGGACTTGCCAGGGCGAGGCGGCGGACGGCGAGGCGCGGACAGCCACCGGAGTTGGGAGGCACGGCGAGGTGTGCCGGCGAAGCGCGAAAGCGGCGCCAGGCGGATCCGCACGGGCGGCGCGAGATCCGAGCATCGACGGGCGGCGATCCGGCGGGAGACGGCCGAAGGGGCCTGCGCGGCCCTCCCGCGGGCTTTGGTGGGCTGCGGCGGCATGGAGCAGACGGGGACACGCAGAGGCGGTTCACTGGTGCGGGGCGGCAGCGTGATTTTTGTCCGGCGCACAAGGGACTTTTAGGGTTTTGGACTGCGAGATTTCGGGGGGGGGGGAGGCATCAATTTATAGGTAGAGGGAGGTAGGATAGTCCAAATGAGGTGCGGTTTTCAGCCACGCGATTGTGATCGAACGGCCGAGAGGATGGAGGGGGTTTGGATGGGTTATTGGACCATTTTAGAGGGGTGTTGGGCTGCAACACACACGAGGCCTTTATGGTTTCCCGGTTAATCGTTGGAGTATCAAACGGACTCCAAATGGCACGAAACTTGACAGGCGGTCTACCGGTGGTGTACCAATGCCGCTTGGCAAATCTCGGTCCATTCCGAGAATGTTTAACACCCACACACGAAAAAGAGGCAAAAGGGGGTGCCAGAGGACATAGGAGTGTCAGATTGCAAAACGGACAACGGGAAAAATGCTCGGATGCATGAGACAAACACGCATGCAAATGAGATGCACATGATGACATGATATGAAATGCATGACATGGAAAAAAATGCCAAACAAATACAAACCCAACCACGAAGGGAAAACATAACTTAGAGCCGATAATGGCAAGAGTTGGAATACAAATATGGTAATATACATCCGGGGTGTTACAACACTCCACCACTATGAAAGGATCTCGTCTCGAGATCTAGGACTGAAAGTACTCCGGATATTCGGAACAGAGGTGGTCCTCGCGTTCCCAGGTGGCTTCTCGATCGGAATGATGTGACCACTTCACTTTCAGGAATTTGATAGACTTGTTGCTAGTCTTGCGCTCAGTTTCTTCAAGAATAGCAACGGGATGCTCATGATAAGACATGTCTTCTTGGAGATCAATCTCTTCGAAGTTGATGGTGCGCTCAGGCGTCTTGAAGCACTTGGAAAGCTGAGACACGTGAAACACATCGTGCACGTTTGCAAAGTTGGATGGAAGCTCAAGTTGATAGGAGAGATCGCCTCTTTTGCCAATGATCTTGAAAGGACCCACATATCTAGGGGCAAGCTTCCCTTTGATACCGAAGCGACGAGTACCTTTCATTGGAGAGACGCGGAGGTAGACATGGTCTCCGATCTCGAAAGCCAAGTCACGATGCTTGCTATCATAGTAACTCTTCCAGCGCGATTGCGCGGCTTTGAGATTTTCACGGATGACTTTACACATTTCTTCAGCTTCTGTGATTAAGTCATTGCCAAGAAGTTGGCGTTGACCAGTCTCTGACCAATTAAGAGGAGTACAGCAGTTTCTGCCATAGAGAATCTCGAATGGGGCCTTGCTCGAACTCGATTGGAAGCTATTGTTGTAGGAGAACTCGGCATATGGAAGACAATCTTCCCAATTCATACCAAAGGAAATGACACAAGTCCTGAGCATATCTTCAAGAATTTGATTTACTCGCTCGACTTGTCTACTAGTTTGAGGATGGAAGGCTGTGTTGAAGCGAATGTTGGTGCCCATGGCCTTCTGAAAGGAATCCTAGAATTTAGAAGTAAAGATGCTCCCACGATCTGAAGATATCAACTGCGGAATGCCGTGCAAGGAGACAATCCTGGAGGTATATAGCTCTGCCAACTGAGCTACTGTGATAGATTCCTTGATAGGAAGAAAATGAGCAACTTTAGTGAGCTTGTCGATGACATCAAAGATAGCATCATTGCCACGCTTGGACTTGGGAAATCCAGTCACAAAGTCCATCTCAATATGGTCAAACTTCCATTCTGGAATGGCAAGAGGTTGGAGGAGACCAGGTAGTCGTTCGTGTTCTGCTTTCACTCTTCTGCAGACATCACATTCGTTTATGAACTGAGCAATTTCTCGCTTCATTCGAGTCCACCAATATGACTGCTTGAGGTCATGGTACATCTTCGTACTTCCAGGATGAATGGATAGGAGGGAATTGTGAGCCTCGTTCATAATGACTTTACATAGATCACCTTGAGGAGCCACAATTCGATCCTCTAAGAATATAGTATATTTGTCATCAAGGCGATAGCACTTGTACTTGGGTTGGCTCTTGGCAATCACATTTTTCACCTTCTTCACCATTGCATCAAGAAGTTGTGCCTCACGAATTTGATCTTCCAAAGTAGGAGAGACTTGGAGGTTGGCAGGAAATCCTTGAGGAATAACTTGGAGATTAAGTTTGCGGAAAGCTTCACAAAAATCCTTGAGGAATTAAACTCTTGCAGTAAGCCTTCCTTCTCAAAGAGTCAACAATGACATCGGCCTTACCTGGAGTATATTCAATACTTGGATTATACTCTTGAATCATTTCGACCCAACGAGTCTGCCTAAGGTTGACGTTGGGTTGAGTGAACATGTACTTGAGGCTCTTATGATCAGTGAAGATGTCCACTTTCCTTCCCAACAAGAGATGTCTCCAAGTTAAAAGAGCATGGACAACTGCCGCCAACTCGAGGTCATGAGCGGGGTAGTTCTTTCCGTTGGGCTTCAACTAGCGAGAGGTATAGGCCACAACTTTCTTCTCTTGCATTAACACAGCACCAAGACTTTGCAGGGAGGCATCACAGAAAACTTCGAATGGTTTGGATTCAAAACTGGAGCTATGATTAACTTCTCTTTGAGGGTGTTGAAAGCGATGTCACATTCTGGCGTCCAGACATACTTCACATGGTTCTGGAGGAGGCTGGAAATAGGCTTTGTAGTCTTAGAGAAATTCTCAATGAATCTTCGACAATAGCTTGCAAGCCCAAGAAAGCTGTGGAGCTGCTTCACATTCTCAGGCGGTTCCCAATTCACAATTGTAGACATCTTCTCAGGATTAACAGCAATGCCCTTGGCTGAGATGATATGCCCAAGGTAGAGAACCTCATCGAGCCAAAACTCACACTTTAAAAACTTCGCATAGAACTGATGTTCTCTGAGTTTGTCCAAAACCAATCTCAAATGCTTGGCATGATCCTCCTTGTTCTTGGAAAAGATCAAAATATCATCGAGATACACCAAGACGAAATCATTTGTGTAAGGGATGAAGATGAAGTTCATCATGCGAGAGAACGCTGGAGGAGCATTGACAAGGCCGAAAGACATGACAGTATATTCATAAGAACGATAGCTTGTTCTGAATGCTGTCATGGGGATATCTTGTTCACGAATGCGAATCTGATGATAACCCATACGGATGTCAAGCTTGGAGAATACTTGGGCACCTTTATGTTGCCCGAATAGCTCATTGATGTTTGGAAGTGGGTACTTGTTCTTTATTGTCTTCTTGTTCAATTGGCGGTAATCGACACAAAGTCGGTCCATTCCATCCTTCTTCTTGACAAAAAGAACACCACAACCCCATGGAGAAGAACTCGGTCGGATCAGACCCATACGCTCTTGTACATTGAGTTGTTTCTTCAGCTCCTTCAACTCTTCTGGTCCAAGCTTGTAAGGACGTTTGCAAATAGGTTCCGTGCCAGGCTCAAGATCAATGACGAATTCAACTGGCCGGTGAGGAGGCATTCCTGGAAGCTCTTCTGGAAAGACATCTTGATATTCACAAATGACTCGGATCTGATAGATGGCATTTAACTCGCCCTTCTCATTGAGAGAAAACAACCAAATGGTATCATCCCGAGCGGCAAAGATGATCACATCCTTAGAAGAGTGTGTCAATTGAATCTGCGTGGCAGCACAATCAAGCTGAGCCTTGTGCTTAGAAAGCCAGTCCATGCCGAGAATTAGATCAATATCCGAGTCATCGAGAACAATTGGAGAAGCCAGCAATATGTAGTCTCCCATCTCGATAGAAGCATCCGGGACGCAGATATTAGCTGACATTTGCTTGCCCATGGACACAATTGATAACGTTCTAGGTAATTGTTGATAATCACACTCGTACTTTGATGCAAAAGGCTTTGAAATGAAACAATGCGATGCACCAGTATCAAAAAAGGACTTTTGCAGGAATAGAGTTAACTGGAAGGTTAAGCATGATCACTTCTGAAGTGTCCACTGCCTGAGCTGTGTTCATCATGTTGACCTTAGCATGCTTCGGATTATGCTCGACCACTGCATTCCTGGCAGATCTCACAGGAGGAGGAGGCGGAAGACGCCTTTGGTTGAATCATTTGTTTGCATAGTGCCCTTTCTGCTGACTCTTGTTGCAAGTCACCTCTAAGAGAGAACGGTGATAAGGAGCACTTGACCTTGGAGCATGAGACGAAGCTTTGTTCTGATAGCCTGGGTTGGGTGGGTGGGAAGATCCATTGCCACCTTTACTCTTCTTCTGATAAGGCTGACAGAATGGAGGAGGAGGAGGCAACCAGAACTTCTGTTGCTTAGCTGCCACTTGAGTTGAAGAAGAAGAAGGAGCTGCATCCCTGACTCTCTTCTTGGAAGCATCGGACTTGATCTGAGCAGCTTCTTGATTTAGTGCCATGTTGTAGAAATCATCATACTTGGTCGGCTCAAAAAGCACAAGAGCTAGTTGCAGATCTTCTCTAAGGCCACCTCTGAATTAATAAATCATGATCTTCTCATCAAGGACGTTTTATTTGGTGAAGTGAGAGAGCCTCTGTAACAGGATGTTGTATTGGTAAACAGACATGCTGCCTTGCTTGAGATTGCGGAACTCCTCGCGCTTACTCTCAGCAACACTTTGAGGAATGTTGTGATCTTTGAAGTCTCGGCAGAAATCATCCCAGGTAATCACACAACCTCCTCTAGAATCTTTGTATTGTTGATACCACTCAGCAGCTCGGTCTTTGAGTTGGAATGAAGCAAACTTGACAAAGTCCTCAGGCCTGACGTTGCTACACTCAAAATGTTTGCAGATATCCACAAGCCAGTCATCAGCGTATGTGGCCTCGACACAGTTACTGAAAGACATTGGCTGGTTTGCGAGGAACTGATTCAGGGTAACAAACTGAGGTTGATTGTTGCCTTGGCCTTGATTTCCTTGGTTGCGCTCTTGCAAGAGTTGCAAAAGCATCTGAGTGTTGGCGTTGGTGGCGGACATGACAGCTTGCCATGCCTCCGGAGGTGGAGGTGGTGGCGGAGGTTCTGGATTCTGACACATTGGAGGAGCCATCCTGAAGAGGTTGACATCCGTTAGCATCTTGAAAGAGATATATTGAAGCTGAATCAATGGATCGAAATTGCAACATATAGCCTTAACATTCGAACAAGAATGAACGAATGAATTCCAAAGTAAATCATCACACTTCCATAAGTTGAGAAGCCACTTAGATAGAGATAGATGAATAAAGCAACAAGGTACGGATATGAACAAATAATTGGTAAGGATTACACAATCTCAAACAAAATATCTGCGGGAAGAAATAATAGAGCTACATGAATTCCCACCTATGAGTCTCCCGAAACTTTCTGGTTATGCAATCAGGTGTTGGGGATACAGGGGAAGCATAATATCTCACCCAAAACTAGAAAATCCTACATCCGGTTGTATCCATCCTTCAAGACATAACCAAGAAACCTTCGGAAATCATTTATCTCAACCTTCGAAAAGCATCCATTATACGATTTATGGCAATACTCCCGAACTCCCGCCCCAGTAATGGGTAGCGTCGAGGTTATCTCACCAACAACTGCATAAAGGAGATTTTCAATGTCGGCGAACTCAGGTATTCCAAAACTGCAACGATAAAATTGTGACGATAACACCTCGGAGCTCAACTCCCCGGGACGCTGCCACAACCCCTAAATGTCAGGAGTCACCAAGAACAATGTTCTCGTCACAAAACCATCGGAACGATTCCAAGATACCCGCGTGATCCTAAATTTTTTTTGTGAAATTTGCGGAGAGAAGATTCAAAACTCTATGTCAGGAGGCCTCACCAGAATGACGAAGGGACTGAGGAGTAAAAAAGAATCCTACTCTCCGATATATATAATCCTATAAGACTCAAAACATTTTCTAGACTCAACAACGTCAGTGATTCGATCAAGCAGGGGGCTCCTAAGTCGGGGAAGGCTCTGATACCAACTTGTAACAACCACGATGCGGCTATATCTCCCACGTGTCGGAGCACGACTTAGAAGCATAACCGCATAGTAGGCATGTCGCAAGAGGGGTAATCTTTACACATCCCATGTACAGAATAAGAAAGGGATAAAGAGTTGGCTTACAATCGCCACTTCACACAATACATAAGTATAACAATACATCATCCAGAATACAATCAAGTTCTGACTACGGAACCATATAAAGAAAGACAACCCCAAATGCAAAGATCCCCAATCGCCCCAACTGGTCTCCTCTTCTGATTGTCCGGAAAGGAAACATAGTAACGTCCCGAATCCTCATCGAACTCCCACTTGAGTTCAGTAGCGTCCCCCACACTAGCATCATCGGCACCTGCATCTGGTTTTGAAGTAATCTGTGAGTCATGGGGACCCAGCAATCTCACACCCTCGCGATCAAGACTATTTAAGCTTATGGGTAGGAAAGGGTAGTGAGGTGGAGCTGCAGCAAGCACTAGCATATATGGTGGCTAAATTATGCAAATGGGAGCGAGAAGAGAAGCAAAGCACGGTCGAGAAGCTATAAAGATCAAGATGTGATCTTGAAACTACTTACATTCAAGCATAATACGAGACCGTGTTCTCTTCCCGGACTCCGCCAAAAAGAGACCATCACGGCTACACACATGGTTGATTCATTTTAATCAAGTTAAGTGTCAAGTTTTCAACAACCGGATATTAACAAATTCCCATCTGCCCATAACCGCGGGCACGGCTTTCGAAAGTTCAAAACCCTACAGGGGTGTCCCAACTTAGCACATCACAAGCTCTCACGGTCAACAAAGGATATTCCTTCTCCCAGGATGACCCGATCAGACTCGGAATCAAGGTTACAAGACATTTCGACAATGGTAAAACAAGACCAGCAAAGCCGCCTGATGTGCCGACAAATCCCGATAGGAGTCGCACGTATCTCGTTCTCAGGGCACACAGATGAGCACTCCGTACAACTAAAACCAAACCTCGAGTTTCCCTGAGGTGGCGCTGCAAAGGACTCTAGTTTGGACCAACACTCGGAGGAGCACTGGCCCGGGGGTTTAAAATAAAGATGACCCTTGAGTCCGCGGAACCCAAGGGAAAAAGGCTTAGGTGGAAAATGGTAAAACCAAGGTTGGGACTTGTTGGAGGAGTTTTATTCAAGGCGAACTGTTGAGGGTTTCCCATTATAACCCAACCGCGTAAGGAACGCAAAATCAAGGAACATATCACCGGTATGACGGAAACTAGGGCGGCAAGAGTGGAACAAAACACCAGGCATAAGGCCGAGCCTTCCACGCTTTACCAAATATATAGCTGCATTAAAGTAAACAAGATATAATAATGATATCCCAACAATAATCGTGTTCCATCAAGGAACAAACTCCATCTTCCCTTGCAACTAGCAACGCTATAAGAGGGGCTGAGCAAAGCGGTAACATGGCCAAACAACAGTTTGCTAGGAAAGGTGGGTTAGAGGCTTGACATAGCAATATGAGAGGCATGATGTAGCAAGTGATAGGTATCGCGGCATAGTAAAAGAGCGAGCAACTAGCAAGCAAAAATAGAAGTGATTTCGAGGGTATGGTCATCTTGCCTGCAAAGTTCTCCGAGTTGATGAAAACTTGATCCTCATAAACGTACTCAACGGGTTCCTTGATCATGAACTCATCTCCCGGCTCTACCCAAGGCAAGCACACAAGAAAAAGACCAACAATCAATCACGGTGCAATGCGCGAGCAACATGATGCAAAACATGGCATGATATGCGGGATGTGATATGCAATGCATATGTGTGCTACGGAAGGAAAAGATTGAACCAGGTCTCAACTTGGCAAACCAAGAGTGCTGCTGGAAAGATGAGGTGATTCCGGTCGAAATCGATATAAAGATCACCAGAATCGGATGCACGGTTTGCAATTGGCAAGCAAAACAATAATGACACAATTCTGCGATTAACAGCACGATGCCATCTCGAATGCAACAAGAAACTAAGCTACTGCACTCCAACATAGGAACAAAGCACATGGCAGTGATCTACTCAAGATGCTTGACAACAGATGAACACTGAGCTGCGGCTAAATCACACTAGAACAGGTTCAAACAAGCATGGCAAAAGTGCAAAAGATATCAGCATCACAGACTTAGTGAAAATACTAACATGTTAGGAATTAACATTAGGAAGCAAAGTTTAGAGCAAGATAACAACATGCTACAGGAACATAACATAGCAAACCAAGGCATGGCATGAATCTACTCAAAGCATAGAACAAAAGTCCCTTACTAACCATAAGCCAAAAAGGATCAGAAGATATGATGGTACCCATGTAAACATAGCAAGTTTCACTAACAGATTCAGACTTAGCAGAAAACTGAGCATGGCAAAACAGAGTTATGAAGGGCTCTTTGCGAGCTCGATTCACTCATCACAAAGCCTTGCATGACAAACTAAGCATACTAAAAGCAAGAAGACATAATCATGAAGCTAATCAAAGCAAGAACAAGCTCATAGCGTACATTGATCAACTACAACATCCTTGGCAAAATTGATTAACACGTAAACAATCTTCCAGGAACATTTTATAGCAAAAGTAGAGCAAGATTTAAACATGCTAGGGCACTCCATAATTGCAAATAGGGGCATGGATGGATAGAGCATGACCATATGTCTAAATCATCCTTACTGAACATACCCAAAAGAAGCATGGATCTCGTTGTAGCAACATGGATGAATGGCAAAAAAATAACAGCAGGGAAATGACTTAGTAAAATTCTAAGTCCCTGAAATCAGCAATATTACGAGAGCTACTTTGCATGCTTGTGCTAGTCACCAAAAATATCACAAAAGTACATGGCATACACCCGTGTAAAGATGGCATGGCATAGCCCAAAACACATGTAGGGCTCATGACCATATGCAGCACACACCAAATGTAGCAAAAATGATAAATGCTCATACTCTGCTAAGAATCACAACCTAACATTTTATAGATGGACTCAAAGAAGCATGGCACAATGGAAAAAAATTCGAGCACATCCAGATGAACATTTTGATATATTGCACGCACAAAACGGAGCTACGGTCACAGAGTTATGACATGATGAATAGTGCATCAAAATATTGCACACAGAGAAAAACGAGGTCAACCCTAGGGTTTGGATCTGGATCAGGATCCGGGCGGCGCGCGACCCGAGGTTGACCGGACTAGAGGGAGGAGGGCGACACCGGAGAAGTGCTCACTGGAGTTGGAGGTGCGGGGACGCGGTGGTCGGGCGCGGAAGGCGAGGGACTTGCCGGGGCAAGGCGGCGGACGGCGAGGCACGGACGGCGAGGGACTTGCTGGGGCGAGGCGGTAGATGGCGACCGGAGCTGGGCGCTGCGGCGAGGTGCACCGGCAAAGGGCAAAAGCGCCGGCGGGCGGATCCGCTCGGGCGGCGCGAGATCCGGGCGTCGCCGGGCGGCGATCCGGTGGGAGACGGCCGAACTGGCCTGCGCGGGCCTCTCGCGGGCTCGGGCGGGCTGCGGCGGCGCGGAGCGGACGAGGACACGTGGCGGCGTATCACTGGTGCAGGGCGGTGGCGCGATTTTTGTCTGGCGTCGCCCGGACATGTCCGGCGGCGCATAGGGGAATTTTAGGGTTTTGGACTGCGGGATTTTGGGGGGAGGCATCAATTTATAGGTAGAGGGAGCTAGGAGAATCCAAATGAGGTGCGGTTTTTGGCCACACGATCGTGATTGAATGGCCGAGAGGATGGAGGGGGTTTGGATGGGTTATTCGGCCACTTTAGAGGGGTGTTGGGCTGCAACACACACGAGGCCTTTACGGTTCCCCGGTTAACCGTTGGAGTATCAAACGGACTCCAAATGGCACGAAACATGACAGGCGGTCTACCAGTGGTGTATCAAGGCTTCTTGGCAAATCTCGGTCCATTGCGAGAATGTTTAACACCTGCACACGAAAAAGAGGCAAAAGGGGGCGCCGGAGGACATAAGAGTGTCGGATTGCAAAACAGACAACGGAGAAAATGCTCGGATGCATGAGACGAACACGTATGCAAATGAGATGCACATGATGACATGATATGAAATGCATGCCATGGAAAAAATGCCAAAAAAAGAAAAATCCAACCACAAAGGGAAAACATAACTTAGAGCCGATAATGGCAAGAGATGGAATACAAATATGGTAAGTTACATCCGGGGTGTTACAGTAGCAAGCCCCCAAGTTTTTTTTATGTGGCTTATGAGCTGGATCAATGGGTAATCAGGACTCCACTTCATAAACAGAAGCCCCCATGTAACCAAAATCTTTTAAGGAAGAACGGCAGAGGCCCCGCTTTAGCAGGGATGCCGGTTTATTACATTGATCATCATAATATATACATTGTCAAGAATATGTACATAAGAGGAGCCTATGGCTCAGGTGTAGTAAGGCCGAAGATGAGCGATATTCCACGGTCGCTGGGTCTCCTCCTCCGATTTACGTGAGTCTTTGTGCTCTCGAACATCGATAAGGTAGTATGACCCGTTGTGCAAATTATTGCTGGCCCCAAAGGGTCCTTCCCAAGGTGGGGATAACTTATGCATATCAGTCTGATCCTGGGTGATCCGGAGCACCAGATCCCCTTCTTGAAACATTGTGGTTTTAACCCGACGACTGTGATAACAACGCAGATCTTCCTGGTAAATCGTCGAACGAGCCGCTGCAATATCACGCTCCTCATCTAACAGGTCAAGTGCTTCCTGACGTGCTTTCTCATTGTCATCTTCAACATAAGCCGCCACATGGGGTGAGTCGTGACGGATGTCACTAGGGAGAACCGCCTCTGCTCCGTAAACCATGAAAAAAGGTGTGTAACCCGTAGATCTATTGGGCGTGGTATTGATTCTCCATAATACAGAAGGTAACTCCTCCACCCAACAACACGGCTTCCGCTGCAAAGAACCATAAGCCAGGGCCTGATGCCTCTCAGGATCTCTTAATTGTCTCTCTCCATTTGACCATTAGATTTGGTGTGAGCCATTGATGACACGTCAAGCCGGATGTGCTCACGTTGATAAAATTCTTTCATAGCACCCTTGGACAGATTAGTACCATTATCAGTTATGATGCTTTGTGGAAAAACAAACCGGAAAATCACCTTCATGATGAATTGAACCGATGTGGCTGCATCACATTACTGACTGGCTCTACCTCCACTCACTTAGTGAACTTATCAACCACCACCAGAAGGTGGGTCTTCTTATCCTTGGACCTCTTAAAGGGCCCAACCATATCCAACCCCCAAGTTGCAAACGGCCAAGTGATTGGAATCATCCTCAATTCCTGAGCCGAAACATGAGCTCGATGTTAAAACTTCTGACAACCATCACACCTTTTTACCAAATCCTCAGCATCAGCATGAGCCGTCAGCCAATAGAAGCCATGACGAAAAGCTTTACCTACCAGCGACTTTGAACCGGTATGGTGATCTCACGCAAAATCTCACAGCCTTCTTCAAGAGATCTGAAATGCCCCTGTTACACTACAATGATGCAATTCTCCGTTGACACTGCTTATTGACTTGGATCGCTGGATTATCTTCCTGGCCAAAGTTTCATCCTCCGGTAACTCGCCTCGCTTCATATACGCCAAATATGGGACTGTCCAATCTGGGATAACATGAAGAGCCGCCACCAACTGAGCTTCCGGGTCAGGAACAGCCAAATCCTCTACTGTAGGTAGCTTGACCGACGGGTTATGCAAAACATCCAGGAAAACATTTGGTGGCACTAGTTTACGTTGAGAGCCCAAACGGCTTAAAGCGTCCGCCGCTTCGTTCTTACGTCGGTCAACATGGTCAACCTGATAACCCTTGAAATGACTAGCCACAATGTCTACTTCTCGTCGATACGCCGCCATGAGCGGATCCTTGGAATCCCATGTACCAAATACTTGTTGAGCTACCGGGTCTGAGTCACCAAAGAACTTTATCCGGCTTAGATTCATCTCCTTAGCCATTCGAAGACCATGGAGTAAGGTCTCATATTCAGCTGCATTGTTAGTGCAAGGGAACATTAAACGGAGAATATAACAAAACTTATCACCTGGTGGGGAAGTTAACACGACTCCAGCCCCGAGCCCTCCAATCGCCTGGACCCATCAAAATGAATAGTCCAATAAGTGTTATCTAGCTTTTCTTCCGACACCTGCAATTCTGTCCAGTCATTGATGAAATCCACAAGCGCTTGGGGACTTGATTGTCGTGTCAGGCATATACTTTAACCCGTCAGGTCCAAGCTCGATGGTCCATTTGGCAACCCAGCCAGTTGCTTCCCTGTTTTGGATTACATCTCCCAAAGGGGCAGAACTGACCACAGTGATGGGATGACCCTGAAAATACTACTTGAGCTTCCGGCTTGCCATTAAAACTCCATACACCAGCTTCTTCCAATGTGGGTACCTGTGCTTAGACTCAATAAGCATCTCACTGATATAATAAACTAGCCGTTGAACTGGATACTCCTTGCCAGGCTCTTTACGTTCTACCATAATGGCCACACTGACAGCCCAGGCATTGGCTGCTATATATAACAACAACAACTCTTTATCAACTAGAGCAGCAAGGACAGGTGGCTTAGCTAACTGTTTCTTCAAGTCCTCAAACGCGGCATTAGCAGCATCACTCCAGACAAAATTATTTGTCTTTTTCATCATCTGATATAGAGGGATAGCTTTCTCTCCCAATCGACTGATAAACCAACTCAATGCTGGAATACGACCCGCCAGACGCTGAAAATCATTAATACATGCCGGTTTAGCCAAAGATGTAATAGCTTTGATCTTTTCTGGATTTGCTTCAATGCCCCTGTTAGACACCAGAAAACCCAAGAGCTTGCCGGCCGGTACACCAAAAACACACTTGGCCGGATTAAGCATCATCTTATAGACCCGAAGATTATCCTCCTTTTTGGACTTCACCACAATATCATCTACGTAAGCATGAACAATGCAGCCAATCTGATTGTGAAGACAATTCTGCACACAGCGTTGATAAGTCGCCTGGAAACTCTTGAGCCCAAAAGGCATAGATACATAGCAGAAGGCTCCAAAGGGAGTTATAAAAGTTGTCTTCTCCTGGTCCTTAACTTCCATTTTGATCTGATGATAACCAGAATAAGCATCCAGAAAGCTCAAACGCTCACAACCCGTCATAGCATCAATGATTTGATCAATACGAGGGAGAGCAAAAGGATCAGCTAGACAAGCCTTGTTCAAATCTGTGTAGTCCACACACATACGCCAAGTGTCGTTCTTCTTAAATACTAACAGCGGGTTAGCTAACCACTCAGGGTGAAGAACCTCCACAATAAACCCTGCTGCCAAGACCTAGGCTACCTCCTCACTAATGGCCTTGTACCGTTCTTCATTGAAGCGGCGGAGAAACTGCTTGACCGGTTTAAATTTGGGATCGACGTTAAGAGAGTGCTCAACGAGTTCCCTCGGTACACCTGACATGTTAGAATGTTTCCATGCAAAGATGTCCCGGTTCTCACGGATGAACTCGATGAGCGCGCTTTCCTATTTCGAATCCAGGTTAGCGCTGATGCCAAACTGCTTGGGTGAATCGCCAGGAACAAAATCAACCAGCTTGGTCTCATCAGCCGATTTAAACTTCAAAAGCCGGGTCATGCTTTGTAGTTGGCTTTTTCAAAGAAGTCATATTCGCCGGATCAACATTGTCCTTATAGAACTTCAACTCCTCTGTCGCACAAACCGACTCAGCATAGGCCACATCAGCTTCTTCAGATTCCAAAGCTATCCTTATGGCTCCCATGTACCGTGATGGTCCCCTTATGACCCATCATCTTGAGTTGCAGATAAACATAATAGGGCCTTGCCATGAATTTAGCATAAGTCGGCCGTCCAAACAGGGCATGATAAGGGCTCTTGATTTTCACCACTTCAAAAGTCAATGTCTCTGATCTTGAATCATGATCATCTCCAAAAGCAACATCCAAAGCTATCTTACCAACTGGGTATGCCGATTTACTAGGCACCACACCATGGAAAATAGTATTCGACGGTTTAAGATTTTTATCTGTCAACCCCATGCGACGGAAGGTTTCATAATAAAGGATATTGATACTGCTCCCTCCATCCATGAGCACCTTGGTGAACATATACCCCCCGACCTAAGGCGCCACCACCAATGCCAGATGTCCCAGATTATCAAACCGGGGTGGATGATCCTCTCGACTCCACAAAATGGGTTGTTCAGACTAGCGCAAATAACGGGGCACTGTCGGTTCAACGGAGTTTATTGCCCTTTTATGAAGCTTCTGATCGCGCCTGCACAGGCTAGTGGTGAAGACATGATACTGCCCACTATTCAACTGCTTCGGGTTAATCTGATAACCCGATTGTTGCTGTTGTTGACTTCCATGAGGGTGCTATTGGCTATAACCACCTTGGTTGCCATGATTGCCTTGATTTCCTTGAAGTCCTGAGCCAGAACTGCCTCCACCATAACCCGACCCATGAGAACCAGGTCCCGAACCGCCGCCCGGTCCATGACCATCTTGGAGAAGATTTGAGCTTTTAAACTCCCTCATAATAAAGCAATCCTTCCAGAGGTGCGTAGCTGGCCTTTCTCGCGTCCCGTGTCTTGGGCAAGGCTGATTTAACAGATACTCAAGATTGATACCTGATCCTCCACTCCGCGGGGGTGGTTTACCCTTACGACGCTGACCTATTCTGCATGTTGGTGTTAGCCACCAAATCCAAACTGTTATCCGCCTTGCGCTTACCGTTGTTTCCATGGCCCGCCAGGTTATGTTGTTGCCCTTTGGTGTTGCTGCTCTTTTTTCCGTTCCCTGGCTTTTCATCATCAGACTTGGCATCCTTGGTACTATTAGAGTCACCATACTTAACCAGAGCTACCATAAGTGTCCCCATGTCACCGCAGTGACGCTTGAGCTGCCTTAACTTCAGTTTCAGAGGCATGAACCAGAAATTGCCTTCCGATGTCAAAACTGTTGTATCAGCATTGATGCGGTCCGATGAATGCAGAATCGATGAGACCCGACGCACCCACTGGGTTGTTGATTCAGCTTCTTCTTGGACACATGTGGCTAAGCCCACAATTGACATGGGCTGCTTGCACGTATCTTTGAAATTCTGGATAAACTGGGCCTTTAACTAGGCCCATGATCCAGTGGAGTTAGCTGGTAAACTTTTCAGCCATGTACGAGTTGTTCCTTCCAACATCATGGTCAAGTATTTAGCACATGCTGCATCATCCATATCCAGCATCTCCATCGCCATCTCATAGCTCTCAACCCATGATTTGGGGGGGGAAATCAGTTGTGTAATTGGGCACCTTATGAGGACCATTGAAATCCTTGGGCAGCCGCACGTTACGTAAAACCAGGGTGACACACGGCACCCCCAAAGAGCTGAAAGCAACACCTGGTTCCACCAAAGTAGTTGGACGGACCGGAGTAAGCTGACGGGCCGCATACTGCACTGCTAACTCGGCTTCTCGACATGCTCTACCGTGATCCACCACGTCCTGGGCATTAGCACCATGGCGCGCCGGGATATGACCTCGAGGCGGGTTACGGTTCCGCCCACTGCTTGACACAGCCGGTTCATCAATATGCCTGATGTAACTCTGGCTTGGGCTGGGGGGGTGGTGTGGAATGAATCCTCTCGCGACTGTACGAATAAGCCTGCTGCTGAGTCGAAGTTGTCTGAAGGAGCTCCCTAGCCCATCGCGTCTCAACCGCTACGGGGGACTCGCCTTCGACCGGGAGGGCTGCTAATCAAGAAGCAGCGGCGACTATGTTATCCAGGGGGTTGGAGTAATGACCTGGAGGCATTGACACGTGCGGTGATGGGACATTCAGACGAGGTGGATCCTTTTTGCGCGGCTGACCCGGCGCCCCTGTTCCAGGTGCTTCTACCCGGTTTGCCACTGGCCGGTTACTAGTTCCTGCTACTAGCGTGTTAAAGAGATTCCTTGCCTCATAAACCGGAGGCAGGTGAGACCGGTACCTTCTCCTCATTACATCATTTGACGCGTTCTGATCCAACATAAGCCGATAAGCCTGCAAATCCAACTCGACCCACTCTGCAGCCATCCTGGTGTTCTCGGCTATCAGGTCTGCCTTGGCTTGAGCTATCTGATCCTTCACCTTCGTGACTTCTGCGTTATGCTGATCCTGATCTGCCAGGTTAACTTCAGCCAGCAGTGTTGTAATGCCCTCGATGCGGCTATATCTCCCACGTGTCGAAGCACGACTTAGAGGCATAACCGCATTGAAAGCAATGTCGCAAGTGAGGTAATCTTCACACAAACCCATGTAATACATAAGGGAAAAGAGATACATAGTTGGCTTACAATCGCCACCTCACACAATACATGAATAAAACATTACATCATCCAGATACAAACAAGGTCCGACTACGGAACCAAAATAAAAGAAGAACCCCAAAAGTGACACGGTCCCCGATCGACCCCAACTGGGCTCCACTACTGATCAACTAGAACGAAACAACACAAAGGACAAGATCTTCATAGATCTCCTCCTTGAGCTTGGTTGCGTCATCTGCACGGACTCATCGGCACCTGCAAGCTGGTTTTGGAAGTATCTGTGAGTCACGGGGACTCAGCAATCTCGCACCCTCACGATCAAGACTATTTAAGCTTATAGGTAGGGTAAAAGGTATGAGGTGAAGCTGCAGCAAGCGACTAGCATATATGGTGGCTAACATACACAAAAGAGAATGAGAAGAGAAGGCAAAGCACGGCCGATAAAAGTATGATCAAGAAGTGTTCCTAAAACAACCAACGTCAAGCATAACTCCAACACCGTGTTCACTTCCCAGACTCCGCCGGAAAGAGACCATCACGGTATCACACGCTATTGATTTATTTTAATTAAGTTCAAGTTTAGGTTTTCTACAACCGTACGTTAACAAATTCCCATCTGCCCATAACCGCGGGCACGACTTTTGAAAGTTCAATCCCTGCAGGGGTGTCCCAACTTAGCCCATCACAAGCTCTCACGGTCAACGAAGGAATAGACCTCCTCCTGAGACATTCCGATCAGACTCGGTATCCTGGTTCTTCAAGACATTTCGACAGGGTAAAACTAAACCAACAACACCACCCAGATGTGCCGACAAATCCCGATAGGAGCTGCACATATCTCGTTCTCAGGGCACACCGGATGAGCAAGACATCGAGTAAGCCAGCCCAGAGTGGAACACCGGATGAGCAAGACATCCCGATAGGAGCTGCACATATATCGTTCTCAGGGTTTCCATTATTACCCAACCGCGTAAGGAACGCAAAATCCGGGAACATAACACCGATATGACGGAAACTAGGGCGGCAAGAGTGGAACAAAACACCAGGCATAAGGCCGAGCCTTCCACCCTTTACCAAGTATATAGATGCATTAATTAAAATAAGATATATTGTGATATCCCAACAAGTAAACATGTTCCAACAAGGAACAACATCTCCATGTTCCAACAAGGAACAAACTTCAATCTTCACCTGCAACTAACAACGCTATAAGAGGGGCTGAGCAGAGCGGTAACATAGCCAAACAACGGTTTGCTAGGACAAGGTGGGTTAGAGGCTTGGTTCAACAATATAGGAGACATGATAAGCAAGTGGTAGGTATCACAGCATAGGCATAGCAAAAGAGCGAGCATCTAGCAAAGCAAAGATAGTAGTGATTTCGAGGGTATGATCATCTTGCCTAAGATCGCGCAAGGAAGAAGAACGAGTCCAAGAAGAAGACAAACGGACGTAGACGAACGGGTCCTCACCAACGCGACGTTACCGGAATCAACCCGAAGAAGAAACACCGGAAAGAAGCACACAACATAGTAAACAACCACGACATAAACATGGCATGATGCACAACCAAGTATGATGCATGTCCGATTTAATGAAGCATGGCATGGCAAAGTGCACAAACAATCCTACAAATTAAGTGGAGCTCAATATGCAACTCCGTTGCATATTGACGGAACACCACATCAATTATTTAGTTCACTCTCGGTTAGGTACTCAACAATATTAAAAGTTAGTTAACATGGCAAGAGGTGAAGCATAAGAAAACTACCTATCTAGGCAAGTTTAAATGAGGCCGGAACAACAAAACAACAAGTCCGGAAACTCCTCATATGCATATATTAGGTTTGGTACTGTTCTGCCCTAAACATAATTTTAGAGTTATTAAACATGCAAAGTAAAACCACCATATTAAACTAGACATTTTTTACCCCATTTACATATAAAGTTTGTTACAAACCGAGCTACGGTTAAATAGTTATGAATTAAATCATTTTAACATGGCATGGGGCCAAATTTAAACAAACATCATTTTAAACATCTTAAACATGGGTGAAAAATGACATATTATGAAACTATATGAAATTCTAAGCATTTTACATATTTAAATTGTTTTAATCTGATGCACCATTTGTGAGATATTAAATGCATCAACTCTAGGGACTATTTTGCAAAACGGGTAGTACTCAGGAAATTAGCTAAAACGTTCTGCGGAAAAAAATACATCTCGGGCCGGATCTGGTGCAAGTTGGGCCAACTGAGTAGAAGAGAAGAAAAAAAATGAGGCGCTGCTGGGGGCGCATCACCGTGGGCAAGGGAGCTGGGCCTTGCTGGAGCCGGACAGGGACGAGACCAACCAGGCCGGGTCAACGGGCGCAGGGACTTGACGCTGCGTGTGTTCCAGGAAGGCGAGCTGGCGAAGCGGGGAACGACGGCCAGTGAACAGGAAGGCGCCAGCGGTGGGGACAGGGCTCTGCCGGCGGGATCCGTCCGTGAACGGGCTATCTCGTCTCTCGGATTGAAATCGGGCGATCGCGAATAAAATAGCTAGGAAGTCCAAATAAGAAAACGGTGACGTTTTGTGGAAGTTTGGGGATGATCCGGACACAACGGTGGCGACAGTCCGGGTCGGGTCCGGGACAATTTTCGGACGCGCGTGCGAGGAGGGCCACGGGCTAACGAGAGAGGTTAGGTTGGACCTGGCGGTTGACAGCGGACTGTGCAGACGGGCTTGAGCTGAGAGAAGAGAAGATAGAGAGACCCGGTGACTGTTTCCGGAGACCGAAAACGTCCGACGTTTTGACCGGCTACTATTGCCGCTATATTTATCCGTTGGGCTATCAAACGAACTCCGAACGCGATGAAACTTGACAGGCGGTCTATCTACACTATAATAAGACCACACGCCAACTTTCATCCCATTCCGAAAACATTTTCCGGCCACTTATAAAAATAATATTTCGGACACGCCGCGGGCGCGTGCAAGTGTGGTTGGGCTCAGAATGGACAATAGAGAGAAACTCGAAGAACCCGGACGAATGCAAGTTTTAAAATATGATGATGCAATGCACATGATGACATGATGAGATGCAACATGCAAGAAAATGACAAGGCAACAACAGCGAATAACTGGAGGACACCTGGCACAACGATCTCGGGGCATTACGAGTGTTGCCAAAGTGTCGAATAAATCAGACAAAACCTGAGCCGGCGGTTGCGCAGGGCCTCCTGCCCCAGCTGCTGTCACTGCTGCTCAACCGGAGATCATTGCTGCTGTGGTTGAAGAATGATGTGCTAACTGTGTACCGGCCATGAAGGTCGCAACTCGGCTCAGCGGATCGAAGGGGTCTCGAATACTGTTGCCATCAGAACTTCCCCCAAACCGACCATCTTGAAGTTGGTACAATGACTCGGTCTCTCCAGTAGATGACTCATCATCAGAATAAACGACGGTTTCACCATCAGATACCGATCTATCCTCAGACTCCGCTCCATGGACGACTCCCAGAAAGGCACGCTTCATGGCAGGCTAAACCCGGGCAGATCTCGCGCGCTAAGCCGTTTTGACGATGTCGGTGCAGATGTCCGGCTTAGGGCCCGGTTCGCCGATCTTGCCAATGAAAACGTGAATACCTTTGAAGGGGACCCGATATCCATACTCAATTGAGCCAGCCTCGGGGCCCCAGCCTGCATCGTCGACGTAGAGCTTGCCGCGACGACTCCTGGTCATCCGGCCCACAGCGTATCCCTTGAGCCCTTTGAAGCTGCCCTCTAAGAACTTGAAACCATCGCGCGACAACCCCACGGTGGGCGCCAACTGTGATGGTTTTGTCATGGCAGATGTCCTAGCGTGAGGACTTAGTCATGGAGCCATCGCAACATAGTTAGCTTAAAGGGGTTAAAGCGGGACAAAGGACGCAAGGAGTTTATACTGGTTCGGCCCCTTGCGGTGACGGTAAAAGCCTAATCCAGTTGTGATGGAATTGCTAGGGTTTCGATGACCAGGGAGCAAATCCACTTTGCTTGGCTCTTGATCTCTTGTTTTTTGTCCCGTAACCGCCGCCGGGTCATCCCTTTATATACACAGGTTGACACCCAGCGGTTTACAGAATCCCGGCCGGCTCATTATTTTGTCTGCCTCAGTTACTACCCTTTCTTACCTTACAATACAAGTTATACATCTTATGGAGGTTTACATCTACCGGGCCCTAATTCGCCTTCGGGCCTTGGGACTTCTTGTTAAACCTCCTTTGTAAAGCGCCTTGCCTTCATGGGCTTCAATAGGAATAGCTTACCATAAGTATAATTCGGCCCCTCCTGGGTGGTTAATACTTAATAGCTATATCCCCAACACATGCTCTTATTGCCACTTTTTTGTTGTTAGTATAACGCCAGTAGTCAAGTCAAGCAATGCTACTGCTAAAGTGATACCACATTTAACTAATGGCGCACTCAGTCTAATGCCACTGATAAATTTAAGCAATGCCATTTAATGTCACTGGATTATTTCAGGGTTAGTTGTTGATTGTGGATGTATTAAAGATTTTTTAGCTAAGGCATTCTAACGCTGTTGGACAACCAGTATACCAACGATGAATCTTGTTACTACCTTCAGATTTTTGCACTGTTAATGCTTATAGATTACATACCATACTTTCATGAGATAAGTTAATTTTTTTGTACAGTGTCAAGAGGAAAGGTCAAGAGTGGGCACCTCCTCCTCTGGCTGTTCTCCTAATTCGTTTGATCAAGTTTTTATGTTTGACCGATGTTTTTATGTTTGACCGATTATCAAGATTGGGATAGCAATTTTTATGTCCCCTCGAATTTGAAATGATACTTATCTTGAAGGTACATGGTTTGCAATTTTTATACGGTCATTAGTTAATAATGCTAGTTACCTGCAGAATTTTGTATTTGGTTTAATGCTCTTGCACAGCTAGTATACCAATGCTGAAACTTGTTACCTTTACATTTTGTAATGTTAATTCTTATAGAAATCTTCCAGTTCTAGAGTTTATTGAAATCTGTTCAGTAAAACCATTGTACTGTACCCTATAATAAAATAACTACTCTACTGTTGCACTACCAGTGGATTAGTGTATATTTGTACTATTCGAATGGTGTTGCATTAACATATGGACATAAATAAAGTGTGGCAAGCTTTCCCAGATATGTGCTCAAGAAAACTACTACCTGTTTTTCGAAATACTAGTTGTTTGGGTACTTTAAATTGAACTACAAAAACGTCTTATATTAAGGAACAGAGGTTGTAGAGTTCACTCAAATTATCCCGGTAAAGCTAGTCACACCTTTGTAAAAATCAATGTTCATTATGTTATCGGAGGAGGTCTGTATGTTTGTCTCTAATACCTGTCGACTACATACCTGACATCATGATGTAATGTTAAGTCATTTCCTTTTGTACAATGTCACTGAATTGTCAAGGCGGTGATGGCATTTTATTTTAGTTGAACTTCACAAAATATGCTTAAAAGAAGAGGAAAGGTCAGGAATCGATCATTCTTTCAGAAAGAACTATATATGCCTTCCTGACATCAGCCGTTGTTGCTTTATTTATTCCTTCAAATAGGTGGTTAGAAATAGTCTTGCTACCTTTTCCCATTAAGAAATTGGAATGATTATATTTGTGAGTCTATGCTTCAACTAGTGCCACTTTTATAGTAATCACACTTTCAATATCTATGCAAACAGGGATGATCGATTTTAGTGGAACTGCACAAAAAGTTCAAATGGTTCAACATAGGAGCATGTTTTCTTCCAAACCTTTATACCCAATTGGTGGCACTATGAGCTGTTCATTACGAAGGCACATGGTTTGCTACTATCTTGCTACTCTTTTTATACTGTCATTTGATAGTAATACTAGTGGTTTGCATGTGAATTTATTGGCAGGGTGGACCTACATTGGAGGTGCAGGACAGATTCAATTATAGGATGCTCAATTTCGGTTGTATCAATTTCACCTCTTCCATCACTGCGAACATGGATATCCTTGGTCTGATGAAGAATAGGCGCTATATTTCTGCTCTGAACCAGCAAACCAATTCAGTATGAAATTGTCCAGGGTAAAACATGTCTGTATCAAATTTTCAAGTAGAAAACATGACAGATGCTAAGCAGAAGAGATGTGTTTAAACCGAAAATACAAGGTGGGGTATACGTTTACTAGCTGCTTGATATTTGGGTAGACAGAGATGTTTTCCCGTTTCTATTTGGCAAAGAAAAAAAGTAACCACAATTTTTTCTGAACTTCAGAAGAGAATAGTATAGTCACTGCATGCAGTGCCATTTGAAAATAGACACAGAAAGATTGGATAGTCACTTCATGGACTACTGAAAAGTAGTACTGTACTATTTATTGGCCAACACTAGGTGCTTCATTGCTTTGGTCTGATTATACAATGGGCATCAATTTGCCTAAGTTAAAGTTTGTATTCGAAAAATAGTCTCGCCGTGTGACCGAGAGAAGACCAAATCATATTGCAGTGGATGTTCATCCATCATGTGTGGTTCGTTCTCATGGTTCCAGTTGTTGGTGTAACCACTTACGTTCGCAAGAGGAATTGTAGGCTTCACAAACAAATTTGTCTTTCAGTCTGTACTGAATGTTGGCCAAGAGATGCATCCATGTTAGTAGGAAGAACAAATGTTTTTTCTAGATCTTTGCTTTTGGAGCTACATATTTGTATATGATTTGTGAATCATTGAGATACATTAACATGTTGATCTTATGTATGGGAATCGTACTAGTTGGTTTTGAATTTGGGCTACTAATGTGAACATATTACAATGCCAGGCCTGTGAGTCCCGTGTGAACATTTCGAACGGATCGGCTCTTACTGTTGTGCACATCATGATCCTTATTTCTGTGTTCTTAGTGTTTCATGTTACTAACAGTTCCTTATTTATGTTCGCTCAGTGTTTACAAGTAATTGATCGATCACTAGCTAGCCTATTAATGCGCTCCTGGCAGTTTTAGTTGCGATGCAAGATCCGAAGTGGCAGTTTTTTGAATAAAAATGCCTACCTCTGAGGAAACTGACAAGCTACTCTGAAGAAAATGCCATGCGAATCTGAAGAAACTCCTAGCAAAAACATTGGCAAATGCCCTATCTCCTAGCTAACGTTCATCAGCTAATGCGATCGTACATGTACACCATCTGACCTACTCGATCCTACACGTACACTATCTGACCTACTCGATCCTACACGGATAACTAGCGGATCACGCACGTACTACCTTCTTTCCGGTTTGCAGGGCTCAATTCAAGCAACGACCTACTCGATCCTACACGAATAAATAGCGGATCACGCACGTACTAGTACCTCCTTTCCGATTTGTAGGGCTTAATTCGAAAATCTCACCAACCAAGGTACTCCCTCCGTACGGGTTAATTAGTACCGTGAGCCAAAGCAGCAAGACCAAGGCTTGGCAATAATTAACTGCATGCAGAAGTTTAAGCCTAATTATTTCCAACGATTTAAGTGGCTGCAACCCTCGGCTCCGACTCGTTGCATGCTGCTCCGCGTACTGGCTGCGAGCGATTCTGAGTGGTTGCATACAGTCGGCCGTAATTAAGGCACCTAACCGATGCAAAAAAAGATGCGCTCTAATTGTTGCAGGCCTTTTAAATCCATGGAATCATTATTGACAAGGAGGGAATACCTCATCTGGATGATTCGAGTGCACTCGTTTGACCGTCATGCCGGCGCACGACCCAACACTGACGGGACGGGACGACACAGTCATAATTTCAGGTTTTTTAGTTTTCCACGGAAAGCTGGCACGCTAAGCTATGCCTACTTATGCATTGAATTCCTATGACCACGGTGACCGTCACGTTTCCCGTGACAAGGTAGTTCGCCTACCTTCCGCATATAATTACAGTTTCCTGGGCTTCTCCGGTGGCACCATCACCCAACTCGCGCTATCCTCATAAGCCCGCACTAGCCCGACGTCGCTCGCCACTTATCCTCACTCTCACCATGTCCGCCATGCCCCTGGCCGTCCGCGATAGGCGACGCCGGAAGCGGTCACCGCCGGAACTAGTGTTAGGTTTTTCACCAGAAGGCAGACGGAGGGAGGAGGCATTCTATCGGTCTTTAGATGGCAATGCGGAGTATGAGGAGTGGTTGGAGCACGACTGCTTGGCGGAGAAGCAGCGTATTACCGATTTGCGCGGCCAACAGGACATGGACCAGCAGCGCACCGACGCTTTGAGTCAAGAGCAGAGCGCCCGCAACTGGGCCGACTATGTGGAGGCTGGTGCCCGAAAAATAGCCCTGGAGGCTATTGGGCACGCACGCATTTGTGATGCCAAATTTTACTACAAGCTCGTCAAGTGGGTTTCCCGCTTAGAAGCCAAAGCTTCCGTGGACCATGCCGGCATGGAAAAGGGCCAACGCGCGCGAGCAACGCGTCCTATCGCACCTCTAGCAAGTCTGAGGCGAGGCGGAGGACGCAGGTGTCGGTGTTTAGCATGTACCACAGATGGCGGCCGGCATCGTCCATTTAGCTAAGAGTAAGTTAGTACTTGTACACTACTAGAGTAACTTGGCTATGATGGTTGTCAACGTGGAAGTTCAGTACTCTATATCTGGATCAGACCTGTTAGTTTGCTATGAATGTTGAACTTTCCGTTTGAACATATGGAATGGGCTGTTATTTTTTTAAATGGGTTGTATTTGTCCGCCATGGGTTTAGAGGCTGACTTGTGGGCCTACCAGGTTGACGCGTACACAATCAGGAGATGATTGTACATGGAGAGAATGACAGCGGGGACCCACCAAGGTCATGGTTGTACGCAAGCAAGTGCCTCCTTATTTCAAGACAATAAAAAATGGCTCCTCTTAATGGATTTCTGACATCTGGGTCCCAAGCCATTGTCAACGTAGTCAATAAACGAGAGAATTGCACAACGAGCGGCTGACATTAAGGACCCAGCAGCTCGCCCAATTATTTTTGTTTTGGGTTAATTTGATAAATGCCACTCCAAATCTGGTGATTCCGAGAAATTCCACTGCAATTTCCAAACTTTGAAAAATGCCATTTCATGCCATTTCCAGTGGCATTTTTCATAGTCTGGAGTGGTGTTTTTCAAAGTTTGCAAATTGCAGTGGCGTTTTTCAAAGTTTGCAAAAATTGCAGTGGCATTTTTCAAAGTTTGAAAATTGCAGTGGCATTTTTATGAATCGCCATAATTGGAGTGGCATTTATGTAATTTTTTTGAGACGGAAGCAGGGTGTCAACTGGGCTATGCGGGGCATTCTGGCCTGTCTAGACAGCCTTTTCTTTTATGTTTACCACAGCCAACCGAGTAGTTTTTTTGTTGTTTCTGAAAATGGCTGGCCCAGTTTTTTTGTGATTTGTCAAGTAAGTCGCTTTGCCAGGTCTGTTGGGCTGCAAACTTTCAAGACAAGGAGAGCTTCATTCGGCTGGCCGACAAAATGGCCTATCAGTAATGAGAAATGGGTTGTACATTTCTAAAACACATCAAACCAGCAATTAGTTTCAAATTAATTTTTTTTCATTTCGAGATTTTAAATTGCGTTGATTTTTATGCATGGACAATTTGTTGGATTTTATATTGATATACATTTATTTTTAAAATCAGTTTGAATGTGACTCAAAATTTCAGGATTAAAAATAGTTCGGACCGCACCGAAATATGCAAAATTTCGTATAATTTTTTAACCGTGGCCACAATATGGGTTGTAATGTTAACAAAAAAAGAATATGGGCTCCAAAAAAACCTTAAGAATTAGCAAATGGGTTGTAAATTATTAGTAATAATGGCAGATGGGTTGTATGCTATTTCCCACAGATTTCAGGCTTTCCTAAAAAAAGGTTGATACACAAGCAGTGACTGTTGGATGTCCATGCAACGGTTGTCGTGCTTCTTCAATCTCTGCTCTTCCAGCTCCAGCCGCTCAAACAACTGCCAGTGGCACTGCCTGCTCCCTCCTTCTATGGCCGGCTGTTGCGCAGGCCTCACCGCCCCATTGTACAGCCATCGTTGGCCTAGCCATCCCTCTACTCATCCACACCTACTGTTATTCTCCGACGACGGCAGCCGAACCATTCAACCCTCGTACTCCCCACCGCGTGGGCAGGCACTGCCGTGTCTTCCCCGGCTCTGTGTCGTTCCCTTCGTAGGCCTCGCCATCATCCACCGCCCTGGTGCTCTCGGCGCAGCGTGGTCAACAATCGCACACAAAGAAATGCCTCCTTATTACGCGCAAAATAATGATTCCTCCACCTACATCATGGACCCAACGGAAGGGCCTCTGTATTTCATGACAAATACGTTCCCCCCGCTGGCAGGTCGGACCCACCAGCTATATCTTGGCACACAAGGAAGTGCCTCCTTATTGCGCACCAAGAATACTCCCCCTGCTAGCTGGGACCCAGCATAGTGGGAGGATGACTTTTGGGCCTACTAGGTTGACTGGGATGGAAGGCTTTGTCAACTTAGTCAATATGAACGATTCTAGCTCCAGTGACAGTACGATGTCCATCCAATGGCCGTAGTGCTTCTTCAACCTCTGGTCTTCTTGGTCCCGCTGCCGAGAGCAGCGCCGGTCGTGCCACCTGCTCCTGCCTCCTGTGGTCGGCTGTGCTGCCGCGGAGGCCTCACCTCCCCCTACTACTGCCATCGCTGGCCAGGCCCTGCAGCGATGGCAATCTCACACCGTAGTTGAACCAGTGAATCCTCGTACTCCTCTCCGCATGGGCTTCCACTCCCGTGTCTTCCCCGGCTCCACGTCGTCCCCTTCCTAGGCCTTGCCGTCGGCCACCGCCCTGGTGCTCTCGGCGCGGCGTGGTCAACATGGTCATGGAACAATTTCCATTGGAAGAGTACTTTATGTGGAGAGGCTAACAGCTGGGTCCATGACCACAGCAAGGAAGTGCCTCCTTATTACACGCAAAATAATGATTCCTCCACCTGCCAGCAGGGACCCATCGGACGAGCCACCGTATTTTGCAGAAAATGTTTCCCCCTGACTGTTGGGACCCACCAGCTACATCTTCGCACACAAGGAAGTGCCTGACAGTCGGGACACACTTTCTTGAAGCGTACGTAGCGTTGTCATTCTGATCGCGAACGTGTACGTACAAATGATTGGTCTCTCTGCAGGCTGAAGCGATGAACCATGGCGATGCAAGGAAGGGCACGTGTCATAGTAGAGGCGCACGCATAGCATGTACACATACGTACATCGGCCAGGGTGCAAGAAGGAAAATACGGCCACATACGTACATATGGGTGGGGTCTTGAACGCCTACTCGCGCATACGTACGGCCAGGAATCGTGTACATGGCTGGGGCGAAACGGAGAAACCGTGTTGTCTCGTGTTCATGGGGAGGCAACGAAATGCATCGTGTTCATCAGGAGGCAACGGAACACGTGCTGTTCATCGGGAGCCAACCGGCTTGGACGGAACAGCCAATGGAAACGAGGCCTGGTGTACCGCATAATAGAGGAAACGGGATCCTGTTCATCGGGAGGGGTCTGGCGTACCGCAAAACGGAGAAAATGGACTTCTGTTGGACCTCCTACGGTCGAAACGGGATCCTATTGATCGAGAGTGGTGTAGCGTACCGCAAAATGGAGGAAAGGGACTTGTGTTGGAGCGCTACGGTCGAAACGGGAGTCCTGTTCATCGCGAGGGGTGTGGCGTACCGCAAGACGGGACTCCACAGGATACTGTTCATCTCCACCGTCAACCTCCTCCAACCTCGACGGGCTACTGTTCATCCACCGTCGACCTCCTCTAGCCTCCACCTGCGACTGTTCATCCACGGGCTCATGTTCATCCAGCCTCCACCGGCTATTGTTCAACGAGTCCTCTCCATGGGGTCCTGTTCAACCACCCCTCCACGGGCTACTGTTCATCCAGCCCTCCACCAGCTACTGCTCAACCATCCCTCCACGGGGTCGTCCTGTTCATCCAGCCCTCCACGGGGTCCTGTTCATCGACCCCTCCACCGGCTCGATCGATCGGGGCACTGTTCACCCAGCGGCAACGGCCTCTACTACCACGAGGTCCTGTTCATCCAAACCCCCCAACAACGCTCACTATTCATCTAGAGGTAGCATCGATCGGCTTCAGTTAGCAGCAGTAGCGAAGGAATCACTCGGATTAGTTAACAGCAAGGGATCGATCGATCGCTCGGGTTCAGTAACGCGTAGCCTACAATGCAATCTCTCGGGTTCAGTCAGAGCCCAACGCCTCGCTCGGGTTCAGCTAGAGCCCAACGCCCCGCACACACGCGCGTACGTACGAGAGAAATGTGCATTGCTTGGCCGCCGACCACCCACCGTAACGAGGAACTCCTCGATATTTTCCTCGCCCTCGCTTCTACCACAGTTTTTCCCGTCATGGACGGCCCAAAGATTGTTCCGCAGCTGCGTCTCCGGCCCGCCCAAGACGAAAAGCCTATTTCTGTCATGATTTTTTGTAATAGAAGTAGGACCCCACCACATCTATGAAGATACCGGGTTTTTTCACAATTATCGTCACAGAATTGTCATAAGTATGACATAATTTTTTTCCGTCGGCCCAAAATGTCACAGGTGTGTCTTTTTTTGTAGTGTCTTGATCTCGCAGGTTTTGAGATTGATGAGTCCTCGTGACTCGCAGATACTGCCAAAACAGTTGTAGGTGTCGATGATACCGATGCAGGTGATGCAACCGAGCTCAAGTGGGAGTTTGATGAAGACCTTGGTCGTTACTATGTTTCCTTTTCAGATGATTAGTAGTGGTGCCCAGTAGGGACCTGATCGGGATTTAGCATTTGGGGTTGTATTCTTTTCATTTGGATTCATCCGTAGTCGGACCTTGTGTGTACTCTGTTAAATGTATGAATAATTTGATCGTTGTGTGACGTGGCAATTGTAAGCCAACTATTTACTTCCTTGTTCTTGTACATGGGATTGTGTGAAGATGACCCTTCTTGCGACAATACCAAATTGCCTTTATGCCTCTAAGTCGTGCCTCAACACGTGGGAGATATAGCTGCATCTTGGGCGTTACATCACCGCTCTCCATCAGGGTCAGCACGAAGTCCGGGGGGACACCCCGAAAGAGGCTCAGGCCGGGGATCCCAAAGAAGGATAGGTCAGCGCAGATTCCTCAGGGCAGTGGCTCCACCTCGTCGCCATCTGCCACCATCGCTAAGCCGGCTGCGCACTCGTCCGTCCCTGAGAGCGCGACGACGCCCGTGCCTGGGAATCTTGACGCAGTACTCAATGTCTCCATCTTGATGCCAGGATGACGTCGGCGGCGAAGAGGATGAAGGAGAACGTTGGAGCCGCCGAAGCCCAGCGACTTGCCACGGTCGCAACGAATTCGACACAAAAGGACTAGGCTGCCTCACGTGCCCCTACAGCGAGGTTGCCCTCCCGAGGCTCTAGATCCCAGCCTCAGGAGAAGACGGTCCCTGTGGCCGAGGCGACTCCGGACGCGCTCGCCCTTAGCGCGCCTACTGAGGACCTGAAGGCTCCAGAGCCCCCGTCCCCTTCTGCTGCTGCCGCCTCGCCAGGCTTGACGCCGGTGCCGCTTCCTCCCCTAGCCATCACGTCAACGGGCCATGGTTCTTCTGTCGCGCCTGGTGCCCTGGAGGAGGCCTTCTCCGTGCTGGACCAGCTTCGGGGTGATCTTCAGGGCCCCGACCGACGCCGGTCGTCGGGGCGCCTGGAGCTGATCTCGAGGTGTCTCCAGGACAACGCGTCCGTTAGGGCGGCCTGGGCCCAGGCCATGGCGGCCTTAGAGGAAGGCCGGAAGGTGGCCGGCCTAGCCGCAGCCGCCTGCGAGTGGCGGTGAAGTGCGCTGCAACGCGATAGAGGCCGATCTAAAAACCCTTCGCGATGTGCAGGCCACCCGCGCCCGCCAGCTCGAGGAGCAGGAGGAGAAGCCGAAGACTGATACGTCTCCAACGTATCTATAATTTTTGATTGTCCCATTCTATTGTATTATTTGTTTTGATGTTTTATATGCATTAATATGCTATTTTATATGATTTTTGGGACTAACCTATTAATCTTGAGCCCAGTGCCAGTTTCTGTTTTTTACTTGTTTTAGAGTTTCGTAGAAAAGGAATACCAAACGGAGTCCAAACAGAAAAAAACTTTCACGATGATTTTTCTTGGACCAAAAGACACCCAGGAGACTTGGTGTTCAAGTCATAGGAGCCTCGAGGCGGCCACAAGGGTGGAGGGCATGACCCCCGAGCTTGTGGGCCCCTCATAGCTCCCCTGACATAATTCTTCCGCCTATATCTACTCTTATACCCCAAAAACATCCAGGGGAGCCACGAAACCACTTTTGCACTACCACAACCTTCAGTACCCGTGAAATCCCATCTTGGGGCCTTTTTTGTCATCCTACCAGAGGGGGAATCGATCACGGAGGGCTTCTACATCAACACCATTGCCTCTGCGATGGAGTGTGAGGTGTTTAGTTCAGACCTACGGGTCCATAGCTAGTAGCTGGATGGCTTGTTCTCTCTCTTTGATTCTCAATACAAAGTTCTCCTCTATGTTCTTGGAGATCTATTTGATGTAATACTCTGTTACGGTGTGTTTCTCGAGATCCGATGAATTGTGGATTTATGATCAGCTTATCTATGAATATTATTTGAATCTCCTCTGAATTCTTATATGCATGATTTGATATCTTTGCAAGTCTCTTTGAACTATCGATTTGGTTTGGCCAACTAGATTGGTTTTTCTAGCAATGGGGGAAGTGCTTAGCTTTGGGTTCAATCATGCGGTGTCCTTTACCTATGACAGTAGGGGCAGCATGGCACGTATTGTATTGTTGCCATCGAGGATAACAAGATGGGGTTTTCATCATATTGCCTGAGTTAATCCTTGTACATCATGTCATCTTGCTTAATTCGTTACTCTGTTCTTATGAAGTTAATACTCTAGAAGCTGGCATGAGTCGGTCAATGTGTGGAATAATAGTAGTAGATGTAGAATTGTTTCGATCTGCTTGACAGGGACGTGATGCCTATATTCATGATCATTGCCTTAGATATTGTCATAACATTGCTCTTTTCTATCAATTGCTCGACAGTAATTTGTTCACCCACCGTAATAACTTCTATATTGAGAGAAGCCTTTAGTGAAACCTATGGCCCCCGGGTCTATTTTCCATGAGATAAGTTTCTGATTTACTTTCTTTTGCTATCCTTTACTTTCCATTCCATAAAAAATACCAAAAACATTACTTTACTGTTTATCCATCTCTGTCATATCTCACTTTGCGAATAACCGTGAAGGGATTGACAACCCCTTTGTCGCGTTGGTTGCATGTTGGTGTTTGTTTGTGTAGGTATTCGGTGGCTTGTTGCATAGTCTCCTACTGGATTGGTACCTTGGTTCTCAAAACTGAGGGACTTACGCTCCTTTGGTGCATCACCCTTTCCTCTTCAAGGGAAAAACCAACACAAGCTCAAAAGGTAGCAAGAAGGATTTCTAGCACCGTTGTCGGGCAGATCTACACCAAGCCAAGACATACCAAGTACCCATCATAAACTCTCATCTCCAGCATTACATTATTCGCCAATCGCCTCTCGTTTTCCTCTCTCCCTCTTCTAAGACGATTTTCGAAAAGATTCGCCTTTTCTTCGCCTCTCTTCCATTTGTCTTCTTCGCTTGCTTTTCGTGTGCTCCTGTGTTGGATTCCTTGATTTGTCATGATGACTCAAGATAATACCAAATTGTGTGACTTTTCCAATACCAACAACAATGATTTTATTAGTACTCTGATTGCTCTCGATGCTAATGCAGAATCTTGTGAGATTAATACTGCTTTGCTGAACCGTGTTATGAAAGATCAATTTTCTGACCTTCCCAATGAACATGTCGCATACCATATTAATAATTTCATTGATTTGTGCGATATGCAAAAGAAAAAAGATGTGGATAATGATATTGTTAAGTTAAAGTTATTTCCTTTCTTGCTTAGGTGTAAAGATGCTTTTATTTCCAAGTATTTTCCTGCCGCTAAGTTCATCTCCCTTAGGAACGATATTATGAATTTTAAGCAACTTGATCATGAAAATGTTGCACAATCTTGGGGGAGGATGAAATTAATGATTACAAATTGCCCTACTCATGGTTTGAATTTATAGATGAATATACAAATTTGTTACGCCGGATTGAATTTTGCTTCTAGAAGTCTTTTAGATTCGGCCGCGCAAGGCACTTTTATGGAAATTACTTTAGGAGAAGCTACTAAACTCCTAGATAATATTATGGTTAACTATTCTCAATGGCATACCGAAAGATCTTCCACTAGTAAAAAAGTGCATGCAATTGAAGAAATAAATGTTTTGAGTGGAAAGATGGATGAGCTTATGAAATTTTTTGCTAGTAAGAGTGCTCCTATTGATCCTAATTATATGCCTTTGTCTACTTTGATTGAAAACAATAATGAATCTATGGACGTGAATTTTTTTGGTAAGAACAATTTTGGTAATAACGTGTATAGAGGTAATTTTAGTCCTAGGCCGTTTCCTAGTAATTCCTCAAATAATTATGGTAATTACTACAACAATTCTTATGGAAATTATAATAAGATGCCCTATGATTTTTAGAATAGTGTTAAAGAATTTATTAGTTCGCAAAATAATTTCAATGCTTTTATTGAAGAAAAATTGCTTAAGATTGATGATTTGGCTAGGAACGTGGATAGAATTTCTCTTGATGTTGATTCCTTGAAACTTAGATCTATTCCACCTAAGCATGATATCAATGAGTCTCTCAAAGCCATGAGAATTTCCGTTGATTAATGCAAAGAAAGAACCGCTAAGATGTCTGCCAAGAATGATTGGTTTATAAAAGCGTGTTCTTCTAGTTTCCGTGAAAATAATGATGAAGATATAGAAGTGATTGATGTGACTCCTATTGAATCTTTGTTTTCCAATATAAATCTTGATAAATATGGGACTATAGATGAGCCAACTTTAGTTAGAAGGCGTCGCAATGATTCGAAGTTTTTAGATCTTGATGCAAAAATTGATGAAAGTGGGATTGAAGAGGTCAAAACATTAGATAGTAATGAACCCACTATTTTGGATTTCAAGGACTTTAATTATGATAATTTCTCTTTAATATATTGTATTTCCTTGTTGCAATCTGTGTTGAATTCTCCTCATTCTTATAATCAAAACAAAGCTTTTACTAAACATACCGTTGATGTTATGATGCAATCTTATGAAGAAAAGCTTAATTTGGAAGTTTCTATTCCCATAAATCTTTATGATGAGTGGGAACCAACTATTAAGATTAAGATTAAAGATTATGAATGTTATGGTGTAGCGACCTGTTCCGAATGGATCAAGTCTCTGTGCTTAAGTGTCATCCCTGGATCGGTATGCTGACACACACAGTACTCGAAGGATTTATAACAAAGGTAAATCACATGTATAAAGTAACGTAAATACTATTACCTCAATCCATATAGCGGAAGCAACAAGGTTGTGGATTCCCATCAACACCAACGGCAAAGTTGAGTGTAGAAATCGTAACCCTAACGTATCACTTACTCGTCGTAAGATAATCCTGCAACATGAGACGTTGCAGCCCGAAACGGGTCAGTACATTGAATGTACTGGCAAATTCACAGCATAGAGAATGATGAATAAAGACTATCACTACATGCATATTTGGCTGGTGGAAAAGCTCTATGGTTATAAGGTTTTTGCGTAAAGCCAATTTTTCCCTACTGCAAAGGAATAAATTTTACTTAACTATCATGGTGGTTGTTGAACATTGAGAATGGTTGACAGCATTCTCAATCCCAATTAAGTAACATCATTAAACCCAACAATATTCATTTAAAGTAACGTGATGAGATCAACAGGATGATCCAAGAACTAGATACTCAAGATGTCCATAACCGGGGACACAGCTAATCATGATTAGTTTATTACACTCTGCAGAGGTTTGTGCACTTTTCCCCACAAGACTCGATCGCCTCCGTTTGGTTTCTCACACTACAGGGTGTTTGAGAAACGGTTGACCAAGACATAGTCTTTCAGAAGCGCTAGCACCTTACGATCGGGTAGACCGTACCACCTACATCCCCTACATCTGCTAGTCTACCACTTTAAGAGTTCGCACAACTTAATCAACTATGCCAGAGCCCATAATGGCTTGTGGCTGCACACGGAAGTTTCTAGTTTGAAAAATCTCATGATCCCTTTGAGCCTGGGTGGCGGTCCAAGAAAACAGGCAAGTCCTGGATTACCCAGGTGCCTAGACAGGCAATCCTAGAATAACCAGGTGCCTCAATCCACCCAGATGTGTGTTTAAGTTGCCACCTTAAGTAAACCATTAATTAACAATCTCACATCTGTCATGGATACTCTCAAAACCCAATCCACGTCTACTAGCATAGCATGGCATAATAAGCAAACATAGAAGTAACTCCCAAAGGTATGATAATAAACAGGTAATAGGTACTACCTCATCTACTTCCCATCCCACAGTTTAATTAGATCCTAATCATGCAATGTGTGAAGATTGATCTAATGCAAAAAAACTGGGTATGGAAGGAATATGATCAAGGTGTGAACTTGCCTGCAATGTTGATGAAGATGATTCGCACTCAAAACTCTTGATAGCTCTACTCGTCACACTCCGGTCAATCTATCGTAATTAAGCAATAGTAACCACACATAAGCAATCACTCAAAAGATCAGAAAGAACGGAGAAGACGATTCGGAAACATCAAAGCCAAGCAAATAACTCCTGCAACATAAAACAATTTCTAACAGTGCCAAAATTATGTGAATTTGGCCTTATTAGAATGTTTAGGTCAAGTGATTCGATTTGCAAAAAGAATCAACTCAAACGGAGCTACGAAACTCAAGTTATGATCAAACGAAGTTTGAATTCAAATCTGATCTAATTCAAATTTTAAACTTTCAAAAACATGTTGGAGTTGGATTACTGGATAGAGAGGATCATAACGAAGACGTGGGCATTGGTTTCGTCTAATTCCGACTAACGAGCAAAAAGTTATGACCGTTTGAAAAACAGGGACTAAGCTGCAATTAAAATACTTACAAACGAGTCCCTGGCCACAAAACAAATCTAATATATGAACGTTCGCTGCCGACGCTAAACATATGAACGTTCGTTAACTAAACACCTGTTTGAAAAAAAACGAAACCTAGATCTAATCCGGACCATCGATCGTAGATCAGACGGGGAGGAAAGAGGCGAGGCGTACCGCGGCGACGGTGGCTGCCAGCGGCGAGGGGGACGGCGGCGGCGGCTCGAACGTCAACGGGGCGGCGACTACGGTAGGTCTCCGGCGGTGGGGAGGGAGTCAGGGGGCTCCGGCGGTGGGGATGGAGGGGGCGGCGTCGGTCGGGAGTGGCGGGGCGGAGCGGGGCGTCGGCGACGAAGCTCGGTGGCGGCGGCAACTCCGGTGAGGGTGTGGTGGCGGCTGCGAGGTCGGCAGCTCGGCCTGATGAAGAAAACGGGGCCGGGGTCCCAGTATATATAAGAGGAGGGGCGGCGGGGTGCTTGGGCGAGGGGTAGGGAGAGTCCGAGGCGAGGACGGTGTCGCCGGCGATGGCGTACAGGAGCAGAACTCCTGTTGCCTTGCGGGAGGAGGAAGAAGATGCGGGGCCCGCCCGTCGGCGTCCGAGGGAGAGAGAGGGCGGGAACGGGCGACCGGGGCGGAGGCAGTTCGCTCGAGGGAGAGAGGCCATGGGCCAATTCGGCTTGCTGGGCCGTGGGGCGGAGAGAGAGAGAGAGAACAGGGCTGGGCTGGCGCTGGCGCTGGGCTGGGTCGGCCTAGTTCGGTAGAAGGGAAAGAAGTTTTTTTTTATAAAGATTTTCCAGACAGCAGAAAAATAAACAAAACAAAATAACTAAAAATTTTATATAGGCATATAATATATCAAAATTTTCAGAAAAAGATTTTCTACGACATGAACATTTTTCTAGCATTAAATAAAATTCACACAAATTCAGATAAAACAAAGAGTGCTACTGGTCTATTAAAATCCAACAAAAATCATTTTTAAAATACCAAAATGATTTCAAATTAATTTTTCTCCAATTTTCTAATGTAAGGAATCATGTTACCCTAATTTCCATATAGTTTATTTTTGGAGAAAAATAATTTGAGTAAAACTCAAATAACTCCAAATTGAAAATAATTTCAAAAGAACTTTGAATTTAATTCTTTGAAACTCGCAACTCATATTTCATATAATTTGAAGAAGTCATTTTATCTTCTCTCATGAAAATCATTGAGTTGCATAAAGTTTCAGAATTGGAAATATTTTCCAAATGAAATTCAAATATTTTCAACACCCCTTGTCATTTTAATAAATGGAAGAAGTCATGTCATCTTCTCTCTAGGGTTTTGTGGTGAAAAGAATTTGAATTCATGGAGATCATAAAATGCCAAAACTGAAAGTTTGGGGAAAGTCCTTTTATTCCCTCTCATTTAACTTTCAAAAGTTTCAAATTCACTCACTTTCAGTCAATCAATCAAACAATCCATCCAATCTATCTATTTATTATAACATTCCAAAATTTAGAATTTTGGGATGTTACAAACCTACCACCCTAAAAATGAATCTCGTCCTCGAGACTCGGAGAGGCTAGCAAGAAAAAGGTTAGGGTTTGGGGGTCTCCTCAAATTCCATCAATCATCACCGGGGTCTGGGGTGCTACCACCCTTAGAAGCATGGTTACGGTTCTATCAAAACTCATATACTCCATCCTTATTCTTGACAGTGTCGGTCTTCTTAGATCTTCAGGATAATTCCTTATCCGGGCTCTTCCGGTGGTGGCATAACCTCACCACAATTTTTTTATCCTTTCATCTTGGTAAGGTTCTTCCGAGATTGGGTCTTCTTAGCTGACGGGTCTGGCGCCAAAACTAAACAACTATCGATATCTCATGGTGGTCAACAATTTGTAGTTTCTCCTGCAGGAAATGGGTCTGGTTGATCCTCACTGTATAACCTACGGTTGGCAACAACTGCCGTGTACAAGGGAAAAATTTCTTATGCCATTCTAAGGTTTAAACAGGGTTTTGATCGTCGTCTCTCTACTATAGGCAAGTAACTCAGATTTACCATCCCATATAGCAAGGCGAATAATAAGAGTAAGTTGGTATGGTGATCAATCCATCCCGCACCAAAATCATTACCCTGTATATGCTTTAGTGAATCTCGTGTTCTAACACTCGGTCATCCTCACAAGCATTGCAGAATTTCTCTTGTCAATGAACTAAGTTCGGAAAATTCCATGGATTCTGCAAGCCAAACAAACATCTATCGTTCCTTCACAACTCTCAGGTTTTGCGTTACTCCTATAAGATTGTCTGTCGACAAAGGTATATCCTCTTCCAGGGTTCTTCCTTCAGCAAGAATGTGCTTGCTTCTTGGCAGGTCCTGGGGCCTGTGGGTTATGGCACACCTCATCACTTGTAGTCCTTGAACTTATCATTGGGCAACTGATCATTATTCCAACTTCCAACTTCCTAGTATTCTTAAATCCATCAAATTGTACTATCTACCTTCTTTCTATTGGCACCAAACTAGGACATGATTACTCGGACTCATCATGGAGTTTCCATTGATCCATATTTCCGACATCATACCTCCTTTATATCCAATAGTAATTCATCTCTTCATCCTCGTGGGATATCCCTCATACCGAGATAAAACTTATACTTATGAAGTCCATATTCCACTTCGTGGAACATCATTATCCTTTCCGCGGTCAAGCGTCCTTACAGGGGAGTATTGGCCATCTCTGCAAGGCACTTCTTCAACTAGGAAACGTGAAACACATCTTGAACTCCTGACAGTCCTTCGGGTAACTCAAACTTGTAGGCCACTTCTCTCATACGCTCCAAAACTCGGTATGGTCCTACAAATCTCGGGGCTAACTGTCCCTTAACTCCAAATTGTTTAACTCCTCGCAGAGGGGTCACACGAAGACATGCTCTGTCTCCAATTTCATAGACTACCTCCTTGCATTTTTAAGTTTGCATAACTCTTCTACCTGGACTGAGCTACTTTCAGTCTATCTCGAATCAACTTAACATTATCTTCCGACTCCTTGATCACATTTGGTCCAAACAACTGACGGTATCCAACTTCATCCCACATACTCTTGGGGTATCACACATATCGGGACAAAACCCGTATTCATTTTGTCCGAAATCCACTCAGTGGAGTATCCTTATTTTTTTCCAGGGTTCAAGGGTTCTTACAGGGTACTACCACCCTTAAAACGCACAAATCTTCCATAGAACATATTTCTCTTATCCTCAAAAATGGTCAAAATCCTTCTTCATAGAGTAATAACTCATAAAATCCATATCAGTACCAACGATGCTAACTTTATTCATTCTCAAATGATTACAATCTCTCGCTTTTCCATTACATGTCTCAACTCATCACCTCAATATAAAAGAAAAATGTTCTCACTTCTACTACTCCATTTCTTTTGTTGCAAACTCAACTATCTAGCACAAGTTTCCTTCTCCTTGGAGCATTCTCTGGCAAAGTGCCCTGCTTCATTACAACTAAAACATATTACTTCTGACAAGTATTGAGGTTTCCTTTTTGGGCAACTGTTGAGGTAGTGCCCAAACTCCTTGCACCTGTAACAGGTGATATGACTCAGATCCTTCCTGGAATCCAATCTGCTTCTCTTCCTGGACTTCTTCATGCCGATCATGGCTTCTATTTCCTGTGGGTCATATTCTACTTCCTGTGTCGGGAGTTCTACTAGATCCCCATTCATACAATTCTGGGAGATGTGTCCTTCTTCTCCACATGAATAGCAAGACTTGGTGCAGGGTTTACTCGGGTCCTCTTTAGGTGTGTCCTCCACATCTTCCTTCATCACGGGTTCTTCTAAAATTTCCATAAGGGCTCCTTTCTTCACTTCTTTCTTCTGTTGTATGGTTCTTCGTACCATGGGGTAAATGTGACACCGAGAGGGATAGTGGGTAGTCCCTTCACACAAGAAACAAGTAATCTGCTAGTTGGGCATTCTTCAACTGGGTGACTTCCTTCACAATTAGGGCATTCATCCTTGTGTTCTTTATGGGTGCGTCCTATTTCTCAACAAATCTTGCATGCACAAGGTTTCTTCATATCCTTTCCATAAGGCTTCAACTTCTGGGACACAAGCCGAGACTTTGGCAGAGTCAACTTAAATTCTTTCCAAGTGGTTACTCCTTGCCATCCATTGATGGTTTGGTACATCCTCCACCAAGTAGCAGCACCTCTTTCAAATCACTAAAGAGCATGCTGGGTCATATTATTTCCAACTACAGGGTTATTCTCCATGTGATCCTCCATGTTCTGAATCCATCGGTCTGCCTCCAACTGACTCATCGGTCCAGAAAATACAAGCTCATCTCCATTCATCCTCTATTGGGTCCATGTGGGTTTGGGGTAAGATAAGAGATATAGAGAGGGATACACACAATACAAACAAAAGTTTTGAAAAGACAGATTTTTGTTGTGGCTGTCGAAAAACATCAAACAAATGACAGCTCACAAACGTCGCATCTAACGTAGGTATATAACAGGGGTTTGGTCTTCTAAGGTCAATAAATCTTCAACGTCTCCAAACTCTTCAAGCCTTGTTCATGCCTCCAATGGCTTCTTCCGATCATGCTTGTCTTTCTCAAGTTCTTTTGCCAGATCAATCTCTGTTGACGTGAAGTCTCTCACGATGTCCTTAAATATTTCTGGAGTTGCATTCCAAACTTCTAGGTTTCATTATCCTTGGCATGAACCATGATCATACTGTCCTTCAGTTCTTGACAATTCTCCGGTATCTCGAGGTTGTAGCTCCTCCAGCTTGGCTACTCTCATCTTCAGGGTCCTGAGTTCCTCATGAAATACTTCCTTGTCTAATACGAGTTCCTGGAGCTCCATTTTAAACTTCTTGATGTACTAATCCAGATCCTGGTGATACACCGGCTAGGGCTAAAACTTCATCTTATGATAGGTGCTCCATCAGCCTTCTTCCATTCTGAAGACATGCATCCTTAACTCAGCACGGTGACAATAGCATTAGCAGGTGATGACATCACGGATAAACGTGTTTCTGCTCTTGCATTTCCATGAGCTATCTCTCCATAGTTGATATCTCCTGCCTTAGGGTTTCTTGACAAAACTTTAAGTTTTTAACTCTCCATGCTCCGGTCTTTCTTTGATACACCTTGATCTCGGGTATTGACAACTTCCATAATCTGTCAAGTTCCATAAGGGGTAGCCTTCCTAGGTCATACAAATCTGGGAATTCTTCAGAGCCTTCAATTCTCCTAGTCTTCGGAGTCTTCAACCGTTGTAGTTTCCATTATTCAGATGCACAGTAAAATCCTCTTTATTCCGAAACGGTCTTAGTTGTCCAATATCTTGTACTTCTTGGAGTGGTCTCATCAGTCGAATCTTTGAGTGGTCAAAAGGGAAAGGGGTATGGTTTCACTAAAGGGAAATTTGAATAAGCTCAGAAGAGAAGAGAGGTAAAAGGTCTTTTTGAAAGGGAAAGTTGTAGAGAAAAATCTTTGCTATGGGCTTGCCAGTTTCTAGGGTCACGTCCTACAGTCAACATGTGCTCTGATACCATCTCTGTAGCGACCTGACCCGAATGGATCAAGTCTCTGTGCTTAAGTGTCATCCCTGGATCGGTATGCTGACACACACAGTACTCGAAGGATTTATAACAGAGGTAAATCACATGTATAAAGTAACGTAAATACTATTACCTCAATCCATATAGCGGAAGCAACAAGGTTGTGGATTCCCATCAACACCAACGGCAAAGTTGAGTGTAGAAATCGTAACCCTAACGTATCACTTACTCGTCGTAAGATAATCCTGCAACATGAGACGTTGCAGCCCGAAACGGGTCAGTACATTGAATGTACTGGCAAATTCCCACCATAGACAATGATGATTAAAGACTATCACTACATGCATATTTGGCTGGTGGAAAAGCTCTATGGTTATAAGGTTTTTGCGTAAAGCCAATTTTTCCCTACTGCAAAGGAATAAATTTTATTTAACTATCATGGTGGTTGTTGAACATTGAGAATGGTTGACAGCATTCTCAATCCCAATTAAGTAACATCATTAAACCCAACAATATTCATTTAAAGTAACGTGATGAGATCAACAGGATGATCCAAGAACTAGATACTCAAGATCTCCATAACCGGGGACACGGCTAATCATGATTAGTTTATTACACTCTGCTGAGGTTTGCGCACTTTTCCCCACAAGACTCGGTCGCCTCCGTTTGGTTTCTCGCACTACAGGGTGTTTGAGAAACGGTTGACCGAGACATAGTCTTTCAGAAGCGCTAGCACCTTACGATCGGGTAGACCGTACCACCTACATCCCCTACATCTGCCAGTCTACCACTGTAACAGTTCGCACAACTTAATCAACTATGGCAGAGCATGTAATGGCTTGTGGCTGCACACGGAAGTTTCTAGTTTGAAAAATCTCATGATCCCTTTGAGCCTGGGTGGCTGTCCAAGAAAACAGGCAAGTCCTGGATTACCCAGGTGCCTAGACAGGCAATCCTAGAATAACCAGGTGCCTCAATCCACCCAGATGTGTGTTTAAGTTGCCACCTTAAGTAAACCATTAATTAACAATCTCACATCTGTCATGGATACTCTCAAAACCCAATCCACGTCTACTAGCATAGCATGGCATAATAAGCAAACATAGAAGTAACTCCCAAAGGTTTGATAATAAACGGGTAATAGGTACTACCTCATCTACTTCCCATTCCACAGTTTAATTAGATCCTAATCATGCAATGTGTGAAGATTGATCTAATGCAAAAAAACTGGGTATGGAAGGAATATGATCAAGGTGTGAACTTGCCTGCAATGTTGATGAAGATGATTCGCACTCAAAACTCTTGATAGCTCTACTCGTCACACTCCGGTCAATCTATCGTAATCAAGCAATAGTAACCACACATAAGCAATCACTCAAAAGATCAGAAAGAATGGAGAAGACGATTCAGAAACATCAAAACCAAGCAAATAACTCCTGCAACATAAAACAATTTCTAACAGTACCAAAAATATGTGAATTTGGCCTTATTAGAATGTTTAGGTCAAGAGCTTCGATTTGCGAAAAGAATCAACTCAAGTTATGATCAAACGAAGTTTGAATTCAAATCTGATCTAATTCAAATTTTAAACTTTCAAAAACATGTTGGAGTTCGATTACTGGATAGAGGGGATCATAACGAAGACGTGGGTGTTGGTTTCGTCTAATTCCGACTAACGAGCAAAAAGTTATGACCGTTTGAAAAACAGGGACTAAGCTGCAATTAAAATACTTACAAACGGGTCCCTGGCCACAAAACAAATCTAATATATGAACGTTCGCTGCCGACGCTAAACATATGAACGTTCATTAACTAAACACCTGTTTGAAAAAAAACCGAAACCTAGATCTAATCCGGACCATCGATCGTAGATCAGACGGGAAGGAAAGAGGCGAGGCGTACCGCGGCAACGGTGGCTGCCAGCGGCAAGGGGGACGGCGGCGGCGGCTCGAACGTCAACGGGGCGGCGACTACGGTGGGTCTCCGGCGGCGGCGAGGGAGTCAGGGGGCTCGGCGCGGCGCGACGGTGAAGATGGTGGGGGCGGCGTCGGTCGGGAGTGGCGGGGAGGAGCGGGGCGTCGGCGACGAAGCTCGGTGGCGGCGGCAACTCCGTTGAGGGTGTGGCGGCGGCTGCGAGGTCGGCAGCTCGGCCTGATGAAGAAAACGGGGCGGGGGTCCCCAGTATATATAAGAGGAGGGGCGGCGGGGTGCTTGGGCGAGGGGTAGGGAGAGTCCGAGGCGAGGACGGCGTCACCGGCGATGGCGTACAGGAGCAGAACTCCTGTTGCCTTGCGGGAGGAGGAAGAAGATGCGGGGCCCGCCTGTCGGCATCCGAGGGAGAGAGAGGGAGGGAATGGGCGACCGGGGCAGAGGCAGTTCGCTCGAGGGAGAGAGGCCTTGGGCCAATTCGGCTTGCTGGGCCGTGGGGCGGAGAGAGAGAGAGAGAGAGGGAGAACAGGGCTGGGCTGGCGCTGGCGCTGGGCTGGGTCGGCCCAGTTCGGCTGAAGGGAAAAAAGTTTTTTTTTATAAAGATTTTCCAGACAGCAGAAAAATAAACAAAACAAAATAACTAAAAATTTTATATAGGCATATAATATATCAAAATTTTCAGAAAAAGATTTTCTACGACATGAACATTTTTCTAGCATTAAATAAAATTCACACAAATTCAGATAAAACAAAGAGTGCTACTGGTCTATTAAAATCCAACAAAAATCATTTTTAAAATACCAAAATGATTTCAAATTAATTTTTCTCCAATTTTCTAATGTAAGGAATCATGTTACCCTAATTTCCATATAGTTTATTTTTGGAGAAAAATAATTTGAGTAAACTCAAATAACTCCAAATTGAAAATAAATTCAAAAGAACTTTGAATTTAATTCTTTGAAACTCCCAACTCATATTTCATATAATTTGAAGAAGTCATTTTATCTTCACCCATGAAAATCATTGAGTTGCATAAAGTTTCAGAATTGGAAATATTTTCCAAATGAAATTCAAATATTTTCAACACCCCTTGTCATTTAAATAAATGGAAGTAGTCATGTCATCTTCTCTCCAGGGTTTTGTGGTGAAAAGAATTTGAATTCATGGAGATCATAAAATGCCAAAAATGAAAGTTTGGGGAAAGTCCTTTTATTCCCTCTCATTTAACTTTCAAAAGTTTCAAATTCACTCACTTTGAGTCAATCAATCAAACAATCCATCCAACCTATCTATTTATTATAACATTCCAAAATTTAGAATTTTGCGATGTTACAAACCTACCACCCTTAAAAAGAATCTCGTCCTCGAGATTCGGAGAGGCTAGCAAGAAAAAGGTTAGGGTTTGGGGGTCTCCTCAAATTCCATCAATCATCACCGGGATATGGGGTGCTACCACCCTTAGAAGCATGGTTACGGTTCTATCAAAATTCATATACTCCATCCTTATTCTTGACAGTGTCGGTCTTCTTAGATCTTCAGGATAATTCCTTATCCGGGCTCTTCCGGTAGTGGCATAACCTCACCACAATTTTTTTTATCCTTTCATCTTGGTAAGGTTCTTCCGAGATTGGGTCTTCTTAGCTGACGGGTCTGGCGCCAAAACTAAACAACTATTGATATCTCATGGTGGTTAACAATTTGTGGTTTCTCCTGCAGGAAATGGGTCTGGTTGATCCTCACCGTATAACCTACGGTTGGCAACAACTGCCGTGTACAAGGGAAAAATTTCTTATGCCATTCTAAGGTTTAAACAGGGTTTTGATCGTCGTCTCTCTACTATAGGCAAGTCACTCAGATTTACCATCCCATATAGCAAGGCGAATAATAAGAGTAAGTCGGTATGGTGATCAATCCATCCCGCACCCAAATCATTACCCTGTATATGCTTTAGTGAATCTCATATTCTAACACTCGGTCATCCTCACAAGCATTGCAGAATTTCTCTTGTTAATGAACTAAGTTCGGAAAATTCCATGGATTCTGCAAGCCAAACAAACATCTATCGTTCCTTCACAACTCTCAGGTTTTGCATTACTCCTATAAGATTGTCTGTCGACAAAGGTATATCCTCTTCCAGGGTTCTTCCTTCAGCAAGAATGTGCTTGCTTCTTGGCAGGTCCTGGGGCCTGTTGGTTATGGCACACCTCATCACTTGTAGTCCTTAAACTTATCATTGGGCAACTGATCATTATTCCAACTTCCAACTTCCTAGTATTCTTAAATCCATCCAATTGTACTATCTTCCTTCCTTCTATTGGCACCAAACTAGGACATGATTACTCGGACTCATCATGGAGTTTCCATTGATCCATATTTCCAACATCATACCTCCTTTATATCCAATAGTAATTCATCTCTTCATCCTCGTGGGATATCCCTCATACCGAGATAAAACTTATACTTATGAAGTCCATATTCCACTTCGTGGAACATCATTATCCTTTCCGCGGTCAAGCGTCCTTACAGGGGAATATTGGCCATCTCTGCATGGCACTTCTTCAAATGGGAAACGTGAAACACATCTTGAACTCCTAACAGTCCTTCGGGTAACTCAAACTTGTAGGCCACTTCTCTCATACGCTCCAAAACTTGGTATGGTCCTACAAATCTCGGGGCTAACTGTCCCTTAACTCCAAATTGTTTAACTCCTCGTAGAGGGGTCACATGAAGACATGCTCTGTCTCCAATTTCATAGACTACCTCCTTGCGTTTTTAAGTCTGCATAACTCTTCTACCTGGACTGAGCTACTTTCAGTCTATTTCGAATCAACTTAACATTCTCTTCCGACTCCTTGATCACATTTGGTCCAAACAACTGACGGTATCCAACTTCATCCCACATACTCTTGGGGTATCACACATATCGGGACAAAACCCGTATTCATTTTGTCCAAAATCCACTCAGTGGAGTATCCTTATTTTTTTCCAGGGGTCAAGGGTTCTTACAGGGTACTACCACCCTTAAAATGCACAAATCTTCCATAGACCATATTTCTCTTATCCTCAAAAATGGTCAAAATCCTTCTTCATAGAGTAATAACTCATAAAATCCATATCAGTACCAACGATGCTAACTTTATTCATTCTCAAATGATTACAATCTCTCGCTTTTCCATTACATGTCTCAACTCATCACCTCAATATAAAAGAAAAATGTTCTCACTTCTACTACTCCATTTCTTTTGTTGCAAACTCAACTATCTAGCACAAGTTTCCTTCTCCTTGGAGCATTCTCTGGCAAAGTGCCCTGCTTCATTACAACTAAAACATATTACTTCTGACAAGTATCGAGGTTTCCTTTTTGGGCAACTGTTGAGGTAGTGCCCTGACTCCTTGCACCTGTAACAGGTGATATGACTCAGATCCTTCCTGGAATCCAATCTGCTTCTCTTCCTGGACTTCTTCTTGCCGATCATGGCTTCTATTTCCTGTGGGTCATATTATACTTCCTTTGTCGGGAGTTCTACTAGATCCCCATTCATACAATTCTGGGAGATGTGTCCTTCTTCTCCACATGAATAGCAAGACTTGGTGCAGGGTTTACTCGGGTCCTCTTTAGGTGTGTCCTCCACATCTTCCTTCATCACGGGTTCTTCTAAAATTTGCATAAGAGCTCCTTTCTTCACTTCTTTCTTCTATTGTATGGTTCTTCGTACCATGGGGTAAATGTGACACCGAGAGGGATAGTGGGTATTCCCTTCACACAAGAAACAAGTAATCTGCTAGTTGGGCATTCTTCAACTGGGTGACTTCCTTCACAATTAGGGCATTCATCCTTGTGTTCTTTATGGGTGTGTCCTATTTCTCCACAAATCTTGCATGCACAAGGTTTCTTCGTATCCTTTCCATAAGGCTTCAACTTCTGGGACACAAGCCGAGACTTTGGCAGAGTCAACTTAAATTCTTTCCAAGTGATTACTCCTTGCCATCCATTGATGGTTTGGTACATCCTCCAGCAAGTAGCAGCACCTCTTTCAAATCACTAAAGAGCATGCTGGGTCATATTATTTCCAACTACAGGGTTATTCTCCATGTGATCCTCCATGTTCTGAATCCATCGGTCTGCCTCCAACTGACTCATCGGTCCAGAAAATACAAGCTCATCTCCATTCATCCTCTATTGGGTCCATGTGGGTTTGGGGTAAGATAAGAGATATAGAGAGGGATACACACAATACAAACAAAAGTTTTGAAAAGACAGATTTTTGTTGTGGCTGTCGAAAAACATCAAACAAATGACAGCTCACAAACGTCGCATCTAACGTAGGTATATAACAGGGGTTTGGTCTTCTAAGGTCAATAAATCTTCAACGTCTCCAAACTCTTCAAGCCTTGTTCATGCCTCCAATGGCTTCTTCCGATCATGCTTGTCTTTCTCAAGTTCTTTTGCCAGATCAATCTCTGTTGACGTGAAGTCTCTCACGATGTCCTTAAATATTTCTGGAGTTGCATTCCAAACTTCTAGGTTTCATTATCCTTGGCATGAACCATGATCATACTGTCCTTCAGTTCTTGACAATTCTCCGGTATCTCGAGGTTGTAGCTCCTCCAGCTTGGCTACTCTCATCTTCAGGGTCCTGAGTTCCTCATGAAATACTTCCTTGTCTAATACGAGTTCCTGGAGCTCCATTTTAAACTTCTTGATGTACTACTCCAGATCCTGGTGATACACCGGCTAGGGCTAAAACTTCATCTTATGATAGGTGCTCCATCAGCCTTCTTCCATTCTGAAGACATGCATCCTTAACTCAGCACGGTGACAATAGCATTAGCAGGTGATGACATCACGGATAAACGTGTTTCTGCTCTTGCATTTCCATGAGCTATCTCTCCACAGTTGATATCTCCTGCCTTAGGGTTTCTTGACAAAACTTTAAGTTTTTAACTCTCCATGCTCCGGTCTTTCTTTGATACACCTTGATCTCGGGTATTGACAACTTCCATAATCTGTCAAGTTCCATAAGGGGTAGCCTTCCTAGGTCATACAAATCTGGGAATTCTTCAGAGCCTTCAATTCTCCTAGTCTTCGGAGTCTTCAACCGTTGTAGTTTCCATTATTCAGATGCACAGTAAAATCCTCTTTATTCCGAAACGGTCTTAGTTGTCCAATATCTTGTACTTCTTGGAGTGGTCTCATCAGTCGAATCTTTGAGTGGTCAAAAGGGAAAGGGGTATGGTTTCACTAAAGGGAAATTTGAATAAGCTCAGAAGAGAAGAGAGGTAAAAGGTCTTTTTGAAAGGGAAAGTTGTAGAGAAAAATCTTTGCTATGGGCTTGCCAGTTTCTAGGGTCACGTCCTACAGTCAACATGTGCTCTGATACCATCTCTGTAGCGACCTGACCCGAATGGATCAAGTCTCTGTGCTTAAGTGTCATCCCTGGATCGGTATGCTAACACACACAGTACTCGAAGGATTTATAACAGAGGTAAATCACATGTATAAAGTAACGTAAATACTATTACCTCAATCCATATAGCGGAAGCAACAAGGTTGTGGATTCCCATCAACACCAACGGCAAAGTTGAGTGTAGAAATCGTAACCCTAACGTATCACTTACTCGTCGTAAGATAATCCTGCAACATGAGACGTTGCAGCCCGAAACGGGTCAGTACATTGAATGTACTGGCAAATTCCCACCATAGACAATGATGATTAAAGACTATCACTACATGCATATTTGGCTGGTGGAAAAGCTCTATGGTTATAAGGTTTTTGCGTAAAGCCAATTTTTCCCTACTGCAAAGGAATAAATTTTATTTAACTATCATGGTGGTTGTTGAACATTGAGAATGGTTGACAGCATTCTCAATCCCAATTAAGTAACATCATTAAACCCAACAATATTCATTTAAAGTAACGTGATGAGATCAACAGGATGATCCAAGAACTAGATACTCAAGATCTCCATAACCGGGGACACGGCTAATCATGATTAGTTTATTACACTCTGCTGAGGTTTGCGCACTTTTCCCCACAAGACTCGGTCGCCTCCGTTTGGTTTCTCGCACTACAGGGTGTTTGAGAAACGGTTGACCGAGACATAGTCTTTCAGAAGCGCTAGCACCTTACGATCGGGTAGACCGTACCGCCTACATCCCCTACATCTGCCAGTCTACCACTGTAACAGTTTGCACAACTTAATCAACTATGGTAGAGCATGTAATGGCTTGTGGCTGCACACGGAAGTTTCTAGTTTGAAAAATCTCATGATCCCTTTGAGCCTGGGTGGCTGTCCAAGAAAACAGGCAAGTCCTGGATTACCCAGGTGCCTAGACAGGCAATCCTAGAATAACCAGGTGCCTCAATCCACCCAGATGTTTGTTTAAGTTGCCACCTTAAGTAAACCATTAATTAACAATCTCACATCTGTCATGGATACTCTCAAAACCCAATCCACGTCTACTAGCATAGCATGGCATAATAAGCAAACATAGAAGTAACTCCCAAAGGTTTGATAATAAACGGGTAATAGGTACTACCTCATCTACTTCCCATTCCACAGTTTAATTAGATCCTAATCATGCAATGTGTGAAGATTGATCTAATGCAAAAAAACTGGGTTTGGAAGGAATATGATCAAGGTGTGAACTTGCCTGCAATGTTGATGAAGATGATTCGCACTCAAAACTCTTGATAGCTCTACTCGTCACACTCCGGTCAATCTATCGTAATCAAGCAATAGTAATCACACATAAGCAATCACTCAAAAGATCAGAAAGAACGGAGAAGACGATTCGGAAACATCAAAACCAAGCAAATAACTCCTGCAACATAAAACAATTTCTAACAGTACCAAAATTATGTGAATTTGGCCTTATTAGAATGTTTAGGTCAAGAGCTTCGATTTGCAAAAAGAATCAACTCAAGTTATGATCAAATGAAGTTTGAATTCAAATCTGATCTAATTCTGCCGGGGTTTCTGATCCACGGGCACCAATGGGACCGGCGAACCGGGTCCCTTTTGGTTCGGCGGGGGGCGGAGGTTGCGCAAAGAGCAGATCGAGGCGAAGCAAGCGGGCGGTTGGTCGTGCGAGGAGTAAATCGAGGTGAAGCACGCGAGCGATCTACCTAGGTTCGGGCCGCAAGGATGCGTAAAACCCTACTCCTGCTTTGTGGATTGGTATTGATTTCTAGCTCGGGAGCGAGCGTGAGTGTGTGGAATTGCTGAACCTCGCGAGGGCTCTCCAGGTGGCCGACCCCCTCTACGTTGCACACGGGCCTCCTTTTATACTCAAGGGGTTACCGACATGGAGCAACGGGGGCCAAGGGCAAAAATGGAAAGGGTGCCATGGGTAGGCACAGCTAGGTGCTGTAGTAGGCACAGCTAGCTGCTACAGCGTTATCATACCTAACCCTGACGGCAGGGGACAAGGGCATTAAATGCCCGTCTGTGTTGCCTAGACAACACCGAAAGGGACCGCTAGGGACGCCACCGTCTTGCCACGATGGTTGTCTTGTCAGCGCCTGCGTGCCACCGCACGCCCCTAGCTGCACAGCCTCCTGCCACGTGCGCTTGGGAGGGGCCCCGGAGCGACACGTGGGTGGATGTGCTGGAGCGCGGGCGTGGAGTGGGAGCTTGCCGCGGCAAGCGCCTTGCCGCAGCCGTCAACTTGTCGCTTCCGGGAGCTTGTCGCTCACCGGGCCTTGTCGGGGCGCGTAGCGCGCCGCGGCAAGTTCCTTGGAATGCCTTGGATGGCCTTCCCGTCAAGCGCCTCTTGCCGGGGCCTTGGGACGCTTCTAATGGCCTTCCCAGCAAGCTCCTCTTGCCGGGGCCTTGCCTTCTTCCCGGCAAGCTCCTCTTGCCGGGGTCTTGTCTTAAGTACTTTGTTCTTGAATGGTCTTCAGAGGGACCACAAGGAATCTTGGCGGCGAACTGGCAAGCCTTGCCACGGGACGCTGCGACCGCCCGTGCACAAGTTCGGGGTACAAAGGTACCCCTACTCTAGTACACCGACAGGAGCCCCCAGGCCTGGGCTAGACACGGTGCCGAGCGCTGTTGGGCCAGGCCCAAAACAGTCCACTTCCATCGCGCACGCCCGTAACGGCGCGCGTCGAACGCGGCATCATGGGTGACGCGGGCGGCGCGCGCGCGTGGGGCTAAGCCCCGCGAGCATGCGTCAAGCCATGATGAAGGGGAACAGCCCACGCCCTCTTCTCCAAACGGAGGTAGGCGCGGGGGCGTGGCGCATTTACTGGACGGGGCCGGTGCACGATTTCCGAAGCGCCCACTCCCCGAGATCACGGGGTAGGGTGAGGCCGCCCCATCCGTCGCCTCAGTTTTGCATCTCCGCCACGCGGCTCCCATGCATTTGGGATCGCGGACGGCGGGAGCGGGAACCTGGGTCGTTGCGAGCAGAGGGGACGGGTCGGCCCGCCTCCCTGCTCTTCCTGTGCTTTGATTCGCTGAGCGGGGCGGCTGGGCTCCCACTTCGCTCCTTTATAAGGAGCGGGAAGGGAGCACCAAAGCCTGCACTCTCCCGCCTCCTTCCTTTCTTCAGCTTTTGCTCCCCTTTCTCTCATTCGCCATGGAGAAAGGGAATCCTGGGCCTTCATCGGTGGCGGCGAGGGTCGCCGCCAGACAGCGCGCCCTCCCCTTTTCCTCACTCGTGGTGGCAGAGCCAGCCGTAAGGGGAAGAGGGAGGGGGCGAGGTCGTGGACGAGGTCGAGGACGAGGTCGAGGCGCTCGGGGAAGAGGCGGAGGGGGCGACGCGCCAGCTTCGCCCCGCCGGCGGCTCCTCCCCCCGCGGCGGTCCATATAGGGGACAACCCTTGCGAGTTCTTCGTCAAGCTGCGCCGGGTGCCTCGTCGTCGCCTCCGGCTTCCGTCTCCGTTCGCGGGCGCGATGGAGTCGGACCCGCCCGAGACTCTGAGATTGCACATGAGGGGCTGTGGGATCAGCGGCACGCGAGTCCGCGTGGCGTTCCCAGCCCCTGGTGTGATGTATCTCGATCGAGGGTGGAAGACGTTCGCCCGCATCCACAGCTTGACGGGGGGACTCACCCTCCATTTTAAGCTGGTGGAGGGCGATCTCCTTTCCGTCAAGGTCTTCGGGTGCTTCGGCACCTGGGCGAAGTGCTGCGTGGACAGCTCCTCCGATAGCGAAGGCTCCTCCTCGAGCGAGAGTGACGAGGAGGAGAGCGGCAGTAATGGTGAGGGTGGCGGGCGGCAGGACGGCGGCTCCCACTAGGTGCCGGGCGCCGTCTCGTGCAGCACCGGCGACCCTATCATCCGCGGCGCCGGCTTCTTGAACTCCCCGGGGGCGTCTCCTTGGGCGGCTGGCGTAGGGAGGTCGCGGAAGGGGAAGAGGGCTGGCGACAAGGCCGTCAGGTCGGAGTACGAGGGCGTGGTGCCCTCGACAGCGTGCTGACGTCCTGCCGCCCCTCCTTCGCACCCTTCTCCTGGCGTTGCCATCACCGTCCGGCCCCCGGATGTTCTCTTGGTGTCTTCTGGCACCTGTAGCTCGCCTTGGCGCCCCTTTCCCTTTTCGCCTTCTTGTTCTACCTCCTGAAGAGAGGGACAGGAAAAAGGATTACAGGCACCTTATCTTTTTAATTGTAAGCCTTCGGGCCTTTAGCTGTATCTTGTAATCCTCTCTTTCATGTTTTTCATCCTCTATGGACTGTACCTGTATGGGATGTTTTTTGATGAAAAGGGGATGTTTGCCGGGTTATTTGCCTCGCGGGTCGGACCCACGCCAAGGAGCAAATCCTTGGTATCTCTCGGACAGGCATTCCATTCCCCGACAACAAGCCCCGCCGCCTTCCCACGCCGCTCGACCTTTCTCACGCCTTTGACAGAGGTGGGAACGAGGTGGGCGCGGCCTCCTCGTTTCATCCCTTCTGCTGCCGCGACTACGACCAAACTTGGCCCCGGGAACGCGCTCCAGGGCCTAGAGTCGGGGGAGCACGGCAGTTTCCGGGAAGAAACGGGGTTTCGCATTCCCCAGTCCATAAGAGGATGCATGAAGTGGGATAAAAGACTTATCTGATATTGCAGCCCCCGGCAACTCTGGCTTGCCGGGGGTGACATCTTGGCATTCGCAGCCCCCGGCGTTCTTGCCGGGGCCCAGATGCCGGCACGCCCTTCTTCTCCTTTTCGCCTCCAGGTGGCCTGGCCAGGACGTGCGAGCCCTGCGAATGAAGGAAAAGCAAAGGGACGGACACTCGACCTCTAAGCTAGGGGTGAGCCGCTGTTAGGGACTATCAACCCTAACCAAGGACGAGACTGAGACTCAATCTAGCATGCATGCCATAGCCCCCGGGGTATGCAGCGCTTCAATTTCTGGTGCCAGGGTCTGCGCCTGGCTCTGTACAAAGGTTTACATGCAACAGCGGCAAGACTTGCACAGATAGGTGGTTGCCGGACGGGGTCCGACAACCGCGCCTTACGAACGAAACTTGCGAAGAGGCTCGATGTCCCAGGAGTTGCTCACTGGCGTGCCATCTTCGGTCTCCAGGCGGACAGCGCCAGGCATGGTGACTCGTTTCACCCGGTAAGGGCCTTCTCACTTCGGCGTCGACTTGTTTGGATCTTGGCCGACTGAACGCGCCAAAGAACAAGGTCGCCTTCCTCGAAGCTTCTGGCACGGGCTGGGAGCGACGGCTCGCACAGCGGCCTGAAGACGATCTTCCTCAAGGAGCAGTGCGTCATCTTGCCGCGGCTGCTCTTGCTCAAGCTCATCATGAGCGAGCACTCGAGGTGACCCGTATACGAGTTCCGTGAGGATATCTGTTCCTGCGCCAGGGTCTGCGCCTGGCTCTGTACAAAGGATTACATGCAGCAGCGGCAAGACTTGCACAGAGAGGTGGTTGCCGGACGGGGTCCGACAACCGCACCTTACGGGTAAAACTTGCGAAGATGCTCGATGTTCCAGGAGTTGCTCACTGGAATACCGTCTTCGGTCCCCAGGCGGACAGCGCCATGCCTGGTGACTCGTCTCACCCGGTAAGGGCCTTCCCACTTCGGCGTCTACTTGTTGGAATTCTTGGTGGACTGAGCGCACCAAAGAACAAGGTCGCCTTCCTCGAGACTCCTGGCATTGACTCTGCGGCTGTGGTAGCGGCGCAGAGCTTGCTGGTAGCGAGTAGCTCGCGCAGCAGCCTGGAGACGATCTTCCTCAAGGAGCAGCGCGTCCTCTTGCCGCAGCCGCTCTTGCTCAAGCTCATCATAAGCGAGCACTCGAGGTGACCCATATATGAGTTCCGTGGGGGTAACTGCCTCTGCTCCATAGACTAGAGCAAAGGGTGTCTGTCCAGTGGCTCGATTTGGCGTCGTTCTGATCGACCAAAGAACCACCGGTAGCTCCTTGATCCAGTTTCTTCCACACTTGTGCAGCCTGTCGAAAGTTCTAGTCTTGAGCCCGCGCAGCACCTCGGCGTTTGCCCTCTCCGCTTGACCGTTGCTCCTTGGGTGAGCAACAGAGGCGAAGCAGACTTTGGCGCCGAGATCTTGGATGTATTGCATGAAGGCGTGGCTCGTGAACTGTGTGCCGTTGTTGGTGATTATCCGGTTAGGGATCCCGAAGCGGCAAACAATCGACCTGAAGAACTTGATGGCTGACTGTGCGGTCACCTTCCTCACTGGTTCCACCTCCGGCCACTTTGTGAACTTGTCGATTGTGACGTATAAGTACTCAAAGCCCCCGACAGCTCGGGGGAAGGGGCCGAGGATGTCGAGCCCCCAGACCGAAAATGGCCAGGATAAAGGGATCGTCTGGAGAGCTTGAGCTGGCTGGTGTATCTGCTTGGAATGGAACTGGCACGCTTCACACTTGGTTACTTGTGCAGTTGCATCCTGGAGGGCTGTTGGCCAGAAGAAACCTTGCCGGAATGCTTTGCCGACGAGTGCTCTTGCGCCAATGTGGTGACCACATATGCCTCTGTGTATCTCTGCCAACAGCTTCTGTCCGTATTCCCGGGGAATGCACCTCAATTTCACACCGTTGAGTCTTCTTCTGTACAGCGTCTTGTCGACGAACTGGTACATACTTGACTGCCGGGCTACTCTTTCGGCTACTTCTTGCTCTTCGGGAAGTTCTCCCGCCTGAAGGAAACGGACAATCTGCTGCGCCCATGTTGGAGCCTGTGGCTCGACAACAAGGACTAAAGGCAACTCTGCTGCTGCGGGAACGTCCAATTCTACGGCGAGAAACTGTGTCTCTGCCGGAGCTTGACGTTCCGCGACAAGCTTGCCGGGAGCTTCAGCTTCAACGGAACAAACCCTAGGGCTTGCCGGAGCATCTGGCTCACCGGCACTCTTGGCGTTGATCTTGGAGGTTGCTGCGGGAATATCTGCTTCGACGGCGAGAAGCTGTGTCTCTGCCGGAGCGTGATATCCCACGACAAGCTTGCCGGGAGCTTCAGCTTCAACGGAACAAACCCTAGGGCTTGCCGGAGTATCTGGCTCACCAGCGCCTTCGGTGTTGATCTTGGGGACCTTCTTGGCAGCGGCTTCGGGAAGCTCTGCCGGCAGGTAGTCACCAGGAATCAACTTCCTCTTCTTGCTTTGTCCAGTTGTGGTCTTACGGATGGTTGAGTCAGCTTGAGCACAAAGGTCCCTGGTTCCACAGGTAACTTAAGTGCGGCGCACTTTGACAGGCCATCAGCAATGGCGTTCTGAGTTCTCGGAACGTGCTCCATTTGCAGGCCGTCAAAGTGCTCTTCTAGCTTTCTCACTTCGTCGACGTAAGCTTCCATCAACGGACTCTGATAATTCTTGTTTACTTGGCGGACGACAAGCTGTGAGTCACCCCTGACAATGAGCTTCTTAATCCCAAGGTCTGTCGCGATCCTAAGACCGGCGAGCAATCCCTCATACTCTACAATATTGTTTGTTGCTTGCTCCTTGGGAAAGTGCATCTGGATTATGTACTTGAGGTGCTCTCCGGTGGGCGCGATAAGCAGCACACCGGCGCCGGCGCCTTACAGCGAGAAAGCACCATCAAAGTACATCAGCCACTCTTTGCTGGCTTCTTTGTCGGGGATGCTCGTCTCCGGGGTTTCTTCGTCCGGAGTTGGTGTCCATTCCGCTATGAATTCTGCCAATGCTCTGCTCTGGATAGTTGAAGTGCTTTCAAACTTGAGACCAAAGCTTGACAGTTCCAGTGCCCACTCAACAATCCTGCCTGTCGCTTCAGGATTCTGCAGTATCCTCTTCAGCGGAAAGCGAGTGACCACTGTGATCTCATGTGCTTGGAAGTAATGGCGCAGCTTTCTCGAGGCCATGAGAAGGCCGAAAAGCAGTTTCTGCACACCAGAGTACCTTGACCTAGCCCCCTGCAAGAGGGAACTGACAAAGTAAACTGGGCGCTGCACCGTTTTCTTCCGTATCTCCTCGTGTATCAGCGCGGGTTCATCTTTGTCGGGACCAGAGCTTGTCGGGGAAGCCCCCTGCTTGTCGCTGGATGCGCTTGCCGCGGTTGCTGGCTCATCATCCGCCTCCCTCTCTGCCACTAACGCAGCACTAACCACTTGAATTGTTGCCGCTATGTACAGCAGCAACTTCTCTTGTGGCTTAGGCGCGACATGTATTGGAGGGGAGGACAGGTATCTCTTCAGGTCTTGCAGCGCAGCCTCCGCGTCCGGAGTCCATTTCATTGGACCTGCCTTTTTCAATAGTTTGAAAAATGGCAGGGCGCGCTCAGCAGACCGAGAGATAAACCTGCTGAGAGCAGCCACGCAACCGGCAAGTTTCTGAACATCTTTGACGCGCTTCGGGGCTTCAATCTGCTCAACGGCCCTGATCTTGTCGGGGTTGGCTTCAATTCCCCGCTGAGACACGAAGAACCCGAGAAGCTTGCCGGAGGGAACTCCGAACACGCACTTCTCTGGGTTGAGCTTGAGGCTGATCTTGCGCAGATTTGCAAAAGTCCCGTCCAAGTCTTGGATCAGGGTTGCTCTGTCCTTGCTCTTGAACACTATTTCATCCATGTAGGCTTCCACATTTCTGTGTATTTGTGGTTCAAGAGCAATATGGACTACTCTTGCAAATGTTGAACCGGCATTTTTTAATCTGAAAGGCATTCGTACAAAGCAGTACGTGCCACATGGAGTAATAAATGCGGTCTTCTCTTCATCCTCCTCTGCCATGAAGATCTGATGATACCCGGAGTATGCATCAAGAAATGAAAGCAAATCACACCCAGCTGTGGAGTCAACAATCTGGTCAATGCGCGGCAAAGGAAATGGGTCTTTGGGACAAGCTTTGTTAACATCGGTGAAATCGATGCAAAGCCTCCATTTCCCGTTTGCCTTGCGCACGACTACAGGATTGGCCAACCACGTGGGATGGAGCACTCCTCTGACGAGGCCTGCTGCTTCCAGTTTCTTGATTTCCTCCGCAATGAATTCTTGGCGCTCCACCGCCTGCTTCCGGACTTTCTGTTTGACGGGTCGCGCATGAGGACAGACGGCAAGGTGGTGCTCAATCACTTTCCTGGGAACACCGGGGATGTCAGACGGTTGCCATGCAAACACGTCGACGTTCGCCCGCAGGAAAGCAACGAGCGCGCTTTCCTATTTAGGGTCAAGCGTGGCACTGATGGTGAAGGTACCACCAGCGCCATCCTCCTTGGTGGACACCTTCTTCGTCTCTGGCGGATCCGCCATCGTCTTCTTGTGCTCGTCGGCGGAGCTCGATGGTGCGTCCTCGATGGCAGCGCAGCACTCCGAAGAGGCGCGCTTGCCGGAGTGGGCACCAGAGCTTTTGCCGGACTCGGTCTTCTTGCCGGTGGACTCGATGGTGCGTCCTCGACGGCAGCGCAGCACTCCGAAGAGGTGCGCCTGCCGGAGTGGGCACCAGAGTCCCTGCCGGACTTGGTCTTCTTGCCGGTGGAGCTCGATGGTGCGTCCTCAACGGCAGCGCAGCACTCCGAAGAGGTGCGCTTGCCGGAGTGGGCACCAGAGCTCTTGCCGGACTTTGTCTTCTTGCCGGTGGAGCTCGATGGTGCGTCCTCAATGGCAGCGCAGCACTCCGAAGAGGTGCGCTTGCCGGAGTGGGCACCGGAGCTCTTGCCGGACTTGGTCTTCTTGGTCCCGGGAGCTTCAGCGGCAAGTGGATCGCGGTCCGCCGTGGCTGCTGCTTCCCGGTAGATCTTTTCGGCACAGATAAGAGCGTCCTTCTTGTCGCCAGGGACAGAAATGACGTTTATCGGGCCTGGCATCTTCAGCACGTTATACGCGTAGTGAGAGGCCGCCATGAACTTGGCGAGCGCTGGACGGCCAATTATCCCATTGTAAGGCAACGGGATATCGGCAACGTCGAACGTGACCCTCTCAGTCCTGAAGTTTAACTCGCTGCCGAATGTTACCGGCAGCGTGACCTTCCCCTTCGGCTTGCTCCTTCCCGGGTTGATTCCTTGGAATGTGCCGGTCTCTTCGAGCTCGCCGTCAGGGATCTGGAGTTTTCGGAGCACAGCGGAGGAGATCAGGTTTAAGCCGGCCCCGCCGTCAACTAGCATCTTGGTGACCTTGAGGTTGCGGATGGTTGGTGAAACCAACATCGGCAGACACCCGACCGCGGTTGTGCGATTAGGGTGGTCCTCAATGTCAAAGATGATAGGCGTGCTGGACCACTTCAGAAGCTTGCGCCATTCAATGGGTGGCTCCGCTGCATTGACTTCCCGCACCCACTGTTTGAGTTGGCGGTGCGAGGTATGCAGGGAAGCACCCCCATCAACGCACAAGACCTCTGTGGCTTTCTGAAACTCCTGCTCACTGGTCTCAACGTCATCCATGTCTTCATCCTCGCCGCCGTCGTCGTCGTCGTTGTCGCGACCGCGGGGAGATCTGTCTCCTTGCCGCTGCTTGGTCCTGCCGCGGTGTCCTTCCTGGCCGGTGCGCTTCTGGCCAGGTTTCTCGGCACCCCCTTGGGCTCTCTCTTTGTCGCGCCGCTCGTACTCAGCCCTCTGTTGCTGGACGAGCTGCTCGACCTTCTTGCAGTTCTGGAGGTCATGGCCCTTGGTGCGGTGAATCTTACAGTACCTCTTGCCGGAGCCGTCCCGCTTGTCGGCGACCGCCACAGCCTGACAGTTGGTGCACGCGGCAACTTCCTTGCCGGAGCTACCAACTGTAGCCTTCATGGCGTCACCTTCATTGCCGGACTGCTCAACGACCAGCACCTCGTTGTTCTGCTTCTTCCTGTTGTTGCGCCGCCGGCTTCTCTTTGCCGGGGCGGCATCCTCACTGTCAGATCCTCCTGCTCCAGTGGTTTCCCCGGGGAATTTCCTCCCCTCCTCAGCGCGTGCACATCTGTCGGCCAGGGCATAAAGCTCGCTGACGTCCCGAATCTTGCACATCGCCAGCTCCTCCCGCATCCTGCGGTTACGCACGTTCTGATGGAACGCGCTGATTACCGCGGCAGGGTGGATATTTGGGATGTTGTGGTGTACACGGCTGAACCTCTGGGTATACTGGCGCAGGGGCTCTGCTTCCTTCTGGACGAGCAGATGAAGATCGCTCTCTTGGCCATGAGGTTTGTGGCCGCCTGTGAAGGCGCCAACAAACTGATGGCATAGCTCAGCCCAGGAGGATATGGAGTTGTCCGGCAAGTGCATGAGCCAGGACCTGACGTTGGGCTTGAGTACCAACGGGAAGTAGTTGGCAAGGATCTTGTTGTCCCGCCCCCCAGCAGCCTGCACCGCGATGGTGTAGATGCTGAGGAACTCCGATGGATGCAACTTGCCGTCGTACTTCTCTGGTACGTCGGGCTTGAAGTTCTTCGTACTGGGCCACTGGACTTGCCGCAGCTCACGAGTGAACGCAGGGCAACCTACCGGGTACGGCAGGTCACCTGGTTCCCCTGGTGCATGCATGTCGACAGAGGGCCCAGCGCGCTGGTCTGACTGACGTCGCGCTTCTCTCCGGCGCTCGATGCGTGTACGAGCGTCTTCCCGCTGCCGTTCTTGAAGAACTTGTCGTTGGTCGCGACGAGCTCGTGGATCCGACGACGCGATGGAGTCGCTGTTGTGGCGGATCCGGCGGGTCGGCGATCTTAGCCTTCGGGGTGGGGAGTGCACAGTAGTTGCACCCCCACTAGTCTTGTCTCCACCGGTTTGCGCCTGGCTGACTCGCTGCGGCTGCAACGTGCTCGGCTGCCGAGGAGTGTCGCCGTTGGCGAAGCCGATGAGACTCTGGATAGTGGCCCTCCAGTCGTCGATCTTGTCCGCCGCTGGAGGGTAGTCTAGGAGCAGCTGAGCTCGTGCCAGATCTTCCGCTGCGGTGGCGGGCGGCGGTAGCGAACGGTGCGACGAGCGGGATACGCTCGGACTCCTAACCACGTTAGAAGGAGCAGTATCCCATCCAGGCGACCGTGTCTCGCTCGCGCCGGCTTGTTGACGCGCATGGTGGTCCGGGGCGCTCCGGGATCCACCAGCTCGATCTTGATCCAGCGAGCGCATGGTACCGTGAGTACCATGACGCTGCCGGTCCCGCGCCTCCTGAGATGGGTGCGGTGCATGCACGGACGCCGAGGTCTTGGAGTGCGCCCGGTCGTTGTGGGAGCTGGCCACGCCGCCGATGGGCAGCGCAGCCTTGCCCTGGGACCTGGCAGCACCAAGAGTTCCCTCGTCGATGCATGCCCTTCCGCCGGCGCCTACCCCACCATCCGTTGGCTCCGGCGGTGGGTGGCCCGGCGCGGACGGAGCGGCTGCCTCCGAAACCTTCATCTTCGGTGGCATGTTGATGAAGAAGATGAAGATCTAGCTCGCAAGAACGCCGGACCTGATTCGCACAACGTCGACGCCCCCTACCTGGCGCGCCAGAGATGCCGGGGTTTCTGAACGGGTCCCTGGCCACAAAACAAATCTAATATATGAACGTTCGCTGCCGACGCTAAACGTATGAATGTTCATTAACTAAAGACCTGTTTGAAAAAAAACGAAACCTAGACGGTGGCTGCCAGTGGCGAGGGGGACGGCGGCGGCGGCTCGAACGTTAACGGGGCGGCGACTACGGTGGTTCTCCGGCGGCGGCGAGGGAGTTAGTGGGCTCGGCGTGGCGCGACGGTGAAGAAGGAGGGGGCGGCGTCGGTCGGGAGTGGCGGGGCGGAGCGGGGCATCGGCGACGAAGCTCGGTGGCGGAGGCAACTCCGGTGAGGGTGTGGCGGCGGCTGCGAGGTCGGTAGCTCGGCCTGATGAAGAAAACGGGGCCGGGGTCCCCAGTATATATAAGAGGAGGGGCGGCGGGGTGCTTGGGTGAGGGGTAGGGAGAGTCCGAGGTGAGGACGGCGTCGCCGGCGATGGCGTATAGGAGCAGAACTCCTGTTGCCTTGCGGGAGGAGGAAGAAGATGCGTGGCCCGCCTGTCGGCGTCCGAGGGAGAGAGAGGGAGGGAACGGGCGACCGGGGCGGAGGCAGTTCGCTCGAGGGAGAGAGGCCATGGGCCAATTCGGCTTGCTGGGTCGTTGGGCGGAGAGAGAGAGAGAGAGAGAGAGAGAACAGGGCTGGGCTGGCGCTGGTGCTTGGCTGGGTCGGCCCAGTTCGGCAGAAGGGAAAAAGTTTTTTTTATAAAGATTTTCCAGACAGCAGAAAAATAAACAAAACAAAATAACTAAAAATTTTATATAGGCATATAATATATCAAAATTTTCAGAAAAAGATTTTCTATGACATGAACATTTTTCTAGCATTAAATAAAATTCACACAAATTCAGATAAAACAAAGAGTGCTACTGGTCTATTAGAATCCAACAAAAATCATTTTTAAAATACCAAAATGATTTCAAATTAATTTTTCTCCAATTTTCCAATGTAAGGAATCATGTTACCCTAATTTCCATATAGTTTATTTTTGGAGAAAAATAATTTGAGTAAATAAATGGAAGAAGTCATGTCATCTTCTCTCCAGGGTTTTGTGGAGAAAAGAATTTGAATTCATGGAGATTATAAAATGCCAAAAATGAAAGTTTGGGGAAAGTCCTTTTATTCCCTCTCATTTAACTTTCAAAAGTTTCAAATTCACTCACTTTCAGTCAATCAATCAAATAATCCATCCAATCTATCTATTTATTATAACATTCCAAAATTTAGAATTTTGGGATGTTACAAACCTACCACCCTTAAAATGAATCTCGTCCTCGAGATTCGGAGAGGCTAGCAAGAAAAAGGTTAGGGTTTGGGGGTCTCCTCAAATTCCATCAATCATCACCGGGGTCTGGGGTGCTACCACCCTTAGAAGCATGGTTACGGTTCTATCAAAACTCATATACTCCATCCTTATTCGTGACAGTGTCGGTCTTCTTAGATCTTCAGGATAATTCCTTATCCGGGCTCTTCCGGTAGTGGCATAACCTCACCACAATTTTTTTTATCCTTTCATCTTGGTAAGGTTCTTCCAAGATTGGGTCTTCTTAGCTGACGGGTCTGGCACCAAAACTAAACAACTATAGATATCTCATGGTGGTCAACAATTTGTGGTTTCTCCTACAGGAAATGGGTCTGGTTGATCCTCACCGTATAACCTACGGTTGGCAACAACTCCCGTGTACAAGAGAAAATTTTCTTATGCCATTCTAAGGTTTAAACAGGGTTTTGATCATCGTCTCTCTACTATAGGCAAGTCACTCAGATTTCGAATCAACTTAACATTCTCTTCCGACTCCTTGATCACATTTGGTCGAAACAACTGACAGTATCCAACTTCATCCCACATACTCTTGGGGTATCACACATATCGGGACAAAACCCGTATTCATTTTGTCCGAAATCCACTCAGTGGAGTATCCTTATTTTTTTCCAGGGGTCAAGGGATCTTACAGGGTACTACCACCCTTAAAATGCACAAACCTTCCATAGACCATATTTGTCTTATCCTCAAAAATGGTCAAAATCCTTCTTCATAGAGTAATAACTCATAAAATCCATATCAGTACCAACGATGCTAACTTTATTCATTCTCAAATGATTACAATCTCTCGCTTTTCCATTACATGTCTCAACTCATCACCTCAATATAAAAGAAAAATGTTCTCACTTCTACTACTCCATTTCTTTTGTTGCAAACTCAACTATCTAGCACAAGTTTCCTTCTCCTTGGAGCATTCTCTGGCAAAGTGCCCTGCTTCATTACAACTAAAACATATTACTTCTGACAAGTATCGAGGTTTCCTTTTTGGGCAACTGTTGAGGTAGTGCCCTGACTCCTTGCACCTGTAACAGGTGATATGACTCAGATCCTTCCTGGAATCCAATCTGCTTCTCTTCCTGGACTTCTTCATGCCGATCATGGCTTCTATTTCCTGTGGGTCATATTCTACTTCCTCTGTCGGGAGTTCTACTAGATCCCCATTCATACAATTCTGGGAGATGTGTCCTTCTTCTCCACATGAATAGCAAGACTTGGTGCAGGGTTTACTCGGGTCCTATTTAGGTGTGTCCTCCACATCTTCCTTCATCACGGGTTCTTCTAATATTTCTATAAGGGCTCCTTTCTTCACTTCTTTCTTCTGTTGTACGGTTCTTCGTACCATGGGGTAAATGTGACACCGAGAGGGATAGTGGGTAGTCCCTTCACACAAGAAACAAGTAATCTGCTAGTTGGGCATTCTTCAACTGGGTGACTTCCTTCACAATTAGGGCATTCATCCTTGTGTTCTTTATGGGTGTGTCCTATTTCTCCACAAATCTTGCATGCACAAGGTTTCTTCGTATCCTTTCCATAAGGCTTCAACTTCTGGGACACAAGCCGAGACTTTGGCAGAGTCAACTTAAATTCTTTCCAAGTGGTTACTCCTTGCCATCCATTGATGGTTTGGTACATCCTCCAGCAAGTAGCAGCACCTCTTTCAAATCACTAAAGAGCATGCTGGGTCATATTATTTCCAACTACAGGGTTATTCTCCATGTGATCCTCCATGTTCTCAATCCATCGGTCTGCCTCCAACTGACTCATCGGTCAAGAAAATACAAGCTCATCTCCATTCATCCTCTATTGGGTCCATGTGGGTTTGGGGTAAGATAAGAGATATAGAGAGGGATACACACAATACAAACAAAAGTTTTGAAAAGACAGATTTTTGTTGTGGCTGTCGAAAAACATCAAACAAATGACAGCTCACAAACGTCGCATCTAACGTAGGTATATAACAGGGGTTTGGTCTTCTAAGGTCAATAAATCTTCAACGTCTCCAAACTCTTCAAGCCTTGTTCATGCCTCCAATGGCTTCTTCCGATCATGCTTGTCTTTCTCAAGTTCTTTTGCCAGATCAATCTCTGTTGACGTGAAGTCTCTCACGATGTCCTTCAATATTTCTGGAGTTGCATTCCAAACTTCTGGGTTTCATTATCCTTGGCATGAACCATGGTCATACTGTCCTTCAATTCTTGACAATTCTCCGGTATCTCGAGGTTGTAGCTCCTCCAGCTTGGCTACTCTCATCTTCAGGGTCCTGAGTTCCTCATGAAATACTTCCTTGTCTAATACGACTTCCTGGAGCTCCATTTTAAACTTCTTGATGTACTACTCCAGATCCTGGTGATACACCGGCTAGGGCTAAAACTTCATCTTATGATAGGTGCTCCATCAGCCTTCTTCCATTCTGAAGACATGCATCCTTAACTCCGCACGGTGACAATAGCATTAGAAGGTGATGACATCATGGATAAACGTGTTTCTGCTCTTGCATTTCCATGAGCTATCTCTCCACAGTTGATATCTCCTGCCTTAGGGTTTCTTGACAAAACTTTAAGTTTTTAACTCTCCATGCTCCGGTCTTTCTCCGATACACATTGATCTTGGGTATTGACAACTTCCATAATCTGTCAAGTTCCATAAGGGGTAGCCTTCCTAGGTCATACAAATCTGGGAATTCTTCAGAGCCTTCAATTCTCCTAGTCTTCGGAGTCTTCAACCGTTGTAGTTTCCATTATTCAGATGCACAGTAAAATCCTCTTTATTCCGAAACGGTCTTAGTTGTCCAATATCTTGTACTTCTTGGAGTGGTCTCATCAGTCGAATCTTCGAGTGGTCAAAAGGGAAAGGGGTATGGTTTCACTAAAGGGAAATTTGAATAAGCTCAGAAGAGAAGAGAGGTAAAAGGTCTTTTTGAAAGGGAAAGTTGTAGAGAAAAATCTTTGCTATGGGCTTGCCAGTTTCTAGGGTCACGTCCTATAGTCAACATGTGCTCTAATACCATCTCTGTAGCGACCTGACCCGAATGGATCAAGTCTCTGTGCTTAAGTGTCAACCCTGGATCGGTATGCTGACACACACAGTACTCGAAGGATTTATAACAGAGGTAAATCACATGTATAAAGTAACTTAAATACTATTACCTCAATCCATATAGCGGAAGCAACAAGGTTGTGGATTCCCATCAACACCAACAGCAAAGTTGAGTGTAGAAATCGTAACCCTAACATATCACTTACTCGTCGTAAGATAATCCTGCAACATGAGACGGGTCAGTACATTGAATGTACTGGCAAATTCACACCATAGAGAATGATGAATAAAGACTATCACTACATGCATATTTGGCTGGTGGAAAAGCTCTATGGTTATAAGGTTTTTGCGTAAAGCCAATTTTTCCCTACTGCAAAGGAATAAGTTTTATTTAACTATCATGGTGGTTGTTGAACATTGAGAATGGTTGACAGCATTCTCAATCCCAATTAAGTAACATCATTAAACCCAACAATATTCATTTAAAGTAACGTGATGAGATCAATAGGATGATCCAAGAACTAGATACTCAAGATGTCCATAACCAGGGACACGGCTAATCATGATTAGTTTATTACACTCTGCAGAGGTTTGTGCACTTTTCCCCACAAGACTCGATCGCCTCCGTTTGGTTTCTCGCACTACAGGGTGTTTGAGAAACGGTTGACCGAGACATAGTCTTTCAGAAGCGCTAGCACCTTACGATTGGGTAGACCGTACCACCTACATCCCCTACATCTGCTAGTCTACCACTGTAAGAGTTCGCACAACTTAATCAACTATGCCAGAGCCCATAATGGCTTGTGGCTGCACACGGAAGTTTCTAGTTTGAAAAATCTCATGATCCCTTTGAGCCTGGGTGGCGGTCCAAGAAAACAGGCAAGTCCTGGATTACCCAGGTGCCTAGACAGGCAATCCTAGAATAACCAGGTGCCTCAATCCACCCAGATGTGTGTTTAAGTTGCCACCTTAAGTAAACCATTAATTAACAATCTCACATCTGTCATGGATACTCTCAAAACCCAATCCACGTCTACTAGCATAGCATGGCATAATAAGCAAACGTCGAAGTAACTCCCAAAGGTTTGATAATAAACAGGTAATAGGTACTACCTCATCTACTTCCCATCCCATAGTTTAATTAGATCCTAATCATGCAATGTGTGAAGATTGATCTAATGCAAAAAAAACTGGGTATGGAAGGAATATGATCAAGGTGTGAACTTGCCTGCAATGTTGATGAAGATGATTCGCACTCAAAACTCTTGATAGCTCTACTCGTCACACTCCGGTCAATTTATCGTAATCAAGCAATAGTAACCACACATAAGCAATCACTCAAAAGATCAGAAAGAACGGAGAAGACGATTCGGAAACATCAAAACCAAGCAAATAACTCTTGCAACATAAAACAATTTCTAACAGTACCAAAATTATGTGAATTTGGCCTTATTAGAATGTTTAGGTCAAGAGCTTCGTTTTGAAAAAAGAATCAACTCAAACGGAGCTACAAAACTCAAGTTATGATCAAACGAAGTTTGAATTCAAATCTGATCTAATTCAAATTTTAAACTTTCAAAAACATGTTGGTGTTGGAATACTGGATAGAGGGGATCATAACGAAGACGTGGGCGTTGGTTTCGTCTAATTCCGACTAACGAGCAAAAAGTTATGACCGTTTGAAAAACAAGGACTAAGCTGCAATTAAAATACATACAAACGGGTCTCTGGCCACAAAACAAATCTAATATATGAACGTTCGCTGCCGACACTAAACGTATGAAAATTCGTTAACTAAACACCTGTTTGAAAAAAAAACGAAACCTAGATCTAATCCGGACCATCGATCGTAGATCAGACGGGGAGGAAAGAGGCGAGGCGTACCGCGGCGACAGTGGCTGCCAGCGGTGAGGGGGACGGCGGCGGCGGCTCGAACGTCAACGGGGCGGTGACTACGGTGGGTCTCCGGCGGCGGCGATGGAGTCAGGGGGCTCGGCGAGGCGCGATGGTGAAGATGGAGGGGGCGGTGTCGGTCGGGAGTAGCGGGGCGGAGCGGGGCGTCGGCGATGAAGCTCGGTGGCGGCGGCAACTCCGGTGAGGGTGTAGTGGCGGCTGCGAGGTCGGCAGCTTGGCCTGATGAAGAAAACGGGGCCGGGGTCCCCAGTATATATAAGAGCAGGGGCGGCGGGGTGCTTGGGCGAGGGGTAGGGAGAGTCCGAGGCGAGGACGGCGTCGCCGGCGATGGCGTATAGGAGCAGAACTCCTGTTGCCTTGCGGGAGGAGGAAGAAGATGCGGGGCCCGCCTGTCGGCGTCCGAGGGAGAGAGAGGGAGGGAACGGGCGACCGGGGCGGAGGCAGTTCGCTCGAGGGAGAGAGGCCATGGGCCAATTCGGCTTGCTGGGTCGTGGGGCGGAGAGAGAGAGAGAGAGAGAGAGAGAGAGAGAGAGAGAGAGAGAGAGAGAGAGAGAGAATAGGGCTGGGCTGGCGCTGGCGCTGGGCTGGGTCAGCCAAGTTCGGCAGAAGGGAAAGAAGTTTTTTTTATAAAGATTTTCCAGACAGCAGAAAAATAAACAAAACAAAATAACTAAAATTTTATATAAGCATATAATATATCAAAATTTTCAGAAAAAGATTTTCTACGACATGAACATTTTTCTAGCATTAAATAAAATTCACACAAATTCAGATAAAAAAAGAGTGCTACTGGTCTATTAAAATCCAACAAAAATCATTTTTAAAATACCAAAATGATTTCAAATTAATTTTTCTCCAATTTTCTAATGTAAGGAATCATGTTACCCTAATTTCCATATAGTTTATTTTTGGAGAAAAATAATTTGAGTAAAACTCAAATAACTCCAAATTGAAAATAAATTCAAAAGAACTTTGAATTTAATTCTCTGAAACTCCCAACTCATATTTCATATAATTTGAAGAAGTCATTTTATCTTCTCTCATGAAAATCATTGAGTTGCATAAAGTTTCAGAATTGGAAATATTTTCCAAATGAAATTCAAATATTTTCAACACCCCTTTTCATTTAAATAAATGGAAGAAGTCATGTCATCTTCTCTCCAGGGTTTTGTGGTGAAAAGAATTTGAATTCATGGAGATCATAAAATGCCAAAAATGAAAGTTTGGGGAAAGTCCTTTTATTCCCTCTCATTTAACTTTCAAAAGTTTCAAATTCACTCACTTTCAGTCAATCAATCAAACAATCCATCCAATCTATCTATTTATTATAACATTCCAAAATTTAGAATTTTGGGATGTTACATATGGTTTGTGTGATTTGGGTGCTAGTGTTTTGCATGATTCCAAAAACTTTATGTGATGTGTTAGGTTTGCGTGAATTTGATGATTATTCCTTAAATTTGCATATTGCGGATTCCACTATTAAGAAACCTATGGGAAGAATGAATTATGTTCTTATTGTTGCAAATAGGAATTACGTGCACATAGATTTCATTGTTCTTGATATAGATTGCACTCCTACATGTCCTATTATTCTTGGTAGACCTTTCCTTAGAACAATTGGTGCAATTATTGATATAAAAGAAGGAAACATTAGATTTCAATTTCCATTAAGGAAAGGCATGGAACACTTTCCAATCAAGAAAATTAAATTTCCTTGCGAATCTATTATGAGAGACACATATGGATTGCATTCCAAAGATGATAATACTTAGATCCATTCGTGTTTTTATGCCTAGCTAGGGGTGTTAAACAATAGCGCTTGTTGGGAGGCAACCCAATTTTATTTTTGTCCTTGCTTTTTAGGTCCTGTTTTTATTTGAATAAATCATCTAGCCTCTGGTTAGATGTTGTTTTTTGTTTTAATTAATGTTTGTGCCAAGTAAGACCTTTGGGATAGCTTACAGTGATAGTTAATTTGATCCTGCTGAAAAGCAGAAACTTTTGCGCCAAAGAAGATTAGTTTTAATTTTAACGGAAGTGCGATAAAATACTGATTCTTTCTGAATAGGATTAATAAACAAATTATCTTGGACTTCCTTATTTCTCAGAATTTTTGGAGTTACAGGAGTATTCGAAATCTCCAGATTGGTACAAACTGTTCTGTTTTTCACAGATTCTATTTCACGCATGTTGTTTTCTTATTATTTTTTTGACTGGGAACTGTAGGGAAAAAACCCCACAGCATATCAAATCTTTATTAAAAGAGAAATCAAGTACAAGTACAAAGGGGGATTACAAGAGGTAATCAAGCTATTCTAAGGGAAGGAGGAGCAGAAACAAGTTAAAAATTACAAGCCTCAAGGTGGCAGAAATGAGATCCATCTAAGGAGATCATCCTTATAGGCAGATTTCACCCTAGACTGCATTAATGTAATGTCATGGATGAATGCACTTCTCAATTTATTGAAGCCAGCTCTCTCATGCCTGAAGACCTTAGCATTCCTGACAATCCATATTCCAGCATGCTATAAAGACCACTTCAGTGAAGAAGGGTTTCCTGAAGCTCCTTCTAGCATTGATAACCAACTCAGCCATAGAGTCACCAGATGACCAGTCAATTTGCAAGTAGTTCCAAACTGACACTAAAATTGCAAGTAAAGAACAAATGATCTCTTGTTTCCTTAGTCTGCAAAGGGCAAACAACACAATTTACTCCATCCTCCAAATGCCAATGTTTCCTTTCCACCATGTCCTTGGTGTTTAGTCTATCCATAATAAGCATCCAAGAAAATACTTTTACTTTCATTGTACATGAGGACTTCCAGATCCAAGCTGTCAAATGGATGAAGGACTCTGACACAAAATTATGTGAGTAAAACAACTTTGGTGCGTATCCCTTGGCAGTGCCTCTCTAAAACCAAATATCCTTGGACCCAGGTTCTCTATTGTGGCCATCCAACAAAGACTAAAGAGTGTTCAGGTCATCAAAAGCCTGGCTAGACAAAGGAAGGTGGAAGTGCTGGAACATGTCCTCAGAGTCCAAAAACTCTTTAATAGTGATCCAGGGGTCCTTAACATAAGAAAAGAGCCTGGGAAATCTGAATTGGAGACTAGAAACATGTTCATCAAGTTGCCATTTGTCTGACCACATGAGGGCAGTGTCCCCTTCATTTACCTAAACCCAAGCACACTCCCTAAAGTGTTGCATGACCTTGCATATATCCTTCCACCAGAAAGAGTCACAATCAGCAGTTCCTTGGGGTACTCTGCCATGATAGTAGGAGTCCCAAATTAAAGACACCCATGGTAGATCCTTTTTATTAAGGAAGTTATTTGCATGTTTGAGTAGTAGTGCCACACTTTGAACACCCAGATAAAGAATACCAAGGCCTCCCTTGTTTTTTGGTCTGCAAATAAGGTCCCAAGCTGCAAGTGAGGGGGCAGGCTCACCCCTATTCTTCCTCTAGAGACATTGTCTCTGAATTCTCTCCAATTGCTTTAGAATTCCAGCAGGAACAACCAAACTGCAAAGGAAGAAAATGGGCATAGAAGACAAGGCAGAGTTCAGAAACTGCAATCTTTCCCCCTTAAAAAAGAGGATCTAGCTGTCATTCTCCTCTCCATGCAGTCCACCAAAGGCATAAAATCCACCATTTTGGGCCTTGTAGTTCCTACTGGCAAGCCAAGGTAGGTAAATGTCATTTTCCCAATCTGGCATCCAAAGGCAGCAGCTAATTCTGTCATGACAGCAGTGTCCACATTGATGGGAATAAAAAAATATTTGTGGTAATTCACATCAAGACTAGTGGACACAGAGAAAACCTTAAGCATGTCTTTCAGAGCTATAAGTTGGTCCTTGTCAGCAGGTAAGATAATCAAAGTGTCATCAGCATACTGAATCACTGGGTAATCCTGGTCATGACAAGGTATAGGAAGACGAACAATGCTCCTTCTGAACATGTCATTGATTACAGTCTGCAGTAGGTCAGCAGCTAGGACAAAAAGGAGGGGAGAGACTGGATCACCCTGTCTGACACCCTTTTTACATATGAATTTCCTACCAGGAACTCCATTAAGCAGAACAGATGAGGTACCTCTGGACAAAAGCTGCTTCATCCAAACAATCCACTTCTCATTGAAGCCCTTATATCTCAATATTTATACAGTTCCCTCATGCTCAAGGGAATCAAAAGCCTTCTCAAAATCCAATTTAAGAATCACAATTGGTCTCTTGGACTGGTGACACTGGTGTAAATACTCAAAAGTCCACCCAATATAGTCCTGAATTGTTCTCCTTTTTATGAACCCATACTAGTGCTTGTGAACACACTGCATAATCACCTCTTGAAACCTATTGGCTGCCATCTTGGATAAGAACTTAAGACCCATTCATGTTAAAGAGATAGGTCTAAAATCACCTACCTCTTCACGTGAAGGCTTCTTAGGCACCAGAGTGATATATGAATCATTGATATTTTCCAGATGAGCAGTACCATCAAAGAAAGCCTGGGCCAGTTCATAAAAATCTTGCGAAATAATGTGCCAGCACCTTTTGAAGAAGAGACCATTAAAACCATCTGGGCCTGGAGCTTTATCAACTGGCTTATGCTTGACAATCTTGTCCATTTCTTCCTTCTCAAAAGGCTTAGTGAGAATATCTAAACCCTCCACCGGTTCAATGAGAGAAGAAAGATCAAAACCCATGTTAATTCCCCTGGAAGAACCCATTCTGTTTCTAAAACAATTCCATATAATGCTCTCCATTTGTGAGTGATCAGTCACGACAGAACCATCAGGTAATTTTAAGCTAGCAATAGAGTTTATTCTATGTCTCTCAGTAGCCATAGCATGAAAGAACTTGGTGTTTTCAGCACCCACTTTTATATATCTGACAGTACATCTTTTCTTCCAATAAAGATATTGAAGGTGGGGCAATTTCTCCACATGATTTTTGACCACTTTCGTGAAATTGGATTCATGTCTGTAAAGTGGTCTAAATTCCTCAAGCTCATCCAAAAGCAGAATAACCATATTGCATTTACAGACAAGAATTTTCAGTTTGGACCATCTATGGCTAGTATCAGGGGGTATGAACCATGGAAAGTTGGAATACAGTAGATATTACACCAATATAATAAACAATGCGTTCACAATAGTACCAAAATTGGTGATTTATTTTCTTATACTAACAGAGCTTACGAGATTTTCTGTTGGAGTTTTGTGTGGTGAAGTTTTCAAGTTTTGGATAAGGATTTGATGGACTATGGAATAAAGAGTGGCAAGAGTCTAAGCTTGGGGATGCCCCGGGAAGGCATCCCCTCTTTCGTCTTCGTCTATCGGTAACTTTACTTGAGGCTATATTTTATTCACCACATGGTATGTGTTTTGCTTGGAGCATCTTGTATAATTTGAGTTTTTGTTTTTTAGTTTGCCATGATCATCCTTGCTGTACACACCTTTTGAGAGAGACACACATGAATCAGGATTTATTAGAATGCTCTATGTGCTTCACTTATATCTTTTGACCAAGGCAAAATTTTCTCTAGTGCTTCACTTATATCTTTTTAGAGCATGGCGGTGGTTTTATTTTATAGAAATTGGTGAACTCTTGTACTTCACTTATATTATTTTGAGAGTATCTAAAAAGCATGGTAATTTGCTTTGGTTATAAAATTAGTCTTAATATGATAGGCATCCAAGAGGGATATAATAAAAACTTTCATATAAAGTGCATTGAATACTATGAGAAGTTTGTTTCCTTATGATTGTTTTGAGATATGAAGATGGTGATATTAGAGTCATGCTAGTAAGTAGTTGTGAATTTGAGAAATACTTATGTTAAAGTTTGTGAGTCACGTAGCATGGACGTATGGTGAACCGTTATGTGATGAAGTCGAGGCATGATTTATTTATTGATTGTCTTCATATGAGTGGCGGTCCAGGATGAGCGATGGTCTTTTCCTACCAATCTATCCCCCTAGGAGCATGCGCGTAGTACTTTGTTCCGATGACTAATAGATTTTTGCATTAAGTATGTGAGTTCTTTATGACTAATGTTGAGTCCATGGATTATACACACTCTAACCTTTCCGCCATTGCTAGCCTCTCCATAAACCCACCGCATATCCTTCCTCAAAACAGCCACCATACCTACCTACTATGGCATTTCCATAGCCATTCCGAGATATATTTCCATGCAACTTTCCACTGTTCCATTTATTATGACACGCTCCATCATTATCATATTGCTTTTCATGATCATGTAGTTGACATCATATTTGTGGCAAAGCCACCATTCATCATTTTTTGTAAATGTCTCTCTTGATTCATTGCACATCCCGGTACACCGCCGGAGGCATTCACATAGAGTCATATTTTGTTCTCAGTATCGAGTTGTAATTTTTGAGTTGTAAGTAAATAAAAGCGTGATGATCTTCATTATTAGAGCATTGTCCCATGTGAGGAAAGGATAATGGAGACTATGATTCCCCCATAAGTCAGGATGAGACTCCGAACGAAAAAAGGATGCCAACAAAATGAGAGAAGGCCCAAATAAAAAAATGAGAGGAAAAGAGAGAAGCGACACTGTTGCTATCCTTTTTACCACACTTGTGCTTCAAAGTAGCACCATGATCTTCATGATAGAGAGTCTCCTATGTTGTCACTTTCATATACTAGTGGGAATTTTTCATTATATAACTTTTCTTGTATATTCCAATGATGGGATTCCTCAAATTGCCCTAGATCTTCATGAGCAAGAAAGTTGGATGCATAAGTTTCTTTTTGAGCTTTCATAAACTTACAGCTCTAGTGCATCTGTTGCATGGTAATCCCTACTCACTCACATTGATATGTATTAATGGGCATCTCCATAGCCCGTTGATACACCTTGTTGATGTGAGACTATCTCCTTCTTTTGGTCTTGTCCACAACCACCGTCTATTCCACCTATACTGTTATATCCATGGCTCACACTCATGTACCGCGTGAAAGTTGAAAAAGTTAGAGAACGTCAAAAGTATGAAACAATTGCTTGGCTTGTCATCGGGGTTGTGCATTATTTAAATATTTTGTGTGATGAAGATGGAGCACAGCCATACTATATGATTTTCTAGGGATAAGCTTTCTTTGGCCATGTTATTTTGAGAAGACATAATTATTTTGTTAGTATGCTTGAAGTATTATAGTTTTTATGTCAACATTAAACTTTTGTTTTGAATCTTATGGATCTGAACATTCATGCCACAATAAAGAGAATTACATGGATAAATATGTTAGGTAGCATTCCACATCAAAAATTCTGTTTTTATCATTTACCTATGCAAGGACGAGCAGGAATTAAGCTTGGGGATGCTTGATACGTCTCGAACGTATCTATAGTTTTTTATTGTTCCATGCTATCATATTATCTGTTTTGGATGTTTTATATGCATTAATATGCTATTTTATATGATTTTTGGGACTAACCTATTAACCTAGAGCCCAGTGCCAGTTTCTGTTTTTCCTTGTTTTAGATTTTTGCAGAAAACAAATACCTAACAGAGTCTAAACGGAATAAAACTTTCGTGATGATTTTTCTTGGACCAAAAGACACCCAGGAGACTTGGAGTGCAAGTCAGAGGAGCCTCGAGGCGGCCACAAGGGTGGAGGGCACGACCAGGGCGGTGGGGCACGCCCCCGACCTTGTGGACCCCTCGTAACTCCCTTGACCTAATTCGTCCGCCTATATATACTCTTATAACCCAAAAACATCCAAGGGAGCCACGAAACCACTTTTCCACTGCCGCAACCTCCTGTACCCATGAGATACAATATTGGGGCCTTTTCCGGCACCCTGCCGAAGGGCGAATTGATCACGGAGGGCTTCTGCATCAACACCATTGCCTCTCCGATGAAGCGTGAGTAGTTTACTTCAGACCTACGGATCCATAGCTAGTAGCTAGATGGCTTCTTCTCTCTCTTTGATTCTCAATATAGAGTTATCATCGATTTTCTTGGAGATCTATTCGATGTAATACTCTTTTATGGTGTGTTTGTAGAGATCCGATGAATTGCGGATTTATGATCAGCTTATCTATGATATTATTTGAATCTCCTTTGAATTCTTATATGCATGATTTGACATCTTTGCAAGTCTCTTCGAACTATTGATTTGGCTTGGCCAACTAGATTGGTTTTTCTTGCAATGGGAGAAGTGTTTAGCTTTGGGTTCAAACTTGCGGTGTCCTTTTCCAGTGACAGTAGGGGCAGCAAGGCACGTATTGTATTGTTTCCATCGAGGATAACAAGATGGGGTTTTCATCATATTGCTTGAGTTAATCCCGCTACATCATGTCATCTTGCTTAATTACTTACTCTATTCTTATGAACTTAATACTCTAGATGCAGGTAGGAGTCGGTCGATGTGTGGAGTAATAGTAGTAGATGCAGAATCATTTCGATCTACTTGACATGGACGTGATGCCTATATTCATGATCATTGCCTTAGATATCGTCATAACATTGTGCTTTTCTGTCAATTGCTCGGCAGTAATTTTTTCACCCACCGTAATTACTTCTATCCTGAGAGAAGCCTCTAGTGAAACCTATGGCCCCCGGGTCTATTTTCTATCATATAAGTTTCCGATCTACACTTTTAGTTTCCGATTTACTTTCTTCTGCAATCCTTTACTTCCCGTTTCATAAACCAAAAATACCAAAAATATTACTTTACTGTTTATCCATCTCTATTAGATCTCACTTTGCGAATAACCATGAAGGGATTGACAACCCCTTTGTCGCGCTGGTTGCAAGTTGGTGTTTTTTTGTGCAGGTATTCGGTGGCTTGTTGTGTAGTCTCCTACTGGATCGATACCTTGGTTCTCAAAACTAAGGGAAATACTTACTCTCCTTTGCTCTGTCAACCTTTCCTCTTCAAGGGAAAAGCCAATGCAAGCTCAACAGGTAGCAAAGACCCGGGAAGCTCGCTGACCGTGACGCTAAGTTGGAGTAGGTAGCCCGGCAACAGGCCACGGAGCGCGGTTGCCTGGATAAGCTAAAGGAGGAGGTGGAGGCGGCCCAGGAGTCCCACGACAAGCTTGTCTCTGAGGACAAAGCTCAGCTAGAAACCAGGGAGAAGCTCCTCGCCGCTGCTAAGAAGACGGACGCCGTGGGGCGCTCCGCCTTCGACTCCCTTGAGTTGAGGTCCCGCAAGGCACTAGAGGATCTCTGTGGGAGCGGGTACAAGGAGCCGTTGGTGACTTCAGAGGAAGGCCCCGCCGAGCTTCTTCTCAAGCTCGTCACGGTGCTCGGGGGCATCATTGTCGGAGTGGGCCCCATGGTGGAGGGGAGGCTCGCGTCTTCAGCCACCTCTATCTCCGGGACACCATCTTTGACCTCTGTGCCTTGCTAGAGCCCGTGGACCCCGAGTCCTACACCACCTCTGCTGAGGCCATGAAGGGTCAGGTGGAGGCCCTGCTGTGGAAGTTCCTCGTCGTCGACCCCGTGACCACGACTAGCGGCAAGGACGGCGACGACGTCGTCAACGTGGGGCTCTCCTAGTGGGCGATGGCAGTGTCCAAGGCTGAAGAAGAAGCTTGATGGTTGCGCTTCCCTCTGTTCAAGTCCTGCACCATGTACCGTGCCTCATGGAGGCGTAAGAACTTGTGCCTGGTACTCTAAAGAAACAATATATTTTGTAATAATTTGCTAGGGTTCTACGATCTCCTTTCGCTTTAACGTTCTACGTCGGCAGGGCCCGGCCCCGCGCATACCTCAGCCGCCGTTGGATCATCTAGATCACAAGGGCGAGACCAAGGGGTGAGGGGCTACGTGACCAGTTAGGCTCCTGAGTCGCGATGCTCAGGAGTCCCCCTTGACATGCAAACAACCCTCAGGAAGGAGATGTGTGAGTAGGCCTTAGCATTCTGTGTCGGTAGGGTCCGGCCCTGCGCATACCTCAGCCGCCGTTGGGGCATCCGGATCACCAAGATGAGACCAAGGGGTGAGGGGCTACGTGACCAATTAGGCTCCTGAGTCGCGATGCTGAGGAGTCCCCCTGGCGAGGTGGCGTACGTCGGGCCTGACCTGACCATAGCCCCCGTGACCAGCCCCCTCATGCGACAATCCCGAGGGGAAAGCAGCGCGGTGAGGATGAGCACCAAGACTGGCGGCTCCCTCAGGTTAACGAAGCCGTGAGGCCACCCTCAGTTGTTTATCATGAGCACGGAGCATGGCGCTTTCGCTCTTGCACGGGCATAGCCGCTCCTCGACCGTGTCGATTGCCAGCACAGAGCATGGTGCTTCCACTAGTACATGGGTGGGAGCCCCCTCTGAGGAGAGTCGCCGGGGTGTGTACAGCCCCGCCCTGACACGTGGCTTGCACGGCAGGGCTAGAGGAGGTGTGTATGGGCACTCGCGAGCCAGCGTGGGACTTATGAGGCCCTACCTCAAGTCGGGTTACACCCGAATTCGATTCGGAACACTTGTGATAGCCTTCCGAGATGGTTAGCCAACCTGCGCCGAGTGAATCTCCTGAGGTTATCACATGAGAAGGCCAAACAACAAGGACCCAAGGAGGTGACGTGAATGGGACCGGCCCGCCAGACAAAGCTCAACCATTGGGTTTATTGACGCTGCAGGGACGAACCTGAGCACAAATGCCATGCCCAGTCTTCTCATGCGAAGGTCCTAAAGAAAGACAACCGGCGCGTGACTCCCGTGGTGACGAGGCACCGGGTCGCGTGCCTTTACTCATCCGCCCATGATTAGCTCATGCGAGTACAAGGTACCAAGGACCATGGGAGGTGACGTCCATAGGAGCTAGCCCACGAGCCAGAGCTCAGCCACTTGGGTTTAGTGACGCTGCAGGGACGAACCCGAGCACAGACGTTGTGCCAGTCCTTAATCATGAGGCGGTCATGGGTGGGCTTGCAAGGGCGTATGACGTTCATGGCGACGAAGAACCGGATAGGCAGATGATAAGCATAAAGTATCTAATGTTTGAAGGTAAAGCCAGTTCTAATAGATGCAGGAAGGATACATGCCGCAGGGATGGACCCACGTGGCTTGGGGACAATACAGCCAAAGGGGTGCCACCAACTGAACGAACCAAAAAGATGTCACCTGGCACCGTTGCTGAAGAACTGATGAGGAAGCTGAAGATGCGTGTTGCCGAAGTCGCTCCTCATGAGCCGCCCAGGCCCTGAACCTTGGGTGGCTCTGGAGACTTGGAGGGCTCGCGAGGATCCATCGCCATCTCCGTCAGGGTCGCCTGGTGGTTGGCCTCATGAGCTTCTAGGACGCCCCGCATGTGGCGCTGATGCACGACAGCCCTGTTCAACAAGCTGAAAGGCATGCAGACATAGCTGTGAGGTGTGCCCTCGCATCGGCCAATGCAGGATGGTCAGAAGAGCTCCTCAGACGCGGCCCTCTTGAGCCCAGGGATGTTGACGCAGGCGTGCAGCTCACTGTACTCGTCGGGGCAGGGAGGTGTGACGGGTGGTGGCCGACGGTCGCCCGACATAGCTATTTCTTCCTGAAGCTCCTTGGTTGCCTCGGTCATGAACTCTTGAGCGCCTGGCGCCTCGTGCCCTACGCTTTCCTCATGGAAATGCGTGTTGAAGCACGCCTCCACATGGTGCCCGAACACCTCCCTCGTGACGCTGGTCAGATTGGAGGCCCTCCAGAGTAGAGCCCCCGAGCCTAGCGTGAGAGGGGCGCCGGGCGCGCCTTCCTATGCAAGATGGGAAGGCGCCCCGCCCTCCTGAGGTCATTGCTGGAGCAGCTGCTTCTTCTTCTTGGGGGCAGTCTCAAGGGGTAGACAGCACCCTCGTTGTCTAAGTCCTCGACAGCCGCAGCCAGGTAGGCGCGCTCGAGAGAGCACACCACATCCTTCTCTTCGCAGGCGAATGAGATGACGCCGCAGCTTCCTGCCATCTTGAGGACATTGTAGCCATGGTGGGTCACTGCCATGAACTTGGCCAGGGCCGGATACCAGAGGATGGCATTGTACGGGAGGTGAATGTGGGAGACGTCGAAGTCAATGAGCATAGTGCGGTAGTTGTCACCGGTGCCGAAGGTGACAGGGAGGCGGATCTGCCCTATCGGGTGGTGGAGTCATCGGTCACTCCTGAGAAAGGATTGGTGGGCTGCGGCAGGTCGTAGGGCAGTTTGAGGCGGTCGAACGTCTTGCTGGAGAGGACATTGAGGCTGTCGGCCTCGTGGGAATGGTGGTACCTAGACTTGCCTGCCTGCGGCCCGGGGCGTGGCTCCACCAGCGGCCTGGTACGGCCCATCTTCATCAACAACCACTCAAGACCCTCGCGAGGGGCCAAGCCTTGCGAGGCGGAAGACACAAGACCTCCTCCGAGGCGGCCTCCCTAGGCTGGCTCCCGAGGAGCGGAGATATCAATGCGAGGGGCAGCTCGCGAGGAGCGCGTGACGTGAGCCATGACGACCAAGCCCAGGCAGGCGCCAGCGGGCGCAGAGTACTCGTTGCCTCTTTGGTGCTAAAAGGGCAAGCGCGGGTGAGGAGTCCCGAGGCATCAGGCAAAGGTTTCCATATCGGTGCAATGAGACCAAGACCAGTAGGACGGCAGGACGGAGGTCACCGCGGAGCCCACGATGGCGTCACCACCAGAGTCCTTGGCAGGCGAAGACCACCTTTTGTCAGGATAACTTGTACTAGCTGTCCCCCTTCAAATTGGCCGTTGTGGGATCCCTTCCCGCCTAATATTTGGGGAGAGAACCCGGGCCTCTATATATAGGACTAGCCACCACCGTTGGGAGGCATCTCATCTTGGACTGGATCCATTCCACCAAGGCCACCATACAAGCTCACCGAGATCAAGAACACCTCTCCTCAGGAGGCTGTTCATCCCTTGTACTTGTTCATCCTCAGCCTACAAGGCAATCCACCACGCCACACTAGAGTAGGGTATTACACTACAACGGTGGCCCGAACCAGTATAAACTCTTGTGTCCCTTGTTCGTCGGGTTCAGCGAGCTAGGCTTTGAGATTGTGGCGAGAGCGTGAGCTAGGGGGAGAGAGATCTTCGTGCGCACCCTAGTGTTCGAACCTCAAGGGTTTGCCAGAACCCGTATTCCAACATTTGGCGCGCCAGGTAGGGGTGCGCTGAAGCTTTACTTCCGTCGACCCACGCTCCACTGCTCCACCACGTCCATGGAGGATGCACACCGAGCCCACGCCTAGCGCTGAGCCGCCGTCGGCGCCCGTGTCACTCAGACAGCTCCTATCGGCGGGCCTCCCCGTCGTTCTCCATCACCCGCCGCCAACGCCGCCACAGGCCCGGCAGGAAACAAGCAGCAAGCATCATCGCTGCACCCCTCCGTGCGACGGGAGGGCCGCACCGCCACCCCGTCGCTGACTCCGGTCGACTCATCGCCCCACGCTTGTCGCGCCCACGGACGCGGCAGGCCGCGTTGCTCATGGCACATGAGCTCCTGTGCTACCGCCCGGGCGACGACCTCTATGAGGACTGGCTGGACCGCATCGCCGAGCTCGTCAGCGCCGATGGGGGCTCCGCCGCACCATCTCTCTCGCTGCCTCGCCCTCCCCCAGCTACGGGAAACGTAGCTCATGGAGCCCCTTCGCCACCTCCGCACCAAGACGCCATCCAGGCGCCAAGATGCGCGGCCCCTCGGCGTGACTTGCCATGCCGGGTGCCCGCGCGCGAAGAAGGAAGCTGGCAAGAAGTTCCCCGACCACCGGAAAACGCTCCTTAACTCCCGGCGCCACCACGTCAAGACCGCGTGCCGCCTGCGGCGTCGGTGCGTAGGCATCAAGATCAAGCTCTGCCCCCACAACGGGCCCAGTGGCCACAGCAGGCTTCCATGCCATCACTCCAGAGCTGCGTAGCGTAGTCTGGCCAGGCAAGTTCAAGCCAGACCTCCCTCCGTGCTACAACGACACCCCTGATCCTGCATAGTTCTTGCAGCTCTACAAACTGAGCATTGAGGCGGCCAATGGCGATGCTGAAGTCATGGCGAACTGGTTTCCCATGGCTCTCAAGGATGGTGCTCGCTCGTGGCTCTTGAACTTCCCACCGGGGTCAATGTCCTCCTGGAGTGAGATGCGCGACCGCTTCGTCGCCAACTTCCAGGGCTCTCACGGCCGCCCATCGGCCACGGGTGACCTGCACCGCATCAAACAACAGCCAGGAGAGACCCTGCAGAAGTACATCCAGCGCTGTAATAGCGTTCGCCTCAAAATTCCCAAGGTAACAGACGAAGCCATCATCTCAGAATTCTTTGATGGCGTCCACGACGTCAAGATGAAGGAGGAGCTCCCCATCCACGAGGAATTGTGCACTGCCCTGGAAATGTTTAACACGGTGACCAAGTGCGCAAGAGTTGAGGAGGGGCGCCTCTCCCTCCTCGAGCTCCCTGCTGCCGACCGAGAAGAGAAGAAGGCCAAGGCCAAGGACGTGAGGTGCAAGGGAGTATCCATGCTCGCGGTGGAGCCGGACACGAAGCGCGTCCCGGACCACACCGAGTCATCTAAGAGCAGCCGGCTGTTCTGCGCCTTCCACAATGGACACAGCCACAACACCAATGACTGCTAAGAGCTTAGGGCCATTCGAGATGGACGCTTCGGTCGGTGCCCCGAGCGCAACGACCGGGGCTACGGCCGAGGAGGAGGACGAAGTGGGGGACACTGAGACGACCGCGTCCCCCATCAGGAGTGGCGCGGCCGGCCTCGCGAGGACCATTGGCAGGAACAGCCTCGCGAGGGCGCCTGGAGGGACCAGCCTCGTGAGGACCATCCTCAGGGGTATGCTGGCCTCCCTCCGTTGCCGCCACCACCAAGGAGGAACGACGACCACCATTAGGACGAGGGGGATAGGGGCTTCCAGGACCCACGCACTATCACTTGCATCTTGGGCGGTTCTCAGGCCCCAGCTACCCAGCGCATCTTCAAGCAGTTTGCTTGTGAGGTGAACGCAACCCTTCCCAGGCTCGAGGCCACGCGCCCGCTGAGGTGTTCCAAGTGCGCCATCACCTTCATCTTGGTGGACCGGCTCAAGTGCGCGGCGACCGCCGGCGTCCTTCCGATGCTTTGTTCACCCGTCATCAGCAAAGTCCAAGTCACCAAGACCCTCAATGACGGCGGCGCAGGGCTCAATGTCATGTCTGTCAAGACGTTCGATAGCCACCAATTGCCATAAGATCAGCTATAACCTACCAAGCCTTTCTCTGGAGTGACCGATAGCTCCACCACCCCAATAGGGCAGGTCCACCTCTCTCTCACCTTCAGCCAGCATAGCAAATACCACACCGAGCCCATTGACTTTGACGTCACCGACATCCGTCTGCCGTACAATGCCATCCTTGGGTATCCAGCATTGGCCAAGTTTATGGCAGTGACCCACCACGGTTACAATGTCCTCAAGATGCCAGGGAGTGGCGGAGTCATGACGGTGCCCTGCAAAGAAAGAGATGTGGGGTGCTCCCTTGGGCGTGTCTTCCAAGACGCTGCGATCGAAGACCCCGACAACGAAGGCACCACGTACCCTCCTGAGGCCATCCCCGAGAAGAAGAAGAAGCTACTCCACCCGGGGCCTTAGGAGAGCGGCGTCTCCAACGGCACCACCTCAGGATCCGCGCCCACAGATGGGGCGCCTCCCTCCCTCGCATAGGAAGGCACGCCCGGTGCCCTCCTCGGGAAAGGCTCGGGGGCTCTCTTCTAGAGGGCCTCAGACCTAGCCAACATCACAAAGGGAGGCGCTCGGGCACAAGGTGGAGGCGTGCTTCGCCGCACATTTCCCTCAGGAGGGCGCTGGGCATGGAGCGCCCGGTGCTAAGGAGTTCATCGTCAAGGCGACCCAGGAGCTTCAGGGGGCAAGGGCCATACGTGGTGACCGCCGCCCACCACCCAGTGTAGCTCCCCATACGTGGCGACGGCCGCCCACCACCATACGGCGGGCTGCATCTCAGGAGTGCTTCTGGCCTTCGCCGACGGCGTTCTTGGAACGGGGGTCCCTAGACTTGTCTGCCTGCGGCCCACGTCGTGGCTAAGACAGTAGGCTATATGACCCATCTTCATCAACAAGGAATCCAAGACCCTCACGAGGGGCCAAGCCTTGCGAGGCGGATGACGCAAGACCTCCTCTAGAGCGGCCTAGTCAGGCAGGCTCACGAGGAGCAGAGATATCAAGGCGGGGCAAACCTCATGAGGCTCTCGTGACGTGAGCCATCACGATTGACACCAGGCGGGCGTCAGGCAGGCGCAACATCCTTGTTTCCTCTTTGATGCTAAGGAAGGAGGCACATGCGAAAAGTACCGAGGCATCAGGCAAAGGTTGCCATATCGGTGCAACGGGACCAAGACCAGAACGACGGCAAGAAAGAGGTCATCCTGGATCCCAAGACGACGTCACCACCAGAGCCTTTCGCAGGCGAAGACCACTTTTGTCCGGATAGCTTGTACTAGCTGTCCCCTTTCGAATTTGCTCGCCGTTGTTGGCTCCCTTCCCGCTCAACATTTGGGAAGAGGGTCAGGGCCTATATAAGTAGAGCTAGCCACTACCATAGAGGAGAGGCAGATCACTCTCACCCGCACAAGTTAACCAAGCACAAGAACACCTCAACCTCAGGAGGCTGTTCTTCCCCTTGTACTGTTCATCATCAGCCCAAGAGGAAATCCACCACCACCACACTGGAGTATGGTATTACACCACAACGGTGGCCCGAACCAGTATAAATCCCGTGTCTTTCTGTGTTGCGAGTTCGTCCGCGAGACCTCAACGAGCTAGGGCGTAGATTGGTAGGAGGGAAAGACTTCACACGCACCCCAGTGTTTGTCCGAACCCCACATCCGATATTTGGTGCGCTAGGTAGGGGTGCACCGAAGCTCCTCTTCACCAACCTGCACCCCGCGCTGCTAGACTTCGCCCCCATGGCAGGTGCCCCGCCATCCACCTCTGCGGCTGACATCGACAGTGGGACGTCTGGGTACCAAGCCCTGGCCCCGCCCTATGGCGAGTGCAGTGGCCGACCAAGTTCAAATCGGAGATGCCGCCATGTTACGACGGCGCGGAAGACACGACATTGTTCCTGCGGGCGTACGAGGAGGCTGTCCTTGAAACTGCAGGCAACAACAAGATCATGGCCAACTGGTTCCCCATGGCCCTCGCTGGCGAGCCGCGCGCCTGACTGCTCAACCTCCCGGGATCCACGGTGGCCTCCTGGGGGGAACTCCGCGACCTCTTCGCTTCTCGCTACGCGGTGCCGGCGCACCACGCAGTCGCGGCCCTACTGGGCGGCTCTCAAGCACCACCTTCATACCGCCACGTCAAGCTGTTCCTCCCTCAGATCGGGGCCACCTCCAAGTGCCTGGGGGCTCCGCCGGGTTGGGCTGCGCCAGAGGCCGACCTCACCTTCGGCTCAGAAGACCACCCAGACTCCATCGCCGGCTCCAGAATGCTCCCAATGCTCTGCAGGCCCACCATCTGCAACGTGGCCGTTACCAAGACCCTCATCGATGGTGGTGCTGGCCTCAACTTGCTCTCTGTAGAAGCCTTCAGCCTTCTTCACGTGCCGCGCGACCGGCTCGTCCTAAGCAAGCCCTTCCCGGGAGTGGGTGGTGGAGCTGCCCACTCCCTGGGGAAGATCCGCTTCCCTATCACCTTCAGCACACGCGACAACTACCGCACCGAGCTGGTGGACTTCGACATCGCTGATACGTCTCTGTCGTATCTACTTTTCCAAACACTTTTGCTCATGTTTTGGACTCTAACTTGCATGATTTGAATGGAACTAACTCGGACTGACGCTGTTTTCCACAGAATTACCATGGTGTTATTTATGTGCAGAAACAAACATTCTCGGAATGACCTGAAACTTCACGGAGCAACTTTTTGGAAAATATGAAAAATACCTGCAAAAGATGAAGGCCAGGGGGCACCACCTGTCCACGAGGGTGGGGGCCGCGCCTGCCCACCTAGGGCGTGCCCCCTACCTCGTGGGCCCCCTGATGCCTCTCCGACTCCAACTCCAACTCCATATATTGTGTTTTGGGGAGAAAAAAATTAGAGAGAAGAATTCATCGCGTTTTACAATACAGAGCCGCCGCCAAGCCCTAAAACCTCTCGGGAGGGCTAATCTGGAGTCTGTTCGGGGCTTCAGAGAGGGGAATCCGTCACCATCGTCATCATCAACCATCCTCCATCACCAATTTCAAGATGCTCACCACCGTGCGTGAGTAATTGCATCATAGGCTTGCTGGACGGTGATGGGTTCGATGGGATCTATCATGTAATCGAGTTAGTTTTGTTAGGGTTTGATCCCTAGTATCCACTATGTTCTGAGATTGATGTTGCTATGACTTTGCTATGCTTAATGCTTGTTAGTAGGGCCCGAGTGCCATGATTTCAGATCTGAACCTATTATGTTTTCATCAATATATGAGTGTTCTTGATCCTATCTTGCAAGTCTATAGTCACCTATTATGTGTTATGATCCGTTAACCCCGAAGTGACAATAATCGGGATACTTACCGGTGATGACCGTAGTTTGAGGAGTTAATGTATTCACTATGTGTTAATGCTTTGTTCCTGTTCTCTATTAAAAGGAGGCCTTATTATCCCTTAGTTTCCGTAAGGACCCCGCTGCCACAGGAGGGTAGGGCAAAACATGCCATGCAAGTTCTTTTCCATAAGCACGTATGACTTTGTTCAGAATACATGCCTACATTATATCAATGAACTGGAGCTTGTTCTGTGTCACCCTAGGTTATGACTGTTACATGATGAACCGCATCCGGCATAATTGTCCATCACCGATCCATTTCCTACGAGCTTTCCATACATTGTTCTTCGCTTATTTAATTTCCCGTTGCTATTGCTATCATCACTACAAAATACCAAAAACATCACTTTTACTACTGTTACCTTTTGCTACCGTTACCACTACTATCATATTACTTTGCTACTAAATACTTTGCTGCAGATATTAAGTTTCCAGGTGTGGTTGAATTGACAACTCAGCTGCTAATACTTGACAATATTCTTTGGCTCCCCTTGTGTCGAATCAATAAATTTGGGTTGAATACTCTACCCTCGAAAACTGTTGCGATCCCCTATACTTGTGGGTTATCAAGACCATTTTCTGGCGCCGTTGCTGGGGAGCATACCTCTATGCTTTGAGTTACTTGGGATTTATATCTGCTTATCATTATGAAGAACTTGAAAGATCCAAGAACCAAGATTTATCCCTCAACTGCCATCCAGCTCTGCACTTGATCCACCTTCTGTTTTGAGTAACCTTGCGACACCTATACCTTCTTCTGCTATTCGTTCTGATATGTCGCATGTTATTGATGATGCCACTTCTGCTATGCATGATACTTATGATGAAACAACTTCTATGCTTGATACTACTGTGCCACTTGGTAAATTTCTTGATGAACAAATTGCTAGGGCTAGAGAGATTGAAAATATTGAATCTGATAATACTGATGAAAGTGATGACGAAGAATCACTTGTTATTATTGAGGGTTATGTTTTTGATCAAGAAGCTTCTTTAGCTATTTTAGCTTGCAAGGATAGAAACGAACCTAAGAGGTTATTAGCTAAATGGAATAAGCAATCTATAAATGCTAGAATGAAACTTGACCCTGCTTTTGCTACTTCACCTGTCTGTGTTACCGATAAGGATTATGAATTCTCCGTTGATCCTTATATAGTTACTTTGGTTGAATCTGATCCTTTTCATGGCTATGAATCTGAAACTATTGTGGCACATCTTAATAAATTAAATGATATAGCCACCCTGTTCACTAAAGATGAGAGAACTCGTTACTTTTATATCCTTAAAATATTTCCGTTCTCATTAAAGGGTGACGCTAAGATATGGTTTAATTCTCTTGATCCTTGTTGTGTGCGTAGTCCCCAGGATATGATTTATTACTTCTCTACTAAATATTTCCCTGCTCATAAGAAACAAGCTGCTTTAAGGGATATATATATAATTTTGTGCAAATTGAAGAAGAGAGTCTCCCACAAGCTTGGGGGAGGCTTCTCCAATTACTTAATGCTTTGCCTGATCATCCTCTTAAGAAAAATGAAATACATGATATCTTTTATAATGGACTAACCGATGCCTCCAGAGATTACCTGGATAGTTGTGATGGTTCTATTTTCAGGGAAAGAACACCGGATGAAGCTGAAATTCTATTGAATAATATGTTGACAAATGAAAATAATTGGACACCTCCGGAGCCAATTCCTGAGCCTATTCCTAAACCAACTCCGAAGAAGAGGGGTATTCTATTTCTCTGTCCTGAAGATATGCAAGAGGCAAATAAAAGTATGAAAGAAATAGGTATTAAAGCTGAAGATGTTAAGAATTTACCTCCTATTGAAGAAATATATGGTCTTAATTTACCGCGTCTGGAAGAAATATATGATCTTAATCCCTTACCTATTGAAGAAACTCATGGTCTTGATAACCCGACACAGGTAGTAAAGGTAAATTCTCTCTATAGATATGATAAAGCTGTAATCCCATTTACTAAGTTTGCTAGCCCATGCTTAGATGAGTTTGATAGATTTATGGCTAAGCAAGAAGACTTTAATGCTTATTTTGGTAGACAATTTAAATACAATTAAAATATGCTTGAACACTTGGGTGATTATATGGCTAATGTGAAAGGTGAACTTAAACTTATTAGTAAACATGCTTCTATGGTTACCACTCAAGTAGAACAAGTACTTAAAGCTCAAAAAAAATTGCTCAATGAATTGAATAGTAAAGATAATGATCATGTTGTTAGAGTTATGACTAGAGGTGGTAAAATGACTCAGGAACCTTTGTATCCTGAAGGACACCCTAAGAGAGTTGAGCAAGAGTCTCAGAGAAATAATATAAATGCACCTAGTCATTCTAAAAGGAAGAAAAAGAAAAATGATAGGACTTTGCATGCTTCTAGTGAACCTGTTACTGAAACACCTGAGAATCCAAATGATATTTCTATTTCTCATGCTGAAACACAATCTGGTAATGAACCTGAAACTAGTGATAATGCTAATAATAATATTCATGATGATGCTCAACCTAGCAATGATAATGATATAGAAATTGAACCTGATGTTGATCTCGATAACCCACAATCAAAGAATCAACGTTATGATAAGAAATACTTTGTTGCTAGGAAAGTAGGAAACGTGCTAAAGAAAGAGAACCATTGGTTCAGAAACCCATGCCTTTTCCTCCCAAACCATCTAAGAAAAAGGATGATGTGGATTTTGAGCGCTTTGCTGAAATGATTAGACCTATCTTTTTGCGTATGCGATTAACTGATATGCTCGAAATGAATCCTTATACTAAGTATATGAAAGATATTGTTACAAATAAAAGAAAGATACCGGAAGCTGAAATTTCCACCATGCTTGCTAATTATACTTTTAAGGGTGGAATACCAAAGAAACTTGGAGATCCAGGAGTACCCACTATACCATGCTATATTAAAAGAAACTATGTTGAAACTGCTTTATGTGATCTTAGAGCCTGTGTTAGTGTTATGCCTCTCTCTTTATATCGTAGACTTGATTTGAATAAGTTGACACCTATTGAAATATCTTTGCAAATGTCTGATAAATCAACTACTATACCTGTCGGTATTTGTGAGGATGTGCCTGTTGTAGTTCCAAATGTTACTATTTTAACGGACTTTGTTATTCTTGATATCTCCGAGGACGATAGTATGTCTATTATTCTTGGAAGACCCTTCTTGAATATTGCAGGGGCTATTCTTGATTGCACTAAAGGCAATGTCACTTTTGATGTTAATGGCAATGAGCATACAGTACACTTTTCAAGGAAAAAAACCTCAAGTTCACAGTATCAATTCTATTGGAAAAATTCCATTGATTATATTTGGAGGTTTTGAATTTCCTCTTCCTACTGTCAAGAAGAAATATGATATTCTTATTATTGGGGATGTGCATATCCCCGTTGAGGTAGCGTAGTGTTATTCAAAATTTCTCCAGTTCCATGTTATTCGGAATGGGTTCGTTAACAAGACTTGATCAACCTTGTTAGTGGATTCCTTTTGATGAGCATGAGATGGATGAAACTAGAAGGCACAACATTCTGTACCCTCCTTTTACTTTTTGTTATTTATATTAAATAAAATAAAAATAAATATTTTTCTGTCTGTTATCTGATTATCCGTGCAATATAAAAATACCCCGAAAATAAAAGTTCTCCAAATGCCCTGAAATTTAAATATGATTTTTTGTAGAATATTTGAGAATATTTGGCACTGAGAACACAGCAGGGGGTCAACCACCTGCCCACGAGGGTCGAGGGCGCGCCCTACCCCCCTGGGCGCGCCCCCTGCCTCGTGGGCCCATGGTGGCCCTCCTCCACTTATTCCTGCACCCACCCACTTCTTCTTCCTCCCACAAACACGAACATCCAGCTCAAGCACGAGTTCTAGCCCATCTTGCTGCCATTTTCGATCTCCTTGCTCAAAGCACCTTTCACAAAACTGCTTGGGGAGATTGTTCCTTGGTATGTGACTCCTCCATTGGTCCGATTAGTTTTTGTTCTAGTGCTTTATTCATTGCAAATTTTTGCTGCTTAGGTGACCCTGTTCTTGAGCTTGCATGTCAAATTTATATGGTCAAAAGTAGTTTTGATGCATGATATAGGCCCTAGGCACTTGTAGGAGTGGTTGCTATCAATATTATTGAGTTTGGTTTACTTTTATTTTGAAGTTTCTAAAAAAATTCAGAATTTTTCAGAGGAAGAAAAATGCTTAGGAAAATGTTCCAAGGTGGTTCCTCAAGGAAGCAAGGACCCAGGCTTGCAATGCCTGATGCTGATGAAGAGCCACCAAGAGACGCTCCAGTGCGTCCTTGTGAGTGGCCTTCTGAAAATTTTATGGATCGAGCAGGAATTAATGAAGAATTCAACGCATATTTGCGTAACACCGATCTTGTGAGCTTCGAGGAAGTGCAGTCAGTATCACAACCTCACCAGTAGCTTTGTGAGGAGGTTTGAATTTTCAACTTCACGTAATTCTCCAATTGTCCTGTTTGACCTTTATGAAAATTCTTATACTATGGACTTAGATGACCTTACCACTGCTTGCAAACTTCAACAATGGGGTAGTATAAGGGATCCTTGCAAATCTGAATTTAGAGATTTGCTTGCTAGCATAACTATGGGAGAATCTAGAGATATTACAAAAGCTACCATAGGGAGCATTCACTTTCCAACTATACATTATTTTGCTCTCTTCATAGGTAGATGCATTAATGGTAAAGATGAGGCATGTCACATGTGTAGCCCTGACCTCAGTATTCTTAGGAGTGCTGTGTTAGGAGATAAATCTTATAATTTGGGAGCCATTGTTGCACGTAGGTTGCATCTTAATAGATTTAATGGAGATTTCTTTGGTGGAATTTATGCAACCCGCATAGCTAATTTTCTTGGTATAGCCATATGCGAAGATGATATTGAATTACCTCCTGCTTATGTAGATTTTAATGCTATGGTTCACCACCACTTTTTGGAGAGGAATGAATCACTTCTCCAGTATCAACTAATCTTTGACAGACGCCATAATGTCCATATTACTCTCCCTACTCTTGCCTTATTTGATCATCAGGCAAAAGGAATATATACTATTACCAGAGAGGAGGCAGATGAGTATGAGAGGAGAGCGGAGGCCGCTCATCGCCACGCTGCAGCTCAACAGGTGATAGCCGCTGCATCGCAGTACGACCCCAGCTACTATTATGGATATCCGCCAGGCCAGCCATGGCAATAGACCAACTTAGTCCAAAAGCCTAAGCTTGGGGGAGTACGTATTTCTCACCGACATTACATTTATTTTCACACACTCATTGCTAGATGTCGGTGCTCATACTTTTTCATTGTATCATCCATGCTAGTTTATTTTCCCTTTTATGCTTTCTTCTTGTGTGTTTGATAAACCTTAAGAAAAACCAAAAAATTAGTTGTAGCTTTTAGTTAGTTTAATTTCCATGCTTGTAGTAGTAATTAAAAAGAAAACCCAAAAAGATTTCCTGCTCTTCTTTTGCTTGTTGGGAGCTCTCCCGTGTAAACAGTTTTATTCCTTTTCTTTTCTTTGGGGGTCGATAGGAGAAGACCATAATTAAATTGTTGAAGTGGCAAAAGAGCCGATATTACCTTGTCTTCTCCTGTTTATTGAACGCTTGCAGATTCTAGTTTAGTCCAATGCACACGCACTATTATTATTATTCACATCGTTCAGTTGTGCAAGTGAAAGGCAATTATGATGATATATGATGGACTGGCTGAGATGAGAAAAGCTGGTATGAACTCGACCTCTTTTGTTTTTGTAAATATGATTAGTTCATCGTTCCTGATTCAGCCTATTATTAATAAACATGTTTGCAATGACAACTAGAGATCATAGTTTCTTGTGCCATGCTTGATTAGCTAGGAGCTTATAATGGTTTACCTTGCGTGCCAACATGCTATTAAAATGGTTGTGATGTGGTATGATAGGGTGGTATCCTCCTCTGAGTGATTTAAGTGACTTGACTTGGTGCATGTTCACGCATGTAGTTGAAACAAAATCAACATAGCATTCACGATATTTATCTTCATGGTGGATTATATCCTACTCATGCTTGCATTCAGTGTTGATTAATTTTAATGCATGTTCATGACTGTTGTCGCTCTCTAGCTGGTCGCTTCCCAGTCTTTTGCTAGCCTTCACCTGTACTAAGCGGAAATACTGCTTGTGCATCCAATCCCTTAAACCCCAAAGTTATTCCACATGAGTCCACTATACCTACCTATATATGGTATCTACCTGCCATTCCAAGTAAATTTGTATGTGCCAAACTCTAAACCTTCAAATAAATATCCTGTTTTGTATGCTCGAATAGCTCATGTATCAACTAGGGCTCTCTGTATCTTCCATGTTAGGCGGGTTATTCTCAAGAGGAGTGGACTCCGCTCCTCACTCATGAGATAAATGGCTGGTCACCGGGATGCCCAGTCCCATGCTTTATGCAAACTAAATCAAAATAATTGCAAACAAAACTCCCCCTGGGACTCTTGTTAGTTGGAGGCACTCATTGTTTCGAGCGAGCCATGGATTGATGCTTGTTGGTGGAAGGGGGAGTATAGACTTTACCATTCGGTTTGGGAACCACCTATAATGTGTGTAGCATGGAAGATATCGCCATCTCTTGGTTGTTATGTTGACAATGAAAGTATACCGCTCAAAATATTATTCACCTCTGTTTCAAAACCGAGCTCTGGCACCTCTACAAATCCCTGCTTCGCTCTGCGAAGGGCATATCTATTTACTTTTATGCTGAGTCATCATCCTCTTATTAAAAAGCACTAGTTGGAGAGCACCGTTGTCAGTTGCATTCATTACTGTTAGTTTACATTGAGTATGACTTGACTGGATCTCTTTTACCATGAATTACAATGTCTAGTCAGTCCTTGGTCTTTAAAGGTGCTCTGCATTTATGTTTTGCGGTCTCAGAAAGGGCTAGCGAGATACCATCTTATTATATCATCTTATGATTGTTTTGAGAAAGTGTTGTCATCCGAGATTTATTATTATTGCTCGCTAGTTGATTATGCTATTGATATGAGTAAACTTGAGACCTAAGCGTTATTGTGAATGTGGTTAGTTATAATTTTTGTTGAAAACTTGAATGCTGGCTTTACATATTTAGAACAACAAGAGCAAACAGAGTTTGTAAAAGTTTTTCTTTATCACTTTCAGTTTGTTAACTGAATTGCTTGAGGACCAGCAAAGGTTTAAGCTTAGGGGAGTTGATATGTCTTTGTCGTATCTACTTTTCCAAACACTTTTGCCCTTGTTTTGGACTCTAACTTGCAAGATTTGAATGGAACTAACTCGGACTGACGCTGTTTTCAGCAGAATTACCATGGTGTTATTTATGTGCAGAAACAAACGTTCTCGGAATGACCTGAAACTTTAAGGAGCAACTTTTCGGAAAATATGAAAAATACCTGCAAAAGATGAAGGCCAGGGGGCCCACCACCTGTCCATGAGGGTGGGGGCACCTAGCCCCCTAGGGCGCGCCCCCTACCTCGTGGGCCCGCTCATGCCTCTCCGACTCCAACTCCAACACCATATATTGTGTTTCAGGGAGAAAAAATCAGAGAGAAGAATTCATCGCATTTTACGATACAGAGCCGCCGCCAAGCCCTAAAACCTCTCGGGAGGGTTGATTTGGAGTCCATTCGGGGCTCCAGAGAGGGGAATCCGTCGCCATTGTCATCATCAACCATCCTCCATCACTAATTTCATGATGCTCACCACCGTGCGTGAGTAATTCATCGTAGGCTTGCTGGACGGTGATGGGTTGGATGGGATCTATCATGTAATCGAGTTAGTTTTGTTAGGGTTTGATCCCTAGTATCCACTATGTTCTGAGATTGTTGTTTCTATGACTTTGCTATGCTTAAATCTTGTCACTAGGGCCCGAGTGCCATGATTTCAGATCTGAACCTATTATGTTTTCATCAATATATGAGTGCTCTTGATCCTATCTTGCAAATCTATAGTCACCTCTTATGTGTTATGATCCATTAACCCCGAAGTGACAATAATCGGGATACTTACCGGTGATGACCGTAGTTTGAGGAGTTCATGTATTCACTATGTATTAATGCTTTGTTCCGGTTCTCTATTAAAAGGAGGCCGTAATATCCCTTAGTTTCCGTAAGGACCCCGCTGCCACGGGAGGGTAGGACAAAACATGTCATGCAAGTTCTGTTCCATAAGCACGTATGACTATGTTCGGAATACATGCCTACATTATATCAATGAACTGGAGCTAGTTCTGTGTTACCCTAGGTTATGACTGTTACATGATGAACCGCATCCGGCATGATTCTCCATCACCGATCCATTGCCTACGATCTTTCCATACATTGTTCTTCGCTTATTTACTTTCCAGTTGCTATTGCTATCATCACTACAAAATACAAAAACATCACTTTTACTACTCTAACCTTTTGCTACTATTACCACTACTATCATATTACTTTGCTACCAAATACTTTGCTAGAGATACTAAGTTTCCAGGTGTGGTTGAATTGACAACTCAGCTGCTAATACTTGAGAATATTCTTTGGCTCCCCTTGTGTCAAATCAATAAATTTCGGTTGAATACTCTACCCTCGAAAACTGTTGCGATCCCCTATACTTGTGGGTTATGAATCGCTTGCATCGGTCTCTCGTACAACGCCATCCTCGGAAACCCGGCTCTCGCTCAGTTCATGGAGGCGACTAACCCGGCCTACAACCTCATAAAGATGCCTGGGATCAAGGGCGTCCTCACCATCAAGGGGGACACTAAGGAGGCCGTGACGGCGCTCAGCCTCGCCTTCAAGACCACGGCAGCAGCACAGCACGCCGGCACCGGTACCCCCGAGGACAAGGAGGTCGCGCCGATGAAGAAGAAGCGGCTGTTCACCCAAGACAAGGCGGAAACCAAACAGGTGCCTGTCAACGAGGACAGGCCTTCATGAGCCATGTTTACCATAGGAGCCGGCCTCAACCCGGGACAAGAAGAAGCCTTGGTGAGGTTCTTGCACGCGAACAAGGAGATATTCGCGTGGGAGCCCAATCAGCTGGTAGGGGTCCCGAGGGAGGTCATCCATCATCATCTAAGATTTTTCCCCAACATACGCCCCATGAAGCACCAAACAAGACGACAGTCCACTGAGAAGCAGGCCTTCATCGTCCAAGACACACGCAAGCTGGAGGCGGCATGTGCCTTCCGAGAAGTTCGATATCCCGAATGGTTGGCGAACCCCGTCGTAGTGCCGAAGAAAGGAGGGAAGGAACGGATGTGCATCGACTTCACCAACCTTAACAAAGCCTGCCCCCAAGATCCATTCCACTTCCACGCATCGACCAGATTGTCGACTCCACTGCCGAGTGTGACCTGCTGTGCTTCCTGGATGCATTCTCAGGGTATCATCATATCAAGATGGCGGTGGAAGATGTGGAGAAGACAGCCTTCCTAACACCATGTGGGCTGTACTGCTACACCTGCATGCCCTTCGGGTTGCACAATGCGGGCGCGAACTTTCAGTGGTTGATGCACATCGCCCTGGGGCGGCAGCTCGGAAGAAGCACAGAGGCTTGCATCAATGACATAGTGGTTAAGTCTCATGAGGCGAGGACATTGATTAAAGACTTGGAGGAGACCTTCCAGAGCTTGCGCCAAATGAACTTGAGGCTTAACCCGGAGAAGTGTGTGTTCAGCGTACCCTCCGGCAAGCTGCTGGGATTCCTCGTATCCCATAGAGGGATCAAGGCGAGCCCAGAGAAGATCAAGGCTATCGTGGACATGAGCCCACCACAGACCCTCAAAGAGATGCCGAAGCTAGCAGGGCAGGTGACCACGTTAGGGCGTTTCATCTCCAAACTAGGAGAGCGCGCCTTACCCTTCTTCAAGCTCATGAAGAAGAAGGGCCCATTCAAATGGACCGTGGAGGCCGACCAGGCCTTCCAAGACCTTAAAAAATACCTTACTAGCCCCCCGGTGATCGTAGCACCATGGCCTCTCGAGCCTCTAGTACTCTACCTTGCCGCCACCCTGTACTCTGCCAGCACGGCACTGGTGGCGGTTCGGGAAGAGCACCAAGCCAAGGGCGCGCTGCGCCGAGCCGGAGCTGAAGTAGCGCAGGATCAGGAAGGCGCGGCAAAGGCATCATTGGTGGAAGATCAAGCTCAGCAGGGCGACATTGCAGCAACTCCTGAGGACAGTCAGGTGTCAGGAATCCCTCCACCTCAGGATATGCCCCGATCTCCGCAGGACCCGAGCCTCAACAATGTGCCAACCATCGTCGAACACCCGGTGTACTTCGTCAGCACTGTACTGCGGGACGCGAGGGCATGCTACCCCATGCCCCAGAAACTCCTGCTCGCACTCCTGGTGGCCTCAAGCAAGGTGCGACACTACTTCCATGGCCACCCCATCAAGGTCGTCTCAGCCTACCCATTGGAGAGGGTACTCAGCAGCCCAAACTCAGCCGGAAGGGTCGCTGACTGGAACATCGAGTTGCAAACATTCCAGTTGGAGTTCAGGACTACCAGGGACATCAAGGGGCCGTGCTCGCTGACTTTGTGGCAGAATGGATGGATGCCCGACAGTTGAGGAAGGAGAAGACCGGTCCATCTCCCCAGGAACCGAAGCTCCAGACGGCTAGGTCATGTGTTTCGATGGCGCCTTCGCGCACCAGGGCGCGGGGGCTGGAGCAGTGCTCATCTCGCCCACTCAGGACAAGCTCTACTACGCCGTGCAACTCTGCTTTCAGCACGGCGAGAAGGTCTCCAACAATATCGCAGAATACAAAGGCCTCATAGCTGGCCTGAAGGCTGCGGCAGCTCTAGGAGTGAAGCGCCTCACCATCAGAGGCGACTCGCAACTCCTCGTCAACTTCTCCAACAAAGTGTACGAGCCGATGGACGAGCGTATGGAGGCCTACCTCACGGAGGTGCGCAAGATGTAGAAGCAGTTCTCGGGCCTGGAGGTGCAACACGTGCCCCGGGGCACCAACAAGGAAGCCGACGACATCGCCATGAGAGCATCCAAGCGGCAAGCGCAGGAGCCCGGTGTCTTTGAGGTGCGGCTCTTCAAGCCATTAGCTAAGCCACCTCTTTCAAGCACGACTCAGCCTCGGGAGGAGCTCCCATAGCCTCCGGCCCCGGGAGCCCTAGCCTGTGGCCCGACCTCAGGAGCTCGGCTGCTCTTGGCGCTCGAGCTCCAGGAGGAATGCTAGACCAAGGAATTCAAGGAGTACATGACGCACAGGACGCTGCCGGAGAAGGAAGAGGACACGAAGCGCGTGGCCCGGCAAGCCACGGCATACTGTATCCAAGACGGTGAGTTATACATGAAACGACTGAACGATGTCACGATGCGTTGCTTCTCCTGCAATCAAGGAAGGGAGTTGCTGATTGACATACATGGTGGGGACTGCGGACACCACTCATCATCACGAACCCTCGTCGGCAAGGTGTTCCGCAGTGGATTCTACTGGCCTACAACACTCACTGACGCAGCCAAGCTGGTGAAGTCCTGCAAAGCTTGCCAATTCCACGCCAAGCAAGTCCATCATCTTGCTCAGGGCCTCCAAACTATCCCGCTCACATGGCCGTTCGTGGTCTAGGGGCTGGATATTTTTGGGCCCGTTCCCTCGGGCACCAGGGGGCTACCGCTATCTCTACGTCGCCATCGACAAGTTCACCAAGTGGGCGGAAGTGGAAGCCGTCTGTACCACCCCAGCCGGCTCGGCTGTCAAGTTTGTCAAGGGCCTCGTGAGCCGCTTCGGGGTCCCGAACCGCATCATCACAGATAACGGTTCATAGCTTAGTAGCAAGCTCTTCAAAACCTAATGTGCTAACCTTGGAACGCAGATCTGCTACACCTCGGTAGCACACCCCAGGAGCAATGACCAGGCCGAACGCGCCAACGCGAAGGTCCTGAGGGGCCTCAAGACCAGGACCTTCAAGAAGAAGCTCGAAGCCTGCGGCAGGGGCTGGCACGACGAGCTCTAGTCCGTGCTGTGGTCGATACACACCACCTCCACCAACCCAATGGGCAAAACCCCGTTCTTCCTCGTCTACAGAGAAGAAGCAGTCCTCCCTTACGAGGTCAAGCATCGCTCCACGCGGGTCCTGGTGTTTGATGAGACGCAGCAGGACGCCACGCGGGGTGCTGGGGGAGGAACGTCGCCGCGAAGCTGCACTACGGGCGGCGAGGTACCAGCATGCACTACGGCGATACCACTGCTGCAACATCCGCTGCAGGACACTCGAGACGGGTGACCTAGTCCTGAGGCGGGTCCTCTCCAGGGAAGGGCTGGATAAGCTTTCACCAATGTGGGAGGGCCCGTTCAATGTTGTCCACATCTCCAGGCCTGGCGCCGTGCGCCTAGAGACACAAGACGGGGTACCTATCCAAAATGCCTGGAACATCCAGCACCTTCGGAAATTTTACCCATGAAGCAAGGCCCAAAGCCTGTGAACAAGGCCCGGTGCCTGTGAAGAATCGCCGCCCGTGACACTCTCACGTAATAATGAGTTGGGGCTGTACACACCCCGGAGTCTCAGGAGCGCCGGCCTCAGGCCCTGGGCTCCCGCCCATGCCTAGTGGCAGCACTTAGCTCCGCGCTGGTGAGAAGACGTGAAGACTAGATTAGGTGCCAGACGCGGCTTTTCATTTGCTTTCCGTAGTTGGCTCGCTTTTCCTTAATCGAAATTTGCTCTTGGCGTTCCTTGCTGATTTGATTTCCTCACCTCTCACTGCATTTTTCCGGCTTGGGTTTGCTCGTGTTCTCTCTCTCGCATGCCTCCCGAGGGGGCTAGGAGGTGCCCTCGCGAGCATTTTTCTCCTCTGCCTTCTCGCGAGCCACCCTCGTTCGAGCCCCAAAAGCTGGCGCGCCTCTCCTAGTCTGTGCCGCTCGGGTACCATGATACAAAGCACCAGGTCAGGGCCAGGGTGAACGGCAAATCTTGTAACACACTTCCTAACGAGTCTTCGCAGTTCCTGAGTGAATGCAGGCCACCAAGGCAAGATGGACACGAGGAAATAAGCGCCTCGTGAGGAAGAGGGCTTCCTGAATATACCAGGTTAAGTTATCTTTGCGCGAAATAATGACACGGCACGGGAACAACACGCATAGTGCAATAATCGAGGAACCATAGTTCGGTACACGCCCCTCTGGGCCCATACTGGTTTCATTCTTGATGCAGGAAAAAGAGCAAAACAAAAGTAGTGTTGCAGCAATCTGTGGAGGCAGACCCCTAGCGGCACCCCGAGCCTAGCCGGATCCTTCTTCGCGCTTCACGGAGGCGCGGCGGCGAGATGACCCACTGTCGCCTTCAAAGCGGGCGCGGCGGCGGGGCGGCTGGTCTTAGCCGTCACTGCTGGAGCTGTCACCGAAGGAAGAGCCGCCATAGCTGGACAGGACACGGTCGTCGCCAAGGGCAGGCTCGCCCTCATCCTCGTCGCGACCGTCCCCATGGCTGAGGACCTCATCACCGTCATTCGCCTCAGGGCAGGACCCGGTGCGTCGACCATCTTCCCCAAACACCATCACATAGAGGGTCGATCCACCATCGTACATGAAGTGGAGGGTGCACCGCCTGTCCAGGCCACTCGCGCGGGCGAACGTCTGCCAGCCGCAGGCCAGGCCTATGTTTCCCATGGCAGAAGTCTCGACCTCAACCCAAGAGGCCTTCTTACAGCAACGATCCGCCTGCAACCAGAGTCCGCCTGGACTGGAGGCCGGCAGTTCGCCGGCGAAGAAGCGCAGAAGTTGGAGCCAGTTGTCGGCCGGGTTCTCCGACCAGACGACAAACTCCGATGACACTTCCGCCGTGTGGAAGCGCAGACGGGGGGGCACCACAGCACGCCCCCCCACCCTCGTCAACTGGATCGCCATGGCTGGGACGACCCCCTCCGCGTGCCGCGGCGCCGCCTCGACAGTGGGCCACGGCGGGAGATGCGGCGTGCTTGCGCTGGCGGCCGCGTCCGCGCTTCGGTGCCAGGGAGCCGGGTCCCTCGCGAGGGGCCTTTCCCTTCTCGGCAGTGGAGAACTTCCTTCGTAGCGCCATTGGTGGCACTGCAAGCAATGGAGCGAGGAGGAAGAAGCAAGTGAGGGAGGAAGAAACAACTGAGCGAGGAAGAGATGGGCGATGGGGGCTCTGCTCCCTCCCCATTTATAGCAAGAGAAGGCCAACCGGCACCTCTCACGATCGAGTTCGTCCGCGAGACCTTAGCGAACTAGGGCGTAGATAGGTAGGAGGGGAAGACTTCGCGCGCACATTAGTGTTCGAACCTTAAGGGTTTGCCAGAACCCCACATCCGACATTCGCGCTTTGGTCGGTGCGAGGGCCCACCTCATAGCTACGTTCGGATGCCATTCGGCTTGCCGAGCGTGGCTGTCACCTTCTGGTGCCATCTGTGGAGCATCCTAGCGGCTCATGGGGCCAGGCATCACGCTGTCATAGTGGAGATGGCGACGGTCCTCAAGGAACCACCCAAACCCCTGGAGCCTCCTGAGGCTCAGGGCCCAGGCGGATCGTGAGGAGCGACTCCTTCAAAATGCATCTTCAGGTACTCCAACACCGCTCCAGCCACCGTAATAGGTGACTCTTTCCAGTTCATTCAGTTGGGGGTGCCCCTCGGGCAGCATCATCCCCAAGTCGCATGGTCCTGTCCCTGTGACATGTATCCTTTTGCATCTCTAGCTTACTTTGATGGGGGAGCCCCTTGGGATGCATCATCCCCAGGCTGCCCGGGTCCATCCCAGTGGCATGTATCATTCTTGCATCTATCTAAGCTAACCTGCCTCTTTGCTTGAGTCGTTTTATGACTATCACCTGCTTATCTGGTACTTCGATACCCCAGCCACGACCGCCCTTGTTACCACGGGAGTCGTGCGCCGGTTGTCTTTCTTTAGGATCCCTCACATGAGTAGGCTAGGCACGGCGTTTGTGCTTGGGTCTGTCCCTACAGTGTTGATAAACCCAACGAATGAGCTCTCCCTGGCAGGCTGGCCCCATTCACGTCACCTCGTGGGGTCGTTGGTGTCTGGCCTTCTCATGTGACCACCTTCGTCCGACATAGATTTCCTAACCATCTTGCAGGACCGCTCAAGCTATCAAGAACCAAGACTAGGCACAACCTTCCTTGAGGTAGGGCCTCACGAGTCCCGCGCTCGCTCATGGGTGCCCAGACACACCGCGTCTAGCCCTGCCGTGCAAGCCATGTGTCAAGGCAGGGCTTTACACGCCCCGGGGGCTCCACTCAGAGGGAGCCCTCACCCACGCACCAGTGGAAGCACCATGCTCTATGCTGGCAGTCGACACGGTTGAGGAGCGGCTATGCTCGTGCAAGTGCGGAAGCGCTACGCTCCGCGCTGGTGATAAACAACTAAGGGCGGCCCCATGGTCGTACCAACCTAAGGGAGCAAGCCAGCCCAGTGTCCAGTCTCACTGCAATGCTCCCCCTCGGGAGAGTCGCGCGAGGGGGCTGGGCATGGGGGCTGCGCTCAGGCCTCACCTAGCGTATGTCGCCCTGCCAGGTCCCTCGGACCTGGTCGTCGCGCACCTTTCCCGAGAGGGACCTCGGCGAGGGCAGGTATGAACGTCTGTTTGAGCGTCAAGGGGGGCCCTGAGCATTGCGACTCAGGAGCTTAACTGGCCACGTAGCCCCTCACCCCGTGGTCCCGTCCTGGTGATCCGAACAGCCCAACGGCGGCTGAGGTATGCGCGGGGTCGGGCCCTGCCGACGTAGAACCCTAACGCGTATTTTTGCATTTCCTTCCTGTAGGCCGTTTGCATGTCAAGGGGGATTCCTGAGCATCGTGACTCAGGAGCCTAACTGGCCACGTAGCCGCTCACCCCTTGGTCCCGTCCTAGTGATCCGGACGGCCCAACGGCGGTTGAGGTATGCGCAGTGTCGGGCCCTACCGACGTAGAACATCAAGCAAACGGGAAGGAAATCACGGAACCTAAATCAATTATTACACATCATATTGTCGTTCAAACATCAAGCAGAGTTTTAACGCCTCCACGAGGCACGTCTCATGTCACAGGGAAGTTCGCAGCAAAATAAAACGAGAAGGAGCGCTGTCCTTCACCAGCAAGCCTTGTCTTCAGCCTTGGGCGCCGTCGTCAGGAAGCGCCTTCCCGTTGGTAGCGTCACCATCGGTGGCATTGTTGGCCTTGGTCGCGAGATTGGTGGCGCTGTCGGTTGGAGGTGCAGGCTCAACAACAAGGAACTTCTTCAGCAGGGCCTCCACATGGCCCTCCGCGGCAGCAATAGCAGCTGCGCAGCGCTCCTCCTCCATGGGCTGGAGCAGCTTGCCGAGGTCAACGCCGGGGTTACGAAGATAGAGATGGCTGAAGACGAGCGTCAGGTCAAATGAGGAGGGCGCGCGGGCTTACCCCTCCACCAGGGGACCGATTCTGTCGGCAACACCCTCGAGCGCCATGACAAGATGAGGGAGCAGCTGGGCAGGGCCTTCGTCATCGGTCGCCAGCGCCTTCTCCATGCCCTTCTCATAGAAACCCTGCAGCACCACACGGGACCTCTCCTCAAGAGATTTGAAGGCCGCACGGTCCTCGGCAAGAACCTTCTCCTTGGCCTCCGACTGGGCCTTCTACGCCACCACCTTCTTCTCCAGCTCCTCCAAGCGGCTGCGTTTTGCGGCCTGCACCCTTGCCGACTGCTCTAGCTCGGCGTCACGACTGGTGACGACATCTTCTCGGGCCTTCATCTTCTCCTCCTCCGCCCTACAACCTGATGACCCACAAGTATAGGGGATCTATTGTAGTCCTTTCGATAAGTAAGAGTGTCGAACCCAACGAGGAGCAGAAGGAAATGATAAGCGGTTTTCAGCAAGGTATTCTCTACAAGTACTGAAATAAGTGGTAACAGATAGTTTTGTGATAAGATAGATTGTAATGAGCAACAAGTAACAAAAGTAAATAGAGTGCAGCAAGGTGGCCCAATCCTTTTGTAGCAAAGGACAAGCCGGAACAAACTCTTATAATAGGAAAAGCGCTCCCGAGGACACATGGGAATATCGTCAAGCTAGTTTTCATCACGTTCATATGATTCGCGTTTGATACTTTCATAATTTGATATGTGGGTGGACCGGTGCTTGGGTGCTGTTCTTACTTGAACAAGCATCCCACTTATGATTAACCTGTATTGCAAGCATCCGCAACTACAACAAAAGTATTAAGGTAAACCTAACCATAGCATGAAACATGTGGATCCAAATCAGCCCCTTACGAAGCAACGCATAACTAGGGTTTAAGCTTCTATCACTCTAGCAACCCATCATCTACTTATTACTTCCCAATGCCTTCCTCTAGGCCCAAATAATGGTGAAGTGTTATGTAGTCGACGTTTACATAACACCAGTAGAGGCTAGACAACATACATCTTATCAAAATATCAAACGAATACCAAATTCACATGACTACTCATAGCAAAACTTCCCCCTTGTCCTCAGGAACAAACGTAATTACTCACAAAGCATATTCATGTTCATAATCAGAGGGGTAATAATATGCATATAGGATCTGAACATATGATCTTCCACCAATTAAACTAATTAGCATCAACTACAAGGAGTAATCAACACTACTAGAAACCTACTAGCACCAATCCCAGACTTTGAGACAAGAATTGGATACAAGGGATAAACTAGGGTTTGGAGATGAGATGGTGCTGGTGAAGATGTTGATGGAGATTGCCCTCTCCCGATGAGAGGAGCATTGGTGATGACGATGGTGATGTTTTCCCCCTCCCGGAGGGAAGTATCCCCGGTAGAACAACTCTGCCGGAGCTCTAGATTGGATCCGCCAAGGTTCCGCCTTGTGGCGGCGGAGTCTCATCCCGTAAGGTTCCTTCTTATTTTTTTTCTCACCGAAAGACCTCATATACGAGAAGATGGACGTCGGAGAGCCACCAGGGGGCCCACGAGGTAGGGGAGTGCGACCTAGGGGGGGCGCCCCCCACCCTCGTGAGAACGGTGTGGGCCCCCTGGCCTTCATCTTTGGCGAGGATTTTTCTTTATTTATTTTAAGATGTTCCGTGAAGTTTCAGGACTTTTGGAGTTGCGCAGAATAGGTCTCTAATATTTGCTCCTTTTCTAGCCCAGAATTCCAGCTGTCGGCATTCTCCCTCCTTATGTAAACCTTGTAAAATAAGAGAGAATAGCCATAAGTATTGTGACATAAAGTGAAATAACAGTCCATAATGCAATAAATATCGATATAAAAGCATGATGCAAAATGGACATATCAACTCCCCCAAGCTTAGACCTCGCTTGTCCTCAAGCGAAAAGCCGATAACAATAAATATGTCCTCATGTTTAGAGGTAGAGGCATCGATAAAAATAAAATACGGACATGAAGGCATCATGATTATTCTCATAACAGCAACCTATATAGATTTTGTCATATGATTACTTATGTTCAAGTGATGATCTATTCACAATGCAAAAGTATAAATCATAAACCTTATCAGACTCCGACAAACTATAATCTCAGTCATTGAAGCAATTGCAATTTATCATAACATCGGAAAGAGTCTATGTTAGAGTAAAAAAGCAAGTCCAGATACTCAACTATCATTTAGTCCTCCATAATTGCTAACACTCACGCAATACTTGTGGACACAGAGAAAGATAGGGGCTTTATAGTTTTGCCCCACAGCCTTTTACCTCAAGGGTAATGTCAACAATAATGGTTCATGCTCCCCTACATCCAATTAGGTATATATATCATGTTCTTTCCAACATGCTGAGCTTGCCAAAGGATAAAATGAAAAATAAAAGGTGAAGATCACCATGACTCTTGCATAAGGTAGAAGATAATAATAAAGGATAGGCCCTTCGCAGAGGGAAGCAGAGGTTACCATGCTCTTTTATGGTTGGATGCATAAAATCTCAATGCGAACGACCGTCACTTTATATTGCCCCTTGTGATATGAACCTTTATTATGCAGTCCGTCGCTTTTATTACTTCCACATCACAAGATCGTATAAAGCTTATTTCTCCCACACCAATCAATCATACATATTTAGAGCAATTTTTATTTCTTTGCACTGAAGGCCCCTATTTCTTACTCAATCCATAGGTAGATATGGTGGACTCTCATGGCAAAACTGGTTTAAGGGTATTTGGAAGCACAAATAGTATTTCTACTTGGTGCTGAGAATTTGGCTAGCATGAGGGGGAAAGGCAAGCTCAAAAAGTTAGATGATCCATGACAACATAATTTATCTTAGATATAAGAAAGACATAACTCATTACGTTGTCTTCCTTGTCCAACATCAACTCTTTAGCATGTCATATTTTAATGAGTGCTCCCAATCATAAAAGATGTCAATGATAATATATCTATATGTGAAAACCTCTCTTTTCTTATTACTTCCTATTAATTGCAACAATGACCAAAGCTATGTCTGCCAAATCCCAACAACTTTTAATCATCATACCCTTTCTATGTGAAGTCATTACTCTCAATAAGATCAATATGAACTCTTTGTTTCTTTTTATTATTTTTCTCTTTTCTTTTATTCACCCAAGATCATGGCAAAATAATCAAGCCCTTGACCAACACTAATCTTTATTATCTATAGCTCACGGACTCGATTGCATAGAGAGATCATAAAGCAAAACTCAAAACTAGATCATGCCATAAACTTTATTCTACTAGATCAAGATACTACTAATAGGATCGAACTAAGAAAAATGATAATGATAGGAGTTGTGATTGTGATACGATACTGGGGCACCTCCCCCAAGCTTGGTAGTTGCCAAGGGGAGTGCCCATACCCATGTGATTATATCTCCTTTGTCGGTGAAGAAGGTGGTGGTGTTGTTGATGATGCGGGCTTGTCATCCATCTTCCAAGGCATAGGTTCACCATCATAGAAGGATGATCGAGTCTCCAAAATCCTCGAATCTGCAGCCAAACTCATTCTTTTGAATCTATATTCAAACTCACAGTTTTGGTTTTGCAGGTCATAGATTTGGGCTTGGAGGTGCTCGATCTTCTCATATAGCTTGAAGATGGCCTCCTCGGTGTTCATGGCATTCGGCTTGTAGTTGTTAGTGAACTCCATGAGCATCGTGTGGCTAGCGTTGATTCCACGATCCACCATCTCCTGGCACTTGAAAACTTGTTGCTCCAATGCTCCGAGCCTCGTCTCTATGCTTCCGGTCCCCTTTGGTCCCTCTTCATCGCGGATGTGCAGCAACACATCACACAACTCAATGGTTTGAGGGTGTCGCAACACCTCCGCGAGGTAAGGGTTGATGACCTTCTCGAAGAACTTGTCCTTGGAGGTGCTTGGGGCTGTCATGATAACCTGGATCTGTCAGGAAAACAGCTCAAAATAAGAACAGAGGAAATTTGCGTGATACGGGAGTCAAAACCTTCGGGAGAATATATAATGAATTTTTACCGACCAAAATACGTAACATGCAAGAAAACAGAGTCCGGAAGGCACACGAGGTGCTCACGAGGTAGGGGGGGCGCCCCTACCACCCTCATGTCCTTCCGGACTGCTACCTATTTTTCTATTTTTCTAAATATTCCAAAACGGAGAAATATTGCCTTAAAAATTGTTTTGGAGTCGGTTTACTTACCGTACCACATACCTATTCCTTTTCGGAGTCTGAAATGCTCCGGAAAGTGTCCCTTATGTATTCTTCCGGGGTTATGGTTTCAATAATATTGGTTTCAACATTTATGGGATTACCTGAGATATAATGTTTAATTCTTTGACCATTTACCACCTTCGGATTTGTGCCCTCGAAGTTGTTGATTTTTATGGCACCAGAACGGTAGACCTCCTCGATAACATAGGGGCCTTCCCATTTGGAGAGAAGTTTTCCTGCAAAAAATCTTAAACGAGAGTTGTATAGCAATACATAATCACCTACATTAAACTCACGCTTTTGTATCCTTTTGTCATGCCATCTTTTAACTTTTTCTTTAAACAACTTGGCATTTTCATAAGCATGGGTTCTCCATTCATCAAGTGAGCTAATATCAAATAACCTCTTCACACCGGGAAGTTTAAAATCATAGTTGAGCTCTTCAATAGCCCAATATGCCTTATGTTCTAGTTCGAGAGGTAAGTGACATTCTTTTCCATAAACCATTTTATACGGAGACATACCCATAGGATTTTTGTATGCAGTTCTATAAGCCCATAATGCATCATCAAGTTTCTTAGACCAATTCTTTCTAGACCTATTGACAGTCTTTTGCAAAATTAATTTGAGCTCTCTATTGCTCAACTCTACTTGACCACAAGACTAAGGGTGATAAGGAGATGAAATTCTATGATTAACATCATATTTAGCAAGCATTTTACGGAAAGCACCATGAATAAAGTGTGAACCACCATCATTCATTAAATATCTAGGGACTCCAAACGTCGGAAAAATAACTTCTTTAAGCATTTTAATAGAAGTGTTATGATCAGCACTACTAGTTGGAATAGCTTCTACCCACTTAGTAACGTAATCAACAACAACTAAAATATGTGTGTATCCATTAGAGGCAGGAAAAGGTCCCGTATAATCAAAGCCCCAAACATCAAACGGTTCAATAACAAGAGAATAATTCATAGGCATTTCTTGACGTCTACTAATATTACCAATTCTTTGACATTCATCACAAGACAAGACAAACTTACGGGCATCCTTGAAGAGAGTAGGCCAATAAAAACCGGATTGCAATACCTTATGTGAAGTTCTATCTCTAGCGTGGTGTCCTCCATAAGACTGGAATGACACTTGCATAGGATATGTTCCTGTTCATGCTCAGGTACACAACGTCTAATAACACCATCTACTCCTTTATAAAGATGTGGATCATCCCAAAAGTAATGTCTTAAATCATAGAAAAACTTTTTATTTTGCTGGTATGTCAAGCTAGGTGGTATAAACTTAGCAACAATATAATTAGCATAATCAACATACCATGGAGTACTACGAGAAGTACTTATAACATTTAATTGTTCATCAGGAAAGTCATCATTAATAGGTAGTGGGTCATCAAGAACATTCTCTAACCTAGACAAGTTGTCTGCAATGGGGTTCTCAGCTCCCTTTCTATCAACAATATTCAAATCAAATTCTTGTACAAAGAGAACCCATCTAATAAGTCTAGGTTTAGCATCTTTCTTTTCCATAAGATATTTAATAGCAGCATGATCAGTGTGAATTGTTACTTTAGAATCAACAGGATAAGACCTGAACTTATCAGAAGCAAATACAACTGCTAAAAGCTCTTTTTCAGTAGTAGCATAATTTCTTTGAGCATTGCCTAGAGTCTTACTAGCATAATGAATAACATTTAATTTATTATCAACTCTTTGCCCTAGAACAGCACCTACAGCATAATCAGTAGCATCACACATAATTTCAAAGGGTAAATTCCAATCAGGTGGCTGAACTACAGCTGCAGAGACTAATGCTTTCTTAAGTATTTCAAATGCTTCGACACAATCATCATCAAAGACAAATGGTATATCTTTTTGCAATAAATTAGTCAGAGGCTGAGAAACTTTTGAGAAGTCCTTAATGAACCTCCTGTAAAATCCGGCGTGAACAAGGAAACTTCTTATACCTTTGATGTCCTTGGGACATGGCATCTTTTCAATAGCATCAACCTTGGCTTTATCAACTTCAATACCTCTTTCAAAAACTTTGTGCCCCAAGACAATACCTTCATTAACCATAGAGTGGCACTTTTCCCAATTCAAGACAAGATTAGTTTCTTCACATCTCTGCAAAACTCGATCAAGATTGCTCAAGCAATCATTAAAAGAGGAACCATATACGGAAAAATCATCCATGAAAGCCTCACAAATCTTTTCACAAAAGTCAGAGAATATAGCCATCATGCATCTTTGAAAGGTAGCAGGTGCATTACACAAACCAAAAGGCATACGTCTATAAGCAAAAGTGCCAAAAGGGCATGTAAAAGTAGTCTTTGATTGATCTCTAGCCGACACAGGTATTTGAGAGAATCCAGAATAACCATCTAGAAACCAATAGTGTGTATTTTTGCATAATCTTTCTAGCATTTGATCAATAAAAGGTAAGGTATAATGATCTTTCTTAGTAGCTTTATTTAATTTGTGAAAATCAATTACCATCCTATAACCTATGATAATTCTTTGTGGAATCAATTCATCTTTATCATTAGGAACAACAGTAATACCTCCCTTCTTAGGGACACAATGGACAGGACTTACCCACTCACTATCAGCAACAGGATAAATTATACCTGCCTCCAGATGCTTGAGTATTTCTTTTCTTACCACTTCTTTCATTTTAGGATTCAGACGTCGTTGAGGATCACGAACTGGTTTGGCATCTGCTTCCAAATTTATTTTATGTTGATATAGAGTGGGACTAATTCCCTTAAGATCATCAAGAGTATATCCAATAGCAGCACGATGCTTCTTCAGAGTTTTTAATAATCTTTCTTCTTCATGCTCTGAAAGGTTAGCACTAATAATAACAAGATATATCTTCTTTTCATCAAGATAAGCATATTTAAGATTATCAGGAAAAGGTTTAATCTCAAACACGGGATCACCCTTGGGTGGAGGAGGATCCCCTAAAATTTCAACATGCAAATTGTGATGCAGAATAGGTTCCTATTTAAAGAATACTTCATCTATTTCCCTTCTTTCATTCATGAACATATCATTTTCATGGTCTAGCAAATAGTGTTCTAAATGATCACTAGGAGGTACGGCAATAGAAGCAAGACAAATAATTTCATCCTTACTAGGTAATTCTTCCTCACGATGTTGTTTACTAAATTTAGAGAAATTAAACTCATGAACCATATCATCCAAGCCAACAGTAACAACATTCTTTGTGCAATCTATGGTAGCATTGATAGTATTTAAGAAGGGTCTACCAAATATAATGGGACAAAAGCTATCTTGTGGGGAACCAAGAACAAGAAAATCAGGAGGATATTTAGTTTTCCCACACAAGACTTCAACATCTCTAACAATTCCAATTGGTGAAATAGTATCTCTATTGGCAAGTTTAATTGTGACATCAATATCTTCTAACTCGGCAGGTGCAATTTCATTCTTAATTTCTTCATATAAGTCAATATGTATACACTAGCACTAGCACCCGTATCACATAAGCCATCATAACAATGATCTCCTATTTTAATAGAAATAACAAGCATGCCTACCATGGGTCTATGTTTATCTTTAGCACAAGGTTTAGCAATTCTAGCAGTTTCACCTTCGAACTGAATAACATGCCCATAAATATTATCAGACAAGAGATCTTTAGCAATAGCAATATTAGGTTCTACTTTAACTTGCACAGGAGGTGTATAAGTTCTAATATTGCTTTTACGAACAACAGTTGAAGCTTTAGCATGATCCTTTATTCTAACAGGGAAACGTGGTTTCTCAACATAAGAAGTATGAACAATAGGATCATTATAAGTGACAGTCTTTTCTTCAACTTTAATAGGTGCAACTATTTTTACTTCTATGGGAGGATGATATTTAAACCACTTCTCCTTAGGGAGATCAACATAAGTAGCAAAAGATTCACAGAAAGAAGCTACCATCTCAGAGTCAAGTCCATATTTAGTGCTAAACTTACGGAAAATATCGCTATCCATAAAAGATTTAACACAATCAAACTTAGGTGTCATACCTGACTCCTTACCTTCGTCGAGGTCCCAATCTTCAGAGTTGCGTTTAATTCTATCCAATAAATTCCATTTGAATTCAATAGTCTTCATCATAAAAGAGCCAGCACAAGAAGTATCGAGCATGGTGCGATTGTTTTCAGAAAGCTGAGCATAAAAACTTTGCATAATTATTTCTCTCAGGAGCTCATGATTGGGGCATGAATATAACATTGATTTAAGCCTCCCCCAAGCTTGAGGGATGCTTTATCCTTCGCGAGGCCAGGAATTATATATATTATTAAGATCACGATGAACAAGATGCATAGGGTAATACTTTTGATGAAATTCCAACTTCAATCTTTTATAGTCCCATGATCTCATATCATCACATAGCTTATACCATATCAATGCGTCTCCCTTAAAAGATAAACGGAAGACATTTTGCGGAATCTGTGCACATCATCGCTTCCTGATAGTTCGTAGGTTTGTCCTGGTCAAGTAACATGACCTCCAGAATAAGATTACCGTACCACTCTGGTGCGGATCTTGCTTTGGTTGACCTACGAGGTTCGGTAGTAACTTGATCAGAAGTTTCACGATCAACATCATTAACTTCTTCACTAATTGGTGTAGGAATCACTGGAACTGATTTATGTGATGAACTACTTTCCAATAAGGGAGAAGGTACAATTACCTCATCAAGTTCTACTTTCCTCCCACTCACTTCTTTCGAGATAAACTTCTTCTCGAGAAAGGATCCATTCTTAGCAACGAATATCTTGCCTTCGGATCTGTGATAGAAGGTGTACCCAAAAGTTTCCTTTGGGTATCCTATGAAGACACATTTCTTCGATTTGCATTCGAGCTTATCATGTTGAAACTTTTTTCATATAAGCATCACAGCCCCAAACTTTAAGAACCGACAGCTTAGGTTTCTTGCTAAACCACAGTTCATATGGTGTCGTCTCAATGGATTTAGATGGTGCCCTATTTAATGGGAATGCAGCTGTCTAATGCATAACCCCAAAACGATAGTGGTAAATCAGTAAGAGACATCATTGATCGCACCATATCTAATAAAGTACGGTTATGATGTTCGGACACACCATTACGCTTTGATGTTCTAGGTGGCATGAATTGCGAAAGTATTCCACACTGTTTCAAATGAAGGCCAAACTCGTAACTGAAATATTCGCCTCCGCGATCAGATCATAGAAACTTTATTTTCTTGTTACGATGATTCTCAACTTCACTCTGAAATTCTTTGAACTTTTCAAATGTTTCAGACTTCTGTTTCATTAAGTAGATATACCCATATCTGCTCAAATCATCTGTGAAGGTCAGAAAATAACGATACCCGTCGCGAGCCTCAACACTCATCGGACCGCGTACATTGGTATGTATTATTTCAAATAAGTCGTTGGCTCGCTCCATTTTTCCGGAGAACAGAGTCTTAGTCATCTTGCCCATGAGGCATGGCTCGCAAGCATCAAATGATTCATAATCAAGTGATTCCAAAAGCCCATCAGCATGGAGTTTCTTCATGCGCTTTACACCAATATGACCTAAACGGCAGTGCCACAAATAAGTTGCACTATCATTATTAAGTTTGCATCTTTTGGCATCAGTATTATGTGTATCACTATGATCGAGATTCAGTAAACCATTTACATTGGATGTAAGACCATAGAAGGTTTTATTCATGTAAACAAAACAACAATTATTCTGTGACTTAAATGAATAACTGTATCGCAATAACCATGATCCAATCATATTTATGCTCAACACAAACATGAAATAACATTTATTTAGTTCCAATACTAATCTCGAAGGTCGAGGGAGTATGTGCTAGTGATCTTATCAACCTTGGAATCATTTCCAAAACACATTGTCACCTCGCCGTCAGCTAGTCTTTGTTCATTTTTTAACTCCTGTTTTGAATTACTAATCATAGCAACCGAACTGGTATCAAATACCCAGGGGCTACTATGAACACTAGTAAAGTACACATCAATAACATGTATATCATATATACTTTTGTTCACTTTGCCATCATTTTTATCCACCAAGTATTTGGGACAGTTCCGCTTCCTAGTGACCATTTACTTTGAAGTAGAAGCACTCAGTTTCAAGCTTGGGTCTAGCTTTGTGCTTCTTCATGGGAGTGTTAACTTGCTTGCCATTCTTCCTGAAGTTCCCTTTCTTTCCCTTGCCATTTTACTTGAAACTAGTGGTCTTGTCAACCAATATTTGATGCTTTTCTTGATTTCTACCTTCATCAATTTCAGCATCACAAAGAGCTCGGGAATCTTTTTCGTCATCCCTTCCATATTATAGTTCATCCCGAAGTTCCAGTAACTTGGTGATAGTGGTTAGAGAACTCTGTCAATCACTTTCTTATCTAGAAGATTAACTCCCACTTGATTCAAGCGATTGTAGTACTCAGACATTATAAGCACATGCTCACTGGTTGAGCTATTCTCCTCCATCTTGTAGTCAAAATACTTGTCTGAGGTCTCAGACCTCTTGACTCGGGCATGAGTTTAAAATGCCAATTTCAGCTCTTGGAACATCTTATATGCTCCATGGCGTTCAAAACATTTCTGAAGTCCCGATTCTAAGCCATAAAACATGGCGCACTAAACTATCAAGTAGTCATCATATCGAGCTTGCCAAGCGTTCATAATGTCTGCATCTGCTCCTATAATAGGTCTGTCACCTAGCGGTGCATCAAGGACATAATTCTTTTGTGCAGCAATGAGGATAATCCTCAGATCACATGTAACACCCCGGACACACCCGTCGGTGGTCGTTACTCCTGGCGGGATCCACAGATCAATACTAGTCTTTTCTACACACTTTGTCCTCACTTGTGCGCACCCGGGAGCAACTTGTTGGTCCGTCACCCATCCTGAAACTACTCCAAGATGAGCATGCTTAACTTTGGAGTTCTATCCGAATGGCCTCCCAGAAAAGAAGGAATTCCTTATTGATATGAGTAGTCTATCATCCCTATTAAGCTAGGCTATCACATGCACCCCCACTCAGAGGAACAGACATCCTCGTCGGGCCACAGGAATGTTCCCTCTTGGCACAAATGTCTGTGCATCCAGTCCGGTACATGTGCCATGCCCCGTGCGACGATGGGTCACAAAGGTCATGAACAACATGACCACACACCTGTCCGCAAACATCCGTGTAACCGCGAGGGTCGGCTCTGAACAAGAAAGGGATAAAGAGAGTTGGCTTACACTCGCCACGTCACACAATATTCAAAAAAGTCATACAACATCAGAGTACACTCATAGTCCGGCTACGGACAACCAAATTAAAAGAAGATAAATCGAATAGCTAGATCCCCAATCGCCCCAACTAGACACCACAACTGATCATCAGGAAACGAAACGTAGTAACGACCAAAGTCCTCGTCAAACTCCCACTCGATTTCGGTAGCATCACCTGCACTGGTATCATCAGCACCTGCAACTATTTTGGAAGTATCCATGAGTCAGGAGGACTTAGCAATCTCAAAACCCGCGAGGTCAAGACTATTTAAGTTTATGGGTAGGATAAGGTAATGATGTGGAGTTGCAGCAAGCGGTAAACAAATATGGTGGCTAACATACACAAATAAGAGTAAGATGAGAAGCTACGCAATGGTCGTGAAGTTAGAAGTGATCAAGAAGTGATCCTGAAAACTACTTACGTTCAAACATAACACAAACCGTGTTCATTTCTCGGACTCCGCAGAAAAGAGACCATCACGACTACACACGCAGCTGATTCATTTTAATTAAGTTAAGTGTCAAGTTCTCTACAACCAGATATTAATAAATTCCCATATGCCACATAACCGCGATCACGGCTCGCGAAAGTTAATACCCTGCAGCAGTGTCCCAACTTAGCCCATCACAAGCTCTCACGATCAATGAAGGATATTCCTTCTCCCGGAACAACCCGATCAGACTCGGAATCCTGGTTACAAGACATTTCGACAATGGTAAAACAAGACCAGCAAGACCGGCCGAATGTGCCGAAAAATCCTGATAGGAGCTGCACATATCTCATTCTCAGGGCACACCGGATGAGACATCCTACGAGTAAAACCAGCCCTCAAGTTTCCCCGAGGTGGCCCCGCAGTCTACTCAGTTCGGTCCAACACTTAGAGAAGCACTAGCCCGGGGGGTTAAATAAATATGACTCCCGGGAGCGTGACTCCCAAGGGAAAAGTAATAGGTGGTGGTGGCAAATGTTAAAACCAGGGTTGGCCCTGGCTGGAGGAGTTTTATTCAAAGCGAACTGTCAAGGGGGTCCTATAACCCCAACCGCGTTAGGAACGCAAAATCAAGGAACATAACACTGGTATGATGGAAACTAGGGCGGCAAGAGTGGAACAAAACACCAGGCAAAAGGCCGAGCCTTCCACCCTTTACCAAATATATAGATGCATTAAATTAAACAATAGATAATATGATATCCCAAACATATCCATGTTCTTACATGGAACAACCTGCAAGGCACCTGCAACTAGCAACGCTATAAGAGGGGCTGAGCAAAAGCGGTAACTTAGCCAATCAACGGTTTGCTAGGAAGGTGGGTTAGAGGATTGACATGTCAATAAGGGAGGCATGATATAACAAGTGGTAGGTAGCGCGACATAGCGATAGAACAAACAACTAGCAAGCAAACATAGAAGTGATAACGAAGGTAATGGTCATCTTGCCTAAAATCCCATAAGGAAGAAGAACGAGTCCATGAAGAAGATGAATGGACATAGTCGAACGAATCCTCACAACTCCAGAACGAAACCGAAGCTAACGAGAGAAGCAACCCGGAAAGAAGCACGCAACATGGGAAACACACAAGACTAAACATGGCATGATGCACAATCAAGTATGATGCATGTCCATTTTAATGAGGCATGGCATGGCAAAGAGCATCAAACAATACTACAAATTAAGTGGAGCTCAATATGCAACGAGTTGCATATTGAAGAAACACCACATATAATTATTTAGTTCTCTCCCATTTAAACTACTCAACAAAATTAAATGATGTTAAGAATGGCAAGAGGTGAAGCATACGTAAACTACACATTTTAGGTAATTCTAAATGAGACTGGAAACATCAAACAACAATTTCGGTAAATCCCAACATGCATATTTCAAAGTTGGTACTGTTCTGCCCTATACACAATTTTATAGTTATTAAAAATGCAAAGTAATGCCACCATGTTAATCTATGCATTTTTCTACCCCATTTGCATATAAAGTTTATTTAAAACCAAGCTACGGTTAATTAGTTATGAATTAAACCATTTTAGCATGTCATTTAGCAAATTAATGCAAACAGGAAGTTTAACATTTTAAATATGCATGAAAGTTGGATATTATGAAACTAGATGAAATTCTAAGCATTTTACATATTTAAGTCATTTTAAACCGATGCACGGTTGGTGAGATATGTTATGCATGCACATGGGGGGTTTTTCTAAAAAACTGCAGTCTCTCGGTTAATTAGCAAATTCGTTCGGTAGAACAAAAAAATAGTGAACAACCCGAAATTGGCTGGCCTAGCAGGAACAGGAGCTGGGGGGCACCTCACCATGGGCCAAGGCCCAATCCGTGGAGAGCTAGGCCGGGCCTTGGCGAGGCAAGAGGAGGCTCCACGCAAGCGACGTGGTTCTCGTCCATGCTGGCAGTGGAACAGGTCAACGAAGGCGCGATGCTTGTCTCCTCGTTCATGAAGCAGGGGATACAGCTGTCGATGTCTGCGGCCAGGCTTGGCGACGCGGACGGCGTGGAGGTGAATGGATCCGGGTGGAGCCTCGCTAGAATGAAGCAGGAGCGGCGGCACGGGACGTAGAGGAGGGTCACCGCGGGATCGAAGTCGACACAGACGAGCGTACTAGCTCGATGCAGAGGAGAAGACCCGGTTCAGGGGACGATGCTTCACATGTTGCAAATCTTTTTTGTAGAGAAATCTTGTGCCTCCATGGAATTCAAAAGACTATTGTCTCGGACCGCGATGTCAAGTTATTGAGCCACTTTTGGAAGACTCTATGCGCGAAGCTCGGAATCAAGCTATTGTTCTCTTCGGCATACCATCCTCAAACCGACGGCCAAATGGAGGTGATGAACCGAACACTGTCCACTCTACTTCGTGTGTTGATCAAGAAGAACATCAAGGAGTGGGAGGAGCGTCTACCCATTGCCGAGTATGCCTACAACCGTGCAAGACATTCGACTATCGGAAAGTCCCCCTTTGAGGTTGTCGACGGCTTCAACCCGCTGTCCCCATTGGACATTCTTCCTCTACCACAGCAAGAGCGCATCAACATGGAAGCGAGTGACCGAGTGAGCTACCTCAAGAAGATGCATGAAGATACAAGGCACACCATCGAGCGCCGAGTACAACGACTCACGACCAAGCTCAACATCAACCAGCAACCCATGATATTCAACATTGGAGATCTTGTGTGGCTACACCTTCGCAAGGAACGCTTCCCCAATGAACACAAGTTCAAACATCTACCACGAGCCGATGGACCATTCAAGGTGCTTGAACGCTACAACAACAATTCCTACAAGATCAACACCCCATGCGACCAATACTCCGTGAGCGACATCTTCAACATCAAAGATATGTCCCCGTACCATGGTGATGAGGATTTCGATCTGAGGTCAGATCTTTCCCAAGGGGGGGAGGTGATGCGGAGCATCCTGTGGTCATCCCCATGGACACTACCGTAACTACCCAAGCTCCAAGTGCATGACAACGGCTCGAGCATGTGCTATTCAATCCGAGGTGACATCTCTCCTACTTGAGTTTCCCTTTCATTCGAGTGAGACATGGCTACTGCCTAAGTCAGAAACGCTATGTGTGGTCAGGTACAGTGCACAAGCTACAGAGCCGAGAGCTGAAGAAGAAGAACGAACATGTGACAACTCTCTATCTAGCCTGGAACATCCGCCCCCCGGAACCTCTGGTCGTCCCAGAACTTCCGGCCCCCGATGACCTAGACAAGTCCGAGTGCGTAAACTCTTGGGTTAGCCCAAAACCCGCCCGGAACCTAGCCCGGACATTCCGGCCCCCGGAACCTCCGGCCTGCCCGGACCTTCCAGCCCCCGGACGTTAGCCCAGCTCCCACCATGCCAACTTTCTAGTTAGGCCGGAACCTCCCCGGAACTTCCGGTGCCTGGACCTTCTGGCCTCGCCCGAAACTTCCTGCCCTGCCTATGCGCAGTGACTTGGGCCAAGGCTCATGTACCCTTTCGCCCCTAGACTATATATACTCTTCTCCTACCTACGCTTTAGGGTTAGCAAAGTAGTAGATCATTGAGAAGCTTTTCCCTCCACTTGATCCCCTTCTCCTTAGGAGTTCATGGCCTCTACGGAGAAGATCCCCCAACACTACTGCAGGATGCTGCTAACACGACACTACAATCAGAGACCCTTCAACGAAACTGTGTGTGGTGCCATAATCGCAAATGGTGGTGTAAAAAACTCGTCAAAAAATGTGTGAAACGTTTGCGGTGGAGGATGCATCAAACATGGTTCAGATTTTAGTTGCATGTGTGATGCAGGGCATACGGTTCAGTTCAGTTAACTGTTTGCGATGAGGAGGAACAAAAGAAACGGGCTGCCAGATGAAGGTGTGTGCGATGTATAGCATACGGTTCACTCGGATGCACTGTTTGTGATTAGGCAACACAAAAGAAACAGTCAGCCATATCAAAGGTGTGTGCGATATACGGCATGCGGTTCACTCGGATGAATTGTTTGCGTTGAGACATGAGAATAGAAACGGTTCAAATGAACAAGATGTGTGTGATACGAGGCAAACAAGTCTGTAATCAGAAACGTATGCGAGACCAATAACCACACTGACGATTACTGCTAACGAGCCGTGTGTGTTGTGAAGAAACGATTGCTGGTATACAATTGTGAGTGATTGATGAAAGCATCACCGACGGATTCCATTGTTTAGTCCGTGTGCGATGTGAATTTCTTTGTCCGGACAACATCTATGCTCTGTCTATAGAGAATCAACATATATACTTAATATGACAGCATTGTATAACCAAATTAACCATAGAATTACACAAGTGACTACACACATAACATTTCCACACACCAAAGAAAGAAATTACATGCATACTAAAGTAGGAGAAACGAGGATCTAATCATCTACTTATTGTTGCGACGACGCTTGCCATTACTCTGCTTCCGGCTGGATCCCTAGCCGTTTTGGGGAAGGAGACACTTCATCATGTCAACGACCCGCCTGTACATGTCGTGGCTCGTGTATGCCTCCTTGGCCGCATACACGACGTGAGCTTTGTCGAGTTTCTCCATCCAGGCTGAGTGCCAGGCACGCTTGTCCTTGTTGCATGAATCCTTCATATCTCTCTAGTAGGGGTCGATGATGGCCTCGGCGATGTCAACCAGTGAGTCCTTCTCATGCTCCTTGCTGCCCCAGATCTTGTATTGGCCCTAGATGTCGACAAGATTCTGGTAGGCGATGCCCGAATTCTTGAGCGCCTTTACATCGTTGGTGCTGTCCATCGTAGCGAACATGTATTGGGGGCTGTTGACCGACCTGGCGAAACGCTTGCAAGGCCTTGTGGCCAGGAAGTAGTGGTAGATGAGGACATGGTGGCGCACGCACATCTGGGCAACGATGACCTTGGGACGAGACCCAGCACGAGCGCGGGTGTACTCAAGGTCGAACCCGACCACCTTGTACTTCTCTGCGGCAAGCAACAGCTCCATGATGTGGATGGAGTGCTCCACCCAGACCGGGTCGTTGGTGTACACCACCGAGAGGTCCATGAACCTTCTGTGGGTGTCCACCATGGCACGCATGGTGAACTACTTCCCGTCATCGGCAGTCGCTCGGAGCGCCATTGGAGCCACGCAGGATACCCTCTAAGAATTTCTCGTGGTGGGTGTGCTTCTTGCAGTGGTGGGGTGTGATTGACAGGTTGAAGAGACACAAGGGTAGGTTAAATGGCCTCTATAATAAAGGGGGTCGGCCGGCCTGTAATCGTCACGTCTTGTCACGGCGTTCATAGTGGAGGATTCGAGTGCATGCTTGATAACACCGCACCGCATGCGTGGGCTCGAATAGGCGCCAAATGTATCATCGATGAGCCTATTCCTACGCTACCACGCTATTTAGCGCGCAAGCGTCCCGCCCGCTAGTTTGGCCACGCGTCAGCTAGAAGAGGGACAAATAAGGGGTGCTTATTGGCAAAAAGCTTTGTAAAACAAAGTGTGCAGAATGACTTTGGTCGTAAGTTTACCCTTGGGGGATGAGGTCAAAGTAACACAGAAGGGGGATGATGGACACTCGAGTGCGATAATTAATTCTGCGCTCTAAAGTGCACATGGTGGAAGAAACCAAGTGCGTGCAATAATGTCGAGGATCGCAGTCGAGTTAGCTATCCAGATCGTGTGCTGTGAGATCGACAAGGTAAACTAATTTGAGAATGGTTAATAAAATCTAAGATCATTGCATGTTAAGGTCAAAATAGTGCTAGCAATATACGAGTCTCATACAATGCCATTTCATCGATTGTACCACAAAAGCTCAAAATGTTACAAGGTTCAAATTCCAGAGTTATCTGGCTCAAAGTCGAATATTACAAGATTCAAACTGATATTAGAAATGAAATTTAGCCCATCAGCTACAAATGCTCGCGCTGATCCGCTGAACATGGATATCAGAGAGGTTCAAACTAATATCACCACTTCTAAGTCTGGCTTCGAAACCTCACAATTTTTGCAAAGGGGTCAGCCACTGAGAAGTCATGTATGGGGTTGACATGATGACTTCCGATTACTCTGTCATCTAAAGTTACAAAATGAAATTCAGCATTTTTGGACCCTACTCCATCCTTCCACAGGCGCTGATCAACAAACCATTCATTTTTGTGAAATAAATGTAGGGCAAACCTCATTTCCTTCAGCACCCTTGTTCTGAGAACAAAGAACCCGGCGAATATAATCTCCGGCAAGGTCCCTCGGTAGGAGTTCAAAGTAATTTCTGAGAGTCGCAGATCTAAGCATTCGATGTGATTGTTATATTGTATCCCATTATGAACCACTGGGCCTAATCTTATCTGCAAAAGAAGAAAACGTGTTAGTGCCTACATGCAGTTTTGAACATTACTACAGGCCTAGCTATTTGGTTTGTAGTATTTGCAAAATGCACTAACATGCCATCTTTGATCTGACATGATTAACATGGGCATTTGATTACATTCTAGAAAAATGTAGCCTTCTTCAAAAAGGTTGGAGTGGATGAAAAGTTCCCTAAGAAACTAGTACAGATGAATCCAAAGGAGAAATTCTTATTGATTGTAACCATGTGGCTCAAGCAACGAAAATGGGGGGATGTAAGTACTCAAATCATCCAAAAGAACCTTCAAAAATCGTAGTACATTGTCATTCTAAACTTGGCGACGCGCAGCATGGGCGCGAGGCAGAGTGCAGACGTAGGCAGCGACCGTATATGTCCATCATCAAAAGTGAGCTCCTCGAGCTGATCTAGGGCGGGGGATCGGAACCAGTCGTCAAGCTTGGCTCGGTACTTTCCGTCGGAACGGAACTTGCCCATTCTAAGGCCTTTGATTGGGCCAAGGTGACTGCCGAGGATCTTAGAGAACGCATCCAAGATTTTGAGATAGCCATGGCAGAGCTCGTCGGTGTCGATGAGGTCGAGAGGGCTGGAGTTCCATAGGGGGCGCCACCGCCAGGAAAGGAGGATAGTACGCACCCCATATTTGATTGGGTGGAGGGAGATGATGACTCTCAACATATCATTGGGGAGGCTGCTGATTAAGTCTAGGCCCGCTGGAGTCGCTTGCGGTTCTAGCTCGCCCTGCCTTCGCTTGATGTCAGCCCCGTTCTCCACCTCCGGAGTCTCCTTCTCAGCGGTGCTTCTAATAGAAATGGGAGTACATGGAATATTTAGTTAAAACGGGGCAATATAAAAGTGTATTAGTAACTAGAAGTTATTAGGTAGTGATATAGTGAGAAAAGGGACTAACAATTGGTTGCTTAAATACTACACAATTCATTTGACATTGCGGGGTAGGTCAACATATGAAGATAGTTGAAAAGAAAACTTACTTTGAACAAAGTCTGGACGGATGATTTTGTCGAGAAGTTAGCATATATCTTATGACCAGGCCCTTTTATGTGCAATGCAATTTTAGTGCCAGCTTTCAGTACATAAAACTTTGCAATTTCATTCCAAAAGCAAGTGCCAAAATAGGAGTCACCATGTTCATCAAGTCTTACAGTAGCAACGATTGTAAATCCATGGTTTGTGTGTAGTATGACATCCGCGGAGCCTTGATGTATGTAAAGGGAAAAATTGTGCACTACATAATCTGTTGCATAGCGAGGGATGTTCTGCAGAAAATGATAGGATTGTTAAACAAAATATGGTAACATGCAAATATGGGCTCAAATTGAAAGAACTATACATCAGTTGAAATCAAAGGACAAAATTCCATAATTAAACAAATAGGGTAAACATGATGTCATGGAAAAATGAGAGTATTCGAAAGAACAATACATCATTAATTTGCCTAATATAGAAAGAAGAGGGGGAAAATCCCCATTGACGTATATGGTGCATGTGGCACCTTTTATCCAAATGGAGAAATATTTAGAATATGTTCAGGAAAGTAGGCCATGCCAACCAATTTAGGGTGAGATTGAACATACCACGCGCGTGCTCAAGTTATCTGGTATGGAGAGATGGAATCTCTGGCAGCGGTCGCAAAGTCCTGAAGTGTCCATGCACTATACATTCTATGAATGAAAGAAAACCCTCAAATCAGCTCGAATAAAAATGAATTCACGGTGATTTCCGCAGGGTGATTGAAGGAGGCAGATGAACTGGGATAAGAGATGATATAATATCTCGTTAAACTAGTTACCTTGTCGTCCATGGGAAAGAACCCTCAGTATGGTAGATTCCCCAACCGAGCGGAGCTGGGTCGACCGTGAGCAGCATCGAGAAAGTCGATGGCGATAGGCGGCGGCAAGCGGAAGTGGTGAAATGCGGTGGGATTTGCAGACAGCCTGGCGGCGACCTGAGGCGTCGAGCTAAGTGTTTACCGCTGCGATAGGCGGTGCCATGGTATAGATGCGGAGGAGCTTGTGCAGGTGTGAATGGGGAATGTACCGGAGGGGTCGAGGGGTCACGGGCGGGGTGAGGGTTTTTGCGATGTGGGGATGGTGTGGGTTTTCTTTTTTCTTTTTTAAATTGGGTGGTGAGGGTTTTCTGTCCCACAAAGAATTTTGGGGTCCACGGTTTGCTAGAGCGATCCATGTGTGATTGACGCAGCAGGAAAAATGGAAGTCATTGCACATGGTTCCAATTTTGGGAACCGTGTGTGATTGACGTACTACCTCCGTCCTTGTTTATTGGTCCCCCGTTGTAACTTTTACCAAAATTTGGTGAAATATTTAACATACTCAGACATAGATAATAAGAGTACATGTAGATAAGCATAGTTCAACCATGAGTAGTACATAGTTCAATAGTATTAAGCATACTCAAGGGTACATATATAGTTTCATCCATCCCACATCTCATCTCACATGCCGACACGATCCTGAAGCTTCTCCAGGTACTCGACGTACGTGTCGTGTGCCACCCTGTGAGAATACTTCTCTTGAAGGAGCCAACGACCCATCCTCTTGCATGCGCCAGAACACTTAGATACGCATCATGAATCTTCGGGTTGCAAAATGGGCATCCATAGCCGCTGTTCCAGGTCCTAATACGCCTGTTATGCATTCCTGCATAAAGCTCCCTCAGGATTTGCCAGTTGTACCTCCTCTGGATATCTTCATCCTCGCTGTCCACATCGTCAGACAACACCTACACAAATAGTAAAACAAATTTGGCATCAAATCAATGATTACATGCCGTGAAGTAGGATTGGGAATTTATGGCTATTTATTTATACATATCCAGATATTATGGTTTGATTTTTAAGCGCAGTCGTCTATGTACAGACTAATCATGAAGAAAATAATGGCACAAACATATGTAGGTCATTGAAAATCAATTGTCAAGCCCTGGCTAGGAATTATTATCACGAACACTAACCCTAGTCGGATTACTAGCAGAAATCATTTTCACAGATGAAACAACTAATCACTTATCACCTGTACCATTCAAACAATCAATAGACTACATGGATCTAACGAAACTTACTCAGATTTCATGGATTGGGAGAACATAACCATAGGATTTCGATTCCAAAAAGGGGGTGGCACGAGTAACCGGAGAAACCCTATGATCTATTTGACACATAAATGGGTACAGATGACTAACCAGCTTTCCGTCATTGTCGGAGTCGTCGCCGGAGTGGTCGTCGGAGTCGGTGTGGAACTCCGCCTCCGGCTGTGGAAGCTCGACACCGTCGGCGATGTCAGGTTGCAGTGATAACTCGCCGGCGGTGACGGCAACCTCTGTCTCCATCTGCACGCCCCGACGTCGCCACTCCCTTCGATGGGGCGCTTCGGCGGCATCCTCATATACTGATGGCTTTGAGGACTGAGAGCGGCGTCGAGGATACAAGCGGAGAGAGAGGGTTGTGTGTGTAGCGAGGATGGGCGGTGCGGCCACTCGGGTGCACCATTAATATGGAGTAGTGGGAGTTGTGGAAGAGAGGCTGGCGGCGGTCAAATCGATGGCTCACCGGGATGCACCAGACTACTAGCGTGCCTACCAAAGTTTCACACAGCTACGCGCACGCCTCCCGATGACACTGCGCAGCGAGCACGCCTCCGTCAATTCACACACCTAGACGCACGCGTCCTCGTCTGCCTACGCGGCGGACGCATCCTGTCAACTCATGCCTGCTCGCACGCCACATGGGTTGCGCGGCGGCACATATTTTTTTTTCTATTTGGATGACTAATACTGCCGCTTTATTGCTTAACCGAAGCATGGCACGTATCCATCGTTGGTCTAACGCTCACGGTTCAAATAAATAATCCATTAGGGATATTGGTTCCCAGTTATTAATAATCTCCCATCTATAATTAGATAAAGATTACATCAAAATTGGTCTCAAATTTGACCAAAAAAGTACAATGCCACTTTGTATTGGTGTCCATATGACAACACGATAAGTTTCATGACCTTCAAATAAGTTTTGGATGTACTAGAATTTAAAAGTCAAGATTCTCAATGTTTGAAATTTGTTGCAGGGGGAGTAAACATGCACCTAGTGAGACACATGTGTTTTTGTAGTCCATTTAGGTGCACTGTCACGTGTGCATGTAGCTCAAACTTGATTTTTACACATTATACCCGTAGAAAATCAATTAATCAATGTATTAAAACTTCTTAATGACCTCTGTGATTTTTTTAAAATTAAAGCGTCCCTCATTTGGTAACATGTATGTTCACTGCGGGATAATTAATTTAACATGCATCATAGTTGCGGTAGATTCGCGGTGTGTGTGTGGGTGTGTGCGTTTGGGGGTGGCGGGTGGCTCACAGTACACAACGAGTTGTGAGTCACCGTGTGGGTAGGTCATTTTGTTAGGCAGGTCGGTGCCACATCAGAGTCGTGAACTCATTATTTAAAACATTACACAACCCTGTCATACATAAATGTTTTGGCCACATGCAGTCGATGGTTTTCCTACACGACACTCAATACTCGCGTGTGATGCTTTCTGCAGGCCCGCGAGGTCATCGTCTATCACTTTGATGGATAGCCGACAGTGAGGTTAATTTGACCAGCAAGGTGGAATCTTTCTTGTTTGTGTCATGGTGGTATATGGTACGTGTCGCAGAGGTGGGAGGGGACTAGCATATATACTATACGTACGCAGAACAAGTACACCTCACTCAGCGTCGGGACTTTTTGGTTTCCTAGGCACGTGCCACATCAAAATTGTGAAATTGGTTATTCAAACATCACAAAACACCTTTTTGGGCCACATGCATATCCTAGCTAGGACACTCACATCTGACGCTTTCATCTATGGGCCCATGATCGAGGCCATCGTCGATGCATGCGTGCATCACTTTGACCTACATCGGGAGAGGTTAATTAATTTCACCGTCGATGAGGATTCTTTTGGGTTACATATATTACGGCAGGATCATATAGTATGTGGTGACGAGGGGGGAAGGGGACCATCATATGTAGTATGCTTGATATGAACCTTGCTCTATGTTGGTGCATGGTTTATGGTTTTTGAGGCATGCGGCACATCAAAGTTGTGCATTTGGGTATTCAACATATATATGTTTGTCCCACATGCAAACCAGTGGTGGTTGTCCTCTCGCACCCACTTAAGCGGTTATTAGCGATATACATTCTTTCCATTTGTGGGCCCGCTTGGTCCATCACTACTTTTTGCCTGATAACAAGATAGGTTAATTTGAATTTGGAGGGGGTTATTATTTTTACTCTGGGATGACATGCATGATACAGCTTGAGCACACATGCATGTATGTGTATGCATGAATCCCTCCAATCGAGTCGAAGAGGCTAGTACAACGACACATCATGAACCGATCTCGCTTTGTGTGGGGAGATAGTGTATGATTTTTGACACGCGTGCCACATCAATGTTGTGCATTCAGACATGCATGAATGCATCACCTCCATACATATGCATGTAGTGGTTTCCTTCGAATGGTACACTCCCTCGCGTGGTTCTTGGCGACAAGCCTATATTTCGTGGGCCCGTGTGGGCATCCGTGATCACCTGACCAACAGTAAGATAGGTTACCACTGCGGATTCTTCATTTGGTTCGTGTTATCGTAGTACAGGTCATGGTGAGACTTAGAACTAATTAACTTTGAGCGCATATACTATGCACGTAAGCATGCATGAATCCCTGTCGTTGGCTTGAAGTGTGGTGTAACATACATATGCATCGTCAACCTAACCCTCACCCAGTCTGGGGATTTGTAGTTTGAAATCATGGGTCCACATCAAAGTTGTTCCATTGTTACTCAAAAACACACCTCTCCATACATATGTTTGGGCCACACGCATGCAGTGGTTGTCTTCGGGGACTAGCTACATGTGTGATTATTGGCAAGCTATCCCATCTCCGGGGTCGCATGGACGACCATCACTTTGACCAACAACAAGAGAGAGGTTGTACGAGCAAGGTGGATTATTCTTGGTCCATTTTATGATCCATGTTGGTAAAATATATGCCTTTTTGGCCCACAGACTGAAAATGTGTGTGGGGGGGGTGTTACTTAGAACTTTGCTAGGTGAACCTCGGTTGGGGGGGAGGGGGCACACATTCATAGCTTGGGATTCCCTTTGTGCCGACACGAGAGGGGGGCTGCTAGCTAATTCACACTTTGCTAGGTGAACCTCGGTCGGGGGGGGGGGGGGAGGGGGGCATGCATTCATAGCTTAGAATTCCCTTCGTGCCGACACGCAGGAGGGGTGGCTGCTAGCTACTTCACACTTTGCTAGGGTGAACCTTGGTTGGGGGGCAAGCATTCATTGCTTGGGATTCCTTTCGTGCTGACACGAGGGAGTGGGCTGCTAAATACTTCACACTTTGCTAGGTGAACCTTGGTTGGGGGGCATGCATTCATAGCTTAGGAATCCCTTCATGCCGACACGAGGGGGGGCTTCTAGCTACTTCGCACTTTGCTAGGTGAAGCTCGGTTGGGGGGCATGCATTCATATCTTAGGATTACTTTCATGCCGACACGAGGGAGGGGGGCTGCTAGCTACTTTGCACTTGCCTATTGTGAACCTCGGTTGGGGGGGGCATGCATTCATAGCTTAGGATTCCCTTCATGCCGACACGAGGGACGGGGCTACTAGCTACTTCGCACTTTGCTAGGTGAATGAACCTCGGTTGGGGGGTGGGGTGCATTCATAGCTTAGGATTCCCTTCGTGCCGACACGAGGGAGGAGGGGGGCTGCTAGCTACTTTGCACTCGGTTGGGGGGAGGGTCATGCATTCATAGCTTAGGATTCCCTTCGTGCCAATAGGAGGGGGTGGGGGCAAGCAATACAGTGCGCTTTGCGAGAGAGGTGCCACATCGAAGTTGCATTCGGTATTTGAAAATCAAACCACCCTTTTAATACATAAATTTGGTCCACATGCAAGTGTGTTCGTGTTCTGACCCTCTCCCACATAAATTGGAAACCGAGTTGGGACCAATATCTTGTGGATGAAGTTGGAAGCTGGCAAGCACATCTCGGTAAAACTTTGACCCTGGCGGTTTGAAGCCACGGCCTATATGGCCAACAAAGACCACCACCTCGCCCTGCCTTGGGGTTGGAGAATTTTCTGTTCCTGGAACTCTCCATTTGATTTCAGTTTTCTTAGGCAGGGAGCAGATGCTAACCATCTAATTCAACTGAGTCTCAGTAACCCAGGAACAAGCCCAGTTGTAGGCAGTGAATTGTTTGGCCATTGCGAAACAAAACAAGCTGAAAATGAAAGGCCGGTTTATAAATTACGCATGATTATATGCAAGAGACAAGGGAGTAAGAAACATACTGATATGTGAAGTGGTGTAAACCAGAGACTAATGCAATAAGGGAAAAAGGTAATACTAGCACAGGATTACTCAGACACTGTTAAACCGGAGCATAATTATGAAGGTAAAATGCTCCTCCGGTTTATCAGAGGGCTAATGGCATAGACTGCTTATACAAGGTTAAACCGCCTATGTTGGTGCAAGGAGAAACAGATCTCACAGGGACATAGAAACTGATCTCACAGTGACATATAAAATTTTCGGATCTAAGATAAGACAGAAAAGCAAAAATAATTGGATCTAGAAGGGGTGCAGAACCGAAGCAACTTATGAAGGACTAGATGAGTTCTTTGCGCATAAGGGTTTGTGGTGACAATGGAAGGTTAGCTAGGGCAAGGAGTACGTCAGATACGAAGTATTCACCTAAAGGCCATGAAAGAGCAACAATGAAAACTCTGATGAACCTCAAGAACAGCGAAGAACAAGGAAACCCTAATGGATCTAAAAAAGAAAGGGGAAAAGACTTACTGCGACGGCAGAAGCAGTGGAAGGGCGCTGTGGAACTCTGGTGCAAACAGGTTGATGCATCGGCCAACGGCGGAGCAGAGGCAGAGTTCGAAGATGACGGCGGCGTTCGGGTGCGAGGTCGTTGAGAGGAAGAAGAAGAGATGAATGGGTAGCGGAAATAAAAGAAAAGGGGTCCGTTGTCCCTATTTATAAGGCGAAGAGATGAAATGGTAAGTGCGGGAATCGAGGAGCCCAAAAATGGATAAGTTAATAAGGTGTCTCCTCGATGGCTGAAGGCATATAAAATGAAGGTAATCTTGGACATCAATGGGTGGATGACGTCAGGACGGTTTATCATAATCTGGAAGTATGACGTCACGGCGGTTTACAAGATCGAGGTGAAGATATGAGGGACGAATTTTTCTAATTATAGAAGATTGACATGAACGAGTTCAAACCAATCTGGGGCCTAATGTTGGGGATATTACTACTGGAGGTAAACTGGCCTTATGTAGCCGGGTTGACTCCTTGAAGAGTAGAAGCCCATAAAGATGCAAGGATGATGGCGCTTCATGGAGGCCCAAGGCCCGAAGGCGGGTTAAAGCCTGTAATGAAAACCGGCTTAGTCGTGTAACTTGTATTGTAAGATAGGAAGGATAGAGACCAAACTGGATACATTTATGATCCGGCTTCGGGACTCTGTAAACCGGCGGGCGTCAACCTATGTATATAAAGCAACGACCCGACAGCGATTTAGAGATAGACAACAACTCGAGAGCCAGACAAAGCGGATTCGCTCCCTGGCCTTCGAAACCCTAGCAATACCAATCACAACTAGACGTAGGCTTTTACCTTCCTCAAAGGGGCCGAACTAGTATAAAATTCCCCGTGTCCCCTTGTCCGGTTTAACCCCTTAAAGCTAACTCGTAGCGATGGCTCCACGACTAAGTCCTTTCACAAGGACATCTGCCGTGACAAACCCACGACATCGTGCCTCTTCACAGGGGAAACCCATGATTTCTTTTGTCGAGTCCCTTTTGTAGTGTAGTGAGAATGTGTCCAGTTTTAAATGCTATATCTGGTTGTTTGCAGTACGCCTTGTTTATTTCAGTTATTTACTGTGCAGTACATTTCATTAATCCAGTTTTAAACATACCAATAGGAATGCATATATTTGCTTGCTGTTAAGCCTGTTATACCTAGCATATGCCTCTTTCAAAGTTTTTTGATTGTTCGGTTGTTTGTAGTTAGCATATGTCCAGTTTCAAATGCTATCTTTGGTTGTTCATAGTATGCCTTAATTATTCCAGTTATTCACAACGTGATGTTCTATATGTGCAAGTATGAACTATTGTGCTTAACATGCTTTTCGATGTACCTAAACGGGGCAATTTTGGGAACGACTACTGTTTTCCATCGACGTTAGTTTCATCCCATGGCTTATATAGGCGGCAGCTGATAAGGGACTAATCGGTGATTCGGACTTTTAACTGAAAATATTTGCAACCCATTTATCGTTATGTTAACTAGGGCCATATGTAATATATCTGAGGCTACATAGCAACATGCACAATACTTAATGTCTAAATATGCAATCCTAGGCTACATAGCAACAAGGAAGAGTGTTACATTAATGTTCTAATGATGTCTAGATATACGTAGAAGAGTAGCAGCAACAACAACACAACCCTGTTTGGATACTCAACTTAGCTAGAGGTTAGAGTTAGTTTCTAGCTCATTACTAACCCTGAACTAACTCCATCCAAAGAGTTGTTTGGATGGTAGGGTTAGATTGACAATAAATGCAATAGGAGAACTAGCTCCAATTAGTACGGCTTGGGTTGGATAGTTTCTTTGGGTGGGTTATAAATGCAACTAGCTCAAACTAGCCCTCATGTTTTGATATACTTTAGGGCTATTTGAGCCCAAACTAGCTCAAACTAACTGTAACCCCTGGATACAACAACAGTTAATCAGCCGATAATTTGTAAGAATGCGCTAAACTCCTTCCGGCCCATAACATAAGATGTTAATTCATTTAATATGTGAGTATATTGGATGTTATAACATACTCCCTCCGTTTGTAAATATTTGTCTTTTTAGAGATTTCAAATGGACTACCACATACAGATATATATATAGACATATTATAACAGAGTGTTGTGCTACATCATTGTGCAATTGCTATTTAGCTTATAATATTAACTTGGTGCCTTCATCATAAGAGGTTGGAGTGGATGAAAAGTTCCCTAAGAGAACTAGTACAGATGAATCCAAAGGAGAAATTCTTATTGATTGTAACCATATGGATCAAGAAACGAATATGGGGGGGATGTATGTACTTAAATCATCCAAAAGAACCTTCAGAAATCGTAGTACATTGTCATTGTAAACTTGGAAAAAGGTGTCACAAATTAAACTACCTTATGGTTAACATTTAACAGGAAAGGAACATCACCTCGATATATAGCTTCTCTAGGCACAGAAAGCATATCAGGAAACTGACAACTTGCTCCAGGTCGGGCCTAATAGATTCTAGTGCCAAGAGCTTCACTTTGCGCAGTTTAAGGGTCAAGCTTGTCGGAATCATTTTCTGAATGACAGACGAACAAACATCTTCAAAATTAGAAATAATGTTAATTTGTGGAAGGAGAGTTAGAAGGTGGCTGTTGTACCTGAACGGGTGTGGATCCAATAAAAAGCTTGGAGCATTTGTCAGACGAGTAGCCCACCATTGTCAATTTCGGCGCAGATATGACATTGATTCTTGTTGGACATTCTTGATCAACTACAAGTAATCTCTCAAGTGCAGGTGTGTCCTGGATGACCATACCGTGGTACACATCTTGTGATGTCTTCTTGTCGCCCCAGCAACACACATAAATAGTCAGGAGAGTCATGGAGGTGACATGGAAGGTACTCAACCCGTTGATCGCCTGAAGACGAAGGTACTCGAGTGTAGTACAGCCACGGAGCAGGCGCTCCATGTCACCCTTTGAGAGGCAGACGACAACGAGCTCGCGGTGCTTCAGTCGTGGTAGAATAAGAGCGGGCGCGTCATTAAGGGGATGGAAATGGCAGTTCTTGAACATGGCGACGTGCAGCGTGGGCGTGAGGCGGAGTGCAGACATTGGGAGCGACCGCATATGCCCATCATCAAAAGTGAGCTCCTCGAGCTGATCTAGGGCGGGGGACCGGAACCAGTCATCAAGCTTGGCTCGGTACTTTCCGTTGGAACGGAACTTGCCCATTCTAAGGCCTTTGGTTGGGCCAAGGTGACTACCGAGGATCTTGGAGAACACATCCAAGCTTTTGCGATAGCCATGGCAGAGCTCATGGGTGTCCATGAGGTCGAGAGGGCTGGAGTTCCATAGGAGGCGTCACAGCCAGGAAAGGAGGGTTGTATGCGCCCCATATTTCATTGGGAGGAGGGAGATGATGACTCTCAACATATCATCGGGGAGGCTGCTGATTAAGTCTAGGCCCGCTGGAGTCGCTTGCGGTTCTAGCTCGCCCCGCCTTCGCTTGTTGGCAGCCCCGTTCTCCACCTCCGGAGTCTCCTCGTCAGCGATGCTTCTCATAGAAATGGGAGTACAGGGAATATTTAGTTAAAACGGGGCAATAGAAAAGTGTATTAATAACTAGAAGTTATTAGGTAGGCATATAGTGAGAAAAGGGACTAACAATTGGTTGTTTAAATACTACACAATTCATTTGACATTGCAGGGTAAGTCAACATATGAAGATAGTTGAAAAGAAAACTTACTTTGAACAGTGTTTGGACGGATGATTTTGTCGGGGAAGTTAGCATATATCTTATGACCAAGCCCTTTTTTGTGCAGTGCAATTTTAGTGCCCGCTTTTAGTACATAAAACTTTGCAATTTTATTCCAAAAGCTAGTGCCAAAATGGGAGTCACCACGTTCATCAAGTCTTACAGTAGCAACGATTGTAAATCCATGGTTTCTGTGCAGTATGACATCCGTGGAGCCTTGATGTATGTAAAGGGAAAAATTGTGCACTACACAATCTATTTCATAGCAAGGGATGTTCTATAGAAAATGGTAGGATTGTTAAAGAAAATATGGTAACATGCATATATGGGCCCAAATTGAAAGAACTGTACAGCAGTTGAAATCAAAGGACAAAAATCTATAATTAAACAGATAGGGTAAACATGATGTCAAGGCAAATGAGAGTGATCGAAAGAACAATACATCATTAATTTGCCTAATATAGAAAGAAGAGGGGGGAAATCCCCTTTGACGTATATGGTGCATGTGGCACCTTTTATCCAAATGGATAAATATTTAGAATATGTTCAGGAAAGTAGGCCATGCCAACCAATTTAGGGTGAGATTGAACATACCGCGCGCGTGCTCAAGTTATCTGGTATGGAGAGATGGAATCTCTGGCAGCGGTCGCAAAGTCCTGAAGTGTCTGTGCACTGTACATTCTATGAATGAAAGAAAACCCTCAAATCATCTCGAATAAAAATGAATTCACGGTGATTTCCGCCGGGTGATTGAAGGAGGCAGATGAACTGGGATAGGAGATGAGATAATATCTCGTTAAACTAGTTAACTTGTCGTCCATGGGAAAGAACCCTCAGTATGGTAGATTCCCCAACCGAGCGGAGCTAGTTCAACTGCAAGCAGCGTCGAGTAAGTCGATGGTGATAGGCGGCTGCAAACGGAAGTGGCGAAATGCGGTGGGCTTTGCCGGTAGCCTGGCGGCGGCGTCAGGCGTCGAGCTAAGTGTTTACCTCTGCGATAGGCGGTGCCATGGCATAGACGCGCAAGAGCTTGTGCAGGTGTGAATGGGGAACGTACCGGAGGGGCCAAGGGGGTGAAGGGCGGGTTGAGGGTTTTTGTGACGTGGGGATGGTGTGGGTTTTCTTTTCTTTTTTGAATTGGGTGGTGAGGGTTTTCTGTCCCACAAAGAATTTTGGGGGTGACTGTTTGCTAGAGCGAGCCGTGTGTGATTGACCCAGCAGGCAAAATGAAAGTCATTGCACACGGTTCCAATTTTGGGAACCATGTGTGAATGACGTGCTACCTCCGTCCTGGTTTATTGGTCCCCCGTTGTAACTTTTACCAAAATTTGGCGAAAGATTTAACATACTCAGACATAGATAATAAGCATACATGTAGATAAGCATAGTTCAACCATGAGTAGTACATAGTTCAACAGTATTAAGCATACTCAAGCGTACATATATAGTTCCATCCATCCATCCCACATCTCATCTCACAGGCCGGCACGATCCTGAAGCTTCTCCAGGTACTCGGCGTACGTGCCGTGCGCCACCCTGCGAGAATACTTCTGCTTGAAGGAGCCAACGACCCGTCCTCTTGCATGCGCCAGAACACTTAGATACACATCATGAAACTTCTGGTTGCAAAATGGGCATCCATAGCCACCGTTCCAGGTCCTAATACGCCTATTATGCATTCCTGCATAAAGCTCCCTCAGGATTTCGCTGTTGTACCTCCTCTGGACATCTTCATCCTCGCTGTCCACATCGTCAGACAGCACCTACATAAATTGTAAAACAAATTTGGCACCAAATCAATGATTACATACTGTGAAGTAGGATTGGGAATCTATGGCTATTTATTTATACATATCTAGATATTATGGTTCGAATTTTAAGCGCAGTCGTCTATGTACAGACCAATCTTGAAGAAAATAATGGCACAAACATATGTAGGTCACTGGAAATCTATTGTCAAGCCTTGGCTAGGAATTATTAGCACGAACACTAATCCTAGTCGGATTACTAGTAGCAATCATTTGCAAGACGGAACAACTAATCACTTATCACCTATACCATTCAAACAATCAGTAGACTACATGGATCTAACGAAACTTACTCAGATTTCATGGATTGGGAGAACATAACCATAGGATTTCTATTCCAAAAAGGGGGAGGCATGAGTAACCAGAGAAATCCTATGATCTATTTGACACATAAATTGGTACAGATGACTAACCAGCTTTCCGTCATCGTCGGAGTCGTCGCCGGAGTTGTCGTCGGAGTCATCGCCGGGGTGGTCGTTGGAGTCGTTGTGGAACTCCACCTCCGGCTGTGGAAGCTCGACGCCATCGACGACGCCACGTTGCAGTGATAACTCGCCGGCGGTGATGGCAACCTATGTCTCCATGTGCACGCTGTGCTCCGGTGCTTTAGCAACCCCGGCGTCGCCACTCCCTCCGATGGGGTGCTTCGGCGGCATCCTCATACACTGACGGCTTTGAGGACTGAGAGCGGCATCGAGGGTTCAAGCGGAGAGAGAGGATTGTGTGTGCATAGCGAGGATGGGGGGTGCGGCCGCTCAGGCGCACCTTAATATGGAGTAGTTGGAGTTTTGGGAGAGAGGCGGGCGGCGGTCAAATCGATGGCTCACCGGGATGCACCAGACTACTGGCATGCCTACCCAAGTTTCACACAGCTACTGCATGACTCCCGATGACACTACGCAGCGAGCACGCCTCCGTCAATTCACACACCAGGACACACGCGTCCTCGTCTGCCTACGCGGCGGACGCGTCCTATCAACTCACGCCTGCTCGCACGCCACATGGGTCGCGTGGCGGCATGTATATATTTTTCTATTTGGATGATTAATGTTGCCGCTTTATTTCTTAACCGAAGCATGGCACGTATCCATTGTTGGTCTAACGCTCACGGTTCAAATAAATAATCCGTTTGGAAATTGGTTCCCAATTATTAATAATCTCCCGTTTGTAATTAGATAAAGATTACATCAAAACTGGTCTCAAATTTGACCAAAAAAGTACAATGCCACTTTGTATTGGTGTCCATATGACAACAGGATAAGTTTCGTGAACTTCAAATAATTTTTGGATGTACTAGAATTTAAAATTCAAGATTCTCAATGTTTGGAATTTGTTGCACGGGGAGTAAACATGCACCTAGTGAGACACATGTGTTTTTGCAGTCCATTTAGGTGCACTGTCACGTGTGCATGTAGCTCAAATTTAATTTTTGCACATTATACCCATAGAAAATCAATTAATCAATGTACTAAAACGTCTTAATGATCTCAGTGATTTTTTTAGAATTAAAACGTCCCTCATTTGGTAACATGTATGTTCACCGCAAGATAATTAATTTAACAGTCATCATAGTTGTGGTAAATTCGCAGTGTGTGTGTGGATGTGTGCGTCTGGGGGTGGCGGGTGGCTCGCGGTACACTACGAGTTGTGAGCCACCTTGTGGGTTGGTCATTTTGTTAGGCAGGTCGGCGCCACATCAGAGTCGTGAACATGTTATTTAAAACATTAAACAACCCTGTCATACATAAATGTTTTGGCCACATGCAGTCGATGGTTGTCCTACACGGCACTCGATACTTGCGTGTGACGCTTTCTGTGAGCCCACGAGGTCATCGTCCATCACTTTGACGGATAGCCGGCAGTGAGGTTAATTTGACCAGCAAGGTGGAATCTTTTTTGTTTGTGTTATGGTGGTATATAGTACGCGTCCAAGTGGTGGGAGTGGACTAGCAGATATACTATACGTACGCGTCCGTGAACAAGTACACCTCACTAAGCGTCGGGACTTTTTGGTTTCCGAGGCACGTGCCACATCAAAATTGTGAAATCGGTTATTCAAACATCACACAACACCTTTTTGGGCCACATGCATATCCTAGCTAGGACACTCACATCTGACGCTTCCATCTATGGGCCCACGATCGAGGCCATCGTCGATGCATGCATGCATCACTTTGACCTACATCAGGAGAGGTTAATTAATTTCACCATCGATGAGGATTCTTTTGGGTTACATATATTACGGTAGGAGCATATAGTATGCGGTGACGAGGGGGGAAGGGGACCATCATATGTAGTACGCTTGATATGAACCTCACTTTGTGTGGGTGCATGGTTTATGGTTTTTGAGGCATGCGACACATCAAAGTTGTGCATTTGGGTATTCACCATATATATGTTTATCCCACATGCAAACCGGTGGTGGTTGTCCTCTCGCACCCACTTAAGCGGTTATTAGCGATATCGATGCTTTCCATTTTTGGGCCCGCTTGGTCCATCACTACTTTTTGTCTGATAACAAGATAGGTTAATTTGACTTAGGAGGGGGGGTATTATTTTTACTCTGGGATGACATGCATGATACATCTTGAGCACACACGCATAAATGTGTACGCATGAATCCCTCCCATCGAGTCAAAGAAGCTAGTACAACGACACATCATGAACCGATCTTGCTCTGTGTGGGAAGATAGTGTATGATTTTTGACACACGTGCCACATCAATGTTGTGTATTCAAACATGCATGCACGCATCACCTCCATACATATGCATGTAGTGGTTGCCTTCGAATGGTACACTCCCTCGCGTGGTTATCGGCGACAAGCCTATATATTTGTGATCCCGTGTGGGCATCCGTGATCACCTGACCAACAACAAGATAGGTTACCATGGCGGATTCTTCACTTGGTTCGTGTTATCGTAGTACAGGTTATGGTGAGATTCAGACCTAATTCACTTTGATCGCATATACTATGCATGCATGCATGCATGAATCCCTGTCGTTGGCTTGAAGTGTGGTGTAACATACATATGTATCGTCAACCTAACCCTCACTCAGTCTGGGGATTTGTTGTTTGAAATCAGGGTGCCACATCAAAGTTGGTCCATTGTTACTCAAAAACACACCTCTCCATACATATGTTTGGGCCACACGCATGTAGTGGTTGTCTTTGGGGACTAGCTACTTGCGTGATTATTGGCGAGCTAGCCCATCTCCAGGGTTGCATGGATGACAATCACTTTGACCAACAACAAGAGAGAGGTTGTACGACCAAGGTGAATTATTCTTGGTCCATTTTAAGTTCCATGTTGGTGAGATATATGCCTCTCTGGCATGCCGACTGAAAATGTGTGTGTGGGGGGGGGTGCTACTTCGCACTTTGCTAGGTGAACGTCTGTTGGGGGGGGGCATGCATTCACAACATAGGATTCCCTTCGTTGCGACACGAGGGGTGGTGGTGGGCTGCTAGCCACTTCGCAATTTGCTAGGGGAACCTCGATTGGGGGGGGGGAGGGGCATGCATTCATAGCTTAGGATTCCCTCCGTGCCGACACGAGAGGGGGGCTGCTAGCTATTTAGCACTTTGCTAGGTGAACCTCGGTCGGGGGGGAGGGGGCATGCATTCATAGCTTAGGATTCCCTTCGTGCCGACACGAGGGAGGGGTGGCTGCTAGCTACTTCACACTTTCCTAGGGTGAACCTTGTTTGGGGGGGGGGGCGCAAGCATTCATTGCTTAGGATTCACTTCATGCCGACACGAGGGAGTGGGCTGCTAGCTACTTCACACTTTTCTAGGTGAACCTTGGTTGGGGGGCATGCATTCATAGCTTAGGAATCCCTTCATGCCGACACGAGGGGGGGTGGTTTCTAGCTACTTTGCACTTTGCTAGGTGAACCTCGGTTGGCGAGGGGGGGGCATGCATTCATAGCTTAGGATTCCCTTCGTGCCGACACAAGGGAGGGGGGTTGCTAGCTACTTTGCACTTTGTTATTTTGAACCTCGGTTGGGGGGGGGCATGCATTCATAGCTTAGGATTCCCTTCATGCCGACACGAGGGAGGGGGCTGCTAGCTACTTTGCACTTTGTTATTTTGAACCTCGGTTGGGGGGGGGCATGCATTCATAGCTTAGGATTCCCTTCGTGCCGACACGAGGGAGGGGGGCTACTAGCTACTTCACACTTTGCTAGGTGAATGAACCTTGGTTGGGGGGATGCATTCATAGCTTAGGATTCCCTTCGTGCCGACACGAGGGAGGAGGGGGCTGCTAGCTACTTCGCACTTTGCTAGGGTTAACCTCGGTTAGGGGTGGGCCATGCATTCATAGCTTAGGATTCCCTTCGTGCCAACACGAGGGGGGTGGGGCAAGCAATACAGTGCGCTTTGCGAGAGAGGTGCCACATCAAAGTTGCATTTGGTATTCGAAAATCAAACCACCCTTTTAATACATAAATTTGGTCCACATGCAAGTGTGTTCGTGTTCTGACCCTCTCCCGCGTCATTTTTTGCCAAATTTATGAACATTAGATAAGACGGATGACGCAACAGACACGGTTCACTCAAACTAACTGTGTGCCACGCCGGTGCACCTATCACGCACACATCCGCACAGTACATTGGGCTCCACGAGGATCCCCCTCTCAAAAATATATGCCCGCCTCGAGGGTTTTTCTATTTCATAACACACAGTTGTTATCTTCGAACCGTGTGCGATGTTTCTTGTTCCCAATCCCGCCTGCATCCCTAGAAAATATCTGCCCACCTCAAGGGTTTTCTGTTTCATAACACACGGTTGTTATCTCCGGACCGTGTGCGATGCACTACCATCAAAATTTTCAATAGCCCGACATTTTAATCCCACGTTTGACTCCCGCATAGTAAAATTTTCAGTACCCGCATCATTTCGTCAAACACCCCGCGCCCCCTCCACACACACACACACACATACACACACCAAAACCTTCTCGGGCGTGCGCACACACACACACCCTCCCTGGCTCGAAACCCTAGCAAGGTCCCCGCCGCCGCTGCCACCGCCTCCGCAAGGCATCCATTGTCAACATCTACCGGTTTGCCCGTGTAGCTTACCCACCGATCACCATACCCAGGGCGCCCTGAGTTTCTTAGATGACGCCTGCCAAACGCCCCCTTTCCGACAGATCGCCATCCCCATCCCCCACTCTAGAGCGTATGAGCCTAAGCTCGGCTACGCTTCCCGTGGAGCTCGAGGAGCGACTGGCCCAAAAGAGGTGTATAGCGGTCTCTTCGCCCGACGTCGCCGAGGAAGCTGACGACCATTATTGGCGGCAGGCACGCAAGCAGCGGGGTAGAGTATGCGGGCATGTCTCGTCCGCCGGCTACAACATCGATGTCATTGACACCGACGTCCTTAGGCAGGCCATGTCACAGGTTAAGTGGCCCACAAGAAACCCCTCGGGTTCAACCGCCGTCGATCTCATCCATGGCCCCGCCGCTCGCTCGCTGTCAACAATTTGCCATTCTACATCGCCATCGATCCCCTTTTGTCATTTCTGAAGGACACGTTCTGCGACGCTGGCTTGGGATCCACAGCTTCCAAGTCATACCTATTCGACGGCGACCACGAGGAGGGCACCCTCTCCAGCTCTTCCAAGGGGAAAGATCCCATATGCTCTTCCAAGGGGAAAGCGCCCGTCTTCGACATCAGGGAGGGCACCCTACAGCCGTGCACTTCCAAGGGGAAGGAGCCCATCTGCAACAACATGGAGCGCATCCAGGGTCCGTGCTCTTCCCACGGGAACGAGCCCATCTGTGACAAGTGAAGAAACCCATGATTTGTTTTGTCGTGCCTCTTCACATGGGAAACCCATGATTTCTTGTCGAGTCCCTTTTGTAGTGTAGTGAGAATGTGTCCAGTTTTAATTGCTATATCTGGTTGTTTGCAATATGCCTTGGTTATTTCAGTTATTTAGTGTGTAGTACTTTTCATTAATCCAGTTTTAAACATACCAATAGGAATGCATATATTTGCTTGCTGTTAAGCCTGTTATAGCTAGCATATGCCTCTATTAAAGTTTTTTGATTGTTTGGTTGTTTGTAGTTAGTATATGTCCAGTTTCAGATGCTATCTTTGGTTGTTCGTAGTATACCTTATTTATTCCAGTTATTCACAACGTGATGTTCTATATGTGCAAGTATGAACTATTGTGCTTAACATGCTTCTCGATGTACCTACACAGGGAAATTTTGGGAACGACTACTGTTTTCCATCGAGGTTAGTTTCATCCCATGGCTTATATAGGCCAGTGGCTGATAAGTGACTAATCGGTGATTCGGACTTTTAACTGAATATATCTCTAACCAATTTATCGTTAGGTTAAATATGGCCATATGTAATCTATCTGAGGCTACATAGCAACATGCAATGTACTTAATGTCAAAATATGCAATCCTAGGCTACATAGCAACAAGGAAGAGTGTTACATTAATGTTCTAATGATGTCTAGACATACGTAGAAGAGCAACAGCAGCAACAATAACAACAACACAACCCTGTTTGGATACTCAACTTAGCTAGAAGTTAGAGTTAGTTTCTAGCTCGTTACTAACCCTGAACTAACTCCATCCAAAGAGTTGTTTGGATGGCAGGGTTAGATTGACAATAAATGCACTAGGAGAACTAGCTCCAATTAGTACGGCTTGGGTTGGATAGTTTCTTTGGGTGGGTTATAGATGCAACTAGCTCAAACTAGCCCTCATGTATACATATACTTTAGGGCTATTTGAGCCTGAACTAGCTCAAACTAGCCCTCATGTTTACATATACTTTAGGGCTATTTGAGCCTAAACTAGCTCAAACTAATTGTAACCCCTGGATACAGCAACAGTTAATCAGCCGATAATTTGTAAGAATGCACTAAACTCCTTCCGGCCCATAATATAAGATGTTAATTCATCTAATATGTGAGTATATTGGATGTTATAAGATACTCCCTCCGTTCCTAAATATTTTTCTTTTTAGAGATTTCAAATGGACTACCACATACAGATGTATATAGACATATTATAAAAGAGTGTTGTGCTACATCATTGTGCAATTGCTATTTAGCTTCTAATATTACCTTGGTGCTTTTATGTACATATGTCATTGGTAAAGATCCGCGCTTCGACCCTTTCTGCGTATGGGGCAATGAGATATCGATGAACCAGCATCAAGTGAGGAAACTGATAAATATTGTTAGTAAAATGGGTCCAAAGATGGCAATTAAACTATTTGTTTACACTTGATCCAAGACAACACCGAACTGCATGATGGTAAGTAAGAACTCTGCAGCCTTCTTTTACTGCCCATAATGAGTTGTGTTAGATGACAATGTCTGAATCTTTTTCCTTTGCAGTGGTTGGCAAATCAGTTTAGTCAAGATTACCACTCAAAATAAATGAGTGGTGGGCAAGAAAAGGTTGAAATATTTCTACTAGAACACGATGATTATCTAGATGCTTTCATGAAGACCGTGAAGGATGGGCGGTCGAACATCACAAGGGGCTGGACTAGAGTCGTGCGTGCCTTTTGCATGGAGGAGGGCACAATATGGGCATTCCGCTTCACCTTGTGCAGCTACCAGAATATATTTCACCTCTTTCTTAACCGTCTTTAATAGTGTCAGGACCCCGATTCCAAGTCACATCGATCTAGCCGGTAACACCTCATATCACTTTGCGGCCTCACGCACAGTATTCCCACGGGTGTCGCCTTACCATGGCCCGGGACCGTTTGCGCCTTTTGGCTCATGTATATTATAGTGTCGCTAGCATCCATATGACAGAGAACCCGGGCCGGCATGGCTAGTCGTGAACCCAAAGCGGCACCAACCTATGGGGACAGGCATACATGAATCACATCGAGCATGTCGGTCAGTAGCGTGTGAATCCGGGTTGTAGCACTGGGCTAACAGGACTCCGGGAACCTTGGCTGTAGCAGGCTAGGCAGGACTCCGGATGTCACTGCGTGACATTTGCCCGAAGGGACAGACACAGGAACAAAGTGAAACACATGCCGGCCAGTCAAGTGTCCTGAGCAGTAGTGCTGGGCTAGCAGGACTCCGGTGAACTAGGCTGTAGCGGACTACTATGGCTCATGGAAGCACAAGACTACATTTCCCCATAAGAGAGGCTACCATGGATAAAAAACTAGGTTGTCAGATCCCACAGATACCAAGCATTTCAATCATACACAGAATATGCTCGATATGTGTAAATACAACATGGCATCACAACATAAGTCTATGACTCAAGTATTTATTCATTAGGCTCCGAGGGCGAGACATTACAAACATGGGTCTCATGACCCAACATTCGGAGCAAACAAGTCAAAGCACATGCGGAAGCTTAACATGTCTGAGTACAGAATCTACAAATGAAAAAGGCTGGGAAGCCTGACTATCAACAAGACCCTCCGAAGGTACAAGATCGTAGCTGAGGTAACAAGCTAAACGTCGAAGTCCACGTGGAACTACTAGCGAGACTGAAGTCTCTCTGCAAAACATAAAATAAGCAAATGTGAGTACAAATGCACCCAGCAAGACTTACATCAGAACTAACTACATATGCATTGGTATCAACAAAGGGGGTGGTGGAGTTTAACTGCAGCAAGCCAGCATTGACTCAGTGGCTAACCTGAACTACTACTGCAAGTAACTCTTTTGAGGTGGCGCACACAAGTCCACATATTCACCATATCAATACACCACTACGGATCCGCTCCCGTCTCCCTATGAGAACGCCATCCATAGCACTCACGCTTATCTTGCACATTTTAGAGTATCCACTTCACTTGTCTATGAACTATGCAAGGGGTCCAAGTTTCCATATCCGAGGAATCCAGCTATTCGAATAGATAATGATAACCCTGCAGGGGTGTACTTCTTCACACACGCTCTCGCCACTTACCACCATGTACACATCATGTATCTCGGCAACCTTCAAGCTGAAGCCTGGCGAGGGAGTTGGCCATGACCTGACTAACCAACAAGTCTCTAGTCCAGGTTTATCGCCTATTCTGGTTCCGTCCGCAAGGAGATCCGGCCGGGGTGTCGCTCACGGCCCCAATTGATGTGTGCAGGGTTCCCAAGCCCACCTCGACGGATGGATCTACGCTTGGTACACCGTGCCACAGTGCCTAGTCTGTCCCAAGGCCACCTGTATCGGGTACCACTCGGTAGACTACTAACACAACCTACAAACACCAGAAACTAGTTGCAACTCCTGGACAGAGATCGAGTTGATTAATAAGTCGAGAGAGCTTGGAGCGCCCGGAGCCCAATGTGTGGTAGTAACTGTTCATGGATCACAAACACAGAACTCAGTTCCTGAGGACGGCTGCAATGAGACAACCCACCATGTACTCCTACCTAGCCTCTCACCGCTACCTTTACCAAATCATGTTCACACACTTAGTTCACACACAGTAGGTCATGTTCATCACAATTCTAATTCATCCCTGATGAATCAGACCTGACTCAACTCTAATCAGTAGCAGGCATGACAAACAAACATGAATGAGTAGGCACATCAGGGCTCAAACAACTCCTACTCATGCTAGTGGGTTTCATCTATTTACTGTGGCAATGGCAAGTCATGCAGAGGAAAGGGGTTCAGCTACCGCAGCATGTAATAGTTGAATCGTTGTTGTCCTAATGCAGTAAAAGGGAGCAGGAGCGAGAGAGTGGGATTGTATCGGAATGACCAAGGGGGTTTTGCTTGCCTGGCACTTCTGAAGATAGTATAGTTCTTCACCGGTGTCATCGATCACATCGTCGGAAACATCGTCTACTAAGAGGGGGCAAATACCGGCAACAGAGAGGAAACACAATCAATGCAATGCACAATATGATGCATGATCATGACATGGCAATATGCTGTTGATTGAGCTAATTCAACTAGCAACAGGTTAAATGAAGTTGGTTTGAACCCAAGATTCAAATTCAAACTCCATATATGGATATTCAAATGCCAAACATATGATTTGCCCTATTCAGAAATTATAAGTTGTTCTAACATGCATGAAAATGATACAGATGATTAGATTGGATTTTTCTGATCATTTTTCATATATAAATCTTTTCATTTGGAGTTATGGTTGAATTTCTATGAATTTTACAAGTTTTGGGTATTTTCTGAAATTTCCTGGATTATTTTAAAACTAGAAAATCAATACAGCGTCAACATGACATCATGCTGACGTCAGCAGGTCAACAGCGCCAGCCCAGGTCAAACCTGACTAGTGGGGTCCACTGGTCAGTGACCCGGGGTCATCAGTGTCACGGACAGGTGGGTCCGGCCAACGGCCACGTCAGCATGGTCAACTCTCACTGGTGGGGCCGCAGTTATTTGTTAAAACTAATCAGAATCTAAACTATAGTTAATTAAGGGCATGGGGCCCATATGCCGGTGTCACTGGAGGGGTTAATTAGTGGGGCTGTTAGCTGCTAATGACGGGCCATGTCATCTCATCGGAGTAGGACGCAAGCGACCTCACAGTGCGGCGGTGGCTCGCAAGAATTCCTTCTCCGGCGACCATTTGTCGCTTGGGTGGGTTCTACGGGTTCGTGGGAGTGAGCCGCGTCCAACAGTGCCATCAGTTGGTCGCGGGGTGGCCGGAATCATCGACGGCGTCGAGCTGGGCGGCGGTGGCACTCGGCACATGTGGCCACCGGTGCTACGGGGCACGGGCGAGTCAGCAAAAGGGCTAGGCGGACTCCCGGGGGCACCAGGAGCACAACCGAGCGGCGGGTTTGAGCGGAGTAGCTCGCGAGCGCAAGCCTCGCCAGCCATGGCGGCGGCCGGAGCTTGGGTGCACTGGGATGGTGGATAGAGAATGGGAACGGAGGGGGAGAGCATAGGGGGAGGATCAGGAGCTCACATGTGTGCTGAAAAGAAGCTCAGGGAGGCCAGGGAAGCACGGACGGCGGCGAATCGAAGGTGAGGTTGCCGGCGGCCGGAGGTTGAAGACAAGCTCAAGGGCGACGTTGCAGGGCTTCCGGCGGGGCGTGGCTCGGTGAGGGGGTCGAGGATGACATCGCAGAGCTCGTGAACCAGTCGGGGAAGCGAGGGAGGGCCGGCGGTCGCAGCAACGATGAGCGGCGGCGTAGCGCGTTCGGGTGTGCGAGAGAGAGAGCGAGGGAGAGACTGAGGGGGGAGAGTGAGGAGGTCAGGGGGTCCAGACGGCAGCGACGTGTCGTTGGCGGCATCGCGCTGGCCAGGGGAGGGCCAGGCAGGCAGCTGCGTGCCGGTGTACGCGGGCGCCGTGCTCGGCCTTGCCTCTGCCAGTAGGCAGAGGTTGAGGACAGGTTTGCCCCTGGTGGGCTGGCCAACAGTGCTGAGCTTGGGGGCTTTGCTAGGTGAGCACTCTGTCTGTGTCTCTCTCTCTTTTCTAATTCTGTTTCTGTTTTCTATTTATTTTTATTTGTTTTGAATTAGTAAAAATACTAACTCATTTTGTAAAATCCTTACAAAAATTGTGGGCAGTAATTGAATTATTTCCAACAGCCCCCAATTGTTTTCAGAAGTATTGAAGCATTTAAGATATTTATAGGCATTAAATGCTCAAATTCAAATACAATATGATTTAACTCAAAAATCCATAAATGTCCAAGAAATATGCTCATCATTTTTGGCAGAGGTTTTCACCTTTATCATAAATCATGAACATTTTCAAAGGGCATTTTGGGTTTATTGAAAATGACTTTATGTTGAACCTATTTGATTTGATCTGGTGCTAGGGTTTGATCAATCCCCATTTCAAATTTAGATAAAATTTAAACATGATGCAACACCAGATGCTAGCACTAGGCATTACCAGAACTAGGGTTGTGACAACTCACCCCCACTAAACAAGAATCTCGTCTTGAGATTCAAGACGTGAGGTAAGAAGACAGAGGGGTCATAAAGCTAACACGATCTTCATGATCTGATTGCCCTCATCGAATATGTTGATTCATTACTTAAAATTGATCTTGTCTGCCTTCTGGATCTTCATCCAACACGATGATGACAGAAGAAACTCTATAGGAATCGATCTTCTCGAAGATCGAACAACTCACGATCAACTTATGGGGTGAGATGTGGGAACATCTCTCGAGCTGAGACACAAAACACATATCGAGAGGGGAGGAAAGAAACAAATGACGAGGTTTCAATTTGGCAGGCTACAATTCCCCACTCGAATAAGATGGAGCATGAATTTCAAAGTACCAAGGAGATATTTGCCATGATTTCATAACGTGATACCTTAAGGAAGGTGACTCATAGAATTATCCCCTTAAGTGGAAAAAAGAATTACTTTTGATACAAAGATCATTGAAACTCTTTATACCATCCTAAGGCAATCACAATTTGAAGGAGTCGGAAAAGGATGGCATACTCAGACTAGAATGGATGATGTGGACTACCTTGTTGAAGACAACGCAATGGATGATTTGCTTATCATCGGAGGTGGAGGGAACCCATGGTAAGTCCACTTTTGAAGATGATATTGGATAGCAACTACCGAGAAGGGCAGCCCATGGGGGATTGCACAATGGTGGTGCAAGTTGGGAACAAGATGCAACTGTTGGGAATGTTCCAACCATCATATCTACCTGAGATTCAGATTCGATTGGTAATAGGATACTTCAGACTTAGCATGTCTGAAAATAAAGTTTGCAACACAATTCGATGAGATGGCGTTGCGAGATTCTCTAGGAATGAACTAAGATAGCAAGCTCCAAAACATGAGCTGATTCTGCTACATACATGTGAACATGATGTCGAAGACAAGCATGATCACGTAGAAGTCTTACAACAAAACACTACTGAGTTCAGGTGGGGAACCATCATCGAGGATATCGAAGTCCTTCTATAAGTCTGGCTCTTAAGAAGGAACTTCTTCTCCTTGAACAAATCAATCAGTGGCTTGGCGTGCTAGGGATTACACATGGAGTGGAGGTAGCGAGCCTATCAAACAATGGAATACTTCGCACATGCGTGACTAACTTGGGACGATTCCAGAGGAAGCAAAAACAAACTTCCTCGAATTCATGATGGCAACTTGCATCCAATGCACGTGAATTAGAGGAAGTCACATATTTCAACCGTACATATGCTTCATGAACGGGACATGAGGGCAATGCTTATAAAGTTTCCAACACTAGTATAATGTTCAACATGAATCATGGGGGAGACAAAATGCTGCTGATGGGCTCAACAGCAACTCATCAGAATTTCCATATCACTGGACTTCCACCATCATGTGAACATGGTGATGGTACGGGTCAGACCAAAAGATGTAATGGTGTATGCTCGAGGGATCAACCACGGGTAAGACAACATTATGAACATCGTTGGTTCTGATTTGACTTGGCAATAGCCCATACTCAAGTCAACATTTCAACAAGGCAATAGATCCAACAACTGATCACAAGGACCAATCGATGGAGATATCATCTTTCTTCAAACGTACACACAGAAGATATCCCTTAGAGATGAACTAAGTTAAGCAAAGCTTCTACCTTCCAACTCTCCAAGTTGTTGTCTAGCTCAACCAACTAGATCAGGGATATCCAACACAGATTCTTGGAGAAAGAGTGGTTAATTGGTAAACCAACTTGATCACGAACTAACCATATCAGTCAGGGGATGACCTGGTGATACTTCCGTGAAGGTATCCGAAAAATCACGAACCACCTCTATGACTCTAAGCTCAAGAACAATCTTGCTTTTCAGGGCAAGATGATATGATCAATTAAGCAAGGATTGACACAATCCTAACTCTTGATCGAAGAGTGCACCAGAAATAAGGACATAGGTAGCACGATCAATCTTAGGATGATGATTTAATAACCAACACGCTAAGAATGAGAATATTGTCCATTAACTACCAAGCAACACGGTTGCTAGGAGTATAGATTTCACACATCATAGTTCACTTGTCGGTATTCCGGTTGCATCAACATGGAACCGATGAATGAAAAATGATGGGAAGAAGTATCACTGCATCAAGAATTCATGAGAGATGGTGCAATTCTCATGACAATCCTGACATAAAGGTGGTAATACTCCGAGGTAGAACAGAGAAAAAGCTGGATTGGCATTTTGATCTGTGAAATACAACTACTTTGACCAGTCCAAGAAATGGTGAGGTTCTGGAGTTTGTTTCTCCTAGTCATTCTGAAATAGGATGGCTTGACGGACCAAAAGAATAATAAGCATCGATAACACGGATGGACAATTAGTCCTGACTATCAATTGATAGATAGAGGGCCAGAAAATAAGTAAAGAGGGACAACTCAAAGGAATATATAATTTTCTGAGTTGTGGACGCATGGATTAGTATGTTTGGCAAAACTCAACATTTCTTTCAGATAACCCATGCAGAGAGGTAGGACTGGCAGATTCACAATGTAAAATGGAGAACTCATCAAGAGCACTCTGGTTGTGATCTTTTGGTTCAAAAGAACTTCTGCCATACGCAGTTCATAGTATTTGGAAGAAGGAAATACCACGGACCTCGAGGGCTATCGCAAAGGTTACCCTAAAGGTACGAGCAACACTATCAACACGAGGTAAGTAGAGTGAATCTTGGGTCAAGAACCCAAGAGTAGAATACCTACTAAGTAGCATCGCGGGATGCTCTCGAGAATGGTGGCCAGAATCATCACACTGGGAATATAAAGCATGGCTAGATTATGGGTGGTTCTCTAAGATGCCTAGGGTCATAATAATGGCTCCAACATATATGTCGAGGCAATAAAGTACCTCAACTCACCGATTAGTGTGGTTGAACGGGCCCAAAGGAACATCAGGAATGAAAAGAAGGAATTTGCAGATGCATCAGACTGTTTAGAAACCTGGGATGACTCGGACAGCATAACGGCTGTAATTGCTCAAAAAGATTTGAGGCAACCTGCAAAAATGGTGGCATAGCCACTCAGCATCACAAACTCAAGGTTCTGAGGCCAGCTATGAACATATGGAGGTAGTAGAAACTGAACTGGGCTAAATCCAACAATCTTATAAGTCTATGGATTAGTAACACGTCATTCTGATAGATAGATGAGAAGGCCTAGTTCTTAATCCTCGTAGAAAAGAAGAGGATGACTCAAATCAAAGGGCATGAGGTATAAGGAGTAAAAGGAGCCTTACGTTCCCTTCCCACAATCAATTCCCCTACATAACTAAAGCATTTCTAGACTCAACTTCGACCAGTTTGGCTTGGTAATCATACAGGCAGTCAGGCTCTGATACCAGAGCTGTCAGGACCCCGACTCCAAGTCACATCGATCTAGCCGGTAACACCTCATATCACTTTGCGGCCTCACGCACGGTATTCCCATGGGTGTCGCCTTACCATGGCCCGGGACCGTTTCCGCCTTTTGGCTCACGTATATGATAGTGTCGCTAGCATCCATATGACAGAGAACACGGGCCGACATGGCTAGTCGTGAACCCAAAGCGGCACCAACCTATGGGGACAGGCATACATGAATCACATCGAGCATGTCGGTCAGCAGCGTGTGAATCCGGGCTGTAGCACTGGGCTAACAGGACTCCGGGAACCCGGGCTGTAGCAGGCTAGGAAGGACTCCGAATGTCACTGCGTGACATTTCCCCGAAGGGACAGACATAGGAACGAAGTGAAACACATGCCGGCCAATCAAGTGTCCTGAGCAGTAGTGCTGGGATAGCACGACTCCGGTGAACCGGGCTGTAGCGGACTACTATGGCTCATGGAAGCACAAGACTACATTTCCCCATAAGAGAGGCTACCATGGATAAACAACTAGGTTGTCGGATCCCACACATACCAAGCATTTCAATCATACACACAATATGCTCAATATGTGTAAATACAACATGGCATCACAACATAACTCTACGACTCAAGTATTTATTCATTAGGCCCCGAGGAGCGAGACATTACAAACATGGGTCTCATGACCCAACATTCAGAGCATACAAGTCAAAGCACATGCAGAATCTTAACATGTTTGAGTATAGACATCTACAAATGAAAAAGGCTGAGAAGCCTGACTATCTACAAGACCCTCCCAAGGTACAAGATCGTAGCTGAGGTAACAAGCTAAACGTCGAAGTCCACGTGGAACTACTAGCGAGACTGAAGTCTCTCTGCAAAACATAAAATAAGCAAACGTGAGTACAAATGTACCCAGCAAGACTTACATCAGAACTAACTACATATGCATCGGTATCAACAGAGGGGGTGGTGGAGTTTAACTGCAGCAAGCCAGCTTTGACTCAGTGGCTAACCTGAACTACGACTGCAAGTAACTCTTTTGAGGTGGTGCACACGAGTCCACATATTCACCATATCAATACACCACTATGGATCCGCTCCCGTCTCCCTACGATTACGCCATCCATAGCACTCACGCTTATCTTGCGCATTTTAGAGTATCCACTTCACTTGTCTATGAACTATGCAAGGGGTCCAAGTTTCCATATTCGAGGAATCCGGCTATTTGAATAGATAATGATAACCCTGCAGGGGTGTACTTCTTCACACATGCTCTCGCCACTTACCACCATGTACACATCGTGTATCTCAGCAACCTTCAAGCAGAAGCCTCGCGAGGGCGTCGGCCACGACCTGACTAACCAACAAGTCTCTAGTCCAGGTTTATCGCCTATTCTGGTTCCGTCCACAAGGAGATCCGGCCGGGGTGTTGCTCACGGCCCCAAATGATGTGTGCAGGGTTCCCAAGCCCACCTCGATGGATGGATCTATGCTTGGTACACCGTGCCACGGTGCCTAGTCTGTTCGAAGGCCACCTATACTGGGTACCACTTGGTAGACTACTAACACAACCTACAAACACCAGAAACTAGTTGCAACTCCTGGACACAGATCGAGTTGATTAATAAGTCGATAGAGCTTGGAGCGCCCGGAGCCCAATGTGTGGTAGTAACTGTTCATGGATCACAAACACAGAACTCAGTTCCTGAGGACGGCTGCAAGGAAACAACGCACCATGTACTCCTACATGGCCTCTCACCGCTATGTTTACCAAATCGTGTTCACACACAGTAGGACATGTTCATCACCATTCCAATTCTTCCCCGATGAATCAGACCTGACTCAACTCTATGCAGTAGCAGGCATGACAAACAAGCATGAATGAGTAGGCACATCAGGGCTCAAACAACTCCTACTCATGCTCGTGGGTTTCATCTACTTACTGTGGCAATGGCAGGTCATGCAGGGGAAAGGGGTTCAGCTACCGCAACATGTAATAGTTGAATCGTTGTTGTCCTAATGCAGTAAAAGAGAGCAGGAGCGAGAGAGTGGGATTGTATCGGAATGACCAAGGGGATTTTTCTTGCCTGGCACTTCTGAAGATAGTATAGTTCTTCATCGGTGTCATCGATCACATCGTCGGAAACATCATCTACTGAGAGGAGGCAAATACCGGCAAGAGAGAGGAAACACAATCAATGCAATGCACACTATGATGCATGATCATGACATGGAAATATGCTATTGATTGAGCTAATGCAACTAGAAATAGGTTAAATGAAGTTGCTTTGAACCCAAAATTCAAATTCAAACTCCATATGTGGATATTCAAATGCCAAACATACTATTTTCCCTATTCAGTAACCATAAGTTGTTCTAACATGCATGAAAATGATACAAATGGATAGATTGGATTTTTCTGATCATTTTTCATATATAAATCTTTTCATTTGGAGTTACGGTTGAATTTCTATGAATTTTACAAGTTTTGGGTATTTTCTAAAATTTCCTAGATTATTTTAAAACCTGAAAATCAATACAGCGTCAGCATGACATCATGCTGATGTCAGAAGGTCAACGGTGCCAGCCCAGGTCAAGCCTGACCAGTGGGGTCCACTTTTCAATGACCCGGGGTCATCAGTGTCACGGACAGGTGGGTCCGGCCAACGGCCACGTCAGCATGGTTAACTCTGACTAGTGGGGCCGCAGTTACTTGTTAAAACTAATCAGAAACTAAACTATGGTTAATTAAGGGCATGGGGCCCATCTGTCGGTGTCACTGGAGGGGTTAATTAGTGGGGCTGTTAGCTGCTAATGACGGGCCACGTCATCTCACCGGAGTTGGACGCCGACGACCTCACAGTGCGGCGGCGGCTCACCAGAATTCCTTCTCCGGTGACCATTTGTTGTTTGGGTGGGTTCTACGGGTTCGTGGGAGTGAGACGCGTCCAACAGTGCCATCAGTTGGTCACGGGGTGGCCTGAATCTTCGACGGTGTCGAGCTGGGCGGCGGTGGCGCTCAGCACATGTGGCCAGCGGTGCTACGGGGCACGGGCGAGTCAGCAAAAGGGCTAGGCGGACTCCCGGGGGCACCAGGAGCACAACCGAGCGGCGGGTTTGAACGGAGGAGCTCGCGAGCGCAAGGCTCGCCGGCCATGGCGGCGGCCGGAGCTCGGGTGCACGGGGATGGCGGATAGAGAATGGGAACGGAGGGGGAGAGCATAGGGGGAGGATCAGGAGCTCACATGGGTGCTGAAAAGAAGCTCAGGGAGGCCGGGGAAGCATGGACGGCGGCGAATCGAAGGTGAGGTTGCTGGCGGCCGCAGGTTGAAGACGAGCTGAAGGGCGACGCTGCAGGGCTTCCGGCGGGGCGTGGCTCAGTGAGGGGCTCGATAACAACGACGCGGAGCTCGTGAACTAGTCGGGGAAGCGAGGGAGGGCCGGTAGTTGCGGCGGCGACGACGCGTTTGGGTGTACGAGAGAGAGAGCGAGGGAGAGACAGAGGGGGGAGAGTGAGGAGGTCAGGGGATCCAGACGGCAGTGGCGTGTCATTGGCGGCATCGCACTGGCCAGGGGAGGGCCAGGCAGGCAGCTGCGTGCCGGCGTGCGCGGGCGCCATGCTCGGCCTTGCCTCTGCCAGTAGGCAGAAGTTGAGGACAGGTTTGCCCCTGGTGGGCTGGCCAACAGTGCTGGGCCTAGGGGCTTTGCGAGGTGAGCACTCTCTCTCTCTCTCTCTTTTCTAATTCTGTTTCTGTTTTCTATTTATTTTGATTTGTTTTGAATTAGTAAAAATACTAACTCATTTTGTAAAATCCTGACAAAAATTGTGGGCTGTAATTGAATTATTTCCAACAGCCCCCAATTGTTTTCAGAAGTATTGAAGCATTTAAGATATTTATAGGCATTAAATGCTCCAATTCAAATACAATATGATTTAACTCAAAAATCCATAAATGTCCAAGAAATATGCTCATCATTTTTGCCAGAGGTTTTCACCTTTATCATAAATCATGAACATTTTCAAAGGGCATTATTGAAAATGATTTTATGTTGAACCTATTTGATTGGATCTGGTGCTAGGGTTTGATCAATCCCCATTTCAAATTTAGATAAAATTTAAACATGATGCAACACCAGATGCTAGCACTAGGCATTACCAGAACTAGGGTTGTGACAAATAGTACAAGTATACAACTATGGTTCATCATTCTTTATTTGGTTCTTATGTAATTCTTGAACATATGTACCTATGAATTGAATAATGGATTGGTTGTTTTTACCTGATGGATATGAAAAAGATGTAGCATACATTCATATTCAAATCCAAATCCGATACAATTTGGAAAAGCAACAATTAAATTATGGTGAAATTACGCTCTCTAGGTTGTTACGGCACACACAGTTGGTAAAACACAAATGTTTGCGATATGCACGATAATCCGAGACAGTTCACTGAGAGGAAACGTCTGCAAGCATGCACACAGTTGCCATTTGCAAACCGTGTGCGATGTCAGACAATATCACAAACGATGCGGGCAAACTAAACGGTTCTGTTAGTTGCATTATCGTACACGATTCGCAACCATTAATTGTTTTTGATGAAGTATGCATCGTAAACGTTGCACCACAGGATATCATGTGCGGTAGTTGTCTTGTACGACGATGTTACGACGGTCCGACGTTTTATAATCCTGTCCGACACTCGTACGACGATTAGCTAATCTTCTTAATGTTCAACCATTTGTGATGGGCCGCGCATCATATAAGTTCTATAATAGTGAACCGGTTGCGATGGGAAGCACATCGTAAACGTAGCACCAAAGAATACCGACTGCGATGTCAATGCAAGCAGAAACGAGTAGGACTACTATAGGGGCCCTATCCCCGACGGTTTTTAGGTCGTGTGGGAAGGACCCCCCTATTTCCCACACTCACTTGGTGACGGTTCCAAATGCCATCGCGGAAAGGGGTTAAAACCGTTTGTTTAGGAACGAGACGCACCTGTGCAAGTGGATTCAAGACCCCTAATGGGAAGACCCCTCAAGATCTCCTCACGAAGAAGAACCTGCTACTTGTATGGTCCCTTTTTGATCATGGATCTTGTACCTCGTTGTGTTTCGTGAATCTAGCACATGTGTAACCGGATCTTGTTGGTTTGAGTGTTTTCTCCCATATTTCCCTTGTGTTTTCCCCTTGTGTTCCTCATGTTCTTCGCGGGATCCGCTCCTTTCATGAAAGATCGAACATCTAGGGATCTACCCTACACCACAAGTTTTGAGGCTATGCAGCCTTGGAATGTGACATTGATGTCGATGGGCAACTGCAGATTACCAATGGTAAGATAGGTGTCTTCAAACCATTCATCAATGAAAGTATTCAATATATCAGCATCAAAGAGAGGTAGATCCTAGAAGATTTCAGCCTCCTATTTGCTCTTGATCAGCAGCTCCAAGGCATCATCAGCGAGATCTGCATCACTGGATAGATCTACAATGTCATCATCATTGTGAGGATGCTTGCTGGCGTGAGGCCTTGTCTTGGGATTTTATTTGTCTTCTAAGAAGTCAGAGACAAGTCTTTAGAATGCACACTGGTTTCAGGAGGTGCCATCTTCAGTGGCTTCACTCTTGAAGCTTTTGGAGCAGAAGCGGCTTTGGAAGCCTTTGACTTCTTGAGTGGCTTCAGAGAGTCAGGGGCATCAGTTGGTTGGGCTCCTTCTTCAGTAGTTTCAACACGAGCCCTTTGCTCATCATAATGCGCTAGATACGCATTGAAATCATTTAAGGGGCCTAAAACATTGGGTTCGGCTTCACGAGAGCCATCTGGTCTTGGTTCAGGTAGATCGGGATTGAAGTCAATCACGAGGTCCTTCTTGTTTCGGGTAACAGAGCCCCGGCCGAACTGATAGTTGGCCTCAAATAGATCATCAACATGCCACCAAAGTATGTTTGATGGATCGGTATATTCAGGCATGGGCCGTCTCACCATGCAAGGATAGAAGCCTTACTGAATGGCTTCAGCCTTCGTCCTTGGGTGAAGGTTCTTGTACACAATATTGGCCCATGGTGCCCTCACAGTGTTTTTAGCAGCACATTCAGGGGTGACAAAATTGTATTGAAACCATTTCTAGGACCAGCACCGACGAATCCATTGCATGCGCGATTTGCGCTCCCCCATAAGTTTCTTCCAGATCAGATTTTTACAGCTTATAGAGGTCAGGGGGCACATCCTATGCAATGTTCTCACGATGATGTATGCCACCCTTGTTTGTAGATTGCCTCCTGCCATTGGCTTCATAGGACTGATTGGTTTCACAAAAGTGATTGGCTTCGCTTGGCTTGTCAGGCAAGATCTGGCTTCAGGAGAGTCAAGGTGATGTTGTAAGTAGTGGCTCAAGAACAGAGGAAGAACTGCGTGATGAGTTTAGAGAGGAGGCCGAGTAGTTCGTTCTCCCGCGCCCTAACTTGGCGGCGGACGACGACTACGGTGGCGGTAGGGTGAAGATAACCGTGGCCTGCGTGAGCACAACGATGGAGAGGTCGCGGCAACGAAACACTTCTTCTCCGTTGACGATGAGAGCTAGCGTCAGCACTAGGGTTGAGAGCGAGATAGCGATGGGAGTAGAAGATTTAATGACCGCGGGGGCTTTGTATTTATAAGGAAAGTAGCGGCTCTATGAATTAACTCAGCTGCCCCTGGCGGTCTGTATCTGTGCGACGCGTGGCATGCATGCGCAGTTTAAACAACTATGCAATGACCCCATGCATAGCTCGTAAGGCGGGCAGTTTAAAGGATCAGAATAATAAATGTGTTTTAAATGTTTGTTTCAAAATCTGACTGGCAAGAACACAATGAATACACTCAACATGTGTCAAATAGAATGGATATGAAGATTTAGAGAGAGTAGGAGAGCTAAGCACAGATGGGGTAAGGGTCCGATCACATTCACTTAGTGAAGAAAAAGCAACTTGAAGACATAGCTATAAGTGAGTGACGTAGAGGACAAAACATATATATAGGCAAAGAACTCTAGATCAAAACTGTGAAGATAAATTATAAGGATAAACTCCAGATCAAAAGCAACTTGTGTGTAACCTTGAGCAAAGTATGCGAATGGCTTCAACTCTAGCCACGGGAGTAAAGGTTTCATCAAAATCAATTCCCTCTACTTGTGTGTAACCTTGAGAAACGAGATTAGCTTTGTTTCCAACAACTTGACCATGTTCATCTTGCTTGTTGCGGTAGATCCATTTGGTGCCAATGATATTGTGCTTGCGAGGATGAGGACACTTGACTAGCTCCCAGACATTATTGAGCTCAAATTGTTGAAGATCTTCTTGAATAGCTTGAATCCATTCTGGTTCCAAGAAGGCTTCATGATACGGGGCTAGACCCGGTGTTGGCCGATCTTTCATGTTTGGAGTGGATACCCTCAAAGAACATGAAGAACACGATGAACACGGGGAAGAATGGAGAGAAATCACAAGGGGAAACACTCAAGAACATGTCCAATCACACATCCACGAGACAAATCAAACACACAAGGTATATGAACAACAAAGGGAAAGATACATGGTAAAGTTCATCCCAAATCAAAAGGAGATGGGGTCTTGATGATCTAGGTATATCCTTCCCACATGGGGGTCTTGAATCCCTCGGGATCTTCTCACATGCTCACATGGAGGTCTTGAACTCCATGGGAGTGGTCTCTCTCTCTCTCTATCTCTCTCTCTCTCTCTAAAGAGTTGAGGGGATAAGCAGCAAACCTTACATACAAATGAGCTATCATATTTGCTATCCCTAACTAGAGGAAGGGGTGGTCTATTTATAGTCTAAGGCACAAAGGGGTATGTGGGAGAGGGATACAAGGCCAAAGGGCCGCGGCTGCGCACAAGCAAGTACCGGATGTCCGGTCGATGTTGGATGTTCGGTGGCTCATGAGGACCGGTCGTCCGGTGCATGTTGGATATCCGACGTTTTACTTCTGGACAGGTGGCACCGGATTTCTGGTAGGTGTCGGACGTCAAGTGGTTGGAGTTTGTCGGACGTTCGGGAGTCATCGATCGTCCCGCCGCTGTAGCATCTTTGTCTGTGGTTCTTCTGGCTGGGTCTTCTGCATCAGGTGCCGGATGTCCGGTGTCATCCGGGCGTTTGGTGGTTGTAGCTTGCAACAACTCCGTTTCTTCTGTCTTCTCTTCCGCGCTTCCCATGCGGATGGTGTAGGTGATCCTTGGCGCTTGCACTCCTCCTCCTCGTCTGTGAAGCTCCGACAATAGCTATGCATGCACATGAGTGGAGTGTCAAGTAGTATACCATCCTCGAAGGGGTCAAGTGAACATGTGTAAAGGAGAGGATTCACCTTTGTGTATGTGAAGTAGATGTCGCAGTGTCACTTGCCAAACAGACTCTTGACATGGTGATGTCCGTAGGATGCTCCGCGTCATCTCTCCCCCTGGAAAAGATCCGACCTCGGATCAAAAACCAAATCACCACGGGAAAGTGCTGGCTTCACCGTGTAGATGTGGACGTTCACCAAGTACGCATCATCTAGTAGCTCGGAATGGGCACTCTCTAATGTTGTGCCGTATAGGGATTCCTTCAAAAGGAGTAAGGACAACAAACTTGTAACACCCACGATGCGGCTATATCTCCCACGTGTCGGAGCACGACTTAGACGCATAACCGCATTGTAGGCATGTTGCAAGAGGGGTAATCTTTACACATCCCATGTACTGAATAAGAAAGAGGTACAGAGTTGGCTTACAATCGCCACTTCACACAATACATAAATATAGCATTACAACAACCAGATACAATCAAGGTCCGACTACAGAACCAAAATAAAAGAAGACTACCCCAAATGCAAAAGATCCCGATCGCCCCAACTGGGCTCCACTACTGATCAACTGGAAACAGAACAACACAACGAACACGTTCTTCATCAAGCTCCTCCTTGAGCTCGGTTGCATCACCTGCACTTGTAGCATCAGCACCTGCAAACTGGTTTTGGAAGTAATCTGTGAGTCATGGGGACTCAGCAATCTCACACCCTCGCAATAAAGACTATTTAAGCTTATGGGTAGGGAAAAAGTATGAGGTGGAGCTGCAGCAAGCACTAGCATATATGGTGGCTAACATACGTAGATGAGAGCAAGAAGAGAAGGCAAGGCACGGTCGTGAACTAGAAATGATCAAGAAGTGATCCTGAAACTACTTACATTCAAGCATAACTCCAACAACTGTGTTCACTTCCCGGACCCCGCCGAGAAGAGACCATCACAGCTAAACACGCGGTTGATGCATTTTAATTAAGATAAGTTTCAGGTTTTCTACAACCGGACATTAACAAATTCCCATCGGCCTATAACCGCGGGCACGGCTTTCGAAAGTTCAAAACCCTGCAGCGGTGTCCCAACTTAGCTCATCACAAGCTCTCACGGTCAACGAAGGATATTCCTTCTCCCAGGATGGCCCGATCAGACTCGGAATCCCGGTTACAAGACATCTCAACAATGGTAAAACAAGTCTAGCAAGACCACCCGCTGTGCTCACAAATCCCGATAGGAGCTGCACATATCTCGTTCTCAGGGCACACCGGATAAGCTAGGCATACAGGAGCCGACGTAGCCCAAGTTGCCAAGGGATGGCCCTGCACAGTGCTCTAGGTTGGACCAACTCTCAGAGGAGAACTAGCCCGGGGGTTTAAATAAAGATGACCCTCGAGAGAGCGACTCCCCAGGGAAAAAGGCTTAGGTGGCAAATGGTAAAACCAAGGTTGGCCCTTGCTGGAGGAGTTTTATTCAAAGCAAACTGTCAAGGGGTTCCCATTATAACCCAACCGCATAAGGAATACAAAATCAAGGAACATAACACCGGTATGACAGAAACTAGGGCGGCAAGAGTGGAACAAAACACCAGGCATAAGGCCGAGCCTTCCACCCTTTACCAAGTTTATAGACGCATTAATATAAGCAAGAGATATTGTGATATCCCAACAATAATCATGTTCCAACAAGGAACAAATTCCATCTTCACCTACAACTATCAACGCTATAAGAGGGGCTGAGCAAAGTGGTAATATAGCCAAACAACGGTTTGCTAGGACAAGGTGGGTTAGAGGCTTGACATGGCAATATGGGAGGCATGATATAGCAAGTGGTAGGTATCGCGGCATAGGCATAGCAATAGAGCGAGCAACTAGCAAGCAAAGATAGAAGTGATTTCGAGGGTATGGTCATCTTGCCTGAGATCCCGCAAGGAAGAAGAACGAGTCCAAGAAGGAGACAACCGGACGTAGTCGAACAGATCCTCACAAACACGACGCCATCGGAACTAAACCGTAGAAGCAACACCGGAAAGAAGCAAACAACATAGTAAACAACCATCAGATAAACATGGCATGATGCGCAAACAAGTATGATGCATGTCCAGTTTAATGAGGCATAGCATGGCAAAATGCACAAGCAAAACTACAAGTTAAGTGGAGCTCAATATGCAACGAGTTGCATATTGACGAAACACCACAACACTTATTTAGTTCTCTCTCGTTTAGGTACCCAACAGTATTAAATGTTGTTTAACATGGCAAGAGGTGAATCATAACAAAACTATACCATCTAAACCATTTAAATGGTGCCGGATATAACCAACAACAAATCCGGTAAATCCCCATATGCATTAGCAATTTAAAGCAACAACAATTTAAGCATTCTTGAAGTTGTTATCATGATGCGGATGACATGTGCAAGTTTATGCAATTTTTATTAAAAGTTGACAAGAGTATTATGAAGCATTTGTCACCGTGGTGGAAAGAAAAGGGGTGCCACGACAACGATAACGAAAACGGTGCCACGGCAACGTTTCGGTAACACGATTGAGATACCGATGCAAAGGAGAAGTGTCCGGATGCGTGCAAAAGATGGTGGGGCGCTCCCGGATACCGGGTGTCCCACGAGATGATGGCATGGCAACGGGGAACATGCAAGAAACCCGTCGGGCACGGTGCAAACGCGAGCATTTCATACAACACAAAACATTCGTTCACGGGAGTCGTCTCGGTGGTTATACCTTCAAAGCGTGCGTTATCGGAGGGGTTCAAGTTCGATGCGGTGTAGGGGAAGTAGACGTTCTCGGGACGTTCGTAGTGGAAGTAGTCGTTCTCGCATGCTCTAGGGTCGACGGTAGAGGTTCTCACGATCTCGACGACGGTAGTGGTACATGTTTATCGAAGCACAAGTTTCCGTAGATGTTCGGGGTCACGGCGAGGAACTTGATACATCGTTGAACTTGGTGTCCGAGGAATCCCGCGTAGTCGTACACGAGTCGTAGTGGGAAGTAGCGGTGCTATCGGTCATCGGCGACGGCAGTGGAAGTAGAGGTACACGACATCTTGTCGAAAATCATGGCAGCGGTAGTTGTACACGTGTTGTAGTCGAACTTGATGAAACCAATGTCCTCGAGGGTAGTCATGGTACTTGGGGTCTTCGGACCTGACAGTCTCGGTTATTGCGACGGTAGTGGTACACGGCAACCGTAGTCAAACTTGAAGGGTCGTAGACGTCGTGGCACTTGGCGTCCACGTGGTCTCTGAGAAACTTGAAGGACTGGTTGCTACGAGTCCTCGGTCCTCATGCTACTTGCCAAAATCCAAGAACAAGAAGGTCTTGGCGAGATCCAGAACAACACAAAAGGCCTCGGTTGATAGCGTTCAAAAGGACACGATGAACTGGTCGCCTCCGACGGCGGCAGGTTTCGCAGATGGGGAGCTCACAGGAGTGGTAGATGCATGGGGCAAGGGCAGCAGGAGGTTGCTGGCTGGCGCGGGCTCATCGGAGAATCTGGTGCTCGCGGTGGCAAGGCGAAGCAGGGCTGAGCAGCTCGGGCGCGGAGGCAGGGGATCGGCGACTCGTGCGACGCAGGGGCAACGAGGCTCGCAGCGGAGGTCCGGGTCCCGGCGCGACGGAGAAGGACGACGGCTGTAGGCACAGGTGGAGGAGGAGCTGTAGGGGAGCGGCCGGAGACGTGGCGCTCCGGGTCGCCCGCGCGAGGGGAGAGGGGCGACGGGCGTCCGGCTCCAGGGACGACGTGGCTCGGGGCTCGCGCGCCAAGGCGAGGTGGAGGAGGAGTTGAGGACGGGGAGGCCGACGTGATCACGCGCACAGGGCGGCGACGGACCGGAGAGCGGGTGGCAGGGGCGGAGAGCGTCGAGCTCGGCTGCCTGTGGCCATGGAAGATGGCGGCGCTGCTCGCTGGTGTTGAAGATCGAGTGGGAGGACTGTGCTACAGGAAGGAACGAGAGGGGGGGTTGAACGAGAGGTGTGGAGGGGAGATGGGATCGGGCTAACGCCAAGGGTGCGAGGCGTGGGTATCCTGGCGGCGGAGGGACAGGTAATCGGGAGAGGAGATCGAGCAAAGGCTCGCTAGGGTTAGAGGGGATCGGGCAACTTTTGGGCCTTAGAGGGCTGGCTAGGCCTAGGTGGGCCGCGGGGATGGAGCCGGCTTGGCAGGTTGTAGCTGGGCTGGGAGGCCTAGCCGGGCTCTTCTCTCTCTCCCATCTCCTTCTCTTTACAAAAACAAAGAAATAATAGAAGGGAAAAGAGAGAAGAGAAGGTTAGAGAAAGAATTTGGGCACGGGGGTAATTTTCATGGACTCAGAAAAATGTGCACGGTCCACAAAAAATAGGAGAGACATGATTGAAAGATGTCATTCAAACTCATTTGAATTTAATTCAAATGGTTTTGAACTGGGGCTTGGTTATAGAAGTGTTCAAAAATGTTGAGGTTTTAGGGGGAGCCTCGATAAAAGAGATGAGAGATATTGTCAAGGTCTGGAGGTCAAACTCGAAGAGGAATAGACATGGGAATTATTTGCATGTGTGTTACGATGGTTCCAAATTAATGGAATATTTATAATAGCTACCTAAATATTAGGAGGATAATGTTATAAAGAGAAGTCACTCTCCCCTCAATTTAAATGGATCAAAGAACCACACAAATTATTTAGTTGGGATGCAAAAGATTTATGACATGATGACATGATGCAATGCAAAATAAAAGGGGCAAGCAAGAATGAAACACATGGAGAAACCCAGAACCTATGGAAATCTTCTTGAGCATCGGTCTTGGGGCGTCAGAAAACACTTGGAAAAAGAAATGTGGTTAGTGTTAGTGCAAAGCCAAGCATTCAAGCAGTAATTCACCAAACAAGTGTCGTCAGCATGCAAAGCATATGGTGTGACAAAGGATTGTGACATGGCATGTAAGCATATCAATCAAGCACAAGCAAAGATATCATGGGGGCAAGTGTGTAATCATGAGGTAGTGATGCAAATATGTATTACAAGAGAATAAGCATCTACCTCATGGTCATAGAAAACATGCATAATCCGCTCAACGAATGGTCTATGGTATGCATATGTGTCATTCACAACACCAAATAGAATGAAGTTTCTAGACACATGGATTATGTGCAAGACAACCCAAGCATAATGTGCATATGGTGTAGTGAAAATAGTGTGGCACTCAACACAATAGAAGGATAAATAGGTCATCACGTGTGAGGCAATCAAGTCAAACATGTGGCAAGCAATGCGACATGGCATATGTGAAGAAATGACATTGTTGCAACGAAGCATATGATAGTAATGAGTAATCCAAGAAATGGATACAGCACACAAGGTATATATGTCATGAGGCATGGCAATGTGGCAAAGTCGAAGCAAGATCGCTAGCATGTGTGCATTATGTCAGGGTGCAAGCAACACATGGCATAGGATCCACAATATTCATGCTCATGGTTTGAGGGTTCTCAAAAGGGAAGGATATTACATTGAAAGCATATCCTTGTGCGTCCTTCACAGTGTCAAAGCACAAGTGATAATCCCCAAGTGCAAGGAATCATCGTAGCAATTTCCAAAGGTGGAAGTCATAAGTATGGAGTGTCGAACCCACAAGGAGCTAAAGGTAATATCAATATTCACTGGTGCGTGTCGGTGCTATACAAATGCTTTATAACCCCTTTCCGCGACGACATTTGGAACCGTCGCCAAGTGAGTGTGGGCTATAGGAGGTCCTTCCCACATGACCCAGAAACCGTCGGGGATAGGGGGCCTTGGTACATATAGTTGTCCATATATAACCATTCCCAATATGTCGGATATCCCAAATGCTTCATCCTTGCTACTCGTTAGTGCTCGCATTGACATCGCAGTCGGAGTTTTGTGGTTTACCTAAAACCAGGCAGATTCCAGGCACAGGAGCTTTCTAGGTACGTACCAAACTGGCTCTACGTTTACGATGCCTAGAACATCACAAATAGTTCATGATTATAAACTATGTACGATAGGTAGACAATCACACACATTTAGTTTTCCTGCACCGTATGTGATAGTGTCTGACATCACACACGCTTTGCAAACGGCAACTGTGTGCATTGTTACACACGTTTCCTCTCCGTGACCGTGTCGGAGTATGATGTATATCGCAGATGTTGTACTTTATTAACCGTGTGCACCGTAATGATGTGCACACTGTAATTTCGCCCTAATTTAATTGTTGCCATTTAAAATTGTACCTAATTTAAACTTGAAAGTAGGCTATAGTTTTGGATTATGGGTTCCAGCAAACCCTTGAGGTTCTAATACTGGGGTGCGCACAAAGATCTCTCCCTAACTCGCTCTCGCAACGATCTCAAGGCCTAGCTCGCCGAACCCAAGGAACAAGAGACACGAGAGTTTATACTGGTTCGGGCCATCGTTGTGGTGTAATACCCTACTCTAGTGTGTGTGGTGGATTGCCTTGTGGGCTAAGGATGAACTAGTATAGTGGATGAACAGCCTCCTGAGCAGAGGTGTTCTTGAGCTCGATGAGCTGGTGTATTTGGGGATGGTCCGAATGTTCCGTCCCTTGCTATGGTGGTGGCTATCCCGATTTATAGAGACCCTGGTCCTCTTCCCAAATGTTAGGTGGCAAGGGATCACACAACGGCCAGTTTTGAAGGCAGACAACTAGTACAAGTTATCCTGACAAAAGGTGGTCTTCGCCTGCCAAAGGTTCTGCTGGTGACGCCGCTGTGGGCTCCGCAGTGACATCCTTCCTGCCGTCCTGCTGATCTTGGTCTTGTTGCATCGATATGGAAACCTTTGCCTAATGCCTCGGGACTCGTCGCCTGCGCCTACTTCCTTAGCACCAAAGAGCAAACTGGCACTCTGCGCCTGCTGGCGCCCGCCTAGCCTTGGTCATCATGCCTCATGTCACGCGTACCTCACGAGGTGCCCCTTGCATAGATATGTCCGCTCCTCAAGAGTCAGCCTAGTGAAGCCACCCCTGGGGAGGTCTTGGTGTCGTCCACCTCGTGAGGGTCTTGAGTGGTTGCTGATGAAGATGGGCCGTACCAGGCCGTTGGTGGAGCCACGCCCTGGGACGCAGGCAGGCAGATCTGGGTACCCCCGTTCCCAGGACGTCGAGAGTTTCCCTTGGGCCCAAGGCGTGCTCGGACTTGGCTTCAAAGTGAAGCCAAAGGGAAAGTGCGGAGCACCACGGGCCCCAACGGCCTGCGGCCTTGATTGATGCATGGCGACTGATAGATCGTGGGTGTCACCGCTTCCCCACACTGCCTCGGCAACTGCCCGACTTGACGAGACCCTGCTGCATGCAGAAGAAAACCATCATTACCTTCGATCGTGGAGGCTGGCGGTTGGCCTCCCTCTTGCTATAAATGAGGAGAGGGGCGGAGGTCCCATTGCTCATCTCTTCCTCCATCCCGCTTGCTTCCTCTTCTTCCTCTTTGCTCCGCTGTCTTGCTGCAACACCCATGGCGCTGACGAAGAGATTCACGGCCGCGGAGAAGGAGAAGGAACGCCAGGAGGGGCCCGACTCTCCACCGCCTAAGCAGGGTCACGGCCGCCCCGCAAGCATGCTATGACCCCTGCCGTAGCCCCTCGGGGGCGCGGGCGAACTTATTCGGGGTCTGGTGCCATTCCTGGCGGCCGCGGCCACATCTCGTCGCGCGGTGGGAGTCACTCAAGGAACGGCAGTCCTGCCCATGAAGGGAGGCGCCCCATGGTCACCCGACCTCCCCGGCCGCCCTTCCATTCGGCGGAGGTGCTGCCGGACTTCGTCGTGTGGTCGGAGAACCCGGCAGGCACCTGGCTTCAGCTTCCGCGCTCCTTTGCTAGTGAGCTGCCGGCCATGGGTCCTGGCGGCCTCTAGCTGCAGCCCAACGGCTGCAGCAGCAAGGCTTCGTGGGTTGCGGTGGAGGTCTCGGTCACGGGCAATGTAGCCCTGGCTCGTGGGTGGCAGATGTTTGCCCGTGCGCGCGGTCTGATCACGTGGTGCACCCTCCACTTGAAGTACAATGATGTCATGACCCTCTTCGTGTGGGTGTTCGGGGAAGATGGTCGCCGCGCCGGGTCCTGCCCTGAAGACAGCGAGGGTGACGAGGTGCTCGGCCTTGGTGACGGCCGTGATGAGGACGAGGGTGGACTCGCCCCCGACGATGGTCGTGGCTCATTAGGCAATGGTAGCTCCTCCTCTGGCGAAAGCTCCTGCAGTGGCGGCTACGACCAGCAGCCACGTCGTCGGGCTCACTTCGAGGACAGTGGAGGGTCATCCCATCACTGCGCCCCAGTGAAGCGTGAGGAGGGCTCCGGCTGAGACCGGGGGGGGGGCATCCTCGTGTGTAGCCGTGCCATAGGAGCCGCTTTTGCTTGTCCTTTCCTTTCCTCCTGCATTAAAAGAAACAAGTATGGGGCCCTGCGAGGGTGTGTAGTGAACTATAATTTTCATGCCACTTGTGTTATGTTTATTGTTCCTGTGTTGTGTTATGGCATTCGTGCTTCATGTAGACAGAGAGGGATACTTAGCTGGATGCGCCCAGGGTAATTTCCTGTCTCTTGAGGGCGTGCCCTCTGGCACCTGGTGAGCCCTCCTTGTTGCTGGCTCAGGAGCCATTGACCTCGGGAGGTGCCACAGTGTTGCAGAAATTGTTAGGACGCCCGTCGGGTGCCTTGTCCTTCCTTGCGCGAGGCCTCATGATCATGGCCTAGCACGCCACGTCGCGGTACCCGTGGGGCATAGACTTAGAGGGGTGCGCCACCCGCGAGCTCAATCGAGGGTGCCTCGCGAAGGTCAGGGGAGCCGAAGCTCTAGAGCGACAGGGCTTTGGTGAGGCATGTATGTGGCTTAGGTTAGCCCAGCGCACGCACACACCTGCCCAGCCCCCGCGTGAGGCACGCGAGGGAGAGCGTCGGGCAACTACCGCTCTCCCTGGCGCGAAACAAAGAACCGAGCGAAGAAGTTGAGAAAATAAAGGGTTCAACCGAGCAATCGAGAAATGCCAAAACTTCAAATTTCATTAAAAAGTTGCATACGAACTACAGAAAGTAAATGAACAGTCGCATCCGGCACTTAGTCTAGTCTTCTCACTAGCGCGGAGCTAAGTGCTACCACTAGGACGTGGGAGGTAGCCCCCGAGGCCCGAGGGCGGCACTCCGGAGACTCCAGGGCGTGTACAGCCCCACTCATTATTACGTGAGAGTGTCACGGCCAGAGACGTTCACAGGCACTGGGCCTTGCTTCATGGTTAGAACTTCCAGAGGTGCTGGGTGTTCCAGGCGTTCTGGATGGGGGTCCCGTCCTGCATCTCCAGGCGCGCGGCGCTAGGCCTGTAGATGCGGGCAATCCTAAACGGGCCCTCCCACATGGACGAGAGCTTATCCAGCCCTTCCCTGAAGAGAACTTGCCTCAGGACGAGATCGCCCACTTCGAGCATCCTGGAGCGGACACTACGGCAGTGATACCGTCGCAGCACCTACTGGTACCTTGCCGCTCAGAGCGAGGCTTGGCGGCGGCGTTCCTCCCCCAACACAAGGTCCATCCCCCGCATGGCGTCCTGATACGTCTCATCAAAAGCTAGGGCTCGCGTGGAGCGATGCCAGACCTCGTGAGGGAGAACCGCTTCTGCTCCGTGGATGAGGAAGAACGGGGTCTTGCCTATTGGCTTTGTGGTGGTGTTGCGGATGGACCACAACACGGACTGGAGCTCGTCATGCCAGCCCCTATTGCAGGATTCGAGCTTCTTCTTGAAGGTCCTGGTCTTGAGGCCTCTCAAGACTTCTGCGTTGGCGCGCTCGGCTTGGCCACTGCTCCTTGGGTGTGCCACCGAAGCGTAGAAAATATACGTTCCAAGGTTAGCACAATATGTCTTGAAGAGATTGCTAGTGAACTACGAGCCGTTGTCAGTGATGATGCGGTTAGGGACCCCAAACCGGCTCATGAGGCCCTTGATGAACTTGACCGCGGACCCGGCTGGGATGGCGCGGACGGCTTCCACCTCCGCCTATTAGGTGAACTTGTCGATGGCGACGTAGAGGTAGCAGTAGCCCCCAGGCGCTCAAGGGAAAGGACCCAGGATAACCAGCCGCCAGAACGTGAATGGCTAGGAGAGTGGGATAGTCTAGAGGCCTTGAACTGGCTGGTGGATTTGCTTGGCATGGAACTGCCAGGCCTCATAGGATCTCACCAGCTCGGTTGTGTCATTGAGTGTCGTGGGCCAGTTGAACCCGCTGCGGAACGCCTTGCCCTACAGGGTGCGCGATGATGAGTGATGTCCGCAATCTCCGCCGTGTATGTCTGCTAGTAGCTCGCACCTCTGCTTCCTGGAAATGCATCGCAAGGAAACATCGTTTGGTCATTTTCTGTATAGTTCATCATCCTGGATGCGGTATGTTGTAGCCTACCGGGCCACGCGCTCCACATTATCCTCCTTCTCCGATAGTATACCTTGTCCCAGGTACACCCTAAACTCTTCAGTCCATCACCCCTCCTGAGGTTCGAGCGTGAGGAGCAGGTGCGCTCCTGAAGTCGGGCCGCAGGCCGGGGCTCCTGAGGTTGGTGGCGGAGGAAGCTCCTCTCGAGGCGGCACGGACCCCGCATCCGAAGGGGCCGTGAAAGGTTTGAAGAGTTGCTCCTCGAAGACGCTAGGCTCCTGTGGCTGACGCTTGGACGCCCTCTTGGCGATGTCGTCAGCCTCCTTGTTCGTGCCGCGAGGCACGTGCTGCAGCTCCAGGCCCAGAAATTGCTTCTCCATCTTGCGCACCTCCGCGAGGTATGCCTCCATGTGCTCGTCCCTCGGCTCATACAATTTGTTGGAAAAGTTGACGAGGAGCTGAGAGTCACCCTTGATTGTGAGGCATTTTACTCACAAGGCCGCCGCAAACCTCGAGGTCGGTGATCAACCCCTCGTATTCCGCAATATTGTTGGGGACCTTCTCCCCCCACTGCAAGCAGAGTTGCACGACATAGTAGAGCTTGTCTTGGGTGGGTGAGCTGAGCACGGCGCCAACCCCCGCACCTTGGCGTCCAAAGGCGCCGTCAAAGTACATGACCCAGCCGTCTGGCGCTTCATTTCCTGGCGAGAGGGATCAGCTCTCGCTTGCATCGGGCTCTGGAGCGACGGTCCATTCTGCTACGAAGTCGGCGAGGGCGGCTCCCTTGATGACCCTAGTTGTGCTGAACTCCAGCTGAAATGCTTGTAGTTCGATGTTCCACTCAACGACTCTTCCCGCAGCATTGGGCTCCAGAGCACCCTCTCCAGTGGGTAGGCCGAGACGACCTTGATCGGGTCGCCTTGGAAGTAATGACGCAGTTTACGTGAGGCCACTAGGAGCGCGAGCAAGAGCTTCTGTGGCATGGGGTATCGTGCTCTTGCGTCCCATAACACCATGCTGACGAAGTATACCGGGTGATCCACGAGGGCGGCAGCGTCGGTGGAGCATGTGGCCTTCGGAGGTCATGGCGCCTCCCGAGGTGGGGGGACCTCAAGAGCTTGGTCACCCATCATGGCCTCCGCAGGCCCAGAAACGCCATCTTGTGGGGCCTGATCATCTTCCCATAACCGTGGGCACGGCTTTCGAAAGTTCAAAACCCTGCAGGGGTGTCCCAACTTAGCCCATCACAAGCTCTCACGGTCAACGAAGGATATTCCTTCTCGCGGGAAGACCCGATCAGTGTCGGAATCCCGGTTAAAAGACATTTCGACAATGGTAAAACGAGACCAGCAAAGCCGCCTGATGTGCCGACAAATCCCGATAGGAGTCGCATGTATATCGTTCCTAGGGCACACCGGATAGGTCAAGCTACGAGTAAAACCAACCCTCGAGTTACCCTGAGGTGGCCCCGCAGGCTGCCCGTTTCGGACCAACACTCAGAGGAGCACTGGCCCACGGGGGTGGTTTAAAATAAAGATGACCCTTGAGTCTGCAGAACCCAAGAGAAGGTATATGGTGGTAGGTAGGAAAATGGTAAATCCAAGGTTGGGCCTTGCTGGAGGAGTTTTATTCAAGGTGAACTGTCAAGGGGTTCCCATAACACCCAACCGCGTAAGGAACGCAAAATCAGGGAACATAACACTGGTACGAAGGAAAACTAGGGCGGCAAGAGTGGAACAAAACACCAGGCATAAGGCCGACCTTCCACCCTTTACCAAGTATATAGATGCATAAAAGTAAACAAGATATAATAATGATACCCCAACAATAACCATGTTCCAACAAGGAACAAACTCCCTCTTCACCTGCAACTAGCAACGCTATAAGAGGGGCTGAGCAAAGCGGTAACATAGCCAAACAACAGTTTGCTAGGAAAGGTGGGTTAGAGGCTTGACATGAAAATATGGGAGGCATTATATAGCAAGTGGTAGGTATCGTGGCATAGTAATAGAGTGAACAATTAGCAAGCAAAGATAGAAGTGATTTCGAGGGTAAGGTCATCTTGCCTACAAAGTTCTCAGAGTTAACGAAAAGCTTGATCCTCGTTAGCATACTCAACGGGTTGCTCGATCACGTACTCGTCTCCCGGCTCTACCCCAAGCAAGAACACAAGCAAAGGAAACAATAATCAACCACGGTGCAATGCGCAAGCAACATGATGCAAAACATGGCATGATATGCGAGATGTGATATGCAAAGCATGTGCGTGCTTCGGGAGGGAAAGATTGAATCAGGCATCAACTTGGCAAACCAAGTGTGCCGCTGGAAAGATGAGATGATTTCGGTCAAAATCGATATAAAGATCACCGGAATCGGATGCACGGTTAGCAAATGGCAAGCAAAACAATAATGGCACAATTCTGCAATTAACAGCACGATGCCATCTAGAATGCAACATGAAACTAAGCTACTGCGCTCCAACATATCAACAAAGCACATGGCAGTGATCTACTCAAGATGCTTGACAAAATATGAACACTGATCTATGGCTAAATGATACAATAGTAGGTTCACATAAGCATGGGAAAAGTGCAAAAGATATTAGCTTCACAGACGTGGTGAAAATACTAACATGCCAGGAATAATATCAGGAAGCAATGTTTAGAGCAAGCAAACAACATGCTACAGGAAAATATCATAGCAAAACAAGGCAGTGCATGAATATAATAAATGCATAGAACAAAAGTACCTTACTGACCATAAGCCAAAAAGGCACATAAGATACAATGGCACCCATGTAAACATAGCAAGTTTCGTTAACAGATTCAAACAACAGAAAACTGAGCATGGCATAATAGATTTATGAAGGCATCTTTGCCAACTCGATTCACTCAGCACAAGGCAATGCATGACAAGATAGGCATAGCATCAACAAGATGGCATGTTCAAGAAGCTAACCAAGGCAAGAGAAAGTTCATATCATGCATGGATCAACTACAACAACCATGGCAAAATTGATTAACATGTAAACAATCTGCTAGGAACATTTTATAGCAAAAGTCGAGCAAGAGTAAGACATGCTAGGGAACTCCATAATTGCAAACAGGGGCATGGATGGATAGAGAACAACCATATGTCAAAATTATCCTTACTGAAGCAACTCAAAACAAGCATGGATATCACTGTAGCATCATGGCTACATGGCATAAAAATAACAGCAGAGCAAGGACTTAGCAAAATCCTAAGTCCCTGAAATCAGCAATATCACGAAGGCTACTTTGCATGCTTGTGCTAGTCACCACATTGATCACAAAAATACATGTCAAACACCCATGTAAAGATGGCATGGCATATATCAAAATACATGTAGAGCTCATGCCCAAATGCAGCACACAACAAATGTAGCAAAAATGACAATTCCCCATACTCAGATAAGAATCAGCACCTAACAATTTATAGCACTCTTGTATCCACGATTAGGGCATCAAGATGGACTCAAACTAGCATGCCACAATGGAACAAAATGAAGAGGACATCATGATGAACATTTTGATATATCATGCGCATGAAACGGAGCTACGGTAATGGAGTTATGGCGTGATGAACAGGGGCTTAAAATTTAATAGGGAAAAGACGGATGAAAAATAGACCTCCAGATCTAGGGTTCCAGTGGCGCGCGGATCGAGGCGGCCAGATCTTCACTGAAAAACTCGCCGGAGAGGGAGAGATGGCCGGAAAGGAGGTGGATCTGGAGGCAGACCGGATCTGGCCGCGGAACGGCGGAGCGGCGAGGTCTGCGGCGGCAGCCGAGGCGACTGGCTCGGTGGCGAGGTGGCGCGGCGAGATGATGGTGGCAGGACGGCGGGTGGGGAAGGGCGGCGAGCTTCCCGGGCGGCGGCGGCGGCGGGGTGATGCGCTAACCCGGCGCGGGGGCGCGCGGGGTGTGGCGGCGGCGATGGGCCGGCCAGGCCCGTTCCGGGCTCGCCGGGCCACGGTGGATGGCGGTGGCGGCAGGACACGTGTTGCTCGCTGATTGGCGCGGGCGGCAGAGGCGGACGCGTCCGGCGGCGGCGTAATTGTCCAGCGGCGTGATGGGAGGATTTTTAGGGTTTCATCCGCGAATTTGGAGGAGGGGTGCATATATTTATTCCTAGGAGGAGGTAGGAGTGTCCAAATGGAGTGTAGTTTTCGGCCACACGATCGTGATCCGACGGCGGAGGACATGGAAGGGGTTTGGAGGGTTTATTAGGCCATTTTGGAGGGGTGTTGGGCTGCAACACACACGAGGCCTTTACAGTTCCCTGGTTAACCGTTGGAGTATTAAACGGAGTCGAAATGATGCGAAATTTGACAGGCGGTCTACCGGTGGTGTACCAAGGCTACTTGGAAAATCTCGGTCCATTCCAAGAATGTTTAACACCCGCTCACAAAAAGAGACAAGAGGGGGACGACGGAGGACATAGGAGTGTCAGATTGCAAAATGGACAACGGGGAAAATGCTCGGATGCATGAGACGAACACGTATGCAAATGAGATGCACATGATGACATGATATGAAATGCATGACATGAAAAAAAATGCAAAACAAAGACCAAAACCCAATCACGAAGGGAATATCATAACTTAATGCCGGAAAAGGCAATGTCGGTGTTACAAATATGGTAAGTTACATCCGAGGTGTTACAACACTCCACCACTACGAAAGGATCTCGTCCCGAGATCTAGGACTGAAAGAACTCCGAATATTCGGAACGGAGGTGGTCCGCGCATTCCCAGGTGGCTTCTCAGTCAGAATGGTGTGACCACTTCACTTTCAGGAACTTGATAGACTTGTTGCGAGTCTTGCGCTTAGTTTCTTCAAGAATAGCAACGGGATGCTCATGATAAGACAGGTCTTCTTAGAGATCAATCTCTTCGAAGTTTATGGTGCGCTCAGGTGTCTTGAAGCACTTGCGAAGCTGTAACATGTGAAACACATCATGCACGTTTGCGAAGTTGGACGGAAGCTCAAGTTGATAAGCGAGATCGCCTCTTTTGCCAATGATCTTGAAAGGACCCACGTATCTAGGAGCAAGCTTTCCTTTGATACCGAAGCGACGAGTACCTTTCATTGGAGAGACACGGAGGTAGACATGGTCTCCAATCTCGAAAGCCAAGTCACGATGCTTGCTATCATAGTAACTCTTCTGGCGCGATTGCGCGACTTTGAGATTTTCACGGATGACTTTACACATTTCTTCAGCTTCTGTGATTAAGTCATTGCCAAGATGTTGGCGTTCACCAGTCTCTGACCAATTAAGAGGAGTATGACACTTTCCGCCATAGAGAATCTCGAATGGGGCCTTGCCCGAACTCACTTGGAAGCTTTTGTTGTAGGAGAACTCGGCATATGGAAGACAATCTTCCCAATTCATACCGAAGGAAATGACACAAGCCCTGAGCATATCTTCAAGAATCACTACTAGGGAAAAGCTTATAGACAGACGCTTACTAGTAGCGAGGGTTTATAACCCTCGCTACTGCTACTTACTAGTAGCGCGGGTTTTTAACCCTCGCTACTACTAAGTTGATACTAGTAGCGCGGGTTTTTAACCCTCACTACTACTAAGCGGTCTCTACCGTGCCCTCCCGGGACATGCCATAGTAGTAGCGAGGGGTACAAACCCGCGCTACTACTAAGTTGATAGTAGTAGCGCTGTTTTACACCCCTCGCTACTACTAAGTACGAGGTAGGTGAAATCTCCGTACCCTTAGCCGAATCCCTCCTCTCTCCCTCACTTTCCCCCTCTCTCACTTTCCTCGTCTCTCCCTCATACTCCAGCGGTGGCTGCCGCTGGTACACTCTGCTTTCTTCGCCCCCTCCCTCTTCGAGATCCCTTCGGTGGGCAGTCGTCGGAGCTCCTTGCCGCCGCCAAGATGCGGAAGCGCGACCACGGCATCCTCCTCCTCGCCGCCTTCACCGTCTTCTTCTTGCACCAGGTCAGCCCTCCATCCCCCTCTCTGATTCGATCCAGAACACTAGCTGACCCATCCCCCTCCTCCTCCGGCAGCACGAGGGTGACTTCTCGTTCCGGAAGACGTGGACCGCCTCCTGCCGCCACTCGTCGCCGACCTCAACGGCGACGGCCGCCGCGAGGTGCTGCTCCCCACGCATGATGCCAAGATGCAGGTCCTCCAGCTCCTGGCCCACGCCGGGCTGGCCTCCGCGGCCGTCCTCGACGGCTTCCACGAGGCACGCGTCATGGACGAGATCTCCCTGCTCCCGGCCAACGTGCGCGCGTCATGGGGTTGAGATTTCTTTTTGGTTTTTCAAATTAATAGTAGTAGCGTGGGTCACAGACATGCGCTACTACTAACACACGTACTAGTAGCGTGGGATGCACCGCGCTACTACTACTAGTTAGCTGTAGCGCCCTAGTAGTAGCGCAGGCACCCGCGCTACTACTAGCTTTTAACCCGCGCTACTACTAGGCTTTTTCCTAGTAGTGAATTTGATTTACTCACACAACTTGGCCACTAGTTTGAGGATGGAAGGCTGTGCTGAAGCGAATGTTGGTGCCCATGGCCTTCTGGAAGGAATCCCAGAACTTAGAAGTAAAGATGCTTCCACGATCTGAATATATCAATTGCGGGATGCCATGCAAAGAGACAATCCTGGAGGTGTATAGCTCTATCAACTAAGCTGTCATGATAGATTCTTTGATTGGAAGGAAATGAGCCACTTTAGTAAGCTTGTCGATGACGACAAAGATAGCATCATTTCCACGCTTGGACTTGGGAAATCCAGTCACGAAGTCCATCTCAATATGGTCAAACTTCCATTCTGGAATGGCAAGAGGTTGGAGGAGACCAGCTGGCCGTTCGTGTTCTGCTTTCACCCTTCTGCAGACATACATTCATTCATGAACTGAGCGATTTCTCGCTTCATTCGAGTCTACCAATACGACTGCTTGAGGTCATGGTACATCTTTGTACTTCCAGGATGAATGGATATAAGGGAATTGTGAGCCTCGTTCATAATGACTTTATGTAGATCACCCTTAGGAACCACAATTCAATCCTCCAAGAATAGAGTATCTTGGTCATCAAGGCGACATCACTTGTATTTGGGTTGACTCTTGACAATCCCATTTTTCACCTTATTTACCATTGCATCAAGAAGTTGTGCCTCACGAATCTGATCTTCCAAAGTAGGAGAGACTTGGAGGTTGGCAAGAAAGCCTTGAGGAACAACTTGGAGATTTGGTTTGCGGAAAGCTTCACAAAGGTCTGGTTGGAAGGGCTTGAGAATTAAACTGTTGCAGTAAGCCTTCCTACTCAAAGCATCTGCAATGACATTGGCCTTGCCTGGAGTATATTCAATACTTGGATTATACTCTTGAATCATTTCGTCCCAACGAGTCTGCCTGAGGTTGAGGTTGGGCTGAGTGGAGATGTACTTGAGGCTCTTATGATCAGTGAAGATGCCCACTTTCCTTCCCAACAAGAGATGTCTCCATGTTAATATAGCATGGACAACTGCCGCCAACTCGAGGTCATGAGTGGGGTAGTTCTTTTCGTTGGGCTTCAATTGGCAAGAGGTATAGGCCACAACTTTCTTCTCTTGCATTAACACAGCACCGAGACCATGCCGGGAAGCATCACAGAAAACCTCAAATGGTTTGGATTCATCAGGAGGAGTCAAGACAGGAGCTGTGACCATCTTCTCTTTGATGGTGTTGAAAGCAATGTCACATTTAGGCATCTAGAGATACTTGACATGCTTTTGGAGGAGGTTGGAAAGAGGCTCTGCAATCTTAGAGAAATTCTCAATGAATCTTCGACAATAGCTTGCAAGCCCAAGGAAATTGCGGAGATGCTTCACATTTTGAGGCGGTTCCCAATTCACAATTGCAGACACCTTCTAAGGATTAATCACGATGCCCTTGGCGGAGATGATATGCCCAAGGTAGAGAACCTCATCAAGCCAAAACTCACACTTGGAAAACTTCACATAGAATTGATGTTCTCTGAGTTTGTCGAGTACGAATCTCAAATGCTTGGCATGATCCTCGTTGTTCATTGAAAAGACCAAAATATCATCGAGATACACCAAGACAAAATCATTTTTGTAAGGGTTGAAGATGAAGTTGTTCATCATGCGAGAGAATGATGGAGGAGCATTGACAAGGCCGAAAGACATGACAATATATTCATAAGAACCATAGCTTGTTCTGAATGCTGTCTTGGGGATATCTTGTTCATGAATGCGAATCTGATGAGAGCCCATACGGAGGTTAAGCTTGGAGAATACTTGGGCACCCTTAAGTTGCTAGAAAAGCTCATTGATGTTGGGAAGTGGGTACTTGTTCTTTATTGTCTTCTTGTTCAATGGGCGATAGTCAAAGTCGGTCCGTACCATCCTTCTTCTAGACAAGAAGAACACCACAACCCCATGGAGATGAACTCGGTCTGATCATACCTGGACGCTCTTGTTCATCGAGATGTTTCTTCAATTCCTTCAATTCCTTTGGTCCAATCTTGTAAGGGCATTTGCAAACAGGTTTCGTGCATGGCTCAAGATCGATGACGAATTCAACTGGCCGGTGAGGTGGCATTCCTGGAAGCTCTTCTGGAAAGATGTCTTGATATTCACAAACGATTGGAATCTAAGAGATGGCATTCAACTCGCCCTTCTCATTGAGAGAAAACAACCGAATGGTTTCATCACGAGCGGCATAGATGATCACATCCTCAGACGAGTGTGTCAATTGAATATGCCTAGCAGCACAATCATGCCGAGCCTTGTGCTTAGAAAGCTAGTCCATCCCGAGAATTAGATCAATATCTGAGTCACCAAGGACCATTGGAGAAGACACAAATCTATAGTCTCCCATCTTGATAGAAACATCCGGAACCACCAAACCGGCACTCAACCGTTTACCCGGAGAAACGATATCCATGGATTTACCCAAATGTGAAGAAGTGAATTCATTCTTGGCAAAAAATGGTCTTGACATGAAACAATGCGATGCACCAGTATCAAACAGAACATTAGTAGGAATGGAGTTAACTAGAAGGTTACCCATGATCACTTCTGAAGAATCCTCTGCCTGAACTGCGTTCATCATGTTTACCTTGGCATACTTGGGATTATGCTTGACCACTGCATTGCTGGCAGATCTCACAGGAGGAGGAGGCGGAAGGCTGTAGCGACCTGACCCGAATGGATCAAGTCTCTGTGCTTAAGTGTCATCCCTGGATCGGTATGCTGACACACACAGTACTCGAAGGATTTATAACAGAGGTAAATCACATGTATAAAGTAACGTAAATACTATTACCTCAATCCAAAATAGCGGAAGTAACAAGGTTGTGGATTCCCATCAACACCAACGGCAAAGTTGAGTGTAGAAATCGTAACCCTAACGTATCACTTACTCGTCATAAGATAATCCTGCAACATGAGACGTTGCAGCCACAGAGGGTCAGTACATTGAATGTACTGGCAAATTCACACCATAGAGAATGATGAATAAAGGCTATCACTACATGCATATTTGGCTGGTGGAAAAGCTCTATGGTTATAAGGTTTTTGCGTAAAGCCAATTTTTCCCTACTGCAAAGGAATAAGATTAATTACTATCATGGTGGTTGTTAAACATTGAGAATGGTTGACAGCATTCTCAATCCCAATTAAGTAACATCATTAAAACCCAACAATATTCATTTAAAGTAACATGATGAGATCAACAGGATAATCCAAGAACTAGATACTCAAGATGTCCATAACCGGGGACACGGCTAATCATGATTAGTTTATACACTCTGCAGAGGTTTGCACACTTTTCTCCACAAGACTCGATCGCCTCCGTTTGGTTTCTCGCACTACAGGGTGTTTGAGAAGATGGATGACCGAGACATAGTCTTTCAGAAGCGCTAGCACCTTACGATCGGGTAGACCGTACCACCTACATCCCCTACATCTGCTAGTCTACCACTGTAAGAGTTCGCACAACTTAGTCAACTATGCCAGAGCCCATAATGGCTTGTGGCTGCACACGGAAGTTTCTAGTATGAATAATCTCATGATCCCTTTGAGCCTGGGTGGCGGTCCAAAGAAAAACAGGCAAGTCCTGGAAACCCCAGGTGCCTCAATCCACGCAGATGTGTGTTTAAGTTGCCACCTTAGATAAACCATTAATTATCACTCTCACATCTGTCATGGATATCACTCACCCAATCCACGTCTACTAGCATAGCATGGCATAAATAAGCAAACGTAGAAGTAACTCCCAAAGGTTTGATAATAAACAGGTAATAGGTACTACCTCATCTACTTCCCATCCCACAATTTAATTAGATCCTAATCATGCAATGTGTGAGGGTTGATCTAATGCAATAAAACTGGGTAGTAGAAAAAAAATATGGTCAAAGTGTGAACTTGCCTGCAATGTTGATGAAGATGATTCGCACTCAAAACTCTTGATAGATCTACTCGTCACACTCCGGTCAATCTATCTTAAGCAAGCAATAGTAACCACACATAAGCAATCACTCAAAAGATCGGAAAGAACGAAGAAGACGATTCGGAAAACATCAAAACCAAGAAAATAACTCTTGCAACATAAAACTATTTCTAACAGTACCAAAATTATGTGAATTTGGCCTTATTAGAAGGTTTAGGTCAAGAGCTTCGATTTGCAAAAAGAATCAACTCAAACGGAGCTACGAAACTCAAGTTATGATCAAACGAAGTTTGAATTCAAATCTGATCTAATTCAAATTTTAAACTTTTCAAAAACATGTTTAAGTTGTTTACTGGATAGAGGAGATCATAACGAAGACGTGGGCGTTGGTTTCGTTGGATTTGGACTAACGAGTAAAAAGTTATAGTCGTTTGAAGTACAGGGACTAAACTTTGAAGAAATTTATCACGAATAGGTCCCTGGCCGAAAATAACAGAAAAAGAAAAAACTAAAGGGCGAACGTTCGTTAAGTAGTTCTTAAACAGAGAACGTTCTCTAAATAGATCTAATTAAAAAAAACTAAACTGTTTTTTTAAACGAAAACCGAACCCTAAAAAAACCGGCGAACCGGGCGGTTTTTTTACCGGTTTACAGCGGTTCGGCGGCGGCAGATCGGCGACGGCGGCTCTCCGGCGAGGCAGGGCGAGGCGCAGGGCGATGCGGCGCGGGGCGGCACTGCGAACGGCGGGTCGGAGTGCGGCGCGGGCAGCAGCAACGGGCGGTGGCGAAGCGGCTGCGAGCGGCGGCGGCGCATGCGGCGTCTATGGCGAGAGGCGGCGCAGGCAGCGGCGAGATGCGGGAGGGGCGGCGCGGTGCGGCAGAGAGAGAGAGGCGGGGCCCGGGGCGGTGGCTTTATGAGGAGGGCGAGGAGGTGGCGTGGAGGAGGGGCAAGGGGAGGCGTGCCCGGCCGGGACTCGACGGCGGCGGCGGAGTCGGCCACGCTCGGGACTCTGTCCCGAGCTCGAAGACAGAGGCGGCGCGCGGTTGGGCTGGGCCTTGGCCTGGCAGGAGCTGGGCCGGCCCAGTTCGGCGGAGGGAAAAGCTCTTTATTTTTTTTAATAAACCTTTTTTTCAAAGAACTGAAAATAATAAAAACAAAATAACTAAAATATTATATAGGCATATAATATATCAAAATTTTCAGAAAAAGATTTTCTACAAGATGAACTTTTTTCTAGCATTAAATAAAATTCACACAAATTCAGATAATTCAAAGAGTGCTACTGGTCTATTAAAATCCAACAATAATCATTTTAAAAATACCAAAATGATTTCAAATTAATTTTTCTCCAATTTTCTGTTGTAGGGAATCATGTTACCCTAATTTCCATATATTTTATTTTTGGAGAAAAATAATTTCAATAAAACTCAAATAAATCCAAATTGAAAAATTAATTCCAAAAGGACTTGAAATTGATCCTTTGAAACTCCCAACTCATATTTCATAATTTGAAGAAGTCATTTTATCTTCTCTCGTGAAAATCATTGAGTTGCATGAAGTTTATGAATTGAAATATTTCCAAATGAAGTTCAATTATTTTCAAATACCCTTTCATTCAATTTTTTAAATGGAAGAAGTCATATCATCTTCGCTCAAGGGTTTTGTATTTGAAAATAATTTGAATTCATGCAGATCAGAAAGCAAATATGAAAGTTTGGGAAAGTCCTTTTATTCCCTCTCATTTAACTTTCAAAAAGTTTCGAATTCACTCACTTTCAGACAATCAATCAAATCTATCTATTTATTATAACATTCCAAAATTTAGAATTTTGGGATGTTACAAACCTACCACCCTTAAAATGAATCTCGTCCTCGAGATTCGGAGAGGCTAGAAAGAAATAGGTTAGGGTTGGGGTCTCCTAAAAAATCCATCAATCGTCTCCGGGGTCTGGGGTGCTACCACCCTTAGAAGCATGGTTACAGCTCCATCGGAACTCATATACTTCATCCATATTGTTAACAGTGTCGGTCTTCTCAAATCCTCGAAAAATTCCTTCTCTGGCTCTTCCGGTAGTGGCATAACCTTTTCCTCAATTCTTCTGTCCTTTCCTCTTGGTAAGGTTATTCCGAGATTGGGTCTTCTTAGCTGACGGGTCGGGCGCCAAAACTAAACAACTGTCGATATCTCATGGTGACCAACAATTTATGCTTTCTCCTGCAGGAAATGGGTCTGGGTTGATCCTCACCGTATAACCTACGGTTGGCAAAAAGCTGCCGTGTACAAGGGAAAAATTCTTATACCATTCTAAGGTTTAACACGGTTTAATATCGTCGTCTCTCTACTATAGGCAAGTCACTCAGATTTACCATCCCATATAGCAAGGCGAATAATAAGAGTAAGTCGGTATGGTGATCAATCCATCCCACACCCAAATCATTACCTTGTATACGGTTTAGCGAATCTCGCATTGTAACACTCGGTCATCCTCACAAGCATTGCAGAATTTCTCTTGTTGACGAACCAAGTTCGGAATAATCCATTGATTCTGCAAGCCAGACAAACATCTATCGTTCCTTCACAACTCTCAGGTTTTGCGTAAACTCCTATAAAATCGTCTGTCGACAAGGTATATCCACTTCCAGGGTTTTTCCTTCAGCAAGAATGTGCTTGCTTCTTGGCAGGTCCTTGGGCCTGTGGGTTATGGCACACCTCATCACTTGTAGTCCTTGAACTTATCATTGGGCAACTGGTCATTATTCCAACTTCCAACTTCCTAGTATTATTAAATCCATCCAATTGTACTATCTTCCTTCCTTCTATTGGCACCAAACTAGGACATGATTACTCAGACTCATCATGGAGTTTCCATTGATCCATATTTCCGACATCATACCTCCTTTATATCCAATAGTAATTCATCTCTTCATCCTCGTGGGATATCCCTCATACCGAGATAAAAACTTATACTTATGAAGTCCATATTCCACTTCATGGAACATCATTATCCTTTCCGCGGTCAAGCGTCCTTACAGGGGAATATTGGCCATCTCTACATGGCACTTCTTTAACTGGGAAACGTGAAACACATCTTGAACTCCTGACAGTCCTTCGGGTAACTCCAACTTGTAGGCCACTTCTCTCATACGCTCGAAAACTCGGTATGGTCCTACAAATCTCGGGGCTAACTGTCCCTTAACTCCAAATTGTTTAACTCCTCGCAGAGGGGTCACACGAAGACATGCTCTGTCTTCAATTTCATAGACTACCTCCTTGAGTTTTTGAGTCTACATAACTCTTCTTCCTGGACTGAGCTACCTTCAGTCTATCTCGAATCAACTTAACATTCTCTTCTGACTCCTTGATCACATTTGGTCCAAACAACTGACGGTCTCCAACTTCATCCCACATACTCTTGGGGTATCACACATATCGAGACAAAACTCGTATTCATTTTATCCAAAATCCATTACAGGGTACTACCACCCTTAAAATGCACAAATCTTCCATGGACCATATTTCTCTTATTCTCAAAAATGGTCAAAATCCTTCTTCATAGAGTAACAACTCATAAAATCCATATCAGTACCAACGATGCTACTTTATTCATTCTCAAATGATTACAATCTCTCGCTTCTCCATTACATGTCTCAACTCAACACCTCAATATAAAAGAAAATGTTCTCACTTCTACTACTCCATTTCTTTTGTTGCAAACTCAACTATCTAGCACGAGTCTCCTTCTCCTTGGGGCATTCTCTGGCAAAGTGCCCTGCTCCATTACCACTAAAACATATTACTTCTGACAAGTTTCGAGGTTTCCTTGTGATTATATAGCCTACTTGGGTCCTTGGCTTCTTTTTTTTGGGCAATTGCTGAGGTAGTGCCCTGACTCCTTGCACTTATAATAGGTGACATGACTCAGATCTTTCCTGGAATCCAATCTAATTCTCTTTCTGGACTTTTCCATTCCCATCAGAGCTTCTATTTCCAGTGGTTCATACTCTACTTTCTCTGTCGGGAATTCTACTAAATCCCCATTCAAACAATTCTGGGAGATGTGTCCTTCTTCCCCACATGAATAGCATGACTTGGTGCAGGGTTTAATTGGCTCTTCTTTGGGTGTGTCCTCCACATCTTCCTTCATCACATGTTCTTCTAAACTTTCCATAAGGACTCCTTTCATTTCTTCTTTCTTCTATTGGATGGTTCGTTGTACCATGGGGTAAATGTGACACTGAGCAGGATAGTGGGTAGTCCCTTCACACAAGAAACAAGTAATCTGCCTAATTGGGCATTCTTCAACTGGGTGACTTCCTTCGCAATTAGGGCATTCATCCTTGTGTTCTTTATGGGTGTGTCCTATTTCTCCACAAATCTTGCATGCACAAGGTTTCTTCATATCCTTTCCATAAGGCTTCAACTTCTGGGACACAAACCGAGACTTTGGCAAAGTCAACTTAAATTCCTTCCAAGTGGTTACTCCTTGCCACCCATTGATGGTTTGGTACATTCTCCACCAAGTAGCAGCACCTATTTCAAAGCACTGAAGAGCATGTTGGGTCATATCATGTCCAACTATAGGGTTATTCTCCATGTGATCCTCCATGTTCTGAATCCATCGGTCTGTCTCCAACTGACTCATCGGTCTAGAAAATACAAGCTCATCTTCATTCATTCTCTATTGGGTCCATGGGTTTGGGGTAAGATAAGAGAGAGGGAGAGGGACACACAATACAAACAATGGTTTTGAAAAGACAGATTTTTGCTGTGGCTGTCAAAAAACATCAAACAAATGACAGCTCACAAACGTCGCATCTAACGTAGGTATATAATAGGGGTTTGGTCTTCTAAGGTCAATAAATCTTCAACGTCTCCAAACTCTTCAAGCATTGTTCATGCCTCCAATGGCTTGTTTCGATCATGCTTGTCTTCTCAAGTTCTTTTGCCAGATCAACTCTGTTGATGCGAAGTCTCTCGTGACGTCCTTTAATATTCCGGAGTTGCATTTCAAACTTCTGGTTTCAACATCCTTCACATGAACCATGGTCATACTGTCCTTCAGTTCCTGAAAATTCTCCGGTATCTCGAGGTTGTAGCTCCTCCAGCTTGGCTAATCTCATCTTCAGGATCCTGAGTTCCTCATGAAATACTTCCTTGTCTAATATGACTTCCTGGAGCTCCATTTTAAACATCTTGATGTACTACTCCAGATCCTGGTGATACACCGGCTAAGGTTAAAACTTCATCTTACTAATAGGTGCTCCATCAGCCTTCTTCCGTCAAATCCATTCTGATGAAAGGCATCCTTAACTCAGCACGGTGACAATAGCATCAGCGGCGATGACATCACGGATAACCGTGTTTCTGCCCTTGTCATTGCCATGAGCTATCTTGCCAATTGATATCTCATGCCTTAGGGTTTTCTTGACAAAACTTTGAGTTCTCAACTCTCCATGTTTTGGTCTTTCTCCAATACACCTTGATCTCGGGTATTGACAACTTCCATAGTCTACCAAGTTCCATAAGGGTAGCCTTCCTAGGTCATACAAATCTGGGAATTCTTCAGAGCCTTCAAATTCCACTTGTCTTCGGTCTTCAACCGTTGTAGTTTCCATTATTCAGATGCACGGAAAATACTCTTCGTTCCTAGTGGTTTGTGGTTGTCCGATGTCTTATACTTCTTGGAGTGGTCTCATCCGTCGAATCTTCGAGTGGTCAAAAGGGAAAGGGGTATGGTCTCACTAAAGGGAATTTTTGAATAAGCTCAACAGAGAAGAGAGGTAAAAGATCTTTTTTGAAAGGGAAAGTTGTAGAGAAAAATCTTTGCTATGGGCTTGCCAGTTTCTAGGGTCACGTCCTACAGTCAACATGTGCTCAGATACCATCTTGTAGCGACCTGACCCAAATGAATCAAGTCTCTGTGCTTAAGTGTCATCCCTGGATCGGTATGCTGACACACACAGTACTTGAAGGATTTATAACAGAGGTAAATCACATGTATAAAGTAACGTAAATACTATTACCTCAATCCAAAATAGCGGAAGTAACAAGGTTGTGGATTCCCATCAACACCAACGGCAAAGTTGAGTGTAGAAATCGTAACCCTAACGTATCACTTACTCGTCGTAAGATAATCCTGCAACATGAGACGTTGCAGCCACAGAGGGTCAGTACATTAAATGTACTGGCAAATTCACACCATAGAGAATGATGAATAAAGGCTATCACTACATGCATATTTGGCTGGTGGAAAAGCTCTATGGTTATAAGGTTTTTGCGTAAAGCCAATTTTTCCCTACTGCAAAGGAATAAGATTAATTACTATCATGGTGGTTGTTAAACATTGAGAATGGTTGACAGCATTCTCAATCCCAATTAAGTAACATCATTAAAACCCAACAATATTCATTTAAAGTAACGTGATGAGATCAACAGGATAATCCAAGAACTAGATACTCAAGATGTCCATAACCGGGGACACGGCTAATCATGATTAGTTTATACACTCTGCAGAGGTTTGCGCACTTTTCCCCACAAGACTCGATCGCCTCCGTTTGGTTTCTCGCACTACAGGGTGTTTGAGAAGACGGATAACCGAGACATAGTCTTTCAGAAGTGCTAGCACCTTACGATCGGGTAGACCGTACCACCTACATCCCCTACATCTGCTAGTCTACCACTCTAAGAGTTCGCACAACTTAGTCAACTATGCCAGAGCCCATAATGGCTTGTGGCTGCACACGGAAGTTTCTAGTATGAATAATCTCATGATCCCTTTGAGCCTGGGTGGCGGTCCAAAGAAAAACAGGCAAGTCCTGGAAACCCCAGGTGCCTCAATCCACGCAGATGTGTGTTTAAGTTGCCACCTTAGATAAACCATTAATTATCACTCTCACATCTGTCATGGATATCACTCACCCAATCCACGTCTACAAGCATAGCATGGCATAAATAAGCAAACGTAGAAGTAACTCCCAAAGGTTTGATAATGAACAGGTAATAGGTACTACCTCATCTACTTGCCATCCCACAATTTAATTAGATCCTAATCATGCAATGTGTGAGGGTTGATCTAATGCAATAAAACTGGGTAGTAGAAAAAAAATATGGTCAAAGTGTGAACTTGCCTGCAATGTTGATGAAGATGATTCGCACTCAAAACTCTTGATAGATCTACTCGTCACACTCCGGTGAATCTATCGTAAGCAAGCAATAGTAACCACACATAAGCAATCACTCAAAAGATTGGAAAGAACGAAGAAGACGATTCGGAAAACATCAAAACCAAGAAAATAACTCTTGCAACATAAAACTATTTCTAACAGTACCAAAATTATGTGAATTTGGCCTTATTAGAAGGTTTAGGTCAAGAGCTTCGATTTGCAAAAAGAATCAACTCAAACGGAGCTACGAAACTCAAGTTATGATCAAACGAAGTTTGAATTCAAATCTGATCAAATTCAAATTTTAAACTTTTCAAAAACATGTTTAAGTTGTTTACTGGATAGAGGATATCATAACGAAGACGTGGGCGTTGGTTTCGTTGGATTTCGACTAACGAGTAAAAAGTTATAGTCGTTTGAAGTACAGGGACTAAACTGTGAAGAAATTTATCATGAATAGGTCCCTGGCCGAAAATAACAGAACAAGAAAAAACTAAAGGGAGAACGTTCGTTAACTAGTTCTTAAACAGAGAACGTTCTCTAAATAGATCTAATTAAAAAAAACTAAACCGTTTTTTTTAAACAAAAACCGAACCCTAAAAAAAACCGGCGAACCGGGCGGTTTTTTTTACCGGTTTACAGCGGTTCGTCGGCGGCGGCAGATCGGCGATGGCGGCTCTCCGGCGAGGCAGGGCGAGGCGCGGGGCGATGCGGGGCGGCGCTGCGAACGGCGGGGCGGAGTGCGGCGCGGGCAGCAGCAGCAGGCGGCGGCGAAGCGGCTGCGAGCGGCGGCGGCGCATGCGGTGTCGGCGGCAAGAGGCGGCGCAGGTAGCGGCGAGATGCGGGAGGGGCGGCGCGGCGCGGCAGAGAGAGAGAGGCGGGGCCCGGGGCGGTGGCTTTATGAGGAGGGCGAGGAGGTGGCGTGGAGGAGGGGCAAGGGGAGGCGTGCCCGGCCGGGACTCGACGGCGGCGGCGGAGTCGGTCCCGAGCTCGAAGACGGAGGCTGCGCGCAGTTGGGCTGGGCCTTGGCATGGCAGGAGCTGGGCCGGCTCAGTTAGGCGGAGGGAAAAGCTCTTTATTTATTTTTTATTTTTTTAATAAACCTTTTTTTCAAAGAACTTAAAATAATAAAAAAAATAACTAAAATATTATATAGGCATATAATATATCAAAATTTTCAGAAAAAGATTTTCTACAAGATGAACATTTTTCTAGCATTAAATAAAATTCACACAAATTCAGATAATTCAAAGAGTGCTACTGGTCTATTAAAATCCAACAATAATCATTTTAAAAATACCAAAATGATTTCAAATTAATTTTTCTCCAATTTTCTGTTGTAGGGAATCATGTTACCCTAATTTCCATATATTTTATTTTTGGAGAAAAATAATTTGAATAAAACTCAAATAAATCCAAATTGAAAAATTAATTCCAAAAGGACTTGAAATTGATCCTTTGAAACTCCCAAGTCATATTTCATAATTTGAAGAAGTCATTTTATCTTCTCTCGTGAAAATCATTGAGTTGCATGAAGTTTATGAATTGAAATATTTCCAAATGAAATTCAATTATTTTCAAATACCCTTTCATTTAATTTTTTAAATGGAAGAAGTCATATCATCTTCGCTCAAGGGTTTTGTATTTGAAAATAATTTGAATTCATGGAGATGAGAAAGCAAATATGAAAGTTTGGGAAAGTCCTTTTATTCCCTCTCATTTAACTTTCAAAAAGTTTCGAATTCACTCACTTTCAGACAATCAATCAAATCTATCTATTTATTATAACATTCCAAAATTTAGAATTTTGGGATGTTACAAAGGCGCCTTTGGTTGAAGCATTTGTTTGCATAGTACCCTTTCTGCTGACAGTTTTTGCAAGTAACCTCTGAGAGCGGACGGTGATAAGGAGCACTTGACCTTAGAGTATGAGACTGGGCTTTGTTCTGATAGCCTGGGTTGGGTGGGTGGGAAGATCCATTGCCACCTTTACTCTTCTGCTGGTAAGGCTGACGAAATAGAGGAGGAGGAGACAACCAGAACTTCTGCTGCTTAGCTGCCACTTGAGTTGAAGAAGATGATGATTGAACTACATCCTTAACTCTCTTCTTAGAAGCATCACACTTGAGCTGAGAAGCTTCTTGTTTTAGTGCCATGTTGTAGAATTCATCATACTTGGTCAGCTCAAAAAGCATGAGAGCTAATTGCAGATCTTCTCTGAGGCCACCTCTGAATTGATAAATCATGCTCTTCTCATCAGGGACGTCTTGTTTAGCGAAGCAAGCGAGCCTCTGAAACAGTATATTGTGTTGGTAAACAGACATGTTGCCTTGCTTGACATTGCGGAACTCCTCGCGCTTACTCTCAGCAACACTTTGTGGAATATGGTGAGCTTTGAAGTCTCGGCGGAAATCATCCCAGGTAATCACACGACCTCCTCTGGAATGTTTGTATTGTTGATACCACTCAGCAGCTTGATCCTTGAGTAGAAACGAAGCAAACTTTTCAAAGTCCTTAGGCCTTACATTGCTACACTCAAAATGTTTGCAGATATCCACGAGCCAGCCGTTGGCGTATGTGGCCTCGACACAGTTACTAAAGGACTTTGGCTGGTTTGCGAGGAACTGATTGAGGGTAGAAAACTAAGGTTGATTGTTGTCTTGGCCTTGATTTCCTTGGTTTCACTCTTGCAAGAGTTGCAAAAGCATCTGAGTGTTGGCGTTGGTGGCGGCCATGACAGCTTGCCATGCCTCCGGAGGTGGAGGTGGTGGCGGAGGTTCCAGATTCTCACGCGTTGGAGGAGCCATCCTGAAGAGGTTGACATCCGTTAGAATCTTGAAAGACATATATTCAAGCTAAATCAATGGATCGAAATTGCAACATATAGCCTTAACATTCAAACAAGGTTGAACAAATGAATTCCAAAGTAAATCATCACACTTCCATAAATTTGAGAAGCCACTTAGATAAAGGTAGATGAATAAAGCAACAAGGTACGGATATGAACAAATAATTGGTAAGGGTTACCCAATCACAAACCAAGTATCTGCGGGAAGACATACTAGAGCTACTTGAATTCCCACCTATGAAACTCCTGAAACTTTCTGGTTATGCAATCAGGTGTTGGGGACACAGGGGAAGCATAATATCTCACCCCAAACTAGCAAATCCTACATCCAGCTGTATCCATCCTTCAACACATAACCAAGAAACCTTCGGAAATCATTTACCTCAACCTTCGAAAAGCATCCGTTATACGAGTTATGGCAATACTCCCGAACTCCCGCCCCAGTACTGGGTGGCGCCGAGGTTATCTCACCAACAACTGCATAAAATAGATTTTCGATGTCGGCGAACTCAGGTATTCTAGAACTGCAATGATAAAATTGTGACGACAACACCTCAGAGCTCAACTCCCCGGGACACTGCCACAGCCCCTAAATGTCAGGAGGCACCAAGAACAATGTTCTCGTCACAAAACCATCAGAACGATTCCAAGATACCTGCGTGATCCTAAAAAAATTTCGTGAAATTGGAGGAGAGAAGAGTCAAAACTCTACGTCAGGAGGCCTCACCAGAGCGACGAAGGGACTGAGGAGTAAAAAGAATCCTACTCTCCGATATATATAATCCTAAGTCTCAAAACATTTTGTTCTAGACTCAACAACGTCAGTGATTCGATCAACCAGATGGCTCCTAAGTCGGGGAAGGCTCTGATTACCAACTTGTAACACCCACGATGCGGCTATATCTCACACGTGTCGGGGCATGACTTAGAGGCATAACCACATGGTAGGCATGTCGCAAGAGGGGTAATCTTTACACATCCCATGTATTGAATAAGAAAGGGATAAAGAGTTAGCTTACAATCGCCACTTCACACAATACATAAATATATCATACATCATCGAGAACTACGTCGCCCACTGTCAAATCGAATAGTACTGCACCTCCCGCAGCATGCCTAGCTGAACACGCCTCCTCACCTCCATCTATGCTTAATTACTGAATTTTAGTTGCAAAAATTAGATACTGCTAGTGATTTTTAGCTTCATATTTTGACAAATCGTAGTGTTACAAGGTTGGAAAATGGCAATGTTACTAGATCAACAAATGTTAATCTTTCTAGTTTGACAAATGGCAACATACCCAATATGAGAGATCTTCCTATTTTGGTCCACGTGGGTCATCCAAAAGAACCGTTAGTGTTCAAGAGATGCACAAATCCTGGTCTCACTTTGTATACGGGTGTTCTATCCGAAACCATCATGCTTGTTGTGAGAAGCTCTGGATTGTGAGAAGCATATACCCAAACCTGCCCCAAATGGGACAAAATATTTAGAGCGGCATGTTGATGCCGCTCCATGATAGCATGCCAAGTTTCATGAATTTTAGACGAGTTTTGGATTTACAAGAACTTAAAAACTAGGCATCTCAATGTTTGCGGCCGAGTGATGGTGGCAGGGTGTTTGACATTCATTCCCATATCTTGCATGGGACCTAAGCATGCACCCAAGGACAAAAGATTTGATTTTTCAACCAATTTAAATGCACCGGAGGATGTGCATGTAGTTCAAATTTGAATTATGCACATAAATGCATCGAAAACTCACTTAATGCATAAAAATATTCAAACGAACCCTGAAAAATCACAAAAAATAACACAACACTCCTGTTTTTCTATGTTGATATGAGAAAAAATTTGAAAGTAATAAGAGGCAATGGCTATCGTTACGCCCCCAAAGTTGGGGCGTTCCCTATCGAAACCATTATGCTTGTTGTCAGAAGCTCTGGTTTGTGAGAAGCATATACCCAAACCTGCCCCAAATTAGACAAAAAATTTGCCACCGCATGTTGATTCTGCTCCATGATAGCATGCCAAGTTTGATTAATTTCAGACGAGTTTTGGATTTACTAGAATTTAAAAACCAGGCATCTCAATGTTTTGCCGACAATCAATGGTGCCCTGGTGTTTGAAATTCATTCCCAATTCTTGCATGGGACCTAAGCATGCACCCAAGGACAAAGATTTGATTTTTCAACCAATTTATATGCACCGGAGCATGTGCATGTAGTTCAAATTTGAATTGTGCACATAAAAGCATTGAAAATTCACTTAATGCATAAAAATGTCCATAAGAACCCCGAAAAATCACAAAAAATAACACAACACTCCTGTTGTTCTATGTTGACACGAGAAAATTTTTGAAAGCAATAAGAGGCAATGGATATCGTTTTGTCCCCAAAGGTGGGGCGTTCCCTACCGAAACCATTATGCTTGTTGTGAGAAGCTCTAGTTTGTGAGAAGCATATACCCAAACCTGCCCCAAATGGGACAAAAAATTTACCACGACATGTTGATGCTGCTCCGTCATATCATGCCAAGTTCCATGAATTTCGAACGAGTTTTGGATTTACTAGAATTAAAAACCAGGCATCTCAATGTTTTGCCGGCAATCAACGGTGCCCTAGTGTTTGAAATTCATTCCCATTTCTTGCATGGGACCTAAGCATGCACCCAAGGACAAAGATTTGATTTTTCAACCAATATATATGCACTGGAGCATGTGCATGTAGTTCAAATTCGAATTATGCACATAAATGTATAGAAAACTCAGTTAATGCATAAAAATGTTCAAACGAACCCCGAAAAATCACAAAAAATAACACAACACTCCTGTTGTTCTATGTTGACATGAGAAACAAATTTGAAAGCAATAAGAGGCAATGGATATTGTTTTGACCCCAAAGGTGGGGCGTTCCCTACTGAAACCATCATGCTTGTTGTGAGAAGCTCTGGTTTGTGAGAAGCATATACCCAAACCTGCCCCAAATCGGACAAAAAAATTACCACAACTGTTGACGCCGCTCCATGATAGAATGCCAAGTTTTATGAATTTTAGACAAGTTTTGGATTTACTAGAATTTAAAAACCAGGCATCTTAATGTTTTGCCGGCAATCAACGATGCCCTGATGTTTGAAATTCATTCCCATTTCTTGCATGGGACCTAAGCATGCACCCAAGGACAAAGATTTGATTTTTCAACTAATTTATATGCACTAGAGCATGTGCATGTAGTTCAAATTTGAATTATACACATAAATGCATTGAAAACTCACTTAATGCATAAAAATGTTCAAACAAACCTTGAATAATTCCAATTCTTTTATGACACACATATAGTTGCAGTATCACTGTAGATAAAAGGTCTAGCCTTTTAAATACCGTCGATGGCCACTGTGACCCCATTATGTAATTCAAATCAAGACAAAAAATCAAGTAGATCGCACACAGTTTATTTTAACCAACCGTGTGAGATTCAGCACAATATATCTTTGGACCATTTCTGAATAAGGTACCTTGTCTGATAACACTCTGCGCGCTAGTTTTTTGGCTGAAGGGATTCCAAATTTTTGGCTTCCGCAGAAATATCTATGTCCCCGCCCCCTCCCTCGTACCAAAAGCCACATTTCCCATGTTTCCGCCTTCCTTTCCAAATTGAAACCTTCACTCCTTGCTTGTAGCACCGCCCCTTCCTTGCCGGCGACCCTCCTTCATGCTGCTCGACCTCGCCTATCCAGGCAGGTAATCCACACCCGACCCCATCCTGCTCCTCCTTCCACATCCCACATGCCCTGACCGCCGGCATGAGCACGACACCTTCCACCCAAATCCCCGACCCCTCCACCGAATAAGCGCCATCCTAATCCATGGTGCACGCAGTATAGCCAAGACCTCAAGGAGAATTTGGCAGCGAAGAAGCAAATCGCGGCCGCACACACGGATGAGGTTGCGATGGTTCCCATTTGTGCCGACCCCTGGATCTTTGAGGAGCACCCCGCCGTCGAGGCCACCATTGACGTCTCGCACACTGATGCAGCAAAGCGGTTGGCTGCTTTCAACGAAAGTTCATGGCGTTATCTTGAGGCCACCGTCGGTGCCTTCGACGAAGACAACAAGGTGTTTTCTCAGCGTGCACATGCTTACCTCAACTCGAGAGCCAACAGGTTGGTGCCAGGAGCGGCTCAGGCAACACACCACTACAACGAGGGCACCCATGATGCGGAGGCCTCGCCCTCTTCCATGTCCAAGGAGCCAATTGTCATTGATATCTCCGACAATGAGGAGTAGCTTGTCTTATTAGCTCACTATAAGGACCCATGTTCAGTTTGCTAGCTACTGCCTTTCAACAAATTCTAGTGAATTGTGCTATCTACTTTTACCATGCAATCTTCTGCTATAGTGTATATGTTCTATATGTCGTGCAATGTGGTGTTCAATTAGCTGCTTGGTTCAATTCTGCAAATGTGATGTTCAATCCTTCAGGGTGCAATATTTCCAAGTTCTTAATCATGATTGGTTTGGTTAACTGTCTGATCTTCTCTTAGGAGTATGTTATATTGTTCAATTGGTGTTTAGTTAACTTCTTGGTTCATTTGTTGTGGCTTGGTTCACTTGTTGTGGTGTTTAGTTAACTGCTTGGTTCAATTCTGCAATGCAATGTTCAATTGTTGTGGCTGCATTCTATTATGGTATACCATGTGAAGAATATATAAATCGAATTTGGCTGTACTAAATACATGAGAAACAAATACAATTGGTATATTTCCAAGTTGTTAAGCATGCTGGGTTTCGTTAACTGTCTAATCTTCTCTTAGGAGTATCATTATATTGTGCACTATGGTGCTCAGTTAATGTTTGGTTCATTTCTTGTGGTGTTTACTTAACTGCTTGGTTCAATTCTGCAACGCGTTGTTCAATTGTTGTGGCTGCATTCTGTTATTGTATACCATGTGAGGAATAAATCGAATTTGGTTGTACTAAATACGTGAGAAACAAATACAATTGCTATATTTCCAAGTTGTTAAGCATGCTTGGTTTGGTTAACTGTCTAATATTCTATTAGGAGTATGTTATATTGTGCAATGTGGTGCTCAGTTAACGTTTGGTTCATTTGTTGTGGTGTTTAGTTAACTGCTTGGTACAATTCTTCAATGCGATGTTCAATTGTTGTGGCTGCATTCTGTTATTGTATACCATGTGACGAATAAATCGAATTTGGCTGCACTTAATCCATGAGAAACATATACAAGTGCTATATTTCCTAGTTCTTAATCATGCTTGGTTTGGATAAATGGGTTTTCCATGTGGCTTGAATTAATCTGATGAATCTGCAATGTGCTTATTTTTCATCAACATATTTTACTGATAGCATGCGAACCCTTACTTAACCTGATGACTAACTACCTTATATGTGTTGTAGGGAAACAATGGGAAGCACTGAGGTTTACAAGATGGTACTAACTATTATACATTGCCTTTTTTATTCCTTTGCCCCGTTTCAAATATAGAGAATATATTTATGCACATCCTTGTTTTCAGTGTTCACTGATGATTACCTCTCAAACCACGTCTGTGGTCAGGAGCCGAGGAAAGTTTTCAAACAACACCCACGGTTCAATATTGAAGTATTCCTGAAGAAGTCGGAGGATGGACGGTCAATCATCCACAAGCACTGTCCTAAAGTTGCAAAGACCTTCAACATGAATGAAGGCTCAATATTTTCCTTCCGCTTCAGCAGTTTTCCAGATGAGATGCATCTCTCTATGTACCGTCTATGATGCTAATTTCGAAAGGTTCTAGATGTTGCATGTGAAACTTGCTGCTAGTGCAGTTGTGTAATGGGGTAGGTGAGTGCTGAAGCTATATCATGTTGTACTCCGATGTATTTCATATCTGAAATCATGCTTCCTTAATATGGAAATGGAATATATTATGTGCTTCATATGAATGTCAATTAGATTTGTAAATGGATTATTAATAATAGGGCAATTAGCCCGCTAATTGGCCAATTAGCTTGCTAATTGGGGTTTCCTATTGCAAACGGTTAATGAGAAAACTCCGTGGGAAATGACCTCAGGCAATGCACAAAATTTCTAGGAATAAACCGTGTTGGATCAATGAACAATCACACATGACATTCTTTTTAAAACTATTTGCGTTACGCCACCTTGTGCAAACATTTTCCTTGTAGCGACTGTGTGGGATGTATATACAAATGGAAACGTTTAGCGGGGACTGACTATGTGGGATGTACTTGCGACCAGAAACATTTTCGCTGTATAATTGTATTTTTTTTAGCACTACTGTACGTATTTCTGTATTTGAGCGCTTGTCGGTCGCACACGACCTCATTTTGCCGAGCATGTGTGCCAAGAGGGCATATCCCCAATGGTTTCTGGGTCGTGTGGGAAGGACCCCCCTATCGCCCACACTCACTTGGCGATGGTTCCGAATGCCGTCGCGGAAAGGGGTTAAAAACCGTTTGTTTAGGATAGATGCGTACCAGTGATATATGACACACAAAATGGTCAACAATCCCACACGGAGGTTCACGACTCGTAGTGTACTGCCGGACCCCTCCCCCCCACCCCCACACAGACAGACACACACATCCCGCACCACCACAACCACTATGAGGCATGTCAAACTTTTTCTGCAGTGAACATTTGACGAAATGCGAAGTGTCGTGTTAATTTTTGAAAAACATACATCATTCGACCATTTTATACATTGATTGATTTCCTAGGGATTTAATGTGCAAAAAACAAATTTGAGCTACATGTGGACCAAAATGGGTTGCAAAATCATATGTGTCCTTGTGTGCATGATTCCATGTGCAAGAGATTTCAAAATATTGAGAATATATATTTTTTAAATTTAGTAAATCCAAAACTTAGTTGAAATTCATGGAACTTATCATGGTGTCATATATGGACAGCAGTAGATTGTGATATTGTATTTTTTCGACAATGAGACCCATTTTGATATAATCTTCTTACAAATGCGAGATTATTAAAAACTGGCAACCAATATATCATACAGATTATTTATTCGGACCGTGTGCGTTAGAGCGTGCCATGGTTCAGTTAAGTAGTAAAGTGGTAGAAAATGAAAAAAAATATACGTGCTACCACACGTGGAGGCATGGGTGCAGGTGTGTGTATTGATGGGGAGGCGTGCAAGTGGCTATGTGAAATGATGGTAGGTATGGTAGAAGTCCACCACGCAGGTTCATCGGGAGGCGAGACAACTTTTGACCGCAGCCTGCCTCGCTCCCACTGGTCTGTATTAATTGTGCACCCGAACCGCCGGCCATAATAGGCGGCCGTACCCCCGGTCCATAGTGGTCACCAATGTCTGGACTCTGGAGTGTATGAGGATGATGCCGAAGCGCACCATCGGAGTGAGTGGCGACGCCGGGGCTGGTGAAGCATCCGCGCAACACGTGAAGCTGGGCACAGAGGTTATCATCACCGCCGACACGGTCTCGTGTGGGTAGCAGCACAACCTTAACTTCATCGACGCCGTCGTGTCCCCCCCCCCCTAGCCTGAGCCAGAGGTCAACAGCAACTCCAGCAACGACTATGACTTCGACGGAAAACTGGTTAGTCATCTATATACCCACTTGTGCGGCAAACATATCATGTGTTTTCTCTGGTTAATCCCCCCGGCCCCTCTATAGTTTTTCTGGAATACAAATCATATGGTTATGTTCTCTCAGTCCATGAAATAAAAGTAATTAAGATCCGTTTGATTGTTTGAACGTTATCCGTATAGAGTTGGTGATTAATTATTTGTTGTGTACAAATGTATTTTGCTAATAATCCGACTAGGGTTAGCTTGTATGCTAATAATTCATGGCCAGATCTTGAAAATTGATTTTGAATGTCCTACATATATGTTTTTGCCTTTTTTCTTCCTGATCCTGAGAATTGATTTTGAATGTCCTACATGTTATGCCATTTTTTCTTTCAGATTGGTATGTACACAGATGAGGCTCTAGCCAACGCCGCCGCCGGATGTAGATCTTGGACCCGGTTGTGCGGCCAGCAGCGGCCCCCTGGACCTGAGGAACCAGTAGAATCTCTGGCCGACGGCATTAGCGATCTCCCAGGCGGCATCCTTGGGGAGATCATCTCCCTTCTCCCCACCAAGGATGGCTACCGCACACAAGTCCTCGCATCTCGGTGGTGCACCGCCCCTCTTAATCTTGACTGTCGTCAGCTATCTGTCGATGATGATTCTGATCTCACCGAAGCCATCATATCCTCCCACGAGGGCTCTGTTGGGGATATTACTATTAAGTATAAACCGGCCATGAGGGGCCGGGTTATGTTCACAAGGAGTTAGTCATATTTGAAGCCCATGAAGATAAAAGGGATGGCGCTTTAAAGAGGAGATCTAACATGGAGGCCCAGGGCCCAAAGGCGATTAGGGCCCGTAGATGTAAACCGCCATATGATATGTAACTTATGTTGTAAGGCAAGGAAAGGTAGAAATCAAGCCGGGCACGTTTACGAACCAGCCTCGAGATTCTGTAAAACGTCGGGCGTCAACCTGTGTATATAAAGGGATGACCCTACAGCGGTTTAGGGGATAACACACAACAACTCGAGAGCCAGGCAAAGCGGATTCGCTCCCTGGTCATCGAAACCCTAGCAATTCCATCACAACTGGAGTAGGATTTTACCTTCATCGTAAGGGGCCAAACCAGTATAATTCCTTGCGTCCCTTGTCCGCTTTAACCCCTCTAAGCTAACCCGTCGCGATGGCTCCACGATTATGTCCTTTCACTAGGACATCTGCCGTGACAAAACCATGACAGTTGGCGCCCACCGTGGGGCCATCGCATGATGGTTTTGAGTTTTGGAAGGGCAGCTTCGAAGGACTCAAGGGATACATTGTGGGCCGGATGACTAAGAGTCGTCGCGGCAAGCTCTACATCGACGATGCAGGATGGGGCCCCGAGGTCGGCTCAATTGAGTACTTGTACCGGGTCCCCTTTGGCAGAATTCACGTCTTCATCTGCATGATCTGCGAACCGGGCCCTGAGGCGGACATCTGCACCGACATCATCGAAATGGCTCAGCGTGCAAGATCTGCGCAGGTTCAGCCCGCCGTAAGGCGCGCCTTCATAGGTCTCGTCCATGGAGCGGAATATGAGGATAGATCGGCATCTGGTGGCGAAACCATTGTCTACTCTGATGACGAGTCTTCAACCGGAGAGACCGAGTCACTGCATCAGCTATAGGATGGTCGTATTAGTGGTGGTTCCGATGGCGACAGTATTCCGGACCCCCTTAATCCGCCGAGTCAGGTCACAGTCTTCATGGCCGATACACAATCAGCGCAGCACTCTTCTACCGCAGTAGTAATGATCTCTGGTTCAGTAGCGGCAACACCAGCTGGGGCAAGAGGGTCAGCACCGCCGCCGACTCATGTTTTGTCTGATTTATTTGATGCATTGGCAACATTGCTGATGGCTGTGGTTAATCCGGCAGATCAGGATCGGCATAAGCGGAAGTTGCAAAGGTGAAGGATCAGATAACTCAGGCCAAAGCGGACCTGGCGGCACAGAACACCAGGATGGCTACAGAGCGGGGCCGAGTTAGAGGCTTATGCTTACCGGCTTATGCTGGATCCGAGTGCGTCAAATGATGTCATGAGGAGAAGATACTGGTCGCACCTTCTGCCGGTTTTTGAGGCAAGAAATATCTTTAACGCGCCAGGAGCAGGCACCAGGAACCAGCCAGTGGTAAACCGGGCGGAGGTGCCTGGGACCAGGGCACCATTTCAGCCGCGCGCGATGGATCCACCCCCTCAGCCTCGTCAGAATGATGCCCCATCACGACACGTCCCAACGCCTCTGGGTCATTATTCTAACCCGTTGGATAACATCTTCGCCACCACTTCATGATTGGCTGCCCTCCCGATTGATGGCGAGTCCCCAGTAGCAGTTGAAACACGATGGGCTAGGGAGCTCCTTCAGACGGCCTTGACTCAGCAGCAGGCTTATTCGTATAGCCACGAAAGGATTCATTCTACTCCCCGCCTGAGCCGGGGCTACAGCAGGCATAACAATGAACCGGCCGTATCAAGCAGTGCGCGGAATCGTAATCCGCCCCGTGGCAATAACCCGGCAGGTGGCGGTGGCAATGCTCAGGATGTGGTGGATCGCGCTAGGGCACGTCGAGAGGCCGAGTTAGCGCCGCAGCATGAGGCCCGCCAACTCACTCTGGTTCATCCAACAACATTGGTCGAACCAGGGGTTACCTCCAGTTCTTTGGGGGTACCATGTCTCGTCCCAGCACTACGCAATGTACGGCTACCCAAGGATTTCAAAGGCCTACGCAAGGTGCCGAATTACACTGGCGATTTATCCCCTGAATTATGGGTGGAAAGCTATGAGATGGCAATGGACATGCTGGATGTGGACGAGGCGGCATGTGCCAAATACTTTACCATTATGTTGGAGGGAACAACTCGCACATGGTTGAAAAACCTGCCGGCCAACTCCTTTGGGTCGTGGGTCGAGTTAAGGGCCCGGTTCATCCAGAATTTCAAGGATACGTGAAAGCAGCCCATGTCAATCGTGGATTTAGCTGCCTGTGTCCAGGAGGAATGAGAATCAACAACCCGCTGGGTGCACCGGGTTTCGAAGATTTGGCATTCATCAGACCGCATCAACGCTGACACAACAGTTTTAACATTGGAAGGCAATTGCCGGTTTGCACCTTTGAAGCTGAAGTTGGGACGGCTCAAACGCCATTGCAATGACATGGGAACACTTATGGCGGCTCTGGTGAAGTATGCCAACTCTGATAGTACCAAGGACCCCGACTCTGATGACGACAAGACAGGGAAGGGAAAGAAGAGCGGCAGCACCAAAGGGCCGCAACATAACCCGGCAGGTCATGGTAACAACGGTAAACGCAAGGCAGATAATAGCTTGGACTTTGTGGCGAACACCAACACCCAGGATAACGGTCCATGGTGTAAGGCTAAACCGCCCCAGTGGGGTGGAGGGTCAGGCCCCAATCTTGAGCGCCTGTTAAATCAGCCTTGCCCAAAGCACGGATCGAAGTAGAGGCCAGCTACGCATCTTTGGAAGGATTGCTTCATTATGTGGGAGTTCAAAAATTCAAATCTCTTTCAATACAACAATGGACCGCCAAGCGGTTCAGGAGGCGGTTTCCATGGGCCGGGTTATGGCGGTGGCAGCTCCGGTTCAGGATTCCAAGGCAACCAAACCGGACATGGCAGTCAAGGCGGTCAGGGCAGTCAGGGAGGTTATAACCATCAGGGGAGTCAACAGCAGCAACAATCGGGTAATCAGAGCAATCTGAAGCAGTTGAATAGTGGGCAGTATCATGTCTTCACCACTAGCCTATGTAAGCGCGATCAGAAGCTTCATAAAAGGGCTATGAACTCCGTTGAACTGGCGGTACCTCGTTATTTGCACTGGTCTGAACAGCCCATTTTGTGGAGTCGAGAGGATCATCCACCAAGGGTTGATAATCTGGGTCATTTAGCCTCAGTGGTGGCATCGCAGGTTGGGGGTATAAGTTCACCAAGGTGCTTATGGACGGAGGAAGCAATATCAATATCCTTTACTATGAAACCTTCCGTCGCATGGGATTGACAGATAAGAATCTTAAACCATCGAACACCATTTTTCATGGTGTGGTGCCTGGTAAATTGGCATACCCAGTTGGCAAGATAGCTCTAGAGGTTTCTTTTGGAGATGATCATGATTCAAGATTAGAGGTGTTGACTTTTGAAGTGGTGAAAATCAAGAGTCCATATCATGCCCTGTTCGGACGGCCGGCTTATGCTAAGTTCATGGCAAGGCCTTGTTATGTTTATCTGCAACTTAAGATGCCGGGTCATAAGGGGACCATCACAGTGCATGGGAGCCAGAAGATTGCTTTCGAATGTGAAGAGGGTGATGCTGCTTATGCTGAGTGGGTTTGTGCCACAGAGGAGCTGAAGTTTTATAAAGACAATGTTGATCCGGCAGATATGACTTCTCTGAAAGTCAACTACAGAGCATGATCTGGCACTAAAATTTAAATCGGCCGAGGAGACTAAACTGGTTGACTTTGTTCCTCGCGAGTCATCCAAGCAGTTCAGCATCAGCGCTAACCTGGATCTGAAATAGGAAAGCGCTCTCATCGAGTTCATTTGTGAGAACCGGGACATCTTTGCATGGAAGCCTTCTGACATGCCAGGTGTACCGAGGGAACTCGCTGAGCACACTCTTTATATAGATCCTAAGTTCAAACTGGTCAGGCAGTTTGTCTGCCGCTTCAACGAGGAGAGGCGTAAGGCTATTGGCGAGGAGGTAGCCCAGCTTTTGGCAGCAGGGTTTATTGTGGAGGTCTTTCACCCTGAGTGGCTAGCTAATCCGGTGTTGGTACTTAAGAAAAACGGCACCTGGCGTATGTGTGTGGATTACACAGACTTAAACAAGGCCTATCCATCTGATCCCTTTGCTCTCCCTCGTATCGATTAAATTATTGATTCTACGGCAGGTTGTGACCATTCATGTTTTCTAGATGCTTATTCTGGTTATCATCAGATCAAAATGACAGTTAAGGACCAGGAGAAAACAACTTTCATAACTCCCTTTGGAGCCATCTACTATGTATCTATGTCTTTCGTGCTCAAGAGTGCCCATGCGACTTATTGGCGTTGTGTCCAGAATTGTCTTCATAAACAGATTGGGCGCAATGTTTGTGTTTATGTGGCTGATATTGTGGTGAAATCCAGAAAAGAGGAAACATTGATAGATGACTAGAAGGAAACTTTTGATAACCTCCTGGTTTATAAGATGATGCTTAATCCGGCCAAATATGTTTTTGGTGTACCGGCAGGCAAACTCTTGGGTTTTTTGGTGTCTGACAGGGGCATTGAAGCTAATCCGGAGAAGATCACAGCTATCACATCTTTGGCTAAACCGGCGTGTATCAATGATGTTCAGCGTTTGGCGGGCTGGATTGCAGCCTTAAGCCGGTTTATCAGTCTCCTTGGGGAGAAGGCTATCCCTTTGTATCAGATGCTAAAGAAGACGGATCACTTTGTCTGGAGTGACGCTACTGATAAAGCGTTTGAGGACTTGAAGAGACAGTTAGCCAAGCCACCTGTCCTTGCGGCTCCGGTCGATAAAGAGCCCTTATTGCTATATGTGGCTGCTAATGCCCGGGCTATTAGTGTGGCTATTGTTGTGGAGCGCAAGGAGGCCGGAAAAGAGTATCCGGTTCAACGGCCGGTTTATTATATCAGCGAGGTGCTTATTGAGTCCAAACAGAGATACCCACATTGGCAAAATCTAGTGTATGGGGTTTTCATGGCAAGCCGGAAGCTCAAGCATTATTTTCAGGGTCATCCTATCACAATGGTCAGTTCAGCCCCCTTGGGAGACATTCTCCGAAACAGAGAAGCAACTGGCCGGATTGCCAAATGGGCTATTGAGCTTGGACCTCACAGGTTAAAATATACGCCTCGCACAGCAATCAAATCCCAAGCACTTGGGGACTTCATCAATGATTGGACAGAGTTGCACGCACCGGAGGAAAAGCCAGACAACATGTATTGGACTATTCATTTTGGTGGGTCCAGACAATTGGTGGGCTCGGGGGCTGGATTCATATTAACTTCCCCACGAGGTGATAAGTTTTGTTATGTTCTCTGTTTAATGTTCCCTTGCACTAACAATGCAGCTGAGTATGAGGCCTTGCTCCATGGTCTTCGAATGGCTAAGGAGATGAATTTAAGACGGGTTAAGTGCTTTGGTGACTCGGACCTGGTGGCTCAACAGGTGTCTGGCACTTGGGATTCCAAGGATCCACTCATGGCGGCGTATAGACGAGAGGTGGACATAGTCGCTGGTCATTTCAAGGGTTATCAGGTTGACCATATACACCGGCGAAAGAATGAACTGGCAGATGCTTGAAGTCGCTTAGGATACCTACGTAAACCAGTGCCACCCAATACCTTCCTAGATGTGTTGCATAATCTGTCAGTCAGGATACCTACGGAGGAGGATTTGGCTGTGCCTGACCCGGAGGCTCAATTGGTGGCGGCTCTTCACGTTATTTCGGATTGGACGGTCCCATACCTGGCGTACATGAACTGGGGTGAGTTACCAGACGATGAAACTTTGGCCCGGCAGATAATCCGGCGATCCAAGTCAATGACCATTGTCAATGGGGAGCTGCATCATTGCAGCGTAACAGGGGCGTTTCAGCGTTGTGTGTCTCCTCAAGAAGGTTGTGAGATTTTGCATGAGATCCACGAAGGAGATTGTGGTCACCAAGACGGTTCAAAATCCTTGGTGGCTAAGGCCTTTCGTCACGGCTTCTATTGGTTGACGGCTCATGCTGATGCTAAGGATTTGGTAAAGAGGTGTGACGGTTGTCAGAAGTTTGCACGCCGCGCTCATGTTCCGGCTCAAGAATTAAGGATGATTCCAATAACCTGGCCGTTTGCAACTTGGGGCTAGATATGGTTGGACCCTTTAAGAGGTCCAAGGACAAGAAGACCCACCTGCTGGTGGCGGTTGATAAGTTTACCATGTGGGTAGAGGCAGAGCCAGTCAGTAAGTGTGATGCGGCCACGGCGGGTCAATTCATGAAAAATGTGATCTTCCAGTTTGGTTTTCCACATAGCATTATACTACTAGGGAAAACCTTATACACAGAATCTTAGCAGTAGTGCGGCACAAAAAGAGGCACTGCTACTAATTAGTAGCAGCACGGTTAGGGAAAGTGCGCTACTGATGTAAATTTAGCAGTAGTGCGTGATGTTTAAACCGCGCTGCTACAAAAATCCACCGACAGTACACAACGACCTAACTTTACCCGCAGGACGGTGTCAAGAAGAGCGCCACTGCTAATGCCATAGTAGTAGCGCACGTTTTAGTCACGCCACTGCTGCTAATTTTGAAATTGTCCACACGGTTGGCCCGTTTAGCAGTAGCGCGTGATAGGAAAGCGCGCTGCTGCTACGATCATAGCAGTAGCGCATTTTTGCTCCCGCACTGCTGCTAAGACGCACCACCCACCACCTTTTTCCACCTCCCCCTCCCCATCTCCTCTCCTCGCTTTCCCCTACCTCCCACATCCTCCCTCTCTCACTCTTCTTCTTCCACAATACTTCTCCCCCATTACTCTTCCTCTTCTACCTACCTTTCCCTCTCTTCATTACTCCTAGCTAACTACACCACCTCCATTAATGCATGTCCTTTCTCTTTTTCCTCCCCCCTCCACTAGTTGAAGTTGTCTCCTCCCAAATTAGCTAGCTAGGTAGATAATGGATTTAGTTAAGTGACCTATTTGCCCCCTAACTAGATCTTTCTTTGTCAAGAAGAGCTTTGTGCACTTTTGATGTCCCTACATCATCATCCACACCGTGTGCTCGATCTCATAGCTAGAGGTGATTAATTTCATGCTTTTGCAAAATGGAAATATGTGTATGTGTGTGTGATATGATAATTGGGAAATATGATGGAAATTGTGTGTGTGGCATGAGTTGACGCCAAATTGTGCTTTTGAGTTGCTTATGTTTTTCCGAAATGTCGATTCATTTCTGTTTCTGTGAATTCCAGGCAAACTCTAAATCTATATATGTCCTATTTTTTTGGAAGGTCATGCCGAATTTTTGTATGACTTTGATGCATGCACGCATTTTTATAATTAATTTGTTTATTACTACCGTGCAGGTGTTCATGATGGTCAGTGGAACGATGGTGGACAGGTGGTTGCGGTCGGTGGTGCAAGACATGAAAGAAAAAAACCTGAAGAGGTTTTATGTCCGTGTCGAAGATGCAAAGGAATAGTTTGGCTCGACCCCTATGACGAAGGTCGTGTCGAAGCGCACCTGCTCATGACTGGTTTCATGGATGGCTATACTCGGTGGATAATTGAAGATGAGGATGATGATGTTGAGGACGCCGACGGGGCAGTCAATGATGACACTAGGCAAGATGAAGAGATGATCGATAATGGCGGCGGGGAAGAGGCCGGACATGGCGGCAGAGAAGGGGCTGGACAAGGCGGAGGAGAAGGGGCTGGACATATCGTCAGAGAGAACGTGGACCTCACACAATAGAGTTCGTCAGTACTAAGTTCAATCGTGCGGGACCCTCATGTTCAAGCACTGCTTCGCATGGAGACGAGTACTGAGAGAGCTGCTTCTAGAGAGGAGGCTAAGCTGGAGCAACTGGTGGTAGACTCGAACACTCCATTGTATGATGGTTGCAATCCTGAGGTGACTCGCTTGAGTTTCACTCTCCAACTCCTGAAGACGAAGCCTAAAAACAAATGGACCGACACTAGCCTCGATGAGCATCTCAAGTACCTAAAGGATGTTCTTCCCGTGGGGAATCTATGTCCTAGTAGTGTAGATGAGGCCAAGAAGATCGTGTGCCCTCTTGATCTGCCACACGTTAGATACCATGCATCCATCAACGATTGCATAATTTATTGGAAGGTGCACGCGGAAAAAACAAGCTGTCCGGTGTGCAATGCTTCTCGATACAAGAAGGCCGAGAAGAAATGTCGCCAGAAAGTTGTATGGTACTTAACGATCACTCCCCGTCTCTAGCGGTATTTCGTAGATCCCAAGGAAGCAAAGCTAATGCGTTGGCATGCGGAGAGGAAGATGCCCGACAATGGAGACGATCCGAAGCTGAGACACGTCAAGGATGCAAGCAAGTGGAGAGCGTTGAACAGCTTCTATCGGTATTTTGAATGTGATGGAAGGAACATCGTGCTCGGCGCGTGTACCGATGGCATGAATCCGTTTGGCAACCAGAGCAGCAACCATAGCACATGGCCCGTGTTTGTATGGATGTACAACCTCCCCCCTGGTTGTGCATGAAGTCGAAGTACATTCACATGAGCATGCTTATTCAAGGGACGAAACAACCAGGAAATAATATTAATTTGTATCTGGGGCTACTTCAAGAGGAGTTAGACACTTTATGGAAAACACCGGCCAAGACATGGGACGCCAGCAAAGGCGAGTATTTCTACATGAGAGCCGCGCTGATCACGACGGTGCACGATTATCTCGGTTACGGATATGTCACAGGCCAGGTGTGCCATGGATATTGCGGCTGCATGCGGTGCATGGATGATACGACTTCTTAGTAGCTAACGTCAAGGAAAGATGGCGGGTCTGAGAAAATCGTGTACATGGGGCATCGAAGATGGCTCGAACAGGACGACCCGTGGAGAAACCGTGGAGATCTATTCAATGGTCACGCTGAGCATCGAGGACCTCCACGTAAGCAGAGCGGTGCCGAAATCAATGAGCTGTGGAAAAACTGGAAGGAGTGTCCCGCACCGGGAAAGACGATGAAAAAGGCGCCGGAGCCGCTGCTGCAGGTATGGAAGATGAGGTCTGTGTTCTGGGACTTGGAGTATTGGCACAAACTTGATACACCTCATTGCCTTGATCAAATGCACATATGTAAGAATGTCCTTGAGAGTTTGCTCGTGACACTGATGAACATGCCGGATAAGACCAAGGATGGCCCGAAGGCAGGAAAAGACTTGCAAGGTTTGAAAATCAGGGAAGATCTGCACATGCCGCCCCGTAAACAGTCAGACGAGACAGAGACGGAGACAGAGGCGCGGGAGAAGAAGGGCAAGAAAATAAAGAAAGAGGATTATTGCCCCCCTTCTGGCTTCACCTTAAGTCAGGCTGAGATCGTTCAATTCTTTAAGTGCCTTACCGGAGTCAAAGTTAGTTCCGATTACTGTGGCAAGATAAGCAGATATCTAGACACGGACAAGAAAAGGTTCAGCGGGATGAAGTCCCATGACTATCATGTGATGATGACGCAGATACTACCTGTTTCCCTTAGAGGGATAATGGACAAGCACGTTCGTAAGACGCTTATTGGTCTCTGCAACTTTTTCGACGTCATCTCTCGGAAGTTGTTTAGTGTGAAGCAGCTCCGAAGGCTACAGGAAGAGATCGTTGTGATACTGAATGAGCTTGAGATGTACTTCTCGCCCGCGTTCTTTGACGTGATGGTGCATCTGTGTGTCCATATTGTGGACGACATAATAGACTTGGGGCCGTCATTTCTGCACAACATGATGCCGTTTGAGAGGATGAATGGGATCATCAAAGGATTCGTTCGTAACATGTCCTGTACGGATGGAAGCATCATCCAGGGCTATCTGACACAAGAGTGCATCTCTTTCTGCGAGAATTTTCTATATGGCGCAGACCAGCCGCCTGACGTTAGTGTTGTTTTTCCCGTTAACAAGCATGAGGGGAGGCTTGACGGAGAAGGTCACTCCAACGGTCGCAGGGAAGTGCACGCGGCATACTCAGATCGACGCAGTGACTTTGACATGGCAAACTTGGTAGTGCTACAACAACTAGACGAGGTAGATCCTTTCGTGGCACTGCACAAAGAAATTATCGCAAAGAAGTATCGTGACCGAGGGGTATGCAGGACGGACGCTGAAGTTACTAGAGAGCACAACTCCACTTTCCTGCATTTGTTCGAAGAGCATATTATTGCTAATCGCCCGGAGGAGGGCTGTAAAGACAGATTGCTCATATACGCCTTAGCACATGGCCCCTCGCCCAACCTCCTAACCTATCAAGCATACGATATCAACAGATACACGTTCTACACGAAGGCCAAAGATATGTTCAGTGACGATCAGAACTCAGGGGTGACGATGGAATGCATGACCATCAGCGACAATGGCTCAACTGAAAGATTTTACGAAAGGGTGGAGGAGATCTGGGAGCTTGACTACTCTGGACTGCACAACACGCGATGTTCCTTGTCAGATGGGCTAAGAAAGTCAAAAGAGAAAACCGGAATTTCACTACCATTACTATACCCGACGCCAAGAGTGCTACCGTGAACGCTATGACAAAAAATGAGCCATGGGTACACGCTAAGCACGTGACACAATGCTTCTTCATAACTGACCCATGCAATCCCAGCCATGTTTTCATGAGGAGAGGCAAAAGGAACATCATTGGAATGGATGGAGTCGCCAACGAGGAATACTACGATTAGTACGGCAACCCAATGAGGGAAGATGATGATGATGATGAAGTATACGTCAAACGAAGAATCAATACTACATTACCTAAGAAAAATCGTACTCCATGGAAAAGGAAAAGTCACAATGAGGGGCTCAATTATTCTTCAACGAACAAGAAGGGAAAGAAGCTGACTCAAAAATGAAAACGTCAACGCTGAGGAACCGTATGTTATCAGTCAAATGATGTAATATATATGTTCCTATTTTGTATACACACTTATCCATTATTATGCATGGGTCCAATGATGTAATATATATGTTCCTATTTTTTATACATATTTAACCGTCAAATTATGCAATATATACCGCCTTCAATTCCCTTAGTTAACTCCTCTCGGGAAAAAAAGTGAGAGAAAATAAAGGAAAAGAAAACATAAGGAAACAAACGGAGAAACTGTTATATAGGTACTGGTTATAGCAGCAGCGCGTTTTTCAGAAAAGAGCTACAGCTAGTCAACGTAGCAGTAGTGGTTTCTACAGGAAAACGCTATAGCTACCTCGAGTAGCTATAGCGCGTTTTTCCTAAAGGTGCTACTACTATGCCCACTTAACCCCCAAAATCCCCACTCCTCTCTTCATCCCGCCTCTTTTCCCCCAAATCCCCACACTCTCCCTTCCCCCGTCGCACCGCCGGAGCCCTTGACGCGCCTCTGCACTCACCCCTGACCCCGACCCCGACCGACCCCGGCGCCGGCTCCGGCCCCCGACCCCAACCCCGGTGCTCGCCCTCGTCCCCGGCCCCGACTCCGCCGCTCGCCCACGGCCCCGGCCTCGACCCCGACCCCGGCTCCGGCCCCGGTGCTCGACACCGACCCCAACCCCTCCCAACCTCGGCCGTCGTTGGGCCTGCACCCTCTATAAGGTTTTAGTTAGGTTTTTTGGTTAATTTAGTTAGGTTTTAGTTAGGGCAAATGGTTAATTAGATTATATATGTGGACATGTGATGTTTTGGACATGTCATATTTGGAAATTTGGACATGTCATTTGGGCACGATGATTATGTGCAGGGTAAATGATCCGAGTGGCCTATGTTATGCCGGAATGTTGATTCATTTCCATTCTGGTGAATTTCAGGCACTCGATATGTCCTTTTTTTAGCAAAGGTCATGCCAAAAAAATTCGTGAATTTTGGCATGATTTGTGCTAGATAGTAGGCATATTGAGTGCTCGGAAAACGACATTCCGGCAAACATAGATTTCTTTTTTATGTCATTTTTCATTTTTTTCATAGTTTTAGAATTAAACGAGTAGACTTAATCATTGGAAACATGTCGAAGAACGAAGAAACTGGGCCTTCTGACCAAGATGCAGATGAGATAGATTATGAGGGTGAACAAGAGTACCTCGACTATTTGATTGCTAAGAAAATGCAAAGTCAAGGTTTGCAGGTCGGCCTCGATGCTGGTACTGACACCGACATCGACACCGACGGTGCCGGCACCGATGGCGGCGCCGAGACCGGCGGGGATGGTACCGGCGAGGAATATACCGGTGGCGAAGGTACCGATGCCGCTAGCGAAAAGAAGAAGCAAAAGAAGAAGAGGATACGAAAACCTAACAAACTAGGGATTGGACGACTGGTGATCACAAAGATGGCACCTGACAAGTTTGAGCCATTAGAGCCGAAAGAACCTCGCAAGTGCTATGGGAACCAAGTAGGATGCATCCTACGGGAATGCGCGAGCATCAACGACGATGACTTAAGGAGTAAAGAACATTTGACGCAGTTGCTCCTAACGAAGCTGCACAAGAGATTCACGTTCCCCGACCGGGATGATAACATAGAAGAACCATGGGATGATCCGAAGATGAAAAATATTAAGAATCACGCCATGGGCATGTTTAGCAATGATTTGGCCTCCTGGAAAGGGAGGGTGAAACGAGCTATTGAGGCCGAGGAACCCCTGTCCAAGATTCTGGAGCAAAATCCGACACTTACGATAGAGGAGTTCGAAAAGTTCAAGGACACTTGCGCTACCGAGGCAGCCAAGTCTAAGGCTGCGAAATTCAAGAGCCTTCAGCAAAGGAACACGGGGAAGCATCGCCTCGGAAGCCGTGGCTACCTCGGTAAAAGGCCCATATGGAATAAGGAGGATGCAGAACATGAAGCCGCGGGTCTCCAGAACCCTTCGCGAAGTTCACCAACCCCTTGGAGCGTGACTTCATCAGGTCCCGCTACAAGTGGGACAAGGAAAATAAGGTTTTTTACATGGACCATATCACGAGGAAATTGATTAGACTACTGGTAATTATTCTTTTACCACCTTACATTTAGCTCTAGATCTAGTCGACTACACATTCCTAAACGGTTCACGCTCCTTCTGCAGGAGAAGCAACACCAGCTTGCAGCTGAAAGCCCTACTTCTCCGATGAGGCCCAAGTGGGACACCTGTCTCAACCGGGCCTTGGACGAACTTAAGGGACTCCCTTTGGGCCAGCGGCCACAATATGGTTGTGTGCACGGCGCTGGAGATGGCGCCACGTGGAAGATGTTTTACAACGAGGGCCCAGAGGCAAAGAAGCAGAAAAAGAAGTTTAGTCAGGCGGGCATCAACGAGAAGGTGAAGCTTGCAGTCGAGAAAAATGCAGCTTAGGACGCGAAAAAAATACAGCCGAGGAGAAAAATGAGTTGCTACTGCAAGCTGTCAGTGCAGCTGTAACTGCCTGCAGAAATGATTTCGCTACTAACTTGGTTCCAGCTATCATCAACTGGACGGAGGAAAATCCAGACAAGACGGTACATGATTTCCCGTTGCCCAGTTTCGTTGGGAGCAAATCCGTGAACAACAACACCACTGCACCATCACTTGCTCACGCAACTGGGCCTCCTCTCGCAGTCGCTCCCGCTCAAAGCAGCCCGTCCTCAGTCTCTGGCGTGCTAGGTGGGCCTTCATCTTTGGCTGAGCTCGACGCCATCACGGTAATTACATGATGCACCAACATAGAATATTCCATTTTCGTTGCCTTTCAGATGTTTTACGCATTGACATATGTGTTTACAGGCTGAAGAAACCCCATGCACCATACTCTACTTGATCAAAGGCCAGAAGGTGGACGTGGGAAAGGGGATGATAATGAACCCCTTGCAACCCACGTTCCACAACCAGCCGATCCCCGCTGGGCACTTCAGGGTTAGCTTGTCCAGTGTGAAATCGGGGCACAAGCAATTTCCTCCTCCAGTATATCCTGTGGGAGAGGACGACGAGACCCCGCCGCGGATAGGAAACTGCAAGGGTTGGGTGCTGCTATGGCTGAAGAATCTTATTCGTCTAGAGCCGGCCGAGAGCACAACAATAACCACACATCAACAACCATGTGCAGAGACCACCACCCCGCCTACGTAATTACCAGCTCCTGTAGTGTTGGGTGAGAGCGGCGGACGACGTGATGAAGGGGGTGCAATAGTACTGGCTGATGTAATCGGTCTTGTAGAACATATAATGGATGAAGAGATGGAGGTCGACCCAAAGGGTTTCCTCAATACAAACGCGTATGACTGTGACATAGATATGATGAGTCAACCATATGACGAATCGGGCTACCAGCATGCTAATGAGGATATGGATGATCTGCCCGGGCAGGAAGGTCGTAGCAGGGATTGCGAAAAGTCTCTCTTCATGAAATCCTCACGGGACACGCTTGAAGATGCCGCCTCAACACAGGCTCAACTAGCCGAGGGCCGTACAGTGCTTAGCCCGGGAACACTGGGGCAGGGGTTAAGGAAGGGTCTGGAAGGTGTGCCCAAGAAAAAGGAGAGGAAGAGATCGGGGAAGATAGTTGCCTCCAAACAAGCTAGAGCACATAGCAGCTAGATGATGGATTTTGAAGAGCGTGTACCCGTGAAAGGTGCGTCCATGTTCCATCTCACGGGCGAGCCGATGCTACCGTCGAAACCGCTGGAGGCACTATGAGGGGATCTCAGGAGACTGCACAACCATGTGTTGTCGACTGAGAAAAGCCTACTAGCCTCGAAGGATCAGGAAATTGTCCTCCTGCCTTATCATCCAAAGTAAGTCAGTTCTGGACAACCCTTTCGTATATTTCAATCATTCCTTCTCGCTAATATGAAGAATAATTTGAGGTATCTTCTCCCCGCAGCAATGGGCGTGCCGTCCTTATCGTTCTTTACCCACGAGTCTCCCACGCCGTGTATTTTGACCCTTCCAGAGACTACGAGAAGTAGGACTACACCCACATAATGAATATTCTGGATGATACAATCCAAGGCTTCAGCATTAGAGGTGGCCACATGAAGATCAGGAAACAAAGGAACAAGAAGATGGATTTCGCACATAAAACTAACTTATTCTACATCCATGTCCCAAAACCAAGAAAGAAGGATGGATTCTACATCCTACATCTCATGATTGAATTCAACACGAATCTCCAAAAGCTTCGCATGACAAGCAAAAATGATGAACATATCCACAAGTGGCTAGACTCTCATGGAGAAGCGGATTATAAACTTAGAGATGACTTCTTTCGTATCCCAAGGGACATTGCGACGATCATCATGAAAGAAGTCGTCGATGACAAGGGGATGTTCCACCATGGACCTATATCGCGAGCTGACGTCCGAACTCGCATAGGCATGCAACGTCAAGACCTCATGCCGTGTAAGAAGCTATGGTCCATCCTCGATGATATGGAAGGAGGGAACTTCTAGTGATTTACGATGCCAATGATGATGATATGTGTCGGTTGAACTTGTATACTTTCTATAGCGATGAAACTTTGTGATGTCCACGGTCCCTTCCGAACTTGCATAACGCTACTTTGTTTGTTTGGGTACGATGACACGCGTACCTCTAGTTAATTAGGTTGCGTACTGTATGTTGCATCTAGTTGCTAATCAACCCTTTCTTTTTCGTGTTGCTCTAATATATTTTGTTGCATATGATTGTACATCCTCTTGATGAACATGCATCTCTAACAGGTACCTAGTTTCTTGATGGCGAGATGGCGGTGCTATGTCGTGTACAAAGGGAAGGTTCCGGGGGTGTACAACAAGTGGAATGAGTGTCAGGCGCAAGTGAATGGGGTCTTGGGCGCCAGCCATAAAGGCTTCAAAAGCAGACAAGAAGGAGAAGCTAGTTACTTGACGTTCACGCTAGTGCGAGAGAGGACTCGTAACCGCCGCCTCATGTACTGCATAGTACCACTCTCACTCATAGTGATAGCTCTTCTTGATGAGGACATCAATACCATTGTTACACCCACAGCCCCTACTATTACATATACTGGACCAATTACTAGAGCTCGCGCACGCCAATTAAATTACCAGGTACTTTCGTTTCTTGGTAATGATTCTAATGTTCATGAGATTATGATGCTGCCTAAATTGGATACATTTGTTTTGCTTACAAATGAAGGGCCTAGCTTGGAGAAGGATGAACATTGGAGCAAGAACACGCATGGAGTTGATGGCATGCGCAAGGGGATCAAGAACGGAGTTACAAGTGATGATTTCAGGACTTTGAAGCCGCCATAAGGAGTGCATGAAGCCTTGGACGAAATATACAAGATGCCACTTCATAATATTCGTCCATAGGCTATTCTAGGTGCTGCGTCACCTTATTAATGGGCCAGGCCCATGTAATTTCGAAATACTTAAGTATAGGCTATTTTTAGAGTCCGTATGTGTGGGGAAACAAGAGTTAGGGTTGGTTTCGAACCCACAAGAGTTAGAGTTAGGGTTAGTTTTAGACTTTGGGTTTTGTTTAGATTAAAAGTTCGCCATAGCTGCAACTTCGCGTACTTCGTTTGTGTCCAACGACCAGACCAAGACGTCACAGAACCCCACCTTGATCAATAAAGCTTTCATCTTATATTCGCAATATCCAGATTGCAATCTCAGTTTCTTGCTTGTTCTTCATTTGCTCGCAGGAAACAGACCCTCGTTGTCAGGTTGATCGTGCTCCGGCGTGGTCAATAACCCTCGGAAGTTGGTTTAGCGATTGCTAAGGCGCGACGTCTCGCACGTTCGTAGTCGGATCGTCAAGGTCAACTCCCATAGAAAACGATAGCCACCATCTCATCGAAACATCGGGACACCTTAGCCTCTATCAAGTGGTATCAGAGTTCCAGGTTGCTCGGTGAGATTTTACAGTTTTTTGTAGATTAGATCGAGTCTGTTCTTCCTACCTACAGTCCACGAAAAAGCCAGAAAAAAAAATTAGGGTTAGTTCATCATATCCGAACCAATCTGAGCCTTTGCATAATCTTTTTAGGGTTTTTTCTTTGTTGAATTTGCGGTTGCATCGTCGTGTCAAGTTGCTGGTCTTAGAGTCTAGTCTTTTAGAGTTTCGAGTTCTGGTCACAAGTTGTCACGCCGCCGCCGCACCATCATCATCGCCCATCTACCACTTTTGCTTATCCGCCACCGCTCTGAATCCATATCCATATACCACCACCAATCCGTATCCATATACCACCATCAATCTCTATCCATATACCACCACTGCTACCATATACCACCACCGCTGCCATATACCACAACCATATATCCACCACCAATCCGAGTTCTTCTCATGTTAGGTTTGTTCTTGAGATCAATCGAAATTCCGATTCGTGTTTCCTTGCCTGCGTAGGTCTCGGGAAAAAAAAAGTCTGGAGACCCCCGGGCAGTTTTTAGGCCAAAATTTTCACGGGCAATTTTTTTCCCTATCCTATTTTTAGACTTTTCTAAGTCTTTTGAGCCACGTGCCATCATAGTGATTTTTTGTCGCACTTTTTCGTCGTCGCTCCCCTGATTTCCGAAAAAAAAGGGAAAAAAAAATTTCGTGCCCATCCTATCAGTTTGACGAGGGAAGAGTTTTGAGACACTCGCCATTATAGTGATTTTTCGCAAAAAAAAGAGGAGCGCAAAAAAAATAAAAAAATAGAGGAGCGCAAAAAAAAGAGGAGCGCAAAAAAAAAGGAGCGCAAAAAAAAAGAGAGCGAAAAAAAAGAGAGAGTTCCAGAGTGTGCTTTTCCCTTATTTACGTGCAGCGCCGTGATTTTGTTAGTTTTCTAGGCTCGCGTCTCTAGCACGGTCTAGCCTAGGACCAGCACAGTACCGTCGTTGAGCGTTTATTCAACTTTGCATCTCTGAATTGATTATTGCTGACCCTTTTTGGTACCATACTATAAGCCTTCCCAGCTCCACATACATCTACGTCGTGCGTTTGACTCTCCCTGGCAATTGCTCTATCCAAGCTTTTGAGAGTTTTTGACTACAACGGTTGCCGATCACCGCCTGCTGCTGGGTAAGAACTGGTAAGAATTTTAGATTGGCTTGACGGATTTGTGACACCCGCCACCACCACCACTTGTTAGTAGTCTGTAGGATCATATTCTTGTGTGTTTCTATTGCTGCTAACCATGCCAGGATCACAAGCCGACGAGACTGACTGGGAGAACTTGACGAACAAGGAGCTTCATGATACGTTTCAGCAAATGATGAATGGACAGGTGCAAGATGTGATAAACAGATTTGAAGAGGCCATGGAGAAGATAGATGGCATGGAGAAGACGTTTGAAACAAAGCTCGATAACAAGTTTGCTGAATTGCTGTCGCGTTTTCCACCACCACCACCGGTTGCTCCTGCCGCACCTCTGCAACAACAGCAACAACACCGACTACCTCCACGTCGGGAAACAGCCCTCCGCCGAGCAAGCCGTGTCCCGCTTCAGTCGGGCCAAACTGCTGGTGCTGCTGTTGATACTTCTGTGGCTCCTACTGCTGATGTGGAGGAGGATGCTTATGTGGGAGATTATGAGGATGAGGTTGATCAAAATCAGAACTACGTGCCACCAACAGCACAGCAACCACCAGGTCGTCCACATGCAAATAATGGCAATGGTAGGGCTCACCCTCAGGTACGAGATCATGACCATCTCCCTAAACTAAAATTGAATATTCCACCATTTGAGGGTAGATATGTTCCTGATATATATCTTACTTGGGAGTTAGAAACTAAACAACGATTTACATGTTTACAATATCCCGAGGAGAGACGTGTTCCTGCTGCTGTTTGTGCTTTTACTAGTTTTGCATGTGTTTGGTGGTCTGAGCATTGTAGATTATATCCTATTCCGGCTACTTGGGCTGCTTTGAAAACTGCTATGCGTACTCGTTGGGTTCCACCATATTATCAACGTGAATTACTTCAAAAATTGCAGCGCTTAAGACAGGGAAAAAATTCTGTAGAAGAATATTATCAAGAATTACAAACTGGCATGATTAGATGTGGTATTGTTGAGGAGAATGAAGCTATGCTTGCACGTTTTATGGGTGGATTAAATAGAGAGATTCAAACGATTCTAGAGTATAAGGAGTATACTAATATCACTCGTTTATTCCATCTTGCTTGTAAAGCTGAACGTGAAGTGCAGGATCGACAGGCATTGGCGCGGACTAACTTTTCTGCAGGTCGACCTTCATCATGGACACCACGTGCATCATCTACTTCCACACGTTCTGCTACACCGGCGCCTCCGTCGGCTGCCACCTCCAACCGTGACACAATAAAGCAGGCACAATCACCACTATCTGCCAAGAGCACACCTTCTGGGCTTGCAAAGAGCTCTTCTTCATCCATGGCATCAACAGGGCAAACACATGATATTATTTGTCGACGTTGCAAGGGTGGAGGTCATTATGCGAGAGAATGCCCATCTAAGCGTGTGATGATTGTTACTGAGGATGGTGGGTATGAGTCCGCTAGTGACTATGATGAGGAGACTTTGGCTCTTATTACACGTGACGAACACGGTGGAGACGATTCTGATCATGAGACGCAATACATGGCTCCTGAAGATGCTGACAGGTATGAGTGTTTATTTGCTCAACGTGTTTTGAGTGTGCAGGTTACACAAGCTGAGCAAAATCAGAGGCATAATTTGTTCCATACAAAGGGAGTTGTGAAGGAACGTTCTGTTCGCGTGATCATAGATGGAGGGAGCTGCAATAACTTGGCTAGCATGGAGATGGTGGAGAAGCTATCTCTCACCACAAGACCACATCCACATCCTTACTACATCCAATGGTTCAACAACAGCAGCAAGATTAAGGTAACACGTACTGTTCGTGTGCATTTTAGTATCTCTACATATGCTGATTATGTTGATTGTGATGTGGTACCTATGCAAGCATGTTCCTTATTACTTGGTAGACCATGGCAATTTGATAAAAATTCTATACACCATGGTAGAAACAATCAGTATACTCTTGTTCATAACGATAAAAATATTACTTTGCTTCCTATGAGTCCTGATTCTATTTTGAAGGATGATATTAATAGAGCTAATAAAGCAAAACAGGAGACAAATAAGAGTGAAAATCAGATTGTGGCAAAAGAATTTGAGCACCAAATGAAGCCTAATAATAAACCATCTACTATTGTTTCTGAAATTAAATTGAAAAGTGCATGTTTACTTGCCACCAAATCTGATATTGATGAGCTAGATTTTAGCAAATATGTTTGCTATGCTTTTGTGTGCAAAGAGGCATTATTTTCATTCGAGGACGTGCCTTCCTCTTTGCCCCCTGCTGTCACTAACATTTTGCAGGAGTTCGCTGACGTCTTTCCACAAGACGTGCCACTGGGATTACCACCTATTCGAGGGATTGAGCATCAAATTGACTTAATTCCCGGTGCTTCGCTACCCAACCATGCACCATACCGTACCAATCCAGAGGAGACGAAGGAGATTATGCGTCAAGTACAAGAACTGCCCGACAAAGGTTATATACGCGAATCCCTTAGTCCTTGTGCTGTTCCTATCATTTTAGTGCCGAAAAAGGATGGTACGTCGCGTATGTGCGTTGATTGTAGAGGCATTAATAATATTACTATTCGTTATCGTCATCCTATTCCTAGGTTAGATGATATGCTTGATGAATTGAGTGGCTCTACAATATTCTCCAAAGTTGATTTGCGTAGTGGATATCATCAAATTCGTATGAAATTGGGAGATGAATGGAAAACAGCATTTAAAACTAAGTTTGGATTATATGAGTGGTTAGTCATGCCTTTTGGGTTAACTAATGCACCTAGTACTTTCATGAGGTTAATGAACGAAGTTTTACGTGCTTTCATTGGACGATTTGTGGTAGTTTACTTTGATGACATATTGATTTATAGCAAATCTTTGGAGGAACATTTGGAACATTTACGTGCTGTTTTTATTGCTCTACGTGATGCACGTTTGTTTGGAAACCTTGGAAAGTGCACCTTTTGCACCGACCGAGTATCTTTTCTTGGCTATGTTGTTACTCCACAGGGAATTGAAGTTGATAAAGCCAAGATTGAAGCTATTGAGAGCTAGCCGCAGCCCAAAACGGTCACACAAGTGAGGAGTTTCCTTGGCCTCGCTGGTTTCTATAGGCGTTTTGTGAGAGATTTCAGCACCATTGCTGCACCTCTCAACGAGCTTACAAAGAAGGATGTGCCTTTTGTTTGGGGTACCGCACAGGAAGAAGCCTTCACGGTATTGAAAGATAAGTTGACACATGCTCCTTTACTCCAACTTCCTAATTTCAATAAGACTTTTGAGCTTGAATGTGATGCTAGTGGAATTGGATTAGGAGGTGTTTTATTACAAGATGGAAAACCTGTTGCATACTTTTCTGAAAAATTGAGTGGGCCTAGTCTGAACTATTCTAGTTATGATAAAGAATTATATGCTCTTGTTCGGACCTTAGAAACATGGCAACATTATTTATGGCCCAAGGAATTTGTTATACATTCTGATCATGAATCTTTGAAACACATTAAAAGTCAAGAAAAACTGAACCATAGACATGCTAAATGGGTTGAATTCATTGAGACTTTCCCTTATGTCATTAAACACAAGAAGGGTAAAGAAAATGTTATTGCTGATGCTTTGTCTCGTCGTTATACTATGCTTTCACAACTTGACTTTAAAATATTTGGTTTGGAGACCATCAAAGATCAATATGTTCATGATGCTGAATTTAAAGATGTATTGCAGAATTGTAAGGAAGGGAGAACTTGGAACAAGTTCGTTCTTAACGATGGATTTGTGTTTCGTGCTAACAAGCTATGCATTCCAGCTAGCTCCGTTCATCTTTTGTTGTTGCAGGAGGCGCATGGAGGAGGATTAATGGGACACTTTGGCATCAAGAAGACGGAGGATATACTTGCTACACATTTCTTTTGGCCAAAGATGAGACGGGATGTTGAGCGTTTTGTTGCTCGCTGCACTACATGTCAAAGAGCTAAGTCACGACTCAATCCTCATGGTTTATATATGCCTTTGCCTGTACCTAGTGTTCCTTGGGAGGATATATCTATGGACTTTGTTTTAGGTTTACCTCGAACAAAGAAGGGGAGGGATAGCATATTTGTTGTCGTGGATAGGTTCTCGAAAATGGCACACTTTATACCATGTCATAAAAGCGATGATGCTGTTAATGTTGCTGATTTGTTCTTTCGTGAAATTATTCGCTTACATGGTGTGCCAAATACTATTGTTTCAGATCGTGATACTAAATTTCTTAGCCACTTTTGGAGATGTTTATGGGCTAAGTTGGGGACTAAGCTGCTTTTTAGTACTACTTGTCACCCCCAAACCGATGGACAAACTGAAGTAGTCAATAGAACATTGTCTACTATGCTTAGGGCTGTTTTGAAGAATAACAAGAAAATGTGGGAAGAATGCTTGCCTCATATTGAATTTGCTTATAATCGCTCATTGCATTCTACTACTAAGTTGTGCCCTTTTGAAATTGTGTATGGTTTCCTACCTCGTGCACCTATTGATTTGTTGCCTCTTCCATCTTCAGAGAAGGTTAATTTTGATGCTAAAGAACGTTCTGAGTTGATTTTAAAAATGCATGAGTTAACTAAGGAAAACATTGAGCGTATGAATGCTAAATATAAACTTGCTGGAGATAAGGGTAGAAAACATGTTGTGTTTGCGCCTGGAGATCTTGTTTGGTTACATTTGCGTAAAGATAGATTTCCTAATCTGCACAAATCAAAGCTAATGCCACGTGCGGATGGTCCTTTTAAGGTGTTAGAGAAAATAAATGATAATGCATATAAACTTGAGCTACCTGTAGATTTTGGGGTTAGTCCCACTTTTAACATTGCAGATTTGAAGCCTTATTTGGGTGAGGAAGATGCGCTTCCGTCGAGGACGACTTCATTTCAAGAAGGGGAGGATGATGAGGACATCAATACCATTGTTACACCCACAGCCCCTACTGTTACATATACTGGACCAATTACTAGAGCTCGCGCACGCCAATTAAATTACCAGGTACTTTCGTTTCTTGGTAATGATTCTAATGTTCATGAGATTATGATGCTGCCTAAATTGGATACATTTGTTTTGCTTACAAATGAAGGGCCTAGCTTGGAGAAGGATGAACATTGGAGCAAGAACACGCATGGAGTTGATGGCATGCGCAAGGGGATCAAGAACGGAGTTACAAGTGATGATTTCAGGACTTTGAAGCCGCCATAAGGAGTGCATGAAGCCTTGGACGAAATATACAAGATGCCACTTCATAATATTCGTCCATAGGCTATTCTAGGTGTTGCGTCACCTTATTAATGGGCCAGGCCCATGTAATTTCGAAATACTTAAGTATAGGCTATTTTTAGAGTCCGTATGTGTGGGGAAACAAGAGTTAGGGTTGGTTTCGGACCCCACCCTCAAGGGCCACGAAATTCCCCCCTCTTCCTCCATATATACAGCCCTTAGGGCGTCGTTTAGACTTTGGGTTTTGTTTAGATTAAAAGTTCGCCATAGCTGCAACTTCGCGTACTTCGTTTGTGTCCAACGACCAGACCAAGACGTCACAGAACCCCACCTTGATCAATAAAGCTTTCATCTTATATTCGCAATATCCAGATTGCAATCTCAGTTTCTTGCTTGTTCTTCGTTTGCTCGCAGGAAACAGACCCTCGTGGTCAGGTTGATCGTGCTCCGGCGTGGTCAATAACCCTCGGAAGTTGGTTTAGCGATTGCTAAGGCGCGACGTCTCGCACGTTCGTAGTCGGATCGTCAAGGTCAACTCCCACAGAAAACGATAGCCACCATCTCATCGAAACATCGGGACACCTTAGCCTCTATCACTTCTCGCATATACCATTGTTTAGATGGATGACGTTGTAGTTGCAAGTATTCGAGACTTGCATGTATCGCTATTTTCGAGATGATGACGAGATACCACTTTGTGTTGGATGATGATTATGATGAGACTATTTGTACGTTTATGCTATGATTACATTTGTGGTCTCGCAGCCATTGGTATGTGTATCATGATGACATTTGTATCTGCTAAAGATTCTTCTAAAAGCCTTTTCAAATACAAAACAAATATGCAGAAAAAGCAAAAAATACTAATATTAGAAGTAGCGAGTGGAGAAAAGTTAGCAGCAGCGCCATGATAGTAGTAGCGCGTCCAGGCAAAGCGCGCTAGAGCTATTAGAGTAGCGAGCTTCCATGAAGCGCGTTGCTGCTACACTTGTGTAGCAGTAGCGCTGGTGAGCACGCGCTACTGCTACGTGTTAGCTGTAGCGTCTTATTAGTAGCGCCGGTCCCCGCACTACTGATACACCTAAAACCCGCGCTGCTGCTAGCCTTTTCCCTAGTAGTGTTATAACTTATAATGCTACTAATCTGTCTAAGGGTGCTATGGAAGAATTTTGTCAACGTGAGCACATCCGGATTGACGTGTCATCAGTGGCTCACCCCCAATCTAATGGTCAAGCAGAGAGGGCCAATCAAGAGATTTTGAGAGGTATCAAACCCCGGCTTATGGTTCCTTTAAAGGGGACGCCGGGTTGTTGGGTGGTGCAGTTACCTTCTGTGTTATGGAGTATCAGCACCACACCGAACAGATCTACGGGTTACACGCCTTTCTTCATGGTTTACGGAGCAGAGGCAGTTCTCCCTAGTGACATCTGTCATGACTCGCCCGTGTGGCGGCTTATGTTGAAGATGATAATGAGAAAGCACGTCAGGACTCACTGGACCTGTTAGATGAGGAGCGTGATCTTGCAGTGGCACGTTCGGCGATTTATCAACAAGATCTGCGACGTTATCACAGCCGCCGGGTTAAAACCATAACTTTTCAAGAAGGCGATCTGGTGCTCCGGCTCATCCAGGATCAGACTGATATGCACAAGTTATCCCACCTTGGGAAGGACCTTTTGTGGTCAGCAAAAATCTGCACAATGGATCATACTACCTTATCGATGTTCGATAGCACAAAGACTCAAGTAAATCGGAGGAGGAGACCCAGTGGCCGTGGAATATAGCTCATATTCGGCCTTACTATACTTGAGCCACAGGCTCTTCTTATGTACATAATTATGACAATGTATATAATGATCAATATAATAAACCAGAGCCTCAGCTAAAGCGAGGTCTCTGTTGTTTTACATCATGTCTGTTTACATGGAGGCATTTTGTTTATAAAGCGGAGTTCTACTGATCCGTCTTATACATTAGGGGTCTATAAAAGGAAATCACTAGGTGGCTTGGTCGTATTCGAACCATAGGTATGCCTCTTGATCGTCTTAAGGCCAAAGGGAAATCACTAGGGGGCTTGGTTGTATTAGCACCATAGCTACACCTCTTGATACGCTCAAGGCCAAAAGGAAATTATGTGCGGCCAAAGAGAGTGTTGCACCTGCACAACTCAAACATAGGCACAAACCGAGCACAACTCAAATGTTGCTTGGTGGCTCTTTGCTTCTCAAAGAACAAAGAGTTTGCACCTTTGCAATAGGCTATCAAGCCAGGCTTGGAAGCCAGGTGAATTCACCTAAAACCCCGGGTTATCCTGCCTTGTTAAGTAAGCCACTCCGTCCAGGTAAACCTGGTATGACCCATCGAATGTTTGACAAGTCAATCTCATAGACCTTGAACTTGACAAAGTTAAAACGATGATTGGTTAAAGATTGAGGCCATCTTAAAAGGCCTTGAAAAATGGTATAACTCAGTGGCCTGGCAGCCCATGAAAAGCCTCGATTTAGGGCCTGGCAGCCCATGAAAAGACTTGCATATTTTTCTTATGTTTTTTATTTGCAAAGTTTTTTCTCCTTTGATAAGATTCATAAATATCTTCTGATAAACAAGTGTTTATTAAAACCCGGCGTGGATGTTAACATTAAGTTGTCAGTACATGATCAGTTATAATCCGGCACTCATTGATCCGGTCTGGCTTTGACTACAAAGTCACCAGTATTATATGGATAAACCGGTGTTTATCATAACCCGGTACGGTTTTATTGTAAACCGACGAACATGGAAGGAGTCAACAATACTCCAGATTGATGTTATCACCCTTATTATAACAACACTTGGTCAACCAACAAGGTGGTTCAATGTAACAAATATCATCTATTTTATATCTGGTTGTTTTTTAAACACAACCTTGGCTCTACACCTAGGCTATATATTTGGGCATCATGACCCGTCCAGCGGTAAACCGCCAGGACACTTTCAATCTCTTGCATGCAGGAACAAGTCACAACACAGCCACTTCGGATTATGCATATAATAGATCCCAAAAGCATGGCAAGTTATGGGTGTCAAGCAAAATAAGTACGCTCGATGGCATAACAGACAAGTGTTTGAACTAGCCTATTACAAGGTGCTTTAATGCCCACACAGAATAATTTTTTCAGCAAGAGTGGCAGGCTGTGACAGGCTAAACTGGCCTCCGGTTTAGGATTCATCACCAGGACGACTTGAAGATTGGGGATTATCTTGCGTCGGTGCATCTTCCTCCTCCCTACCTAGTGGCTGGAAATCAATGGTTGCCCAATTGATTCCAGTAAGGCTTGGAACACGGCTTCTTCACTTATAAGGTTGGAAGGATCAATGTCCGGGGCATAAGTGTGCTTACGAATTGGCAGAAAAAGATCATCTACATCATAAGTTGGCGCACGATATCTTTTCTGATCAGCATCATAAACCGGTTGATAATGAGAGAGATCTGTTTCTTCCGCCAATCTCGCTAAAGGTCGAATTTCCCTTGTCAGCCTTCGGAGATTATCATTGTTAAATTCTGAACCGTCTTCCTTCACGCCAGGATAGCCTTTGCCAATATCTAACGGTTCAAGTTCTGGAATCCATGCCTTGGCCCGGATTAGCGCAGTCAGCGCGCCTGACCTTGCAGTTGATCTTTTAAGTTCATCCTACCGGGCTGGCAACATTGACAGTTTCTCAATAGTTTCTTTTATTAATGTTGTAGGAGGCTTGTTATGAGCAGCGGTGCAAATAGCCCGTTGGGCTCCGAAATATAACTGCTCTATCAAAGTATAGGCAGCCTTCAGCTTCATCCGCATGTTAGAGCCCAGATGGGTAATGTGGGTCCCTGTGACATTGCAAGCATCAGTAAACTGGTAATTAATGAGATTAAATGAATTGAAAAACATTAGATGAGGATACTTACCAAATACAACATAGTTCATAGTGTTTATTTTCTGCTTTAAACTGGTCAGTTTTTCGACCACCGGTTAAGGGCTGCTTCTGCGTCTTCGGCTCTCTTTGCTAAAGCAAGCGGCTTTCTTTGTGTCCCAATCTGCCTGTTCCTTCTTAAAGGTCTCCTTCAGCTTCTCCATGGCTGTTAAGACATTGGTCAGTTCCTCCTTGGCCTTAGAAGCCTCCGCTTGCTGAGATTTAATGATCTCTTGAAGATCAGCGGTTTGGGTGTCCTTTTTGCTCAGCTCAGCCTATAAAGGAAAGACATATCATCAGTGGGCCCTATATATTTGAAGTACCAACCACATAACAAGTTATGCACTCTGCACGTGGGGGCTAATGCCTATTTGCGTCATTATCAGAAAAAAATTCAACTCCCAAGTGTAATACAAGCATTATTCTTGGCACTTGGGGGCTAATGTACATCTGCTCAAAGTAACAGTGGTTAAAGTCCCGATTCACCTTGGAAAGATAAACCGGCCCTTGGGGACTACACAGGCAAATGTTATAGGATTACAATGCTAAAGTACTGGTTCTTTTTTAAAAAGGATCAACCGACCCTTGGAGGATAAGTATGCAGAGTTGAGATATTAGAAAGTCCCGGTTTTTGATTGCCATCATAAATTGACCATTGGGGGGCTACTAGAGTTAGTACTTACAATTGGACTTAAGAGAGAAAAGGTTATGTAATTACCTCATAACGCTCCTTCATCAGGTTCACTAAACCGGCTTCGTAGTCACGGTTTGTGTACAGATGGTTTAAAAAACCAGAATGGAGTTCCTGGGCGTTGAGGTGAGCATAGCTTGATAAATCAGTGCTCCATTTGCCTTTTTCCATAGCAGAACATTCCTCCTTGGAGCTATTCTTTGATAATGCAACAGGGTTACCAGGGGAGGTCTGGCCAACGCTAGTGATGATAACATCATCTTCCTTGTCACCGGTAGCCTTCACTAGAGTTGACGGGATATCAGTAGCCTTAACCGGACTAGACGGTCCATCATCAATACGGACCGGGCTCGTCGATTTATCAGCATGGTCTGCTGTTTCAACTTCTACTTGTTCATCAAAACCATGATCTTGAGGGGGCAGTTCATCAAACATGGCTTCAGCATTTGGACCTTCCTGTTCTCGAGTTTTCTTCGGTTCAACAACCACATGGTCGTCAGACGGTTTATTCGCCCAAGCCTTCTTGCTGGGTCTAGCCTTGGCTCTGAAAGGAGAAAGATGCAAGGGTTAATATAGCATGCAAGTATAAAGCGTCAAAAGATTGAGTTAAAATACTTACCCAGCACCTGTCTTAAGAGGATGGAGTTGTGTGGCCGTTGCTACCTCTTGAGCACTGCGTTGGTTTTCCCTTGAAGAGGAAAGGGTGATGCAACAAAATAGCGTAAGTATTTCCCTCAGTTTTTGAGAACCAAGGTATCAATCCAGTAGGAGGCCACGCACGAGTCCCTCGCACCTACACAAACAAATAGAATCCTCGCAGCCAACGCGATAAAGGGGTTGTCAATCCCTTCATGGTCACTTACGAAAGTGAGGTCTGATAGATAGCATAAGATAATATTTTTTGGTATTTTTATGATAAAGATGCAAAGTAAATAAACTGAAATAAAAACGGCGTAAGAAATATCTTGTTGACGAAAGATTAATATGATGGAAAATAGACCCGGGGGCCATAGGTTTCACTAGTGGCTTCTCTCGAGAGCATAAGTATTACGGTGGGTAAAAAAATTACTGTTGAGCAATTGATAGAATTGAGCATAGTTATGAGAAAATCTAGGTATGATCATGTAGATAGGCATCACGTCCGAGACAAGTAGACCGACTCCTGCCTGCATCTACTACTATTATTCCACACATCGACGGCTATCCAGCACGCATCTAGAGTATTAAGTTCAAAAGAACAGACTAACGCTTTAAGTAAGATGACATGATGTAGAGGGATAAACTCATGCAATATGATATAAACCCCATCTTGTTATCCTCGATGGCAACTACAGAATACGTGCCTTGCTGCCCCTACTGTCACTGGAAAAGGACATCGCAAGATTGAAACCAAAGCTAATCACTTCTCCCATTGCAAGAAAGATAAATCTAGTAGGCCAGATCAAAATGATAATTCGAAGAGACTTGCAAAGATAAACAATCATACATAAAAGAATTCAGAGAAGAATCAAATATTGTTCATAGATAAACGTGATCATAAACCCACAATTCATCGGTCTCAACAAACACACTGCAAAAGAAGATTACATCGAATAGATCTCCCCGAGAATCATGGAGAACTTTGTATTGAGATCCAAAGAGAGAGAAGAAGCCATGTAGCTAATAACTATGGACCCGAAGGTCTGAGGTAAACTACTCACACATCATCGGAGAGGCTATGGTGTTGATGTAGAAGCCCTCCATGATCGATGCCCCCTCCGGCGGAGCTCCGGAAAAGGCCCCAAGATGGGATCTCACGGGTACAGAAGGTTGCGGCGGAGGAATTAGGTTTTTGGCTCCGTATCTGGTAGTTTGGGGGTACGTAGGTATATATAGGAGGAAGAAGTACGTAGGTGGATCAACGTGTGCCCCCACGAGGGTGGAGGGCGTGCCTGGGGGGGTAGGCGCGCCCCCTACCTTGTGCCTTCCTGGTTGCTTTCTTGACGTAGGGTCCAAGTCCTCTGGATCACGTTTGTTTCAAAAATCACGTTCCTGAAGGTTTCATTCCGTTTGGACTCCGTTTGATATTCTTTTTCTGCGAAACTCTAAAATAGGCAAAAAACAACAATTCTGGGTTGGGCCTCCGGTTAATAGGTTAGTCCCAAAAATAATTAAAAAGTGTATAATAAAGCCCAATAATGTCCAAAATAGAATATAATATAGCATGGAACAATCAAAAATTATAGATACGTTGGAGACGTATCAAGCATCCCCAAGCTTAATTCCTACTCGTCCTCGAGTAGGTAAATGATAAAAATAGAATTTTTGATGTGGAATGCTACTTGGCATAATTTCAATGTAATTCTCTTATCTGTAATATGAATATCCAGATCCGAAAAATTCAAAACAAAAGTTTAATATTGACATAAAAATAATAATACTTCAAGCATACTAACTAAGCAATTATGTCTTCTCAAAATAACATGGCCAAAGAAAGTTATCCCTACAAAATCATATAGTCTGCCTATGCTCTATCTTCACCAGATAAAGTATTCAAATCATGCACAACCCCGATGACAAGCCAATAAATGGTTTCATACTTTTGGTGTTCTCAAACCTTTTCAATCTTCACGCAATACATGAGCGTGAGCCATGGACATAGCACTATATGTGGAATAGAATGGTGGTTGTGGAGAAGAAAAAAAAAGGAGAAGATAGGCTCACATCAACTAGACGCATCAACGGGCTATGGAGTTGCCCATTAATAGATACCAATGTGAGTGAGTAGGGATTGCCATGCAACGGATGCACTAGAGCTATAAGTATATGAAAGCTCAACAAAAGGAACTAAGTGGGTGTGCATCCAACTCGCTTGCTCACGAAGACCTAGGGCATTTTGAGGAAGCCCATCATTGGAATATAGAAGCCAAGTTCTATAATGAAAAATTCCCACTAGTATATGAAAGTGATATCATAGGAGACTCTCTATCATGAAGATCATGGTGCTACTTTGAAGCACAAGTGTGGTAAAAGGATAGTAACATTGTCCCTTCTCTCTTTTTCTCTCTTTTTTGCGGAATCAATTCATCTTTATCATTAGGAACAAAAGTAATACCTCCCTTTTTAGGGACACAATGGGCAGGACTTACCCACTGACTGTCAGCAACGGGATAAATTATACCTGCCTCAAGGAGCTTTAGTATTTCCTTTCTTAGCACTTCTTTCATCTTAGGATTCAGCCGTCGTTGGTGATCACGAACTAGTTTGGCATCTTTCTCCAAATTTATTTTGTGTTGACACAGTGTGGGACTAATGCCCTTAAGATCATCGAGAGTATATCCAATAGCAGCACGATGCTTCTTCAGAGTTTTCAATAATCTCTCTTCTTCATGCTCTGAAAGGTTAGCACTAATAATAACAGGATATATCTTTTTCTCATAAATATAAGCATATTTAAGAGTATCAGGTAACGGTTTGAGCTCAAACACGGGATCACCCTTGGGTGGAGGAGGATCCCCTAGGATTTCAACAGGAAAGTTGTGTTTCAGGATGGGTTCCTGTTTAAAGAATACTTCATCTATTTCCCTTCTTTCATTCGTAAACATGTCATTTTCATGGTTTAGCAAATATTGTTCTAAAGGATCGCTAGGAGGCACGGCAATAGAAACAAGACCAATAATTTCATCTTTACGAGGCAATTCCTCTTCACGGTGTTGTCTATGAAATTTAGAGAAATTAAACTCATGAGACATATCACCTAAACCAATAGTAACAACATCCTTTTCGCAATCTATCTTAGCATTAACTGTGTTCAAGAAGGGTCTACCAAATACAATGGGACAAAATCTATCTTGTGGGGAACGAAGAACAAGAAAATCAGCAGGATATTTAGTTTTCCCACACAAGACTTCAACATCTCTAACAATTCCAATTGGTGAAATAGTATCTCTATTGGCAAGTTTAATTGTGACATCAATATCTTCTGTCTCAGCAGGTGCAATATCATGCATAATTTCTTTGTATAAGTCATGAGGTATAGCACTAGCACTAGCACCCATATCACATAAGCCATGATAACAATGATCTCCTATTTTAACAGAAATAACAGGCATACCTACCACGGGTCTATGTTTATCTTTATTACAAGGTTTAGCAATTCTAGCAGTCTCATCACAGAAATGAATAACATGCCCATCAATATTATCAGAAAAGAGATCTTTAACAATAGCAATATTAGGTTCAACTTTAATTTGATCAGGAGGTGTATAGGTTCTAATATTGCTTTTACGAACCACAGTTGAAGCTTTAGCATGATCTTTTATCCTAACAGGAAAAGGTGGTTTCTCAACACAAGCAGCAGGAACAATAGGATCATTATAAGTGACAGTCTTTTCTTCAACTTTAATAGGTGCAGCTACTTTTACTTCTATGGGAGGATGAACCACTTCTCCCTAGGGATATCAACATGAGTAGCAAAAGATTCACAGAAAGAAGCTACTATTTCAGAGTCAAGTCCATATTTAGTGCTAAATTTATGGAAAACATCGGTATCCAGAAAAGATTTAACACAATCAAACTTAGGTGTCATACCTAACTTCTTACCATCGTCGAGGTCCCAATCTTCAGAGTTGCGTTTAATTCTTTCCAATAAATCCCATTTGAATTCAATAGTCTTCATCATAAAAGAGCCAGCACAAGAAGTATCGAGCATAGTGCGATTATTATCAGAAAGCCGGGCATAAAATTTTTGAATAATCATTTCTCTTGAGAGCTCATGATTGGGGCATGAATATAACATTGACTTAAGCCTCCCCCAAGCTTGAGTGATGCTTTCTCCTTTGCGAGGCAAAATATTATATATATAATTACGATCACGATGAACAAGATGCATAGGATAAAACTTCTTATGAAATTCCAATTTCGATCGTTTGTAGTTCCATGATCCCATATCATCACATAGCCTATACCATGTCAATGCGTCTCCCTCCAAAGATAAAGGGAATACCTTGTTCTTGATAACATCATCGGGCATACCTGCAAGCTTAAATAATCCAGAAACTTCATCCACATACATTAGGTGCTCATCGAGAAGTAATGTTCCATCTCCTGCAAAAGGTTTAGCTAGCAATTTTTCTATCATACCCGAAGGAATCTCAAAGTAGACATTTTCATTTTCAGTAGATTCAGTAGGTTGAGGAGCAACTCTTTGCTCTACTGGTCGGGGTGAAGATACCTCAAACAAGCCCCTCAGAGGATTACTTTCCATAGCAACAAGTGATAGTAAATTTCAGCACACTATATAAATTTTTCCTTACCAAATTCCACCTACCAAAGGCGCTTCACTCCTCGGCAACGGCGCTAGAAAAGATTCTTGATGACCCACAAGTATAGGGGATCTATCGTAGTCCTTTTGATAAGTAAGAGTGTCGAACCCAACGAGGAGCAGAAGGAAATGATAAGCGGTTTTCAGCAAGGTATTCTCGGCAAACACTGAAATTATAGGTGACAGATAGTTTTGTGATAAGATAATTTGTAACGAGCAATAAGTAACAAAAGTAAATAAGGTGCAGCAAGGTGGCCCAATCCTTTTTGTAGCAAAGGACAAGCCTGGACAAATTCTTCTATAGAGAAAAGCGCTCCCGAGGACACATGGGAATTATCGTCAAGCTAGGTTTCATCACGATCATATGATTCGCGTTCGGTACTTTGATAATCTGATATGTGGGTGGGCCGGTGCTTGGGTGCTGTCCTTACTTGGAAAAGCATCCCACTTATGATTAACCTCTATTGCAAGCATCCGCAACTACAACAAAAGTAGTAAGGTAAACCTAACTATAGCATGAAACATGTGGATCCAAATCAGCCCCTTATGAAGCAACGCATAAACTAGGGTTTATGCTTCTGTCACTCTAGCAACCCATCGTCTACTTATTACTTCCGAATGCCTTCCTCTAGACCCAAATAATGGTGAAGTGTCATGTAGTCGACGTTCACATAACACCACTAGAGGAGAGACAACATACATCTCATCAAAATATCGAACGAATACCAAATTCACATGACTACTAATAGCAAGACTTCTCCCATGTCCTCAGGAACAAACGTAACTACTCTCAAAGCATATTCATGTTCATAAACATAGGGGTATTAATATGCATATAGGATCTTAACAATATGATCTTCCACCAAATAAACCAACTAGCATCAACTACAAGGAGTAATCAACACTACTAGCAACCCACAGGTACCAATCCCAGACTTGGAGACAAGAATTGGATACAAGAGATGAACTAGGGTTTGAGAGGAGATGGTGCTGGTGAAGATGTTGATGGAGATCGACCCCGTCCCGATGAGAGGATCGTTGTTGGTGACGATGGCGATGATTTCCCCCTCCCGGAGGGAAGTGTCCCTGGCAGAACAGCTCCGCTAGAGCCCTAGATTGGTTCTGGCAAGGTTCTGCCTCGTGGCGGCGAAGTCTCGTCCCGAAAGCTTGATTAAGATTTTTTTCTCATCGAAAGACTCCATATAGCAGAAGATGGGCATCGGAGGGCCACCAGGGGGGCCCACAAGGTAGGGGGCGCGCCCAGGGGGTAGGGCGCGCCCCCACCCTCTTGGGCAGGGTGTGGCCCCCCTCCGGAAGTTCTTGCACTCAGTATTTTTTATATATTCTGAAAATGACTTCCGTGAAGTTTCAGGACTTTTGGAGCTGTGCAGAATAGGTCTCTAATATTTGCTCCTTTTCCAGCCCAGAATCCCAACTGCCGGCATTCTCCCTCTTTATGCAAACCTTGTAAAATAAGAGAGAATAGGCATAAGTATTGTGACATAATGTGTAATAACAACCCATAATGCAATAAATATCGATATAAAAGCATGATGCAAAATGGACATATCAACCACCGTGCTCTAAAAGATATAAGTGAAGCACTAGAGCAAAAACTATATAGCTCAAAAGATGTAAGTGAAGCGCATAGAGTATTCTAATAAATTCCGAATCATGTGTGTTTCTCTCAAAGGTGTGTACAGCAAAGATGATTGTGGCAAACTAACAAATAAAGACTCAAATAATACAAGACGCTCCAAGCAAAACAAATATCATGTGGTGAATAAAAATATAGCTCCAAGTAAAGTTACCGATGGAAGTAGACGAAAGAGGGGATGCCTTCCGGGGCATCCCCAAGCTTTGGCTTTTAGGTGTCCTTAGATTATCTTGGGGTGCCATGGGCATCCCCAAGCTTAGTCTCTTGCCACTCCGTGTTCCATAATCCATCAAATCTTTTACCCAAAACTTGAAAACTTCACAACACAAAACTTAAAGTAGAAAATCTCGTGAGCTCTGTTAGCGAAAGAAAACAAAACAGCACTTCAAGGTACTATAATGAACTCATAATTATTTATATTGGTGTTAAACCTACTGTATTCCAACTTCTCTATGGTTTATAAACTATGTTACTATCCATAGATTCATCAAAATAAGCAAACAACACATGAAAAACAGAATCTGTCAAAAACAGAATAGTCTGTAGTAATCCGTAGCTAATGCAAACTTCTTGAACTCCAAGAATTTTAAAATAAATTGCTGGAAGTTAGGAATTTATCTATTAATCATATTCAAAAAGAATTAACCAAATATCACTTTCCAAATAAAAATGGCAGCAATTCTCGTGAGCGCTAAAGTTTATGCTTTTTACAGCAAGATCACAAAGACTTTCCCCCGGACTTCCAATGGTTCTACTTGGCACAAACACTAATTGAAACATAAAAAACACAACCAAAACAGAGGCTAGATAAATTATTTATTACTAAACAGGAGCAAAGAGCAAGGAATAAAAATAAAATTGGGTTTTCTCCCAACAAGCGCTATCGTTTAACGCCCCTAGCTAGGCATAAAAGCGAAGATAGATCTGGGTATTGCCATCTTTGGTAGTCAATCCATAAGTGGCTCTCATAATAGATTCATAAGGTAATTTTATTTTCTTTCTAGGGAAGTGTCCCATGCCTTTCCTTAACGGAAATTGGAATCTAATATTCCCTTCCTTCATATCAATAATTGCACTAATCGTTGTAAGGAAAGGTCTACCAAGAATAATAGGACATGAAGGATTGAAATCTATATCAAGAACAATAAAATCTACGGGCACATAATTCCTATTTGAAACAATAAGAACATCATTAATTCTTCCCATAGGTTTCTTAATGGTGGAATCCGCAAGGTGCATGTTTAAAGAGCAATAATCAAAATCACGGAAACCTAGCAAATCACACAAAGTCTTTGGAATCGTGGAAACACTACCACTCAAATCACACAATGAATAGCATTTGTGCTCTTTAATTTTAATTTTAATAGTAGGTTCCCACCCATCATAGAGTTTTCTAGGGATAGAAACTTCCAACTCAAGTTTTTCTATCAACGTTCCTAGGCAATTCATCAACTTTAAGCAATTTTTCTTCAAGCAAATCATTGAAATTCTTTTGCGAATTCTTAAACTCCTTAACACTAGTCTCAAATTCAGAGGGAATCTTATTAAAATTTCCATAAGAATTGTTGTAGGAATTACCATAATTATTAGAGTAATTACTAGGATACGGCCTAGGATTAAAGTTTCCTCTATATGCATTGTTGCCAAAATTATTCCAACCAACAAAATTCACATCCATAGATTCATTATTATTATCAATAAATGTAGACAAAGGCATATCATTAGGATCAGAAGAAACACTTTTATTAGCAAATAATTTCATAAGTTCATCCATCTTTCCACTCAAAACATTAATTTCTTCTATTGCATGCACTTTCTCATTAGTAGATCTTTCAGTGTGCCATTGAGAATAATTAACCATAATATTATCTAGGAGTTTAGTAGCTTCTCCTAAAGTGATTTCCATGAAAGTGCCTCCCGTGGCAGAATCTAAAAGATTCTTAGAAGCAAAATTCAATCCGGCATAAAAAATTTGTATAATCATCCACAAATTCAAACCATGTGTAGGGCAATTACATATCGTTAATTTCATCCTCTCCCAAGATTGTGCAAGATGTTCATGATCAAGTTGCTTAAAATTCATAATATCGTTTCTAAGAGAGATGATCTTAGCGGGAGGAAAATACTTAGAGATAAAAGCATCTTTCCACTTATTCCATGAATCAATAGTATTTTTAGGCAGAGACGAAAACCAAGCTTTAGCACGATCTCTAAGAGAAAATGGGAATAGCTTCAATTTAACAATATCATTATCCATATCTTTATTCTTTTGCATATCACACAAATCAACAAAGTTGTTTAGATGGGTAGCGGCACCTTCACTAGGAAGGCCAGAAAACAGATCTTTCATGACAAGATTCAGCAAAGCAGCATTAATTTCACAAGATTCAGCATCGGTAAGAGAAGCAATCGGAGTTCTAATAAAATCATTGTTGTCGGTATTAGTAAAGTCACACAAATTGGTATTATCTCGAGTCATCATGATAGGCAAGCAATCCAACACACAAGCAAACAAGAAACGGGCAAAAAAGAGGCAAATAGGGAAAGAGAAGGAGGACGGAGAGAGGGGGAAAATAAAACGGCAAGGGTGAAGTGGGGGAGAGGAAAACAAGTGGCAAATGGAAAATAATGTAATGCGGGAGATAAGGGTTTGTGATGGGTACTTGGTATGTTGACTTTTACGCAGACTCCCCGGCAACGGCGCTAGAAATCCTTCTTGCTACCTCTTGAGCACTGCGTTGGTTTTCCCTTGAAGAGGAAAGGGTGATGCAACAAAGTAGCGTAAGTATTTCTCTCAATTTTTGAGAACCAAGGTATTAATCCAGTAGGAGGCCACACACGAGTCCCTCGCACCTACACAAACAAATAAAATCCTCGCAACCAGTGCAATAAAGGGGTTGTCAATCCCTTCACTGTCACTTACGAAAGTGAGATCTGATAGATAGGATAAGATAATATTTTTGGTATTTTTATGATAAAGATGCAAAGTAAATACAACGAAATAAAAACAGTGCAAGAAATTTCTTGTTGACGGAAGATTAATATGATGGAAAATAGACCCGGGGGGCATAGGTTTCACTAGTGGCTTCTCTCGAGAGCATAAGTATTACGGTGGGTAAACAAATTACTATTGAGCAATTGACAAAATTGAGCATAGTTATGAGAATATCTAGGTATGATCATGTATATGGCATCACATCCGAGACAAGTAGACCGACTCCTGCCTGCATCTACCACTATTACTCCACACATCGACCGCTATCCAACATGCATCTAGAGTATTAAGTTCAAAAGAATAGAGTAACGCTTTAAATAAGATGACATGATGTAGAGGGATCAACTCTTGCAATATGATATAAACCTCATATTTTTATCCTCGATGGCGACAATACAATACGTGCCTTGCTGCCCTACTGTCACTGGGAAAGGACACCGCAGGATTGAACCCAAAGCTAAGCACTTCTCCCATTGCAAGAAAGATCAATCTAGTAGGCCAAACCAAACTGATAATTCGAAGAGACTTGCAAAGATAACTAATCATACATAAAAGAATTCAGAGAAGATTCAAATATTGTTCATAGATAAACTTGAACATAAACCCACAATTCATCGGTCTCAACAAACACACCGCAAAATAAGATTACATCGAATAGATCTCCACGAGAATCATGGAGAACTTTGTATTGAGATCCAAAGAGAGAGAAGAAGCCATCTAGCTAATAACTATGGACCCAAAGGTCTGAGGTAAACTACTCACACATCATCGCAGAGGCTATGGTGTTGATGTAGAAGCCCTCCGTGATCGATGCCCCCTCCAACAGATCTCCAGAAAAGGCCCCAAGATGGGATCTCACGGGTACAGAAGGTTGCGGTGGTGGAATTAGGTTTTTGGCTCTGTATCTGGTAGTTTGGGGATACGTAGGTATATATAGGAGGAACAAGTACGTCGTTTGGACTCCGTTTGATATTCTTTTTCTGCGAAACTCTTAAATAGGCAAAAAACAACAATTCTGGGCTGGGCCTCCGGTTAATAGGTTAGTCCCAAAAATAATATAAAAGTGTATAATAAAGCCCAATAATGTCCAAAACAGAATATAATATAGCATGGAACAATAAAAAATTATAGATACGTTGGAGAAGTATCAGTCGTCGACTCGCCAGATGATGAATGAAGCGTTCCCTGATAATTTGAATCGGACGGATTAAGAGGTTGACAGATTAAGAAAGGGATCCCCAGCTCTATTTATAAGGCGAAGAGATAAGCGACAGGCGCGAGAATCGAGGAGCCAAAAAATGGATATATAACAAGGTTGTCGCCTCGATTGTTGGATGCTTATTAATAACGGGTATCTTCGGCTTTAATGAACAGGTGATGTCATGGCAGTTTACTGCAAATCTGGAGGATGACGTCACGGCGGTTTACAAGATATCTGCGAAGGTGCAAAAGGAGGAATTTTTCTAAGTAGTGAAGATTGACATGAACAAGTTCAAATCAATCTGGGGCCTAATGTTGGGGATATTACTATTAAGTATAAACTGGCCATGAGGGGTCGGGTTATGTTCACAAGGAGTTAGTCATATTTGAAGCCCATGAAGATAAAAGGGATGGTGCTTTAAAGAGGAGATCTAAGATGAAGGCCCAGGGCCCAATGGTGATTAGGGCCCGTAGATGTAAACCGCCATATGATATGTGTAGCGACCCGACCCGAATGGATCAAGTCTCTGTGCTTAGGTGTCATCCCTGGATCGGTATGCTGACACACACAGTACTCGAAGGATTTATAACAGAGGTAAATCACATGTATAAAGTAACGTAAATACTATTACCTCAATCCAAATAGCGGAAGCAACAAGGTTGTGGATTCCCATCAACACCAACGGCAAAGTTGAGTGTAGAAATCGTAACCCTAACGTATCACTTACTCGTCGTAAGAAACCTGCAACATAAGACGTTGCAGCCCAAAACGGGTCAGTACATTGAACGTACTGGCAAATTCACACCATAGAGAATGATGAACAATGGCTATCACTACATGCATATTTGGCTGGTGGAAAAGCTCTATGGTTATAAGGTTTTTGCGTAAAGGCAATTTTTCCCTACTGCAAAGGAATACATTTTAATTAACTATCATGGTGGTTGTTGAACATTGAGAATGGTTGACAGCATTCTCAATCTCAATTAAGTAACGTCATTAAACCCAACAATATTCATTTAAAGTAACGTGATGAGATCAACAGGATAATCCAAGAGCTAGATACTCAAGATGTCCATAACCGGGGACACGGCTAATCATGATTAGTTTGTACACTCTGCAGAGGTTTGCGCACTTTTCCCCACAAGACTCGATCGCCTCCGTTTGGTTTCTCGCACTACAGGGTGTTTGAGAAACGGATGACCGAGACATAGCCTTTCAGAAGCGCTAGCACCTTACGATCGGGTAGACCGGTACACCTACATCCCCTACATCTGCTAGTCTACCACTGTAAGAGTTCGCACAACTTAGTCAACTATGCCAGAGCCCATAATGGCTTGTGGCTGCACGCGGAAGTTTCTAGCATGAAAGATCTTATGATCCCTTTGAGCCTGGGTGGCGGTCCAAAATAAAATAGGCAAGTCCTGATAGACATCAGGTGCCTCAGTCCACCCAGATGTGTGTTTAAGTTGCCACCTTAGATAAACCATTAAAATTATCAACTCACATCTGTCATGGAAAATCACTCACCCAATCCACGTCTACTAGCATAGCATGGCATAATAAGCAAACGTAGAAGTAACTCCCAAAGGTTTCATAATAAACAGGTAATAGGTACTACCTCATCTACTTCCCATCCCACAATTTAATTAGATCCTAATCATGCAATGTGAGAGGATTGATCTAATGCAATAAAACATGGGTTGTAGAAAAGGTATGATCAAAGTGTTACTTGCCTGCAAGGTTGATGAAGATGATTCGCACTCAAAACTCTTGATAGATCTACTCGTCACACTCCGGTCAATCTATCGTAAGCAAGCAACGGTAACCACACAATAAGTACTCATCTAATGCACAGGTAAAACTCGAACAAGAGAACGAACCAGATAGTTCAACTTAAGAACTCCGGTTGCAAAGAAAGAACGAACCGAACAAAGAAACGGAAAACAAACGGCAGAAAAAAACAACTCGGTTCTAGCAAGTGGAACTAGGTCAAATTTTACCGGGGCAAAATCTTGTTCAAGTTGATTAGACGGAATGGCGGTTTCGAGACGAAACTCCAGGCGCTTGAATCACCTGATTCCGAATAAACGGGCGAGAAGATAAACTAGAATGAAGATCGGATCTGAGATCACGATCGCGGAATAAATCCGACAAAAAGAAAGAGGCGAACGGTTAAACGAACGGGCGTCGTTAACCGGGAAAAAGATCGGTGATCATGTTCGTTGAGACGAACGGTCCGAAAGAAGAACGAAAACCAATCTAGGGTTTCAGAAAAGAAACCGAAACGAAGAATCGGAGAGAAAAACCGGAAAAGAAAACCGGAACGGTTTCTTTTAAAAGAACCGAACCGCGGGGAAGAAAAAGAGAGGCGCGGGGCTACCTCCAGCGAGGCGGGGCGAACGGTGGCGACGGCGGCGTGCTAGGGCGGCGGCGGCGGCGCTATAGGGGCGGCGGCGGCGGGTGAGAGGCGCGGGGTGGGGCGCGGTTTGGGGAGGAGAGGGGGTTTGGGTTTTTGGTGTGAGGAGAGGGGGGGGTCTATGGGGGTATTTATATAGGAGAGGGGAGAGATTACTTGGGGTAGGGGACAAGATAAAGAGAAGGAAAAAGGAAAACGAAACAAAGGAAAAGGGGCTAGCCTAGAGTCCTTCTAGGACTCGGCTAAGAGGCAAGAGGCGGCGGCTGCCTCGCCTGGCGCTGGCGCTGGCGCACGCGCGGCTAGGGGCTGGGGCGCAGCGGCGGCTGGCTGGGCCTTGGCCCGGCTGGCCTGCGGGAGTTTTTTTTTTAACTGATTTCGTGTGCAGAAAAACAAAAGAAAACTAACTAAACGAACTCCGAAAAATCTAAAGTAAATATTCCACGACTCCTAAAAATGAGTCGAAGAAAATGAACTTTTCTCCAGACCTAAAATGCAATTTTCGAAAACGCGCATTTTTCCCTATCCAAAGAAAAACAAACAAACACCGGAAAACGAAATTCGATCTATTTATTAAATCTTCATTTTTCCTATATTTTGGGAAAGTCATATTATTCCCTCTCTCATATTTTGATATCGGAAAAATAATTGAAGATGAAATAAATAAATCAAATGATCCTCTTTTCAAATTTGAGAAAACTCTCAAATATGAAAATAACGAAATCTCCAACTCTCTCCGAAGGTCCTTGAGTTGCGTGAAATTTCTAGGATCGACCAAAATGCAAGAAAATAAGATATGCATGATGATCTAATGTATAACATTCCAAATTGAAAATTTGGGATGTTACAAACCTACCACCCTTAAAAGGAATCTCGTCCTCGAGATTCGGAGAGGCTAGCAAGAAAAGGTTAGGGTTTGGGGGTCTTCTCAAAATCCATCGATCATCAAACGGTGTCTGGGGTGCTACCACCCTTAGAATCATTGTTACGGTTCCATCGAAACTCATATACTTCATCCATATTGTTAACAGTGTCTGTCTTCTCAAATCCTTGGAAAATTTCTTCTCTGGCTCTTCCGGTAGTGGCATAACCTTTTCCTCAATTCTTCTGTCCTTTCCTCTTGGTAAGGTTATTCCGAGATTGGGTCTTCTTAGCTGACGGGTCTGGCGCCAAAAATAAACAACTATCGCTATCTCATGGTGGTCAACAATTTGTGGTTTCTCCTGCAGGAAATGGGTCTGGGTTGATCCTCACCGTATAACCTACGGTTGGCAACAACTGCCGTGTACAAGGGAAAAAATACTTATACCATTCTAAGGTTTAAACAGAGTTTTGATCGTCGTCTCTCTACTATAGGTAAGTCACTCAGATTTACCATCCCATGTATCAAGGCGAATAATAAGAGTAAGTCGGTATGGTGATCAATCCATCCCGCACCCAAATCATTACCTTGTATACGGTTTAGCGAATCTCGCATTCTAACACTCGGTCATCCTCACAAGCATTGCAGAATTTCTCTTGTCGACGAACCAAGTTCAGAATAATCCATTGATTCTGCAAGCTAGACAAACATCTATCGTTCCTTCACAACTCTCAGGTTTTGCATTACTCCTATAAGATTGTCTATCGGTAAAGGTATATCCTCTTCCAGGGTCCTTCCTTCAGCAAGAATGTGCTTTCTTCTTGGCAGGTTCTGGAGCCTGTGGGTTAGAGCCCATCTCCTCACTTGTAATCCTTGAACTCATCTTCGGGCAACTGATCATTAGTCCAACTTCCAACTTCCTAGTATTCTTAAATCCATCCAATTGTATTGTCTTCCTTCCTTCTATTGGCACCAAACTAAGACGTGAGTACTCAGACTTGTCATGGGGTTGCGATTGCTCCAACATCATACCTCCTTTATATCCAATAGTACTTCATCTCTTCATCCTCGTGGGATTTCCCACATACCGAGGTAAAAACTTATACTTATGAAGTCCATACTCTACTTCGTGGAACATCATTATCCTTTCCAGGGTCAAGCGTCCTTACATGGGAATATTGGCCATCTCTGCATGGCACTCCTCCAACTGGGAAATGTGAAACACATCATGAACTCCTGACAGTCCTTCGGGTGACTCCAACTTGTTGGCCACTTCTCTCATACGCTCCAAAACTCGGTATGGTCCTACAAATCTCGGGGCTAACTTTCCCTTAACTCCAATTCGTTTAACTCCTCGCAGAGGGGACACACGAAGACATGCTCTTGTCTCCAATTTCATAGACTACCTCTGCCTGGACTGAGCTACCTTCAGTCTATCTGGAATTAACTTAACATTCTCTTCTGACTCCTTGATCACATTTGGTCCAAACAACTGACGGTATCCAACTTCATCCCACATACTCTTGGGGCATCACACATATCGAGACAAAACTCGTATTCATTTTGTCTGAAATCCACTCAGTGGAGTATGCTTATCTTTTCCAGGGGTCAACGGTTCTTACAGGGTACTACCACCCTTAAAATGCTCCAATATTTTATAGACCATATTTCTCATATCCTCAAAAATGGTCAACATCTTTCCTCATAGAGTAACTCATAAAATCCAAATCAGTACCAACACTGCTAACTTTATTGATTCTCAAATTATTACAATCTCCTGTTTTTCCATTACATGCCTCAACTCAACACCTCAATATAAAGGAAAATGTCCTCACTACTATGACTATATTTCTTCTGGTACAAACTCTACTACTTATCACAAGTCTCCTTCTCCTTCGGACAATCTCTGGCAAAATGCCCTGCTTTATTACAACTAAAACATATTACTTCTGACAAGTATCGAGGTTTCCTTTTTGGGCATTTGTTGAGGTAGTGCCCTGACTCCTTGCACCCATAACAGGTGACATGACTCAGATCCTTCCTGGAATCCAATCTACTTCCCTTTCTGGACTTTTCCATTCCAATCAGGGCTTCTATTTCCTGTGGGTCATACTCTACTTCCTCAGCCGGGAATTCTACTAGATCCCCATTCATACAATTCTGGGAGATGTGTCCTTCTTCTCCACATGAATAGCAAGACTTGGTGTAGGGTTTAATTGGTTCTTCTTTGGGTGTGTCCTCCACCTCTTTCTTCATCACAGGTTCTTATAAACTTTCCATAAGAGCTCCTTTCATTGCTTCTTCCTTCTGCTGGATGGTTCTTTGTACCATGGGGTAAATGTGACACTGAGCAGGATAGTGGGTAGTCCCTTCACACAAGAAACAAGTGATCTGCCTAGTTGGGCATTCTTCAGCTGGGTGACTTCCTTCACAATTAGGGCATTCATCCTTGTGTTCTTTATGGTTGTGTCCGATTTCTCCACAAATCTTGCATGCACAAGGTTTCTTCATGTCTTTTCCATAAGGCTTCAACTTCTGGGACACAAACTGAGACTTTAGCAAAGTCAACTTAAATTCTTTCCAAGTGGTTACTCCTTGCCATCCATTGATGGTTTGGTACATCCTCCACCAAGTAGCAGCACCTCTTTCAAAGCATTGAAGAGCATGCTGGGCCATATCCTTTCCGACTATAGGGTTGTTCTCCATATGATCCTCCATGTTCTGAATCCATCAGTCTGTCTCCAATTAACTCATTGGTCCAGAAAATACAAGCTCATCTCCATTCATCATCTATTGGGTCCATGGGTTTGGGGTGAGATAAGAGAGATCAAGAGAGAGGAATACAAACAAAAGTTTTGAAAAGACAGAATTTTGTTGTGGCTGTCGAAAAACATCAAACAAATGACAGCTCACAATCGTCGCATCTAATGTAGGTATATAACAAGGGTTTGGTCTTCTAAAGGTCAACGTTGCCAAACTCTTCAAGTCTTGTTCAAGCCTCAAATGGCTTCTTCCAATCATGCTTGTCCTTCTCAAGTTCTTTTGCCAGATCATCTCTATTGACGCAAAGTCTGTCGTGGCGTCCTTCAATATTTCTGGAGTTGCATTCCAAACTTCTAGGTTTCAACATCCTTGGCATGAACCATGTTCTACTGTCCTTTAGTTCCTGACGAATCTCCGGTATCTCGAGGTTCTGCTCCTCCAGCTTGGCTACTCTCATCTTCAGGATCCTGAGTTCCTCATGAAATACTTCCTTGTCTAATACGACTTCCTGGAGCTCCATTTTAAACTTCTTGATGTACTACTCCAGATCCTGGTGATACACCGGCTAGGGCTAAAACTTCATCTTATGATAGGTGCTCCATCAGCCTTCTACCATTTAATCCTTCCATGCATATGCATGCTTAACTCAGCACGGTGACAATAGCATAAGCGGGCGATAACCTTATGGATAGCCGTGGTTGTTCTCTTGTCATTTCCATGAGCTATCTCTCCATAGTTGATATCTCCTGCCTTAGGGTTTCTTTGACAAAACTTCGAGTTCTCAACTCTACATGCTCCGGTCTTTCTCCAACACACCTTGATCTCGGGCATTGACAACTTCCATTGTCTGCCAAGTTCCATAAGGGTAGCATTCCTAGGTCATACAAATCTGGGGATTCTTCAGAGCCTTCAAATTCTACTTGTCTTCGGTCTTCAGCCGTTGTAGTTTCCATTATCATAATGTATGGTAAAATCCTCTTCATTCCGAATGGTCTCGATTGTCCGATATCTTGTACATCTTGGAGTGGTCTCATCAGTCGAATCTTCGAGGGGTCAAAAGGGAAAGGGGGTATGGTTTCACTAAAGGGAAATTTGAATAAACTCAGAAGAGAAGAGAGGTAAAAGATCTTTTTGACAGGGAAAATTGTAGAGAAAAATCTTTGCTATGGGCTTGCCAGTTTCTAGGGTCACGTCCTACAGTCAACATGTGCTCTGATACCATCTTGTAGCGACCCGACCCGAATGGATCAAGTCTTTGTGCTTAGGTGTCATCCCTGGAGCGGTATGCTGACACACACAGTACTCGAAGGATTTATAACAGAGGTAAATCACATGTATAAAGTAACGTAAATACTATTACCTCAATCCAAATAGCGGAAGCAACAAGGTTGTGGATTCCCATCAACACCAACGGCAAAGTTGAGTGTAGAAATCGTAACCCTAACGTATCACTTACTCGTCGTAAGAAACCTGCAACATAAGACGTTGCAGCCCGAAACGGGTCAGTACATTGAATGTACTGGCAAATTCACACCATAGAGAATGATGAACAATGGCTATCACTACATGCATATTTGGCTGGTGGAAAAGCTCTATGGTTATAAGGTTTTTGCGTAAAGCCAATTTTTCCCTACTGCAAAGGAATACATTTTAATTAACTATCATGGTGGTTGTTGAACATTGAGAATGGTTGACAGCATTCTCAATCCCAATTAAGTAACGTCATTAAAACCAACAATATTCATTTAAAGTAACGTGATGAGATCAACAGGATAATCCAAGAGCTAGATACTCAAGATGTCCATAACCGGGGACACGGCTAATCATGATTAGTTTGTACACTCTGTAGAGGTTTGCGCACTTTCCCCCACAAGACTCGATCGCCTCCGTTTGGTTTCTCGCACTACAGGGTGTTTGAGAAACGGATGACTAAGACATAGCCTTTCAGAAGCGCTAGCACCTTACGATCGGGTAGACCGGTACACCTACATCCCCTACATCTGCTAGTCTACCACTGTAAGAGTTCGCACAACTTAGTCAACTATGCCAGAGCCCATAATGGCTTGTGGCTGCACACGGAAGTTTCTACATGAAAGATCTTATGATCCCTTTGAGCCTGGGTGGCGGTCCAAAATAAAACAGGCAAGTCCTGATAGACATCAGGTGCCTCAATCCACCCAGATGTGTGTTTAAGTTGCCACCTTAGATAAACCATTAAAATTATCAACTCACATCTGTCATGGAAAATCACTCACCCAATCCACGTCTACTAGCATAGCATGGCATAATAAGCAAACGTAGAAGTAACTCCCAAAGGTTTCATAATAAACAGGTAATAGGTACTACCTCATCTACTTCCCATCCCACAATTTAATTAGATCCTAATCATGCAATGTGAGAGGATTGATCTAATGCAATAAAACATGGGTTGTAGAAAAGGTATGATCAAAGTGTTACTTGCCTACAAGGTTGATGAAGATGATTCGCACTCAAAACTCTTGATAGATCTACTCGTCACACTCCGGTCAATCTATCGTAAGCAAGCAATAGTAACCACACAATAAGTACTCATCTAATGCACAGGTAAAACTCGAACAAGAGAACGAACCAGATAGTTCAACTTAAGAACTCCGGTTGCAAAGAAAGAACGAACCGAACAAAGAAACGGAAAACAAACGGCGGAAAAAAACAACTCGGTTCTAGCAAGTGTAACTAGGTCAAATTTTACCGGGGCAAAATCTTGTTCAAGTTGATTAGACGGAACGGCGGTTTCGAGATGAAACTCCAGGCGCTTGAATCACCTGATTCCGAATAAACGGGCGAGAAGATAAACTAGAACGAAGATCGGATCTGAGATCACAATCGCGGAATAAATCCGACGAAAAGAAAGAGACGAACGGTTAAACGAACGGGCGTCATTAACTAGGAAAAAGATCGGTGATCATGTTCGTTGAGACGAACGGTCCGAAAGAAGAACGATAATCGATCTAGGGTTTCGGAAAAGAAACCGAAACGAAGAATCGGAGAGAAAAAACAGAAAAGAAAACCGGAACGGTTTCTTTTAAAAGAACTGAACCACGGGGAAGAAAAAGAGAGGCGCGGGGCTACCTCCGACGAGGCGGGGCGAACGGTGGCGACGGCGGCGTGCTAGGGCGGCGGCGGTGGCGCTATAGGGGCGGCGACAGCGGGTGAGAGGCGCGGTGTGGGGCGCGGTTTGGGAGGAGAGGGGGTTTGGGTTTTTGGTGTGAGGAGAGGGGGGGTCTATGGGGGTATTTATATAGGAGAGGGGAGAGATTACTTGGGGTAGGGGACAAGATAAAGAGAAGGAAACAGGAAAACGAAACAAAGGAAAAGGGGCTAGCCTAGAGTCCTTCTAGGACTCGGCTAAGAGGCAAGAGGCGGCGGCTGCCTCGCCTGGCGCTGGCGCTGGCGCACGCGCGGCTGGGGGCTGGGGCGCAGCGGCGGCTGGCTGGGCCTTGGCCCGGCTGGCCTGTGGGAGTTTTTTTTAACTGATTTCGTGTGCAGAAAAACAAAAGAAAACTAACTAAACGAACTCCGAAAAATCTAAAGTAAATTTTCCCCGACTCCTAAAAATGAGTCGAACAAAATGAACTTTTCTCCGGACCTAAAATGCAATTTTCGAAAACGCGCATTTTTCCCTATCCAAAGAAAAACAAACAAACACCGGAAAACAAAATTCGATCTATTTATTAAATCTTCATTTTTCCTATATTTTGGGAAAGTCATATTATTCCCTCTCTCATATTTTGATATCGGAAAAATAATTGAAGATGAAATAAATAAATCAAATGATCCTCTTTTCAAATTCGAGAAAACTCTCAAATATGAAAATAATGAAATCTCCAACTCTCTCCGAAGGTCCTTGAGTTGCGTGAAATTTCTAGGATCGACCAAAATTCAAGAAAATAAGATATGCATGATGATCTAATGTATAACATTCCAAATTGAAAATTTGGGATGTTACAATATGTAACTTATGTTGTAAGGCAAGGAAAGGTATAAACCAAGCCGGGCACGTTTATGAACTGGCCTCGGGATTCTGTAAACCGCTGGGCATCAACCTGTGTATATAAAGGGACGACCCGGCGGCGGTTTAGGGGATAACACACAACAACTCGAGAGCCAGGCAAAGCAGATTCGCTCCCTGGTCATCAAAACCCTAGCAATTCCATCACAACTGGAGTAGGCTTTTACCTTCGTCATAAGGGGCCGAACCAGTATAATTCCTTGCGTCCCTTGTCCGCTTTAACCCCTTTAAGCTAACCCGTCGCGATGGCTCAACGGTTAAGTCCTTTCACTAGCACATCTGCCGTGACAAAACCACGACAGGCTCTGTTCAACACATCCGCATCCCGGGATGCTACCTACTGGACATACCCTGCATGGTGGCCGCTTGGCTGACATCCCTTCAATTCGATAAACTCCAGCAGCTTGAGTTTTACCATGACTATGTATGTAACATACCACGAACCGATGTATTTGTGCCCTCACCACCGATGACCATCTCGTAGTTTTCCTCCTCTCTCTATACCGCCGCCTTTGCCCAGTGGCATCTAACAGACAATCTGGTACAAATGCTTCGACTCCCATTGCTAAAAAAAATGCACTTGTGTTGGTTGATCTATCGGAGGCCGTAGTGCATAGCTTCATCCACTCCAGCTGCCCTGCCTTGGAGTGCTTGCTGCTTGTTTTTGGAATGGAAATTCATATTCGTTGTCTCAAAATAAATTCGCCCCACCTTGTAAGCATGGGAATTTTTTGGGGGGCATGATCTCATCATCAATGATTCCCCTTCACTTCAAATGTTGCTTCGTGATTCTGTTATAGTACCTTTGCAAATAACTGTAGTCTCTGCGCCTAAACTGGAGACCTTGGGTGCAATTTGTGATCCTTTTAGATGGTTGAAGATGGTGTTAGTCTCCACACATATTGAGGTATTGTATATTATTCACGTAAACTTTCGTAATCTGATTTTTTTCATTTGTGTGCATAAGTTAAGTATCATCTTGGAGTACACTTTTGGTACAAATATTATGTTCAATGCTCAATGAAGAGTTTGTCCATCATATCAGTGGTGGTGGATTCTGTCAAGACCTTACATATCAGTATGTGGTGTTTTGATCTGGACATGATTATTGGCTTGCTGTAATGCTTTCCATATCTGGAGAATTTGTATATGAAGGTGATGATTTCACGCACATTGAAATCCCATATATAATGTACTATAATTAATCGTTCAGCTATCACTCTTTCAACATAATCTTTTTTAGACATTAATTGTTTTCATTCTTTATCTCTATTTAGGCACTAACACATGGACGAGAAGGTATAACCAATCGATGGTTCAAGAAGCACCAGGATTTTCTCAGATCTGATGACATTCATTTGCAGACAGTAACGCTGGAAGGATATGCATCCAACAATGCAAACACTAGCTTTGTCACATACTTCATGTTGAATGCGAGGGCACTATTATCCGTGAGGATTAATTTTTTCGACAACAAATTTCTTACGACTGCAAGTGTTGATCAGGGCTTCTGGTCGTGCTCGGCTTCAATTTATAACAGCTTGTCATCATAGACCAATAGAATTTCTAGGCCGGGATCTTGATTTTATGGATAAGACCGATCCATTTGATTGTTACTACCGAAAACTTTGGTTGAGTTAGATGCATTGTCCTGTTCAATCTTGATTTTGTCTAAACCTAATTAGCAATTAATCCTCATGCTTTTGTACTATTTGTTAGCTGGAGTTAGATATTCTTGCCCTTTTCAACTCGGCTCTGACCCATATTTTCTTTCACACTGGGCCAGTGACTTGCCATTTATTTAATTAAGACATCAATATTATAAGCATTGACAACATAGGGAAAGAACATCTCTCTCGTGGGATCCTTGAGATCGTTGTTCATTATAGAACCGCAAGTTCTTAGCACCCACCAGCACCCACAAACTTATTTTCAGCTTGCACACCAAATGGGCTGTAATTCTTAATAAGACAAGCTGCATGGTAGTGACAGATTTGGATTTATCATTTTTTGACCCACGAGGAAAAAGCCTATCCGGGGCGGTGCCGACTCGATAGTAAACATTGAGAAACCTGGTTTTAAAATTACTGTAAATCCAAACTCGCCTCAAAATCATGAAACTTCGCACGGTGTTATGTCATAACACCAACATGCTGTGGTAAATACTTAGTCCAATTTGGGACAAGTTTTGGTTCAAACTTCTTACAAACTGGAGGTTCTCTCAAAAAGGCTCATGGTTCCGAGAGGGACCTTGTCACCTATGTGTGCGAAATGACATACAATGCCTCTTCCCGCCTTGATTTATTTTACAGAGGCAACATGCAACAATAGTAGCATCGTCCTAAAAATTTGAAATTATTCATGGTTCGTTTTGCGTTTTTATACATTATTGGAGTTTCCTAGGCATTTTGGAACGTACATTGGTGTGTGCAAAGGTCATGTGTGTACTAGACACATATGTAATTGGATGTTCAATTTGTTTCTGGAATCAAGTCCTTGTAAGTTATAAGTACATATGATGTTGTTCTGTGTGCAATGACATCGCACACGGACCATACTAGCGAACCCGTCGGTGATGATTTCAACAATCACTGACAATTGTATACCACCAAGTGTTTGCCCACAACACACATGGCTTATTAGCAACAATCGTTTGTGTTATTATCAGTCTTCGGACACATTTTTGATTACAGACTTGTTTGCCGTGTATCACACATATCTTGTTATATTGAACCGTTTCTGTTCTCTTGGCTAAAAGAAAACAGTTCATCCAAGTGAACCGTATGTTGTATATCGCACACACCTTCATCCAGATATCCATTTCTCTTGTTCCTCCTCATCACAAATAGTTAATTGAACTGAACCGTATGCCCTGCATCGCACACGTAACTAAAATCTGAACCGTGTTTCATGCATCGGCCATCGCAAATTTTTTGCACCTTTTTCACGGGTTTTTTACACCACCGTTTGCGATTATTGCATCACACACAGTTTCTTCATAGGGTCTCTAATCGTAGTGTCGCGTTAGCAGCATCTTGAAGTAGTGATCCTCTTAAGTCCTATCTAACAAAGATACGACTCTACGTACACCAAACATTTGCTTCCATCTAGAAACGAGAAATAAAACTACGTTGTGGGTATGAAGAGGATAGGTTAGCATGATATCGGAGAGCTAAAATATAAAAATAGGTGTTGTTAATATAAAGTTAGAATATACTACTATATATTATAAATAGCGAGTGTGGAATAATTATGGACCGGCATGCGAAATTATCCTAGGCAATTTTTAACAAGATCGGTAATCATTATTTCAATTTTGTATGAGGGGGAGGCATAAGCTAACATACCTTATCTACCTAGATCATATGCACTTATGATTGGAACTCTAGCTTGCATCTGCAACTACTAAAGATCATTAAGGTAAAACCCAACCATAGCATTCAAGTATCAAGTCTCGTGTATCCCATATGCAACAACCCCCTTACTCGGGTTTAAGCTTCTGTCACTCTAGCAACCCACTATAAGTGAATCGTGAATGTATTGCGACACCCTAGAACAGGAATCCTTCACATGTGCACGACACGGAAGGGACCATAGGACAGCACTCGAATAATACATACAACTCAAACCAATCTAGATAATCAATCAACCAAAAGACAAAAGAAATCTACTCAAAACATCATAGGATGGCAACACATTATTGGAACATAATATGTGGCATAAAGCACCATGTTCAGTAGGGGATTACAGTAGGGTGTGGGTGAGTGGACCTCTTAAAAGAGATAAGGAAGGCAATGAAGATGGTGATGTTGATGAAGCCGATCACCGTAGTGATGTTTCCCATGGCGGCACTCCCGCGCCACCGAGAGAGAGGGGGAGAGAGTCTCCCCCTTGTGCTTACTCCTCCATGGCCTCCCCCCAGATGCGGAGAGGTTCTCCCTCTGGTCCTTGGCCTCCATGGTGATGATGGGCCCTTCCGGCTTCCTCCTCCATGGCCTCCGGTGATGATGGCCCCCAACGGCAGGGTGCCGGAGAGGGCCTAGATTGATTTTTCGTGGCTACAGAGGCTGTCGTCGGCAGAACTTCCGATCTAGGTTTCTTTGGGGGATACATGATTTATAGGAGTTTTTGGTGTCGGTCTCACGTTAGGGGGTTCCCGAGGGGGGCGCGCCCCCAGGGCTTGTGGCCTCTGGGTGGCCCCCCTCTGCTATATTTTCGCTCTAGTATTTTTATATTTTCCAAAAATATTCTCCGTAAATTTTCAGGTCAATCTGAGAACTTTGATTTTTGCACAAAAATAACACCATGGCAATTCTGCTGAAAACAGCGTCAGTACGGGTTAGTTCTAATAAAATCATACCAAACCATTTAAAATTGTTGTAAACAGGGCATGAATACTTCATAAATTATAGAGATGTTGGAGACACATCAGGATCCGCAAGCTTGTCCTTGGGTAGGTAAATGATAAAAGGAAAAAATTTATGAAGTGTGAATGCTAGCAAGTGCATAAGTTTGATCAATGATAATTCCAATCACTCTTTCTAGCATCATTATATATCATAAATAGTAGCTCATCTCATAAAACTAATCATGATCAAGTAACAAGCTATTCACATCTAGGTCATAAACTTTCTTGAAAACTAACAAACTATGTTCTTGGTCATCAAACAATTGCAAATCATTTTATTTTCAGTAAGGGTCTATGTAAGTGCTTTGATTTAGCTAATTCCACATACTCTAATATCATATAGTCTTCCATGATTGCTACCACTCAAAGCATATTTTTAGAACAAATAGCATCCATCAAACACAGAGAAAGATAGGGGCTTAATGTTTCGCCTCCCAACTTATTTATCACATGGATAATTGTCAACAATAATAATTCATGGTCAAATATATTTGAATGGCCAAATATGTTGGGGAACGTAGTAATTTCAAAAATTTCCAACGCACACACAAGATCATGGTGATGCATAGCAACGAGAGGGGAGAGTGTGATCTACGTACTCTTGTAGACCGACAGCGGAAGCGTTAGCACAACGCGGTTGATGTAGTCGTACGTCTTCACGGCCCGACCGATCAAGCACTGAAACTACATCACCTCCGAGTTCTAGCACACGTTCAGCTCGATGACGATCCCCGGACTCCGATCCAGCAAAGTGTCGGCGAAGAGTTCCGTCAGCACGACGGCGTGGTGACGATCTTGATGTACTACTTTCGCAGGGCTTCGCCTAAGCACCGCTACAATATTATCGAGGATTATGGTGGAAGTGGGCACCGCACACGGCTAAGAATATGATCGCGTGGATCAACTTGTGTGTCTATGGGGTGCCCCCTGCCCCCGTATATAAAGGAGTGGAGGAGGGGAGGGCCGGCCCTCTCTATGGCGCGCCCTAGGGGAGTCCTACTCCCACCGGGAGTAGGATTCCCCCTTTCCTAGTCCAACTAGGAGTCCTTCCATGTAGTAGGATTAGGAGACAAGGAAGGGGAAGAGGGAAGAGAAGGAAGGAGGGGGCGCAGCCCCTTCCCCTAGTCCAATTCGGACTAGGCCTTGGGGGGGCGCGCGGCCTGCCTCTCCCTCTCCTCTAAAGCCCAATAAGGCCCATATACTTCTTCTCCCGTATTCCCGTAACTCCTCGGTACTACGAAAAATACCCGAACCACTCGGAACCTTTCCGATGTCCGAATATAGTCGTCCAATATATCGATCTTTATGTCTCGACCATTTCGAGACTCCTCGTCATGTCCCCGATCTCATCCGGGACTCCGAACTCCTTCGGTACATCAAAACTCATAAACTCATAATATAACTGTCATCGAAACCTTAAGCGTGCGGACCCTACGGGTTCGAGAACAATGTAGACATGACCGAGACACGTCTCCGGTCAATATCCAATAGCGGAACCTCGATGCTCATATTGGCTCCTACATATTCTACAAAGATCTTTATCGGTCAGACCGCATAACAACATCCGTTGTTCCCTTTGTCATCGGTATGTTACTTGCCCGAGATTCGATCGTCGGTATCTTAATACCTAGTTCAATCTCGTTACTGGCAAGTCTCTTTACTCGTTCCGTAATACATCATCTCACAACTAACTCATTAGTTGTAATGCTTGCAAGGCTTATGTGATGTGCATTACAAAGAGGGCCCAGAGATACCTCTCCGACAATCGGAGTGACAAATCCTAATCTCGAAATACGCCAACCCAACATGTACCTTTGGAGACACCTGTAGAGCTCCTTTATAATCACCCAGTTACGTTGTGACGTTTGGTAGCACACAAAGTGTTCCTCCGGTAAACGGGAGTTGCATAATCTCATAGTCATAGGAACATGTATAAGTCATGAAGAAAGCAATAGCAACATACTAAACGATTGAGTGCTAAGCTAACAGAATGGGTCAAGTCAATCACATCATTCTCCTAATGATGTGATCCCGTTAATCAAATAACAACTCTTTGTCTATGGTTAGGAAACATAACCATCTTTGGTTAATGAGCTAGTCAAGTAGAGGCATACTAGTGACACTCCGTTTGTCTATGTATTCACACATGTATTATGTTTCCGATTAATACAATTCTAGCATGAATAATAAACATTTATCATGAAATAAGGAAATAAATAATAACTTTATTATTGCCTCTAGGGCATATTTTCTTCAGTCTCCCACTTGCACTAGAGTCAATAATCTAGTTCACATTGCCATGTGATTTAGCACCAATAGTTCACATCATTATGTGACCAACACTCAAAGGGTTTACTAGAGTCAATAATCTATTTCACATCGCTATGTGATTAACACCCAAAGAGTACTAAGGTGTGATCATGTTTTGCCTGTGAGAGAAGTTTAGTCAACGGGTCTGCTATATTCAGATCCGTATGTATTTTGCAAATTTCTATGTCAATAATGCTCTGCACGAAGCTACTATAGCTAATTGCTCCCACTTTCAATATGTATCCAGATTGAGAGTTAGAGTCATCTAGATCAGTGTGAAAATTTGCATCGACGTAACCCTTTACGACGAACCTTTTTGTCATGTCCATAATCGAGAAATATATCCTTATTCCACTAAGGATAATTTTGACCGTTGTCTAGTGATCTACTCCTAGATCACTATTGTACTCCCTTGCCAAAATCAGTGTAGGGTATACAATAGATCTGGTACACAGCATGGCATACTTTATAGAACCTAGGGCTGAGGCATAGGGAATGATTTTCATTCTCTTTCTATCTTCTGCCACGGTCGGGCTTTGAGTCTTACTCAATTTCACACCTTGTAACACAGCCAAGAACTCTTTTCTTTGACTGTTCCATTTTGAACTACTTCAAAATCTTGTCAAGGTATGTACTCATTGAAAAAACTTATCAAGCGTCTTGATCTATCTCTATAGATCTTGATGCTCAATATGTAAGCAGCTTCACCGAGGCCTTTGTTTGAAAAAATCCTTTCAAACACTCCTTTATGCTTTGCAGAATAATTCTACATTATTTCCGATCAACAATATATACTTATCAGAAATGTTGTAGTGCTCCCACTCACTTTCTTGTAAATACAGGCTTCACCGCAAGTCTGTATAAAACTATATGCTTTGATCAACTTATCAAAGCGTATATTCCAACTCCGAGATGCTTGCACCAGTCCATAGATGGATTGCTAGAGCTTGCATATTTTGTTTAGCACCTTTAGGATTGACAAAACCTTCTGGTTACATCATATACAACTCTTCTTGAAATCCATTAAGGAATGTAGTTTTGTTTATCCATTTGCCAGATTTCATAAAAATGCGGCAATTGCTAACATGATTTGGACAGACTTAAGCATCGCTACGAGTGAGAAAATTTCATCATAGTCAACACCTTGAACTTTGTCAAAAACCTTTTTCGACAAGTCTAGCTTTGTAGATAGTAACACTACTATCAGCATCCGTCTTCCACTTGAAGATCCATTTATTTTCTATGGCTTGCCGATCATCGGGCAAATCCATCAAAGTCCATACTTTGTTCTCATACATGGATCATATCTCAGATTTCATGGCCTCAAACCATTTCGCGGAATCTGGGCTCATCATCGCTTCCTCATAGTTCGCAAGTTCGTCATGGTCTAGTAACATGACTTCCAAAACAGGATTACCGTACCACTCTGGTGCAGATCTCACTCTGGTTTACCTACGAGATTCGGTAGTGACTTGATCTGAAGTTATATGATCATCATCATTAGCTTCCTTACTAATTGGTGTAGTAGTCACAAGAACAGATTTCTGTGATGAACTACTTTCCAATAAGGGAGCAGGTACAGTTACCTCATCAAGTTCTAGTTTCCTCCCACTCACTTCTTTCGAGAGAAATTCCTTCTCTAGAAAGGATCCATTCAAAGCAACGAATATCTTGCCTTCGGATCTGTGATAGAAGGTGTACCCAACATTTTCTTTTTGGGTATCCTATGAAGACGCACTTCTCCGATTTTGGTTTGAGCTTATCAGGTTGAAACTTTTTCACATAAGCATTGCAACCTCAAACTTTAAGAAATGACAGTTAGGTTTCTTGCCAAACCATAGTTCATACGGTGTCGTTTCAACGGATTTAGATGGTGCCCTATTTAACGTGAATGCAGCTGTCTCTAATGCATAATCCCAAAACGATAGTGGTAGATTGGTAAGAGACATCATAGTTCGCACCATATCTAATAAAGTACGGTTATGACGTTCGGACACACCATTATGCTGTGGTGTTCCAGGTGGCGTGAGTAGTGAAACTATTTCACATTGTTTTTAACTGAAGGCCAAACTCGTAACTCAAATATTTTACTTCTGCGATCATATCGTAGAAACTTTTTATTTTTGTTATGATGATTGTCCACTTCACTCTGAAATTCTTTGAACTTTTCAAATGTTTCAGACTTGTGTTTCATCAACTAGATATTCCCATATCTGCTCAAATCATCTGTGAAGGTCAGAAAATAACGATACCTGCCGTGAGCCTCAACACTCATCGGATCACATACATCAGTATGTATTATTTCCAATAAGTCAGTTGCTCGCTCCATTGTTCCGGAGAACGGAGTCTTAGTCATCTTGCCCATAAGGCATGGTTCGCAAGCATCAAGTGATTCATAATCAAGTGATTCCAAAATCCCATCAGCATGGAGTTTCTTCATGCGCTTTACACCAATATGACCTAAACGGTAGTGCCACAAATAAGTTGCATTATCATTATTAACTTTGCATCTTTTGTCTTCAATATTATGAATATGTGTATCACTAGGATCGAGATCCAATGAACCATTTTCATTGGGTGTGTAACCATATAAGGTTTTATTCATGTAAATAGAACAACAATTATTCTCTAACTTAAATGAATAACCGTATTGCAATAAACATGATCAAATCATATTCATGCTAAACGCAAACACCAAATAACACTTATTTAGGTTCAACACTAATCCCGAAAGTATAGGGAGTGTGCGATGATGATCATATTAATCTTGGAACTACTTCCAACACACATCGTCACTTCACCCTTAACTAGTTTCTGTTTATTCTGCAACTCCCGTTTCGAGTTACTACTCTCAGCAACTGAACCAGTATCAAATACCGAGGGGTTGCTACGAACACTAGTAAAATACACATTAATAATCTGTATATCAAATATACCTTTGTTCACTTTGCCATCCTTCTTATCCGCCAAATACTTGGGGCAGTTCCGCTTCCAGTGACCGGTCCCTTTGAAGTAGAAGCACTTAGTCTCAGGCTTAGGACCAGACTTGGGCTTCTTCACTTGAGCAGCAACTTGCTTGCTATTCTTCTTGAAGTTCCCCTTCTTCCCTTTGCCCTTTTATTGAAACTAGTGGTCTTGTCTACCATCAACACTTGATGCTCTTTCGTGATTTCTACCTTCATTGATTTCATCATCATGAAAAGCTCGGGAGTCGTTTTCGTCATCCCTTGCATACTATAGTTCATCACGAAGTTCTACTAACTTGGTGATGGTGACTAGAGAATTCTGTCAATCACTATCTTATCTGGAAGATTAACTCCCACTTGATTCAAGCGATTGTAGTACCCAGACAATCTGAGCACATGCTCACTAGTTGAGTGATTCTCCTCCATCTTTTGGCTATAGAACTTGTTGGAGACTTCATATCTCTCAACTCGGATATTTGCTTGAAATATTAACTTCAACTCCTGGAACATCTCATATGGTCCATGACGTTCAAAACGTATTTTGAAGTCCCAATTCTAAGCCGTTAAGCATGGTGCACTAAACTATTAAGTAGTCATCATATTGAGCTAGCCAAACGTTCATAACGTCTGCATCTGCTCCTGCAATAGGTCTGTCACCTAGCGGTGCATCAAGGACATAATTCTTCTGTGCAGCAATGAGGATAAACCTCAGATCACGGATCCAATCCGCATCATTGCTACTAACATCTTTCAACACAATTTTCTCTAGGAACATATCAAAATAAACACAGGGAAGCAACAACGGGAGCTATTGATCTACAACATGATTTGCAAAATACTACCAGGTCTAAGTTCATGATAAATTTAAGTTCAATTAATCATATTACTTAAGAACTCCCACTTAGATAGACATCCCTCTAATCCTTTAAGTGATCACGTGATCCAAATCAAGTAAACCATGTCCGATCATCACTTGAGATGGAGTAGTTTCATTGGTGAACATCACTATGTTGATCATATCTACTATATGATTCACGCTCGACCTTTTGGTCTCCATGTTCGGAGGCCATATCTGTATATGCTTGGCTCGTCAAGTATAACCTGAGTATTCCGCGTGTGCAACTGTTTTGCACCCGTTGTATTTGAACGTAGAGCCTATCACACCCGATCATCACGTGGTGTCTCAGCACGAAGAACTTTCGCAATGGTGCATACTCAGGGAGAACACTTCTTGATAATTAGTGAGAGATCATCTTAAAATGCTACCGTCAATCAAAGCAAGATAAGATGCATAAAAGATAAACATCACATGCAATCAATATAAGTGATATGATATGGCCATCATCATCTTGTGCTTGTGATCTCCATCTTCGAAGCACCGTCGTGATCACCATCGTCACCGGCGCGACACCTTGATCACCTATCGTAGCATCGTTGTCGTCTCGCTAATTTTATGCTTCCACGACTATCGCTACCGTTTAGTGATAAAGTAAAGCATTACAGCGCAATTGCATTGCATATAATAAAGCGACAACCATATGGCTCTTGCCAGTTGCCGATAACTTGGTTACAAAACATGATCATCTCATACAATAAAATTCAGCATCATGTCTTGATCATATCACATCACAACATGCCCTGGAAAAACAAGTTAGACGTCCTCTACTTTGTCGTTGTAAGTTTTACGTGGCTGCTACGGGCTTAAGCAAGAACCAATCTTACCTACACATCAAAACCACAACGATAGTTTGTCAAGTTGGTGCTGTTTTAACCTTCGCAAGGACCGGGCGTAGCCACACTTGGTTCAACTAAAATTGGAGAAACTGACACCCGCTAGCCACCTTTGTGCAAAGCACGTCGGGAGAACCGGTCTCGCGTAAGCGTACGCGTAATGTCGGTCCGGGCCGCTTCGTCCAATAATACCGCCGAACCAAAGTATGACATGCTGGTAAGCAGTATGACTTATATCGCCCCCAACTCACTTGTGTTCTACTCGTGCATATAACATCAACACATAAAACCAAGGCTCGGATGCCACTGTTGGGGAACGTAGTAATTTCAAAAATTTCCTACGCACACGCAAGATCATGGTGATGCATAGCAACGAGAGGGGGGAGTGTGATCTACGTACCCTTGTAGACCGACAGCGGAAGCGTTAGCACAACGCGGTTGATGTAGTCGTACGTCTTCACGGCCCGACCGATCAAGCACCGAAACTACGGCACCTCCGAGTTCTAGCACACGTTCAGCTCGATGACGATCCCCGGACTCCGATCCGGCAAAGTGTCGGGGAAGAGTTCCGTCAGCACGACGGCGTGGTGACGATCTTGATGTACTACTGTCGCAGGGCTTCGCCTAAGCACCACTACAATATTATCGAGGATTATGGTGGAAGAGGGCACCGCACACGGCTAAGAATATGATCACGTGGATCAACTTGTGTGTCTATTGGGTGCCCCCTGCCCCCGTATATAAAGGAGTGGAGGAGGGGAGGGCCGGCCCTCTCTATGGCGCGCCCTAGGGGAGTCCTACTCCCACCGGGAGTAGGATTCCCCCTTTCCTAGTCCAACTAGGAGTCCTTCCATGTAGTAGGATTAGGAGACAAGGAAGGAGAAGAGGGAAGAGAAGGAAGGAGGGGGCGCAGCCCCTTCCCCTAGTCCAATTCGGACTAGGCCTTGGCGGGGCGCGCGGCCTGCCTCTCCCTCTCCTCTAAAGCCCAATAAGGCCCATATACTTCTTCTCCCGTTTTCCCGTAACTCCCCGCTACTCCGAAAAATACCCGAACCACTCGGAACCTTTCCGATGTCCGAATATAGTCGTCCAATATATCAATCTTTACGTCTCGACCATTTCGAGACTCCTCGTCATGTCCCCGATCTCATCTGGGACTCCGAACTCCTTCAGTACATCAAAAATCATAAACTCATAATATAGCTGTCATCGAAACCTTAAGCGTGCGGACCCTACGTGTTCGAGAACAATGTAGACATGACCGAGATACGTCTCCGGTCAATAACCAATAGCGGAACCTGGATGCTCATATTGGCTCCTACATATTCTACGAAGATCTTTATCGGTCAGACCGCATAACAACATACGTTGTTCCCTTTGTCATCGGTATGTTACTTGCCCGAGATTCGATCGTCGGTATCTTAATACCTAGTTCAATCTCGTTACCGGCAAGTCTCTTTACTCGTTCCGTAATACATCATCTCACAACTAACACATTAGTTGTAATGCTTGCAAGGCTTATGTGATGTGCATTACCGAGAGGGCCCAGAGATACCTCTCCGACAATCGGAGTGACAAATCCTAATCTCGAAATACGCCAACCCAACATGTACCTTTGGAGACACCTGTAGAGCTCCTTTATAATCACCCAGTTACGTTGTGACGTTTGGTAGCACACAAAGTGTTCCTTCGGTAAACGGGAGTTGCATAATCTCATAGTCATAGGAACATGTATAAGTCATGAAGAAAGCAATAGCAACATACTAAACGATCGAGTGCTAAGCTAACGGAATGGATCAAGTCAATCACATCATTCTCCTAATGATGTGATCCCGTTAATCAAATAACAACTCTTTGTCTATGGTTAGGAAACATAACCATCTATGATTAATAAGCTAGTCAAGTAGAGGCATACTAGTGACACTCTGTTTGTCTATGTATTCACACATATATTATGTTTCCGGTTAATACAATTCTAGCATGAATAATAAACATTTATCATGAAATAAGGAATAAATAATAACTTTATCATTGCCTCTAGGGCATATTTCCTTCAAAATATGCTTGGATCTTTCCATACCATATGATGCTTGCAAATTAAAGAATAATTGACGTTGAAATAAGAAGGAATACTATTGACTCCTGCATAAAAGTAAATACATGAAAGTAAAAGATAGGCCCTTCGCGGAGGGAAGCAGAGGTTGTCATGCGCTTTTTATTTTTGGATGTGCAAACCCTTAATGCAAAGGAACGTCATATTGTATTACCCCTTGTGATAGCAACATTTATTATGCAGTTTGTCGCTTTTATTTCTTTACCATCACAAGTTCGTACAATGCTTATTTTCCCTTACAATAAAAGATCATTCATATTTATATTATTTCTTTTTGCACCGATGACAACTTACTTGAAGGACCTTACTAAATCCATAGGTAGATATGGTGGACACTCATTGCAAGAAACGGGGTTTAAGGGTTTTTGGATACACAAGAATTATGTCTACTTAGTACAAAATTTTGGCTAGCAAAAGATCCTAAGCAAGGACCATAGTGTGACGCCCCAAGACCGATGCTCCAGTCGCCTTCCATTTATTTTTCGTTGTTGCCATGTGTTTATTTTGTTTGTTGCATATTGGGTGTGACAAGTTGGTATTAGAGCCTCGACCGACCATAGGACCCCCCTTGATTGATCACTGGCATTGTTGAGTCTAGTACAAAACTTTTTGAGTCTTAAGAATATATCTATCAGAGAGTAGGATTTCTTTTACTCCTCAATCCCTTTGTCGCTTTGGTGAGGACTCCTGACGTAGATGTTTTGACTTTCCTCTCCTCATTTTCACTAAAAAAATTAGGATCACGCAGGTATCTTGGGGGCCGTTCCAATATTCTTGTGACAAGAACATTGTTCTGCGTCTCTCCTGGCATTAAGGGTTGTGGCAGTGTCCCGGGGAGTTGAGCTCTGAGGTGTTGTCATTACAATTTTATCGTTGCAGTTCCGGTATACCTGAATTTTCGCCGACATCGAAAATCTCTTATATGCAGTTAGTGGTGAGATAACCTCGACGCCACCCAGTAATGGGGAGGGAATTCGGGAGTATTTCCACAGCTCGTATATCAGATGCTTTTCAAAGGTTGAGGTACACGATCTCTAGAGCTTTCTTGGTTATGTGTTGACGGATGGATACAGTGGAGCGTAGGGCTTGCTAGTTGTGTGATATATATTGTGCCTCCTTGTATCCCCAACACCAGATTGCATAACCAGAAAGTTTTGGGAGTTAATAGGTGGGAATTCAAGTATCTCGCAGGATATCTTTCCAACAGACACATGATACGATATGGGGTCTATCATATGTTTGTTTTCGGCTTATTCTACAAGCCAAATCCTTTTTTGTTTTGAGTTGTGCTATTCGACTTGCTTCAAAGTCAAATGTGGATCCCATACCTTTTCTAAATGGTGTTCTCATATTTTTCTGTGGATGCTAATCCTTCTTGTTTATCGAGATTGTCATGCCAGCTCTTTTCATCTGGTGCTTCATCATCAAGTGTTTCGACCCTTTTTGTCTTCTGCAAGATCAATCCTCAGTTCTTTATCAACAATGTTGTTCCCCCATGTGAAGTTGTCTTTATTTTTCCCACCTGCCCACCCTTTTTCTTCTCAGAACTGGAGTCCGTGATCGAGTATCCACTCTACTAGTGCGAAGCCTTTGCATTCCTTCCTCAAATCTTTCTACCGGTGTTTTCTCTTCAAGTTATTCGTCGGTTCCCCATTCCAAGTTTTCTTTGTTTTTCCCGCCCTCCCACCCCTTTTATACCCGGAGTTGGAGGCTCTATTCGAGCATCAATTTCATTCTTAAGGAGCCTCTTCAGTCTTTCCTCAATTGTCTCAACCTGTGAATTCTTGTCAAGTTCATCATTGTACGTCTCATTTTCCTTTCCGGTGGATCCAATTCCAATTTTCGGTGTTGATCGTATTATTTTCCTTGATTGAAATGTTTTGCATTGCTCGTTCACCTCTCTCCATTTAATCATTCTGGAGTGATGAAGACATCTCACAAGATTCGTGGTTGCCTTCAATTAATTTGAGGTTGTCACCACATTCGAGTCTTTCAATCGTTCCGGTGCATCATCTCTCTCCACAACAATCCTTTCCAACGGTGTTTATTTTCAGTGGGACCTAACCCACAGGTCTTTTGCCAGGATCTTACCTGACTCTTCTAATTTCCCGGGGTTATTCTCAAATTCTTTTCGAAGTTTGACGTAAGAATGAATTTCATCAGTCAGATGCTTTCCCAAGATCGATTTCAAATTATTTTCATTATTGGCTCAACCTCTTCTCTTTTCAATCTCCCGGATTATCTCAACAATTTTGGTGATGTTTCCCGTCGTCATTTTCAACGTTTGAAGACGAAAGAAGAGTTTTCCTCTAAATCTTGTCCGTTCTCTCGAAGATTCGTGGTGCTAGCTTCATGTTATCCTCTCAAATTATTCCGTTTGTCATAAATTATTTTTTTACCCATCCGGAGTATTTCAGGAGTTGTCTTCCGGCTTGATCATCTGGAAGCCATTTTAGAAGAGTTCTTTGTTCTACCAATTCGTTCATCTCCATATTCATACCGATGCATCGTTCAAGAATTCTTTAGTAAGCTTGTGTTCTCTTCGTTCTTTTTCATCTAAATTCACTCGAGTATCTTCCTTCATTCTCTAATTCTTTCTGGCGATTCGTTCTCTTCTTTTTGTTCGTTTTCATTGTCACGGTGGTTCGTCTAAGAATTTCACTTCTGTTCTTATCATATCAATTCATTCGTTCTTTCCAGTCCTACCGGGGGTTCATGAAGAACTTCTCAACTCTTGCGCTATATCTCCCCTTAATCTTTCCCAATGTGAATAAGTGCCATGCCAAATCCATTGCTTATCATCAATTAAACTGGTGAAGTATAAGCATAACATAATTCTTATTCTTCTTTAATCCAAGTGATTAATCCCTTCCTTCGGAGTTGCCCATGATGAGGAAATTCTCAGTTTCTACTTGTTCATCTCTCTCTTCCGGAGTTCCAAGTTTTTTTCGGTTATCTAGTCACGAAGCTCCATCTAAATCATTGCAAGGATTCACCTTGTGTTTTCAACTTCTCCTTTTATTACCGGAGTTCTTTTCAGCTTCCCTTTCGTTTGATCATTCTTTATTACCGGAGTTCTCACGAAGGCTCAACATGGTCCGTCCAGGATTCCTTTCATTCTTCAATTGTTCTTCAAGATTTCTCTCGGAGTTAAGATCCGCCAAACTATACTCTAAAATAAACATGGTGCTCAACACATGCTTTGTTTTGAGGAGTTCAAGCCTTCTTTATCTTGCATTCTGAAGTGTAGTTCTTCCTATCTTATCTTTTGAGTTGGTGTTATGTCATTCTTGATAATTTCCCTTCGTGTTTCATGATTCACAAGTATCAAGAATAACATATTCTAAATCCATCATTTTCTCTTCATTTAGGAGATCTTTCCAATCCATCAATCTCTTCATTGGAGCTATCTTCGTATAGATTTCACTTAAAGCCTTCCCTAAGGAATGTTGCTATTATGGTGTTTATCAATGATCCAAGTTTCCTCCTATTCTCGCGGTGAAATAAGTTTTTCTATATCTTCGTTCCTCTTATTTAATCAATCTTTTGGTAGTGGCTGGTTGTCATCTCATAATTTGGAGATGTCTCCATAAGCCCACGAGGATCATATCCTTTCGTATTGATCTTCCAACAACTCTGTTCAATCCTTCTTTTTAAGGATCTCTCAAATTCATTTCAGGTAGAAGATGTTGCCTTTCTTGTTCTTTTGATTCCATTCTTACATTTGTTCCGGAGGCATTGTGATGTTGCTCTCTTTGACCCATCGTCTCATTTTGTAAATATCATGTTCTTTTCCTAGCTTATCCCTTTAGCCGGAGTGTTGTGTTTTCATTCGACTTCTTTCATCTTATCAAGTCTTGCATCTCTTTTCAACCGGAGTGTTGTCCGAATCCTTTCACTCTTACTCTTTGTCTATTTTGTCGTAACCGGAGTGGTTTCAAAATCTATCTTGACCTTTGAGCTCATGGTGTTCCACCTTGTTCCTCTTGTCTAACAGAGTGTTCTAAATTTCATTTGTATCTGTCGTGTCATTTCTTCAAGCTTCACAACCTCTCAAGGTTCTTTGGTTTCACTCGTTTGTCAAAGAAGCAGCTTTGTTTTACCTCTTGCTCTTCCGCTTCTCTCCGGTGCCATTCCTAGATCTCGGGGAGAGATCTTCTGTTAGTGGGGGAGATTTGTAATGCCCCGAGACCGATGCTCTAGTTGCCTTCCATTTATTTTTAGTTGCTTCCGTGTGTTTATTTTGTTTGTTGCATATTGGGCGTGACACACAGGTTGGAGAATCCATAACAATATAACTTCTATACAAATATACCCAACCATAACTCATTACGTTGTCTTCCTTGTCCAACTTCAACTAATTTGCTCAAGTTTGAAAATAATTAATGGGGCTCACAATCATAGAAGATGTCCAAGATAGTATATTTACATGTGAAATCTCTCTTCCTTCAATATTCTTTCATGAATTGCTCAAGTGACCAATGTTGAGTTTGCTAACTTTCAATAAATTTTAACACTTATACTTCTTATATGTGAAGTCATTACTCCCCATGGGATAAGTATATGAAACATATATAATTTCAGATTTATTATATTCAATTCATTCAACCTTTTACTCATAGGATATAAGTGAAGCACGAGAGCAAATGACAAAACTACTCCAGAAAGATATAAGTGAAGATCAGTGTGTAGTCAAATAGTCAAATAGCCATGGGAGGACTCTCTCTCATTCATGATTTCAGATCCAATGATTTTACTCAAACATCAAGTAAAAATAAATTACGCTCCAAGCAAAACATATATCATGTGACGAATAAAAATATAGCTCCGACTAAGGTATACCGATAGTTTTGAAGATGAAAGAGGGGATGCCCCGGAAGGCATCCCCAAGCTTAGGTGCTTGGGTATTCCTTGAATATTACCTTGGGGTGCCTTGGGTATCCCCAAGCTTATTGTCTTTCCACTACTTATTCTCATCATATCGATATCTCACCCAAAACTTGAAAACTTCAATCACCCAAAACTTAACAAAACTTCGTGAGATGGGTTAGTATGATAAAGACAAATTGTTCACTTTGGTACTGTCAAGATAATATTCATAATTGTTCTCACATAATGCCTACTATACCATATCATTTCTACAATTTCTATTGAGCAATATAAGCCACGGAAACTAGAAAACAAGCAAACTATGTATTGAAAACAGAATCTGTTAGAAACATAACAGTCTGCAATGATCTGAACAACAACCATACTTCTGTTAAAGTTGAAGAAAAGACTATCACTTATAATGTTGATCCTATTGTTCCTACCACTTTGTAACACCCACGATGCGGCTATATCTCCCACGTGTCGGAGCACGACTTAGAGGCATAGCCGCATAGTAGGCATGTCGCAAGAGGGGTAATCTTTACACATCCCATGTACTGAATAAGAAAGGGATAAAGAGTTGGCTTACAATCGCCACTTCATACAATACATAAATATAGCATTACATCATCCAGAATACAATGAAGGTCCGATAGAGCCCGATCGCCCCAACTGGGCTCCTCTACTGATCATCCGAAAGGAAACATAGTAACGTCCTGAATCCTTGTCGAACTCCCACTTGAGTTTGGTCGCGTCCCCTCCACTGCCATCGTCGGCACCTGCACCTGGTTTTGGAAGTAATTTGTGAGTCACGGGGACTCAGCAATCTCACACCCTCGCGATCAAGACTATTTGAGCTTATGGGTAGGAAAAGGTAGTGAGGTGGAGCTGCAGCAAGCACTAGCATATATGGTGGCTAACTTCCGCAAATGAGAGCGGGAAGAGAAGCAAAGCACGGTCGTGAACTAGAAGTGATCAAGAAGTGATCCTGAAACTACTTACGAACAAACATAACCCAAGAACCGTGTTCACTTCCCGGACTCCGCCGGAAAGAGACCATCACGGCTACACACACGGTTGATGCATTTTAATTAAATTAAGTGTTAAGTTCTCTACAACCGGACATTAACAAATTCCCATCTACCTATAACCACGGGCATGGCTTTCGAAAGTTCAAAACCCTGCAGGGGTGTCCCTACTTAGCCCATCACAAGCTCTCACGCTCAACGAAGGATATTCCTTCTCCAAGGAAGACTCGATCAGACTCGGAATCCCGGTTATAAGACATTTCGACAATGGTAAAACAAGACCAACAAGACCACCCGATGCGCCGACATCCTGATAGGATCTGCACATATCTTGTTCTCAAGGCAACACCGGATGAACACTACGTACATCTAGAACCAGCCCTCAAGTTTCCCCAAGGTGGCGCCGCAAGTGGCTCTGGTTCGGACCAACACTTAGACAAGCACTGGCCCGGGGGGGTTAAAATAAAGATGACCCTTGAGTCTACAGAACCCAAGGGGAGGTGATAGGTTGTTAGGAAAATGTAAAACCAAGGTTGGGCCTTGCTGGAGGAGTTTTATTCAAAGCGAACTGTCAAGGGGTTCCCATAACACCCAACCGTGTAAGGAACACAAAATCAAGGAACATAACACCGGTATGACGGAAACTAGGGCGGCAAGAGTGGAACAAAACACCAGGCATAAGGCCGAGCCTTCCACCCTTTACCAATTATATAGATGAATTAAAGTAAACAAGATATGATAGTAATGATATCCCAACAATAATCATGTTTCAACAAGGAACAAACTCCATCTTCACCTGCAACTAGCAACGCTATAAGAGGGGCTGAGGAAAGCGGTAACATAGCCAAACAACGGTTTGCTAGGCAAGGTGGGTTAGAGTTTTGACATGGCAATATGGGAGGCATGATATAGCAAGTGGTAGGTATCGCATCATAGCAAAAGAGCAAGCAACTAGAAAGCAAAGATAGAAGTGATTTCGAGGGTATGGTCATCTTGCCTGCAAAGTTCTCCGAGTTGATGAAAGCTTGATCCTCGTAAGCATACTCAACGGGTTCCTCGATCACGTAATCGTCTCCCAGCTCTACCCAAAGAAAGAATACAAGCAAAGGAAAACAACAATCAACGATGGTGGAATGCACAAGCAACATGATGCAAAACATGTCATGATATGCGGGATGTGATAAGCAATGCCTATGCGTGCTCCGGAAGGAAAAGATTGAACCAGGCCTCAACTTGGCAAACCAAGAGTGCCGCTGGACAGATGAGTTGATTTCGGTCGAAATCGATATAAAGATCACCAAAAAAGGATGCACGGTTTGCAAATGGCAAGCAAAACAATAATGGCACAATTCTGTCATTAACAGCATGATGCCATCTAGAATGCAACAAGAAACTAAGCTACTGTACTCCAACATAGCAACAAACCACAGGGCAGTGATCTACTCAAGATGCTTGACAAAAGTTGAACACTGAGCTACGGCTGAAACACCCAAGAACATGTTCAAACAAGCATGGCAAAAGTGCAAAAGATATCAGCATCACAAACTTAGTGAAAATAACATGCCATGAATTAACATCAGGAAGCAATGTTTAGAGCAAGATAACAACATGCTACAGGATCAGATCATAGAAATACAAGGCATGGCATGAATATACAAAAAGCATATAAAAAAAGTTCCTTACTGACCATAAGCCAAAAAGGATTAGAAGATATGATGGCACCCATGTAAACATAGCAAGTTTCATTAACAGATTCAGACCTGGCAGAAAACTGGACATGGCAAAAACAGAGTTATGAAGGCGTCTTTGCAAGCTCGATTCACCTATCACAAGGATTTGCATGATAAACTAAGTATACTACCAGCAAGAAGACATGTACATGATGCTAACCAAAGCAAGAACAAACTCATAGCATGCATGGATCAACTAGAACAACCTTGGCAAAATTGATTAACACGTAAACAATCTGCCAGGAACATTTTATAGCAAAAGTAGAGCAAGATTGAGTCATGCTAGGGTACTCCATAAATGCAAACATGGACATGGATGGATAGAGCATAACCATATGTCAAAATCATCCTTATTGAACATAATCAAAAGAAGCATGGATCTCTCTGTAGCAAGACGAATACATGGCATAAAAATAACAGCAGAGCAAGACTTGGTGAAATTCTAAGTCTCCGAAATCAGCAATATCATGGGAGCTACTTTGCATGCTTGTGCTAGTCACCACATTAATCACAAAAATACATGGCATACACCCCTGTAAAGATGGCATGGCACATACCAAAACACATGTAGAGCTCATGCCTATACGTAGCACACAATAATTGCAGCAAAAATGACAAAACATCATAAACTGCTATGAATCAGCACCTAACAATTTATAGCACTCTTGCATCAACTATTAGGGCATCAAGACAGACTCAAACAAGCAGGTCATGATGGAACAAAATGTAGAGCACATCATGATGAACATTTCGATATATCATGCATGCAAAACGAAGCTACGGTGACAGAGTTATGGCATGTTGAACAGGGCTTGAAAATGTTTCACGGAAAAGACTTAGGCAAAATATCAACCTCCAGATCTAGGGTTTCACTGTAGCATGCAGATCGAGGATCGCCAGAGTTGGAGGTCGCCGGAGTGGTTCTCACTGGAGCAGAGGAGGGACTTGCTGGATCCGGGTCGGGGACGGCGGGGATGGCGAGCTGCGGGCGCGTGCGAGTTCGTCGGAGTGCGAGCGACGTTGCACCGCGATGCTGGGAAGGCGGCGGCGGCCGGTCGGAGGAAGATTGGCAGCGAGGTGGCGCTGGTGCACCGGCGGGAGGTGGCGGACGGCAGCAGGGAGGCGCGGCTCCGCTCTGGCGGCGCGAGCGCAGGGAGGCGGAATGGCGACGCGGGGGGTGGCGCGGGCTCAGCGGGCCCCACGCGGGCCTGGCGGGCTAGCGGCGGAGGTGAGCGATGCGAGACACGTGGCGCATGGGGATTGGTGCGGAGCGGCGGCGGGATTCGTCCGGCGGCAGCCGGACGTATCCGGTGACGGCGGGGGCGAAAATTAGGGTTTGGACTACGAGATTTCGGGGGGAGGTGCAAATATATAGGTAGAGGGAGCTAGGAGAGTCAAAATGAGGTGTGGTTTTCGGCCACGTGATCCTGATCGAACGGCCGAGAGGATTGAGGGGGTTTGGATGGGTTATTGGGCCACTTTGGAGGGTGTTGGGCTGCAACACACACGAGGCCTTTACGGTTCCCTGGTTAACCATTGGAGTATCAAACAGACTCCAAATGGCACAAAACTTGACAGGCGGTCTACCGGTGGCGTACCAGGGCCGCCTAGCGAATCTGGGTCCATTCCGAGAAAGTTTAACACCCACACACACGCAAAGAGACAAAAGGGGGCGCTGGAGGACGTAGGAGTGTCGGATTGCAGAACGGACAACAGGGAAAATGCTCGGATACATGAGACAAACACGTATGCAAATGAGATGCACATGATGACATGATATGAAATGCAAGACATGGACAAAAGCAAAACAAAGACAAAACCCAACCACAAAGGGAAACTCATATCACGTCTCCGGAAAAGGCAAGAGTCGGAGTACAAATATAGAAAGTTGTATCCGGGGCGTTACAACACTCCACCACTACGAGAGGATCTCGTCCCGAGATCTAGGAGATGCGATGGACTCGAACACTCCAACACTCCAACTATTTGGGCATCAAGATGGACTCAAACAAGCAGGTCACAATGGAGTAAAATGTAGAGCACATCATTATGAACATTTTGATATATCATGCATGCAAAACAGAGCTACGGTGACAGAGTTATGGCATGTTGAACAGGGCTTGAAAATGTTTCACGGAAAAGACTTAGGCAAAATTTCAACCTCCAGATCTAGGGTTTCACTATAGCACACAGATCGAGGATCACCGGAGTTGGAGGTCGCCGGAGTGGTTCTCACCGGAGCAGAGGAGGGACTTGCCGGATCCGGGTCGGGGACGACGGGGATGGCGAGCTGCGGGCGTGGGCGAGGTCGCCGGAGTGCGAGCGACGGTGCACCACGGCGCTGGGAGGGTGGCAGCGGCCGGCCGGAGGAAGAATGGCCGCGAGGTGGCACTGGCGCGGCGGCGAGAAGTGGTGGACGCCAGCGGGGAGGCGCGGCTCCGCTCGGGCGGCGCGAGCGCACGGAGGCGGAAGGGCGACGCGGGGGCGGCGCGGGCTCGGCGGGCCCCACGCGGTCCTGGCGGGCTGGCGGCGGAGGTGGCTGATGCGGGACACGTGGCGCATGGGGATTGGTGCGGAGCGGCGGCGGGATTTGTCCGGTGACGGCGGGGGCGAAAATTAGGGTTTGGACTGCGAGATTTCGGGGGGAGGTGCAAATATATAGGTAGGGGGAGCTAGGAGAGTCAAAATGAGGTGTGGTTTTCGGCCACGCGATCGTGATCGAACGGCCGAAAGGATTGAGGGGGTTTGGACAGGTTATTGGGCCACTTTGGAGGGGTGTTGGGCTGCAACACACACGAGGTCTTTACGGTTCCCCGGTTAACCGTTGGAGTATCAAACACACTCCAAATGGCACGAAACTTGACAGGCGGTCTACCGGTGGCGTTCCAAGGCCGCTTAGCGAATCTGGGTCCATTCCGAGAAAGTTTAACACCCGCACACGCAAAGAGACAAAAGGGGGCGCTGGAGGACTTAGAAGTGTCGAATTGTAGAACGGACAACGGGGAAAATGCTCGGATGCATGAGACGAACACATATGCAAATGAGATGCACATGATGACATGATATGAAATGCAAGACATGTACAAAAGAAAAACAGGATCAAATAATGACTCAGGAGTCTAATCAGAATATGTCTATGTGCATATGCAGGCTTCACTGCTGGCCGCTGCCGCACGTACTGCGGAGGTCGCTGTATTGAAGCAGGACCTTGAGCGGTCCGAAGACGAGCTCGGCCTTACCAAGAGGCAGCTTGAGGAGAGCAAAGGTAAGCAATACCTTGTCTATATATTAAAAATAAATTTGGTTGTAAGTAATAGGATCATTATGAATTTGTCAAGGGCAATAACCGAGGTGGCGACCCTGAGGAAGGCGCTGTCCGAGGCCGAAGACAAAGCGGCCATGGAGTGCATTGAGCGGGAAAAGCAAGAAGCCTGGGTAGGCGAGGTACAGCAAGAGCTCGAGGTTCTCACCAAAAAACACGAGTCCTTGGAGCTTGACTCTAAGACGCGAGAATTAGAGCTTGCGAAGGCGCTCAAAAGCGCACGGAGCGCCAAGGCTGAAGCCCACAAGGCCCTCCAGGAGATGGATGCGGTGAAGAAGATAGCAGCGGGTAAGGCATTCATTATGCAAAGAAAGCATGTGAAGGAAACTTTCCTTTTACTTACCCGAGTTCGAAGCTCTCTAGGAGCATTCACAGATCTTCCCCGCAGTGTACTGGATGCCGCGGAGTTTTACCGAGCTAAGGAGGGGAGCTCGGCGGAAAAGTTGTTCTGGTCTCAGTATACTGGGACCGAACACCCAATGCCCTTGAGCGACCAGCTGAAGCAACTGGTCGAGCTTCACAAGGCGGCCGAACTGGCCATTAAGAGCATATAGTCCGGATGTGGCCTGGCAATCCCCTGCCTAGCAGCTACTTCGGTCTGGTGAGGTGGCTCGTGGATGCCTGCCCACGGCTTGAAGTTATGAAACAGTCCGTCTGCATCGAGGGTGCATGCAGGGCTTTTGCTCGGGTGAAGGTGCATTGGGCGAAGCTGGACGCCGTAAAGCTGGTGAAGGAGGGTCCGCCGAAGGGCGAGGAGCATCGCTGCCTTGAAATGTATTATGACAGTGTCCTGAAGGGTTCCCACCTTGTGGCGGAGGAATGTGCCAGAGATGTAATTTTCGAATGAACATGCTCATGTGATCCTGTAATATGAAACGAGTTCATTTGCGCTATGCAACACTTTTTGAATTTAAAAAATTACCTTATGTGCAGCCGTTTATAAAATTTGAGAGTTGGCTAGTTGTCGGCTTCTTCCCCCATGTAACTAGTACTGGGGTGTTCGGGATAAACCTGAGCACTCTTTATCCCAATTTTGGGTCTTTGAGGGAGGTGTTCAGCACAACGAACGAGGCAATCGGACTATAAGGCTTTATCACTCTCACTTAGCCATAGAAGTCTACAATTTTAAATTTTGGCAAAGCCCCTAGTATTCGGAGGGTCGGATTGGGGGCGCTATATACGCCTAAGTCGGACAAGGCCGACTCCTTGCCCAAAGCAGAAAAAGTCTTTAAGGACTTGAGACCTCTCGAACAGCGACCGGCTCTCGCCTTATCATGACAGTCAGTTTTCGGCTTTCTCTACTGAGGTGCTCGTTCGGAAGAACCGGGACACAATCGCAGTAGTTCTCCCAGTGCTACCTTAGCCGATATAGCCGAACGTAAGGTACCAAAACATGGGAGTCGGGTAAACCAAACTATTGACCCAAGACATGATTCAGAGCTAATGCATATAATGCTATAAGTTCGGGGTGCCACACTGTCAAAAGTGTTCGGACTTCTCACGCCGTATTATGGGGTAAACGAAAGCCCCTGGCGTACTGACCGTACCAACACGTACGGGTGCAAGTTGTCGTAAATGAACATATAAGAAAAAAGGGATGAATAATGCAATAATAGACTAATGCTATGCATTGTTATTTAAATAACACGTCGAAGTGTACTGATACAAGTAGTGTAATAAGCGGAAAATAGGACTATTTGACATGTCCTATCCAAGGGCAAGCTGTGTATGGATAGTAGAAAGCGGGTATATCGATTATTATTAGAGACCACCTGGGGGTTCCCTTGTACATCTTAGCTTCTTGCCTCCTTGGTTGTTCCTTCCCGTAATGTGTCCGGCAATCATACTGCCGGAAAGGGATTCCAGAGAGTTAAGTCCTGAAAAGAGAAAAAACGATAAAGGTATGCAGCCCCTAGGGCGGTTAAGCCGCATTGCGGGACGTGCCCTGATCGTGCCCCCGCCTATGCCCATGGTATTTTCAGTTTGCAATTATGTACGCGCGGCACGGATTTCATCGCTTGACTGGGACTGGGACGGCGGCCGAATTCCTAGGCGAGCTCTGAACGTGCCAGGTGATCCTGTTGCAGTTTACTCCGGACTCGCTTGACGGTGTCCGAGGGCTGAATCGCCGAATTGGTGGTTTGCCTTAAAAGGCTGCTTTGTGCTTCTGCTGCGAGGGCCGCAGTGTTCTCTTCTGTGCGGAGCCAGCGTTCTGTGTTTCCATTGACTGTTATGACCCCCCTAGGTCCTGGCATCTTGAGCTTGAGGTATGCGTAATGTGGTACCGCATTGAATTTTGCAAATGCGGTTCGCCCGAGCAGTGCGTGATAGCCACTGCAGAACGGGACGATATCGAAGATTAACTCCTCACTTCAGAAGTTATCCAGAGATCCGAAGACAACTTCCAGTGTGATTGAGCCCGTGCAATGGGCCTCTAAACCTAGGATGACGCCCTTAAAGGTGGTTTCGGTGGGTTTGATCCTCGAGGGATCTATACCCGTTTTGCACACTATATCCTGATAGAGCAGGTTCAGGCAGCAGCCACCATCCATAAGGTCTCGAGTGAGGTGAAATCCGTCGATGATGGGGTCTAGGACCAGTGCGGCAGATCTGCCATGACGGATACTAGTGGGGTGGTTCCTGTGATCGAAGGTGATCGGACAAGCGGACCATGGGTTGAACTTTGGGGCGACGGGCTCCATCGCATAGACGTCCCTTAGTGCACGCTTCCGTTCCCTCTTGGGAATGTGGGTTGCGTATATCATGTTCACCGTCTTCACTTGTGGGGGAAACCTCTTCTGTCCTCCCGTGTTCGGTGGCCGGGGCTCCTCCTCGTCATCACTATGCAGCCCCTTTTCCTTGTTTTCGGCATTTAACTTACCGGCCTGCTTGAACACCCAGCATTCTCTATTGGTGTGATTGGCTCGCTTATCGGGGGTGCCGTGGATTTGACACGAGTGATCAAGTATGCGATCCAAACTGGATGGGCCCGGAGTACATCTTTTGAATGGCTTTTTCCGCTGACCGGATCTAGAGCCTCTGAATCCGGCATTGACTATCGTATCATTGGTGTTATCACTGTTGTTGTGGCGCTTTTGTCTGTTACGATGTGGTCTTCCGTTGGCATCTTTGGTATCCGAAGTGCCCGGATTCCTTGATGTGTTGTTGCTGCGAGTCAGCCAGCTATCCTGGCCCGCTCAAAAGCGGGTCATGAGTGTCGTGAGGGCTGCCATAGACTTCGGCTTCTCCTGGCCGAGGTGCCGGGCAAGCCACTCGTCACGGATGTTATGCTTGAATGCCGCTAAGGCCTCTGCATCTGGACAGTCGACAATTTGGTTTTTCTTAGTTAGGAACCATGTCCAGAATTGCTTGGCCGATTCCCCTGGCTACCGAGTTATATGACTTAAATCGTCAGCGTCCGACGGTCGCACATAAGTGCCCTGGAAATTGTCCAGGAATGCATCCTCCAAATCCTCCCAACTGCCGATGGAGTCTGCTGGCAAGCTATTCAGCCAATGCCGAGCTGGTGCTTTGAGTTTTAGTGGGAGGTACTTGATGGCATGCAGATCATCACCGCGAGCCATGTGGATGTGAAGGAGGAAATCCTCAATCCATACAGAGGGATCTGTTGTACCATCATACGATTCGATATTTACGGGTTTAAAACCCTCCGAGAATTCATGATCCATAACTTCATCAGTGAAGCATAGGGGGTGTGATGCACCTCTGTGCCGGGCTATATCACGACGCAGTTCATATGAGTCTTGTCTGCTGTATTTGGCCTGGCCGGATTTACTTTTAGTGTATCCAGCGTGACGGTCATCGTCCCGCGTTGGCACGCGCCCCCGTGACCCTTATATTTACCTTGCATGTTTTACCCTGCTGTCCAATACGTCTCGCAGGCCCATGTGTTGCCCCGGGCCTTGGTATTTTTGATTGAGTGGCGGCGGGGTGCAGGCTGAACTTCAGGCTGAAACGCCTCTCTGTCTCGGCCTCGCGGTGGCCGGTCAGCCGCATCGTACGCTGGTGATGCGGGTTTCAATGCTTCCTCCTCGAGGTGAGGTAGCAACCTGCGCTTTGGATAACTCTTGGTTGGGCGCTCGAGTTCGTATTCCTCGTCTGCAAGGACTTCGGTCCATCTATCTGCTAGCAAATCTTGATCAGCTCGAAGCTGTTGTTGCTTTTTCTTCAAGCTATTTGCTGTGGCTATAAGCCGGTGCTTGAAGCGCTCCTGTTCGATGGGATCCTCAGGCACGATAAATTCTTCGTCGCCGAGGCTCACCTCGTCTTCAGAGAGAGGCATGTAATTGTCCTCCTCCGATTCTCTATCTGTTGCCTGCTCTGGAGGGCTAGCTGGTTCACTCTCCCACTCTAAATCATGCTGGGGGGGATTGTTGTCGTCTTTGGCACTATCCGGAGTGTTATTGTCTCTTGTGCCGGTATCACTACTTAGAGCGGCGCTGCTGACGTCGGCGCTTGGGTTGCTTCTTGGAGGGTTCATCCTCCGCTGTCTCAACGCCATTGCCTTCTTTGGGGGTGTCCACCATGTATATATCATATGAGGAGGTGGCGGTCCAGCGCCCTATGGGCGGTGGTTCCTGTTCGTCTCCTGCATCGTCGTCCATACCGTCGATGTCTTCGGAGTCGAAGTCGAGCATGTCGGTTAAATCTTCGACAGTGGCTACTAAGTGGGTGGTGGGTGGGCAGCGAATTTCCTTGTCGTCCGCATCCCATTCTAGCCGGACATAGTTCGGCCAAGGTTCTCCTGACAAGGAGAGAGACCTTAATGAATTTAGCACATCACCGAAAGGCGAGTGCTGAAAGATATCCGCGGAGGTGAACTCCATGATAGGCGCCCAATTGGATTCGATAGGCACGGATGCAGGCGGCTCGGAGTCCGTGGTCGGAGACGAATCCAGTGGTTCGGCAACATGGCTCTCGTAAGGGTTAAAGTCAGTATCCGGCTCCATCGCCACTAAGAGTGCGGCCTCCATGCCGAGTACTATCCCTCCGTCCTCGGATGGCACAATTTTCTCCGGATTGAAGGCCGGAGTAGTTGCAGATGCGATCTCTCGAACACTGTCCGACGGCAGAGTTGCGTCATGCTTGTCATGATTGTGCGGCGCACCTGACATGGCCTCGAATCCGTCAAAGATCAAGTCTCCATGGATGTCCGCAGTGTAGTTTAAGTTTCCAAACCTGACCTGATCGCCAGGGGCGTAGCTCTCAATCTGCTCCAGATGGCCAAGCGAATTGGCCCGCAGTGCGAAGCCTCCGAATACGAAGATCTGTCCGGGGAGGAAAACCTCACCCTGGACCGCATCGTTACCGATGATCGAAGGGGCCATCGAGCTTTCCGGTGACGGCATAGTGGAACTCTCAATGAAAGCACCAATGTCGGTGTCAAACCGGTGGATCTCGAGTAGGGGGTCCCGAGCTGTGCGTCTAAGGCGGATGGTAACAGGAGGCAGGGGACACGATGTTTACCCAGGTTCGGGCCCTCTTGATGGAGGTAAAACCCTACGTCCTGCTTGATTGATATTGATGATATGAGTATTACAAGAGTTGATCTACCACGAGATCATAGAGGCTAAACCCTAGAAGCTATCCTACGGTATGATTGTATGTTGTTCTACTGACTAAACCCTCCGGTTTATATAGACACCGGAGGGGGCTAGGGTTACACAGAGTCGGTAACAAGGGAGGAGATCCACATATCCGTATTGCCAAGCTTGCCTTCCACTCCAAGGAAAGTCCCATCCTGACACAGGACGAAGTCTTCAATCTTGTATCTTCATAGTCCAACGGTCCGACCAAAGGATATAGTCCAGCTGTCCGTAGACCCCCTAATCCAGGACTCCCTCACCCCACCACCACCATTTTCTAGTAGTCTGTAGGATCATATTCTTGTGTGTTTCTATTGCTGCTAACCATGGCAGGATCACAAGTCGATCAGACTGACTAGGAGAACATGACAAATAAGGAGTTGCATGATAAATTTCAGCAAATGATGACTGAACAGGTGCAAGATAATTGGCTTTGAGAAGACGTTCGAAACAAAGCTCGATAACAAATTTAATGAACTGCTTGAGCGTCTTCCACAACAACAACAACAACAACAATGACGACAACAACGACGACGACAATTGATTAAATGCGGTATTGTTGAGGATAACAACAACAACGACAAAAAATATGTAGAAGAATATTATCAGGAATTACAAACTGGCATGATTAGATGTGGTATTGTTGAGGATAATGAAGCTATGCTTGCAAGTTTTATGGGTGAATTAAGTAGAGAAATTAGACCATTCTAGAGTACAAGGAGTATAATAATATCACTCATTCATTCCATCTTGCTTGTAAAAGCTAAACGTGAAGTGCAGGATGGACAAGCATTGGCACGAACTAACAATTCTGCAGGTCGACCTTCCTCATGGACACCGCGTGCATCCTCTACTTCCAGACATTCTACTGCATCGGCACCTCCATCAGCTGCCACCTCCAGTCGTGATACAAGAAAGCAGGCACAACCACAACTATCTACCAAGGGAACACCTGTTGGGCCTGTACAGAGCTCTTCTTCTTCCATGGCATCAACAGGGCACACAAGTGATATTATTTGTCGTCGCTGTAAGGGAAGAGGTCATTATGCAAGAGGATGCAAATCTCATTGTGTGATGATTGCTACTGAGGATGGTGGTTTTGAGTACGCTAGTGACTATGATGAGGAGACTTTGGCTCTTATTACACGTGAAGAACACGGTGGAGATGATTCTGAAAATGAGATGCAATACACGGCTCCTGGAGACGCAGACAGGTATGAATGTTTAGTTGCTCAACGTGTTTTGAGTGTGCAGGTCACACAAGCAGAGCAAAATCAGAGGCATAATTTGTTCCATACAAAGGGAGTTGTGAAGGACAGTTCTGTTCGTGTCATCATAGATGGAGGGAGCTGAAACAACTTGGCTAGCATGGAGATGGTCGAGAAGCTATCTCTCACCACAAGACCACATCCACATCCTTACTATATCCAATGGTTCAATAACAGTGGCAAGATTAAGGTAACACGTAATGTTCCTGCGCATTTTAGTATCTCTAAATATGCTGATTATGTTGATTCTGATGTGGTACCTATGCAAGCATGTTCCTTACACTACAGAAAAATACACTTCCGTGATGATACGTGTTTGTCAGAGTAGGTCATGTTTTCTGTCATGCATGTACATCCATGACAAATTTATGACAGAATCAAGATAGTCATACCTATGCTGTCGTAGAAATGTTCCATGACATTACCAAAATTATCATCACGGAAGTGTCCACTTCCATGACAATAAATCACGTGTCACAGAAGTGCTTTCATCAAGGGTGACCGACACGTGGCATTCACCGTAACGGAATGCCATTAAGCTATCGGATACAGTTTTGGATCCGATAACCCGTTAACAGCCCCGACCAATGGGGATTTTCCACGTGTAAATTCTTCATTGGCTAGAGGAAACACGTGTCGGCTCACCATTGGGACAGATGTCATCCACTCATTGGACCCAAAGCGCCTATTATATATCGACATGTGGCATGACCCAACAGAGGCCCATTCCTGTGAAAAAGCCAGCCCGTTTGACTTGGTCAAAAGGTGGCGGGCCGGCCCATGGCAAGCCTATTAACGGCCTGTTCGCGTATAGCCCATTTACAGCCCGCTAACCCAGGGCCCGTTTACGGCCTATCTGAATTAGGCCCAGTAGCGTCATCTGGGCTGTCCAATATAATTCCAGCCCGTTTTAACTTCTGGCCCATGTATGGCCCATGGTGTCTTTCGACCCGTATGAGGCCCTTATTACTCTTGGCCCATTAACGTCCCATGGTAAAACTGGCCCGTAATGAACAGTGTATCACTTTATACCCATTAACGGCAGGTCATGAAACTGGCTCGTAATGAATAGTGTATCACTTTATACCCATTAACGGCCCATTATTCCGTTGGGCCGTTTCCAGCCCATGTTATCTTTTGGCCTTCTTGGGGCCCATTTTTTATTGGGCTCATTTCCACATTCGTTTACTTATGGGTCGTTGCTATCATTTTCTACTTGTGGGACAAATTCAGCCCGTGGTTACAGTCGGCCCGTTTGTGGCTCATTAATACGTTGGGCCATTTTCATAGCGTCCTCAAAATACGGCCGATTAACGATGGCCCATTATGGTCAGCCCATGAACGGACAATTTCAACTCTAGCCCATTTACGGCCATAATGTGGTCTGTTATTGGCCCATGTTTGGCCAACCAATCAAAATCCCGTAGAAGGCCCATTGTGTCTATGGCCCGTATAAGGCCCATTGTTTCTACGCCACGTAGAAGGCCCATTGTTTCAACGACCCTTAGAAGGCCCATTGTTTCTACGGCCCATACGAGGCCCATGTTAACTATAGCCGGTGGGCATCAAGTTTGCAATAGTGAAAATATAGGGAACACCCTACACTATACAAAAATGGCTTGCTGTTTTCTTCAACCGGTGGTTGCACATTAAGAACAAATTTTGTATCACACCAAAACAAATTACAACTATAAAACAAAAGGAAGGTTGACATAAAAGTTAACAGTCTAGCAGATAAAGGCACCACCAGAAGTTCAGAAGCTCAGTTCATTTGACCTGACTGTTACGTTTTCATGCTATATTGTCCGATGGAGCACCATAACCTTCGCCTTCAGTTCTCCTAGGCACCTGAACAACATAGCAAATGTCTGATAGTCTGGTTTCAAAACCATGCATATCTTGACAACATCGAACAATGTCTCTCCTTGTTTCATAAAGGGTCTCTGTTAGGGAATGGACTTGTGTCTGGAGGGCAGATACAACATTGTTTTGAGCTTGCATATCTTGATCATGAGGCAGTTTGGACGAGATTGCCTTAACAACCAAGCCAGTATTATGCAAGAATGTGCTTTTGGCACTGTTAGTGGCCAGGTACGGACCCACTCCAGCAAGAGCTGACATTGCGGTTATAGTTGCCTCGCCACCTTCAGAAGGCGGCGGTTCCACCATTTTTTCCATAGCTCGCTGAAAAGTTGTGGTTTTACATTAGTAGTACCAGAACAGAAGATATTAAGGAGGCAGCAAAACCAAACAAAATAGCTTTGGTCTATATACATAACTTATTCTGGTGAACCCATGTAAAATAATAGTTGTATTTTATTGCAAAGTACATAATAGAACCAGGTTCCAAACATATGACCATGTACCATCGCTAATGTATTGTCTATTTCTTCACATTGTATTGAGGGCTAAGGATAAAGAGACGAAGTTTATAATACGGTAAGCATAGTATGGCATTATTCATATCAGGAAACAACTGAGAACAGACAAATAGGCAATTGTAACGTTGTGTGGGCAAGTCCAGCACAGAACTTGATTACAGGTCAAGATCAAAGGAACATCACTCCTCTCTTTTAAACCTTGTAAGGTGCAATGATACGCTAACACAATTGTGTATAAAATTGAAAAGAGTAATAGACATTGGCTGCAAACCATGCAGTTCAAGGCACAAGTCAGAGTAAGTAGTAGTTAAAAGGCATGAGGATTAAGGACTTACAACAACGGCTTTGACCGGTGTAGTCATGTCCTTCTTCTTGCTGGTGTGACAGTCCTTGATGATTTCGACGGCATTTGGTTCAGGTACTTTTTGGTCCTTGTGGGCTTTCCTCTACATTTGGAACAAGTCAATATAGATCTGATAATATGGTATAGCGAAAAGGGTGCAACAGCTACTAATTACAAGAGCCTCGCAGTGTGCAATATAGCTATGAGATCCTGTCGTCTGTTGGAATTTCACTTTAGTATGGTTGGCCTTATTCTTTGAACAGTTCACCTACAAGAAGATAGATTTGTGTGGCACATGCGTAAATAGGACTTCAACATGTGATCTGATCACATATATATAATGTACCTGATACTTCCGATCGGACCAGTATTTAATGAGGCCTCTCCAGTCTTCATCAGATATATTTTCCACTAGAGATGTTTGGGCAAGTTCACTGTTAGCCTTGCCTTCAAAGTGAGTTTTCCTCAAGTTATACTGATACTGTCGTAAGCAGACTTGAAAACATGGGTGCAAGCTTGTCTGGTTGCATCATCTTGGCTATCCAACTTGAACCTCATCTATTGAAAATTATGGGAGTCTCATTATCGACAACCTAGAAAGTATTGGACAGAGCAAGACGATATTACTAGTTTCCATACGTAACCATACTTACAGATAAATGGTCGAGGAAGGCGTTGAACTGGGTTTTGTCTTTGTCATTCCTGTACTGAATCCATGTTGGGACACTACAAAAAAAGACACATCTGTGACATTTTGGGTAGAACGAAAAAAATTTCTGTCATACCTATGACACTTCTATGACGATAATTGTGACAAAACCCAGTATCATCATAGATGTGGTGGGGTCCTACTTCTATGACCAAAAATCCTGATAGAAAATGGGCTTTTCGTCCTACGCGGGCCCGAGACGCAACTGCATGACATTCTTTGGGCCATCCATGAGGGAAAAAACCATGGTAGAAGCGAGGGCGAGGAAACTATCAGGGTGTTCCCGGTTACGGTGGGTGGTTGGGGCCTAGCGATGCGCGTTTCTCTCGTACACGCACGCGCGTGGGTGCCAAGTGTTGGGCTCTAACTGAACCCAAGCGATTGCACTGTAGGCTACGCGTTACTGAACCCGAGCGATCGATCGATGGCTGTTAACTAAACCCGATCGAGTGATTCCTTCGCTACTGCTGCTAACTGAAGCCGATCGATGCTGCCTCTGGATGAACAGTGAGCGTGCTAGGGGGTTTGGATGAATAGTTCTTGGTGGGGTGGATGAACAGGACCCCGTGGTGTTGCCTCTGGATGAATAGGACCCTGATCGATTGAGCTGGTTGGGGCTGGATGAACAGGACCACACCGTGGAGGGTAGGATGAACAGTAGACGGTGGAGGGCTGGATGAATAGTAGCCCGTGGAGTGGTGGTTGAATAGGAGCCCATGGAGAGGGCTGGTTGAACAGTAGCCGGTGGAGTAGCGTGCGGTGGAGGCTGGATGAACAGTCGCAGGTGGAGGCTGGAGGAGGTCGACGGTGGATGAACAGTAGCCCGTGGAGGGTGGAGGGGGTCGACGGTGGAGGTGAACAGTATCCCGTGGAGTCCCGTTTTGCGGTACACCACACCCCTCCCGATACTTGCTGCCCCAGTGATAATAAATGATACCTGCCAGCTCCCCGGCTTCGTTGTGAATTTATCTCCTATAGTAACTACGTTGAAGCACCTGAAAAAAGTAACTATGTTGACAAACCCATGGGCCCCAATGTCAGTATAGCATTAGGAGGAAGTATTTTTTCGATGAGGCACTGGCTTGCGTATGGCCATAGCCTGGTGGGTCCCGACTGTCCGCCTCTCCACGTACAGTCCTCTCTAGATTCCTCTCATTTTTCAGCATGTTGACAACGGCAGACAGCAGCGTCGCGACGAGCGCACAAAGGCGCAGGAGGAGATCCAACCTGAGGAAGTGCCTTATTAGTAACGAAACAACTGAACTAGCCCAGTGGCTGAGTGACACTACCCGACAGCTGTTCCGCTCGGGTTCGATTCCACCTGTGCAGAGAAAATATCTCAAAAAAATTTGCCTCTGCCTTTATTGATATGTGGGTCCCAATTGTCATCTACGCACACCACGTCCTACACTTGCCAAAACTTCGTCCCTCGTTTTCTCTGTTTTTTTCACACTTGACGTTGTGTGGGCATTTTGAAAATAGCATATCTTTTTGACTGTGCATCATATGAAGATGTGCTATGCATGAATATTGATCAGCATGATGTTAACTGGATGGTAGTTCCAGTTTCGACCATGAATAAAACTTCCAGCATGATGTTAACACTGTTTGAAAAGGTCGTGTTAATATAAATGCTCTACCTCTGAAAGTTGCAGTTTCTTATCTGAAGCTGAACCTGAAGTTTCTTATCTAAAACTGGAACTTGCAGTTTCTTCTCTGAGAATCACATTGTATGCACTTTTACACTCCTTTGAAACTACATTTTTTTAAGTGCTAAAAATAGATATCTAGAATTGGTGCTTCTTCCAGAAAAGAGTACACCCCTAGAAAACTGCCAATATAAGCTACTAGTATTTTTTAAGTCTAAGCTACTAGTATTTGGTTAGAGGATTTGCTGCCAAGAAAGATCCATCCATAGTGAGCGCCACACATCCCACTGTTGGTGGGGGATGCCAATGCTTAGATAGAGCAGGCTTGGTGTCGGTAATTTTTACTTGGCACCTCGCACTCTGCATATATGCCGGTTCCATCTGTACATTTGTGCAGTTCCACCAAAATGCAGCTGAATAAGCCTGTTTGCACAGATAATGAAAAGGCGTGATTAGATTGTAGTGGCACTAGTTGATGAAACATACACTAATAAATAGAAGAAAATATTACATCATACTGGAAATCGACCCAAGTCTCCCCGATACACCTTCTGCCAGTGATGAACATCAGTGTACAGTGGTAGTACAAGGAGGGGCCTTGAGACATTCAAATCTCTATTTTTTGTGCAGATCAACTAAAATTAAGCACCCCAGTTTGTAGAAACGCTTAAACATTAACAATGGGACTAGTTGATGAAACATACATTAACAAAGAGAAGCACTTTCTTTATCTACATTGGAAATGAAATGATAGAGAGGACACTCGCTCTATTTTAACTGTATTATTACTTCATTTTATCAGTGACACTAGGGTCGAGCAGGTGGCAAACGAGGTGTACCGTGCGTCGCAAGGATGAAGGCCGGGGGTGCTTAGACTAGGATGCTGAAGCTGGCTCTTTCAGTCCCTATCTTCCCCCTGATGTTTCTGTGGTAGCATTTGGGTTGTAATCCAAACTTGGTCGAGCTGGTGTTGTGTCCCCTACCTGGCTAGCTTATGTGGCGAACTTGTCTCCTGCCAGTACTCAGTCCGTTCTAGTAGTAGTTGCATAACTGCCCGATTACACTGAGATGTTGTCGGATAATGGTTCTCTATGGTTGGGTTTCTTTAATGAAATCAGAGGGAACCCCCTCTTTCGATATATAAAAAACAGTGGCACTAGCGGTGCCAAAACATGGCCTCAAATTAATAGTGCCACTAGATTAAGGTGCAAAATAATAACATTACTGCTTTATCATGGCAGTGCCAAAACAGTAGCACAAGAGAAGAATCAACATGAAGGATCTTTGGCAAACAGTCAGACCAAAAAGGAACATACCTCGTGTTGGGAACCATATCTGCAGTCAACGCCATCATAGAAGGGACGACACCAGTCACCAACATGGATGATTCAATTCATGGGACCTTTTGGTGCAGTTCACCTAAAATGAAGCAATGTCGCATGAGCTAGCAGCTTCTTCTTCTTCTTCTTCTTTTAAGAAGGGGGCTCCAGCCCCGGTTCCATTTCCATCAGAAAACGAAACCCACAAAGCTTCTTCATTAGTTGCAATAAAATTGAGCAACATCAAGGTTGGTCGTGAAGCTCCTGGAGAGTAGGCGTACCAGGACAGTTGCATCTCTAACGAAAAGAAGCAACTTATCTTAATGGGAAATTTAGCAGGACATGAAAAAAAGTGCCATTGATTCATATTACTCGAGGCATTACATTGAAAACAACAATGGTTTAACGTGTCCTTACTTTTAACAGTGCGACCGCTACATTTTACCAGTGGCATTACATAAGAGTGGCTCGGGGCAACAAACATTAGAAGAGGATATCTGGGTTGGTCCCATTTTTGTTCCATATATAGCCACCTTATACTGTGTGAGGCTAGCAAATCTAGTGCTGGACTTACTCTGTTGATTTGTCCCCTAGTCCCCACTTTCTTTCCTTTTTCAACCAATAGATCGGGTTTATATTGAGTTTGTACAATGTTCCCTTTATTTCCCTATTAGACCTAGAGACCAGTTGGATAGCCAGTCTCTACTACTTTTCGCCCCCATTATTTCCTCTTTCGACCAAGTCCTAGATTCAGGTAACAAATCTTCCCCCACCCCACCCCCTTTCTTCCTTGTTTGAACCAAGTACTACTAGATTTGAGTGCATGAACAAGTTTTACCTGTTAACAATAAAAAATTAGGTGGTTTTCGAACAGCTGATCGATCCTATCTACACGAGGGGGGCTGAGAAATAGTAAAAGATACAAATGCAGCGACGTTAGGAGCTCGGGAAGTAGAGCAAGGCCGGTTTTGAAGGAAGTTATACCCGAGGGTTGCCGAGATGTCGCTAGGTGGGCGGCGGGAGGCCGGATCTACCCACACTACGGCAGCGAGGAAGAAGGGGTGGGAGGCCCTCCCTCGCCAGCGATGCTTGGGAGAGAACGGCAAGGCACGCTAATCGGGACGCGCCGGTAGTGTGTAAGAGCCATCGCCGAGGACGACCACGTAAATGTTGCAACTTCTCACCTTCCCCGGCGGAGAGGATCCGGTTGGATCTGTGACCAGCGGTGAGTAGAGAGAGAGAGTGTGTGTCCACCGCTGCCGTGTTTAGATCTGGAGAGGACGAGACAGTGTGAAGAGAGCAACACTAGCAAGCAAGCGCGGAGGCTCCTGCCTATATAGTGGAGTACTAGTTTTCTTTTGTCTACCGGCTGGAGCCGGCTTAACCTCGACAATGACTGTTGAGAAGTCTTCATGCACCCGACTTATGTACTACTTTTATTAACTCACCCGACTTGCGGGGCTGGGGAGTGTGCCTATGGTCGGTTCTCAATTGCGGTCCCACATGTGTGTGCAAACGCAATATGACGCGTGTTCCATTCGGAGAGCGGCGTGCCAGACCGACTGACCATCTGGGGTGCGACGCGAATGCGAGGGGCGTGCTGTATACTCAGTACATGTGTACCACCGTTTTCTCGAGGCTTTGCTCCATGGTGCAATCCATGGATACAAAATTAGTATACTATACTATTTAAAAGTCGTGGGCGGGGCTTTTCCCGCGCGGTAGGCGGGGCAGTTCGGCCTAGTCGGTTTGACAGAGACGTGAGAAGATGAGGGAGTAGGCTACGGCAAATGTAGGGTTGTGTGATTTGACAGTGAGTTACTGCTGGACAGGTGGGGCCTGGTGATTTGACTTGCCATTACCATTTTAACTATGGCGCTACGACCGGCTTGAGTCTCCCAATTCCTAACTACCTCCATACAGGTGCCTCTCCCGATGCTCCACCATGTAGAGGCTGGGTCTTGCTTGAGAGCCCACTCCTCCATTTTTTCCTTGCCTCTTTCCCCCAGATATGCAAAAATGCCATGTAAAGCGGGCTTATAGCCCACTAGTGTACTTGATCCTACAGGTGCTAAGCCTGCCACATAGGCATAAAATCTGACGTGGCAAGTTAATTAAGAAGAGACAAACTAGTTTGGTGACCCCAGGAAGAAACGGTGATAAGCACGTGTACCTAGATGAAGCAAACTTAGCAACAAAAAACTAAGCACCTATGCATTGGGGGCTTGAGTTGCTAAGCCATTTAATGCCCATAGCACCTCATCTAAGCACCATTTCATTGGAAGAGCTCACTCCTTGGCAAATGCAATAAATACTATGAAGAAAGAGATAGATAGAAGTAAACAAAAAATGCTCTTATAGCCAACCTTATAGCTAACCTTGTTGTATGAGTGACTAAGTGATGACTATGTATGACATGCCAACATCAGATAGCCTAACACAACGTTTTAAATCTCCAAGGGCGCGGCCGCGCGAGTGAGGCGACGGTCGTGGTAGGTGCGACCATGATATGGGCTGCTGGCAGCCCTTGGATCTGAGATCCAACGGTAGCATGCTAAGTTGCTGAAAAATTGCAGAATAACCCTCCAGGATAGGATATTCACCCATAGGTCTAGAATCACGCCACGCAACCGTTCGATCTCAGATCCATGGGCTCTCGGAAGCCCGTATCATGGGAGAATGGAAAGCTTCGTATCACCTGTAATTTTCCCAACGCTTGACATGACATCGAAAGCCATTTAATTGGGCGTCGAGTAGACATGACATCTAATTGGGCCCCCATAATACTATGCATGAATCCATTTATCCACCAGGCAAGACACTACCCTACCATTCGCACGCGCCCCCCACTCGACATTTTTACAATCGATAAACCGCTCCTAGTCGTCCCGTCCTTTCACATTACGGCAGTTCCACTAATCCTAACCCTTCTCCCAAATCCATGGTGTCCGAAATCTCCATGATCGGCGGTGAGTACAAGGTTATAACCATCACCGGTGATGAGTTCGACGTCATCTACACCTGTTCTTCCGCAACGGTGAAAGAATGCCTTGCTCGCTTCAAACGCATGTTCGAAAACTCAAATGATGAGTGGGTCGCTAGGCTAGATGTTGAGTACACCACAACCCTGGTAAGCGAGAAAAAATCTAAAGGAGGCAGAGAAGAAGAAGCCCGCCGTGATCCAGGTTTGCGTGCATGACTTATGCTTGGTCTACCACATATGTCATGCCGACGTTGAGTGCCAGGATTTTAAGAATTTCCTCAAGGACGGCAGAGTCAAATTCGTTACTGTAGACTTTAGGAACGACAAGGAAATTCTGGGTCGGATAGGCCTCGTTGTAGGCGACCCCTTCGACCTCCAGAAGAAACGGCTGGTGCCCTCCCGTGATCAGCCTTCAATGCTGACCCTGGCAGGAGCCATGGGTCATCCTTCATACGGTACACTGAAGAAACCTCCGTTCAGGTTTCATCATGCATGGGAGTGGAATGTACTAGATATAGACCACATCCACTACGCTGTAATGGATGGCTACCTTTGTTTCAATATGTACAAGGGTTGGATGAAGAGAAAGATCCAAGTGTGCGGTTCAAGCAAAGAAGTATCGGCCAAGAGGAAAAGGGACAAGCACGAAGTCGAGGACGTGGATGAGGAGTCCGAGTAAGGTGGCAGTGTCGTTGCTCATGGTGGTTCTAATGCAGTGTCTACCGGATTAGTTGCTTAGTTTAATTTCTGGTGTGCTTAGTTTTATTTGAGGGGTGTGTTGTGTTGAGCCCCCAACAGAACTATGTTATGTTTCTTCTTGTTATATTTCGTACATTTCATCTTTTAGTTGGTATAGAACTACCACTCGTTTCTTCACATTATATACGTACAATATATATGGCCAACATCATATAGCAAGCAGTTTAGTTGTCAAAGAATTTTAGGGTGCTTAGTTTTGTCAAAGAATTCCAGGGTGCTTAGTTTTATTTGAGGGGTGTGTTATGCTGGAGACTATTAACTTATCATTGTGAGAATCGGCTTATTTTTGTCATGTAACATGGTCAACGGGTTTGACGTGAAAATAACAATGTGTAATGGCATTCCTAATATACGCTGCCTCCCCCAGATTTTCTTTACTGAGGCAACATAGAACTATATGAGTGCCCTATTAAATTTTGGAATTATTCCTGGTTTTTTGGCCTTTTTATAAATTAATTGAGTTTCTGGTCATTTAATGTGCATAATCCAAATTTGATCTACAAGCACATGCTCCCGTGCACCAAGGTTGATTGAAAAATCACATGTGTGTCCTCGAGTGACTTTCAAGGTCACATGCAAGAAATGGGAATGAAATTCAAACATCTGGGCATCGTGGTTTGGCCGAGAACATTGAGAAGCTTGGTTTCAAAATTCTTGTAAATCGAAAACATGCCTGAAAATCATGGAACTTGGCATGGTGTCATGTCATGGTACTACCATGTTGTGGTAAAAAAATTGCAGAATAGGAACAAGTTTTGGTATAAGTTTCTTGCAAACCAGAGCTTCTCTCATGAAGGCTCGTGCTTCTGAGAGGGAACGTGTCACCTTTGTGTACATAATTAAAATTTTAAATACAAGCACATGCTCCAGTGTGCCAAAGCTGGTTGAAAAATCACATGTGTGTCCTCGGGTAAATTTCTAGGTCCCGTGCCAGAAATGGGAATGAAATTCAAACATCTGGGCATCATGGCTCGGCTGGAAACATTGAGAAACTTGGTTTTTTCATTCCTATAAATCCGAAACACGCATGAAAATCATGAAACTTGGCTTGGTGTCATGACATGGCACCAACATGCTATGGTAATTTTGTTGTCCGATTTGCGAAGGCGCACACATTAACAATCAAAAAAGTCATTCTGGAACAAGTGTCGTCACGTTACAATCGGAAACGCAAGTATTATTGAAACAGTGGGCATTCTATTTACCATTCACGTGCTGCCACGCGTCCCCTTTTTTATTAGCTAGGAGGCGCCGTGCGGGGTAGCTATTTGAGTACGGGAGGCGTGCGAGCCCTTTGACCTCCATCTTCCGTCCACCTCTCTCCCAAGGTCTCCATTAATGGTGCCCGAGCCTCTGTTTAATGGCGTGGCAATGTCTCACTCGACTGAGATTTAAGAGAGAAAAAGAAAATCTGAAAAGAAAATTTTGCACGGATCTTGATGTAAGTTTCGATGGACCTATATAGCATCTACCGCGACTTATAGCAAGACTGATGAATGTGCGGGCCGCACACGTCACCAACACGACACGAGCTACGTCTGCCTGGTGCACATGCAGTCGGGTGAGTTGTCCAAGTATAGACACAACCAGGCCCTCGTTGGTATCCGCGCCTCGACTTTGGCTGGTTATAGTGGAGAGTAGCATAGACTAGTTACTAGTCTATGTTACTAGTACCTTCATAGTGGGTAGTGTCATATATTATATGCATAATTTGGTGATGAGCGGTCTCTATATGTACCACCTTTTTTCTTTAATTACATCTTGTTAGTTTTGCTCCATGGCACAATCCATCGATACTACTACTATACAAATGTATACATTTTTTAAAAGGCTAGAGGGCGGGCAGTCTAGCTTGGTCCTTTTCACGAGAGGCGAGGGACTTTGTGATTTGACGGCTCATTACTGCTGGAAGGCGGGGTCTTGTGATTTGACTGCTCGTATAAATGTGTCGACGACCTGAGGAAGAGCAAAGAACTGTGCGATATACTCAAGTTTTCCACTAGAGTACGACGGAGGAGCACGAAACACGGCAGCCCAGTGCCATATCCTCTACTCTCTACTCTTATTATATATTACTAGCAAGAGGCATTGTTCTATTGGCGATAAAGAATGATCTAACTTGCTAGTCACCTCATTTTTAGCATTGTTCTATTCATGCCGCGCAGAGAAGGTGACACGTGTGGCGAAACACCCGAAGCAAAATAAGAAACACAGGAGCAAAAGAAGAAGGAGGATTATCACCCCAAAAAAGAAGGAGGACGCACACACAAGTCTGGGGCGCTGCTCTCACTACATGAAGGGTTGCTGGCGGCGGAGTCGTAACTGCTTCTTCATCGCCTCCACGACCTCCATCTTCATCATTATGTCCATGACGCGGGATTTCTCGATGCGAGCCTTCATCATCTGTTCCACGGCCGCATTACGTACCTTGACAGCAGTTGGGTGCTCAATGCAGAGCTTTCCCAAATCCGCCTTCTGTTCCATGACGAGGGCCTGCAACATCTTCATCGAGGAACTACTATTCTCATGCAACTTCTTGCAGCTGGCGTTCTCCTCCTTCAGCAGGTCAAGCCCGTGGCAGAGCTTCGCGTTGTCCTCCTGAAGTTGCAGGATTTCGTCGGTCGCCTTCTTCTCCGAGGCAATTCTCTTCTTCATCAGCATCACCAAGCCGGCGGTCAACTCCCGCTGCTCATTGAGCTCAGCGGGCATATCGTCGAGGCTCTCCTTCAGCAGCTCCACCAAGTCGTGGATGAACTCCTTCTACTTATTGAGGTGCTTATTGAGCTTATCGGGCATGCCGTCGAGGGATAACGACTCCAGTGCCGCCAGCTCGGCATGTTCGCCTCTGCGTCTAGGGTGCTCTTGGGAGCCATCGCCTGCTCGTGAGAGATCTTTCAAGGTCTCTGCGTGGCGGCGAGCCCCCTCTTTTTTTCCGCAGCCTTGGTTGCCGCTCCCTTGTTACGAGTAGTTCTCGACCTAGAGCTCTGCACACCGGAAATGGCAAGGACGGACAAAGAAGCAGGACTTATGAGGAGGAAGGTAGAGTAATTTTCGGTTAGGTAGCTCCCCTTTTTATAACCTAAGTACTAGCACTAGTACTAAAGCCTGCATAGTGGGAACACGTTCAGGTTTGGTACATACTGGTAGGTGTGAGCAGGCTTGCACTTAGTTGTAGCACTAGTACTTTCGAATGTGATGGGAACAAGGTAAAGATTAATTGATGGCTTTTGGTTTCGAGGTCCGAAACGGCTCCCTATGAGTTTAGTGGGACATAAATTTCAAGTAGACTGCACTACTCAGATGCGTAAATATTATGTTATTGTCAAAAATTGGCACAAAATATGGAGGAGACCAATGGAAGTACTACTAGCAACCCATGATTTAACTACTCGCATGCGCGCAGTGGTGTAGTAATGTCTTTCACTATGCTTAATTCTGTCAATTGCTCAATAGTAATTTGTTCACCCACCGTAGAATACGTATGCTCTCGAGAGAAGCCACTAGTGAAACCTATGGCCCTCGGGTCCATCTTCATCATATTATTCTCCTACTACTAGTTATTTCCTTTTCTTTTTTACTTTGCCTTTATTTTACTTTGCATCTTTATCACAAAAATACCAAAGATATTATCTTATCATATCTATCAGATCTCACTCTAGTAAGTGGCCGTGTAGGGATTTACAACCCCTATTCACATTGGTTGCGAGGATTTATTTGTTTTGTGCAGGTACGAGGGACTCGCGCGTAGCCTCCTACTGGATTGATACCTTGGTTCTCAAAAACTGAGGGAAATACTTACGCTACTTTGCTGCATCATCCCTTCCTCTTCAGGGAAAACCAACGTAGTGCTCAAGAGGTAGTAAGAAGGATTTCTGGCGTCGTTGCCAGGGAGGTCTATGCAAAAGTGAACATACCCAGTACCCATCACATACCCTTATTTCCCGCATTACATTATTTGCCATTTGCCTCTCGTTTTCCTCTCCGCCACTTCACTCTTGCCGTTTTATTCGCCCTCTCTCTCTCTCTATCCTCCCTCTCTTTCTCTATTTGCATCTTTTTGTCGGCTTGCTTTTCGTTTGCTTGCTTGTCACAATGGCTCTACCTAAGTTTGATGATCTTCACCTTAAAAGATTAGAAGAGATCAAAAGCAATGTCAGGAGCTTTATGGTTTTGCAATTTGAACATAATAGTTTCTTTAGAAACTAGCTTACGGAACAAAAAAGTTTTATGAGTTTTATGAATAGAGAGCTCGATGATATGTCTAAAGAATTCGATGGTTTGAGATCCCAAATTGCTCGTCTTGAAAAGTTGACCACTGAAATTTCGGATAAGCAAGCCACCTTAGTTAATAGGATGGCCGCTAAACCAGATTGCTATGAAAATAAAGATGAAGATCTAAAAGTTATTGATGTGTCCCCTATTAAATCTTTGTTTTGCAATATGAATCTTGATAATGATGGGACTGAATATGATCCACCTTTACCTAGAAGGCCTTCCAAGAATTCGAATTTTTTTGATCTTGATGCTAAAATTGATAAAAGTGGGATTGAAGAAATTAAATCCCTAGATGTTGCTAAACCCACTATTATGGATTTCAAGGAATTTAACTATGAAAAATGCTCTTTGATTGATTGTATTTCCTTGTTGCAATCCGTTCTAAATTCTCCTCACGCTTATAGTCAAAATAAAGCGTTTACTAGACATATCGTTGATGCCGTGATGCAATCTTATGAGGAAAACTTGAATTGGAAGTTTCTATCCCTAGAAAACTTTATGATGAGTGGGAACCAACTACTAAAATTAAAATTAAATATCATGAATGCTATGCTTTATGTAATTTGGGTGCTAGTGTTTCCACGATTCCAAAGACTTTGTGTGATTTGTTAGGTTTCCGTGATTTTGATGATTGCTCTTTAAACTTGCACCTTGCGGATTCCACTATTAAGAAACCTATGGGAAGAATTAATGATGTTCTTATTGTTGCAAATAGGAATTATGTGCCTGTGGATTTTATCGTTCTTGACATAGATTGCAATCCTTCATGTCCTATTTTTCTTGGTAGACCTTTCCTTAGAACAATTGGTGCAATTATTGATATGAAGGAAGGAAATATTAGATTCCAATTTCCATTAAGGAAAGGCATGGAACACTTTCCTAGAAAGAAAATTAAATTACCTTATGAATCTATTATGAGATCCACTTATGGATTGCCTACCAAAGATGGCAATACCTAGATCTATCCTTGCTTGTTATGCCTAGCTAGGGGCGTTAAACGATAGCACTTGTTGGGAGGCAACCCAATTTTATTTTTATTCCTTGCTTTTTGTTCCTGTTTAGTAATAAATAATTTATCTAGCCTCTGTTTTGGTTGTGTTTTGTGTGTTTAATTAGTGTTTGTGCCAACTAGAGCCGTTGGGAAGACTTTGGGAAAGTCTTGTTAAACTTGCTGTAAAAAAACAGAAACTTTAGCGTTCATGAGAACTGCTGCCATTTTTGGTGTTCCAAATCTTGCGCTAGCTACAGATTACTACAGATTGTTCTGTTTTTGACAGATTCTGTTTTTCGTGTGTTGTTTGCTTATTTTGATGAATCTATGGCTAGTAAAATAGTTAATAAACCATAGAGAAGTTGGAATACAGTAGGTATAACACCAATATAAATAAAGAATGAGTTCATTACAGGACCTTGAAGTGGTCTTTTGTTTTCTTTCGCTAACGGAGCTCACGAGATTTTCTACTTTGAGTTTTGTGTTGTGAAGTTTTCAAGTTTTGGGTAAAGATTTGATGGATTATGGAACAAGGAGTGACAAGAGCCTAAGCGTGGGGATGCCCATGTCACCCCCAAGATAATCTAAGGACACCTAAAAGCCAAAGCTTGGGGATGCCCCGGAAGGCATCCCCTCTTTCGTCTACTTCTATCGGTAACTTTACCTGGAGCTATATTTTTATTCGCCACGTGATATGTGTTTTGCTTGGAAAGTCTTGTATGATTTGAGTCATTACTCTTTAGTTTCCCACAATCATCCTTGTTGTACACACCTTTTGAGAGAGCCATACATGATTTGGAATTTGTTAGAATACTCTATGTGCTTCGCTTATATCTTTTGAGTTATATAGTTTTGCTCTAGTACTTCACTTTTATCTCTTAGAGCACGGTGGTGGATTTATTTTAAAGAAACTATTGATCTCTCATGCTTCACTTAGATTATTTTGAGAGTCTTAAATAGCATGGTAATTTGCTTAAAATCCTAATATGCTCGGTATTCAAGATTAGTAAAATTTTCTTATGAGTGTTTTGAATACTAAGAGAAGTTTGATGCTTGATGATTGTTTTGAGATATGGAGGTAATAATATCAAAGTCGTGCTAGTTGAGTAGTTGTGAAATTGAGAAATACTTGTGTTGAAGTTTGCAAGTCCCGTAGCATGCACGTATGGTAAACGTTATGTAACAAATTTGAAACATGAGGTGTTATTTGATTGTCCTCCTTATGAGTGGCGGTCGTGGACAAGCGGTGGTCATTTCCTACCAATCTATCCCCCTAGGAGCATGCGCGTAGTGCCGAGGTTTTTGATGACTTGTAGATTTTTGCAATAAGTATGTGAGTTCTTTATGACTAATGTTGAGTCGATGGATTATACGCACTCTCACCCTTCCATCCTTGCTAGCCTCTTCGGTACCGTGCATTGCCCTTTCTCACATTGAGAGTTGGCGCAAACTTCACCGGTGCATCCAAACCCCGTGATATGATATGCTCTTTCACACATAAACCTCCTTATATCTTCCTCAAAACAGCCACCATACCTACCTATTATGGCATTTCCATAGCCATTCCGAGATATATTGCCATGCAACTTTCCACCATTCGTTTATCATGACACATTCATTATTGTCATATTGCTTAGCATGATCATGTAGTTGACATAGTATTTGTGGAAAATCCACCATTCATAATTCTTTCATACATGTCACTCTTGGTCCATTGCATATCCCGGTACACTGCCAGAGGCATTCATATAGAGTCATCTTTTGTTCTAGTATCGAGTTGTAATCATTGAGTTGTAAATAAATAGAAGTGTGATGATCATCATTTTTTAGAACATTGTCCCAAGTGAGGAATTATAAAAAAAAAGAGAAAGGCCATAAAAAAAGAGAAGGCCCAAAAAAAATGAGAGAAAAAGAGAGAAGGGACAATGTTACTATCCTTTGCCACACTTGTGAGTCAGAGTAGCACCGTAATCTTCATGATAGAGAGTCTCTTGTTTTGTCATTTTCATATACTAGTGGGAATTTTCATTATAGAACTTGGCTTGTATATTCCAACAATGGGCCTCCTCAAGTGCCCTACTTCTTCGTGAGCAAGCAAGTTGGATGCACACCCACTTAGTTCCTTTTGTTGAGCTTTCATATATTTATAGCTCTAGTGCATCCGTTGCATGGCAATCCCTACTCCTTGCATTAACATCAATCGGTGGGCATCTCCATAGCCCATTGATTAGCCTCGTTGATGTGAGACTTTCTCCTTTTTGTCTTCTCCACATAACCCCCCTCATTATATTCTATTCCACCCATAGTGCTATGTCCATCGCTCGTGCTCATATATTGCATGAAAGTTTATAGGTTTGAGATTACTAAAGTATGAAACAATTGCTTGGCTTGTCATCGGGGTTGTGCATGATGAGAGCATTCTTGTGTGACGAAAATGAAACATGACTAAACTATATGATTTTGTAGGGATGAACTTTCTTTGGCCATGTTATTTTGAGAAGACATAATTGCTTTGTTAGTATGCTTGAAGTATTATTATCTTTATGTCAATATGAACTTTTGTCTTGAATCTTTTGAATCTGAATATTCATACCACAATTAAGAAGAATTACATTAAAATTATGCCAAGTAGCACTCCGCATCAAAAATTCTGTTTTTATCCTTTACCTACTCGAGGACGAGCAGGAATTCAGCATGGGGATGCCTGATACATCTCAAACGAATCTATAATTTTTGAGTGCTCCATGCTATATTATCTACTGTTCTGGAAATTATTGGGCTTTATTATCCAATTTAATATTATTTTTGGGACTAACCTATTAACCGGAGGCCCAGCCCAGAATTGTTGTTTTTTGCCTGTTTTAGGGTTTCGAAGAAAAGGAATATCAAACGGAGTCCAAATGGAATGAAACCTTCGGGACGTGATTTTCTCAACGAACAAGACCCAGGAGACTTGGACCCTACGTCAAGACACAAAAGAGGAGGCCACGAGATAGGGGGCGCGCCTACCCCCCCCCCCCCCAGGCACGCCCTCCACCCTCGTGGGCCCCCTGTTGCTCCACCGACATACTCATTCCTCTTATATATACCTACGTACCCCCAAATGATCAGATACGGAGCCAAAAACCTAATTCCACCGCCGCAACATTCTGTATCCATGAGATCCCATCTTGGGGCCTATTCCGGAGCTTCGCCGGAGGGGGCATCGATCACGGAGGGCTTCTACATCAACACCATAGCCCCTCCGATGAAGTGTGAGTAGTTTACCTCAGACATACGGGTCCATAGTTATTAGCTAGATGGATTCTTCTCTCTTTTTGGATCTCAATACAATGTTCTCCCCCTCTCTTGTGGAGAACTATTCGATGTAATCTTCTTTTTGCGGTGTGTTTGTTGAGACCGGTGAATTGTGTGTTTATGATCAAGTCTATCTATGACCAATATTTGAATCTTCTCTGAATTCCTTTATGTATGATTGGTTATCTTTGCAAGTCTCTTCGAATTATTAGTTTGGTTTAGCCTACTAGATTGATCTTTCTTGCAATGGGAGAAGTGCTTAGCTTTGGGTTCAATCTTGCGGTGTCCTTTCCCAGTGACAGTAGGGGCAGCAAGGCACGTATTGTATTGTTGCCATCGAGGATAACAAGATGGGATTTTCATCATATTGCATGAGTTTATCCCCCTACATCATGTCATCTTGCTTAAGGCGTTACTTTGTTTTTAACTCAATACTCTAGATGCATGCTGGATAGCGGTCGATGAGTCGACTAATAGTAGTAGATGCAGGCAGGAGTCGGTCTACTTGTCTCGGACGTGATGCCTATATACATGATCATACCTAGATATTCTCATAACTATGCTCAATTCTATCAATTTCTCAATAGTAATTTGTTCACCCACCGTAGAATACTTATGTTCTCGAGAGAAGCCACTAGTGAAACCTATGGCCCCCGGGTCCATATTCATCATATTAATCTCCTACTACTTAGTTATTTCCTTTTCTTTTTACTTTGCCTTTATTTTACTTTGCATCTTTATCACAAAAATACCAAAGATATTATCTTATCATATCTATCAGATCTCACTCTAGTAAGTGGCCGTGTAGGGATTGACAACCCCTATTCGCGTTGGTTGCGAGTATTTATTTGTTTTGTGCAGGTACGAGGGACTCGTGCATAGTCTCCTACTAGATTGATACCTTGGTTCTCAAAAAACTGAGGGAAATACTTACGCTACTTTGCTGCATCATCCCTTCCTCTTCGGGGAAAACCAACACAGTGCTCAAGAGGTAGCATGTATCTTGGTACAAAATTGCGTCCGCCCGTGTACCCACGTGTGTGTGCAAGGGAATGAGTGCGTGCACATCATTGCTTCGTGCATGTACCGCTAGTGAGGCTCAGGGAGGACGGGTACATTCTTCTGGAACCAGCAGCACATCACTGTGATCAATCCACACAAGGATGTCACGACAACGCCTCCACATGTGCCACGTGCCCACGTGGCTTCATGAACTGTAAGAGAGACACTGTGTAGCATGCCATTGTGTTTTGCACATAATCGAAGTACTAGTAAGGTACCTGTGCATTGCACGCGTCAGATTTTTGCAACCAAATTACGAATAAATACCACACTTTAGCATGTAAGCTCTGAGTCATATATGCCTGTTGTAGACCTTCATTTAATTCTTATAGTTCATCTCATTCAAAATCAATTAGTTTTTATAAAAAAACATACGGCCTATTTGATTTGTAGGATTTCCAAAACGCAGGAATAGGAAGAACATGGGATTAGAGTGGAATGTCGTCTTGAATCCTACAGGATGGTACGAGTGTTTGATTGTGTATAGAAAAAACGCAGAATTATTTCAAAGAGGTTTGAGTGGTTGGGATGTTTCCTATGAAATCTAGTGCAAATGAATCATATGGAAAAATTCCTATGGTTTACAATCCTACGAATCAGACAACCAAGATAGGAAAAATTCCTAAGGATTAGAATCCTCCAAAATTCCATCGAGAATCCTTTGAATCAAAGAAGCCCTTAATATATTTTATGATTCATGGAATTGTGCGTTGTAAAGCATAAAGTACAAACAAAGAATGGTAATTCAACTAGAAAAAAAGTTTGGGCAGTTACGATATGGAAGATTCTAGAACAAAGGAGAACCACTGTTGTTTTGAGATTTGTGCATTATGCTTAAGTTCAACCATGGAGTCTGCTAGATTTTAAATGTGGCAAAATCCGGTGGGGGGCTAGAAGATGGTGCAAGGGGCCGAGTGGAGGGAGACTATGAAGGAGTGCACAACTGCGAGATCGATATTTAGAGAGAGGGTGTGAGAACGTTCGCTGTTGCGCAGTGGCGGAGCCATGAAAAATGTCCGATAAGCTAGGGGGCCAAGCTTTGCTAATCCTTTACGAGGAAGGCCAATTCATCAACTTAAACCATTTTTACCAGCAATTGTCTAATGATCACATTCGTATTAGCCTCGATATATAGTGATGTTAGGGGGGGTAGGGCCCTTGCTGCCCCTGTCTTGGCCATTGTGCGCGCGTCTGAGAGATGAAGCTGAAGGCATGAATGATGAGAGGGGGGCGTTGGATATATAATTAATGTGGGTGTATTAGCTATATATGTAATCCTATATAGAGAGGTATAGATTGATCGATGGGGACGTGGGAAAGAGGGTGAGACCTCACTAGATATATAGATTGATCGGTTTATGTGGAATACTATGAAAGACCTAGCTACACACACACACACACATAGAGGAACATCGATCGTTGCGCATGCACGTCAGAGATAAAGAATGTCCGATACGATGGAGAGGGGGATGTGTGTATGTGTGCCTTCATGGGAGACTGACCTGAAAAAAAAGATTGCATGTGTGCGATGGATACTGCCAACTGGTAGTGTGTGTGCATGCATGCACGAGATAAAGTTAGTGGTACAATTATAAAGAGAAGACCAATGTGTGGGTGTAAAAGACCAGGTGAGGTCATAATCAATGTAAAGTTGAATTCAAATATTTGAATAAGAGATCATGATGTTTGAAACCCATGCAAGCATGAATATAACGGAGATCTGCACGGTGTGGTTTGGAAACGAGCATGTTGCAATGCATACACATTGAACAAGGTCAGATTGGTTTGAATTTGAGATACCGATGGTAGACATCGTTTGGCCACATTGCAGTCGTGCATGGACAAACTATACTAATTGGAGATGATGGGTGGCTTTCGCATCACATATCTATATGTATACCCCTATATATATATATTATATTTTATATTTTTTATATAGTGTGTGGATAACTTTAACTTTGAAAGATGGTCGTTGGATGAGGCCAATCCGATGGTGCAGAGCTGGCAAATATGAGCACAACTGGCCGTTGGATATCATCTAGATTCCACCAGATTTTGCCACATGTACAATCTAGAAGACTCTATGGTTGAACTTAAGCATAATGCACAAACCTCAAAACACAAGCACTTCGTCTTTGTTCTAGAATCTTCCATATCATAATTGCCCAAATGTTTTTCTACATGATTTGTTTTTACTTTGCCTTACAACACACAATTCCATGAATCTTAAAATAGATTAGCTTTCTTATAAAAACTAGATGATTTTGAATGAAATGAACTATAAGAATTAAACGAACATCTACATCATGCATATATGACTCAAAGCTTACATGCTATAATGTGCTATCTATTCATAATTTGGTTGCCAAATCTCATGCGTGCAATGCACGCGTACCTTACTAGTCTAAATGGTGTCTCTGTGTGTGTTATGCGTGTTAAACACATTGTACGTAGTATATCATACTAGTCTAAATTGTCTTTTTTGGGTACACGTTAAGCTTGTTCTCCCAAAATTTCAAGCCGCACCTTGTTATGCCGAAATTTCAAGCTAGCGTCTCTGTTTATCGTGCTGCGAAACTCCCGCCTCTTCAACCCATGCCTTGTTAGCCCGAAATATTTAAGATATATCTTTGTCTCGATGTGCTCTGACAACTCCCTCCATCTCAACCCGCGCCTTGCTATTCCAAAATTACAACACGCGCAAAAACTCCCACCTCCTGTGAAATCCTGACACGCAAAATGCTCGTGATACCCCTGAACCGAAAGAACCGCCTCAAATCGGTGGGGGTACTTTCGTAACTTACCCCACATTTCAGACAAGCGCGTCCCTAAGCCATGGTTCCCCACTCCCATCCCATCCTCCCACCCATTCGTACACCGAGGCCGGCAAAAACCGCGAAGCACCACACCCTCCTCCATCCGCCACCCAGCCGGAGCCTATTCCACGACGACGTCGTCCACAACAACACCCCGACGTCCCTCATCCACTTTACCGGATGAGGATCCGTCGTCGATCTGGTCGTCCCGCCGGTTCAGCCACCCCGTCCTCCACCTCCAAGGAGTTGCCCTGATGTTCCTCTCGTCTTTCGCGCCACCTCCATTCCCACACTGCCGTCTTCACCTGCACCACCGGAAGAGCATCATCATCACCGTTTCCTCGGATAAAGCTGCGGCCTAATCGGCGCCACCAAAGAGGTTGTACACTAATCGCCGCATTTTCTTCTTGATTCGATCTCACGGTGCTGCCAGTGCTCGGTCCCGAGCCAACACGACGCGGCTCCATCCACGTCGGCTTCGTCGGCCACTTCCTCCATAGCGTCGCTCCCTCGACGGCGACGTCCACATCCGTAGGAGCTGCTGCTGCTTTAGCTCTCGCTCGCGCTGCTGATGTGCTCTTGCTCTTGGTCCCCTGCCTGGTCTGCTCTTGCTCTTGCTCGCGCTGCTGCTCTCGCTCTTGCTCTTGCTTGCGATGCTGCTCCGATTTAGCTACACTTATGTTGACTGAATTGAATTTTGGGTCAGTCAATTTTCAGGGGGGGGCTCGTCGGAGTTAAGGAAGAACCATCCGCAGCGGGGAGGAGGGTTCGCCGGAGAGGCACCCCACTACCTATCTTCTGGTTCAGGGTGGGGGCGGTGGTCGCCGATGGTGGTGGGGCGGTGGCATGGGGATCACCGGAGAAAAAGCTCGGCATGGGGGGCCAACAAGGATGGCTGGGGCGGCGGCGGACCGGTGGTGGGGAGTGTTTTCGGGGCGGGCGGGGCAGGGCACCGCCGGCCGTGGGCGGCGGGGGGCGGCTGTTTGGCCGGTGGTGGCTGGCGGCTCAGGGGGGTGGAGGTTGAAGATGAACTACACACCCTTGATTTCATATCCAACGGCTGCAAAATCGACTGACCAGAGATGAAAAAGTCAGTCGACTGACTTGTAGCCTCACCTCTAGTGCGTTCAGTTTCGACAGTTAAATTCAGTTTCGACAGCAAAATTCAGTTTGACAGTTAAGTTTAGTTTCAACAGTTAAATTCAGTTTCGACAGTTAAGTTCAGAGATGAGCGGCTGATGTATACATCTAGCACTTTGTGGTTATGTATTTTACGTCATCTATTGGAGATGCTATTAGAATTCCACTCAGGTTAACATTGTTTCTCTTGTCCTGCTTCAGCCTCGGCGTCGTACAACTCACCGGAGCTGCTCCAACAACGAAACCCTCCATCACAGCGGAGCAGTACCTCGGGCTCCATCTCTAGACGTCTAAGATCTTCTTCCCCTCCTCCGAGAGCCAAGTCAGCCGGAGCATCCTCACCGGCCAACCCAATCACGCTGAGATCGGCATGGCTTCGCCAAAGAGGTTGTACACTTCTTGTGGTTTGACTTAATCTCAACATGCTTCTTTGGATCTTGTGATCTTCCAATTCTTGTGAACCAAACACCCAGATTGGCAGAAATCCTGTGTTTTTAAATTCCCTGTTTTGCACGTGCATTCCTATCCTATTCCTGTCTATTTTCTATCCCTGCATTGTTAGAATCCTCAAATTCAAACAAGCCCTTACACGATTACTTCTGTTCCATATATGTGTCAAAGAAAACCTTGTGTCGTTTGTCCTGCTCCTGCGGTGCTGTGTTCCACCCTAGCTCAGCTGCTCCAATGACGGAAGGGTTCACCACAGCAGGGATCCACTCTCCAGACTGTGTTTCGCCGCCTCAGATCTTCTTCCCCATCGCCGGCAGCCACGAAAACTGCATTACCGTCATCAACTGAGTAGATGACCTTGAGGACTACATGGGTCCGCGAGAGAGGTCGCACTCTTCTGTGTCTTCTTACGTTATGCATCGCTTAATATTATGACATGATACTTTATCATCGTGTTCACCTATTAGACTCCGACTCAGGTCCAAACTTATGCTAAAACTTGAGTTTTTAAATGGTTGTGGGGTACATATTGGGGCAACAATCAGTACTATCTGTCTACTATCTGGTTAATCTCGGGTGTCTACTATGAGTTTCATGTTGGGTGCAAACAAACATTAAAGGATCCATTATTTGTATTTTTTAACTAAAGATATTATCTGCCAGCTATCATTTGTTTTGGGTCTATCCATAGTTTGCTACCATCACTCTGGATTTGTGCATGCACTCCTTACATAATCTCACTATGTTTTATTCCTATGCATGTCAGTTATTGTACACAATGGAACTGAACATGTAGAGCAAAAGAGATGAGCCTTGCGTGGAAATAAAATTTCATGCAGACGTCGCTCCATGGTGGGCGCAAAGGCAGCCCCCCCCCCTCAACCATTTCGGATCGTAATCAAGAGGAAGATAACTGTTCTGAGGGGGATTCTGAAGCAGAAGACCACTCCTATTTACCCCATGAGGTCTTCGCTCTAACTTGGCATGCTGATGTTGGTAATATCATGCATATGGTGCCTTGCATTGCTTACTGTATACATCAAAGATGTCATCTGTTTAGTTTCTTTCTCGTATATGTGAATCATGAAATGCCATCTTGTTTAGCCAGGCATCATATATGTGAATTTTGCAATGCCACCCTGGTTAGCCAGTCATCTTATATGTGAATTATATCATGACATCGTTTTTTTATTACGTGTTAAATTTGTCAAAAATTTTAGTACATTCAATTACTCTTCCTGTGCATCAGCCATTCGACATGGTCATGGAAAAATCTGGAGTGGAAACAAGGTCTTCAGAGCAGACAATGCTATCTGACGAAGCGCATGTCTTGCTGGTTACAGATAGCTCCTCAGAGGAGGATTCAGAGACAGATGACCAGTCCTATTCCCCCCCCCCCCAAGGTGCATGCTCTAACTTGGCAGGGTTATGATGCTCATATCGTGCGTATGGTATCTTGCATTACTATGTCATTTGCTTAGTTTAGACATGCTTTGTGTGAATGCCACCTTTTAGTGTCTAATTACCATATATGTGAATTATGCAATGCCATCTTGTTGCAAGACATTACATATGTGGATTATGCAATGCTATCTTGTTGCAAGGCATTATATGTGAATTATGTAATGACATGCTGTTTAGCCAAGCGTCATATATGTGAATTATATCATGTCGTCCTTTTTTTGTATTTCTCATTGCTTTTGTTGACAATGTTTGTATATTCAACTGCTCTTCCTGTGCATCAGCCATTTGAATTCGTGATGGAGAAATCTGGAGTGAAAACAAGGTCTTCAGAGCAGACAATGCTACCTGGTGAAGCAGATATCTTGCTGGTTACAAATAGCTCTTTAGAGGAGGATTCAGAGGTACATGACCAATCCTATTATCCCCCTTAGGTGTATGCTCAAACTTGGCAGGGTTATATTACCCATATCATGCATATGTTGTATTGCAATGCTTAGTTTTTACATCATATACACGATATTGAATGCCATCTCCTTAGTTGACACATCATATATGCGATTGCCCTCTGCTCACTTCCTTAGTATATAAATCATATATTTGAATTATATCATGCCATGATGTTTACATAGACAGCATGTATCTGAATTATGGCATGCCAACCCATTTTCTAAAGACATAATATAGTTATATCATCTCATCCTGTTCACATAGTCATCATATTTTGAATTATGTCATTCTATCCGTGAATTATATCATGTCATCATGTTTCCATTGACAGCATGTTTGTGATTTATGGCATGCCAACCACTTTAATATACACATCGTATAGTTATATCATGTCATCCCATTTACATAGTCATCATATTTTGAAGTATGTCATTCTATCCTGTTTAGTTAGCCATCATACATGTAAAATTGTGTCATGCTATCCTGTTTAATTAGCCATCATATATGTGAAATTATGTCCTGCTATTCTATTTGGTTAGACAACATAAATGTGAATTATTTCATGCCCTGTTTTCTTCCCTACTATCCATTGCACCTGTCTATCTTACAATGTATGTACATTCGATTAGTTTTCTTGTTTATCAGCCATTTCAATTGGAGGGGGTGATGGCAGTATCTGTGGGAGTAAAAACACGGTCTTCAGAAAAGATCGTGCTACCTGTCAATGGAGATAGAACCATGGTTGTACTTACCCCAAGAACCAGCCCCACCACACATAAGCCAGACTCATGCAGATGGTACCCCTTCCCAGTTGGACAGAGAACCAGCTACACCCCTTCTAACCCCAACCCCAGCGGATAGTAGCCCAGTTCCCGTTGACACAGCACCGTCTCCACCATAGAGCACCCAAACGCGAGTAGTTAGTAAGGCAACTACAGTGCCCAAAGCACAATGACCACCACTCCGAACCCCAAGTCAACGCTTAAAGCAGAAGAAGAATTGTTCTCAAGCCAAATTCTGTAGCTATGGTTCATACTACTTTGCTCTTGCATCACTGGATTTACTCATACCAACTAATTTCAAGTTTGAAGGATGCAATTGAAACTCCAATGGCGCAATAGGTATGTTTTAAAACTGTTTCTTTAACGTGTTTGCTGTTGTAACTTTCTCTATGTTGATTTCAATTTCAATTGAATAAACAGTTACATTGTCATGCCATGCACCTTACAAGTGTTGTTATTGCTGTGTAGTTTCCCACACTTATATTCTGTCTAAGCTGCTTTGTCTTAAATAGATATGATTCGAACTATATCTATCTTGATTTGGCAACATAAACTGGAATGATATAGTCCATACAGTGACCATACTACATAGATATATGTTTGTTTCATGTTGTTATCCTGTCCACCTTAATACTGAACTGGTTTACCAAAATGAGTTTCATATACTTCATTGTAAACATGTGATTTGTTTGTTTGTTTCTCTTTTAGAATGCGGATAAAATATTGGAGAAGAGTACCCCGTTATGCAATGGTACAAGAAATAATGCAGATAAGGTTCAAGATAGTGAGACATCCCTGTTGGTCTCCAAGAAAGCTGATAAAAACTAAATTGAAGACACTGAGACAACCCCAAAGTCTTGTCTTGATGTAGTGTTTGAATTACTGGCTACTACTGCTGGCACCAGCTCTTCGAACTCACTGCCTGAATTAGTTCGGCTTCTTGAGTCTCAACTTCAAGTTGAAAGACATTGATCAGATGTTATGCGACAGGAAGCCGAAGGACTGAGGAAGTCCCTGCAGAATTCAGATGCATACTTTCTGGTGCAACAACACGTGCTGGAGGATTTAAGCGCCAAACAAGAGAAAGTTAATAAGCTTGCTAAGCATCTTGCTAGCATTATGGGTACCCAGGATATTGTTTCTTGAGCTCTTCTGAAGTGGTTTCAGTTCTGGACTTGTTTTGCTGCGGCGTTTATATGCTGCTTTATTCCCTATAATTGCACTGGTGGCGAACTTTGATGCCCAGTGGATGTAATATGTGTAATAGCCGTGATAGCCTAGCGTAAGTTGCTTGCCTATTTATTTCCTTATTGTCTTGTTTATTTTTTTTGTAGTCAGTGCAGTTCTTTTTCCACGGTTTGGTAGTGGCCGCAATAGCCTATTTTTTAAAACTAGGCCACATTAACCATGGGCTACATATTTACTGTAGTTAACATGGGCCTCCTACGGGCCGTAGAAACAATGGGCCTTCTAAGGGCTGTAGAAACAATGGGCCTTCTACGTGGCGTAGAAACAATGGGCCTTATACGGGCCATAGACACAGTGGGCCTTCTACGGGCCGTATCATCAATGGGCCTTCTATGGACCGTATCATCGGTTGGCCAAACATGGGCCAATAACAGACCACATTATGGCCGTAAATGGGCTAGAGTTGAAATCGTCTGTTCATGGGCCGACCATAATGGGCCGTCGTTAATCAACTGTATCTGATGACGCTATGAAAACGGCCAACGTATTAACGGGCCACAAACGGGCCGACTGTAACCACGGGCTGAATTTGGCCCACAAGCAGAAAATGACAGTAACGGGCCGAAAGTAAACGAATGCTGGAAATGAGCCCAAGAATAAATGGGCCCAGAGAAGGCCAAAAGATAACATGGGCTGGAAATGGCCCAACGGTATAATGGGCCGTTAATGGGTATAAAGTGATACAATGTTCATTACGGGCCAGTTTTACCACGGGCCATTAATGGGCCGAGGGTTACTAAGGGCCTCATGGGCCGAAAATTAAAATGGGCTGGAATTATATTGGACAGCCCAGATGACGCTACTGGGCCTAATTCGGATAGGCCGTAAACGGGCCCTGGGTTAGCGGGCTGTAAATGGGCTATATGCTAACAGGCCGTTAAAAAGCTTGCCGTGGGCTGGCCCGCCACCTTTTGACCAAGTCAAATGGGTCGGCCTTTTCATAGGAATGGGCCTCTATTGGGCCGTGCCACGTGTCGACGTATCATAGGCGCTTTGGGTCCAATGAGTGGATGACATCTGTCCCAGCAGCGAGCCGACACGTGTTCCCTCCAGCCAATGATGATTTTACACGTGGAAAATCCCCATTGGTCGGGGCTGTTAACGGGTCATAGAACTCATTCATGCATGATACTGACAATCACTAATTTGATGTAAGGCAAACACGTGATTCCAGGATGGAATAATATGAAAAACAGGACGGCATGCATATTCACAACTATTTGTGTAAACTAAGCAGAAACCATTTCACCAAATAAGAAGCAATGCAAGCTAGACACCACGTGAAAGATGCAACCAATATGACTCTGCCAAGTTAAAAGTGTCCCGTCATAAATGGCATTTCAACAAATTAGAAGCCGTGCATGCTATAAATCATATCAAAGATGCAACTAATATCACACTGCATATACTAAAGGTGTCTCGTCATATTGATTTATGCAGGATACAAAAAAACAATAGTTTTATGTGAGGACATGCTTAATAGACAGATGTACTATGTACTAAATACAGTATGTACTAAATACAGAAAGGCATGTCACATTAACAGGTATAATGTATAAACTAAGAAGAATAGCACATGCAGTTTAACTAGATTGGAAGAATTACAATCTAGACACCATATGCAACATGCAACCACATCACGCTGCCAAGTTAGAGCAAGCACCTGCGATGCTAGTGTAGGGGAAATGCGGTAATCAACTATAGAGCTACGTTCACTATCTTCATCTACCCTTGTTGTTTCTTGAGAATCATGTCAGGAGGCTGACGCTGCATTCTTTAAATGAGTAATCCACTTGCCTGACTGCCTCATCATAAGTGATTGATGAGGGATACACAAGAACATTAGTTTGATGTAATAACATGGTTAATACACAGATGTAGTAGTATGTACCAAAAACAGAAAGGCATGTCATATTCAAAGGTATAATGTGTAAGCTAAGCAAATGCAATTTAACCAAATTAGAAGCAATACAAGCTAGACATCCGGCTGGAGTGGTGAGCATGATCATCTTGGACCTGAGAGCCTGGTGGGAGGCGGGCTGCTTCGCCACCATCGCGGCTTTTTAGTAGGCTTCCAGGTGATGCCTCTCTTTGCTGGGCTTGTCACTGGCTCGGCCAGTGCCCTGACTAGCTATTTGTCTTCTAGTGCTCACGAGATGGTGGTTCATGTAAAAAATGTCTTTCCTTATCTGAATAAAGACCAACTTCGGCCTTTCGAATACAAGCTAGACACCATATGGAACATGCAACCACATATGACACCGCGAAGTTAAAGCAAGCACCTGGGATGGTGATTCATTGCGAGCGAGGTCATCAACTCTAGAGCTACGTTTACTGTCTCCATCTGCTGACACTACACCCTTTATAGCGTTGTAACATGCCATGCTTACCCGCGTAGAAAGCTGGAGCAACTTCTCTCTTTTCTTTTCTGCTTCTCTCGAGGCAGACTCTGAAATACCCTTGCATAAAAACACAATAGTGAGAGTATGGGTGAAGAGTGTGCAGAACTAGTGCACTGTAAAAGTAGCAGATACCAGGTGGCTGAAAAATAAATGACAGGAAACATATGATAGCTCTACAACATTGCATGGCAAACAAAATTAGATTCTACTCCATATGATTTTTTTAATATATGAGCACAGGAAATGCAGGTACTCCTCCAGCACAGCACCAGATGTGGTCATATCAAACAGTCGACTGAAAATAAATAGGTCAGTCGATTTTTTTAATGAACTGTCCGATATATAAGGAACGGGCAGATGGCCTTCGTCTACCTCCCGCCAATCACTGTTGACGATCTTTCTCGAACCGCCATCCACCATCGACCCAGACCCCTGCCTCCGCCGCCCCGCACTCCCCTCGACCTCAAACCACCGCCGTGCTTGGCAGCGCCCCCAGGCCATCCCTTTAATCCCAGCCGACCTCCAGATCGGGCGCCAGTAGCTCTAGGCGCCACACGCCCCTAAGATAAATACCGAGGCGCTGCTTCCCCGGCGTAAGAGGCGGACTAGCACCTATTACACGGGGGAATGCTTCCGTTAATTGGGAATCAACTGACCAGGAATTGAAATTCAAGGGGGCGATGGACCTCTAGCTAAGGTCAAGTAGTATATGAGGAGAAACCTTGTGCATGGCGAGTTACCAGGAACATCTAGTATCAAGAAGAAGCGGTCAACTAGTGTCTTCTGTGGTATGAATACCGTGCAAGCAGACACGTAAGATTTGCACGAATAAGGGAAGAGGAGTACCATTTTCGGTTGCCGGTGTGGTCGCCTCCACATGTCACGCCGATCTTCTTCTTTTTGCCGAGGAAACCGATGTTCTGGAGGGTGCAGGCTTGGACGAACCCATGGCCAAATTGTTGACTGTGTTGTCGTGGCCATATGTCGGCAGAGGGGAAGAAGATCCGAGGCGGCGAAGGACGGCGTAGCAGGAATAGCTCCAGTGCGGTGGAGGGTGGCGAAGTCGGAGCGGCATCGGTGACGCGCAGGATGGCGTGGTTGAACTGGCTCGGGTACGAACGGCTCGGCCTCGGCTTCAACTACTAGCCGTGGAGGGCATTGCGGTTGAGGTTGCGGTGGACGATAACGTCGGGGTATCGGCTCCGGCATGATGGAGGAGGGTGGCAGTTGATGGGTGGAATGGGGTGGCAGACGGAGGATGCTGGGGTTTCGCGGCTGGTGGAGAGGTAGTTTTTGCACCCACGGAGTACGAATGGGGAATCAGACGGGTGGGCGGGGGGGAGGGGGGAGAACCATGTTTCGGTCTAGGACGCGCTTGTTTTTGGCTTTTTAAAACAGAAGATGGGACGCGCTTGTTTGAAATTTGGGGAAAGTACAAACTTTTCCCCCTCTTAAATTTCAGACCTACTACGGGTCGGGGGTAGGATGGTAATCCCAGGTGTCTGAAATAGTGGGCAGGAGCGATTTCGGCCGCGCGCATGTGTGCTTAGGCAGCCATTGTGTATGAATGTTTTTCGGAGGAGGTTGGCGTCTAGATGAAGGTACAAACCTACCCCGGTTTATACCTTTGGATGTCGGGCCAGTAGGCTTCACGGGTCAGAGTTATTAGAAAAGTAATTTCCTTGTAGTACCAAATATTGGTCTCACGCGGTTTCGAGTGAGTAGAGGCTCTTTTGGTGCTTCGTTCGAAATTTTGAAACACAAGCATTCACGTTTAGAGTACTCTTGAACTTTGAGGATTGACCTAAATAGACAGCATTAAATTTGACCTTGTATGTTTGAAAACCTCATTAAATTATCCGCTTCTTTTTGAAATATTGACACTTGAAAATCCTATAACTACGATTATTTTGGAATGGAGGAGCTAAATTAGAATCTATTTTGTACACGACTACATATGCTATTATGTACAAAATCAGAGCAAATATTGGTGCCCCCATAATTTAGGTATGATTTACAAATGCCATGATATCAAATTCAAATAATTGAATGGACTTCATGTTGAATTCGATTTTTTTAAACCACCTTAAGTTGAATTCAAATGTATGCTAGTTCATAGATAGCTATTTATAATGTTCATTGTGTAACTTTCTTATGTATAATGTGCTTTACACACAAAACATGAACTATACTCACGTTTATATTCGATTGCTAAAGTGATGCATTGTCTGGAGTTCAAAAAACTAACTATGTGGATCAATTGTGTCGAGTAATAAGATGGAAATGCTCAAATTCGATAGAATCTAGATGTCTGATGGATCAATGACCGTTCCTTACGCGAATTGCAAATATCATGATCCCATCCTAATATTTGGATACAATTTATATCTTTAATAATGTGTACAACAGTCTTGTATGTGTAGTTTCACTCTCCATCGGTGGTCTCTCACACATGCTCACACACTCTCTCCTAACGTGTCTTTCTCAAACACATGCTCTTGATATAACCCTCCCTCCCTCTCGTAACCATTTACGACTGTTTTCACTAACCTTTATCACAAGCACTCTTCCCCTCGCAAGCATACACACGCACAATCCCCATCGACCCTTTCTATATACGTAGACCTGCCTACGTGTCTCCTGTACGCACATTATCTTTAGGCCTATCTCTCACGCATTGTCTCACCCCTCTCTTCCTAATCGACGAGTATGATTCTAGCAGAGCATTCTGTAGGATGCCCCTTAAAGTTAGGTTGGATGAATAGTAATATCAGAGATAAAGGGGTTACCTTAGTCCGAGAACCTAGAGTTACAAATCCTAGTCGGCTTTGTCAGTGGACATAGAGTCCTTCACAATTATGCTATCTTTGTCTTGTACGACTAGTCATCCATGGGTCTCCCTAAATGCGTCATGGGTCGACCAATGTGGCGCAGGACGGAACCGAACGAAGGGCCTCACCTCGACCCACCGGACCTCACGCGGTGACACACCCTCTGCCCCCACGTCTCGTTATCATCTCACACCCACACATACCAGCACATACACCACACACAAAAAATATATTCTCCTGGTGCCTCTATCCACTCCCTCCTTGCATATACACACTCAAGGGAATCTCTCGCCGTGATGTCATATTCGTCTCTCTCTCTAGACCACTCTCATTTCTCGTGCCATCTCTCCCACGCCCCCCCTGTCGGCCCCTCTATCCATGCCTCTCTCGAATACGTAATACACACACATACCTCTCTAGGCCCTGCCAAATGCATCAACTACACATTTGCCCATGTTACATCACGTACCCCATTGATCTAAAAAGCCATCTCTTCACGTTTATTTCGCATACAACATTCCTTTTGAATAAAGTGTGGCCAAAAAAATGTTTTAGAATTTCTACATATATACAACATTACAAAGTTATATGGAGGAGTATGAACGCTTGCATTGCATGGTGCCCACAATGATATTTATTCCGCACTGTGAATTTGTATATTTTGATACTATATATAAAGTTAGTTATAATGAGAAACGAAGAGCATCTCTCTCTCCATCGCATACCCCCCCCCCCTCTACGCCCCTTTCACGTACGCACACAAACTATCTCCAGGTCCTCTAAAAGTAAGCCCCCAGCACATTCACGCATGTTTCATCTTTCTCTCGCGATATATATAGTGACCATCATTGTATTTGAAGCGAAAGCATGATATGTACATTGGACTTCAGAATCCACTCATTACGGTCACCATATACGTTTTGTGGTTATTATACAGTCACGGGCTCAACGTACAACTCTTTATTTGCTAAAGACACGACTAGTTGACCAGTTAAACGCTCCACATGGCACCTCTAGTGTTGCATCACATTATCTCACTACCATTGGGCCCACCTGTCGGCTTGTATCTACTCTACATCTACACTCTCATAAAATACTAGCAACATGCCCATCGTTGCACGGAACATCAAGATGCATTTGTATGAGTAGTTTATCTTGTGGGAGAAAAGGATGAACAAGGGAATTCCTTATTTGCAAGTGTGGAGAGGGGTGTGGGTATCTTTTTGCAAAATTGCCATAGTTTCCTTCCTATCCGTCAGATATAGATCGGATGGCCTATATTGCAGGATGGCAGGCACACGACCATCACTGACTATGCTTTTTATAAGAGTAGGGATAAAATACACTCTTATAAAAAACAGAGTTGGTGATGATGGTGTGCCTGCCATCCTGCAATATAGGCCGTTCGATTTATATCTGACGCGTAGGAAAGAAACTATGACAATTTTGCAAAAAAGGTACCCACATACCTCTGCACATTTGCAAATAAGGCATCCCTCGTTCATCCTTTTTCTCTCACAAGATAAACTAGTCATACAGATGCATCTTGATGTTACGTGCAAAGCACGGGCATCTTGCTAGTAAGAATGAAAACAAATGAAAAAAAATATTGGACGGTGGTTCGAAGTCATGACCGCGGGCACAGCGGACAAGGTGGCCTTGTATTGGTATGATGAGTCGTCTGTTTTAACACACAGGAGCTGGTGTGGTGATTATACAGACACGCACGCATGCACACGAACTGCATGCATGTAACACTGATAGAACACATGCACCCACGCACGCACGCAACACTCACACGTACACACGTATCCACGCACACACGCATGCATGCATGCACACACCAGTACACTACACGACTAACACACACTCTCACGCTCAGGTGCTCAACCTACACGTGCATGCGCACACATCAGGCCCTGACAGACACATACACAACCATATGATTCCCGCGCATGGGGTGGTGTCATGCCTGTGTAAATTTTTGTTTATCTGACCTTTTCCCTATGCAAACTGACAGGTGGGACCCACAAGGAACATGGTCAATTTAACTAGTCAACATGGTGCCATGCAGACTATTTGGCCGTTCAACAGAGTGCAATCCGATGTTGAACCGTGAGGAAGTGACCGTATAATCACCGCAAAATGCATATAGTGACCGTAATCAGCTTATTCTGAAGTTCAGTGAACGTATTATGCTTTTCTCTCTATAGGCCCTCCAAAACTACATCTGTACATGTTCTCGCCTGTTACATCTAAAAACTATGCAATACAACACTACTACTACACTCTAACACAATAAATCATATGTGTTTTTAGTTTTACTAGATATTATATTGTTACTTAATTATTCATTTTGCATACATTAAAATTGCCTTTTAAATGTATGGCCAGTATCATATACCGCGCGGGAAAAATCCCGCCCTTTCCTGTTTAATCGGGTTTGTATCAATGGATCGTGCGAAACAGCAAAACTATAGTACTATATACAGTACAAGTGACAGTTCACTAGGCTGTCGTGTCGTGTACTCCTCCGTCGTAAGAGTGGAGTGCTCGCTTTCATAAATCTTCTAGTCCCTTTCGCTGACATGTGGGGCATTAAGATACCGGATCCACGTGCCATACCGGAATACAGTGCAGAGTAGCTGGTGTGAAGCACCCAGTCATGGCGCCGGCGTAGTAATGAGCAATGAGGCGTCAAATCACAAAGTTGCACCTTTCCCGCAGTTAAGTTGGAGCGATGAAGTAATAATGCTAAAAAAAGAAGTTGGAGGGACGAAGCAACCATCATTTGACTCATTGCTGAATCCGCTTCTCCCTCATCTTCTTCAAGTTAACCACGTGTTGCCTCTACCGTTGTTCTGCCTCATGTGGGAAGCAGATCGGCTTGGTAAAGCACGGACACATGGGACCGCATGTTAGCAAACCGCTAGGACAACGTCCTCTAAAAATAAGAAACCTCCCACGCCATCTGCGCGGCAAAATCACCTCCTTTTTACTAATCTTGATTCTATAATTTTTTAGATCAATATAATTGAGATTTGTATAGATAGCACACAGGAGCAAAACCAAGTGGTACTGTTAAGGGCATCCACAATGTGTAGAAAAATGTGAAAATAGCTTTTGGCATTATGGGAGCCATTGTGGACGGTGTTGCCAAAGCCAAAATGATGGAACTAAAGCTCCCTGATTGATTTATTGATTGATTGAAGGAATAGAAAAATGCAACGTGTCTCCTCTTTCTCCCGTGCTTGGGCGCATGTACAGTATAGAGGATAGAGTCTACTCCTCTGTCCCTTCTATCACAAATCACAAAGCAGTGAGGCGTCAAATCACAAAGCACGGACGAAGCAACCATCATTTCACTCTTCGCTCACTCCGCTTCTCCATCGTCTTCTTCGAGAAACCATCTCACCACACTAAGCTGGACGGACGGTGCTATTGTGTACGAGTAGTACTAGTACATTTACGCGTCCTTTGGTTCAACAAACTTCCTGGATGCAACTAAGGCGGTTGTCTTGGCTTGCAGGTGGCACTTGCGAACGACTTACCGTGGTTTCCCTCAATGGTGTTCTCCGTCGAACACACTTCTCCAAACCACAATGTTCGAGATATCATCGACGTCACCGCAATGGGGAAGGAAGTCAAATATAGTTACTACCTCCATTTGTTCTACATAACGCCAGTATATCAAAATTACAATTTGCAAAAGGCCACTAACACTAATCGAGGAAAAATTGATGGGGTTTGCCTCATACTAGCAACCAAGGACATTAATATCCCCTGCATGGATGCGGAAGTGAGAAGGTTGGTTTGCATGGCGCTGCATTAATCAAGCCATGAGGAGTGAGATGGTTAGCTCTTTGGGCTTTCGAGAAAAAATACACATTAATTGACATGTGAAATGAGGATTTGTATCGATTAATCCCGTGAAGGAAAACCCCGCTTTTCTTTTTTAACACTAGTACTCCTAGTACGTAGTACTATGTACTTATCCTGTTTGGGTCTAGGCCTTGCATTGCCATACTTCGCCACACATTTTTTCCAAGCTTGCCTAAAGTTTTCAATATGAAAAGGAGCTACACTTGCACACCGCTATGGCGGTCGCACCGCACCCTCACACGGGCGCTCCTGCACGTCGCGGTCGCACTGCACCCTCACATGCAAAGTCGCTCCTGCACGCTGCAAACCCAACCAAGGGAACGCACCCTCACTGACACGTGTTGTTGCATGTGAACAAACCAAACTCAGCCATCCTAGCGCTAACACATAATTGTCGTTCATAGAGTATGTTTATCCAACCGCATGTTGGGGAGTATCCATACGGCCCGTGCGGTGGTCTGTTGGGGAAGAAGAAGAGGTGAGGAAGAAGGGTTAGGAGACGTAGGATATTCATCCAACCGCCTGAAATGGTAGACTGACCCAAGTCAGGCAACTTGCATAACAGTATATGTTTTTACTACACAGCAAAAGATCCATAAAAACAACAACATAAAGAAAAACTATCACTGCTCGCGGAACGAGACGGCCTCGTCATCTTTGGCTGCCGGCACGAACCAGCCGTAGTTGCTGACGTGTGTCTCCGCACCGAGGTTGTCCTCGGCCTCCAGCTACTCGTTCACGTGGAGCGTGTGGGCGCTCTGCACGGACGAGAGCACCGCCCGGTTCAAGTCGAGGACGTCCGGTTCCGCCTGCAGGACGGCCTCGACGGCAGCAGCATCCGCGTGCTCCGCGTCGACTCGAGCCTCCGCCGCCCGATTCAAGTCCAGGACGTCCAGTTTCGCCTACACGAGGGCCTCGATGAGAGCGGCATGCGCGCGCTCCGCGTCAAGTTGAGCCTCTGCCGCCCGGTTCCACCTGCAGGAGGGCCTCGATGGCAGCGGCATCCACGCGCTCCGCCTCAAGTTGAGCCTCCGCCGCCCGGTTCACATCCACGACATCCGGTTCCTCCTGCAGGAGAGCCTCGATGGCAGCGGCATGCGCGCGCTCCGCGTCGAGTTGAGCCTCTGCCTCCCGATCCTCCTTTAGTATCGCCAGGTTGAACTGCTAGTCCGCCTGCACCATGGGGGACTCGGACGGTGGCACGAAGTCGACGTCCATCATCTCATACCCATCGGCGGCCTTCTGCGCCGTGACCTCCACCATGAACATTGGATCGGCTTCCTCCTCCTCGTAGCTTGGTTCCAGAGAACTCGGGGATTGGTCCGCCGCAAAGCGATCCTGGGAACGGAGGTCTCTCGCACCGACCGCCGCCGCGATTTCTGCGCGGCGCTCCGGCGTCAGCATCTTGTAGTACGTGATCTTGCGGCGCACCATGGCTTGCCGATGAACTAGAGGATGCTTGATGCGAGCTAGGGGATCGAAAGTTGGGGGAAGGGGCTGGAGATTAGGTGTGGTTTTAGGGCAGTGGCTGGCGTAGGCTTAGCAGCGAAGGTTCTGGTGTGAATAGTGGTTCTGGTGACGACCGGTCAATCGGTTCTGACTGTACATCGCTCTTGTCGCGTTCGTGTTGCAGCCCGGCACACTGGACCCTCCATGTCGCTCACCGAATGGAACGCGCTTCGTCTTGCATTTTCGCTCGCTTGTGGGACCGCAGTTGAGAGCAAACTGACGTCCCTCCCCCTACCCCGCCCGCGTCATTTTATGCAGAGTAAATAAAAACAGAGGGAGTATAATACAGATGAGGATCCCCTGACGTGGCCGAACCCATTGAGTAACTGACATGCGGGGCCTAGCAAGCATGGGGTCTGCTAGTTAGTGACCGAAAGGGAGGGTAAGGCAGGGATACATATGTGAAAGGAGCTTCCAATGATATAATTTTCACATTATACATCTCATGTACTATTAATCTTGTCAATAGTCAAATGCGGGTTTGAAAAACGCATTAGAGCATGGTTAATAATATAGCCAGTCGATGGCTATAAGGAACTGCCATGTCATCTATAGCCATCATCTATTATATGCACTCATAGAGTAGTGTGGGCTATAAGGTTGGCTATTTCCTGCAAAAAAAAAAATAAGGTTGGCTATTGTATTAGTTCTTTTTTCCATCTCCTCTCCATCTCTTTCTTCATATTTATTGTACGTATTTAACTAGGAATGTGTATATAGCTAGGCTCTTGCATGAGAGCTCACTCGCCTTACTTTTTCACATCTCTCTCGTCCACATAGGCCATATATAAATGGAAGGAGGGAGTACAACTATGAGCACTACATACTCTAGTACAGATGTTGTCGGTACTCCACTAGCACTATTGGACAGGGAGCTTAAAAAAATTTACTATTGGACTGGCTATACGTGGAGAAATCCTAGTAGGAAGAGCATGCGCGAGAACAAGCACATTCACGTGGTTGAAAACAAATTGGAAACCATCTCGAGTACAAATCTGGGAGTACGTACGAATCTAACAATATTGATTGGGCGTTGTTGAATGTTGATACTTTTTTTATCAAAGTAGAGATACTTTGACTACACATAAAACTTATATGTAAACTAGAAAGGATAGGAGGGAGTATATTGTACGTTCAAAAACGAAACGAACATTGAATACCCTTTATATATGATTTGCGGATGCTATGATCACCGGTTCAAAATTTTGAATCCGCCTTAGGTATCACACATGCCCCCACTCGTTCTCTCTCGATTTCATCTCGGGGTTCGGAGATCGATTGAAAGAGGACTAGGGTGGGTACAATACGTTTGTTTCGCTTATGAACGTACAATATACTCCCTCTGACCCCCCCCCCTCCACCCCGCGCAGGTCATTTCTATCAAAGAAATAGACCAAACCTTTATCTCCTTGCATGACACGCAATTAATCTCTGAACATCAATTGATCTCGTCAACATGTGTCCGGGCATGAACCGAATGGGATGTCAAAACTAAGACGCGAAGCGACACATAGTGGAGGCAAAGTTAAACTTCAAACGAACCGTTTGTTTGTATGCATGTCAACAAATTACAAATAAACATTGGAAATTCAGGCATGGTCTAGGCCCACATGCGAATGATACTCGGTGGAATGTTCAAATGAGGCATGCGGGAAGATGGACTCGGCCGGAGGGCGACATGATCGATGGAGAAGAGGGTTGGAGAGGAATGAGAAATAAGCAAACGCCGCATGATTATACTTGAATGGCTCAAATAAACAATGAGTTGTCTCGCTTGGCCTACATAGTGAAAGGCCTAATGCGCAACGCGAAGCACTGATGCATGAATATGGCCGGGAAAACAGGGAAAACGACATGTGGGGCACACCTGTCGGGATGACGCAACGTAAACTAGTTCAATGGAGGAGCTGGCCCATGACCTCCTCGCCACCGGCAACCGTTCATGTGGGCCGTGGGGGCCAACAACGTGGTGCAGCTCCAGCACTGCCTCTGGACACGGCGACCGCGGTGAGCGACATGCTCATCGTCGCTAGACACGGTCGGTTTCAGTGTGCCAAGGGTGGCACTAGTGTTGTGGCATGACCAATAGTATGTTTGGTTTGTGCCCAAGGTTGCCCCATCAAATCATTGGGTAACCAAAATTTTGGTTGACGTTTTGGTTACCCATGATTTGGCCAACATCAGCAAGAAAAATGAACTAGAGTTGGCTCGAGTTCATTGGCATGCCAAAAAAATGGCAACCATCCATTTTTGGGTCATGACCAAAACCTCAAAAAATGGCAACCATCCAAACAAAGACCAATCTTTGGGTGATGACCAAAATTTGTTAAGGTGTAGTTTGGCCACAATCCAAGCACACCCCAACACCCAGCTCGTTGAGGATGCACGGGGTGCCGGGACGCGTCCGCGGAGTGGTGTAGCGCGGCCAACTGCATCCTCAGGACCTGAGACAATGCCGGGTCGTCTTGCTTTTTCAATGACATGCGTCGACCGCATGTGAGCAAAGGGCATCTCCAACGTTGCCACAACCACAGCTGACTACCCTGGCACACAAAAAACCCTCATCCCTCACGCCATCGCGCGGTGCGTTCCCAGCCGGCGCCAGCTGCCCGCATTCATGCCGTCCATCCGTATGCTGTCGTTAAGAGGCTCGATGCCCGAGGAACCAACTCCGGCGACTTAATGATGCACCAGGAAACTTGGCCTCACCGGAATGCGCTATTTAAAGCGGCAACGCCCAGCTAACCTCCACACTATAGCGCATCGTCCTCCTACCTGACACCACATCCGCCATGACCACAAGCGCGAATGCTCTACGGGAGAGCTTGTCTTCGGGGATGCAGCTTGAGGTCGCCGCCCTCGCTAAAGCCGCCGCCCTCACTGAAGTCGCCACACAAGCGGTGGCCACGCTGGAGGCCGACGACAGGAGCACCGTCAGCCACGCATCCTACTTGCCACCGTCCAACGTTCGGCCCCGCATGGTGTGGCATGGGAGGCGGCAGGGCATGGTGTGCCAACTGGCCGGTCCGTCTCCCGTCTTCTACTTTTCCTTGCCGGAGACCGCACCTTCACTTCACGGGTCTTGAATCCCGCCCCCGTACATGGAGATCGCAGATGGAGGACGTCGGTCGCCGCCGTAGAATAATTTTAGGGTCGGGTTTCTTTTTTTTCTGTCCTATAAAAGTTCAAAATGTAATGAAAATCTGTCGTGTTTGCATTAATCTCGGCCAGTGTGTATGAACTTTCACAATAATATAGTATATTGTAGGAGTACTAGCAAGATGCCCGTGCGTTGCATGGAAGATCAAGATCTTGTGGGAGAAAAAGATGAACGAGGGAAGTCCTTATCTGCAAATGCACATTCACGCATTTCACATTTTTCTATATCTACGGGAACCTACGAAAGGGTTAACGTAAATTTCCTCTCTCTCTCTCTCCTCCCCTGATTTTCATGGTGGTGGGCCCATCCCTCCCCACAATCTACAATCAACAGCTCACACGTTTCACATTTTGTTAATTACGTAACTAGGACTACACAGGTGTAGCATTACTCGTCCTAAAAACCCCAACTAAGCCAACCTCCCAGCATATTGCGCGGGAAAAGACCCGGTCGCGCCGTTTTAGTCAGGATTAAGAGATTACTAGTAGTAGTATCGATGGATCGCGCGAAGCAACAAGTTTTTTTTTGAGGGGGCGAAGCACCTAGTTTAAAAGGAAAAAAGGCGGTACACTCACAGCACCCTTGTCGCGGTCGCATTGCACCCCACACACGTTCAGTCCTGCACATGGCTCACGCAAACGGAACGCGCTTCGGCTTGCCTCTTCACTGACACGTGGGACTGCACTTGGAGAAACTGACCATGCGCCAAACTCCCCCTGCCCACCACGTGAAAATCCTCCCCCCCCCACCCAAAAATTCCCCCAAATCCTAGAATCAACCGCCCTTCGGCCCACTAGCCAATAATATTCCCCAAACCCCCTCCCCCCGTCCCCCTCCACTCCATTCGCTCCACCAAAGCCGCCCTCCCCGCCACGCCGATACGTCGGCGCCGCAGTTCGTCGAGGGGACGCATGGCGATCCTCCCGCTCCCACAGTATGCTCTCGTAGACTGCCGTCCTCTAGCCGCGCCACCACCGCTGGTGACATTCTTGTGGAGGTGCACGGCGGTCAGCGCCGCCACCGCTGGCGACATTCATGTGGAGACGCACGGCGGTCAGCTTCTCCCATGGTACGCGCATTCTAGACTAAGGCCCCGTGCATGTCGGTGTAGCGCTGAATGTTAGCTGATAGATGCTGTTAATCTCACTGTTTGCCGAAGTAGTTTACATTCAATATGCTCTGCTTAAGAAGCTTCCTTTCCCTGTTCTACACTCAATCTGCTTAGCTGAGATGGCATGCCAAGGCCGATTAGTTGCTAAAATATCCTGCCATATATTTATTGTGACGTAGATTGCCATGGTCTAGTAGCCAATCTGTTAGGTGAAATAGCTCTACACCATTTTACACCCGATCTTTGTTGCTGCGATGGCCTTCGATAGTTTGATGGTTGTGCGCTTGGCCTCATTGACTGCTGAAACAGCTTGCCATAATTTAGCACTCAAATCTGTTTGCTGAATTAGCTTTACATATATTTCGTTACTTAGATTTTCTCGTCCAAATATCTTGCCATAGCTTTAGACATCGACCTAGGTATTTTCTTCTGGACATCATAAAAAAGCATATATGTCTTTCCTGTATAATCTAGTATAAGAACTAATTTGTATGTCTAACAGATGGACATGACTTGGATAACTTCTTCTCAAAGATTCTCTGCTGCATATGTCGAGGGGGTTGAAAACTTCATGAACTTTATCAGAGCTAAGTACGGTGGTCCATAATCAGATGTGCTCTGCCCGTGTAGCAGTTGTATGAATTTAGTTACAAGACCCCAGTCAACTGTGCAAAATCATCTACACTTGTATGGGATGTTGGTCACATATACTAGGTGGGTTCATCATGGTGAAGCTGTGAACGTCAATGTTATTGACTACGTGGAAGCAACGGATCACCATCTTGATCTTCCTGATGCTCAGGTGGAAGAGGAGGAGGAGGAGGTGGTGGCGGAGCCAGTGAGTTTGACCAACATTGAAACAATGCTACGAAATGCTCGTGCGTTCCGTGAACTTTCACCTGCAAAAGAAAAACGGTGGGCCCGCATGTTGGAACAATGCAACGTGGCTGTCACCCCAGGAAATAAGCTGTCAGTATTCTCAGCTATGCACTACAGGAATCAGCTACTTTGCCATCTGCCACGGCGGACGGCAAAGGCATGAACAGCGGACGGCAAAGGCCTTTGCCATCTGCCGCGGACGGCAAAAGGCTCCGTCAAAGTAAGGTCCGGCAAACAGCTACTTTGCCGTCTTCTTTACGAGGCTGACGGCAAAGGGGCCTTTGCCATCAGCAGCAGACGGCAAAGAAAGCTGACGGCAAAAATTGCGCTGTTAGTCCGTTAGGTGCCTAACGGCAGGCCTTTGCCGTCCGCCGCTGACGGTAAAATTTGTCCTTCCTTTGCCATCCGCCGTATGATGTCAGCTGGACATCACTACACGGCAGGCCTTTGCCGTCCACCGTTGACAGCAAAACTGTTTCCTCCTTGCCGTCTGCCACTGTAGGCAAACTGACCAAATGGGCCAGCTCCCAGGAAGCACAGTTGCGTGCCATGTGGCCTCTTTGCCATCAGCTGCTGATGGCAAAGAGCCCTTTGCCATCGGTGGCAGACGGCAAAGAGCCTGCTTATTGGCTCTTTTTTTGTTTTTTTAATCCAACAATTTTCACAGCAAATATATAGATATATTTCACAGGGCTATTTAACAACAATCATATCATATATCCAGCACATAAGTTTCATCCATTCATACAAAAGCAAGTTCCATCAAGTTCCATCCATACACATTGTTCCATCCATATACATATTACAATGCAAAGTTTCATCAAGATAGCAAGTTCCATCATAGCAAGCTAGATACAATGCAAAGTTTCATCAAAGAAAAAGCAAGCACTCCATCATAGCAAGCTAGCTTCCATGAAGTGAATGAAATCTGCAAAATGGCAAATAAGAAAGTTAGAAATAGGTGACTAGAACAAGAAGACTAGAACAAGAAGTATATGTCATTTATGAGCTAACTTAGGTGAAATGGATCATAGATGAGCTAACTAAGTTGAAATGGGTCGTTTATGAGCTAACTTAGTTGAAATGGGTCATTTATGAGCTAACTTAGTTGAAATGGGTCGTTTATGAGCTAACTAAGGTGAAGGGCATCGTTTTTTACCTAACTAAGGTGAAATGGATCGTTTTTGAGCTAATTTACGTGAAATGGATCATTTATGAGCTAACTTAGTTGAAATGGGTCGTTTATGAGCTAACTAAGGTGAAATGGATCGTTTTTGAGCTAACTTAGGTCAAATGGATCATTTATGAGCTAACTTAGTTAAAATGGGTCGTTTATGAGCTAACTAAGGTGAAATGGTTCGTTTTTTACCTAACTAAGGTGAAATGGATCGTTTTTTAGCTAACTTAGGTGAAATGGATCATTTAAGAGCTAATTTCGTTGAAATGGATCGTTTTTAGCTAACTTAGGTGAAATGGATCGTTTATGAGCTAACTTAGTTGAAATTGATCGTTTATGAGCTAACTTAGTAAAACGCATCATTTTATAGCTAACCTAGGTGTGATGGGTCATTTTGGAGCTAACCTAGGTAAGATGGGTCATTTTGGAGCTAACCTAGGTGAAATGGGTCATTTTGAAGCTAACGTAGGTAAAATGGATCATTTAGGAGCTAATCTAGGTAAAATGGGTCATTTTAGAGCTAACTTGGATAAACTGGATCATTTATAAGCTAAATAAGGTAAAATGGGTCATTTTAGAGTTAACTTAGGTAAAATAGATTGTTTATGAGATAACTAAGCTAATTATGCAATTTTTGACATAAGTAAGCTAAGTACAAATCGTTTTAGAGCTAACTTAGGTAAAGTGGATGGTTTTGGAGGTCAGTAAGCTTATTAAGTCATTTTGGAGGAAAAGAAGCTAACTCTAGGTCATTATGGTAAGCATATTGAAGGAAATAAAGCTAAGTCTAGGTCTTTATGCATTTGTTAAGCAAAACACTAGAGAAACTTACCATGATCATGGAGGTGTAGGAGTGGGCTGGCTCGTGCCGGTAGCTGGAGAAGGATCATGCGATGCTTGTCTGGAGTTACGCTGCACCAATGATCATTACCAATGTCTCGTTACCATGATGACACTCAAAAGTTAAGACTAGCAAGTAATGTCCATCCAAATTAAACTCACCGTGGTCCCAGGAGCAACCACTTGCATCGGCGGAGCGGTTTGACCGGACTTCTCACACACAGACTGCACATTTGGTTTTGACAAACACAGACATACTAGTTAGTAATGAGACAAACACTACATGAATGTTTTGGATAATCTGGAAAAGAAACTTACCACAAGGAGCTCGTACATGGCCCTTGCCTGCATGTCATTCCGTGCCCTCTCCTCCTCCAACATCTTTGTCGTCCTCTCCTCCAACTCCCGCTGCCTCTCCGTCGCCTCCGCCAGAAGTTTCTCTGTTCTATCTCTCTCACTCTGTATAGCAACCTGCAACACCACTCACATGACCATTTGTAAACATTGATGGAAGCGCACACAATGTAATGGAGAAAGATAGCTGAGTACGTATAACTAACCTTGAAGGCGAGTTCGACTGGCCGTTCACGAGGCCTTATCTCAGGAGCGGAGCTCGACTGGCGCGCCTTGATCTCCGGGAGAGTGCTAGGACAACGGATAAGTCCATCTCCCATGGCTATGGAGCCATGGGACCTCCCGCCACAAGATATCATCAGCAGCTCCATCTCAATGGGACCCTGGCTCGGGTTAAAGTCCTTCCCTTTTCTCGCCTTCCCCTGATCTCTATATTGCACGAGCTTGTCGTGGGAGGAGATGTTGGTGAAGTTCTTTGGATCATCGAGGTCAGACGCAGAGAATGCCTTGACTTTCTTGTCAGGGCTAGTGTGGGCCATGGCATACAGGTCATACACCTCTGGCACCTTATCCGCCTTATTGTAGCATGCCTAAAAGAGAGAAACAAAGTTAATTAGTAATTAAAGGGCTAAAGCTAACATGATGAATGAATTGCATGAATCATGAAGCAAACCACATACCCAGTTCCGCCCGTACTGAAATAAGTTGGAGCTGCCTTGATGGTGTGGCACACCTTCCATTTGGGCACGTTTGTCCTTGGCCTCGTTGTGCTGGGCTAGCCATTCATTTGAGCACCACTCATTGACCAACACCTCCCAACAATCCATCCGATCAGCACACCATCTCGGAGGGGCCTAAGTTAGCAAATAGAAACTTGAGCGCTACCGCTATGAATTACTAAATGAAGGAAGTAAGTACAAGGCCTTAAGAATTACCTTCATGTACTGTTCCTTACTCAAGAACTTCTCGCGGCACGCCGGCTTGGTCTTCTTGATACCATGCGAGGCATAGTAGTCTCGAACAGCCTGCACCCGAGCCTCGTGCTGTAAGTTCTGTAGTAGGCGCTTGCAGACGTTATCGATAACATTTTCCGCTTCCTCCTCGTATCCCTCCTCACACTTGTAGAATATCTGCAATCAAATGAGACAATATTGATTAGCACAATTAATAACTAGCTAGCTGAAGATTTTTAATTGTGTAAAGGTGAAATTACCCAGAACTTTCTGATCACCACGTCTGCCCTCGTCTTGCACAAGACACCGTCGATAATCTCACCCAGCGGGGCCGAGGCAGCCAAGTAGTGCTCCCAACTCAATCCAAGCTCTAGAAGCCGATCCTCACCAGGCAACGTGACAAACCCCGGGAAGTTTTGCCGACAAAGAACTCCAAGGACGGAGTTGGGCCGGCATACACTATGATGGTGGTCCCAACCCCTAAAGCATGACAAGGCCAACACATTAGTTATTTGAAGAAACATGAATGCAGAAGGTACAAAAATATTAAATGCGCGCACTTACCTCTCCCCATCAGGGGAAATCAACCACCTCTGCTCGCGGGACACCGGCACGGACGGGAGCCGTGTACAACCACGCTGGTAGACGTTGCCCCCTCCTCGATATCAGTCGGCTCCCCGCCATCATCAGCATGGCCAGTCGGCTCCTCAGGCTGATCCGGCCAGGTACCCCATCCAGACGTGTGCTCCTCTGGGGTCTCGTGGGCCGAACTCTCGTGGGTCGAAGGCCCGTCGACCCGAGGCTCGTGGGCTGAAGACCCATGGACCGGAGGCTCGTGGATCGGAGTCCGTGTAGCCTCCTCCTCGGACGAGTCCACCCTAGAAGTCACATGCTCGGGTGAAACAGCTGGGGGTGGCGGCGAGGAAGGCGCCGTAGCAGTCACCCTACCTCCTCTCCCGCGACCACGTGCTCCACCTCCTCTCTTCTTCTTACCTCGTCCCCTGCTGGGCACCGCGGTCGACGAAGAAGGGCCCGGCGGTGTCGCCATACTGTCCAGCAACGCTCGGCGGAGAGGTGCGTGTGGAATGGAAGACCTCACACCACGCGCCGACGAAGAAGGGGCCTCGGCGCACTCCCGACCAGCGCCCACCATCTTTCAACACCTGCCATGACAAAGAATGAACGAAATTAGTACAACATAAAAAAATACCGACATGAATAATAATATGTATATCAAGTACAACATAAAAAAATTGAATACCTGACACTACTAATAATCTCGATCAGTATCATCAATAAATGCATAATCATCATCATCACTATAATCAATGACGGGCTCATAGGGTTCAGTGGCATCAACATGTGCAAGGCCACCTTGATGTAATCGGTCCAGCATTGACAGGTCATCCGCAACAATAACATCTTCTTGTTCCGGCTCTTCTTGTTCCTCCTCTGGGGTGATGTCGGATTCACTGTCGTTGTCTACTTCAATGTTTTGGGCTGAAGTATAGCGGTTCTTGAAATGCTTTTTGGAAAGACGTGTCTCTTGGAAGAATTCTCCTTCATATGTGTCTAGGTTAATGTATGGTTCATAATCCTCTTGCTTTGGGGGAGAAAGTCTAGCACGTGGCGGCACTTCATAAATGACATCCGAACCTTTCTGATTTGGATTAGTTTGGCAGGCCCACGGTAGATAGAATACTTGGGTCGCCTGTTGAGCCGTAATATAGACATCAGGGACATCTAAATGGGTTCTTTGGTTGATTTCAACTAGCCCTATATGTTCATGAGTCCTTCTAGTCTCCTTCGGTTGAAACCAATAACATTTGAAGACTACAACATTCGGTGGGTTTTCACCATAGAATAGAAGTTCATAAATTGCTTCAACTCTCCCATAATACTCGGTACCTCCTTCGCCGATAGCAGATACACAACAATTTGTAGACTTTCAGTCGGCCATAGATAGCTCTTTGCCATAGGTACGAAAGCGATACCCGTTCATGTCATATTTGTCAAATGAACGAACCTTATAGTCAAAACCATTAGTGACTTGTCTCAATTCGGCATCCATAGACTCTGAATTAGCCTACAAGTTTAACATGAAAGAATTGTTGCATTACGCACAAATTAGCAAATGAAATGAAATTGTACAATAGAAATTACCGTTTGTTTGAACCAAGAGATGAAACCGGGATAGCCGCCTCCTTGCTTTGCGAGAAGCTCATACTCTTCGACGGAATCCTTTTGGATCACCGCTCCATACAAGAATATGGCGACGTATCGACTATATGAATTGTCGAGGAATAAGAGCAGTTCAAAGGAAATAGAAGTTGTGAAACATTGTACCGAGAACTTACTCGATGTATGGCCGCACTTCTATCAGGTTATTGAAGATATACAACGAAATGGTCCGCCATTCTTCGTTATCCAAAGTTACTGGATTTGAAACACTGGCTAGTGCGAGATTCCCATTGAATAGGCTGAGGTTGCATCCACCCTTTTTAGGGTCGTCAGCATTGTACCGAGGCTTTGGATTATGCAAATGACGATTTTTGGCTTCGTAGTGTGCTGTCACGAAGTTTGCCGCCTCCTCAGTGATGAATGCCTCAGCCGTCGATTCTTCAATTCTACGTTTATTTTTACATTTTTCTTGAAGTGTCTTCTGCATCCTCTCAGTTGGGTAGCACCAACGATTTTGCACACCCCCCCCAATCTTGCCTCGGTCGGGAGATGCAAAATCAAATGCTGCATTGGATTAAAGAAGCCCGATGGAAAGATCTTCTCTAACTTGCAGATCAACTCCGGCGCCAACTCTTCCATTTCTTCTAGCATGCCAGACGATAGTTCTTTCGCACAAAGAACACGGAAGAAATAGCTAAGTTCTGCCAGTACTAGCCATTCATCCTCAGGGATGAAGCCACGCAACATCACCGACATTACCCGCTCAATCCATATGTGCCAATCATGACTCTTGAGACCAAATATCTTCAATTTATCAAGACTTGCTCCCCTCTTTAGATTCGTTGCATAACCATCGGGGAACATCAACTGCATTTTCACCCACAAGATAATTAACCTCATAGCTGGCCTTCCAAGATTGAACCATGCCTTTTGGCTTCGTCCAGTTCTACTTTCCTTTCGGTTCTTTCATGTTTTGTAACGGCCTATCACATAGCGCCTCCAGATCGACTCTAGCCTTAGTATTATCCTTTGACTTCCCATATATGTCGAACAATGTACCAAAAAGTGCCTCGACGATATTCTTCTCAGTGTGCATCACGTCGACGTTGTGTGGGCAAAGGAGGTCTTTGAAGTAAGGCAGATCCCATAAGCATGTTTGGTGAGTCCAGGCGTGCTTAGAATTATACCCCTTGAAGTACCATGGATGCTCTGGATCTGGCTCGAGAGCGTTTAACTGATCCAGGGTCTGTTGGCCTGTCAACCCAGGTGGTGCATAGTTTTTGACTACTGTACCTCTCATGAAGTTCTTCTTGTCTTTCCTGAACTTATGGCGAGGATCCAGGAACTGTCTATGCATGTCGAAGCAAGAGAACTTGCGACCGGCCTGAAGCCAACGAAACTCAAGAGCTCCCTTGCATGTGGGGCACGGGAACCTTCCATGCACACACCAGCCAACGAATAGCGCATACGCCGGCAAGTTGTAACATCCCGAATGTAATTTACCTTATATGTACTCCAACTCTTGTCATTTCCGGCGCTAAGTTATTTTATTTCCCTGGGTTCAGGTTTTTGTCTCCGTGTGTTGTTTCCGTTGTCATGCATCTCATATCATGTGCATTGCATTTGCATACGTGTTCGTCTCATGGATCCGAGCATTTTCCCCGTTGTCCGTTTTGCATTCCGGCGCTCCTATCTCCTCCGGTGGTCCTTTCTACCTTCTTTTCGTCTGTGGGGGTTAAACATTTCCGGATTGGACCGAGACTTGTCAAGCGGCCTTGGTTTACTACCGGTAGGCCGCCTGTCAAATTTTGTGCCATTTGGACTTCGTTCGATACTCCAACGGTTAACCGAGGAACCGAGAAGGCCTCGTATGTGTTGCATCCCAACACCCCTCCAATTTGTCCCAAAACCCACCAAAACCCTCTCCATCATCTAGAGCGTTCGATCATGATCGCGTGGCCGAAAACCGCACCTCATTTGGACTCTCCTAGCTCCCTCTATGCCTATATATAGATCCTCTCCCGAATTTTCGGATCTCTCCACCCCTAACCCTAGAAAGTCCGCTCCTCCGTGCAACGGACGTGTCCGGCCCGCGCCGAACAACGTTCGCCGCCGCCCGCAGCCAACCGGGACGTGCCACGTGTCTCGGCCGGCCTCCTCCCGCCACCGGCCCGCCGAAGCCCGGGGCAGGCCCTCTCGCGCCGCCTCCCGGGCCGCGCCCTGCGCCTCCTTCCCGCCTTCCAGCGCCGCCCGGCGCCGCCCTTCGCCGCCTTGCTGCCGACCTTGGCACCGGCGAGCTCCGCAGCCCCGGCCACCGGTGCGCGCCGTCCAGCCACCGGCGCGCGCGGCCACCCCACCGACGTATGGCGCCGCATCAGCTCCTCTCCGGCGTCCTCCTCCGACTACGGCGAGTTCCGGCCACCACCACCATCTCCGGCGACCTCCGGTGAACAGTAACTCTGGCGAACCTCAGGATCCGCGCCGGCTGGATCTAGATCTGGATCTGAGACGGTTGGCTTTCTCCCGGAACCGTAATTTATTTGCGTTTTTCATCATGCCGTAACTCCGCATCCCTTACTCCGTTTTGGGCGTGTAGCATATCAAAATGTTCGTCTCAGAGAGTACATCATTCCATCTCATTGCATCATTTTCATTTGAGGTCATCTTGATGCCCGAAATGCTGTTGGAAGAGAGCTATTTGAGATAATTGTCAGATCTGCTGCACCAAATAGCTATTTGTCATTTTTGCCATGATTAATGTATGCATGATATGCTCCTGAGATCTACTTGTGTTTTGTTATATGCCATGCCATCTTTACAGAGGTGCTATCCATGTGTTTTTGTGACATGTGTGGTGACTAGCACAAGCTTGCAAAGTAGTGCATTCGTTAATGCTGATTTCAGGGACTTAGAATTTCACTAAGTCCGTGATCTATTTTTATCAATACGCCATATGTTCATGTTGTTTCCTAGTGATCCGTGCCTCTTTTAAGGATGATCAGTAAGGATGATTTGTTAACCTTGTGGTGCTCTATCCATCAGTGTACTTGTTTTCATTTATGGAGAACCCTAGTTTGAGTCAATCGAGCTCTACTTTTGCTATTTCGTGTATCTTGGCAGATTGTTTACTTCTAGCGATTTTGCCGAGGATGTTGTTGTTGATCCGTGCATGCTATGTTGTTGTTCTTGCCATGGTTAGCTTATATGATATGTATTCTTGATGGGTGTATGCTAGTTTGTCATGCCTTGCTCCGTAGTGAGTGCATCGATCTCATAAACATGCCTACTCGTTAACAGATTTGCATGCTCCAGTTTTTCACAGTCTCTAATCTGATTATGTTTTTGCCATGTTCACATGCTTGCAATTGTATTTTTGATCCCTTTTGGCTGAAGGTCACGAAGGGACTTTTGTTAAGTGCTTTGAGTAGCTTCATGTCATGCCTTTCTTTGCCATGTTAAGTTCCTGTAGAATCTAGTTTTCATGCTCCAAAGTGTGCTACCTAATCTGAAATTCCAGATTTGTGTTAATTTCACTGTCTGAAACCGGTTATCGTTTGCATTTTTGCCATGCTTGTTTGAACCTGTTAATGGATGAATTGGCCGTAGATCAGTGTTCATCTTTTTTCAAGCATCATGAGTGGATCCCTGCCATTTATTTTGTTGCCTTTTTTGGGTGCTGTAGCATAATTATGTTGATGCATTTAGATGGCTACTTGCTGTTTATCGCAGACCGGTGCCATATTTGTTTTGCTTGCCATTTCCAAACCGTGCATCCGATTCCGGTGTTCTTTATATCGATTTCAACCGAAATCACCTCATATTTCAAGTGGCACTCTTTGATTTCCAAGTTGAGGCCAGGTTAAACCATTCCTTGTCAAATCTTGCATATGCATCACATATCGCATCCCACATAGCATACCATGTTTGCATCATGTTGTTCGAGCTTTGCACGTGGTTGATTGCGTTCCGTTTGTTTGTTTGTCTTGTTTGGGTAGAGCCGGGAGACGAGTTCGCTAACGAGGAGCCCGTTGAGTTTGCTTACGAGGATCAAGTCAACTCTGACAACTTTGTAGGCAAGATGATCATACCCTCGAAATCACTTCTATCTTTGCTTGCTAGATGCTCGCTCTTTTGCTATGCCTATGCTACGATACCTACCATTTGCTTATCATGCCTGCCAAATTGCCATGTCAAACCTCTAACCCACCATGTCCTAGCAAACCGTTGATTGGCTATGTTACCGCTTTGCTCAGCCCCTCTTATAGCGTTGCTAGTTGAAGGTGAAGTTTGGAGATTGTTCCTTGTTGGAACATTGTTTATTTGTTGGGATATCACTATATTATCTTGTTACCTTAATGCATATATACTTGGTAAAGGGTGGAAGGCTCGGCCTTTTGCCTAGTGTTTTTTTCCACTCTTGCCGCCCTAGTTTCCGTCATATCGGTGTTATGTTCCCGGATTTTGCGTTCCTTACGCGGTTGGGTGATAATGGGAACCCCTTGATAGTTCGCCTTGAATAAAACTCCTCCAGCAATGCCCAACCTTGGTTTTACCATTTGCCATCTAGCCTCTTTTTCCCTTGGGTTTCCGGAGCCCGAGGGTCATCTTATTTTAAACCCCCTGGGCCAGTGCTCCTCTGAGTGTTGGTCCGAACTGGGCAGCCTGCGGGGCCACCTCGGGGAAACTCGAGGGTTGATTTTACTCATAGCTTGACCTATCCGAGTGTGCCCTGAGAACGAGATATGTGCAGCTCCTATCGGGATTTGTCGGCACATTCGGGCGGTGTTGCTGGACTTGTTTTATCTTTGTCGAAGTTGTCTTGTAGAACCGGGATGCCGAGTCTGATCGGAATGTCTTGGGAGAAGGTTTATCCTTCGTTGACCGTGAGAGCTTGTGATGGGCCAAGTTGGGACTCCCCTGCAGGGATTTGAACTTTCGAAAGCCGTGCCCGCGGTTATGGGCAGATGGGAATTTGTTAATGTCCGATTGTAGATAACATGAACTAAACTTAATTAAAATGAATCAACTACGTGTGTTACCGTGATGGTCTCTTCTCGGCGGAGTCCGAGAAGTGAACACGGTGTTGGAGTAATGTTTGCCGTAGGTTGTTCTTTAGTTCTTCGTTCATGCTTTCCCTTCTCTTCTCGCTCTCTTTTGCGAACAGGTTAGCCACCACATATGCTAGTCACTTGCTGCAGCTCCACATATTACCTTGCCTTACCTATAAGCTTAAATAGTCTTGATCGCGAGGGTGCAAAATTGCTGAGTCCTCGTGACTCACAGATTACTTCCAAACCAGATGCAGGGCCCGATGACTCCGTTCTAGATGATGCGCTGGACCTCAGGTGGGAGTTCGACGAAGACTCACGCCGTTACTATATGTCTTTCCCTGATGATCAGTAGTGGTGCCCAGTTGGGGCGATCGGGACCGTGTCGCATGTTGGGGTTGATCTTTTATTTTGGTACCGTAGTCGGACCATGAGTGTATTGGATGATTGTAATGTTATTCATGTACTTTGTGTGACATGGCGAGTGTAAGCCAACTATGTACCTTTCCCCTTATTATCTATTTACATGGGTTGTTGTGAAGATTACCTTACTTGCGACATTGCTTTCAATGCGGTTATGCCTCTAAGTCGTGCTTCGACACGTAGGAGATATAGCCGCATCGAGGGCGTTACATCATGCGTCGAGTACATGTACCAGACACGCATTATGACGTTCCGTTTGCTATAGGCGTCGTATGTCTTGAACCCATTATCCCAGGCTTCTTGCAATTCGTCCTTAAGCGGCTGCATGTACACATTCATATTTTTCCCCGGATAGTTGGGCCCTGGAATTATCAACGTCAGGAAAATGGTCTTTCTTTGCATTATCTGTCCAGGGGGGAGATTGAGTGGAAAGACAAATACGGGCCAACAACTGTATTGGGCTGCCGTCATACCAAACACACTGAACACACCCGTGCTGATGCCGACTCGAGGATGCCTCGGATCTGCCGCTTTGTCAGCATGTAATTCATCAAACTTTTTCCACGCAACACCATCCGATGTGTGTACCATCATCAGATTCCCATCTGCATCTAGTTCGGTTCTTTTGCCAGTTTTGTGCCATGTCATCAGTCTGACCGTCTCTTCGACCATGAAAAGACACCGAAGTCTTGGTACGATTGGCATATACCAAAGAACACTAACGGGGATTTTGTTCTGTGTCTTCTCACCCATACCGTTGTCTACCACAATATACCTGGAAGACTTGCAAATGGGACAATAGTTCAAGTCTGCATAGTCAAGCCTAAATAAGGCACATCCTTTCTCACAGGCATGTATCTTCTCATAGGGCATCTTCAGTGCACGGAGGATTTTGTCCGACTAGTACAGGTTTGCAGGCATTACATGGCCTTTGGGTAGAAAGCGTCCAAATACTGTCATAATTGCGTCGTAGCATTCTCTACCCAAGTTGAACTGAGCCTTCAGAGCCATTACTTGTGAGATGGCATCCAACTGACAAAGCTCAGTGTGCTCATGGAGCGGACGTTTTGAAGACTCCAACATTTCATTGGAGGCCTTTGTAGATTCCTCCATCTCCTCGCCCGAATCCCGAGCATCATCATAGTCTTGCACCATGTTTTCCATCCCGGTACCATGCTCGTCGGTGCGACGACGATCCACCTCAGCTCGGTCACGTTGGGAAGACTCACCATGAAATCTCCACACCGTATAATCGGGCGTAAAACCACTCTTCTACAGGTGTTTGCCCATTTCAGCCTATGTCCTCTTTTCCCAATTGCCGCACCGAAAACAGGGGCACCAGGTTTTCCTCTGGCCATTTGCAAATGTGGCTTGCATAAACCCCTTGGTTTTTGTGAACCATGTAGCGCTCCATTTGTTCTGACTAGTGTGACCGGTATACATCCATGCACGATCACTCTTCTTGACTTTCAGAGCTACTGGACACACAACAATTATATATGTAATTCACCATGTATATATTCATCAGTTGATCTACTTTGTCAATTTTATTATGTCCATGCAACCTACACTCTAATAGGTAATGATAGGTCCTAATCTCACCTTAGTATGTCTAGATGGGGTTCATTTTCCCATGCAATGCTCCGGATCCGACGCAAAATTTCGGCAGCACCTCCCCGCTGTTCTCCTGATACACATCTCTGCAATAAACAGAGAGGATGTGTACCCGGAGAACAACAGGGGAGGCACTGACGAAATTTATGCGTCGGATCCGGAGCAAATGATATGGGAAAACAAACCCAATCTAGACATACTCGGGCTGTCCATGGATAGCGTTGGACAATTCGAAAGAATCAAGGTTATAAATATGCAAATTCATGCATATTTATAACTATGACGCTTTCGAATGGGAGACACATATTGGTTACGCATACTGATGATTCAAGACACATATATAGCTAGCTATCAAGTTTCATCGGCACGAACACCGGAACAGAGCAAATAATTAATGGGGGAGGAGGACATGTCATTTGTGCTCACCCACGAATGAAGGGGCAGAGCTCGTCAAACGCACGGCGAGGTCGTCGAACAGCAAACCTCATAGCGATGAAACAACTGCACATTTAAATCTACCCGATCAACAAAATTATATATGATGTTTTTCAGAACAAAATTGAAAAATATATGACCTAACTAATAATTCACAAATATATGACCCCGTCGGCCTCTGGAAGGACAAAGAACACCTTTTCGGGAGGTGTCGGGGGTCGGGGTGTCATGTCGGTGTCGGGGTGCCGTGTCGGGGTCGGGGTGCTATTTCGGGGTCGGGGGGTCGGGGTGTCGGGGTCAGGGGGTCGGGTGTCGGGGGTTCGGGGGGTCGGGTGTCGGGGTGTCGTGTCGGGGTCGGGGGGTCGGGGTCAGGGGGTCAGGGGGTCAGGGTGTCGGGGTCGGGGTCGGGGTCGGGGTGTCGGGGTCAGGGGGTCGGGGTGTCGGGTTCAGGGGGGTCCTTCTTCTTCTTTCTTTCTCTTCTTCTTCTTCTTCTTCTTCTTTCCTTTCTTCTTCTTCTTCTTTCATCTTTTTTCTACTTTTTTACTTCTTTTCGTTTCTTCTTTTCTTCTTCTTCTACTTCTTCTACTTCTTTTCTTCTTCTTCTTTTTTCATCTTTTTTCTACTTCTTTTCTTCCTTTCTTCTTCTTCTTCTACTTCTTTTCTTCTTTTTATTTTTTCATCATTTTTCTACTTCTTTTCTTTTCTTCTTCTTCTACTTCTTCTACTACTTCTACTTCTTCTAATTATTTTCTAACACTAACACTAACACAATCTAGCACTAACAATTAAAAAGCAAAAAAATGAAAAAACAGAAGAAGAAGAAGAAAAGAAGTAGTCCCTCACCTTGCACAATGGGACGGTCGGTGGGGGCGGTGGCGGGGGGGCGCCGGGCGGCTGGAGCAGTGGCGGGGGCGGCGCCGGGCGGCGCCGGGTGGCGGGTGGCGGCGCGTCGGTGGGTGGGGTGGGGCGACGGGGCAAGTGGGGGCGGTGGCGGGGGCTGTGCCGGGCGGCGGGGGCGGCGCTGGGCGGCGGGCGTCGGCGGGTGGGGTGGGGGAGGAGGGTTGGTGGGGTGACGCCGGGCGGCGGGGGCGGCGGTGGGTGTAGATCTGGTGGCGCGGGGCGTCGGGGTGGAGAGAGGGAGAGAACAAAGAGTAACGGGCGGGGTGATGGGGGCCGTTAGTTAGGCCCTTCTTTGCCGTCCGCCTCTCTTTGCTGTCCGCCTTTAGCTCCCTTTATCGTCTGCTAGCGGACGGCAAAGAGGTGGGGCGTTAAGTTTTTTCTAAACGGGCAGGGGGTGGGGGCCACCTCTCTCTTTGCCGTCAGCAAGCAGACGGCAAAGATTCTTTGACGTCAGCTGGCTGACGGCAAAGAGCCGGCTGATGGCAAAGGCCTGTTTTACCATCTGCCATTTCTTTGCCGTCTGCTTTTCGGTAGCTGATGGCAAAGAGCTTCTTTGCCATCTGCTAGCAGACGGCAAAGAGCCGGCAGATGGCAAAGTAGCTAATTCCAGTAGTGATGGTCACCTTTCTTCAGGTGAAGACATCTGAGCGGTTTACCAACAAATCATTCGATGTGATGTTGGCTGCTTTCCGCAAAGCTTTCCCAAATGCGTCTGAGCTGCCACACACCTACAGTAAAATGAAGAATTTCCTTCATGCAGTTGGAATTGGATATGATATGATCCATGTTTGTAAGAATAATTGTGTTCTATTCCAGCAGGATTATGCCAACCTATGTGAATGCCCGAAATGCAGATCATCAAGATGGAAAGATGGCGATGCTATGAAGAGGATTCCTCATAATGTTTTGAGACATTTTCCAATTACACCAAGATTGCAGAGGTTGTCTCATGATGCTGAAACAAGAGAGGATGTACTGTGTCATTCTAGGAACCAGGAGTACAGAGATCAGAATGTAATGAGCAATCCATCACATGGTAGTGAGTGGAAAAGCTTCAATCAGAAGCACAAAAAGTTTGCTGCTGACCCAAGAAACATTAGAGTTGGCTTAGCTTCAGATGGATTTAACCCATTTGGCCACCAGAGCGCCACATATAGCATGTGGCCAGTGCTTCTTATCCCTTACAACATGCCTCCAAATGTCTGGACCAAAGAATCAAACTACATGATGGCCTTGCTCATCCCAGGTCCAAAAAGTCCTGGAAAGGATTTTGATTTGTTCATGGAGCCTCTTGTGGAGGAACTTCAATAGCTATGGAGGGGTGTTCTCACTCGACACCTATATAGCAGCCCACCAGGTGATTTCTTTCTGTGTGCTGTTATAATTTGGTCCATCCATGATTATCCGGCTTTGGGCACTATGTGAGGGCGAATGACACATGGTTACAATGCATGTGTTCGCTATGACAGGAATCTGCTGTCATACACAATACTTAGCAAGATCTGTTACATTGGACATCGTCGTTTCCTTGCCAAGGACAAGCCACATCCTAAAAAATATCAAATACATGTGTTCAATGCAAAGTATGAAAACCGTGATGCGCCAAAGAGGCTCACCGCCGATGAGTTGTAAGTCGAATTAGAGAAGGTCAGGCATATTACACCAGGAAACCATCCTGATAATGGTAGTGGGAAAAGGAAGCGTGGCAGGGTAGAAGAGATATTATTGTTTACCCGCAGGTCCACTTTGTGGGACTTGGAGTATTGGAAAGATTTGGATCTGTGGTATAATCTTGATGTGATGCACATCAAGAAAAATATATGTGACGGCATTATCGGCACACTTCTTAATATTGAAGGCAAGACGAAAGATACCTTATAATCTAGGATTGATTTGACACACCTGGGTATCAGACAGGATTTGCAGGTGCAAGATGAAGGTATACCATGGGATATGGCACCAGCTGTGTACGTCTTGGACAAGGTAAAAAGAAAATAATTCTGCAAGGTCCTGTCACGTGTGAGATTCCCACATGGATTTGCTTCCAACCCTGAAAGGAGAGTCAGTGTAGATGGAGACAAGGTACAAGGGTTGAAAACTCATGAATGCCACGTCCTACTTCAAAGGGTTTTACCTGTTATCCTTAGAGGATTGGGCCGCCCTGACTTATACAGAGTGGTTGCAGAGTTGGGACAATTCTTTAGGGAACTCTGCAGTAGAAATATCAGGATGGATGCTTTGGAGCGTCTTAGAGACAAGATACCAACTATCCTATGCGACCTTGAGAAGATATATCCTCCAGCCTTATTTGATGTGATGGTGCATTTGGCTGTTCATCTACCGCATGAGGCACTACTTAGAGGTCCAGTACAGTATGGATGGATGTACCCTATTGAAAGGCGGCTAGGCACTTTCAAGGGCTATGTTAGGAACAGAGCTAGACCCGAGGGTTCCATTGCAGAGGCCTACATTGCTACAGAAGCATTGACATTCTGCTCAAAATACATTGAAACAGCTGATCAGCTAGGCAAATACGTGGATGAAGACAATCCCGGGCTCAATGTTTTCGATTATTCTGTTTGACTTATAGGGAAGAGTCGACAAGAGGACAAACCTAAAGATTTGGACAAAATGGTTTGGTATGTGTTGAATAACTGTCCTGAGATACTACCTTATATCAAGTAAGTGCTAAGTATTGTAGCTTATACATCATAATCTACTAAACTTGCAACACATTCTTATATATTTAGATGTTTGACGCGATCACTATGTTGTGCAACATCTACAAAAAGGAGTTACTGTCGCAAAATCCAAGAAACATTGACAAACTGGTTATGGCAGGATTTGCAAAATGGTTCAAGAGCCATGTAAGCTTTTGAATTGCACTGTCAGTTTTTTAATATATTGAGTACATAAGATGATCTGCTTGTCTATTTTCTAACCATAGGTTAAGAAAATGCAGGAGGATGGGCAGGCAGTTGATGATGCCCTTTACTCACTAGCAATGGGTCCTGATACTCGAGTAAGACATTATGAATCTTGCGTTGTTGGAGATGTGCGCTACAACACCCTTGCACGAGATGAAGGCAGGAAGACACAAAACAGTGCCATCATGAGCACGGATACATATGACAAAGAGACAACTGAAATGTATGCTAACATAACAGACATTGTTTAGTTGCAGTATATCTCCAGTTTCGAGGATCATCGTTGTGTGGTTCTGTTGTGCTGTCGTTGGTATAACCTGTTTTCCAGGATCGCAAAACCCAGAGCTGATGATTATTTCAAATCCATCAATGTCAAGGAGGCGTACCAGACCAACGAGCCTTTTATTTTGGCAAATCAAGCAACACAGATATTTTTCTTGGAAGACACATTTGCACATAGCGATGACTGGATAGTAGTGCAAACGTTTGAGAAGAGGAATTCGTTTAATGAAGTTGCACAACAAGATGATGCTTACACTGCTCCTGATGTACCAGATAACACAGATGTTCCTAATATCTTTGAGAACCATCAAGTCAATGACGCCGGCGAAAATATTGCATGTCGTGCTATGGACATACAAGAGTTGATCAAGAAGAAGCCAATATTCGAGGACGTTGAGGACGAAGAAGAAGATGACACCGTGGGGAATTACGATTCAGACTGATACACATGGCGAAGATGTTGATGCTGCTGCTGCGGATGATGATTACATTGCTTTTGTCGTATTTGCCTGTCAGAAGACATTTTTTATCTACTATGTGAAATTGTGTTTGCCATGAGAACTGAAACCGAATGAACATGTTGTTTAGTATTTTCCTGTGAGAACATCACTTGTTATGTATGCTGATTTGTGTTTGGTGATTGTATGACGACTAAAACATGATGACATTGTTGTTTAGTTGTACTCATATTTGGCTGTGAAACTTTAATTTGATGACATAGTTTGTTGTTGGACTGTAATTTTCTCGACGTCTTCGAATGAGAAAAAAGCTGACCCGACAAGTCCTTTGCTAATTTATTTATTTATTTATTACCAAAAGGGGCGCTGCTATTTATTTATTTATGAGCAAAAGGGGATACCCCCTAATTTCCGTTAATAGAAATCATTAGATGTTCACAACACTACGCCTAGCCTGCTACACAAATTTCATTCATTACTAATTTCAGCAAAGTGCTCATGTCATAGCCACTGAATACATCACGAGTGCTACATACACTGCAAATAAAGAGACAATCATCCTATAGAGCACATCGATTTTTCCCATTATCTTCACAAGCTCTTTCATCTCCTCATTGTTGTCAAGGCCGTTTAGCAGCTGTTGCTTGGCCATGATCAGAGGAACTGCATCTTTAACCTTCTGCTCTGCATCTTCCTCTTCTGTCGTTCCTTCACTTACTTGTCCAACACCCCAACCTGCTGGTATTGGGATTCCTCGGCTAACCAAATAATCAGCGTAGTTGCACTCCCCCACATCAGCAACTTCCCAGAAAAACAAATCACACGAATCTTCCCTTTTTGTACGAATCAAATTGGAAGATCATCAACCAAACTATTAAAAAATCAGCAAATCAAAGCAGCAGAACAACACTTAAACATATTATTACCCCATGATTTGGGCATTTGTAGAAGACTCAACCAGGGTTGAGGATTGTGGTTGAGACGCGACGGATGACTCTGCGTGATTTGCAGCAGTGGCACCACACCAATGGCAGCGGGTTGCGATGAGCAACCAGCTATGGTGCGCGTGTCGGCGGGGGTGTGATGAGACCCACAGGCGATGGTACGGGTGGCAACTTGGCGCATATTTGGTTGTTGCCTACTGAAGAGCAGGTGGACGAGCAGCCAGTGGACATGGTTGCTGCGGCCAGAGCTTCTGATGCTAGGCAGAGTAAGTAGAGAAGAGGAGAAGTGAACATTGGATATGTCAGTTTCATTACTTGCAAAGTAGCATAGAACCACATATAGTCATAGTCTAGGTTTGTATTCCAACCAGCTACAGGAGCACGTCTCTCCTTTTTCTAAAACTCAGCAACTCTCTTTACTGGTACACTAGCTTGTTCTGTATGCCTTCTCAAGTCTTTGATTCCTCCACCTGATATCTAGGACCCACCGAAAGGGCCTCTGTATTTCGCGAAAAAAACATGCCCCCCGCTGACAGGTCAGACCCACCAGCTATCTTCGCACGCAAGGAAGTGCCTCCTTATTGCGCACAAAAAATGAATACTCCTCCTGCCAGCTGGAATCCAACATTGTGGGAGGCTGACTTGTGGGCCTACCAAGTTGACGGGGACGGAGGGCTTTGTCAACTTAGTCAATATGAACGATTCTAGATCCAGTTACCATACGATGTTCATCCAAATGCAGTAGTGCTTCTTCAACCTCTGGTCTTCTTGCCCCAGCCGCCCAAACCAGCGCCGGTCGTGTCGCATGCTCCTGCCTCCCGTGGCCGGCTGTGATCCCGCGGAGGCCTCACCGCCCCCTACTACTCCCACCACTGTCCAGGCCATCCCTCTACTCACCCACGCTCCCTGTTATTCTGTGGCGACGGCAGCCTCACACCGCAGCCGAACCAGTGAACCCTCGTACTCCTCTTATCATGGGCATCCACTGCCGCGTCTTCCCCGGCTCCGCACTGTCCCCTTCCTAGGCCTCGCCGTGGTCCACCACCTTGGTGCTATCGGCGTAGCGTGGTCAATGCGGTCAACGACCGACTTCCATCGGAACAGTACTATATGTGGATAGGCTGACAGCTGGGTCCACGGCCGTAGTTGGGTCCACAGCCACAGCCCAGTTTTTTGTGATTTGCCAAGTAAGTCGCTTTTATTAGGCCTGTTGGGCTGTAAATCTTTCAAGACAAGGAGAGCTTCATTCGGCTGGCCGAGAAAATGGCCTATCAGTAATGAGAAATGGGCTGTACATTTTTAAAACACATCAAACTGGCAATTAGTTTCAAATTCCTTTTTTCATTTCGAGATTTGAAATTGCATTGATTTTTATGCATGGACAATTTGTTAGATTTTACATTGATATACATTTATTTTTAAAATCAGTTTGAATGTGACTTGAAATTTCGGGATTAAAAACAGTTTGGACTGCACCGAAATATGCAAAATTTCATATAATTTTTTAACCGTCGCCACAATATGGGCTGTAATGCTAACAAAAAGAATATGGTCTCCAAAAAAACCTTAAGAATTAGCAAATGGGCTGAAAGTTATTAGAAATAATTGCAGATGGGCTATATGATGTTTCCACAGATTTGAGGCTTTCCTAAAAAAAGGTTGACGCGCAAGTAGTGACTGTGGGATGTCCATCCAACGGCCGTCGTGCTTCTTCAATCTCTGCTCTTCTTGCTCCAACCGCTCAAACAAGCGCTGGCGCGACTGCCTGCTCTCTCCTTCCCGCGGTTGGCTATGCTGCCACGCAGGCCTCACCGCCCCACCATACTTCCATCGCTGGCCTAGCCATCCCTCTACTCACCCACACCTGCTGTTATTCTCCGGCGACGGCAGACGAACCAGTAAACCCTTGTACAGTCGTACTCCCCTCCGTGTGGGAAACAACTATCGAGTCTTCCCTGCCTCCGTGTCATTCCCTTCCTAGGTCTCGCCGTCGTCCGCCGCCCTGGTGCTCTCGGAGCGGCTTGGTCAACGTGGTCAACGACCGACATGCATCTGAAGTGGACTGTACATGGAGAGGCTGACAGCTGGGTCCATGGCCGCGCGCAAGGAAATGCCTCCTTATTACGCGCAAAATAATGATTCCTCCACCTGACATCTGGGACCAATCGAAAGGGCCTTTGTATTTTGCGAAAACAACGTTACCGCTGCTGACAGCTTGGACCCACCAGCTATATCTTCCCACGCAAGGAAGTGCCTCCTTATTACGCACAAAAAAATGAATACTCCCCCTGCTAGCTGGGATCCAGTATAGTGGCAGGCTGACTTGTGGGCCTACTAAGTTGACGGGGACGGAGGGCTTTGTCAACTTAGTCAATATGCACGATTCTAGCTCCAGTGACCGTACGATGTCCATCTAATGGTTGTAGTGCTTCTTCAACCTCTGGTCTTCTTGATCCAGCCACCCAAACTAGCGCCGGTCGTGCCTCGTGCTCCTGCCTCCCGTGGCCAATTGCGATGCAGCGGAGGCCTCACCACCTCTACTACTCCCACTACTGGCCAGGCCATCCCTCTACTCACCCACACCCCCTGTTATTCTGCGGCAATGGCAGCTTCACACCACAGCGAACTAGTGAACCCTCGTACCCCTCTCCGCGTGGGAATCCACTTCCACGTCTTCCTCGGCTCCGCGTCATCCCCTTCCTAGGCCTCGCCATCGTCCACCGCCTTGGTGCTCTCGGCGCGGCGTGGTCAACGTGGTCAAGGAACAACTTCCATCAGAAGAGTACTGTACCTGGAAAGGCTAACAGCTGGGTCCACGACAGCCGCAAGGAAGTGCCTCCTTATTTCACGGAAAATAATTATTCCTCCACCTGACGGCAGGGACCCACCGGGCAGGCCACCATATTTGGCAAAAAAACGTTTCCCCCCTGACTTGTCGGACCCACCAGACGGGCCAATGTATTTCTTGAAAAACACGCCCCCCCCCCCCCCCCCGCTATCAGCTCGGACCCACCGGAGGTGCCTCCTTATTACGCACAAAAAAGAATACTCCCCATACTAGTTGGGACCCACCTTGGTGGGAGGCTGACTTATGGGCCTACTAAGTTGACAGGGACGGAGTGCTTTGTCAACTTAGTCAATATGAACGATTCTAGCCCTAGTGACCGTATGTCCATCCAACGGTCGTAGTGCTTCTACAACCTCTGGTCTTCTTGCTCCAGCCACCCAAAGCAGCACCGGTCGTGCCGCATGCTCCTGCCTTCCATGGCTGGTTGTGCTTCCGCAGAGGCCTCACCGCCCCCTACTGTACCCACCACTGGTGAGGCCTTGCAGCGACAGCAGCCTCACACCGAAGCCGAACCAGTGAACCCTCGTACTCCTCTCCACATGGGCTTCCACTGCCGCGTCTTCCCCGGCTCCACATCATCCCCTTCCTAGGCCTCGTCGTTGTCCACCGCCCTGGTGCTCTCAGCATGGCATGGTCAACATGGTCAAGGAACGACTTCCATCGAAATAGTACTGTACGTGGAGAGGCTGACAGCTGGGTCCATCGCGGCTGCAAGGAAGTTCCTCCTTATTACGTGCAAAATAATTATTCCTCCACCTGACAGAAGGGACCCATCGGACGGGCAATTGTATTTCGCGAAAAAACGTTTCCCCCTGACTGTTGTGACCTACCAGCTACATCTTCGCACGCAAGGAAGTGCCTCAGGGGAAAAAAATGATTCACCCCCCTGGCTGCTGGGACCCACCAGCTACATCTTTGCAGGCAACGAAGTGCCTGACAGTCGGGACCCACCTGGTCAAAGCGTACGTAGCGTTGTCATTCTGGTCGCGAACATGTACGTACATACTGGTCGATGTAGAGGCGTGCACGTGTCATAGTAGAGGTGCGCACGTAGCATGTACACGTACATACGGCGGCCAGTGTGCAAGAAAGAAAATATGGCCACGTACATACATACGGGTAGGGTCTCGAACACCTGCTCGCGTATATGTACGGGCAGGGCTCGTGTAAATGGCTGGGTCAGAATGGAGAAATAGCGTCGTCGTCGTGTTCATGGGGAGCCAACCGGCTGGGTCGGAACGGAATGCGTCATCGTGTTCATCGGGAGGGCTTGGACGGAACAGCCGATGGAAACGAGGCCTGGCATACCGTAGAACGGAGGAAACGACCTTGTGTTCGACCGGCCACGTTCGAAACGGGATCCTGTTCATCGGGAGGGGCCTGGCGTACCGCAAAATGGAGGAAACTGACCTCCTATGGTAGAAACGAGGGTCCTGTTGATCGGGAGGGGTGTGGCGTACTGCAAAACGGAGGAAAAGCACTTGTGTTGGAGCGCTACAGTCGAAACGGGGGTCCTGTTCATCAGGAGGGGTGTGGCGTACCACAAAACGGGACTCCAGCCTCCATGGGCTACTATTCATCCACCGTCGACCTCCTCCAGCCTCCACCTGCGACCGTTCATCCATGGTCTCCTGTTCATCCAGCCTCCACCGCGCGCTACTCCACCGGCTACTGTTCAACCAGCCCTCTCCATGGGCTCCTGTTCAACCACCCCTCCATCTGCTACTGTTCATCCTGCCCTCCATCGTCTACTGTTCATCCTTCCCTCCATGGGGTATTGTTCATCCAACCCCAACCGTCTCGATCGATCGGGGTACTGTTCATCCAGAGGCAACACCACGGGGTCCTGTTCATCCACCCCCATCGGGAACTGTTCATCCACCCCCCCCCCCCCCCCCGCAACGCTCACTGTTCATCGAGAGGCAGCATCGATCCGCTTCAGTTAGCAGCAGCAGCGAAGGAATCGCTCGATCGGGTTCAGTTAACAGCGATTGATTGATCGCTCGGGTTCAGTAACGCGTAGCCTGCAGTGCAATCGCTCGGGTTCAGTTAGAGCCCAACGCCTCGCACACACGCGCGTATGTACGAGAGAAACGCGCATCGCTCGGGCCCCGACCACCCACCGTAACTGGGGACTCCCCGATATTTTCCGCGCCCTCGCTTCTACCACGGTTTTTTCCGTCATGGATGGCCCAAAGAATGTCATGCAACTGCGTCTCCGGCACGCCCAGAACGAAAAGCCCATTTTCTGTCATGATTTTTTGTCATAGAAGTAGGACCCCACCACATCTACGATGATTCCGGGTTTTGTCACAATTATCATCATAGAAGTGTCATAAGTATGCAGAAAAAATTTCGTTCGGCCCAAAATGTCACGGATGTGTCTTTTTTTTGTAGTTTTATTACTTGGTAGACCATGGCAATTTGGTAAAAATTCTGTACACCATGGTAGAAACAATTAGTATACTCTTGTTCATAAGGATAAACATATTACTTTGCTTCCTACGACTCCTGATTCCATTTTGAAAGATGATATTAATAGAGCTAATAAAGCAAAACAGGATCACAACAAGAGTGAAAATCAGATTGTGGCAAAAGAATTTGAGCAACAAATGAAGCCTAATAATAAACCATCTAGTGTAGCTTCCGAAATTAAATTGAAAAGTGCATGTTTACTTGCCACCAAATATGGTATTCATGATCTACATTACAGCAAATATGTTTGCTATGCTTTTGTGTGCAAAGAGGCATTATTGTCATTCGAGGACATGCCTTCCTCTTTGCCTCCTGTTGTTACTAACATTTTGCAGGAGTTCGTTGACGTCTTTCCACAAGACGTCCCACCGGGATTACCACCTATTCGAGGGATTGAGCATCAGATTGACTTAATTCCTGGTGCTTCACTACACAACCGTGCACCATACCCTACCAATCTAGAGGAGACGAATGAGATTATGCGTCAAGTCCAGGAGCTGCTCGACAAAGGTTATATTCACGAATCCCTTAGTCCTTGTGCTGTTCCGATTATTCTAGTGCCGAAAAAGGATGGTACATCACGTATATGTGTTGATTGTAGATGCATTAATAATATTACTATTCGTTATCCTCATCCTATTCTTAGGCTAGATGATATGCTTGATGAATTGAGTGGCTCTACAATATTCTCCAAAGTTGGTTTGCGTAGTGGATACCATCAAATTCGTAAGAAATTTGGAAACGAATGGAAAACTGCAGTTAAAACTAAGTTTGGTTTCTATGAGTGGTTAGTCACGCCTTTTGGGTTAACTAATGCACCTAGTACTTTCATGAGATTAATGGACGAAGTTTTATGTGCTTTCATTGGACGATTTGTGGTAGTCTATTTTGATGATATACTGATTTATAGTAAATCTTTGGAGGAACATTTGTAGCATTTACGTGTTGGTTTTATTGCTCTATGTGATGCACGTTTGTTTGGTAACCTTGGAAAGTGCACCTTTTCAACCGACCATCTTTTCTTGGCTATGTTGTTACTCCACAGGGAATTGAAGTTGATATAGCCAAGATTGAAGCTATTGAGAGTTGGCCGCAGCCCAAAACGGTCACACAAGTGAGGAGTTTCCTTGGCCTCGCTGGTTTCTTTAGGCGTTTTGTGAGAGATTTCAGCACCATTGCTGCACCTCTCAACGAGCTTACAAAGAAGGATGTGCCTTTTGTTTGGGGTACCGCATAGGAAGAAGCCTTCACGGTATTGAAAGATAAGTTGACACATGCTCCTTTACTCCAACTTCCTGATTTTAATAAGACTTTTGAGCTTAAATGTGATGCTAGTGGAATTGGATTAGGAGGTGTGTTATTACAAGATGGCAAACCTATTGCATACTTTTTTGAAAAATTGAACGGGCCTAGTCTGAACTATTCTACTTATGATAAAGAATTATATGCTCTTGTTCGGACCTTAGAAACATGGCAACATTATTTATGGCCCAAGGAATTTGTTATACATTCTGATCATGAATCTTTGAAACACATTAAAAGTCAAGCAAAGCTGAACCGTAGACATGCTAAATGGGTTGAATTCATTGAGACTTTCCCTTATGTCATTAAACACAAGAAGGTTAAAGAAAATGTTATTGCTGATGCATTGTCTCATTGTTATACTATGCTTTCACAACTTGAATTTAAAATATTTAGTTTGGAGACCATCAAAGATCAATATGTGCATGATGCTGAATTTACAGATGTATTGCGGAATTGTAAGGAAGGGAGAACTTGGAACAAGTTCATTGTTAACGATGGATTTGTGTCTCGTGCTAAAAAGCTATGCATTCCAGCTATCTCCGTTCGTCTTTTGTTGTTGCAGGAGGCTCATGGAGGAGGATTAATGAGACACTTTGGCGTGAAGAATATGGAGGATATACTTGCTACACATTTCTTTTGGCCAAAGATGAGATGGGATGATGAGCGTTTTGTTGCTCGTAGCACTACATGTCAAAAAGCTAAGTCACGTCTCAATCCTCATGGTTTATATATGCCTTTGCCTGTACCTAGTGTTCCTTGGGAGGATATATCTATGGACTTTGTTTTAGGTTTACCTCAAACAAAGAAGGGGAGGGATAGCATATTTGTTTTTGTGGATAGGTTCTCGAAAATGGCACACTTTATACCATGTCATAAAAGCGATGATGATGTTAATGTTGCTGATTTGTTCTTTCGTGAAATTATTCGCTTGCATCGTGTGCCAAATACTATTGTTTCGTATCATGATACTAAATTTCGTATCCACTTTTGGAGATGTTTATGGCCTAAGTTGGGGACTAAACTGCTTTTTAGTACTACATGTCATCCCCAAACTGATGGACAAACTAAAGTAGTCAATAGAACATTGTCTACCATGCTTAGGGCTGTTTTGAGGAATAACAAGAAAATGTGGGAAGAATGCTTGCCTCATATTGAATTTGCTTATAATTGGTCGCTGCATTATGCTACTAACATGTGCCCTTTTAAAATTGTGTATGGTTTCCTACCTCGTGCACCTATTGATTTGTTGCCTCTTCCATCTTCGGAGAAGGTTAATTTTGATGCTAAACAACGTGATGAATTGATCTTAAAAATGCATGAGTTAACTAAGGAAAATATTGAGCGCATGAATCCTAAATATAAACTTGTTGGAGATAAGGGTAGAAACCGTGTTGTCTTTGCACCTAGAGATCTTGTTTGGTTACATTTGCATAAAGATAGGTTTCCTAATTTGCGCAAGTCAAAGCTAATGCCATGTGTTGATGGTCCTTTTAAGGTGTTAGAAAAAATAAATGATAATGCATATAAACTTGAGTTGTCTGCAGATTTTGGGGTTAGTCCCACTTTTAACATTGTATATTTGAAGCCTTATTTGGGTGAGGAAGATGAGCTTCCGTCGAGGACGACTTCAATTCAAGAAGGGGAGGATGATGAGGACATCACTAACAAATTTACACCCACAGCCCCTACTGATGCATATACAGGACCAATTACTAAAGCTCGTGCACGCCAATTAAATTACCAGGTACTTTGTTTCTTGGTAATGATTCTAATGTTCGTGAGAACATGATGCTGCCTAAATTGGATACATTTGTCTTTCTTACAAATGAAGGGCCTAGCTTGGACAAGAAGGATGATCATTGAAGCAAGATCAAGCATGGGCATGATGGCATGCACAAGGGGAACAAGAACGGAGTTACAAGTGAGGATTTCAGGACTTTGAAGCCACCATAATGTGTGCGTGATGCCTTGGATGAAATACACAAGATGCCACTTCATAAATTTCATCCAGAGGCTATTATAGGTGCTGCGCCACCTTATTATTGGGCCAGGCCCATGTAATTTCGAAATACTTGAGTATAGACTGCTTTTAGAGTCTGTACGTGTGGGGAAATAAGAGTTTCGGTTATTTTCGGACCCCTCCTCCAAGGGCCATGAAATTCCCCCTCTTCCTCCATATATACATCCCTTAGGGCGTCGTTTAGACTTTGGGTTTTGTTTAGATTAAAAGTTCGCCATAGCTGCAACTTCGCGTACTTCGTTTGTGTTCAACGACCAGACCAAGATGTCACAGAACCCCACCTTAATCAACAAAGCTTTCATCTTATATTCGTATTATCCAGATTGCAATCTTAGTTTCTTGCTCGTTCTTCATTCGCTTGCAGGAAATAGACCTTCGTGGTCAGGTTGATCGTGCTCCGACTTGGTCAATAACTTGTCGGAGTTGGTTTAGCGATTGCTAAGGCGCGACGTCCTCGCACGTTCGAAGTCAGATCATCAAAGTCGACTTCCACCAAAGCGATATCCATACTCATCGAAAGACGGGACACCTTTGCCTCTATCACTGTTGAAAGCCATCATGTGGCCTAAGTGCCAATAGGTTGTTGTTGCCTCTTGAAAGAAATCATGTGGCCTAAGTGCCAATAGGCTTTTGTCGCCTCTTGAAAGAAATCATGTGGACTAAGTGCCAATAGGCTGTTGTTGCCACCTAAAAGCAATCTTGTGGCCTGAGTGCCAATAGGTTGTTGCTGCCTTTTGAAAACAATCACGTGGCTTGAGTGCCAGTATGGCCGTTGCTACCTTCAAAGCAAGCATATGGCCTAAGTGCCAACCGGCTCGTGTGGCCATTGAAAGCACATGGCCCTGTGAGCCAACTCATCTGGTCATGATTTCAAAGCCGGCCACACATTATTTGAGATTTTTTGGAGTCTTCTTTTCTGAATCTTTTAGATTTGTGTTTCCTGAACATACTTTATTATCTGGGTCATGAACCTCTGATTATATGACTCGTATTTGAGTATTTTTTGGGTTTGAGAACCCGCCCTGGTTGTGGACTTTAAGTCGCCAGGATATTTTTTGCCTTGAGCAATCAAATTCATGACATTACATGACTTCGGGTTGGTACACGCTATGGATATTAATGATCAAGACGACGCCATAGTTAAAATCTACACATATATTTTGGGTTTGGTAACCCGCCCTGGATTTTCACTATAAGTCTCCATCATGTTTTTGGTTTAGATTGCCTTTATCCTAGTCTCTGTCAGATTTATGTAGACTACTATCTTGGGGTTGTTACTCGCCTTGGCTTAAACCGCCAGGGCATATGTTTTTTAAACTATGTGTAGGAAATATGAAAACATTGATCTGACCAGCATGGAAGATGATATTATGAGAAAGCACAGCGACGGGTCATAAATATAAAATTGGCGGTTTAAACAATTAAAGGCTAACATGCACGATGGCATGACATATCATTGTTTTCCAAATCTAGCCTATTACATGGCCGCCATGGGCCTGCATAATTGGAGCTAAGGGTTTTTTCACCACAGAAGGTCCATGCTCTGATTGGAGAGCCGCCTGGTATCAGTTGTCTTCATCGCGGCGGGCTGATGATTCCGGATCATCCAGCTCCGGCTCTCCCTCTTCGCCCATCTGAAGATCAGCCGGTGTCCAATCGATGTCGGTTAACACTTTAAAACAGGTTTCATCATTGAGAATTACGGAATGATCAATGTCAGGAGCAAAAGTATTCTTACGCTGAGGAGGAATGAGATTAACCGGGTTCTAAGTCGGCGGTGGTTTTTCTTATTGTTCTCATCATAAGCCGAAGAGTACCTTTCATGGGCTTTGAAAGTTGACAAGATCTTCCGTTTGCACAATTATGAAGAAGAGAAGAAGATCGCGATGGCATCCCTTGAGTTCCAAGACTATGTCCTCATTTGGTGGGAACAAATCATAGAGCGCCGAGAGGCAAGAGGTGAACCACCCATCACTACATCGGCGCAAATGAAGGATGTCATGAGAGCATGCTTCGTACCTACCTACTACAACCGCGACCTCTTCAAGAAACTCCAACAACTCAAGAAAGGAACCAAGAGTGTTGAAGAGTACTACAAGGGGATGGAGATTGCAATGATAAGAGCTAATGTCACGGAAGATGATGAGCAAACAATGGCACGTTTCTTGAATGGACTCAATCATCCCATCAACAAGATCGCCGACTTCCAACCATACTCAAATCTCATCGAGCTAGTGCACCAAGCTACCAAAGCGGAACGCCAAGTGCAAGATGATTTCAAGTATGCCAAGTTCTCATCCAAGTCCTACGGCTTCTCCAACAACCAAGCTTCAACGAGTCCAACACCGACTACAAAGCCTTCTACTACCAACATCGACAAGTCGAGTTCCAAGAAAGCTTCGTCAACTACAAGCCATCCTACTACAAGCAACTTCAAGCCGAGAGCTTCATCATCATCAACCCCAACCGATGAGACCGTCATGACGAGTTCCTTCAAGTGTTTCACTTGCGGAGGCCGAGGACACAAGTCCTATGAGTGCACCAACAAGCGAACCATGGTCTTCAACGACGATGGCACTTACGGCTCCATGAGTGAAGGCGAAATGGAAGCCCTTGAACAAGTCGCCATGCACCGCCAAGTGAACAATGAAGAAGAACAAGTCTTTTGCGATGAAGATTCAAGTCCCGCCCTTGTTGTTTCCAAGGTTTTGACTCTCCAACATCACCAAGAAGAAGACCAAAGATGCAACCAACCGCGTGCCAGTGCTTCTGTAAGTGTTGGTCCAACCGAGCAATGTCCGGGTCTACCAGGGGCAACTCTGGGCTGGCCTACCTGACGTCTAGCTCATCTGAGTGTGCCCTGAGAACGAGATATGTGCAGCTCCTATCGGGATTTGTCGGCACATTCGGGCGGCTTTGCTGGTTTAGTTTTACCATTGTCGAGGATGTCTTGTAACCGGGATGCCGAGCCTCATCGGATTGTCTTGGGAGAAGGAATATCCTTCATTGACCATGAGAGCTTGTGATGGGCTAAGTTGGGACTCCCCTGCAGGGATTTGAACTTTCAAAAGCCGTGCCCGCGGTTATGGGCAGATGGGAATTTGTTAATGTCTGGTTGTAGATAACATGAAACTTAACTTAATTAAAATGCACCAAGCGCGTGTGTAACCGTGATGGTCTCTTCTCGGCGGAGTCCGGGAAGTGAACACGGTGTTGGAGTAATGCTTGACGTAGGATGTTCTAGGATCACTTCTTGATCATAGTTGTTCGACCGTGCCTTTGCCTTCTCTTCTCGCTCTCTTTTGCGCATGTTAGCCACCATATATGCTAGTCGCTTGCTGCAGCTCCACCTCATACCTTTACCTTACCTATAAGCTTAAATAGTCTCGATCGCGAGGGTGTGAGATTGCTGAGTACCCGTGACTAATAGATTTCCTTCCAAAACCAGATGCAGGGACCGATGATACCGTTCCAGATGATATGACCGAGCTCAAGTGGGAGTTCGATGAAGACTCTCGCCGTTACTACGTGTCTTTCCCAGATGATCAGTAGTGGTGCCCAGTTGGGGCGATCGGGGACTATGTTGCATTTGGGGTTTATCTTCATTTTGGTTCAGCAGTCGGACCTTGAGTGTAATTGGATGGATTTAATGACTTATTTATGCATTGTGTGACGTGGCAAGTGTAAGCCAACTATGTATCTTTTCCCTTATTGTATTACATGGGTTGTTTGCGAAGATTACCTCACTTGCGACATTGCTTTCAATGCGGTTATGCCTCTAAGTCATGCTTCGACACGTGGGCGATATAGCCGCATCGAGGGCATTACACAATGAACAGCAAACTTGAGGAACAGTATCAGATTCAGATAAAGCACAATGAACACACAATAAATCTGCAATCAGATTCAGATAGAGGAACAGGACATTCAGATAGAGGGAGGGTAGAGATTCAGATAGAGGAAGCATACCTTGTGAGCGCTGGGGCATGGAGATTGTGGTAGTAGTCGATGACTCAGTCGTGCCCCTCGTCTTGCTGCTACTCTCCTCCCCGTCCAGGTCACCCATGCTGCTCCAGGACATCGCCGTCGTCGTACTCCTCATTTGAGCTAGCAAAGGGGAGCTTTTAGCAGCAAGGTGGACGGGATCCGGCACGTCCGACCTCGCCGACGACATATACAGCCTCGCTGACGCCGTATCGGGTGACTCGTCGGCTTATTGGATCGAAAGGAGAGCCTTTTCGGTGGCGAGATGGAGCACAGCGCACGGCGGCGGATACCCAAAGCATAGCACGGCGGCGGCGAGCCGGAGCATAGCGCGGCGGCGGCGGCATGAAGCAGAGCACGGAGGCAGCAGCCCGAAGAAGAGCGTGGCGGCGGCGAGCCGGAGCAAAGCGGAGGGGGCAAGAGCCAGCGAGCGACAACAGTATCAGCGACAGACAGAGAGGATGGACTGCGGGTTGTGTACCAAAATGACCAAGGGCTTTTTTGTAAAAATGCCAGTGCGACAAGAATTACGGGACGGAGGGAGTACCATCAAAGTAAGGACCTCTACGGTGGTAATTTCCCTCGCTAGACGCCATACTCTCCTAGGTTGTGAAACCAAGGCCATGACTACCAAAAGCTATGGAAATCAAAGCAAATGGAGACCAAAGTTCTGATACCACTTGTGGGATCGAAAGTATGTCTAGAGGGGGGTGATTAGACTACTTGACCAAATAAAACTTATCCTTTTCCCAATTTTAGTTCTTGGCAGAGTTTAGCAACTTTGGACAAGTCAAGCAATCTTAACACAATTCAAGCAAGCATGAAAAGAGTATATGAGTAGCGGAAAGTAAAGCATGCAACTTGCAAGAATGTAAAGGGAAGGGTTTGGAGGATTCAAACGCTATAGGAGACACGGATGTTTTTGTTGTGGTTCCGATAGGTGGTGCTATTGTACATCCACGTTGATGGAGACTTCAACCCACTAAGCATATCACTAAGCATTTTGAGCAAGATCCTCATTAAGCAACACCTCATCCCTCCTTGATAGTATTGGCTTTTCCTATAGACTCAATATGATCTTGGATCACTAAAATAGAAAATGTAGAGTCTTGAGCTTTGAGCTTGAGCCAATCCTTTTGTCCTTAGCATTTTGAGGGGTCCACTTTTCTCATCCATGCCATGCCAATCATTGAGCTTTCCTGAGATATTAATCTTGAAATAGCATTAGCTCAATGAGCTATATGTTGTTAGGAATTACCAAAACCACCTAGGGATAGTTGCACTTTCACCTACTTTTTAATTACGCGCTTTTTATTATCTTGCAAACCTATCCAACAACACCTACAAAGTACTTCTAGTTTCATACTTGTTCTAGGTAAAGCGAACGTTAAGCGTGCGTAGAGTTTTATCGATGGTCGATGGAACTTGAGGAAATATTTGTTCTACCTTTAGGTCCTCGTTGGGTTCGACACTCTTACTTATCAAAAGAGGCTACAATTGATCCCCTATACTTGTGGGTTATCAAGACCTTTTTCTGGCGTCGTTGTCGGGGAGTTATAGCGTGGGGTGAATATTCTCATATGTGCTTGTTTGCTTTATCACTAAGTAATTTTTATTTGCTGTTCTAAGTTGTTCTCTATCTTTAGTTATGGATATGGAACATGAAATACTCAAAAAATAGGTTTACTTGCTACTCATGGAGATGGGGAACCTCCTAAAACCCTCGATGATCATTATGTGAAAGATATTATGTACTACTTTGATAATCCTGAGAAAACCCCATTCAACTTTATAATGGGAGCAACGTTGGATCAACGTGAATACTTTAGGGATTATCGCTTGACTCAAAAAGGGAAACTATTATGGGATCAAATTTATATGTTGCATTGGCATGCTCGACAACTATGCTTGAGATATGATTATACTTGTTGCTCTAGGATGGGGGCTTCACACCTTCCCTTTTCATGTGAATTTAATGATGATGAAACCTTGGCTTCTTATGCTAATGGTATATATGATTATTATGATGTGGAACAAATAGAAGAATTCATTGCTTTTATGGGTGCTTATGAGATTGAATCTTTGTTTAAAGAGTTCGAAGATTTTGATGATTCAGTTTATAGACCTGAAAATTTAGCTATCCTTAAATATTGCTATGAGAATTATAAATACAATTATGATACTGATGAATTTATTGAGAAAGTCTCCGCTGTCCGAGAAGAGACAAATATTTTGCAGGACTCTATGGAAGAAGAAATTGATGAAATTGTGAACTCATTGGATGAAAAAGATGATGAGGAGAGCGAAGAACAAAAGGAGGAAGAGCGGATTAGCTACCCGTGCCCACCTTCTAATGAGAGTAACTCTTCAACAAATACATTGTTTAATTTACCTTTGTGCTTGCCGAAGGATGATTCCTATGATGATTGTTATGATCCCGTCGATTCTTTTAAAATATCCCTTTTTGATGATGCTTGCTATGCTTGTGGCCAAGGTGCCAACATGAATTATGCTTATGGAGATGAACTTGCTATAGTTCCTTATGCTAAACATGAAATTGTTGCTGTTGCACCCACGCACGATAGTCCTATTATCTTTTTGAATTCTCCGGACTACACTATATCGGAGAAGTTTGCCCTTATTAAGGATTATATTGATGGGTTTCATTTTACCGTTGAACATGATGATTTTGATAGATATAATATGGATGTGCTTGCTGCTCCTACTTGCAATTATTATGGGAGAGGAACTATATCTCCACCTCTCTATGTTTCCCACATGATAAAATTGCAAGAAACTGTTTCTACTATGCATTGGCCTTTACTATGTGTGCATGAATGGTTCTTTTATGACATGTCGATGCATAGGAAGAGAGTTAGACTTCGTTGTTACATGATATATGTTTCTTTGTGCTCACTATTAAATCCCAAATCATTGTTAATTAGAATTGTCTTTGATATACCTTGGGATCCGGGTGGATTCATTACTTGAGCACCTGATGCCTAGCTTAATGGCTGTAAAGAAAGTGCTGCCAGGGAGACAACACGGAAGTTTTAGAGAGTCAATTATTTCTGTTGAGTGCTTAGCTTAGCAGAGAAGCGAAGGGGCAAGCGTGAAGCGCCGCGGGCCCTAACAGCCTGCGGCCTTTCGCGCCGCGTGGCAGTTGATTGGGCGTGGGCGTGGGCGCATGCACTTCCCATGACGCCTCGGCAACTGCACGACTTGACAGGTCCCTGCATGCAAAGATATGGGTCACGATTACCTGAGGTCATGATGCCCGGCGGTTGGCCTTCCCCGACTATAAGTACGGGGCCGCGTGAGCTTCATCGGTTCACCCCTTTCCGTCACTCCTCCTCTTCTTCTTCCTCATCCTTGCTTCCTCTTGCACCAATGGCACCGATCCGCCGGTTTTCAGCTGAGGAGAAGGGAAAGGGCCCCAGAGAGGGTCCTGACCCCCTCCCGCCGAAGAAGCGGCCAATCCTTTGTTACCGAGACGAAGGCGCCTGGCAGGTGGTGTCGAGGCCGTGGTACGAGCGGCCGCCGCCTGGGTTTCCGCTGCCCTTGCACGCTCGCATTGTAGGCCCCTGGGGGGAGGGCGCCGACCAACACCGACAGCGTCGCCGCCGACGCCGGTGAGTCATAGTGGTGCACGTCGTCCACCCTGGAGTCCACGCGGAGCGCTCCTCTTGCGAGCTTGTGCTTCACGCCGCCATGCACCCAACTTCGTGGATCCGCCTTCCTCCCTCCTTCGCCTTCGAGATGCCGCCGAGCGGGGCCCTGGAGCTCTGGCTGCAGTACGCCGACTGTGGCGCCCCTGCAACCGGAGCGGAGGTCGCGGTCGTCGCTCCGGGCAAGGTCTTCATGACCCGGGGCTGGGGTGAGATTGCCCGGGTCTGTCGTGCGGACGGCGCCTTGGTGATCCATCTTGAATACGATGGCGCCTCCTTGATGTTCTTGATGGTCTTTGATGCAGAAGGACGCCGGCTGGAATGCTTCCCTAAGGGAAGCGGCAGTGGTGACGAACTGGCGAGTACCAGCCCCGCCCGTTGGTCCTCCTGTAGCTCCTCAGGCAGCGGCAGAGGGACTGCGGGCTTCAGCGGCTCCCCCGAACTCCTCGCGACCCCGGAGACGAGCGACGACAGTTTCGAGCCTCCGAGCTCACGCCGCGCTCGGAGTGAGGCAGCTGCATCGGGCCGCCAACACCACTGATCTAGATGGGATTGGCGCCGGCACTGGGCAGTCCACTGTTGATGATGGCGTCGCCTGGGGAGGTGCTAGCAAGTAGCGTTCCTTAGGGTTAGCACCTTTTGTTCCCTGCAAGAAATTAAAGCAACACCCCGCGGGGGTATGTAAGGCGTCTGTCGTGCTTTTGTTATTACTATATCCTTAATATGAATTAGGGTGAGGTGTCCGTTCTGTTCTGGCTAAGCTCCCACTTTCTATCCTCACGAGGACTGGGCGCTCTACGCTGACAGGTCCCGGTCCCCAGGCAAACTTCAGTCGTCGCTGGTATGCCAGGTCGCGATGCCGTGGTCAAGGCCAGGAGGTGAGCGGCCCGAGGTCCGGTAAGAGCCCCCGAGTCGCGATGCTCGGGAGGTCCCCTTTAGCGCTCAAGCAATCCTTGCTGGGCGAGAAAGGAAGGTAGCGTCGCCGTGACAGAGTTACACTGGGCGGGGATTTAGAGCTGCGTTGGTCTAGCTTTTGCGACGGCGCAACTTATCTTGTGTGTCTGGCGTAGTTCCTCGGAGAGGTGCCTGGCCCGAGAGGCGGTGGTCGAGGTACTGCTGGGTTAGGCCCTCACGAGCTGCTTCCCACTCCCCCGCACTTTCCTTAACGCTCTACGTCCTCATGTCCCGGCTCTCGAGCGAGCTTAGCCGCCGCTGGTATGACAGGTCGCGATGCCGTGGGTCAAGGCCAGGGGTGAGGGCTAGAGAGCCAGTAGGAGCCCATGAGTCGTGATGCTCAGGTACCCCCTTTTAACGTGCAAGCGGTCCGTGCCGAAGAGAGGGAGAGAGAGCTCACGATGCCCCCAACGTTGCTCCTGGAGTAGGTCCTGCACACCAATCATGAGGAGAAACAAGGCCTGTCGTTACGGTCACCGGCCAACCTATGGTCACTCCGAGGGAGCGGTCAGGGCACTGAGGGCCTGGTGAGGTGGCGTCGTGCGGGGCTGCCGCGGCCAGAGCTCGACCACTCAGGTTTATCAATGCTGCAGGGATGGACCCATGCGCACGCGCCGTGCCAGAGTGAGCGGCTCTTCCAATAGGCGTCGATCGAGCAGGTGATTAGGTCAGGTATGTTAAGCACATAGGAGGAAATCCAATTTCAAGCAAGCGCAGGTAAAAGCAACCACCGCTGGGCCGGGTCCGAGCGGCGTGGGGATGATGCAGCCCGAGGTGCGCCCCCAACAGGCTAAGTAAAGAGCATAACCAAAATGGATACATGCCGCGGGGACGGACCCACGCGGCCTGGGAATGGTGCAGCCCTGTGGGCGCTCCCAGCTGAAAGTAGAACTCTGAAAGATGTCACCTGGTGCTGTTGAAGACGAAGTGATGTTGAGGAAGTGAGCAATGCGCGGTGAAGACGTCGGCCCTCATGAGCCCCCAGGCCCAGGGGCTTCGGGAGGCTCTGGTGGCACGTGCAGGTCTTCGGGGACCATCGCCACCTCCGCCAGGACCGCGCGATGCCTGACCTTCTGAGCCTCCAGAATGCTCCTCAACAGGCGCTGATGTGCGGCGATCGCGCTTGGCAGGCCGAAGGGCATGCGAACGTAGCTGTGGGGTGGTCCCACACAGCACCCTACGGCCGAAGGCCATAGGCGCTCCTGGGACGCAGCTCGGTTGAGCCCTGGTACGTCGACGCAGACGCGCAGTCGTCCATCCTCGCCTGGATGTGGTGCCACGGCAGGTAAGCAGCGGCTTCCGCGCATGACTCTGGACTCTTGTAGCTCTTGGGTGTTCCTTGCGATGAACTCCTGAGGGTTTTGTCTCCTTTGACTTGTACCTTTCTGAGGGAAGCGTTCCTGAAAGCACCCCTCCAAGTGGTGCCCGAGCGCCTTCCCCGCGACCTTGGCAAGGTTGGTGGCTCTCCAAGAGAGAGCCCTCGAGCCCTGCCTGAGAAGGGCGCGGGCGCGCCTTCCTATGCACGAGAGGGCGGCACTCCCTGATCGGGCGCGAATCCCGATGCAATACCTCTGGAGATGCCTGCTTCCTTGTGGCTCTGGCTAGGTGAGGTCTTCTTCTTCTTGAGGGTCGCCTCGGGAGGCCTCCTGCTCCTGCGATCTAGGTCTTCGATTGCTGCGGCTTCGAACACACACTCGAGCGAGCACACTGCGTCCCTTTCTTCATAGGGTACGGTGATGACTCCACCGCTTCCTGGCATCTTGAGGACATTGTAACCATGGTGAGTTACTGCCATAAACTTGGCTAGGGCTGGGTACCCGAGGATGGCGTTGTACGGCAGGCAGATGTGAGCGACGTCGAAGTCGATGAGCTCGGTGCGGTAGTTGTTGCGTTGCCTGAAGGTGACCGGAAGGCGAACCTGCCCAATTGGAACAGTGGAACCATCGGTGACTCCTGAGAAAGGCTTGGTCGGCTGAAGCTGGTTGTATGGCACTTGGAGATTGTCGAACGTCTCAACGGACAGGACGTTGAGTCCTGCCCCGCCATCGATGAGGGTCCTGGTGACCTGCACGTTGTTGGTGACTGGGGAGCAAAGCATCGGGAGGACTCCGGCCGTTGCCACACACTTGAGCTGGTCTGCAGAACTGAATGTGATCGCGCACGAAGACCACCTGAGAGGGCACGTGGCCTCAATCTTGGGAAGGACTGCATTCACCTCGTGAGCAAACTGCTTGAAGGTGCGCTATGAGGCTGGGGCCTGGGCGCCGCCCAAGATGCAAGCAATTGCACGCGGCTCTTGGAAGCCCCCAGCCCCATCGTCTTGGTGTTGGTCTTCGTTCGTCCTTGGTGGAGGTGGCAGGGGAGGGAGGCCTGCGTTGCCGTGGGGACGGTCCTCACGAGGCTGGTCCCCCCAACCTCCCTCGCGAGGCTGGTCCTGCCAGCGGTCCTCGCGAGGGCGGTCAGGCCATCCTTGGCGAAGGCCACGATCTTCCTATCGTCCACCACCTCTTCCTCCTCCTCGGCCATAGCCCCTGTCGTTGTGCTCTGGGCGTCGACCGATTCGCCCATCTCGCACGGCTCTGAGCTCTTGACATTCGTTAGTGTTGTGGGTGTGGAGGTCATGGTACATGCAGTACCGTCCGCCCTTGGATGACTCAGGCTGATCCCTGTCTCGCTTGGTGTCCGGTTCCGCTGCTAGCACGGCAGGCCCCTTGCGCTTCACGTCCTTAGCCTTGAGCTTCTTTTCTTCCGTGTCGGCTGCCGAGAGCTTGAGGAGGGAGAGACGCCCTTCCTCAGCCCTGGCGCACTTGGTCGCCAAGTTGAACAGCTCCAAGGCTGTGCACAGGTCTTCATGGATTGCTAACTCTTCCTTCATCTTGACGTCGCGCACGCTGTCGGAGAAGGCTGAGATGATGGCTTCTTCAGTCACCTTGGGGATCTTGAGGCGAGCATAGTTGAAGCGCTGGATGTACTTCTGCAGGGTTTCTCCTGGCTATTGCTTGATGCGGCGCAGGTCGCTCACGGCTGGGGGCCGGTCGCGAGTGCCCTGGAACTTGGTGATGAAGCGGGTGCGCATCTCGCTCCAGGAGGAGATCGTGCCGGGAGCTAGGTTCATGAGCCAGGTGCGGGCGTCGTCCTTGAGCGCCATGGGGAACTAATTTGCCATGACCTTCTCGTCTCCATTGGCGGCTACGATGCCCAACTCGTAGAGCTGCTAGAACTCCGCGGGGTCCGCTGTGCCATCATAGAGGGGCCATCATAGAGGGAAGGGAGGTCAGGCTTGAACTTTCCTAGCCATGTGACGCCGTGCAGCTCGGGGGTGAAGGCGAGGCAGCCCGCCGTGGCCATCGGCGCCCTTTGCTGGTGCTGGACTCGTTCTTGCGGGTCACCACGCGCCGCCACTGGGAGTAGTGCGGGGTTTTGTCATGGAGGCGCTGGTGCGGCGCTGGGAGCGCACGAGCACCTTCCCGGAGAAGTGGGATCTCTTGGCAGCTCCTTTCTTGCTGCGCAGGCGCCGGACGTGGAGGGTCTCGCCCTGGGGCTGCGCGCCTTGAAGCCAAGGCACCTTCTTAGGGAGGAGGCGGTGGAGGCACCTCCTGATCCTCGTCCCCTACATGGGACGGAGGGCGAGGCAGCGAGAGGTACCGCAAGGGGGAGCCCCCTGCGGCACTGACGAGCTCGGTGATGCGGGCGAGCCAGTCCTTGTAGAGGTCGTCGATGGGGCGATAGTGCAGGAGCTCCCGCGGCAAGAGCAGTGAGGCGCGCGCATCCATGGGTGCGCAACGGGCATGGGACGACGAGCCATCTGGAGTCAGTGACGTGGTGGCGGTGCGGCCATCCCGCCGCACCAAGGGGTGCTGGGACGAGGCCTGCAGCTCGTTCCCCGCCGGGCCGGTGGCGGCGTTGGCGGCGGGCGACGGGGAACAACGAGGGGGGCCGCCGACGGGCGCCGTCTGGGCGACGTGAGCGGTGTGAGCAGCCCGGCGCTCGGTGTGAGCCCGACGAGCGTCAGCCATGGACACAACGGAAGATAACACGCGAACAACGGAAGGAAGATTTCGGCGCACCCCTAGCTGGCGCGCCAAATGTCGGGTTTCGGGTTCCGGCAGACCCTTGAGGTTCGAACACTAGGGTGCGCGCGGAGATCTCCCCCTACCAATTTACGCCCGATCCTCTTGTGTGAACTAAGATGAAAATGATGAACAACACAAGGGACACGATGTTTATACTAGTTCGGGCCACCATTATGGTGTAATACCCTACTGCAGTGTGTGGTGTGGTGGATTGCCTCTGGGGCTGATGATAGACAGTACAAGGGAAGAACAGCCTTGCGAGAGGTGTTCTTGAGCTGGTGCGATGAACTGCTAGGGTGAGTTCAGTCGCCTCTTCCTCTCTGCTAGGGTTCTACCAGATTTCCAGTCGTCTCCTCCTTCTATGGTGCCTAGCTCTATTTATAGAGGCCCTGTGCCTCTCCCCAAATAATGAGCCGGAAGAGCGTCAACAATTGGCCATTTCAAAGGGGAACATCTAGTACAAGTTATCCTGACCAAAGGTGGTCTTCGACTGCCAAAAGCACTGGCGATCACGCCGTCTTGGGCTCCACGGTGACCTCCGTCCTGCCGTCCGGCTGGTCTTGGTCTCATTGCACCGGAATGGTAACCTTTGCCTGATGCCTTGGCCTGTGCTTTCCCCCTTTGCACCAAAGGGGGAACAAGGACACTGCGCAGGCTGACGCCCGCCTAGCGCCCGCCTGGTCTCGATCGTCATTGCTTGCGTCACGAGTTCCTCGTGAGGTACCCCTGCCTTGATCTCTCCGCCTCCTCGCGAGCCTGCCTGATGAGGCTGCCTCTGAGGAAGCTTCCTGTCGTCCGCCCCGCAAGGCTTGGCCCCTCACGAGGGTCTTGAGCTTGAGCTGATGAAGATGGGTCGTGTTGGGCCCCCGCTTGAGCCATGCCGCAGGCCGCAGGAAGGCAAGTGCGGGGACCCCCGTTTCCAGAACACCGACAGTGTATAGAAAACAGCCAGTTGAAAGATAGATATCTCAGTTATGAGCCACATCTAGGAAAGTAGGGCATAACCAGGTGCATACATTATATATAGTAGAACAGTAGCACGTAGACAATGAGGTAAGCTAAGAAATTAGGCTCAAATAAAAAGAGCATGTCATAAAGTAAGTTATCCATAGGATGCTCATGTTGTCTAGAACTAAATTGACGCATAACTATATGGGATGTACGATTAAGAGATGATGGACTAACCTTTTCAGTATCATGTTGACGAACATCACCTCATCTCTTTCAAATCCCACTTCAGAATCAGATGTGGCCTATATTTATCAAACAAAAAAGATACATTACTTAATAGTTCTGTTGCTATAATCCTACCATTGAGATGTGTTAAACTTACCAAGTCAGGTAATATAAGCAATAGTAGAAAATACTTTATGCGGAGTAACGGTCAGGTACAATATGTTCATGTATTTTCTTGAGTAATATAGTTTTGCAAGTCCCATTGAGCAGACTTTCAATTGTTTGTGTGAGGCAATATCCTTTGAACGCAACTGAACTATATCTCTTCCGCCTGGCTAGGTATGTTCTTCATTTTTTAACTGACATATGCTCTGCTCTATTTGTGATGATGCTTGCTACCATTAAATGTTGGTAGTACTAAGAATTGAACAAACAAGATACTCTGCAGTCTGTAGATGAAAAGAGAAGGAACAAAATACCTTCAGCAGGGAGAGGAGGTCACCATGATTGGAGAAGTTCCTCAACCGAAGGGGGTGTCGTTGCGCGGCCAAGTTCATTGTTCCACTCTTCCTCCCCAGCATACAACTGGCTCAGTAGACCACCGGATTCTATGCGCTTGACTCATGTGCCTAAGCTCAAGAGCTTTATACTGTTGCTCTTCAGATAGGCCCCCAACTGACACCTGCAGGATAGCATAGTGCATATAAGAATAACAAGTAAAAAACCCTGCTTTATATCTCTGAGAAAGAACACAGGGGACATGATGTTAACATGTCAGTGGCTGCATCAGCCTTGGCACATGAGTTAAATGTTACAGAACTACTTCCTCCGCTCCTAAATATTTGTCTTTTTAGGGATTGCCAATGGACTACCACATACGGATGTATATAGACATATTTTAGAGTGTAGATTCACTCATTTTGCTCCGTATCTAGCCACTTGTTGAAATTTCTAGAAAGACAAGTATTTAGGAACGGAGGGAGTACAAAATACTGAGAAGAAAAGCAAAAGCGAGATTGCAGAACTTAGAATTACATCTATAAACCAAAACTGAAGGAAAAATAACCAGGAATGTGCGTACTACATGAATGAAGGGCCTCTTTAATGTTAACTGGTTTGCTTGGCAATGACTGCTGGTTAAGCTATACGGTAGTATTAAGTATACGTTTCAATCTTGATAAAACACGCTGACATAGTGTCTCTTCTCTTATGTACTAGTGCTGACTGCTGCAACTAGCTAGCCTTGACCAAACATACATGCACCAACACAAGCTAGCTAGCTCACCTCACCGGTGCTAAATGTCCATTAGCTAGTTAGTCAAACTGTTTTTCAACACATAGGCTCGACTTTATTTTCCAAACTAATAGGCTTGGCTTGTTTTTCAACAACCATACAAAGAAATAGACCTAAACATACATGGAAACAACCATGCCTTGATGTAGAACCTGAATCTCACCACCACAGTAGCCCGCCATGGCAGATCTCCTCCATCTCCGCGGTATTTAACTTGAACCACAGGAGCTAATCCTGCACCCCAAGCACCAAAAAACATACCTGACATCCATTACTACAGCACATATGCCACATATATGACCTGCTCGACGAACTGTGCAAAGGAAGAGGCGACCAGACCTGATACAGGCGGGCGGTGGCGGAAGTGACCGTGGTCTACTCGGGTCAGGTGGCCACTCGGATGAGGAGGAGCTTCAGGAAGGGGTCGATACATGCTGTGGCCCGTGGGAGCTGAAGGGAGAGAGAATCAACGAAGAGGACCGCCGCAATCCTGAGGAGCGGTGTCGAGCACCTATTGGTTGGGGCGACGAGGTCAAGCCGGCCTAGTCCGGCAACGTTGTGCCAGGAGCTGCTAGATCTGAGGGCCACGAAGACGGAGACGGGAGTCGAGAGGACACTTTCGCGTTGGGAGGAAGATCGTAGGTGACGTTGCTGGACCAGGGAGAGAGACGAGGGTGGAAGTGCGCAGCCGGATTGACGGGCGACGGCGAGGTTGGCGCGTGGTGTCCGGGATGGGAGAAGATAAGATGCGGTGTGGGAGGTTTCAGAGGGAAAAGGGTTGAGAGATGGGAGGACGTGGGCACGTGTGGATAGAACATGGGCCGTACGATGAAATTTGGAAAGTGGCAAGAGGGAAATGATGGTGGGATTATAGTAGAAGTAATTATTTTTAGATTTCCCATACAAATTAATTTCATGATCGAAATTGCCCTTCCCGATCTTTGTACAATTGGCTGATGCTATAGTCACATGTGTTGGACCCAAATCAGGGAATCAATCTATATTTCGCATGTGTTCGACCCAAATTAGGGAATCAATCTATATTTCGTATTGTTGAGGATATTATTTGTGCATGTATATTGTCTTTTGTACATTAGGCCTACCTCTCTAGTTTGTTGTATAGATTGAGATAGAGGCCCCACATTGTACTCATATATACCGTGCACATTGCACCGAATTAATACATCGTGCAATTCTCACATCCAATATGGTATCAGTTTTTAGGTTCTAACCCTAATCTTCCGCTGCCGCCGCCGCGCGCCTCCTCCCGCGCCGCCGCCTCCGCCCATGCTTCTCCCACGCCGATCGCACACGTAAGCGCTACCCGCTCCCGCGAGCTGTGCATCTCCTGATCGCTCCCGCTAGCCGCCAACACCGCCCGTCACCAGATCAATCGCTAGCTAGCTACGCAAGCCACCAGATCAATACCTACGCAAGCCACCACATCCATCGCTAGCTCGCTCCGCAAGCCACCAAATCAATCGCGGCCAACGCACCGAAGCGCCACGCCACCCCGATCGCCTGCTAGTCCGAGCCGCTCCACCAAGCAGCCGCCGTCGCTACCTAGTGTCGTTGCCCCTGCTCCGTGTCGTAGCCATCCCCTTCCCCATAGCTTTCACCGAAATACCCACGCCGTCTCGTCCTCGCCATGTCGTCCGTCACGTCATCCGCGTCCACTAACTTCAATCCATTCGCCGAGACCAATCCTCCCGACGTCAACGACATCCGCAAGCTCAACACCTTCGAGCGGGTGTCGGTTCGTCTCTCCCAGGCAGATTCCTCCTACCACACATGGAAAACGTACTTCTCCCTCGTGTTCCGGGAGTATCATCTCATGGACCACGTGGACGGCATCATCGACTCCAGCCTCGTCCCCGAGTTTCACGACTGGTGCACCATCGACATCACGATCATCCGCTGGTTTTTCCTCACCATCACGCCCGACCTCTTCCAGACGGTCATGACGGACGGTGACGATGCCTGCGCCGTGTGGACCAAGCTGAACGGCCTCTTCACCGACAACAAGCTCCAGCGTCGCGTTTTTTTTTGCAGCAAGTGTTTTTTGGGTGTCATCAGGACAACACCTCCATCGACGACTATTGTCGCCTCCTTAAGACTCTCGCTGACGAGCTTCGCGATATCGGCGCCAAGGCCGATGATGACCTCCTCCTCAGCACACTCACCGGCGGGCTCAACGAGGATTTCGGCAACGCCGCGGGGAACCTCAGCCTCATCCCCAACCCGTCCTTCGCCAAGTTTGTTGCGTACCTCCGCTTGGAGGAGCGGCGAATGAAGCAGGCGAAGACGCGCGCCCTGCACACTGCCCTCGCCGCCGGCACCACCCGCGGCGGGCCTTCGGCGCCTCCCGCTGCCCCGGCACCCCAGCAGCGTCATCAGGCGCCTTTCCCGGCGCCCAAGAAGCCGGGGCTCCTGCCACTGCCGTACGGCCCGCCCGCTCCTCACGCTGAAAAGAACCGCGGGTGCCGGCGCGGTGGCCGCCGCGGAGGTCAGCAGTAGCAGCCGCAGCAATATGGCCAGCAACAGCAGCAGTTTCAGGCGCCGCCGCAGCTCCAGGTGCCGCCCCCGTGGGCCTCCGGTACAACCCCTGGACCGGTGTCGTACATGCATACACCATGCCGGTTGCACGGGCTCCTGCACCGACGCTTCCCGTGCCGCGCCCACCGGCACACCAGGCATACTACGCGGCTCCGCGGCCGTATGGAGGATACCCACCACCGCAGATGAGCGGCGCCTACGGTCTCCCTGCGGCCCCGCCGCTGCCCTCGCCGGCCCTGCTACCGGCACCTTGGGATCCGGCGCTTCTCGCCGCGCTACATGCTACGCCTACGCCGAACAACTACACTGGGGGTGGTGATTGGTACATGGACACCGATGCTACGGCTCACATGTTTGCTCATCCTGGTAATCTTGCCTCCTTCACTCCTGTCACCACCGACCGCCGCATCATTGTCGGTGACGGTTCCACACTACCTATCACACATGTCGGGCACACTTCTTTTCCCTCTACTTCTATGCCTATTTCTTTGTCTAACATTCTTGTGTTGCCTCATCTTATTAAGAACCTTGTTTCTGTTCGTTGTTTAACTCATGAAAATCCTGTTACTGTTGAATTTGACGAGCTTGGTTTTTGTTTCAAGGACGCTCGAACTAGGATGGTACTTCACCGATGTGACAACCTCGATGAGCTCTATCCAATGCATCCGCCGTCCACCCCCGCCACCGCACCGGTTGCTCTCTCCGCCAGTGTCGATCTCTGGCACGCTCGTTTGGGTCATCCCAACCCCGTCACACTTGGTCATATTCTGAGGAGTTTCAGTTTCAGTTGTAATAAGATAGAGGATCACACCTGTCATGCCTGTTGTGTCAGCAAACATGTTCGCCTTCCGTTTAATAACTCCACCACCATAGCTTCTTTTCCTTTTCAGTTGACTCATAGTGATGTGTGGACCTCTCCGGTTCCTAGTAATTCGGACAATTTATATTATCTGGTTATTCTTGATGATTATTCTCACTATGTGTGGACGTTTCCTTTATGACGGAAGTCGGATGCACTCTCCACTTTGTCGGCCTTTTTGTAGCGACCAGACCTCAAACAGTCTGATCTCTGTGCTCCGGTGTCATCCCTGGATCAGTAATGCTAACACCACACAGTACTCGAAGGATTTATAGCAGAGTAGCAATCACACACTTATTACATCGACTGTCTCAAAAGAGAACTTATTACAATAAATATGGCTTAAGGCCATCTAATAACGATAACAGCGGAAGGCTTGGAAGGTAACTGAGTCCATCAACTCCAACGGCATCACTGAGTATAGAACCACGACCTAAAAACTCCTTAATCGTTGTCTGAAAAGTCTGCAACATTAACGTTGCAGCCTGAAAACGGGTCAGCACATGGAATATGCTGGCAAGGTAACACATAGAGAGTAATGGAATGAAACAGCTATACTATATGCATATTTGGCTGGTGGAAAGCTCTATGGTTACAGTTTTTGCGTAAAGCCAATTTTTCCCTACTTCAAAGGAATAAAATTAATTACTATCATGGTGGTTGTTAAACATTGAGAATGGTTGACAGCATTCTCAATCCCAATTAAAGTAACATCATTAAACCCAACAAAATTTACTTTAGAGTAACATGTTGAGATTCACATGATAATCCAGGTACTAGATACTCAAGATGTCCATAAGCGGGGACACGGCTAATCATGATTAGTTTATACACTCTGCAGAGGTTTGCGCACTTTTCCCCACAAGACTCGATCGCCTCCGTTGGATTTCTCGCACTACATGGTGTTTGAGAAACGGATGACCGAGAACAGTCTTTCAGAAGCGCTAGCACCTTACGATGGATAGACCGGTACACATACTTTCCCCTACATCTGCTAGTCTACCCTGTAAGAGTTCGCACGACTTACTCAACTATGCCAGAGCCCATAATAGCTTGTGGCTGCACACGGAAGCTTCTAGTATGAATAATCTCATGATCCCTTTGAGCCTGGGTGGCGGTCCAAAATAAAAACAGGCAAGTTCTGGAATACCCGGGTGCCTCAATCCACCCAGATGTGTGTTAGGTTACCACCTTAGGTAAACCATTAATTAACAATCTCACATCTGTCATGGATATCACTCACCCAATCCACGTCTACTAGCATAGCATGGCATAAAGCAAACGCAGAAGTAACTCCCAAAGGTTTGATAATAAACAGGTAATAGGTACTACCTCATCTACTTCCCATCCCACAATTTAATTAGATCCTAATCATGCAATGTGTGAAGATTGATCTAATGCAATAAAACTGGGTTGTAGAAAAAGGTATGATCAAAGTGTTACTTGCCTTGCTGACGATCCGCGAAACCTAGAGATTCGAAGTAACAGGCGGCGCACTACGGGTATTCTATCGCAGACAAACAACAAGCATACAATAAGCACTCATCTAATGCACAGGTAAAACTTCAAATAGAAGATCTAACCATAAAGTTCAACTTAAGAACCCTGGTTTGCAAAAAGAATCAAATCGAACGAAGCAAAAGAAATCAAACGGCGAAAGAAAACAACTTCGTTCTAGTAATTTGGATCTAGGGAAAATTTTACAGTAGCAAAAACTTGTTTAAGTTGATTATTCGGAAAGAGGGTTTCGAGACGAAACTCCAGGCGCTTGAATCGCCTGATTCCGATAAACAAGCGAAAAGTTATACTAAAACAAAAATCGGATCAGAAATCGCGATCAGAAAATAACCGCGGAAAATCTGACGAAAAAGAAAAACGACGAACAGATTAATTGGTAATTAACCTAATCCGAAAATAATTAAAATAAATTAAAATAAAAAAAATTAGAAAATAAAACCGGAAAAAAATTATAATTCTTTAAAAAAAAATCGGCACGGAAGTCGAGGCAGCGGCGAACCTCGGGCGGCGCGCTGCTCCGGCGGCGGCGGATCGGGCGCGGGGCTGGTGTGGGCTGGGGGCTCGGGTGCGGCGCTATATAAAGGCGCCCCCGGGCGGAGTCCCGCTCGGGTACGGCCCATAGTCGGTTTTGTTTTTTTTAAATAATTACGCTCGGAAGAAAAATAAAGAGAAATACTAAACGGACTCCAAAAATCACGAAATAAATTTTCCCCGGTTTCTAAAATCAAGCCCGATAAAGTGAACATTTATCTGGGCCCAAACTACAACTTTGAAAAACGCGCATTTTTCCTAAATTCAGATAAAAATACCGAAAAACTCCGAAATAAATCGTATTTGATTTTTTTATTAAATCCTCAATATTTCTATATTTTGGGAAAGTCATTTTATTCCCTCTCTCATATTTTTGTAATAGAAATAATTGATGATAAAATAAATAAAATCAAATGATCCTGTTTACATAATTTGAGAAAACTCAAATATGTAAATAACGAAATCCGCAACTCTCTCTGTGGGTCCTTGAGTTGCTTAGGATTTTCTAGGATCGAAACCAAAAGCAAAATAAAATATGATATGCATGATGACCTAATGTATAACATTCCAAATTGAAAATTTGGAATGTTACAAACCTATCCCCCTTAAGATGAATCTCGCCCTCGAGATTCGGGTTGGCTAGAAAATAGGTGAGGGTGGTATTTGAGCAAATCTTCCTCTCGCTCCCAGGTGGCTTCATCCTCGGTGTGGTGGCTCCACTGAACTTTGCAAAACTTGATAACCTTGCTGCGAGTAACTCGGCTGGCAAACTCAAGAATCTTGACTGGTTTCTCCTCATAGGTCAAATTGTTATCCAACTGAATTGCTTCCAATGGCACTGTGTCTCTCAAAGGTATGTCAGCCATCTCCGCGTCACACTTCTTCAACTGACAAACGTGGAACACATCATGAACTCCTGTCAATCCTTCTGGCAATTCCAACTTGTAAGCCACTTCTCCCATATGCTCCAAAACTCGATATGGCCCTACAAATCGTGGCGCTAACTTCCCCTTAACTCCAAAGCGCTTAATCCCTCGAAGTGGGGATACTCGAAGATAAGCTCTGTCTCCGACTTTGTAAACTGTCTCTTTGCATTTAGAATCTGCGTAGCTCTTCTGCCTGGACTAGGCTACCTTGAGCCTATCGCGAATCAACTTCACCTTCTGTTCAGACTCCTTAATCAGATCTGGTCCAAACAACTGGCGGTCTCCAACTTCGTCCCATGACAACGGTGTCCTGCACCTCCTTCCGTACAAAGCTTCGAAAGGGGCCATCTTCAAACTGGTCTGATAGCTATTATTGTAAGAGAACTCTGCATATGGCAAATTATCGTCCCAACTAGATCCATAATCTAGCGCACAAGCTCTCAGCATATCCTCCAAAATCTGATTGACTCTCTTGGTCTGTCCATCTGTCTGCAGATGAAAAGCTGTACTAAATTCTAGCCTAGTACCCAAAGTCTCATGCAACTGCTTCCAGAACTTTGAGGTAAACTGGGTTCCTCTATCTGATACGATGCTCCTCGGAACTCCATGCAAACATACGATCCTGGTCATGTATATCTTTGCCAACTTAGCACTGGTGTAAGTGGTCTTTACTGGGATGAAATGTGCTACCTTCGTCAATCGATCAACTACAACCCAAATCGAGTCATAGCCTGAACGAGTCCTTGGTAATCCCGTGATAAAATCCATGCCTAGCTTATCCCACTTCCATTTGGGTATCGGCAATGGTTGCAACAATCCTGCTGGCTTCTGATGCTCTGCCTTTACTCTCTGACATACGTCACAAACTGCTACATACTCCGCAATATCCTTCTTCATTCCGGTCCACCAGAAAATATTCTTCAAATCCAAATACATCTTGGTATTTCCTGGGTGAATCGAATACGGTGAATCATGTGCCTCTTGCAGAATCAACTTTCTGATCTCCGGGTCATTGGGTATATAAACACGGTCTTCAAACCATAGGGTGTCGTGCTCATCCTCACGAAATCCTTTAGCTTTTCCTTGGCTCATTTTCTCCTTTATAGCGGCAATCTCTTTGTCAGTTTTCTGAGCTTCTCTGATTCTATCCATCAAAGTTGGCTGAATTTCCAACGTTGCTACATAGCCTCTCGGAACTATTTCCACACATAGTTCACGAAGATTTTTTGCTAACTCCTTGGGTATTTCTCCTGTCGTTAACGTATTGACATGGCTCTTACGGCTTAATGCGTCAGCTACTACATTAGCCTTCCCGGGATGATAATGCAATCTCATATCATAATCCTTGATGAGCTCCAACCATCTCCTTTGTCTGAGGTTCAACTCCTTCTGCGTGAAAATGTACTTCAAACTCTTATGATCCGTGTACACCTCACAATGATTTCCAATGAGGAAATGTCTCCATGTCTTCAATGCATGCACTACGGCTGCTAACTCCAAATCATGCGTAGCGTAATTCAATTCGTGAGGCTTCAGTTGTCTTGAAGCATACGAAACAACTCTCCCTTCCTGCATAAGCACTGCTCCAAGTCCTCGACGTGAAGTGTCGCAATACACCTCATAATCCTTGGTTTGATCTGGCAAAATCAACACTGGTGAGGTAACCAAACAGTTCTTCAACTCCTGAAAACTTGCCTCACACTCCTCAGTACATTTGAACTTAGTATCCTTCTTCAGCAACTCCGTCATAGGCTTCGCAATCTTTGAAAAAATTTCAATAAACCTCCGGTAGTATCCTGCGAGTCCAAGAAAACTCCGGATCTCTCCAACTGTTGTTGGTGCTTCCCACTTGGTCACGGTTTCGACTTTAGCGGGATCTACTACTATACCTTCTCCGGATATAACGTGTCCGAGGAATCCTACTTCCTTCAACCAAAACTCACATTTGCTGAACTTGGCATATAATTGATGTTCTCTGAGATTTCCAAGTACCAAACGCAAATGCTCCTTATGTTCTTCTTCATTCTTTGAATAAACCAGGATATCATCAATGAACACTACGACGAACTTATCCAAAAACTCCGTAAACACTTTGTTCATCATGTTCATAAAATAGGCAGGCGCGTTAGTCAGACCAAATGACATAACGGTATACTCATACAGCCCATACCTGGTGGTAAAAGCTGTCTTAGGTATGTCCTGCTCTCGAATCTTCAACTGATGGTACGTTGATCGCAAATTGATCTTGGAAAACACTTTAGCTCCTTGCAATCGATCAAACAGATCATTGATCATTGGTAGCGGGTACTTGTTCTTGATTGTTACTTCATTCAATCCTCGATAGTCAACAACCATCCTTAACGATCCATCCTTCTTGTCTACTAGAAGTACTGGTGATCCCCAAGGCGGAGAACTTGGCCGAATGTAACCTTTATCCAGTAACTCCTTAATCTGCTTCTTAATTTCCACCAAATCTTTTGCGGGCGTCCTATATGGTCGCTTTGATATTGGCCCAGTGCCTGGCAAAAGTTCAATCAAAAAACTCAATATCTCTATCCGGTGGCATGCCTGGCAACTCTTCAGGAAATACATCAGGAAAATCCTTTACCACTGGTACTTCCTCCTGCACAACTCCTGATAAGGAATTTACTTGTGTCCTATTTGGCGCATGTCGGGATACATACTTGATCCTTCTTCCTTCTGGCGTTGTGAGCAAAATTGTCTTACTGGCGCAATCGATGTTTCCTTCATACATCGACAACCAATCCATACCAAGAATCACATCCAGACCTTGGGATTCCAAAATAATTAAATCCGTTGGGAAAACATGCCTTCCTATACCTAATGGCACTTGAAAACATCCTTGACTGGCCATGTACTCTGCTCCTGGTGAGCTTACTAGCATAGGTGTTTTAAGAACCCTAGTGGGCATGCTATACTTTTCCACAAATCCCCTTGATATGTATGAATGCGATGCACCACTATCAGAAAGAACGAGTGCAGTAAATGTCTTAACCAAAAACTTACCTATTACTGCATCGGGCTAAGCTTCAACCTCCTCCACATTAACGTGGTTCACCTGTCCCCTGTTGAAAGGGTTCGGCTTCTTTCCAGAGCTTCCATTACCGTTTTGGCCTTCAAGACATTCATTGGCATAATGTCCGGTCTTGTAACACTTGAAACAGGTGACTTGACTCAGATCTCTCTTGGCTGGGGTTGATGGGGTGTTGCGGTTCTGTCCATTGCTTCCTCCACTCCCGTTACTATTCTTGGTGCCATTGTGATTGTGCGAGCTACCTACTCCATGGGTATGCTGAAAATGTCCTCCCGGTCTAAGGGTAAAACGTGGCTTCTGCTGAGCTCCTGAATTATACTTTCCTTGTCCATACTTCCTCTTGCGGTTCTCAATTTGCTGCTGCTTCCCTTCAATCATAAGAGCACGGTCTACCAACTCCTGGTAGTTGTTGAAGGTGGATACCATCAACTGCATACTCAACTCATCATTCAGTCCTTCCAGGAATTTCTCCTGCTTAGCTGCATCCGTAGTAACATCATCTGGGGCATAACGTGCTAGCTTACTAAACTCCTCCACATACTGGCCAACTGTCCGTCCTCCTTGGCGCAAGTTATGAAACTCACGCTTCTTCATGGCCATTGCTCCTGCTGAAACATGGGTAGTACGAAAAGCCTGCTGAAACCGGTCCCATGTGACAATGTCGACTGGGAAGGTGGCTGTGAAATTCTCCCACCAGGATGCTGCGGGTCCTTCTAACTGATGTGCGGCAAACTTCACCTTCTCCGCATCTGTGCATCCTGCTGTGGTCAACTCCCTAGCTATCTTGCGGAGCCAATCATCTGCTACTATCAGCTCGGTGCTACTGGAAAACACCGGCGGATTCAGCCTAAGAAAACGGGCTAAGTGGTCAACAGGTGGTGGTGGTGGTGGTGGGTTGTTGTTGTTGTTCCCCTGATTCTGATTCTGAACTAGCAACTGCATCAGGGTATTCTGCTGCTGGATCAACTGGGTGAGCTCCGGCGGAAAGGCAAATCCGGAGTCACGTCTCGGAGGCATCTGAGGGTTTAGAAAAGATGAGATATAAGAATAGAGGGGGTCTAAAGAGAAAACACTACCCATATGCACATGAGGCAAAAGCAAACAATTCACTTCAATCAATCAAACAAGGGCATAAAATCGATCTAGCTATGGCAAGAGTGCTCGGACTACTATATTTACATGGTGGACTACTACTACTGATGAGGTGGTCTACTAAAAATATTCTACGGTTGTAGACTCCATGGTATCTGCTCCTGCTTCATCAACGTAGTAATCATCGCTACTATCTTGTTTCGAGTCGGTGCCGTCAATGATGATGTAGTCTTCCGGGCTAATCTCCTTGGGTTCTTCGTCTTCATCTACTGGTGTCGGACCTCCCATAAATATTCCAATCTTCTTGATTAGATCGTCATTCTTCTCCACCAATACTTAAATTTCTTCTTCATAATCTTCGCGTGTAGCCTTGAGTTCTTCCTCCAGTTCCTTGATTCTAGTCTTAGCCTTCTTCAGATCTATCATGTCGGCGCACATCTGATTCTCTTATCGTCGAATGTGCTGATTTAACTCCTGAATAAAAGCTACAATTGATCTATCTTTCCTGGTGCTGATCATCTCCTAGTGTTCATCTCGGCGCCCACAAATCTGGTAGATAGTATCCTTGAGATCCTTGCGGTAGACTTCTGCAATGCGTCCCATGGTGATGTGAGCTGTCATACTCTTTCCTAGACTCCAAGTTGGTGCATCAAAAGAAAACTCTATGGGCTCAGTGACTGGCATGAACGTCCTTCCTGGAACTTGAACTTGAATCATCCAGCGCTCTTCTTCAGGTAAAGTGGCGTTGTAGGTTCCCGTGAAGCTTGGTACTCCTATGTTCAGGTATTTAGTGACTTCCTTCAAGTGGCGTCCAAAGGGTGTATCTTCATCTGGTTGGGTGAACTTGTTCCTTGAATCCGCCATCCTAAAGAGTAGAAAAGATGAGAGGTCAGAAGAGAAGAGAGTGAGTAGGGATCTAGGTCCTTAGCTTAGTGGTCGTGTCCTACAGTCAGCGTGTGCTCTGATACCATCTCTGTAGCGACCAGACCTCAAACAGTCTGATCTCTGTGCTCCGGTGTCATCCCTGGATCAGTAATGCTGACACCACACAGTACTCGAAGGATTTATAGCAGAGTAGCAATCACACACTTATTACATCGAGTGTCTCAAAAGAGAACTTATTACAATAAATATGGCTTAAGGCCATCTAATAACGATAACAGTGGAAGGCTTGGAAGGTAAGTGAGTCCATCAACTCCAACGGCATCACTGAGTATAGAACCACGACCTAAAAACTCCTTAATCGTCGTCTAAAAAGTCTGCAACATTAATGTTGCAGCCTGAAAACGGGTCAGCACATGGAATATGCTGGCAAGGTAACACATAGAGAGTAATGGAATGAAACAGCTATACTATATGCATATTTGGCTGGTGGAAAGCTCTATGGTTACAGTTTTTGCGTAAAGCCAATTTTTCCCTACTTCAAAGGAATAAAATTAATTACTATCATGGTGGTTGTTAAACATTGAGAATGGTTGACAGCATTCTCAATCCCAATTAAAGTAACATCATTAAACCCAACAAAATTTACTTTAGAGTAACATGTTGAGATTCACATGGTAATCCAGGTACTAGATACTCAAGATGTCCATAAGCGGGGACACGGCTAATCATGATTAGTTTATACACTCTGCAGAGGTTTGCGCACTTTTCCCCACAAGACTCGATCGCCTTCGTTGGATTTCTCGCACTACATGGTGTTTGAGAAACGGATGACCGAGACACAGTCTTTCAGAAGCGCTAGCACCTTACGATGGATAGACCGGTACACCTACTTTCCCCTACATCTGCTAGTCTACCCTGTAAGAGTTCGGACGACTTACTCAACTATGCCAGAGCCCATAATGGCTTGTGGCTGCACACGGAAGTTTCTGGTATGAATAATCTCATGATCCCTTTGAGCCTGGGTGGCGGTCCAAAATAAAAACAGGCAAGTTCTGGAATACCCAGGTGCCTCAATCCACCCAGATGTGTGTTAGGTTACCACCTTAGATAAACCATTAATTAACAATCTCACATCTATCATGGATATCACTCACCCAATCCACGTCTACTAGCATAGCATGGCATAAAGCAAATGCAGAAGTAACTCCCAAAGGTTTGATAATAAACAGGTAATAGGTACTACCTCATCTACTTCCCATCCCACAATTTAATTAGATCCTAATCATGCAATGTGTGAAGATTGATCTAATGCAATAAAACTGGGTTGTAGAAAAAGGTATGATCAAAGTGTTACTTGCCTTGCTGATGATCCGCGAAACCTAGAGATTCGAAGTAACAGGCAGCGCACTCCGGGTATTCTATCGCAGACAAACAACAAGCATACAATAAGCACTCATCTAATGCATAGGTAAAACTTCAAATATAAGACCTAACCAGAAAGTTCAACTTAAGAACCCTGGTTTGCAGAAAGAATCAAATCGAACGAAGCAAAAGAAATCAAACGGCGAAAGAAAACAACTTCGTTCTAGTAATATGGATCTAGGGCAAATTTTACAGTAGCAAAAACTTGTTTAAGTTGATTATTCGGAAAGAGGGTTTCGAGACGAAACTCCAGGCGCTTGAATCGCCTGATTTCGATAAACAAGCGAGAAATTATACTAAAACGAAAATCGAATCAGAAATCGCGATCAGAAAATAACCGCGGAAAATCCGACGAAAAAGAAAAACGACGAACAGATTAATCGGTAATTAACCTAATCCGAAAATAATTAAAAAAAATTAAAATAAAAAAAATTCGAAAATAAAACTAGAAAAAAAATATAATTTTTTTTTCAAAAATAAAATAAAATAAATTCGGCACGGAAGTCGAGGCGGCGACGAACCTCGGGCGGCGCGCTGCTCCGGCGGTGGCGGCGGCGGCGGATCGGCCGCGGGGCTGGTGTGGGCTGGGGGCTCGGGTGCGGCGCTATATAAAGGCGCCCCCGGGCGGAGTCCCGCTCGGGTACGGCCCATAGTTGGTTTTGTTTTTTTTTTAAATAATTACGCTCGGAAGAAAAATAAAAAGAAATACTAAACGGACTCCAAAAATCACGAAATAAATTTTCCCGGGTTTCTAAAATCAAGCCTGATAAAGTGAACATTTATCGGGGCCCAAACTACAACTTTGAGAAACGCGCATTTTTCCTAAATTCAAATAAAAATACCGAAAAACTCCGAAATAAATCTTATTTGATTTTTTTATTGAATCCTCAATATTTCTATATTTTGGGAAAGTCATTTTATTCCCTCTCTCATATTTTTGTAATAGAAATAATTGATGATAAAATAAATAAAATCAAATGATCCTGTTTACATAATTTGAGAAAACTCAAATATGTAAATAATGAAATCCCCAACTCTCTCCGTGGGTCCTTGAGTTGCTTAGGATTTTCTAGGATCGAAACCAAAAGCAAAATAAAATATGATATGCATGATGACCTAATGTATAACATTCCAAATTGAAAATTTGGGATGTTACACTTTTACTCCTATGCCAGCACGCAGTTTGGGCGTCCCATCCTTGCTCTTCATACTGACAATGGAAAAGAGTTCGACAATCTTGCTTTCCGCACTTTTTTGTCGCACCACGGCACCATTTTTCGTCTCACATGCCCGTATACTTCACAGCAGAATGGTAGAGCCGAACGCGTCCTTCGCACTCTGAACGACTGCGTTCGGACGCTCCTGTTCCATGCTAATGTGCCGCCTCGTTTCTGACCAGATGCACTCGCTACTGCTTCACTTCTCCTTAACCTTCGCCCTTGCCGCCCACGGTGGAACTATGCACCTCACCATCTTCTCTTCAGTACGCCCCCATCTTATGATGACTTGCATATTTTCGGGTGCCTTTGCTATCCTAGCACTGCGGACTCCGCTCCTCACAAACTCGCACCTCGTTCTGTCGCTTGCATCTTCACCGGCTACCCTTCCAACTCCAAGGGATATTGGTGCTATGATCCCATCTCCCACCGTGTGTTCACTTCCCGACACGTTTACTTTGATGAGCGTGTGTTTCCGTTTCAGCAGGTACCTCCGGCTGTTCCTCCCGCCACCGGTGACGCGGGCTCCTCGACGCCGCTCCCAGGGCGCTCGCGCGCCTCTCTTGGCCCGCCACTGGCTTTGAGGCACGCCCCCCGCATGTGGCGCCTCCTACAGCCGCGGCCTCCGCGGCCCCCTCGGTGCCCCTGGCCCCGACGCCCCCGGCCCCCGCGCCTCCGGCACCTGTGGCCGGTCCGGTCACCCGTGCCCGTACGGGCATTTTTCACCCGAGCTCGCGCTACGCCGCGGATGACTACGTCCTTGCGGCATCCACCTCTGAGCCGTCGCTGTTGCCATCCTCCGTCCGAGTCGCTCTTCGTGACCCGCTCTGGATGGCTGCGATGCAAGAGGAGTTTGACGCCCTGTTGCGCAACCGGACGTGGCAGCTTGTTCCCCGGCCCCGGCACGCCAATGTGATTACCGGGAAGTGGGTCTTCAAACACAAGCTCCATCCCGATGGTACCCTTGATCGCTATAAAGCGCACTGGGTTGTTCGTGGATTCCGATAGCGTGCTGGCGTCAACTTCACCGACACCTTTGCTCCGGTCGTCGAGCCCGGCACGATACGCATGGTTCTCCACCTTGCGGTCTCCCGTGCTTGGCCGGTGCACCAGATGGACGTCTCCAACGCCTTCCTTCATGGTCACCTCGAGGAGCAGGTCTTCTGCCAGCAGCCCACCGGGTTCGTTGATCCGGCACTTCCCGACCACATGTGCCTGCTTTCGCGGTCCTTGTATGGACTCAAGCAGGCTCTGCGCGCTTGGTACCAATGCATCGCGGCGTTTCTTCATCAGCTTGGGTTCCGCTCCACTCGCTCGGACGCATCGCTCTTCGTTTATCACCAGGGCTCCGGCACGACCTATTTGCTGCTATATGTCGACGACATCATCCTGACGGCATGTACGGCTAGCCTTCTCAGTCAACTCACGGCTTGTCTTCGCGCTGAGTTCGCCATCAAGGACTTGGGTCCTCTACACTACTTCCTTGGTGTTGAGGTGGTGCGCCGTCCGGATGGCTTCTTTCTTCATCAGCGGAAGTACGCTCATGAGCTCCTGGAGCGCGTTGGCATGCTTAACTGCAAGCCCGCCGCCACGCCTGTTGATACGAAGGCCAAGCTCTCCGCCACGGATGGTTCCCCTGCTTCGGATGCTGCTTTCTATCGGTCTATTGTTGGTGCTCTCCAGTACCTCACTTTGACTCGACCAGAGATCCAGTATGCAGTGCAGTAGGTGTGTCTTCATATGCATGCTCCTCGGGATGTTCACTGGGCCGTTGTCAAGCGGATTCTCCGCTATGTTTGTGGCACTATGGATCTTGGAGTCACGCTTCACGCCTCCGCCGACATCGCCCTCACAGCCTACTCCGATGCAGACTGGGCGGGCTGCCCTGACACACGTCGCTCCACCTCAGGCTATTGTGTCTACCTTGGACCCTCACTTATCTCGTGGTCATCCAAGCGGCAGCCTACGGTCTCTCGCTCCAGTGCTGAGGCTGAGTATCGTGCGGTGGCCAACGCCGTCGCTGAGTGTTCCTGGCTTCATCAGCTGCTTCAGGAGCTGTCTTTCCTTGTTGACCGTGCCACGGTGGTCTACTGCGATAACGTCTCGGCGGTCTACCTCTCTGCTAACCCGGTGCATCATCGACGGACCAAGCATATTGAGTTGGATATTCATTTTTTTTGGGAACAGGTGGCTCTTGGTCATATTCGTGTTTTGCACGTCCCTACTTCCCACCAATTTGTAGATATCATGACCAAGGGCTTGCCTACGGTGTCATTTGAGGAGTTCTAGTCCAGTCTTTGCGTCAGCCACGGTGCCGCTTCGACTACGGGGGGGGGGGGGGTGTTGAGGATATTATTTGTGCATGTATATTGTCTTTTGTACATTAGGCCCACCTCTCTAGTTTGTTGTATAGATTGAGGTAGAGGCCCCACATTGTACTCATATATACCGTGCACATTGCACCGAATTAATACATCGTGCAATTGTCACATCCAATACGCATGAAACGTTGTAGTATGTAAATTGTACATGATTTGGAGTACATATAATAGCTCTCTTCCATAATACGTATGTTGCTATGCATAGATAAATTTATAGTTCAATGTGAGTGCTATAGAACGTTTCAATATCCAAAATGGCACGCATTTATGAACAAGTGCAATATTTTCCTATGAATCAAGTAAATCAGAACTCGAATGATAGCAATCATATTAAATTCTAACAAGAGTGGAATGAAATATTGATTAATTTACCGATTGGTTATCATGTCAATGTATACTATTAATATGCATGAAAATTAAATCAAATTAAAGTTCTAGCTAACTCTTAAAATATAAATCAGCCATGGGTTAGGGTACGTGAAATAACACAATGAGTCATCCCATTAATAACCAAATTATGACCAATGATTCTTTAACTCTTCATGAAGTAGTTTGCAGCGTAGGATTGCAATTCAAAGTCGTAAATTTTTTGGCATTTTGATGTATAAATCCTTATGATCATCTCGAACACAAAAGTTACAAGCATGGAAGTCATTTGTCTTATTGACATGAATGAAATTGTTTCTAGGATCATAACCAAGGTAGTTTGCAAAATCTACATCCAAATTAATAAATTACAAATATAGAGATAAAAACTTCTCATTGAAACATGCAAGTAAACAACTAAAAGCATGCAATTTATACATATTTTTGTATGCAAGGTTAGCTTAGGCGCGAAGATATAGCCTATGAGTAAACACTCCAAATACTAGCTATTGGTTGATACTTATAGAGAAATATATCATCTTGAATTGATTTCACAAAAAGATAGAGGAACATATTTTGGAATAAAATTTAGATGGCATTATAAGTCTCTAAATGTTCACTTTAGATTTCTTGCGAGCTTCATGAGTCATCGGCCACTACTCGGAGGCGGCGGCGATGCACTCCACTTTGGAAAGACACATGTGGCACACGTTGATGACCCAACCTTGACCTGACATTGCATATAGAAGACTGTACTAAGCACCTTTTCCCATCTCTACTCCAACTGGTGATGTTCTCAAAGAAGACAAGGATTGTGTTGCAGGCATCAACTTCCTCTCGACTGTCAACGGGCTCTTTCCTCATTATACTTTGTAAGTGCACATTTTCTCAAACATGTGCTTTTAAAACCTTCCTATTTATATTATTTTGGACCATTTTTAGCCATCCTATGAACGAAAAATAATAAAATGCACTTAGAATAGTAATGTTAGATCCTATTTCTTGGAAATTTTCTTATACGAGAATTATTTGGAATATAACATCTGTCATTCCACATGTTTTATAAACACCATCCATTGAAACATATCACCGAGAGTGGAAGTTAACCGTCGGTTATTGCTATCCCATGTCGGGTATTTTCTCAAATAATCAAGTCATATATGTACCATCGGCCATTTCTACTCATAGATGAGAGTTTTGTTTTCACCTTCGGCTATTAAATTTCACCGTCGGCCATTACATGTAATTCCCGAGGGTGTAGTAAAAACCGTCGGACATTATAATGAACCGTCGGGCATTAAATTGGATACCCAAGAGTTGGATTTTTACCGCCGGGCAATCTAGTCTACCGTCGACTATTGGTAGTAATACATGTGAGTTGACAATAACCGTCAGCGATTGAAACAAACGTCATCTATTACTCTAATAACCTACGTCCCGTCGGCTATTAGATTTCACCGTCGGAAATATGGGGATTTCTAGTAGTGGAAGGAATAAGGAGTGGCAAGAGCCTAAGATTGGGGATGCCCGAGGCACCCCAAGGAAATATTCAAGGAATCTCAAGCAACCAAGCTTGGGGATGCCCCGTAAGGCATCCCCTCCTTCTTCTAACAATCATCGGTAATTTTACTTAGAGCTATATTTTTATTCATCACATGATATGCGTAAATCTTGGAGCGTCTTTTGCATTTAGTTTTCACTTTTCTTTGGTGCACCATGCTGGTATGAGATAGTCCTTGGTTGATTTATAGAATGCTCATTGCAGTTCACTTATATCTTTTGAGTATGGATTTATAGAATGCTTCATGTGCTTCACTTATATCTTTTGAAGTTTGGATTGCCTATTTCTCTTCACATAGAAAACCGCCATTTGTAGAATGCTCTTTTGCTTCACTTATATTTGTTAGAGCGTGGGCATATCTTTTGTAGAAAGAATTAACACTCTCTTGCTTCACTTATATCTATGTAGAGAGATGACAGGAATTGGTCATTCACATGGTTAGTCATAAAATCCTACATAAAACTTGTAGATCACTGAATATGATATGTTTGATTCCTTGCAATAGTTATGCGATATAAAGATGGTGATATTAGAGTCATGCTAGTGGGTAGTTGTGGATTGTAGAAATACTTGTGTTGAAGTTTGTGATTCCTGTAGCATGCACGTATGGTGAACCGTTATGTAACGAAGTTGGAGCATGAGGTATTTATTGATTGTCTTCCTTATGAGTGGCGGTCGGGGATGAGCGATGGTCTTTTCCTACCAATCTATCCACCTAGGAGCATGCGCGTAGTACTTTGTTTCGATGACTAATAGATTTTGCAATAAGTATGTGAGTTCTTTATGACTAATGTTGAGTCCATGGATTATACGCACTCTCACCCTTCCATCATTGCTAGCCTCTTCGGTACCCCGCTTTGCCCTTTCTCACCTTGAGAGTCGGTGCAAACTTCGCCGGTGCATCCAAACCTCGTGATATGATACACTCTATCACGCATAAGCCTCCTTATATCTTCCTCAAAACAGCCACCATACCTACCTATCATGGCATTTCCATAGCTATTCCGAGATATTGCCATGCAACTTCCATCATCATCATATACATCACTTGAGCATTTATTTTCATATTGCTTTGCATGATCATAAGATAGCTGGCATGATGTTTTCATGGCTTGTCCGTTTTTTGATGTCATTGCTACGCTAGATCATTGCACATCCCGGTACACCGCCGGAGGCATTCATATAGAGTCATATTTTGTTCTAGTATCGAGTTGTAATATTGAGTTGTAAGTAAATAAAAGTGTGATGATCATCATTATTAGAACATTGCCCCATGTGAGGTTATGAAAATAAAAGTGGCCAAAGAAGCCCCGAAAAAGAGAGAGAGAGAGGGCAAATAAGCCTACAAAAAAAGAAAAAAAAGAAAAAAAGAGAAAAAAATAAAAAATTAGAGAAAAGAGAGAAGGGACAATGTTACTATCCTTTTACCACACTTGTGCTTCAGAGTAGCACTATGTTCTTAATATAGAGAGTCTCTTGAGTTATCACTTTCATATACTAGTGGGAATTTTCATTATTGAACTTGGCTTGTATATTCCAACGATGGGCTTCCTCAAATGACCTAGGTCTTCATGAGCAAGCAAGTTGGAAGCACACCCACTTAGTTTCAGTTTGAGCTTTCATACAGTTATAGCTCTAGTGCATCTGTTGCATGGCAATCCCTATTCCTCGCATTGACATCAATTGATGGGCATCTCCATAGCCCATTGATTAGCCGCGTCAATGTGAGACTTTCTTCCTTTTTGTCTTCTTCACACAACCTCCATCATCATATTCTATTCCACCTATAGTGCTATATCCATGGCTCATGCTCATGTATTGCGTGAAAGTTGAAAAGGTTTGAGAACATCAAAAGTATGAAACAATTGCTTGGCTTGACATTGGGGTTGTGCATGATTTGAATATTTTGTGTGGTGAAGACGGAGCATAAACAGACTATATGATTTTGTAGGGATAACTTTCTTTGGCCATGTTATTTTGAAAAGACATGATCACTTTATTGGTATGCTCGAAGTATTATTGTCTTAATGTTAAATGATAGACTATTGCTTTGAATCACTCGTGTATTAATATTCATGCCATGATTAGATTATGTGATCAAGATTATGCTAGGTAGCATTCCACATCAAAAATTATCTTTTTTATCATTTACCTAGTCGAGGACGAGTAGGAATTAAGCTTGGGGATGCTGATACGTCTCTGTCGTATCTATAATTTTTGATTGTTCCATGCCAATATTCTACAACTTTCATATACTTTTGGCAACTTTTTATACTATTTTTGCGACTATCCTATTGATCCAGTTCCCAGTGCTAGTTCCTGTTTGTTGCATGTTTTTTGTTTCGCAGAAAATCCATATCAACCGAAGTCCAAACGGGATAAAAACTGAAGGAGATTTTTTTTGGAATATATGTGATTTTTGGGAAGAAGAATCAACGTGAGACGATGCTCGAGGGGGCCACGAGGCAGGGGGAACGCCCTGGGCCCTCGTGGCCACCCGATAAGGCGGTTGATACCCTTCTTGCGGCAAAAGAAAGCTAATATCTGGATAAAAATCGTGTCCAAAATTCAGCCCAATCGGAGTTACGGATCTCCGGGAATTTAAGAAACGGTGAAAGGGCAGAATTAGGAAACGCAGAAACAGAGAGAGACAGAGAGAGATCCAATCTCGGAGGGGCCCTCGCCCCTTCCGTGCCACGGAGCCCATGGACCAGAGGGGAAACCCTTCTCCCATCTAGGGAGAAGGTCAAGGAAGAATAAGAAGAAGGGGGGCTATCTCCCGCTCTCTCCTGGTGGCGCCGAAACGCAGCTGGGGCCATCATCATCACCGTAATCTACACCAACAACTTCACCGCCATCATCACCAACTCTTCCCCCTCTATGCAGTGGTGTAACCCCTCTTTTACCCGCTGTAATCTCTACTTAAACATGGTGCTAAACGCTATATATTATTTCCCAATGATGTATGGCTATCCTATGATGTTTGAGTAGATCCGTTTTGTCCTATGGGTTAATTAATGATCGTGATTGGTTTGAGTTGCATGTTTTATTATTAGTGATGTCCTATGGTGCTCTCCGTGTCGCGCAAGCATGAGGGATCCCTGTTGTAGGGTTTGTAGTATGTTCAAGATTTGCTTATGGTGGGTGGCGTGAGTGATGGAAACACAGACCCGAGTAAGTAGGTTGTTTGCGTATGGGAATAAAGTGGACTTGATGCCTTATAATGCTATGGTTGGGTTTTACCTTAATGATCTTTAGTAGCTTCGAATTCTTGCTAGAGTTCCAATCATAAGTGCATATGATCCAAGAAGAGAAAGTATGTTAGCTTATGCCTCTCCCTCAAATAAAATTGCAATAATTATTACCGATATAGTTATCGATTGCCTAGGGACAAATAACTTTCTTGTGTGACAACAAGCTCTCTACTAGAACTAACTTGGTTGTGTCTTCATCTAAACAGCCCCTACTTTTTATTTACGCGCTCTTTATTATCTTCCAAACCTATCCAACAATACCTACAAAGTACTTCTATTTTCATACTTGTTCTAGGTAAAGCGAACGTTAAGCATGCGTAGAGTTCTATCGGTGGTCGATAGAACTTGAGGGAATATTTGTTCTACCTTTAGCTCCTCGTTGGGTTCGACACTCTTACTTATCAAAACAGGCTACAATTGATCCCCTATACTTGTGGGTTATCAGGCCACCTGGCGCAAACGTTTACCACATAAAAACTATGTGTGACGGACAATCCTTGACACACATTTTCTTCTAGGCACCGTGTGTGATGAATACAATAACGCAAACGATAAAATTTCTAATACTGTGTGCAATGGAAACGCTATCACAAACGATTTAACCGGGAAAATTGTGTGTGATGTACTTGCGAACAGAAACGTTTTCCTTGGAGTGACTGTGTGGGATCTATATACGAACGGAAACGTTTAGTGCTGGCTGACTATGTGGGGTGTACTTACGACCGGAAATGATTTCTCCTATATAATTATATTTTTTAGCACTACTGTACGTATTTTTGTATTTGAGTGCTCGCCAGTCGCACATGACCTCATTTTGGCGGTCGGGGACGAGCGATGGTCTTTTGCTACCAATCTATCCCCCTAGGAGCATGCGCGTAGTACTTTGTTTTGATAACTAATAGATTTTTGCAATAAGTATGTGAGTTCTTTATGACTAATGTTGAGTCCATGGATATACACACTCTCACCCTTCCACCATTGCTAGCCTCTCTAGTACCGTGCAACTTTCTCCGGTACCATAAACCCACCATATACCTTCCTCAAACCAGCCACCATACCTACCTATTATGGCATTTCCATAGCCATTCCGAGATATATTGCCATGCAACTTTCCACCGTTCCGTTATTTATGACATGCTTCATCATTGTCATATTTCTTTGCATGATCACGTAGTTGACATCGTATTTGTGGCAAAAGCCACCGTTCATAATTCTTTCATAAATGTCACTCTTGATTCATTACACAACCCGGTACACCGCCGGAGGCATTCACATAGAGTCATATTTTGTTCGAAGTATCGAGTTGCAATTCTTGAGTTTTAAGTAAATAGAAGTGTGATGATCTTCATTATTAGAGCATTGTCCCATGTGAGGAAAGGGTGATGGAGACTATGATTCCCCCACAAGTCGGGATAAGATTCCGGACGAAAAAAAGAGGCCATAAAAAAGAGAAAAAAGGCCGAAATCAAAAAATTGAGAGAAAAAGAGAGAGGGGGCAATGCTACTATCCCTTTTTCCAAACTTGTGCTTCAAAGTAGCACCCTGATCTTCATGAGAGAGTCTCCTATTTTGTCACTTTCATATACTAGTGGGAATTTTTCATTATAGAACTTGGCTTGTATATTCCAATGATGGGCTTCCTCAAAATGCCCTAGGTCTTCATGAGCAAGCGAGTTGGATGCACACCCACTTAGTTTCTTTTGTTGAGATTTCATACACTTATAGCTCTAGTGCATCCATTTCATGGCAATCCCTACTCACTCACAATGATATCTATTGATGGCATCACCATAGCCCATTGATACGCCTAGTTGATGTGAGACTATCTTCTCCTTTTTGTCTTCTCCACAACCACCATTCTATTCCACATATAGTGCTATGTACATGGCTCACGCTCATGTATTGCATGAAGATCGAAAAAGTTTAAGAACATAAAAAATATGAAACAATTGCTTGGCTTGTCATCGGGGTTGTGCATGATTTAAATATTTTGTGTGATGAAGATACAACATAGCCACACTATATGATTTTGTAGGGATAACTTTCTTTGGCCATGTTATTTTGAGAAGACATGTTTATTAGTATGCTTGAATTATTATTATTCTTATGTCAATATTAAACTTTTGTCTTCAATCTTTCGGATCTGAATATTCATGCCACAATAAAGAAAGTTACATTGAAAATTATGTTAGGTAGCATTCCACATCAAAAATTCTGTTTTTATCATTTACCTACTCGAGGACGAGCAGGAATTAAGCTTGGGGATGCTGATACGTCTCCAACATATCTATAATTTTTTATTGTTCCATGCTATTATATTATCTATTTTGGATGTTTAATGGGCTTTAATATGCACTTTTATATTATTTTTGGGACTAACCTATTAACCGGAGGCCCAGTGCCAGTTGTTGTTTTTTCGCATATTTCAATGTTTCGTAGAAAAGGAATATCAAACGGAATCCAAACGGAATGAAACCTTCGCGAGGATCTTTTTTGGAACAAACGCAATCCAGGAGACTTGGAGTGGAGGTCAAGGAAGCAACGAGGCGGCCACGAGGTAGGGTGGCGCGCCCAGGGGGCTAAGTGCGCCCCCACCCTCGTGGGCCCCTCATAGCTCCACCGACCTACTTACTTCGCCTATATACACTCTTATACCTTGAGAACACCTAGGGGAGCCACGAAACCACTTTTCCACTGCCGCAACCTTCTGTACCCATGAGATCCCATTTGGGGACCTTTTCCGGCGATCTGCCCGAGGGGGATTCAATCATGGAGGGCTTCTACATCAACACCATAGCCTCTCTGATGATGTGTGAGTAGTTTACCATAGACCTTCGGGTCCATAGTTATTAGCTATATGGCTTCTTCTCTCTCTTTAGTTCTCAATACAAAGTTCTCCTCGATGTTCTTGGAGATCTATTTGATTTAATTCTTTTGCGGTGTGTTTGCCGAGATCCAATGAATTGTGGTTAATGATTAAGATTATCTATGAACAATATTTAATTCTTCTCTGAATTCTTATATGCATGATTTTATATCTTTGCAAGTCTCTTTGAATTATGAGTTTGGTTTGGCCTACTAGATTGATCTTTCTTGCAATGGGAGAAGTGCTTAGCTTTGGGTTCAATCTTGCGGTGTCATTTCCCAGTGATAGCAGGGGAGCAAGGCACGTATTGTATTATTGCCATCGAGGATAAAAAGATTGGGTTTATATCATATTTCTTGAGTTTATCCCTCTACATCATGTCATCTTGCCTAATGTGTTACTCCGTTCTTATGAACTTAATACTCTAGATGCATGCTAGATAGTGGTAGATGTGTGGAGTAATAGTAGTAGATGCAGAATCGTTTCGGTCTACTTGACACGGACGTGATGCCTATGTTCATGATGATGCCTAGATATCGTCATAACTATGCGCTTTTCTATCACTTGCTCGACAGTAATTTGTTCACCCACCGTAATATATGCTATCTTGAGAGAAGCCACTAGTGAAACCTATGGCCCCTGGGTCTACTTTACATCATATTAGTTTCCCGTCAACTAGCCATTTCTTTCACCGTTTATTTTGCAATCTTCATTTTCCAATCTATACAACAAAAATACCAAAAATATTTATCTCATTATCTTTATCAGATCCCACTTTTGCAAGTGGCCGTGAAGGGGTTGACAACCCCTTTATTGCGTTGGTTGCGAGGTTCTTGTTTGTTTGTGAAGGTACTTGGCGACTTGCATGTAATCTCCTACTGGATTGATTCCTTGGTTCTCAAAAACTGAGGAAAATACTTACGCTACTTTGCTGCATCATCATTTCCTCTTCAAGGGAAAACCAACGCATGCTCAAGAGGTAGCAAGAAGGATTTCTGGCGCCGTTGCCGGGGAGATCTACACTCAAGCCAAGACATACCAAGTACCCATCACAAACTCTTATCCCTCACATTACATTATTTTCCATTTGCCTCTCGTTTTCCTCTCCCCCACTTCACCCTTGCCGTTTTGTTCGCCTCTTTTCTGTTCGCCTCTTTTCCTTCCGCCTTCTCTTGCTTGCCTCTTATGTATCTATTCTTAGTGTGGTTTGTTTCCATCATGTCTCAAACTGGGGAGATTATCATTGATAAGGATAATAGTAACAACGGGGGGAACTTTGATGCTTTTGATAATCCTCATGAAGAACCTACTATTTTACACACTAAAAAGTTTCGGATTGGTAGTGGTAATGTTATTGGAAAAGGAGTTATTCAACATTTCTTTACTTGTTCCGGTGCTATGCTCACTATGGGAGGGTCTATTCTTCATAGACCTAGTAGTTTTGCGGATGCTATATCTTTGCTCATAGTTGAACTTGAAAGACAATTTATTCATATGCACCCTTGCATTCAAAGGATTTTTCTAGAATTTTCTAATATTGAGAATTCTTCTGTTAAGCGAGTAGCTACCATCTTTTTAGCTCATGAGCTCAGATTTATAATAAAAGAAGCCAATGAAATTTTTGTGCATTATAGGGTGGATGCCGGTCGTTCTCCCATAGAAGCAATCCTTTTTTATCAAGAAGACATAATGTGCTTACGATCTTCAAATCATGTTGCTTTTAATGAAAACCTTAGAAAAAAGGTTCCTACCAATGTTCTATTTGACAGGATTTCTTAACTTAACAATAATTTTGCTATCCAGAACAATGGGTTAGTTTTTTCCCTTGAACAAAATCTCATGAATTTTTGCCAAAAGAATGCTTATAGTGATGAATTGGTTGTGCAATATGAGGGGCCAAAGGAGGAACCAATACCTCCCGAGCTTGATCTTGGGAACTTTGGTCCCATTAAATTTAGCCCTTTTGATTACTTTTGCTTTCCACAAAGAAAACTTGCTGCTGAACGTCGGGAGTATGAGATGAGTTTTGACGATTTACCTTATCACTATCATGGCAATACCTAGATCTATCCTTGTTTTTATGCCTAGCTAGGGGCGTTAAACGATAGCGCTTGTTGGGAGGCAACCCAATTTTATTTTTGTTCCTTGCTTTTTGTTCTTGTTTAGTAATAAATAAATCATCTATCCTCTGTTATGATTGTGTTTTTTATGTTTCAATTAGTGTTTCTGATGTAGGGTGGAAACCCTAGGGGCCGATCTTTCACGAAAGGAGCGGATCCCGCAAAGAACACGAGGGGAAATCACAAAGGCGCAAAAAGAGGAACACTCAAACCAACTAGATTAAGTCACACAAGTGCTAGATCCTTGAAACACGAGAGGAGATACAAGATCCAAAGTCAACATGAGACGATACAAATGGTAACCGGTCTTCTACGTGAGGAGGTCTTGATGGTCTTCTCCGCGAGGAGGTCTTGAATCAAAGTGGATCTTCTTCGAAGACGGGCTGCGGTCTCTCTCGTGGAGTAGATCCGGATGGATGAGCGACGCTCTATCTCACAAATGAGCTAACGCTAACCCTAAAACGTAGGTAGGAGGAGAGTATATATAGTCTAGGGGGTGAAAGGGTACATGGGATTCGGCCCTTTACTGTGCGCAGACAGACAGGGCTGGACGTCCGGGCGTCGGGCCGGATGTCCAGGCCTTCGGGAGGAGCCAGATGTCAGGGCTGACGGGGCGTCTCTTCTATCCTCGGGATCGGTGGTGTTCGGATATCCGTGCGGGAGGCTGGATTTCTGGGTCAGGGCCGGATGTCCGGGCCCTGTAGACTTAGCCGGTGGTCCGTTGCCGCAGGTGACACCTCCGGGGGGCGGATGTCTGGGGCCTGGGAGTTGTTCTTGACTCCTTCTGTCGGTTCTCTTCATCCATGAACTTGGTGGCTTGTCCATCTTCACGTGCATATTCGGGATGGTCCTCTTGGTACCTAATCATGCACAACATCTCGGACATAGGTAGTAGCCATGTCTCAAGAGGATCATATGTAGTATCACTAAGGAGAGAAGTCACCTAGGTCTGGAGAGCTCTAGCTCTAGCTCGGGTCATAGGTCCTCTTGGCACTTCGTGAGACGATGGTAGGTCCATGGGGATGACCGTGGGATGCTCCGCATCATCTCCCCTCCCTTGGGGAAGATCCGACCTTGGATCGAAATCCTCATCACCATGGTAAGGCGAGAGATCTTTGACGTTGAAGATGTCCCTCATGGAGTACTTGTCGCGTGGAATGTTGATCTTGTAGGCGTTGTTATTGTAGCGTTCAAGCACCTTGAAGGGTCCATCTTCTCGTGGTCGAAGTTTGGACTTGCGTTCGTTGGGGAAGCGGTCCTTGGGAAGGTGTAGCCACACAAGATCTCCAATGTTGAACACCATGGGGTGCTTGTTGATGTTGAGCTTGGTCGCAAGTCGTTGTACTTGGCGCTCGACGGTGTGCCTTGTATCTTCATGCACCTTCTTGAGATGGTTCACACGTGCACTGGTGTCCATATTGATGCTCTCTTGTAGTGGTAGAGAGAGAATGTCCAAAGGGGACAATTGGTTGAAACCGTAGACGTCCTTGAAGGGAGACTTGCCGGTAGTTGAGTGTCTTGCGTGGTTGTAGGCGAACTCGGCGATAGGTAGACACTCCTCCCACTCCTTGATGTTCTTCTTGATTAGCACTTGAAGTAGAGCGGAGAGTGTGCGGTTGGTCACCTCCGTTTGGCTGTCGGTTTGTGGATGGTACGCCGTGGAGAAGAGTAGCTTGATTCCGAGCTTGGTGCATAGGGTCTTCCAAAAGTAACCCAAGAACTTGACGTCGCGATCTGAGACAATCATCTTTGGCACTCCATGCAGTCATAAGATTTCCCAAAAAAAGATATTGGCAACATGTGGAGCATCGTCTATCTTGTTGCAAGGAATGAAATGTGCCATCTTAGAGAATCGGTCCACAAAAACAAATACCGAATCCTTTCCATTTCTAGCTCTAGGGAAGCCAAGTACAAAATCCATGCTAATGTATTCCCATGGTTGATATGGAATTGGGAGAGGCATATAAAGTCCATGGGATTGAGCTTTAGACTTAGCTTTTGGTTGATGAAGCAATTGACTTCGCGAAACATCTTGGGCCAATAATAGTTCTTGGAGAGTGTAGCGAAAGTCTTGTCGCGTCCAAAATGTCCCATTAGTCCTCCTCCATGAGATTCCTGCAAAAGCAACAAACGAAGAGAAGACTCGGGGATGCAAAGTTTGTTATCTCTCATAAGATATCCATCTTTGATGTAGTAGCGTTCCCAAGATGTATGCGTCAAACATTTGGCATAAGGAGTAGCAAAAGTTGGATCATGTGCATACATGTCTTTTATGTGCTCAAAGCCAATGACATCCAATTCAAGTTGAGTAACAAGCATCCATATGCGGGAAAGACCGTCTGCCACAGCATTTTCCTTACCTTTGATGTACTTGATGACATAAGGAAAAGACTCAATGAATTCACTCCATTTAGCATGACGCTTGTTCAACTTGGTTTGACCCTTAAGGTATTTAAGCGTTTCATGATCGGTATGAATGATAAATTTATGAGGGCAAAGATAATGTTCCCATTCATGCAAAACTCGCACTAAAGCATATAACTCTTTGTCATAGATGGGGTAATTGAGTTGCGCTCCAGAAAGTTTCTCACTAAAGTAAGTTACGGGGCGCTTCTCTTGCGTTAACACACCTCCTATACCATTACCACTAGCATCACAATGAATCTCAAAGGGTTTGTCAAAGTTGGGTAATGCCAGCACAGGAGCATGAGTAAGAAAATTCTTAAGCTCATTGAATGCGGTATCTTGGGATGGTCCCCAAACAAAGGGCGCATTTTTCTTGCTCAAAGCATGCAAACGTGAAGCAATGGTGCTAAAGTCCTTCACAAATCTATGGCAGAAACCGGAAAAACTAAGGAAGCTACGCACTTAATGCAAGTTGGTTGGTTGTGGCCAAGTTTTAATAGCATTGATCTTAGAGTCATCAACATGAACACCCTTAGAGGAAACAACAAAACCCAAGAAAACGAGCTTATCAACACCAATAAGGCACTTTTCCATGTTAGCATAGAGATGTTCTTTTCAAAGAGTTTGCAAAACGGTTCAAACATGGGTGACTTGATCTTTAAGAGATTTGCTATAAACAAGGATATCATCGAAGTAGACCACAACAACCTCACCAATGTAAGGGCGAAACACATAATTCATATGACTCATGAAAGTACCCGGTGTTTCCGATAAATCCATAGGCATGACTAACCACTCATACAAGCCAAACTTTGTTTTGAAAGCAGTTTTCCATTCATCACCCTCTTGTATGCGGATTTGATAGTAACCACTTTAAAGATCAATTTTGGAAAATATAGTGGCACCACTAAGTTCATCAAGTATATCATCAAGGCGTGGAATGGGATACCCATAGCGAACGGTGATAGCATTGATAGGTCTACAATCAGAACACATGCGAAAGCTACCGTCTCTTTTTGACACAAGAATAACCGGAACAGCACAATGACTCAAACTTTCGCGCACATGTCCATGGTCTATGAGATGCCTTACTTTCCTTTGTATTTATTTGGTTTCTTCGGGGTTGACTCAGTAGGGAGATTTGTTCGACAGAGGTGCTCCGAGGATGAGGTTGATGCGGTGCACAATGCATCGTAGTCGAGGTAGTCCCAGAGGTAGCTCGTCGGGGAAAACATCTTGGAATTCCTGCAAAAGAGAAGACAACACTAAAGATAGAGTGTGAGAGGTGTTAGCTTTTGCTGCATCGTCTTTGCACAAAAGGATGTAGTGTATCACACTAGATGGGTTCTCACACACTTCTCTTCTCTCACGTTTGGTGGCAAATAGAACTAGGTTCTTGTTTTCTCTCATCGTGGAGGCACTCAATTTGGGCTTGTGGCGCTCACTCTCTGTTTGGTGGTTCGCTCTCTCACTATTCTCTCCACGATGGGTGGCTTGCTTGTCAGTAATCACTTGGCTTGGAGACATAGGGCGAAGTATGTACTCCTTTCCTTTCATCTTGAAGATGTAGTGGTTCGTTCGTCCATTGTGGATGACACCTCTATCAAATTACCATGGCCGTCCAAGAAGAAGGTGCCAAACGGTCATTGGAACGACATCACACTCCAAAGTGTCTTCGTAAGCTCCTATTTTGATGGAGACTTGCACTGTATGCTCGACTTGAATAGTGCTGGAGTCGCTTAGCCATTGAACTTTGTAGGGATGTGGGTGTTTCGTCTTGGGAAATTGGAGCTCGGAGCAAAGTTCTTCACTTGCTAAGGTATGACAACTCCCTCCATTGATGATGACCTTGACGGACCTTCCATTGATGTCAGCCTTGGTATGGAATATGTGGCATCTTTCGTCTTCTTCTTGGTGATGTTGAAGGGTCAAGACCTTGGAGACAACGAGAGCGGGACTTGAATCTTCATCACAGAAGACTTATTCCTCTTCATCGTTCACTTGCCGGTGCATGGCGACTTGCTCAAGTGCTTCCGTTTCTCCTTCACTCATGGAGTCATATGTACCATCATCTTTGAGGATCATGGTCCGCTTGTTGGTACACTCAAAGGACTTGTGGCCTTGGCCTCCGCATGTGAAGCATTTTAAGGAACTTGTCTTGACGGTCTCATCGGCTGGGGTAGATGATGATGAAGCTCCCGGCTTGAAGTTGCTGGTAGTAGGAGGATGACTTTGAGTTGTCGAAGTTTTCTTGTAACTCGACTTGTCAACGTTGCTTGTAGAAGGCTTGGTTGAGGTAGACGGTGTTGGAGTCGTTGAAGCTTGGGTATTGGGGAAGCCATATCACTTGGATGAGAAATTGGCATACTTGAAGTCTTCTTACACTTGACGTTCCCCTTTGGTAGCTTGATGCACTAGCTTGATGAGGTACAAGTATGGTTGGAAGTCAGCGATCTTCTTGATGGGATGATTGAGGCCATTCAAGAAACGTGCCATAGTTTGCTCATCATCTTCTGTGACATTGGCTCGTATCATTGCAATCTCCATTTCCTTGTAGTAATATTCAATGCTTTTGGATCATTGCTTGAGGAGTTGGAGTTTCTTGAAGAGGTCACGGTTGTATTAGGTAGGCATGAAGTGTGCTCTCATGACATCCTTCATTTGCGCCCAAGTAGTGATGGGTGGTTCACCTTTTTCCTCTCGGTGCTCAATGACTTGTTCCCACCAAATGAGGACAAACTCTTGGAACTCAAGGGATGCCATCACGATCTTCTTCTCTTCTTCATAGTTGTGCAAGCGGAATATTTTGTCGACCTTCAATGCCCATGAAAGGTACTCTTCGGGATCATTGCTTCCATTGAACTTGGGCATGGTGAACTTTAACTTGCCACAGAATTGCTCTTCATTGTGTTCGGGTCGGGGATGATGACGTCCTTGACGAGGAGGATCATCTCTCACAACTTGCTCTTGCCGTGGAGGATTTCCATTGTCTTCTTGCTCTTGTTGAACTTGATGTTCTTGGCAAGCTTGTGGAGGAACTTGTTGAGGTTGACGTTGCATGCGAGCTTGATATATGCGTTCGTGAACTTCTTCGCGAAGTGCTTCTTCATGTTCACAAGCTTGTCATCCTTGGTTGGCTATGACTTGACTTGATTCTTGGAGGGCTTGTTGCACCTCAAGTGCTTGAGCATCTCGCAATTGTTGCTCTTGACGTTGTGCCTCGGCATCTTGTGCTTCTTGGTGTATACATGCTCTCTCTTCCTCTTTGTGTTGGCGTTGCCGTTCTCGTGCTTGCGCGAAGATAGTTTGGTTTTGACGATGTCATTGTTCTTGAGAGTTGTTGTCGTGTAGAGGGTTCCGGTCGGCTTGACGATCTTGGCGCGCGTCACGACGAAGAGTATTCGATGTCAGTGTACTTGAGCCGGAATGGTGTAGTCAGAGTGTCGACTTGAGCAGCTTCATCTTGATGAGGACGAAGTGGAAGAAGAGTGGTTGAGCAACAAAGCACAAATCTCATCCATTCTTGCATCATTCTCTTGCTTGTGGTCGTCGAGCTGGTGGTCGAAGTAATCTCTTGTACGTTGCTCGGAGAGTCACAAATCGGTGGTGAGGTTGTCGATGCGTTCACTCATTGCTCGTTGATCTTGATGCAAAGCACGTGGTGCACCAAAGAGGTGGCTCTTTGTGACGTAGGAGTTCATGTCGTCGTCTCGCCCGATGAAGAGTGGGTTGGTAGAAGTACTTGGCCTATCCATCATTCCGAGAGAAATATGTGAGTGGGAGAAATAGAAGAACGTATACCAAATGTACCTTGACCGATGTTGAAGATGGATCAAAGATCACTCCAATTTGGAACAAGGAAATAGCACAATTGGTACCAATTATTGTCGGTTTCTCACACCTACACAAGTAAAAGCTTATGGTGGAGCTTGGTTAGGATGGTGGCACAAAATTTGATGCAATTTTTAGTGAGCTTCAATAATGTTGGAAAAGATTCGCAAGTTTGCAATGCAACAAGTAGACCAAGCAAAATATGGTACACGAAAACACACACGCAAAGAGATAAGTGGGGTCGTGCAACCAAGGATGAGCCAAAATGTGGAATCCACGAAAATGCTCTTGTTGCACAACACTAGTGAGACGCTAGCACGATTGCATAATAGGCGGATACGAAGACTTGTGCACAACCTACTAAGAAAAAATGCGATGACTTCTATCCCAAGTATGCTCTATGTATGGTGTTTCGATGATATGATCCAAGATGATCTAGTATGACAATCTTAATGTTGTATGATGCTATGGTTCGTGCTTAAAAGCTCTTTGCTTATCTTTCCCCTTTTTGCTTAAAAGCTTGTCTGGCTCTTTGTTGTTCAAGCTCTTCTCTCATGCAATGCTTCATGAACCAAGATAGCAACTGTGTATGCGATGACAACCTTGTGACACAAGAGATGATACCAAGATATGCACCAATGATATCTATGTATGCTATGGGAAGTATGATCACTAATGTGCACAAGTCACATTGCCGGCAATACTCAAAGGCTAGTCTCGATGGGTAAGCGACGCAAAAGGTAAGGCTATGATGGTTATCAATGTAATGGCAAGAATGATGTATCACTATACCAAGATGAGGTTACCGCTTGATGTTGGTTGTCCGTAAGCAAGAAACGGTTGACGGTGTCAAAAATGGTGAAGTGGTCATTGTCGATGACGCGTCCGTGGCGAATATGAGCGGCGGTGATGTTGATGTCGAACCTACCTAAATAGCCAAAACACAATAGGACACGGAACCACAACTCAAATCAAAACATGACAAAATTGTCGGAGTTGGTAGTGGTAAGCGATGGTGGTGTATGTGGTATATGGTGGTGGTATGCGGAAGTGGTGGTGGTATGCAGAAGTGTATGTGGGCACCAGAACAAAATTTGGCGAAATATGGATGGAAAACGGGCGGTGGATGGAAGTGATGCTGCCAGGGGCCGGATGTCCGGGCTTGATGGCTGGATGTCCGGGGGTGGCCGGATGTCCGGGCTCTGGATCCATGGACGAACTCGATGAACTTCGCATGGAGAGGTCAAATCCGGGCAAAATTCGGGGAAATTTGTGGATGGAAATTGGGGAAAAGATTATGGAAAGCTAGATCTACCTGCAACACAAGGAATCCGCGGATCAAATCCAACAAAACTTCATCACACCAAGAAATCACAAAAAAAAATTGGGCTATTTTTGTGGGGAATTTTCGAATTAGGGACAAAATCAACAGAACAAGGCTAGAAAACACAACAGGGAGGCTCCGAAATCATGATCAACGTGTCTCTAGATACCAAGATGATGTAGGGTAGAAACCCTAGGGGCCGATCTTTCATGAAAGGAGCGGATCCCTCGAAGAACACAAAGAACATGAGGGGAAACATGAGGGGAAATCACAAAGGGGCATAGAGAGAAACACTCAAACCAACAAGATTAAGTCACACATGTGCTGGATCCTCGAAACACGAGAGGAGATACAAGATCCAAAGTCAACAAGGGACGATACAAATTGTAACCGTTCTTCTCCGTGAGGAGGTTTTGATAGTCTTCTCCGCGAGGAGGTCTTGAATCCAAGTGGATCTTCTCCTAAGAGGGGCCGCAGTCTCTCTCGTGGAGTAGATCCGGATGGATGAGCGAAGCTCTATTTCACAAATGAGCCAACACAACGCTAACCCTAAAACGTAGGTAGGAGGAGAGTATATATATAGTATAGGGGGCGAAAGGGTACATGGGCTTTGGCCCTTTACTGTGCATAACAGACGAGACCGGACGTCCGGGCCTTCGGGAGGAGCCGGATGCCCGTGGCTCGGGCCGGATGTCCGGGCTGACGGGGCGTCTCTTCTGTCCTCGGGATCGGTGGTGTCCGGATATCTGGGCGGGAGGCCGGATTTCCGAGTCAGGGCTGGATGTCGGGGCTGGTCGCCGGATGTCCGGGCCCTGTAGAAATGGCCGCTGGTCTGTTGCTGCAGGTGACAACTCCAGGGGCCGGATGTCCAGGGTCATGGCCGGATGTCCGGGGCCTGGGAGTTGTTCTTGACTCCTTCCGTCGGTTCTCTTCATCCATGAACTTGGCGGATTGTCCGTCTTCACATGCATCTTCAGGAGGGTCCTCTTGGTACCTAATCATGCACAACATCTCGGACTTAGGTAGTAGCCATGTCTCGAGAGGATCATATGTAGTATCACTAAGGAGAGAAGCCACCTCGGTCTCGAGAGCTCTAGCTCTAGCTTGGGTCATAGGTCCTCTTGGCACTTCGTGAGACGATGGTAGGTCCATGCGGATAACTATAGGATGCTCCGCATTAGTTTGTTCCAAGTAAAGCCTTTAGGATCTTCTTGGATGATTGTTGTTTGATCTTACTGGAAAAAACAGAAAGTATGCGCTCACGAGAATAATTTTCGTTTTTTACGAGAGAGCGACAAAATACCAATTCCAACTGCAGTAGATCATTATACAAATTATTTAGGACATCCTAATTTCACAGGATTTTTGGAGTTACAGAAGTATTCAAACCTACAGATTGCTACAGACTGTTCTGTTTTTGATAGATTCTGTTTTCGTGTGGTTTTTGCTTATTTTGATGAATCTATGGCTAGTATCGGGGGGTATGAATCATAGAGAAGTTGGAATACAGTAGGTTTAACACCAATATAAATAAAGAATGAGTTGATTACAGTACCTTAAAGTGGTGGTTTGTTTTCTTATACTAACGGAGCTCGTGAGACTTTCTGTTGAGTTTTATTGTGAAGTTTTCAAGTTTTTCGGTAAAGATTTGATGGATTTTGAAATAAGGAGTGGCAAGAGCCTAAGCTTGGGGATTCCCAAGGCACCCCAAGGTAAAATTCACAACCAAAAGCCTAAGCTTGGGGATGCCCGGGAAGGCATCCCCTCTTTCGTCTTCGTCTATCGGTAACTTTACTTGAGGCTATATTTTTATTCACCACATGATATGTGTTTTGCTTGGAGTGTCTTGTATGATTTGAATCTTTTCTTTTTAGTTTACCACAATCGTCCTTGTTGTACACACCCTTTTGGAGAGACAGACATGAATCGGAATTTATTAGAATACTCTATGTTTTTCACTTATATCTTTTGAGCTAGATAATTTTGCTCTAGTGCTTCACTTATATGTTTTTAGAGCATGGTGGTGGTTTTATTTTATAGAAATTATTGATCTCTCATGCTTCACTTATATTATTTTTAGAGTCTTATAGAACAGCATGGTAATTTGCTTTGGTTATGAAACTAGTCCTAATATGATAGGCATCCAAGATGGGTATAATAAAAACTTTCATATAAAGTGCATTGAATACTATGAGAAGTTTGATACTTGATGATTGCTTTGAGATATGAAGATGGTAATTTTAGAGTCATGCTAGTTGAGTAGTTTTGAATTTGAGAGATACTTGTGTTAATGTTTTTGATTCCCGTAGCATGCACGTATGGTGAACCGTTATGTGATGAAGTCAGAGCATGATTTATTTATTGATTGTATTCCTTATGAGTGGCGGTCGGGGCGAGCAATGGTCTTTTCCTACCAATCTATTCCCCTAGGAGCATGCGCATAGTACTTTGTTTCAATAACTAATAGATTTTTGCAATAAGTATGTGAGTTCTTTATGACTAATGTTGAGTCCATGTATTATGCGCACTCTCACCCTTCCACCATTGCTAGCCTCTCTAGTACCGCGTAACTTTCATCGGTACCATAAACTCACCATATACCTTCCTCAAAACAGCCACCATACCTACCTATTATGGCATTTCCATAGCCATTCCGGGATATATTGCCATGCATGTTTCCACCGTTCCATTATTTATGACACGCTTCGTCATTGTCATATTGCTTTGCATGATCGTGTAGTTGACATCGTATTTGTGGCAAAGCCACCGTTCATAATTCTTTCATACATGTCACTCTTGATTCATTGCACATCCCGGTACACCACCGGAGGCATTCACATAGAGTCATATTTTGTTCTAAGTATCGAGTTGTAATTCTTGAGTTGTAAGTAAATAAAAGTGTGATGATCTTCATTATTAGAGCATTGTCCTATGTGAGGAAAGGATGATGGAGATTCCGGACGAAAAAAAGAGGCCATAAAAAAGAGAAAAAAGGCCCAAATAAAAAAAGAGAGAAAAAGAGAGAAGTGGCAATGCTACTATCCTTTTTCCACACTTGTGCTTCATAGTAGCACCATGATCTTCATGATAGAGAGTCTCCTATTTGTCACTTTCATATACTAGTGGGGATTTTTCATTATAGAACTTGGCTTGTATATTCCAATGATGGGCTTCCTCAAAATTCCCTAGGTCTTCGTGAGCAAGCGAGTTGGATGCACACCCACTTAGTTTCTTTTGTTGAGCTTTCATACACTTATAGCTCTAGTGCATCCGTTACATGGCAATCCCTACTCACTCACATTGATATCTATTGATGGGCATCTCCATAGCCTGTTGATACGCCTAGTTGATGTGAGACTATCTTCTCATTTTTGTCTTCTCCACAACCACCATTCTATTCCACCTATAGTGCTATGTCCATGGCTCACGCTCATGTATTGCGTGAAGATTCAAAAAGTTTGAGAACATCAAAAGTATGAAAACAATTGCTTGGCTTTTCATCGGGGTTGTGCATGATTTAAATATTTTTTGCGATGAAGATAGAGCATAGCCAGACTATATGATTTTGTAGGGATAATTTTCTTTGGCCATGTTATTTTGAGAAGACATGATTGCTTTATTAGTATGCTTGAAGTATTATTATTTTTATGTCAATATTAAACTTTTGTCTTGAATCTTTCGGATCTGAATATTCATGCCACAATAAATAAAATTACATTGAAAATTATGTTAGGTAGCATTCCACACCAAAAATTCTGTTTTTATCATTTACCTACTCGAGGACGAGCAGGAATTAAGCTTGGGGATGCTGGTACGTCTCCAACGCATCTATAATTTTTGATTGTTCCATGCTATTATATTATCTGTTTTGGATGTTTAATGGGCTTTAATATGCACTTTTATATTATTTTTGGGACTAACCTATTAACTGGAGGCCCAGTGCCAGTTGCTTTTTTTGCCTATTTCAGTGTTTTGCAGAAAAGGAATATCAAACAGAACCCAAACGGAATGAAACCTTCGCGGAGATCTTTTTTGGAACAAGCGCAATCTAGGAGACTTGGAGTAGAGGTCAAGGAAGCAACGAGGCGGCCACGAGGTAGGGCGGCGCGCCCAGGGGGGCCAAGCACGCCCCCACCCTCGTGGGCCCCTCGTAGGTCCATCAACCTACTTCCTTCGCCTATATATACTCTTATACCCTGAAAACACCTAGGGGAGCCACGAAACCACTTCTCCACCGCCTCAACCTTCTGTACCCGTGAGATCCCATCTGGGGACCTTTTCATGCGATCTGCCGGAGGGGGATTCAATCACAAAGGGCTTCTACATCAACACCATAGCCTCTCCGATGATGTGTGAGTAGTTTACCATAGACCTTCGGGTCCATACTTATTAGCTAGATGGCTTCTTCTCTCTCTTTGGTTCTCAATACAAGTTCTCCTCGATGTTCTTAGAGATCTATTCGATGTAATTCTTTTTGCGGTGTGTTTGCCGAGATCCGATGAATTGTGGGTTTATGATTAAGATTATCTATGAACAATATTTGATTCTTCTCTGAATTCTTATATGCATGATTTGATATCTTTGCAAGTCCCTTCGAATTATCAGTTTGGTTTGGCCTACTAGATTTATCTTTCTTGCAATGGGAGAAGTGCTTAGCTTTGGGTTCAACCTTGTAGTGTCCTTTCCCAGTGACATCACGGGCAGCAAGGCACGTATTGTATTATTGCCATCGAGGATAAACAGATGGGGTTTATATCATATTGCTTGATTTTATCCCTCTACATCATGTCATCTTGCCTAATGCATTACTCCGTTCTTATGAACTTAATACTCTAGATGCATGCTGGATAGCGGTCGATGTATGGAGTAATAGTAGTAGATGCAGAATCGTTTCGGTCTACTTGACACGGACATGATGCCTATGTTCATTATCATGCCTAGATATCATCAGAACTATGCGCTTTTCTATCAACTGCTCGGCAGTAATTTGTTCACCCATCGTAATATATGCTATCTTGAGAGAAGCCACTAGTGAAACCTATGCCCCCGGGTCTACTTTACATCATATTAGTTTCCCTTCAACTAGCCATTTCTGTCGCCATTTATTTTGCAATCTGTATTTTCCAATCTATGCAACAAAAATACCAATAATATTTATCTCATTATCTTTATCAGATCTCACTTTTGCAAGTGGCCGCGAAGGGATTGACAACCACTTTATTGCGATGGTTGCGAGGTTCTTGTTTGTTTGTGCAGGTACTAGGCGACTTGCATGTAATATCCTACTGGATTGATACCTTGGTTCTCAAAAACTAAGGGAAATACTTACGCTACTTTGCTGCATCACCCTTTCCTCTTCAAGGGAAGACTAACGCATGCTCAAGAGGTAGCAATAGGCCATATGTCCGTAGGTGAAGATGCCAAGGTAGATGGTGTAGTTGTTGATCGGTTGTTGGTGTTGAGCTGTTGACCTTCACGTTCTCGTCAGTGGTGGTGTCGATGCCAATGTGACCTTGCCGGAGATGGTAGCTCAGAAGGATGAGCTCTTGAGCATCTTCTCGGAGATGGTAAAGATCTCTTGTAGGACTTGATAAGTGCTTTGATCTCCTCCATTTGAGCATCCATCTTGGCGTCCAAGTTGTTTTTCATGGCATAGAACTCGTCATTGTTGTTGTAGACCGAAGGAGGTGTGCTTTGCCTATCCATCGCAAGACTCGAGCAAATTTGAGTGGGAGAAAGAGAAGAACTAGACCATTATACCTTACCCAATGTTGAAGATGGATCAATGATCACTCAATAATGTATCAAGGAAATAGCACAATTGGTACCAGATCTTGTCAATTCTCACACCTACACAATTAATGCTTATGGAGTAGCTTGGTGAGGATAGTGGCACAAAAATTTGATGCAAATTGTTAGCAAGAGTCAATAATGTAGAGAAAGATTCACAAATTCACAAGTGCAACAAGTAGACCAATAGCAATCAATGGCACACGGAAACACACACACAGATAGATAGATTGGGTTGTGCAACCAAGGAATGAGCTCAAAATGTGGAATCCACGGAAAATGCTCTTGTTGCACAACTCTAGAGATGTTAGCACAATTGCTCAATAGGCAGATACGACACTTGTGCACACCCTATAAGAGACCAAAATGCAACGACTTCTATCCCAAGTATGTTATGTATATATGATGTTCCTGGTGATCTTCTCAAGATGATCGGATATGACAATCTTAATGTGCAATGTGGCGATGCTATGGCTATTGCTTACAAGCTCTTTGTTTTCTCTTTGCTTAAAAGGTTATTCCTTTTTTGTATGACATGGCCACTATGCGAAATGCACAAATGAGGATAGCAATTGTATATATTCGGGAACAACCTTGTGACACAAGTGATGATATGATACCAATATGATATGGTATGTATGCAATGGAAGGTGTAGATCGATGATCACTAATGTGCACAAGTAATGTTGCCGACAATACTCAAAGGCTAGTCTCGATAGGCAAGTGACGCAAAATGGGTAGGTGTTAACAATACTATGGCAAGAATGAATGTACAATGATGGGATACCACGATACCAAGATGATATAGAGGTTATCGTTCTTGCTTATGTTAGGGTGTCAAAATGGTGAAGGTGGTTGATGTCGAATGCTTGTCGAAGTTGAGCAGCAGTGTTGTCGATGTCGAACCATTCCTAGTTAGCCAAAGCACCCTAGGAAACATAAAAACCAGAACTCAAAATCTCCAAAGGCAAATATCAAATGGTGGTACCGGGAAAGCGGTGGTGGATGCGGAAGTATTGGTGGAAACCTGATCAGAATGGGTTAAGGTGGTGGAAAGGTATGATGGGCTATACATGGTGTGGAGTTGAAGGCACGGTCCCTAAGTAGCCTAAACACCTTAGGAGACACAACTAACAACACAAACAAAATTGGGTTCAATTGGGTTGGCGGAAGTGTATGGTGGGCAAGCCAATGCGAAAGTTATGTGGTGGTTGATAAAGAAGCAACCGTCCCTAAGTAGCCGAAACACCTTAGGAGACTCGAATCCCAACTCAAATAACCACAAATAGAATGGGGAACAAAATGGGTTAGGTTGCGGAAGTCGGTGGTGACGAATGTAGATGGTATGGTGGAAGCCCTAGGCAAAGCTGCCAAAGTTCCAAAATTTTCATGGAGTCAAATTGTGATGGTGGTATTTTTGTGGGATGGGGGATGTCAATAGCTTAAAAACACTAAAGAACGTAAAAAACGGACTCCAGATGAATTGGTTATGGTCAAAACGGTGAAACAAGGAAGGCTGAAATGGCAGGGGTGGGACATCTGGGGGTGAGGCTGGAAATCCTAGACCTAATGTCCAGAAACTTGCGCGAAATTGCGCTCCAGGAGCCGTATGTCCGGGCTATGGGCCGGATGTCCGGGGCCATGGGCCGGATGTCCAGGCTCCAAATCTGAGGATGAACTCGATTTTGGGGGCGGAAATTGATGATTTTGGGGGGCAAAATTTGGGGAATTTCGTGGATCGAAAGTGGAGAAAATTGGAGGAAAGCTAGACCCACTTAAGACACAACAAATCCATTGATCAAAATCAACAAAACATCATCAAACCAACAAATCACAAAAAAATGGGGGCTATTTTTGGTGGTGATTTTCGAAATTAGGACGAACTCAAGCAAAATAAGGCTAGAGAACTATGGGGGAAGCTCCAAATTCGTGATCAATGTGGCTCATGATACCAAGATGATGTAGGGTGGAAACCCAAGAGCCAATCTTTCACGTTTTGGAGGGGATCCCGCGAAGAACACGAAGAAAACAAGGGGAAACACAAGGGAAATCACGAGGGGAATGAGAGGATACACTCAAATCAACAAGAAACAAATCACACAGGTGTTAGATCCATGAACACAAAGGGAGATACATGATTCAAATCCAACAAAGGGGGGTATAAGAGGTAACTATTTCATCTCCGTGAGGAGGACTTGAATTCGCGAGGGATCTTCCCATGAGGGGTCTTGAATCAAAGCGTGGATCTTCTCCGTAGAGGCCGCAGTCTCATGATCGAGAAGAACCATATAGATGAGTAAAGCTCTATCTCTCATGTGAGCTAAACCAATTCTAACCCTAACTAGAGGAAGGGGAAGGAGTATATATAGGCTATTCCATGAAGGGGTAAGTGAGGAGGGGAAACATGGGCCTCTGGCCCGACTCTGCGTGCAGCCACGCGTCGGATGTCCCGCCTGGGGGCCAGATGTCCGGGGTGGTAGGCCGGATGTCTGATACATCCATTTTGCATCATGTTTTCTTACTGTTATTTGTGATGTTCTTATCCATAATTTTGCTTTTTGGAGTAAATCTAATGCCTTTTCTCGCATAATATGCAAGGTATACTCAAAGAGGGAGAATTCTAGCAGCTGGAAATCTAGACCTGGAAAAGCTACATCAGGCCACCTATTGCGCACAACTCCAAACAAGCTGAAACTTCACGGAGATTTTTCATCAATTATATGATGAATATTGGAGGAAATAACTACTAGAGGGGGCCCACCAGGTGGGCACAACCCACCCGGGTGCGCCAGGGAGCCCAGGCGCGCCCTGGTGGGTTGTGCTCACCCAGGCCCACCTCCGGTGCCCATCTTCTGCTATATAAGTGATTTTGACCTAGAAAAAATAAGAGGAGGACTTTCGGGATGGAGCACCACCGTCTCGAGGCGGAACTTGGGCAGGAGCACTTTTGCCCTCCAGCGGAGCGATTCCGCCGGGGGAACTTCCCTCCCGGAGGGGGAAATCATCGTCATCATCATCATCATCACCAACAACTCTCCCATCTTGGGGAGGGCAATCTCCATCAACATCTTCAATAGCACCATCTCATCTCAAACCCAGTTCATATCTCGTGTTCAATCTTGTTACCGGAACTATAGATTGGTACTTGTGGGTGACTAGTAGTGTTGATTACATCTTGTAGTTGATTACTATATGGTTTATTTGGTGGAAGATTATATGTTCAGATCCAATATGCTATTTAATACCCCTCTGATCTTGAGCATGATTATTGTTTTTGAGTAGTTACTTTTGTTCTTCAGGTCACAGGAGAAATCATGTTGCAAGTAATCATGTGAACTTGATATGTTTTTATTTTTTGATAGTATGTATGTTGTTATTCCCTTAGTGGTGTCATGTGAACATCGACTACATGACACTTCACCATATTTGGGCCTAAGGGAATGCATTGTGGAGTAGCAATTAGATGATGGGTTGCGAGAGTGACAGAAGCTTTGCTTATCATAAGAGACTGTTTTGGCCTGTCGTTTGCCACAAAAGGATTGGGCTACCTTGCTGCACTTTTGTTACTACTATCGTTACTTGCTCGTTACAAATTACCTTGCTATCAAACTACTCTGCTACTTACAATTTCAACACTTGTAGACATTACCTTGCCGAAAAATACTTGTCATTTCCTTCTACTCCTCATTGGGTTTGACACTCTTACTTATCAAAAAGAGCTACAATTGATCCCTTATACTTGTGGGTCATGAACGCTATTTTCTGGCGTCGTTGCCGGGGAGTGAAGTGCCTTTCGTAAGTGGAATTTTGTAAGGAAACATTTATATAGTGTGCTGAAATTTATTGTCACTTGTTACTATGGAAAACTATACTTTGAGGGGCTTATTCGGGGTATCTTCACCTCGACCGGAACCACAATTAGCTACCCCTCATCCTACTGCACCTACTGAAAATATTGAATATGAAATTCCTTTGGGTATGATAGAACAACTTCTAGCTAATCCTTATGCAGGAGATGGAACCGAACATCCTGATATGCACTTGATATATGTAGAACAAATTTGTGGATTGTTCAAGCCTGCAGGTTTACCCGGAGATGAAGTTATGAAAAAGGTTTTCCCTTTATCTTTGAAGGGAAAATCATTGGCATGGTATAGGATATGCGATGATATTGGATCCTGGAATTGGAATCATTTGAAATTGGAGTTTCATCAAAAAATTATCCTATGCATCTAGTTCATCATGATCGGAATTATATATATAATTTTTGGCCTCGTGACGGAGAAAGTATCACTCTAGCTTGGGGAGGCTTAAGTCAATGTTACATGCATGCCCCAATCATGAGCTCTCAAGAGAAATTATTATCCAGAACTTTTATGCTCAGCTTTCTCGTAATGATCAAACCATGCTCGATACCTCTTGTGCTGGTTCTTTTATGAAGAAGACTATTGAATTCCAGTGGGATCTTTTGGAAAGAATTAAAACGCAGCTCTGAAGATTGGGAACTCGACGAAGGTAAAGAGTCAGGTATTAAACTTAAGTATGATTGTGTTAAATCTTTTATGGATACCGATGCTTTTCAAAAGTTTAGCACTAAATATGGACTTGACTCTGAGATAGTAGCCTCCTTTTGTGAATCATTTGCTACTCATGTTGATCTCCCTAAAGATAAATGGTTTAAATATCACCCACCTATTAAATAAGAAATCAAAGAACTGGTACCAGTTAAAGAAGAAACTATACTCTACAATGTTGATCTAGTTGTTCCTTTTACTTATATTGAGAAACCACCTTTCCCTGTTAGGATAAAGGAACATTCTAAAGTTTCAACTGTGGTCAACATAAATTATATTAGAACACCTAAACCTGATGAACAAATTAAAGTAGAACCTAGTATTTCTATGGTTAAAGATCTCTTGGAAGAAGATGTAGATGGGCATGTTATTTATTTCTATGAAGAAGCTGCTAGAATTGCCAAACATGATAAAAACGATAAACATAGACCTATTGCTGGTTTGCTCGTTGTCTCAGTTAAAATAGGAGACCAATGTTATCATGGTTTATGTGACATAGGTTCTAGTGTGAGTGCTATTCCATACACCTTATATCAAGAAATTATGAATGACATAGCACCCGCAGAGATAGAAGACATATATGTTACTATTAAACTTGCTAATAGAGACACTATCTCACCAATTGGGATTGTTAGAGATGTTGAAGTCTTGTGTGGAAAAATAAAATACACTACTGATTTTCTTGTTCTTGGTTCCCCACAAGATGACTTTTGTCCCATTATCTTTGGTAGGCCTTTCTTGAACACTGTTAATGCTAAAATAGTTTGTAAGAAACAAATTGTCGGTGTTAGTTTTGGTGATGAGTCTCATGAGTTTAATTTTTCCAAGTTTAGTAGAAAGCTTCATGAAAAGGAATTGCCTAGTAAGGATGAATTAATTGGTCTTGCTTCTATTGATGTGTCTCCTACTGATCCTTTAGAACAATATTTGCTAGACCATGAAAATGATTTACATATGCATGAAAGAAATGAAATAGATAAGATTTTCTTTGAACAACGTCCGCTGCTTAAACACAACTTGCCTATTGAAACTCTAGGAGTTTCTCCTCCACCTGAAGGTGATCTTGTGTTTGAATTAAAACAATTACTAGACGCTGTGAAATATGCTTATCTTGATGAAAAGAAGATATATCTTGTAATTATTAGTGCTAACCTTGTAGAACATGAAGAAAAAATATTATTGAAAGTTCTAAAGAAGCACCGAGCTGCTATTGGATATACTCTTAATGATTTAAAGGGCATTAGTCCCACTCTATGTTAGCACAAAATTAATATGGAACCTGATGCTAAACCCGTTGTTGATCACCAACGTCTGTTGAATCCAAAAATGGAAGAAGTGGTAAGAACTAAAATATTAAAACTTCTGGAAGCAGGTATAATCTATCCTATAGCTGATAGTAGATGGGTAAGTCCTGTTCATTTTGTCCCTAGAAAAGGAGGTATAACTGTTGTTCCTAATGATAAGAATGAACTTATTCCACAAAGAATTTTTAGAGGCTATAGAATGGTAATTGATTTTAGAAAATTAAACAAAGCAACTAGGAAAGATCAATACCCTCTGCCTTTTATTGATCAAATGCTTGAAAGATTATCTAAGCACACACATTTTTGCTTCCTTGAAGGATATTCTGGTTTTTCACAAATACATGTGTTCTCAACCTGATCAAGAAAAGACCACTTTTACTTGTCCCTTTGGAACTTATGCTTATAGACGTATGTCTTTCGGTTTATGTAATGCACCTGCTACTTTTCAAAGATGTATGACTGCTATATTCTCTGACTTTTGTGAAAAGATTGTTGAGGTTTTCATGGATGACTTCCATGTTTATGTTAAGTCTTTTGATGATTGTTTAAGCAATCTTGATCGAGTTTTGTAGAGATGTGAACAAACAAATCTTGTCTTGAATTGGGAGAAATGGCACTTTATGGTTAATGAAGGCATTGTCTTGGGTCATAAAATTTCTGAAAGAGGTATTGAAGTGGACAAAGCTAAGGTTGATACAATTGAGAAAATGACATGTCCTAAAGATATAAAAGGTATTCGTAGTTTCTTAGGTCATGATGGTTTCTATAGGAGATTTATCAAAGACTTTTCTAAAATTTCTAGGCCTCTTATGAATCTTTTGCAAAAGGATATTCCTTTTGTCTTTTATGATGATTGTTTAGAAGCCTTTGAAACACTCGAGAAAGCCTTAATTTCTGCACCTATTGTCCAACCACCTGATTGGAACTTGCCTTTTGAAATTATGTGTGATGCTAGTGATTATGATGTTGGTGTTGTTCTAGGACAAAGAGTTGATAAGAAACTGAATATTATTCATTATGCTAGTAAAACTCTAGATAGTGCTCAATGAAACTATGCTACTACTGAAAAAGAATTCTTAGTAGTGGTGTTTGCTTGTGATAAAGTTAGACCTTATATTGTTGATTCCAAAGTAATTGTTCACACCGGTCATGCTACTATTAAATATCTTATGGAAAAGAAAGATGCTAAACCTAGACTTATTCGTTGGGTTCTCTTGTTACAAGAATTTGATTTACATGTCATTGATAGAAAAGGGGCTGAGAACCCTGTAGGTGATAATTTATCTAGGCTTTAAAATGTACCTGATGACCCACTACCTATTGATGATAGTTTTCCTGATGAGCAGTTAGCTGCAATAAATGTTGCTCATAGTACTCCTTGGTATGCTTACTATGCTAATTACATTGTTGCTAAATATTTACCACCTAGCTTTACACACCAACAAAAGAAAAAAAAATGTTCTATGATTTAAGACATTACTTTTGGGATGACCCACATCTTTATAAAGGAGTAGATGGTATTATTAAACGTTGTGTACCTGAGCATGAACAGGGACAAATCTTATGGAAATGTCACTCCAAAGCTTATGGAGGGCATCATGCTGGAGATAGAACTTCTCACAAGGTATTTCAATTTTGGATTTTATTAGCCTACTCTCTTCAATGATGCCTGTAAGTTTGTCTTATCTTGTGATGAATGCCAAAGAATAGGTAATATCGGTAAGCATCAAGAAATGCCTATGAATTATTAACTTGTTGTTGAACCATTTGATGTTTCGGAATTTGATTACATGGGACCTTTTCCTTCCTCTAATGGGTATACACATATTTTGGTTGCTGTTGATTATGTTACTAAATGGGTAGAAGCTATTCCAACCAGTAGTGCTGATCAGAACACCTCTATTAAAATGCTTAAGGAAGTTATTTTCCCAAGGTATGGAGTCCCTAGATACTTAATGACTAATGGTGGTTCATACTTTATTCATGGTGCTTTCCGTAAAATGCTTGCTAAGTATGATGTTAACCATAGAATTGCATCACCTTATCATCCTCAGTCTAGTGGTCAAGTTGAACTTAGCAATAGAGAAATGAAATTAATTTTGCAGAAGACTGTCAATAAGACCAGGAAGAATTGGTCTAAGAAATTAGATGATGCACTTTGGGCTTATAGAATAGCATATAAAAATCATATGGGTATGTCTCCTTATAAAATAGTTTATGGAAAAGCATGTCATTTGCCTCTTGAGTTAGAACATAAAGCATATTGGGCCATCAAAGAGCTTAACTATGATTTCAAACTTGCTGGTGAAAAGAGGTTATTTGATATTAGTTCATTAGATGAATGGAGAACCCAAGCTTATGAAAATGAAAAATTATTCAAAGAAAATGTTAAAAGATGGCATGACAAAAGAATCCAAAAGCGTGAGTTTAAAGTCGGAGAATATGTACTTTTGTACAACTCTCGTTTCAGATACTTTGCAGGAAAACTCCTCTCAAAATGGGAAGGCTCCTATGTTATCAAGGAGGTTTTCCGGTCTGGAGCCATCAAAATAAATAATGCCGAAGGTACTAACCCGAAGGTTGTCAATGGGCAACGAATAAAACATTATATCTCAGGTACGCCCATTAATTATGAAAGTAATATTATCCAAACTATGACACCGGAAGAACACATAACAGAGTCCTTCCAGAACAATCCAGAATCGTGGAAATAAGGAGGTACGTGATACGGTAAGTAACCAGACTCCGAAAAATCTGCAAAAATATTTTTTGTCAGTTTTGGAATATTTGGAAAAATAGGAAAATAAGAAACAACCAGGAAGCGTACCCTGGTGGGCACAAGATACCAGGGAGTGCCAGGCTTGCCTGGCACGCCCAGGTGGGTTGTGCCCACCTGGGACATCTTCCAGACTCCGTTTTTTTTCAGTTTGCTTGTTCTCCAAGATAAAAAAATATATTTATATACTCCCCGAACCTGTTGACCACCGTATCACGAAGAGATCTTTTGTTCTCTTTTCTTGTTGTTTTTGGTCAGATCTGTAGATCCAGGAATTATGTCTTCCTCACCCTCCAACAACGGAGAATAAGATGTAGAGGTATTTCAGGAGGATCTAAGGCAAGAGGAAGCGGAAGAAGTTGCTATGGAGGAAGAGGAGGAAAATCCTTTCGGGGTTCACTCTCCGACTTCCTAGAGAGGGACATTGCCTAGCATCTCCACTCATCTGAATCCTCATCAAGCTATGATACTGTCAAATAATCAAGAGAGCCTCGAAGTGCAAGAAGAAACCCCACCAAGAAGGCCTTTACACAGGTTACATCGTAACAATTTTCGCAATTTGATTCGTAACTATGGTTTCGAGAACACTCCTCATAGGCACATACCGTCCAATTGGGACATATCTCACCCAAGAGAAAATAGTGTGGGAATAAACCCTTGGGGCTCGGAAAATAAACACATAATGGCAGAAGTGAAGAAAAACAGTGAGCTAATTCATCAAGCCCTTCGGGAGATCCCAGGCTTGAAGGATCTACTCATGGTTATATTAGAAACTACCACTTCTCACCACCACCATCATCTTCTTCACCACCAAAAGAGAACTGAGTATTGAGTATGGGCACTCCCCTTGGCTTCCACCAAGCTTGGGGGAGGTGCCCCAGTATCGTATCATCCCACTATCTTTTTGCCTTTACTTATTTTAATTCGATATTTTGCTTTAGATGAATAAAAGTTTAGTTCGATCCTTTCCTTTCGAGAGTTTGTTTAGTGATTTGTCCTTGTAATCGTGCGCAAGATATATAATAAAGTTTAGTTTGAGTTTTTGCTTTCTTTACTTTCATGTTGCAAATAAAAGTAAAAGAGAAAGGAAATAAATAAATAAAAAGAAAGGAAATAAATCAAGAAGATCGTATACTAATCTTATGGTAGGTGATGACACCACATAAGGAAAAGTATAAGTAGAAAATTTTATTAGAGATTGACAAACATAACATTAGTCAATGATCCAACTCATGAAAGAATTAATAAGGATAGAGAAGATTCACATATAAATATACTATCCTAGAAATCTTTTGTGATTGTGATCCCTCACCAAAATATTATATGCGAAAATTGTTGACTTTGGACAAGGAAGACAACTTAATGGTTTATGTTTGTTTATATTCACATCGAAGTCATATTGTCATGGATCCTTTAACATGTGGTGCTTGCCCCTATCTTTGCTAGCTAAAAATTCTGCACTAAGTAGAGATACTACTTGTGCATCCAAAAACCCTTAAACCCAAATCTTATTTTCAAGTGTCCACCATACCTACCTAGGGATTGAGCAAGATCCCTAAAGTAAGTTGTCATCGGTGCAAAAAGGAAATAAAAATTGCTTCTAAATGTGTGAGATCATTTAGTGTAAGAGAAAATTGAGCGTTGCACGAACTTGTGATGGTGAAGAATAAAAGCGACAGACTACATAATAAAGGTCGCTATCACAAGGGGCAATGCAACGTGACGTTCTATTGCACTAAGGGGTTGAGCAGACAAACAAATAAGCGCATGGCAACCTCTGCTTCCCTCTGCGAAGGGCCTATCTTTTACTTTTATGTATTTACTTTTATGCAAAGAGTCAAAGTCTTCCTTTTATTCCTTATTATTTTCTCCTTTGGCAAGCATCATGTGGTGAGGAAAGATCTAGGCACATATGTCCAGTTGAATATAGATAGCTTAAGTTATTATTGCTGACATCACCCTTGAGGTGAATACGTTGGGAGGCGAAACTAGAAGCCCCTATCTTTCTATGTTTCCAGTTGAAATGTTTTGCTCATGTGTACGCGGTGAGTGTTAGTAATCATAGAAGACTATATGATGGTTGAGTATGTGGACTTTCCTAAAGGCTTCGATACATGACCCTTCCTGAAAAGATGACGAATTGTAGTTGCAAAGTTGACTAAGAACATAGTTTGTTGGTTTCTAATAGAGTTTTTGCTTTATACTTCAATAGTGTGATGAATTGTCACTTATTCATGAGAAGTCTATGATAAAAGTTCTTTAATAAAAGTTTTATGTTTAAGTTTATACTTCAATAGTGCGGCCTAGTGGCTTGTGCTCACCAGGCCCACCTCTGGTGACCATCTTCTGGTATATAAGTCATTTTGACCTAGAAACAAAATAAGAGGAGGACTTTCGAGACGGAGCGCCGCCGTCTCGAGGTGGAACTTGGGCAGGAGCACTTTTACCCTCCGGCGGAGCGATTCCGCCGGGGGAACTTCCCTCCCGGAGGGGGAAATCATCGTCATCATCATCACCAACAACTCTCCCGTCTTGGGGAGGGCAATTTCCATCAACATATTCAATAGCACAATCTCATCTCAAACCCTAGTTCATCTCTTGTGATCAATCTTGTTACCAGAACTATAGATTGGTGCTTGTGGGTGACTAGTAGTGTTGACTACATCTTGTAGTTGATCACTATATGGTTTATTTGGTGGAAGATTATATGTTCAGATCCAATATGCTATTTAATACCCCTCTGATCTTGAGCATGATTATCGTTTGTTAGTAGTTACTTTTGTTCTTGAGGTCACGGAAGAAATCATGTTGCAAGTAATCATGTGAACTTGATATGTGTTTGATATTTTGATAGTATGTATCTTGTGATTCCCTTAGTGGTGTCATGTGAACGTCAACTACATGACACTTCACCATATTTGGGCCTAAGGGAATGCACTGTGGAGTAGCAATTAGATGATGGGTTGCGAGAGTGACAGAAGCTTAAACCCCTGTTTATGCGCTATTCCGTAAGGGACCGATTGGATCCAAAAATTCAATGCTATGGTTAGAATTTATTCTTAATACTTTTCTCGTAGTTGCGGATGCTTGCGGGAGGGTTAATCATAAGTAGGAGGTTTGTTCAAGTAAGAACATCACGTAAGCACCGGTCCACCAACATATCAAATTATCAAAGTAGCAAACAAAAATCGAACCAACATGGTGAAAGTGACTAGATGAAATTCCCGTGTACCCTCAAGAAAGGTTTGCTTATCATAAGAGACCATTTTGGCATGTCCTTTGCCTCAAAAGGATTGGTATACCTTGTTGCACTTATGTTACTACTATCGTTACTTGCTTGTTACAAATTACCTTGCTATGAAACTACTATGCTACTTACAATTTCAGCACATGAAGACATTACCTTGCTGAAAACCACTTGTCATTTCCTTCTACTCCTCATTGGCTTCAACAGTCTTATTTATTGAAAAGAGCTACAGCTGATCCCCTATACTTGTGGGTCATCAATGTTCGGCCTGAGCGGGGAGACCTTCTCACTTCGATTGCCTCACGCCGGATTTTCGGTGGTGATGCCGGATGTTCGGGTTGTGGCGTTGCACCAGATGTCTGGGCACACAGGTCGGATGTCCGGCCGCTGATGCTTCGGCCATCTTTTGGTGCAGCTCCTGCGTGGCTGCACAGGCGCTGGATGTCCGGCCCTTGGACCGGATGTATGACCCGTGTAGCTTCAGTAGCATCGTCTTCTTCTGTATTCTCTTCCATGCCTCCCTCGTGGGTGGTGTAGGTGTTCCTTGGCGCTTGCACTCCTCCTCGTCATACGTGAAGCTCCAGCAATACCTATGCATGCACACGAGAGAAATGTCCAGTAGTATACCATCCTCGAAGGGGTCAAGTGAGAACGTGTAAAGGAGATGATTCACATTTTTGTATGTGTAGATGTCGCACGTGTCACTTGCCGAATGGACTCTTGACATGGTGATGTCCGTCGGATGCTCCGCATCAATGGCCCTCCAAAAGCAGCCCCCATTGGTCAAAGCGTGACATCGCGTTGACGAACGCCTCCTTGCCCCGATAGCGGTAAAGGGGGAGCCCCGCCTCAGGAGGCTCGCCCGTTTCCTAACCAATCAGCAGGTGGAGTAGCTCACTCAGCAACTCTGGAGACAGGGCACCAGTGTGGAGCCGCACCAGGTCAGCCAGGACGGTGAAGGCCCACATTGGGTGGGAGTGGTGCTGAAGGGGGCGATGCGCTAGTGAAGTAACTCCCTCAAAACCATAACCACTGTAACTCCTATCGCCCTCAAATAAGCAATCCTCTTCCACACTAGTGCCAGCCTTGGGTCGGTGACGCTTTCGTGCCTCCACCCTGAGCTCCTTGCCGCCGTGGATGTCGGTGTTTGCAGCAGGTGGCTGAATTGTGCGGCCTCCACATACACCCACTGCTGCCTCAAGGCCTCCACCTCATGGGTGAGTTCCATGCTAATGCCCTCATTTGTTGTCTCGTTTGCGATACAAAGTGAGACGCACCCGGAGCGCTGATCCGGCGTGATCAACCTGTCGGATCACGGGTTCCGACAAAACCCTTAAGGTTCGAACACTAGGGTGCGAGTGAAGATCTCTCCCCTATTAATCCGCATCCTAACTTAGCCTAGATCTCATGAACTAACTCAACGAACTCGCAACACAAAGGACACAAGATTTATACTGGTTCGGGCCACCGTTGTGGTGTAATACCCTACTCCAGTGTGGTGGCGGTGGATTGCCTCTTGGGCTGAGGATGAACAATACAAGGGGAAGAACAGCCTCCTCAGGTTGAGCTGTTCTTGTGTTTGGTGCACTTGTGTGGCTGAGTATGATCTTTGATCCTCTGTGCCTATGGTGGTGGCTAGTCCTATTTATAGAGGCCCTGGTCCTCTCCCAAAATATTGAGCGGGAAGGGAGCCAATAACGGCCAATTTGAAAGCGGACAACTAGTACCAACTATCCTGACAAAAGGTGGTCTTCGCCTGCCAAAGGTTCTAGCGCTGACGCCATCCTCGGCTCCATGGTGACCTCCGTCTTGCCGTCCTTCTGGTCTTGGTCTCGTTGCACCAATATGGAAACCTTTGCTTGATGCCTTGGTACTCCGTGCCTACGCTTGCCCCCTTAGCACTAAAGAGGAAACAAGGACGCTACGCGCGCTGGCACCCGCCTGGCCTCGATCATCATGGCTCACGTCACGAGAACCTCACGAGATTTGCCTGACCTTGAACTCTCTGCCCCTCACGAGCCGCCCTGATGAGGCTACTCCTGAGGAGGTCTTGTGTCGTCCGCCTCGCGAGGCTTGGCCCCTCGCGAGGGTCTTGATTCCTTGTTGATGAAGATGGGTCGTACAGGCCTGCCAGCAAAGCCACGCCGTGGGCCGCAGGCACGCAAGTCTGGGGACCTCCGTTCCCAGAACGCCGACAGTAGCCCCCGGGCCCAAGGCGCGCTCGAGCTTGGCTTCGAGGCGAAGCCAAGGATCAAGTGCGGAGCGCCGCGGGCCCCAATAGCCTGCGGCCTCGGTTGATGCATGGCGGTTGATTGGACGTGGGCGTCTTCGCTTCCCCATGCTGCCTTGATACCCGCCTGGCTAAACGGCCACCGCGGTCTACACGTTTATTCTTCCATCGCTTGCGCCATTCTCCTCCAATTCCTCTGCTTCCCCCAGACTCTGCTCCTCTTTCCAATCTAACCATAGCTCTGCTCGCCCCATCGCTATGGCACCGACGCAAGCGGATAAAGGGAAGAAGCCTCTGTCTTCGGCTAGTGCGCCCCCGGCCGCCGAGCCCGTAGTAGGCCGATCGCAAGTGCTCAATGATGAGGCCATGGGCAAGGTGCGTCCCATGCTCCCATCCAGCTTCAATGAGTGGGGAGAGACGGTGGCTTGGCCTGCTTCCCGTGCTCGCATTGACCGGACGGCCACTGAGGTCCCCTTCTTCATCGATGCCCTGTGGTCCAGCTTGGTCCCTCCTTTTTCCGCCTTCCTCAATGCAGTGCTTTCGCATTACCAGATCTACATGCTGCACCTTTATCCCTAATCCGTGACCTTGCTTGCCATCTTCGCCTTTGTTTGCGAGACTATGGTCGGCATTGCTCCTTCTGTGGCTCTTTTCCGCCACTTCTTCTCGCTGCACCTGATTGATCCTAGGCAGAGCTCTAGGTGCCTGAGCTTTCAGGCCGTGGCGGTGACGTCCGGCGACGGGATTGAATTCGAGCTTCCACCATCCGCGAGCGGGTTCCGGACATGGTGGGTGTTTGTTGACGCCGGAGTGCTCAGCCCCCTGTTCTCTTCTCCGTCTGAGCCCGCCATTCCTAACTCCAACTGGTGCCATCGGAGACTCGCCGGTCCACGCCTTGTCCCCGTCTGGCTGAGGTTGAGATGGCTCAAAGACCTTGGCATGACTACGCCAATGGTGGTGAGGAAGTTCGTCCTGCGCCGAATTTCTCCGCTTCAGTGCCATTCCTGGCTGATTTGGGCCTTGCTCAGCAGCCAGGACCACATGAGACTTCAGGAGTCTAAGCTCCCCCATGAGGTGTGGCGAACGGTGTTTGAGGTCCTGACGGGCGTCCCGTTGCCGGACGACTTGCCGAGGAAGACTTGTGTTTTGTACCTCTGCTCGAACAAGATGTCCTTCACGGAGCAGATGCCCTCCTTCGACGAGTGGGGGTTGTGCCTAGCTAGCCTCATGGGGCCCCGTGAGAACCCCATCGTCGTGGTTTCTTTCCTTAACGTTGGCATAGAGCTCGCCCCAAGTGTTGGTGCAGGGGGCGTGCACCGCTGGGGGCCGATAGTGAAGGTGCCGAGATGTTGATGCCACCCAGGGCTCCCGATGCGTCGACCTCGGGGTCCCGTGACTCTTGCCCTGGGGCGGCGGTTGAAGGGGCGGTGCAGCCCGCGTCTCCCGCAGATGGAGCTCCTGAGGCCTCGGCAAGTCACTGCGAGGTAGAGCCGGCCAGCTCTCCTCAGCCTGGTGCTTCTGAGGCTGCCCCTCTGAGCACTTCTCCAGCCGCTCCTCGCGTCGGCCTCCATGTCCAGCGCTTCGGCCGGCTGTGCGTGGACTTCGCAGAACTCCGTAAGAGAAAGGGGTCCCCAAGCTACGGCAGCGGGACCTTCGGGCTGTTGAAATGGAGGAAGTATATCGCCGTTGACGAGTAAGTACCTTATCTTAGTGATCTTATGTGTGCCGCTTTCCTTCCTGACGATTGTCCCCTCAGGACCCCTTCTCCCAAGGCCGTAAATATCCTGAGAAGCAGCTCCCTCTTGTCCCGTTGCACACGCCAAGCTCGATCGCTGCAGGCTCGTGCACCGCCCACGGCGCGGGGTCCACCACGGGAGCTGGCCCGTCATCAGGGCATCTTGAGCTCGCGCCTTCGCCATCCTTCCTTCGCGGCCTGGCTTGGAGCACGGCAAGCGTGCCAAGGGCTCCTCCCTGATCACTGCCGGCGGCTGGCTGGCTTCGATCCTGGTGTTCTCTTCAAGCAGCGGGCCCCGTTTAGTTCGGGCCCCTCACGAGACCCAGCCGGCGCCTGGGGCAGCGCCAGCCCCCTGCCCACTGCTGAGAGGGGACGTACCACGTCGGGCATCACCCATAGCCTCCATGGTAGAGGGCGAGATGAGCCGTGCGCTCGAGTTCGAGCATGGGCGGAGTGTTGTTCATCATGAGCTCCTCCAAGAGGCGATGGGCGCGATGAACCGACTTGGTGAAGAACTTGAGGGTGTCGACACATGCCTCGAGGCCGAGGGTCTTCGGTTGGCGGAGAAGTGGCACAAGCTGAAGGTGGCCATCAACCTCGGGCGCCACCAGTGCGAGCTGGACAACAGGAAGGCCGAGGCTTCTCTTGTAGCCTCCCGTGAGGCCTACTCCCGACCTCTGGAGGAGGCTCGGGAAGCTGACCACCGTCGCGAGGCCGTGGAGAAACGTGTGTGGGAGCTCCAAGCCTAGAGCGCTGTCTTGGATCAGCAGGTGGAGGCGCGCAGGGCTGCTCTTGCGTCGTTGAGGGGGTCGCCCGCCGAGGAGGAAGAGATCCGGAAGCGCGAGGAGGTGCTGGCACTAGAAGCCGTGGAGCACAGCCTTGAACTCGAACGGCTGGAGACGAGGGAGCGTCAGGTTTCTCGGGCGGAGGACGATGTCAGCGTGCGCGAGGTCAGGGCCCAGGAGGAGGTCGACCGTCGTGTGGTCGAGGCTTGCGTGGATCTCTAGATCAGGCACAGCCTAAAGCTGAAGCTTGTGGAAGCTGGGGCCGCTGGTAGGACTACTGCCCTCAAGTCCCGGCTGGTCGAGGTGGAGCGGCACGAGGAGGCCACCGCATCAGCCCTGGCCTCGGCGTAGGCTGAGCTGGTTTCATCCCGCGCCAAACTGCTCTCTCTTCGGCAGCGGGTCACCGACGCCGAGTCCGTCGCGTGGCAGAACAGGGACGAAGTGCTTGAGCGGTGGACGTTGGAGCGTGCACACGCCCCCATGCTTGAGGACCTTAGGAATAGGGCCAATACCGCCCTGGGCCATATCTGTGATGAGAATGCTCCTCATCCCCATGCAAACAACTACGCCATCCACCTCCACTTCTTTGGGGATGTGGTGATGCGCCTGCAGAACCGTTCCGAGAGGGGTCGCCAACTTGTTGAGGAGAGGAGTCGCAGTCTGCTCGGGCGCGCGTTCTCCCGCCTCTTCAGCCACCTCTGGAACATCGACCCCAACTTTGATTTTGACGCCGCCATTGCTCCCATACCGGAAGCCATCCGGGGCGATCTGGCGCGATGGGTTGAAGATAATGCGCTGGTCAGGGCCTTCGCTTCTAACGACGACGGTGTAGTGGTCGTGGCAGACGAAGGCGACGTGGTTGACTACGGCGACGCCGGCACCTGCGAAGGTGGAGGCGACGCCAACGATGGTGACAGCGACACCAGCGGTGCATTAGAAGATGATATGGGAGACGTGGTGAGCGACAAATCCGGCTGATTCCTCGTTCCCCTGCCGTTTACCCAGTAAAAACTTAGGCATGGCCCTGGAAGATTGTAAGAGCATTTCGAGAGTGGGAGCCCCTCATGTAAACAATAGTAGCTTTTATCATTCTGTGTCAAATTGAGTACGAGTCTTCACGAGCTTACGCATGCCAGGGCAAGGTTGTTGTTGCGGTTTACCTTAGCTTGGACGAGCCCTAAACCAGCCCGAGAGATTGCAGGTTTTTGAGGTGCTCCTGAGGAGTTCGTCGACACACCCGAGGGGGCCGCGTGATAAGAAAGCGCCAGCCACATCTTGGCGCGTGCGTGGCTCGTGTGCTTCATGCCCAGCCGGGCTCGCGAGGGGCCCTCGAGGGGGGAGCGAGTGGCCCGAACTCCGAAATAAGGCAAGAACTAGACTGTGAGAAATAGCTCGAATGAGAAAAGGCACCCCCCCGCGCGCATCAAATAAAATTCAACTTCAACTTAAATCCAAATCCAGAAGGCAGGGTTACAGAAAAGAGATCCAAAGCAAATGGCCGCGTCCGGCGCCTAGTCTAGTCTTCGACGTCTTCTCACAAGCGCGGAGCTAAGTGCTGCCACTTGGCATGGGAGGGAGCCCCCGAGGCCCGAGGGTAGCTCTCCTAAGGCTATGGTGCGTGTACAACCCCACTCATTATTACGCGAGAGTGTCACGGGCGGCGATCTTCACAGGCGTGAGCCTTACTTCGTATCACCTGATGAGGGCCCCGTCTTGCACCACCCCCTACCACCGCTGGGACGACCGGAAACCAGGACGGCCCAACAAGGGCAGAGGGGACGCCAGCGGCGCCCTCGGCGACCACGGGTCCTCTGCCGAGGGAAAGGTCGCCGTCGCCACCCCGGCAGAGGGCCTATCTCTGGGCACTACCTTGCTCCGTGCGACACGGGGACGGGCCTTGCTCCTGGCCCTTCCACGCAGCCCCCAGCGGGTCTCTCCTATCGGGGCGGGCATTGCCTTGCCGGAACCATCGTTTGGTGTCGTGACCTGGTTCATCTGTGACTCATGGTTAGCGTAAGCTTTCCCCTGAGGGATTAATGGTACCCTGTATTTGTCATCGACAGCGCGGCCGGCAGGGCTCTCTGGCGGCTCCTGGAAGGCTTCAGCTCCTAACGCCTCCTCCTCCCATCCTGGCCCAAGGAACGAGCCAGGGTCGTCCTCCGGTGTGTACTCCTGATCCATGTCACTCGGCCCGTCACCCTATCCTGAGGATGACGGGGCGGTGCTCCGATGAGGCAGTGTGCGAGGACGCTCATGCCCGTGCCCATCCGAAGTGGATCGGATGCGAGGGGGCGCCCTCCGCCGTGGAACGTGCAGATGTCGACGAAGCCCCCGGGCGCACTTGGTGGTAGGCGGGCGCGGCGAGGCCCGTCGTGGGATCCTGCCGCTGCCTGGGGCATGAGATGGTAGCAGAAGGGCGGTGCTCCCATGGCCACCGCGTCCAGGAGCTCGGCGACACATTCCAGTAGTGCATCCCGGCCACTCTCCATCAGCCGGCACCGCAGCAGCTCCCGAGCCACTGTTACCGCGGCCCGCATGTTCGCCTGCTCCCTCCTGGTGTGCGGTGTCGTTGCTGCGGCCTGGTTTGCGGCCCTTGCAGCAGCTCGCGTCTGTCGGGGGGTAAGAGCAGAGGGTGAGTGGCCACACAACCCATGCCCCGCGGTGTTTGGGGCGCGCACCGCCTGAGACACGGGGTTGAGGTATTCCTAGGCGGGCGGAGCTGCCCGAGCGGGCCAGGCTTCCCATTGGTCATCGTCAGCCCTCGGGTCACCGGACATCGGAACCGCGGAGCATCGGTGGATTGCCTGGTGGGGAACAAGCTCCGGCGCACCCCTACCTGGCACGCCAAATGTCGTATTGCCGTGTAGGGTGCGCGTGAAGATCTCCCCCCTATCGATCCGTGTCCTAACTTAGCCTAGATCTCACAAACTAACTCGACAAACTCGCAACACAAAGGGCATAAGATTTATACTGGTTGGGGCCACCGTTGTGGTGTAATACCCTACTCCAGTGTGGTGGTGGTGGATTGCCTCTTGGGCTAAGGATGAACAGTACAAGGGGAAGAAAATCCTCCTCAGGTTGAGGTGTTCTTGTGTTTGATGCACTTGTGTGGCTGAGGATGATCTTTGATCCTCTGTGCCTATGGTGGTGGCTAGTCCTATTTATAGAGCCCCTGGTTCTCTCCTCAAATATTGAGTGGGAAGGGAGCCAACAACGACCAATTTGAAAGGGGACAGCTAGTACGAGCTATCCTGACAAAAGGTGGTCTTCGCCTGCCAAAGGTTCTAGTGGTGACGCCGTCCTGGGCTCCACGATGATCTCCGTCTTGCCGTCCTTCTGGTCTTGGTCTCATTGCACCAATATGGAAACCTTTGCTTGATGCCTCGGTACTCTGCGTCTGCGCTTGCCCCCTTAGCACTAAAGAGGAAACAAGGACGCTGCGCGCGCTGGCGCCCTCCTGACGCTAGCCTGTCCTCGATCGTTATGGCTCACGTCACGAGGACCTCATGAGGTTTGCCCAACCTTGAAATCTCCGCCCCTCCTGAGCTGGCCTAATGAGGCTGCTCCTGAGGAGGTCTTCTATCATTCGCCTCGCGAGGCTTGGCCCCTCGCGGGGGTCTTGATTCCTTGTGGATGAAGATGGGCCGTACAGGCCTGTCAGCAAAGCCACGACGTGGGCCGCAGGCAGGCAAGTCTAGGGACCCCTGTTCCTAGAACACCGACACTACCAGAGGCTGAAGAAGTTGTGAAGCAGAGCTATCGAGGGGGGCACACCCATGAAGGCCTCGCACAAAAAGGCAAAAGCCGAGAGGAGGAGGACAAATTTCGGTGTGAAGTGCAGCGCGTGGACCTGGTAGTGGGAAAGCATGGCATTGAAGAAGTCTGAGAATGGAGGAAACAAGTCGGAGAAGTGTAGGATCGAAAGTATGTCTAGAGGGGGGGTGATTAGACTAATTGACCAAATAAAAACTTAACCTTTTCCCAATTTTAGTTCTTGGTAGATTTTAGCTAATTTAGGACAAGTCAAGCAATCATCACATAATTCAAGCAAGCATGCAAAGAGTATATAGGCAGCGGAAAGTAAAGCATGCAACTTGCAAGAAGGGAAGGGTTTGGAGAATTCAAACGCAATTGGAGACACGGATGTTTTTCCCGTGGTTCGGATAGGTGGTGCTATCCTACATCCACGTTGATGGAGACTTCAACCCACGAAGGGTAACGGTTGCGCGAGTCCACACAGGGCTCCACCCAAGGGTAACGGTTGCGCGAGTCCACACAGGGCTCCACCCACGAAGGGTCCATGAAGAAGCAACCACCCACAAAGGGTCCACGAAGAAGCAACCTTGTCTATCCCACCATGGCCATCGCCCACACAGGACTTGCCTCACTAGCAGTAGATCTTCACGAAGTAGGTGATCTCCTTGCCCTTACAAACTCCTTGGTTCAACTCCACAATCTTGTCGGAGGCTCCCAAGTGACACCTAGCCAATCTAGGAGACACCACTCTCCAAGAAGTAACAAATGGTGTGTAGGTAATGAACTCCTTGCTCTTGTGCTTCAAATGATAGTCTCCCCAACACTCAACTCTCTCTCATAGGATTTGGATTTAGTGGAAAGAAGATTTGAGTGGAAAGCAACTTGGGAAGGCTAGAGATCAAGATTCATATGGTAGGAATGGAATATCTTGGTCTCAACACATGAGTAGGTGGTTCTCTCTCAGAACATATGAGTTGGAATGGTGTATGTGTTCTGATGGCTCTCTCTTCGAATGAGAAGGAGGTGGAGGGGTATATATAGCCTCCACACAAAATCCAACCGTTACACAGTTTTCCAAACTCGGTGGGACCGAATCAACAAACTCGGTCGGACCGAAAATGTAAACCTAGTGACCGTTAGAGATTTTCGGTGGGACTGACATGCAACTCGGTAGGACCGATATGGTTAGGGTTTGGGCATAACGTAATCTCGGTGAGACCGATTACACAAATTCAGTGAGACCGAATTTGGTAATTAGCTAACCAGAGAGTTGGTCAGGCAAACTCGGTGGGACCGATTTGCTCTTTCGGTGAGACCGAGTGGAACTCGGTGAGACCGAAAAGTAACAAAGGGGAAACACTGAGTTTACATTGCAATCTCGGTGGGACCGATTTGCTCTTTCCGTGAGACTGAAAAGTTACGAAAGGGAAACAGAGAGTTTGCAATCCCATCTCGGTGAGACCGAGATCCTTATCAGTAGAACCGAATTGCTAGGGTTTGGCAGTGGCTAATGACAAGTGAAACTCGGTGGCGCCGGATAGGAAGAATCGGTAGGACCGAGTTTGGCTTAGGGTTTAGGTCATATGTGGATATGGGAAAGTAGTTGAGGGTTTTGGAGCATATCACTAAGCACATGAAGCAAGAGGCTCATTAAGCAACACCTCATCCCTCCTTGATAGTATTGGCTTTTCCTAAAGACTCAATGTGATCTTGGATCACTAAAATATAAAATGAAGAGTCTTGAGCTTTTGAGCTTGAGCCAATCCTTTGTCCTTAGCATTTTGAGGGTTCCACTTTCACATCCAGGCCATGCCAATCATTGAGCTTTCCTGAAATAATCATCTTGGAAAAGCATTAGCTCAATGAGCTATATGTTGTTATGAATTACCAAAACCACCTAGGGATAGTTGCACTTTCAAGAAGAGCATGAGAAACAAATACAATTGCTATATTTCCAAGTTGTTAAGCATGCTTGGTTTGGTTAACTGTCTGATCTTCTATTAGGAGTATGTTATATTGTGCAATGTTGTCGCGGGAAACCACGGCCACCAATGGGGCCAGGAGGTCCCTTGCTACTTCGGCAGGGGGGCGACATGTTGCACAAAGAGCAAACGAGTGTGGTGCAATGCGGCAGAGATCACACGGGAAATTTACCCAGGTTTGGGCCACTGCGAGGCGTAAAACCCTACTCTTGCTTTGGTGGATTGATGGTGGAAAAGGTGGTGGTGATGCATAGTGCACTTGCCCGGCAGGGGTTGCCTCAAGCAGCAGCCACTACACGCATATGGGGTGTGATTTATCCAACCTTATAACCCTTTCTGTGGTTGCCATGGGCCTCCTTTCATATATCAAGGGGTAATCACAATGGCAAAGTAGTCATTACGCACTGATAAGATAGCAAACAATGCTATCATACCTAACTCAGCGAGCTGACAGGGCGCATTAAATGCACCGCTTAACGTCACATCGTTGGTTGCCCGGCAAGGCTTGTCGGGCTATCTTGCTAGCTCCGCGCCTGTTCTCTTGACATGTCACATGCTTGGTGTCATCTGTGGGTTCCTCCTGTAGGAAATGGCTGTCATGTGGCGAATGGCTGCCACTTAATCACTTTGCGGCTTGACACCGCAATCATTGATGACGTGGGTCATGGTGGGTCATGGTGGAGTGGTGGAGTGGCTTGACACCGCACTGCCGGGGTGTTTTGGTTGTCTACTTCTGGGGGTGGCCTCGCCCCATGCCGGGCTCGCTTTCCTGACAAGGGAGGCTTTTCTCTTGATGATATCCTGATTCCTTGGCTCGGTCTTGGTCCTTCAAATCTCTTGGTTTCTTGTATTTTGACTTGGGCTGGTGCTCCATTCTTATTCCTGTGCCTGTGCACAGTCTGGGCAACAGACCCAGGGTTTGTTGCACCGACAAAAGCCCCCGGGCCTGCCCCGAACGCGCTGCCGAGTGACATTGAGGTAGGGCCTAATAAGTGCATAGGCGAGGGTTGTTGAAGAGGCTGGTCTTTTGAAGTCTTCTTTGCTGCTCCATTAGCCTTGATTCCGGGCCAGTTTCCATTTTCTCCACGCGTCGGGTAAAGCCAATAGTGGTGGGGCTGCTCCAGTAATGGCCCGTGAATGACTTTAACGCACGAGGTAGAAACTGCCAATTCACTCTTCCCACCATGCCCTTATCCTTGGGCACGTATGCTGCATGCATCACGCGGGGTAGGTAACGAAGGCACCTCGTGCGGGAGAGCATCACGGTGAGGGCCCGGTCATCTTGAATTGGCGGAGGAGGGCGGTGGCTGCCCGTTGAGGGAGCAGCCCCCCTCCTCGCCCCGCCTATAAAAAGGGAGGGGCAGAGGAGGGTGTAGTCATCCATATTCGCATTCCTCCTCCTCTTATCTCCTGCTTCTGCTGGCGATGTCGAAGGGAAGAGCCTAGGGCCAGCCCCCGGGCTCTTGGTTGGGGATAATGTTGTCGCATGCTAACGTTGATGTTCGGGGAGTGAGCCTGGTCCTTGGTGTGATGAATCTATTGGTTCCTTTGAGGCTTGGCCGGGAGGCAGGGCTAGAGATCATTGGTAATCCCAGCACTGCCCCTCCCAGAGGTCTTGGGGCGATGTCAACGAGAGGGTGGGGAGCGGTGCACCTCCAGTCCCCTGGCCATCTTGGCCGCTCGCCTTTTCCTCGGGGAAGGTGCCAGGCTGGAGTCTCGGCCTTCCTCTGGAGCAGTGTTGATGAAGACGAAGCAAGGGGAGAAGGAGAAGACAGGAGGCAGGCCGCCCAGTAGGAGCATGACTACATCGACGCGTTAGTCTCAGAGTGGCGACCCGCTGCCCGCCTGTCTAGCTCTCCCCCTCTTTCCCCGGCACCATCATCACCGTTTTCTCGGTTGCCGGGGAAAGGCTGGTTCCCATGGTACTTCCACCTCCCCCAAGGGGTCTTCTGGCTGGGTGCCGACGTCCTCCTCTGCCGGTGCCCGTGCTGGAGCCCCCTGTTTAGCCCTGGAGGCGGTGACCAAGGGGGCATCGAGGTGCTCCGCACGTCTTCCTCCTTCGAGGCCTCGCCCCTCCCGATCTTCTCAGGATGCGTTGGGCAGGCCCTGACAGGATCGGGGTGGCATTGTGCTTGTGCGCTTCTCGCTCTCCCTCTCTTCCCACCGCACTACCTGGGACAAGAGGGACAGGGAGAAGAGTTTACGGAGCACCTATCTTTTTTCAATCATAAACCTATAGGCGATTGCAAGTATGTGTTCATGTCTCGAGTCCATGTCTGTGTTTTGTAATGCTTGTACTTGTATCAGCACATTAATGAAAATGATGAGCCTTGCCGGGAAACTGTGTATGTCCATGCATAGGTGAGATACCTCTTTAATATAAATAAACGAGTTTTTCCCCAGCAGGCTATCTTGCTGGTACCCTTCTTGTGTGCCAGAGAGCGTGTCTGTCGGGGATCAGATAGAGGGACCAGCCCCCACCAACTCCTTTTTACCAAAGGCCACTACGACCATCCTAACCGAAGCAACATTCGAGTCATGGATGGGAGCACCTAAGTCTCAAAAGAGAGGCGAGGTTCTCTTATGCAAAGTTATAGCTTTACAGAACACTAATGGATATGAGGTGGAACTTATCTTCTTAGCTCGCCAGGGACCGCAGTGCCGGGCAATCTTCTCACTCCTTGTCAAAGCCAAGTGACGGTGTCCTAGACTAGGGGGTACTCACCACGTCATCTCCCAACCGGTGGGTCAGGCCGAGGACCCCCATGATGATTCACTAATGGGCCACTTTGGGTAGCCCATGCCGAATACAAGGAGGATTCCACAAGACTTGGCACACAATACACTGACTCCTCTAAACCCTAGGCCTACGGTGCATATATAAACCGAGGCCAGGCTAGTCAATAGGCAATCTCATATTCATTGCTATAATCTCATGGTAGATACCTGCACTATGTACTATCCTCATATCAATATAGTCAAAAGCAGGACGTAGGGTATTATCTCTTCAAGAGAGCCCGAACCTGGGTAAAATCATGTGTCCATGTTATCATCGCTCCAAGACGCCTAGCTTAGGACCCCTACTACAAGATACGCCGGATATGGAACCGACATTGATGGTTTCATTGAGAGTCTGCTGGGTGACCGTCGCGGATTGATGAGATGATCAGGTGATATTTCTTTAAGAATTACTACTGTTGGCTCGCAAATTTTATCTGCAGAATTATCCGAGGCTGGACGGAGGCACTTGTGCGTGATTCAATCGTCCTGATCCGATCAGCAGATGGCTGCTGTGGAAGGCACATGGGTTGGTGAACATTGGCTGTGTCAGGACGGCCAATGCGGGATAGCATCAAGTAATCATGGAAGCTTGCCTCCATCCTGGACCGTGGTGGAGCATCACATTGGTCCAAAAAAGGAAAGTCTATGGCTAGTACATGTACCTTTTTTATTATTACTCCTTCCTAATCCATTTTGATTAGATTACTACTAATTGATGTCTATCAATGTTTCCAACGCTTGGTGCAAAAGACGTAGTTGATCTGCTCTTCTACTGTGGATCAGCGTACCGTGCAAACGCTTTACACTAACCGTCGTTTCATCAGCATGCCTCTATCATGTCAATCGGATCCAATCTATGCAAAAATTAAGAGTACTCAACAAGTGGCGATCCAGTCGAGGAGTTTGTGCGAGCAAGTACTGAACATATGGAGTAATGTTGATGGCCCAACATGGATTCTGCTCCTCAACGAGATCCAGCCCGGCCGGCGGCGTTCTGCCCAAGCACACCATGGAGCTATCTATGATTGATGCGTGGCAGCGCAGGCGGGCATATTCCGATCTCCGGAAGCACAAGGGGAAACCCAATCCTTCTCTTTTATCTTTATTATCTAATTAAGCAGGCCATCCATGCTTTTTGCTAAAGTCTATCTTTTATGCACTACTCACGTACTACTGCTAGTGGATTACATCCCCAACATACGAGAGTATACCTACTTTTCATTAAGTGTGCTAATCGTTTCAAGATTTGAAGATTTGATTGATGAACAGTACGGCCAGTTTTGCACGTACAACTTCGTACTGGAAAAACCCGCACTCACAACGGTCGGGTTCAGTGTACGGTCATCGGGGCTTGCCAACATCATCCTTCCGCCAGGCCACATCTCATTCAATAATTTATTTCGCATAAATAATTCTCTAAGAAATTACTATTTAATTACTTTTATTATTATTATCTGTCTTGTGCTACTTCACGCATGTAGACAATGTCATGGTGAACCGATGTCATCATTCCACCTGTGTCGACCAAGTTTTGGCATCACCTCGGCGCGCGTCCCTCTGCCGACATCTCCGTGTGCCACTCCACCATGCCGACCTCAGCGCTCAGGCCATTTTTATTTAATTATTTACTTCGCTTGAGTTACTTAAGCAGAAGAACTTTTAAAAAGGTATATTATTATTATCATTACTTGTTATTACTTTTGTCTTGCACTATTTTATGTGCACAGGTTAACCAACTTCGGCTGGTCCGCATCACCATCTCGGCGAACTGACGTCGTCGTCCCTTCAACAGGCCATATTCCTTAAATTACTTATTTTGCGTGAATAAATTATATAAAGGAATTTTTTATTTTTATTTTCCATCTTGCGTTGCTTTATGCATGCAGGAAAATTAACTATGGTCGTGCTATGCTGCCACCTCGGCAAGCCGATGCCGTCCTCCCAATCGGCATAAATCAGTTCGCGCAATCACCTTGTTGGTCGAATTGCCATACCGACATGTTCGGTTGCCTTAGGGACTTCGGCATTGCTGACAGAGTTCTACCTCATTGGGTCTTCGGTGCACGGGCCATATTTCTTTTATTACTCGCTTTGCATAAATTATCAATTATGCAACGTTTTGTTTTAATTTATTATTATCATTATCATCATCATCTCTGGCTTGCACTATTTTATGTGTGCAGGTAAATGATTTGGGTCGGCCAGCGCTGTCACCTTGGCTTACCGACGGGTTGATGTAGGTGCTCCATCGTCACCATTCCGACCTCCTCCGTCACCTCGGCTAGAATGGGGGTTTGGCCATCAATTCATAAACTTACTCGACCGGGGACGTTGGTGTCACCCTCCCGACATACCGCGTCACCTCGGCTGGACCGGGGGCTTCGCCATCGCATCACTAACCCACTCCAAGGACTTCGTCATCACACTGCTTGCCTGCTTCGCCTTGGTCAGACTAAGGGTTTCGCCTCGCCATTTCAATCATGCTATGTCACCACTTCAGAATGTCGAACTCCGCGCTCGGCTATCTCAGTATCGGCTTGGGGGCGGGGACCTCGACCCGTCACAAGCTCAGATCACGTCATCAACACTAAGCGCATTAACCAGCTAAGTCGCTTTCATGCTCAAACTTTTTAACTGTTAAATTTTTGTTCAGTTCAACCAAGCATTATATTTGTGTTAAACAAAAAGTTGGTTGTTAGAAACTTAGTTCGTTAAAAACACTCCTTGACCTTGGTTAACTAGGGGCTCTTCAATTTATACTAGCCAATTTATAATGAATGTTTTTCTTCTTAGTCGTGGCAAAATATTTTTCTACCACTCCTTTTTCGACTCGAGTGTATGGTCAATAGCCGCATAGCCTAGCTTCTTTCTAAAGTCGCTTGAGTTTAATCCGCTAAAATAGCCTCGTAGGAGCACTCCGCCTTCGGGATAAGGAGGTTGAAGTTGAAGGTTCACTTACTTGAAGTTTAGAGATTGGATGTGTCATGTTAAAGCACGACAGAAGCACAAAAAAATTTTAAGACAATTTCGGATTGACACGAAAAACTTGTTTTAGTTTGGAAGTAAAGTTTTTTGGTTTTCCAAAGCTTATGGCACTTTTAACATGTTTGTGTGTTTCCAACATAAGTCTCATAGTACACTGCCGGACAACTTTAAAGCTTCGGCAATATCAACGCGGGGCTGCGACTAGAGCCGGACACACCAAAAGCCAAGGTACTCCACGGACTCCTCGGCAAAATGTTCTCGAATATTACTTTATATGCATCAGTTTCGAATTGTGTCTTCGGTCAATAGTTGGGTTGCTTGGCTCCCATGCTTTCCCTTACGTTCCCGATTGTTCGGCTAAGGGTATAGGGAGAACCATTGCGATTGTGCTTCCGGATCAACTTCTCAAGTGCCTCAGTGGAGAAAGCCCAAAACTGACTATCACAATAAGCGGAAACCAGTCAGCGATCTGATGACTATGTTAAAGTATAAGATTGATGGAGGTAAACCCGTGTTAAATGACGGGCCGTTATATACATTGGCCGAAGTGTTAAAGACTTGATCTCGGCTGACGCCGAACACTAACCGGGGGCTAGTAACTGGCCTCCCAACTTTAAGCTCCTATGACTAAGTGAAAGTTATAAAGCCCGCATATCTAATTGCCTTGGTTCCGCTAACACTACCGCCTCCGAGCACCAAGACAAAGGCTAAGGCTTGTCTTGTTACTATGGAAACACCCTGCATAGCACCTACAAAGGGGTAGAAGCCGATGATGGGCCACTTTCAAATGATAAACGGTCGCAGCGGAGTCAAAATAAACTTATATCATCGAGGTTTATATTCATTATATAAGCACTGCCTTCCGTAACTATCGTTATAAAGCCATAAATATGCATCAATTTGACTTAAGATTTTGGCCAAGCTGGGTTGCCTAGCTCCTGTGCTTACCCCTACGTTCTCGATCGTTCGGGTAGGCGGTAAAGGAAGCACCTCTATGATTGTTACTACCGGGTTATCCGAGTTAGTAACTCAGACTGGGTGAAGCCGAAAGCTAGCCATCTTAAAGGTATAATTGGTTGGCAATGACGGAAGTGAAAATTTAGGTTCGCTAAAGACCACATAGTTCGGGAACTTTCCCCGAACTAAATCCTCAATATTTTTCTCCCACATTGATCAGAGGTGAGGTTTCATGATCATGGTTGGCATGACAACCCAAAGAAAGGAACCGATAGCGAGACTATTTTCTTTGAAAGATGTTTCTTACATTAAAAAGTAATATAACATATCTCTCCGCGTACCTTTGTTTATAAAACCATATGGTCGGATTACCTTGTTTGCTGTAAATCTTTGCCTTTATAAAGGCTTTATAAAGTAGGACAAACACTCCTCAGCTACTGGCCGAGGAGGTTGAAGCCGATGGTCGGTCAACAAAGTTTTGTACAATGTGGATCTGAGCAGTAATGATGTAGAGTACTTGGATACATAGAGTAATTACACATAATTTTTGATTTTACTCTGGATATCGATCCTTAGTCCGTCCGCCCGTTCCCACATTAAGGCTCGGGGGCTACTGGGCTTTGTGCTTATCATTTCCAAATATTAAAGGGGCACATCGATCCCCTGATCTGGTGTTGCCACCCGACCAATGGCTCGGGGGCTGCATTGCCTATTCAATGCAGAAAATTCAAAGTCCTCAGTGTTCGACACGACCGAGCTATCGGCAAACGCGTCTTCGGACAACAATAAGTACCATATGGGACTTATCCGGCATAAAGCTAATATATTACGACGACTTCTCAAAAGCCTCTCTCAAGGGCCTGTCTCCCGATCACTATCTCCTCTAATGTGCATCTCGAGTTTTAGACCGACAGACACCTTGAGGGCTATTGGCTATATATCTCGGCAGAGAATAAATTGCACCAATCATTCCCAAAAAACCAGCCCGCAGTCGGGGTGGTGCACCACCTCGGAAGCAGTCTGGCATAATGCTCGGGCGCCAGTAGCTCGCTCCATAGAGGGCATTTTTGGTATTAAGCTCGGCTGAATTTGTTCAATCTTTTAAAGACCATGGTAGTTTATGACACCTCGGACGTTGACCATCATTAGAGCTCGGATGCAGTCCGACGTTGGAGCTCAGAAGCGGTCCGGCATAAAGCTCAGATTCGAATGGCTCGTTCCATAGAAGACTACTCCGGCATTTAAGCTCAGATGAACTCATTAAATTTTTCAGAGGCCAAGGTAATCTATGATACCTCGGATGCCGACCATCGTCAGAGCTCGGATGTGAAAAGATGCCTCTTATTTAGTTCAGCGTTGGAGCTCGGACACAAGAGGATACCTTGAATGTCGAATAGTAAACTTAAAGGGGCTCCTCGGATGCCCGACATGTAAACTCTTCAAATTCAGTGAACGTCAAGATCAGATATGGGAAGATTTGTTGAACCAGTTTTCAAGATCGACGATCGAAGACGGATAATTATTCGGAAGAACTGAGGAGCGTCCTCAACTTGAAGATCGGTTCAGGGGGCTACTGGCGGTGTCCTCGACCAGGGGGTACTCACCATGTCGTCTCCTGACCAGTGGGTTGGGCCGAGGACCCCCATGATGATTCACTAATGGGCCACTTCGGGCAGCCCATGCCGAATACAAGGAGGATTCCAGAAGACAATGACTCCTCTAAAACCTAGGCCTACGGTGCATATATAAATCAAGGCCAGGCTAGTCAATAGATAATCTCATATTCATTGCTACAATCTCATGGCAGATACCTGTACTATGTACTATCCTCATATGAATAAAATAAAAAGCAGGACATATGGTATTATCTCTTCAAGAGAGCCTGAACCTGGGTAAAATCCGGTGTCCATGTTATCATCACTCCAAGACGCCTAGCTTAGGACCCCTACTAAGAGAGCCCGAACCTGGGTAGAATCAACACCAAGTTCGCGGCAGGAACCTGCAACTTCATGTAGATGAGAATGAATGCAGGATGCAATCCTATCTGTATGCATATGCAAATGTTCATGAAATGCTTATGAAGTGATCTTGGAATGCTCATGCATGCATGCAATCTTGGTCATCCCCCCATAGAGCTTCTTTATTTTCTCTTGCACGGGGTCATTGCCCCGGCTTTGTACAAGGGGTTACATGCAGCTGAGGCAAGGCCTATACAAAAGGGTGGCTGCTGGGCAGGGACCAATAGCCACGCCTTACGGGTAGAACTTGCGAAGATGTTGAATATTCCATGAGTTTTGCAACTGAGTGCCATCTCCGGTCTCCAGACAGACTGCACTAGGTCTGGTGACTCGTACTACCCGGTAAGGGCCTTCCCACTTTGGTGACAACTTGTGCGTACCCTTGGCGGACTGAACGTGCCTAAGGACAATGTGACCTTCCTCAAAACACCGGGCATGAACCGTGCGGCTATGATAGCGATGCAGGGCTTGCAGGTAGTGTGCAGCACGCGTAGCAGCCCGGACATGGTTCTCCTCGAGTAGCACAACATCGTCACACCGGTGCTGATCTTGCGCCACTTCATCGTAGGCAAGCACTCAAGGTGACCCATAAATGAGTTTTGTGGGGATAACTGCTTCTGCCCCGTAGACCAGGGAGAAGGGAGTCTGCCCAGTAGCTCGGTTTGGTGTTGTTCTGAGGGACCAGAGAACTACCGGCGGCTCATCGATCCACCGTCTGCCGTTCTTCTGCAGCGTATCAAAATTTCTTGTCTTGAGTCCACGCAACACTTCACTGTTCGCCCTCTCAACTTTTCCATTGCTCCGGGGGTGTGCCAAAGAGGCAAATGGGATCTTGCATCTGAGGGCATTAACGTATTGCATGAAGGCGCGGCTCGTGAACTGAGTGCCGTTGTCGGTGATGATCCTTGTCGGAACTCCAAAACGACACACCAATTCTTTCAAGAACTTGATAGCTGACTGAGCAGCCACCTTTCTCAGGGTAGTCACTTCCGGCCACTTTGTAAACTTGTCGATGGAAACGAACAAGAATTCAAAGCACCCGATTGCTCGGGGGAAGGGGCCGAGGATATCGATCCCCCAGACCTAAAATGGCCATGATAAAGGAATTGTTTGAAGAGCTTGGGCAGGAAGGTGTGTTTTCTTGGAATGGAACTAACAGGCTTCACATGTCGTGACTAGCTCGACCGCATCTTAGAGGGCTGCGGGCCAATAGAATCCTTGTCGGAATGCTTTCCCAACTAATTCCCTTGATCCAATGTGTGAGTCACACATTCCTCTGTGAATCTCAGCCAGCAATTCCTTTCCTTCTTCGCAGCAGACACACTTCAATTTCACACCATTGGGCCTCCTTCTGTACAGAGTGTCATCGACAAACTGGTACATACTGGCCCTCCGGGCTACTCTCTTAGCTTCATCTTGGTCGCCAGGAAGTTCTTTGGTATGGAGAAAGTGGACGATGTGCCTTGCCCAAGTTGGATCTTGGGGCTCGATAACAAGGACTAGCGGCACCTCCTATGCTGCGGGAGCACCAGCCTCATTCATGGGGTTCATGGACCCGGCTGGAGGGGGTGGTCCGGTAGGCTGTGAGGAGTTGTTTCCAGCAGGGTCTCTGCCAGGAGCGGACGGCCCTACCGGGAGAGGCTTACCGTAGTCCAACTTTCTCCTCTTCCGGGCCATCGTTGCTGGGGATATGGAGGGTTGAGTGAGATGGAGAACAAAAGTTCTTGGTTCCACAGGAAGCTTCTGCGCAGCACACTTTGAGAGATGATCAGCTATGGTGTTTTCCGCATGGGGTACGTGCTCTGTTCGCAATCCGTCAAAGCGCTCCTCCAATCTCCTCACTTCCTTGACGTATTCCTCCGTCAATGGACTTTGATAATCCTTGTTGACTTGTCTCACCACAAGCTGTGAATCTCCTCGAGTGATCAGCTTCTTAATTCCCAATTCAGCTGCAATCCTGAGCCCGGCAAGAAGCCCTTCATACTCAGTTGTATTGTTGGTTGGTTCTTCACGGGAAAAATCCATTTGTATGGCGTACTTCAAGTGCTCCCCGGAGGGGGCGACAAGAAGCACGCCAGCTCCTGCACCTTGTAGGGAAAAAGCACCATCAAAATATATAATCCATTCTTGGGGCGATTCCTTGCCGGGGATAACTGACTCTGTCACTTCCTCATCAAGGGTTGGCGTTCATTCCACAATAAACTCTGCCAACGCCCTACTCTAAATAGTTGATGTGCGCTCAAACTTCAAACCAAAGCTGGATAACTCCAAAGCCCACTCCACTATTAAGTTGGTAGCCTCAGGGTTTCGGAGTATCCTTTGCAACAGAAAATGAGTAACAACCGTGATCTCATGGGCTTGGAAGTAGTGGTGAAGTTTCCTTGAGGCCATAATGAGACCAAAGATCAGCTTCTGCACGCCAGAGTGCCTCGATCTAGCCCCCTCTAACAAGGAGCTAACGAAGTACACTAGACATTGCACCACTTTCTTACTTGTCGTGTCCCTGGGGTTGTTCTCGTTGTCGTGCTCATTGCTGTCCTGATCCTTCTCTGATTCTGCCAGTCTCTTCTCACTTTTTGCCTCATCCACTTCTCTCTGTGCTACCAAGGCCGCACTGACCACTTGGTTGGTCGCTGCCAAGTATAGCAACAACGGCTCCTGGGGTTTGGGAGCAACCAAGGTAGGCACAGAGGACAAGTAAGCTTTCAACTCTTGCAAAGCTGCATCTGCTTCTGGGGTCCACTTCATAGGGCCGGTCTTCTTCAAAATGTTAAAGAACCATAGGGCGCGCTCGGTAGACTTGGAAATGAATTAGCTTAGCGCGGCAACAGATCCTGTCAGGAGCCTCACATCCTTAACTGTCCTTGGTGTCTAGATCTGCTCGATGGCCTTGATCTTGTCGGGGTTGGCTTCGATCTTGCGGTGGGATAAAAAGAAACCAAGCAACTTGCCGGAGGGAACACAAAATACACACTTCTCTGGGTTGAGCTTTAGATTGATCATGCGCAGATTATCAAATGTCTCTTCCAAATCCTGAATAAGAGTGGCCTTATCCTTGGTCTTAACCATGATGTCATCCATGTAGGCCTCTATGCTTCTGTGCAAATATGACTCAAAACCAATCTAGATTGCCCTTGCAAAAGTGGACCCGACACTCTTTAATCACGATGCCATGCGGATAAAGCAGTACATACCACAAGGAGTGATAAACGATGTCTTCTCTTCATCTTCCTTGGACATGAAAATCTGGTGATACCCAGAGTATGCGTCCAGAAAGGAGAGCAAATCACAACCTGAAGTGGAATCCACGATCTGGTAGATGCGCGACAAGGAAATGGGTCTTTCGGGCAAGCCTTGTTGCGATCTGTGAAATCTATGCAAAGCCTCCACTTCCGGTTAGCCTTCCGGACTACCACTAGATTCGCCGACCACGTGGGGTGCAATACTCCTCTGACCAAACCAGTTGCCTCAACCTTCTTCATCTCTTCTGCAATAAACTGCTGCCTCTCCAAGGCCTACTTCCGGACTTTTTGTTTGATAGGTCGGGCATGTGGGCAGACAACAAGGTGGTGCTCGATTACCTCCCTGGGAACACTGGGGATATCGGATGGTTGCTAGGCAAACACATCGATATTCGCTCGCAGGAAGGCAACGAGTGTGCTTTCCTATTTGTCAACGAGGGTGGCGCTGATAGTAAAAGTACCATCAACGCCAGCCAGCCCTGCCGGCACCTTCTTCACTTGGGGTGCAGCGACCTTGGATCTCTTGCTGTTAGAACACTCCGGCACGTCGTCAACGGGTGTCGTGCACTCAGTGGGGGCACACTTCCCGGACTCTTTGCTAAAGTCCCTACAGTCTCTCTTCTTTCCTTCACTTTCCTTAGCGGGGGCGGTCGCTGCCCCTACCGCAACCGCATCCTGATACATCTTGTCCTCACAAATGATCGCATCCTTCTCATCTGAGGGGATAGTAATGACTCCGAGTGGCCCAGGCATCTTCAATATGTTGTAGGCATAGTGTGATACCGCCATGAACTTAGCCAGGGCCGGGTGTCCAAGAATCCCATTGTACAGCAGGGGGAGATCAACCACATCAAACACAATCCTCTTGGTCATGTAGTTTAGTTCTCCTCTAAACGTTACAGGAAACATGATCTTTCCCTTAGGATGGCTCCTGCCGGGATTAACTCCTTGAAACGTATCCGTAACCTCTAGCTCTTCTTCCCCTATCTGTAGCTTGCTGATGACTGCCGGGGAAATCAGATTCAACCCCGCCCCGCCGTCCACCAGCATCTTTGTGACCTTGAGGTTGCGGATTGTTGGAGAGACCAACAACAGCAAACATCCTATTGCAGTGGTATGGCTAGGATGGTCCTCTTTGTCGAAGATGATGGGCATACGGGACCATTTGAGCGGCTTACGGGCCTCTGGCGCTGGCTCCACAGCATTGACTTCTCGCGCCCACCGCTTCAGCTGGCGGTGAGAAGCGTGTAGAGATGCACCATCATCAATGCACAGGGCGTCTGTGGCCTTTTGAAACTCCTGCTCACTTGTTTCCTCTTCATCCCCTCCATCACTCTCATCATGACACATTTCCTTCTCTCGACCTCTGGCAGGCTTTCCTTGGCTCCAAAAGGGTTTGCCGGGGCAGCCTACTTCACCACCTCAGCTCTTACCGCCAGCAACATTCTGACATTTTTCCTTATCTCGCTTCTCATACTCTGCTTTATGCTTCTTGACAAGCTTCTCGACCTGATAACACTCTTGAAGGTCGTGGCCCTTTGTCCGATGAATCTTGCAGTACGGCCCATCACCCTTCTCGGCTTTCTTAGCGGCACCTGCTTCTCGGCAATTAGTGCACGCGACATCTTCCTTGCGAGGGACCTCAGCTTTGGCCTTCTTGCTTGTACTAGGCGTACCCGATCCTTCAACGGTCATCACTACTTTATCTCTCCGCTTCCTACTGCATTCTTGCTCTTTTTCTGACTGGTTGATTCATCATCATCTTCTGAATCAACATTGGTGCAATCTTCCTCTTCGGGTAACTTCCTTCCCTCTTCCATCCGGGCACACTTATCCACTAGTGTGTAAAGCTCCTTCATAGTCTTGGGCAACCGCACGTTCATCTTGGAACGAATACGATGGTTGCGCACATTGGACTGGGAGGCAGCTATTATGGCTGCCGGATGGATACTTGGGATATTCCTATGAACTTTGTTGAATCTCTGTAAATACTTACGGAGGAATTCTCCTTCTTTCTGCTGGAGGAGATGCAAATCGCTGGGCCTATCGGGTTCCTGATGACCGCCAGCGAAAGTGCCAATGAACTCAAGGCACAGGTCAGCCCATGACGAAATGGAGTTCTCCAGTAGGTGCGTCAACCAAGACCTCACATTGGACTTGAGAGCGAAAGGGAAGTAGTTGGAAAACACCTCCTCATCTCTTCCCCCGGCAACTTGGATAGCGATGGTGTAGATGCTCAGGAACTCTGCCGGGTTCAGCCTCACATCGTACTTCTCACGTATCTCTGGCTTGAACTTGCGAACAGACGGCTAACGGACTTGCCGCAGCTCTCATGTAAAGGCAGGGAAGCCAACCTCTAAAGGTAGGCACCCGCCAACACCGAGCGTAGGCTCGTCGACGTTGAGGCCGTCATACCCATCGGTCCGGCGGAGGTCATCGCGGCGTTGCTCGACGACGCGCACGTCTCCTCTCCGCCTATCCTCCGGGGCTCGATGTTGGCCTGGACGCGCTCGGGGGTCAGAAGAGGCCATCGAGACGTCATCGGGGTCTTGATTCTGCTGCGCTCGTACTGGCTGATGCGGCGGGGATTGCACTTTGGGGATGGCCCCTTCCATGCAGTTAGCAGCACGAGTTGTTGTTGTTGTTTGGGGAGGTCGTGGCGGACCATCTTGTCGTGAGCCTCCAGCTTCGGTGAAACCGAGCAGGCTTTGGATGGTGGCATGCCATTCGTCCATTTGCTCGTCCGTCGGCGGAAACCTCAGTAGGAGCTGAGCTCGCGCCATGGCCTCCAAAGTCGTACTTGGCATGGATGTTGATGTAGTCTATCGTACCATCGCTCGGCTCCTGACGGTGCCAGCGGCGGTAGCCCTACGCCCCCGCCGCTGCTGCAGCGTGACTACCTGGACGTGGTGCAGCGAAAGCGCTTGAGGGCCAGTGGCTCCGTCGGGCGCAGCGGCTTCGTCGGCCCGCCCCGAGGGAGGTGTACGCGCTGCGACCGCACCAGTGGTGGGGACCGTCAGAGAGCGGGGGTTGGCCCTGCTCCAAGCGCCGTTGTTGCGTGCCCGTCGGTGGGGGAGAGCGGTGCAAATGGAGTGGCTCCCTCTCCTCCGGCACCTCCTACTCCTGCGTCGGCCGCGGGGGAAGTGGTGATGGCGCCGCCTGCTCCGACCACTTCCCTAGTAGCGTCCATGCCCCTGCGCGCCTCTGCACCGCCGGCAGCATCAGAGGCCGCGGGCAGCAGAGCCTTCGAGGTGGATGGGTGAGCTGGAGGACCAGACTTCTTCTTAGGCACCATGGTCAATGGCGTCGCCGAAGATGAAGATGGTGGTGAAGATGACGCGCTGCACACGCCTTCAGGTTCCTTAATATGTCGCGAGAAACCACGACCACCTATGGGACCAGGAGGTCCCTTGCTGGTTCGGCAGGGGGCGACGCGTTGCACAAAGAGCAAATGATCACGGGGCAGCTCGGCAGAGATCACATAGGCAATTTACCCAGGCTCGGGCCGCCGTGAGGCGTAAAACCCTACTTCTGCATTAGTGATTGATGGTGGAAAAGGTGGTGGTGGTGAGTAGTACACTTAACCGGCAGGGGTTGCCTCAGGCAACAGCGACTACGCATATATGGGGGTGTGAGTTATCCAACCTTCTAACCCTTTGTATGGTTGCCATGGGCCTCCTTTTATAGATCAAGGGTAACCACAGTGGCAAAGTAGTCATTTCACACTGATAAGATAGCAAACAGTGCAATCATACATAACTCTGCAGGCTGACAGGGCGCATTAAATGCATTGCTTAACGTCACATCGTTGGTTTCCCGGCAAGGCTTGTCGGGCTATCTTGCCAGCTCCGCGCATGTTCTCTTGACACGTCATAGGACGAGTGTCATCTGTGAGTTTCTCCTATAGGAAATGGCTGCCATGTGGCGAATGGCTGCCACTTAATCACTTCGCAGCTTGACACCGCACTGATCGACGACGTGGGTCATGGTGGAGTGGTTGGTGAGGTAGCTCTGCCTCCGTGAGCCCTTGCAGGCCCTGCCGGGGTGTTTTGGCTGTCTGCTTCTGGGGCTGGCCTCGCCCCTTGCCGGGCTCGCTTGGTCGTCAAGGGAGGCTTTTCTCTTGACGATATCCTGATTCCTTGGCGCATTCTTGGTCCTTAGAATCTCTTGGTGTCTTGTATTCTGACTTGGGCTGGTGCTTCATTCTTGTTCCCATGCCTGTGCACAGTCTGGGCAACAGACCCAGGGTTTGTTGCACCGACAAATGTGGTTCCCAGTTAATGTTTGGTTCATTTGTTGTGGTGTTTAGTTAACTTCTTGGTTCAGTTCTGCAATGCGATGTCCAATTATCGGGGGTAGAATTTTGTATTTTTGTGTGTGAGGAATAAATCGAATTTGGCCGCACTTAATACATGAGAAACATATACAAGTGCTATATTTCCTAGTTCTTAATCATGCTTGGTTTGGATAAATGGTTTTTCCATGTGGCTTGAATTAATCTGATGAATCTGCAATGTGCTTATTTTTCATCAACATATTTTACTGATAGCATGCGAACCCTTACTTAAGCTGATGACTAACTACCTTATATGTGTTGCAGGGAAACAATGGAAGCACTAAGGTTTACAATCGAGGTTAGCACGTGCATGGTCTGTTGTCTAATAGCACATTATTGTGCAATTACAGGAACCATTCTAACATTATTGTGCAATTGCAGGAACCCACTGTTCGACCCTTTTTGCATATGGGGAAATGAGTTGTCCATGAATATCAATCAAGTGAAGAAACTCAGGAAGGCTGTTAGGATAAAGAAACTAGCGACAAAAATCAACAAGATCTTTGTCTGCACAATGAAGAAGACATCAGTTCACTACAAGATGGTAATAACTATTATACCTTGCCTTTTTTATTCCTTTGCCCCATTTTCAATATAGAGAAGATACTTATGCACATCCTAGTTTTCAGGCCTTTCCAAAGCAGTTCACTGATGATTACCTCTCAAACCACCTCTATGGTCAGGAGGCGAGGAAGGTTTTCATACAACACCCATGGTTCAATATTGAAGTGTTTTTGAAGAGGACGAAGGATGGACGATCAATAATCCACAGGCACTGGCCTAAAGTTGCAAAGACCTTCAACATGAATGAAGGCTCAATATTCGCCTTCCGCTTCAGCAGTTTTCCAGATGAGATGCATCTGTCTATGTACCGTCCATCATGATAATTTCAAAAGGTTCTAGATGTGGAATGTGAAACTTGGTGCTGGTGCGGTTTGTGTAATGGGGTAGCTGAGTGGTGAAGCTATATCATGCTGTACTCTGATGTATTTCAATTATGAAATCATGCTTCCTTAATATGGAAATGAAATATATTATGTGCTTAATATGAATGTCAATTAGATTAATAAATGGATTATTAAGAATAGGGAAATAGCCTGCTAATGGCCAATTATCCTGCTAATTGGGTTTTTCTATTGCAAACGGATATTGAGAAAACACTGTGGGCGATGACCTCAGGCAACACACGCAGTTTCTAGGAATAAACCGTGTTGGATCAATGAACAATCACACACGACATTCTCTTGAAAATTGTTTGTGCTAGGCCACCTTGCGCAAACGTTTTCCTTGGAGTGACTGTGTGGGATGTATATACGAACGGAAACGTTTAGCGGGGACTGACTGTGTGGGATGTACTTATGACCGGAAATGATTTCGCATGTATAATTGTATTTTTTAGCACTACAGTACGTATAACCGTATTTGATCGCTCACCGGTCGCACATGACCTCATTTTGCTGAGCGTGTGTGCCAGGAGGGCATATCCCCGACGGTTTCTGGGTCGTATGGGAAGGACCCCCCTATTGCAATCAGACACCAGGTCACGATTCAGAGCACGTCACGGAAAGGGGTTAAAAACCGTTTGTATAGCACCTCGCTGTATTGGTGGGCCCACAAGGTAGGAGCCCCCCCTAGGGCGCCCACAAGGTAGGAGGGCCCCCCTAGGGCACGCCATCAACCCTTGCCATCGCCTCGTGGCACTTCTGACTTGGACTCCAATTCACCTGGGTGTCTTCTGGTCAAACAAAAATCATCGTGAAAGTTTTATTCCGTTGGGACTACGATTGATATTCCTTTTCTCTGAAGCTCAAAAACAAGGAAAACACAAAAACTGGCACGGGCTCTAGGTTAATAAGTTAGTCTCAAAAATAATATAAAATAGCATATTAATGCATATAAAACATCCAAAACAGATAATATAATGGCATGGAACAATAAAAAATTATAGATATGTTGGAAACGTATCAAGCATCCCCAAGCTTAATTCATGCTCGTCCTCAAGTAGGTAAATGATAAAAATATAATTTTTGATGTGGAATGCTACCAAACATATTTATCCATGTAATTTTCTTTATTGTGGCATGAATGTTCAGATCCATAAGATTCAAAATAAAAGTTTAATATTGGCATAAAAACGATAATACTACAAGCATACTAATAAAGCAATCATGTCTTCTCAAAATAACATGGCCAAAGAAAGCTATCCCTACAAAATCATATAGTCTGGCTATGCTCCATCTTCATCACACAAAATATTCCAATCATGCACAACCCCGATGATAAGCCAAGCAACTGTTTCATACTTTTGATGTTCTCAAACCTTTTGCAACTTTCACGCAATACATTAGAGTGAGCCATGGACATAGCAATATAGGTGCAATAGAATATGGTGGTTGTGGAGAAGACAAAAGAAGGAGATAGTCTCACATCAACTAGGCATATCAACGGGCTATGGAGATGCCCATCAATAGATATCAATGTGAGTGAGTAGGGATTGCCATGCAACGGATGCACTAGAGCTATAAGTGTATGGAAGCTGATAGAGGCGAAGGTGTCCCGATGTTTCGATGAGATGGTGGCTATCGTTTTCGGTGGGAGTCGACCTGGACGATCTGACCACGAAACTGGATCCGCAATATATCAACAGGATCAGTCTCAAACTCCAAGGTCAAGTGCTCCTTATCATCGTCCGCTCTCAGAGGTTACTTGCAACAAGTGTCAGCAGAAAGGGCACTATGCAAACAAGTGCTTCAACCAAAGGCACCTTCCGCCTCCTCCTCATGTGAGATCTTCCAGCAATGCAGTGGTCAAGCATAATCCCAAGCATGCTAAGGTGAACATGATGAGCGTAGCTCAGGCAGAGGATTCTTCAGATGAGATCATGGGTAACCTTCCAGTTAACTCTATTCCTGCAAAAGTTCTTTTCGACACTGGTGCATCGCATTGTTTCATGTCAAGACCGTTTTTTGCCAAGCATGAATTCACTTATTCTCATTTGGGTAAACCCATGGATATCGTTTCTTTGGGTAAACGGTTGAGTGCCGGTTTGGTGGTGTAACACCCTCGAAGCGGCTATATCTCCCACGTGTCGAAGCACGACTTAGAGGCATAACCACATTGAAAGCAATGTCGCAAGTGAGATAATCTTCACACAACCCATGTAATACATAAGGGAAAGAGATACATAGTTGGCTTACAATCGCCACTTCACACAATACATGAATAAAGCATAACATCATCCAGATACAATCAAGGTCCGACTACGGAACCAAAATAAAAGAAGACTACCCCAAAAGCTACACAGATCCCCGATCGTCCCAACTGGGCACCAGTACTGATCAACTAGAAATGGAACAACACAAAGGAAAAGATCTTCATCGAGCTCCTCCTTGAGCTTGGTCGCGTCACCTGCTCAGTAACATCGGCACCTGCAAACTAGTTTTGGAAGTATCTGTGAGTCACGGGGACTCAGCAATCTCACACCCTCGCGATCAAGACTATTTAAGCTTATAGGAAGGGTAAAAGGTATGAGGTGGAGCTGCAGCAAGCGACTAGCATATTTGGTGGCTACCATACGCAAATGAGAGCGAGAAGAGAAGGCAAAGCACGTTCGAGAAACTATGATCAAGAAGTGATCGTAGCACAACCTACGTCAAGCATAACTCCAACACCGTGTTCACTTCCCGGACTCCGTCGAGAAGAGACCATCACGGCGACACACGCGGTTGATGTATTTTAATTAAGATCAAATTCAGGTTTTCTACAACCGGACATTAACAAAATCCCATCTGCCCATAACCGCGGGAACGGCTTTCGAAAGTTCAAATCCCTGTAGGGGTGTCCCAACTTAGCCCATCACAAGCTCTCACGGTCAACGAAGGATATTCCTTCTCCCAAGACAATCCGATCAGGCTCGCCATCCCGGTTACAACACATCCTCGACAATGGTAAAACAAATCCAACAAAGCCACCCAGATGTGCCGACAAATCCCGATAGGAGCTGCACATATCTCGTTCTCAGGGCACACCGGATGAGCAAGACGTCGGGTGGGCCAGCCCAGAGTTGCCCCTGGTAGCTCCGGACATCGCTCAGTTTGGACCAACACTTAGACAAGCACTGGCCCGGGGGGGTTAAAATAAAGATGACCCTTGGGCTGGCCTAACCAAGGGAAAAGAGGCTAGGTGGCAAATGGTAAAACCAAGGTTGGGCCTTGCTGGAGGAGTTTTATCCAAAGCGAACTGTCAAGGGGTTCCTATTATAACCCAACCGTGTAAGGAACGCAAAATCCGGGAACATAACACCGATATGACGGAAACTAGGGAGGCAAGAGTGGAACAAAACACCAGGCATAAGGCCGAGCCTTCCACCCTTTACCTAGTATATAGATGCATTAATTAAATAAGAGATATTGTGATATCCCAAACAAATATCCATGTTCCAAACATGGAACAAGATTCAATCTTCACCTGCAACTAACAACGCTATAAGAGGGGCTGAGCAAAGCGGTAAGATAGCCAAACAACGGTTTGCTAGGACAAGGTGGGTTAGAGGCTTGGCTTAACAATATGGGAGGCATGATAAGCAAGTGGTAGGTATCGCAGTATAGGCATAGAAAAAGAGCGAGCAACTAGCAAGAAAAGATAGAAGTGATTTCGAGGGTATGGTCATCTTGCCTGAAATCCCGCAATGAAGAAGAACGAGTCCATGAAGAAGAAAAACAGAGGTAGTCGAATGGGTCCTCACAAACGCGACATTACCGGAACCAACCCGAAGAAGCAACACCGGAAAGAAGCACACAACATAGTAAACAACCAACAAATGAACATGGCATGATATGCGGGATGCGGTATGTGATGCATATGCATGATTTGGAAAGGAATGATTGAACCTGGCCTCAACATGGAAAACCAAGAGTGCCACTAGAAAGGTGAGTTTATTTCGGTTGAAATCGATATAAAAATCACCGGAATCAGATGCACGGTTGGGAAAAGCCAAGCAGAACAAATATGGCACCGGTCTGCGATAATCAGCAAGTGACCATCTAAATGCATCAAGATAAATATGCTACAGCACTCAAACATAGCAACAAAATACATGGCAGGGATCCACTCATGATTCTTGACAAAAGATGAACACTGAGCTAAGGCTAATTCACTCAATAGCAGGTTCAAACAAGCATGGCAAAGGTGCGAAAGATAACAGGTTTCAGACTTAGTGAAATTAACAGCATGTCAGGAATTTATCATCAGGAAGCAATGTTTAGAGCAATGAAACAACATGCTAAAGGAACATATCATGGAAAGGCAAGGCATGGCATGAAGCTAATCAAAGCATATAACAAAAGTCCCTTAGTGACCATGAGCCAAAAGGGATCAGAAAATACAATTGCAAGCATGTGAACATAGCAAAAACATAAACAGATTCAGACTTAGTGAAAAACTGGAGCATGCAAACAGATTAACAAGTAGGCATGTTTACGAGCTCGATGCACTCACTACGAGGCATGGCATGACAAACTAAGCATACACCCATCAATAAGACATGGCATAGAAGCTAGACATGGCAAGAACAACAACATATCATGCACGGATCAATAGCAACATCCTCAGCAAAATCGCTAAACATGTTAACAATCTGCCAGGAACATTTTATAGCAAAAGTAGAGCTCGATTGACTCAAGCTAGGGTGATCCATAAATGCAAACAAAGACATGGATGGATAGAGCACAACAATATCTACAAGACATCCTTACTGATCATGCTCAAAAGAGGCACGGATCACAAGGAAACAACATGAACATATGGCTTAAAAAATAATGACAGGGCAAGGAGTTGGTGAAATTCTAAGTCCCTGAAGATAGCATCATTGGGTAAGCTACTTTGCATGCTTGTGCTAGTCACCACAAATATCACAAAAATACATGGCATACACCCCTGTAAAGATGGCATGGCAATTAACAAAACACATGTAGAGCTCAGGATCATAGCATCCACACATTAATCATGGCAAAAATGACAAAAGTGCATTTGCAGAAACAGATCTGACATAAACATCACATAGCCCTCTTCCAACGACATTTAGGGCATCAAGATGAGCTCAAATGAAAATGATGCAATGAGATGAAATGATGTGCTCGTCGAGACGAACATTTTGATATGCTACACGCACGAATCAGAGCAACGATGAGGAAGTTATGATGCGATGAAAAATGCACAAAATTATCAGGAGGAGAGGGAAAAGTCAACCGAGTTCGTTTTCAGATCTAGGGTTCCTCCGGGGTACTGTAGCAGCGAGCGACCGAGGTCCCCGGAAATGGAGGCGGCGGTGGCCGGAGCGGAGCTTGAGGTCGCCGGAGAGTCGGGGATCGCCGGATCAGAGGCGAATCCGACCGGCGAGGGTCGGCGAGGAGGCCGCCGGAGTTTGTGGCGGCGCTGGTGTCGGGGAAGGCGTCCACGGGGCGGCGCGCTGCGAGCCGGAGGCAACAACGGCGGTCGCCGGCGTTGGGGTGGCGCAACGGCCGGCGATGGTGCGGCGGAGGACGACGGGCGGCTCGCGAGGGAGGCAGGCGGCGGCGTCGACGAACCGGCGCGCACGGGCGTGCGAGTGCGGCGGCGGACGGATCCGGGCCCGGGCGGGCCCCGCCTGGGCTCCACGGGCCGGTGGCGGGCGCGGGAGGAGAGAGAGGGAGGAGGCGCTGAGGTGGCGGCGCCCGGTTGGCTGCGGCGGCGGGGAGGGCGACGTGGTGGATTCCTATTGGCCGGAGTGAGGTGGCCGGCGGCGGTGGACGCGTCCGGTGCGGCGCGGACATGTCCGGTGGCGCGAGGAGGAAGACGCCAGGGTTAGACTGCGCGGAAATTTCGGGGGAGGCCACATATTTATAGGTAGAGGGAGCTAGGAGAGTCCAAATTGAGCACGGTTTTCGGCCACGTGATCGTGATCAAACGACCGAGATGATGGAGGGGGTTTTGGTGGGTTTTGGGCCACTTTGGAGGGGTGTTGGGCTGCAACACACACGAGGCCTTTTCGGTCCCTCGGTTAACCGTTGGAGTATCAAACGAAGTCCAAATGGCACGAAACATGACAGGCGCTCTACCGGTAGTAGACCAAGGCCGCATGGCAAGTCTTAGTCCAATCTGAAAACCTTTAACACCCGCACACGAAAAGAGGTAGAAAGGGACACCGGGTGACATGATATGCAAAGCATGACACACAAGCAATGACAAGGCAACCACAGCGAATAACTGGAGGACACCTGGCACAACGGTCTCGGGGCGTTACAACACTCCACCACTACGAGAGGATCTCGTCCCGAGATCTAGAATGGCACCGGAGAGACAACGGAAGAGGAAGAGGAGAGGTAACTAAGTTGCTTCTTTGACCAATGAGTGAAACCAAAGAACCTTGAAAAGGTTGAACAAATTGATAGAAAGAATGCAACGAGAAAGAGCGAAGTTGAAAGAACTCCGCTAGGAAAGGGGAACAAGGAAGAACAAATTCGGACAGCACTCTGGCTGAAAGAGATGAAAGACTTGGTAAAATGAAAGAACTTGAGCAGCGGGCACACCTCCGGTTAAAAGGATAAGCAAGGAAAAGAAACATGATCTTTGATAAAACGAGATGATGGTTGAAGAAAGCAATATCGCGAAACCTCCGGAAGAAATGAGAGGATGGAAAGGAATGAACGGAGGAGAACACAAGATCTTGGTAGAGCACGCTTGCAACAAATGCTAGACCGGAGTTGTTGGGTTAACAACAACGAAACGAATAAACTTATTGTGGGCTTCTGGAAAAACATCTCAAAACTGAGGTGAAAATTCTGCCACTAACGGAAAAACAATATATTGGACTGATATGAACAAGGAGATGAGAAGCTTATTTCACCGGAAGGATAAATGAAGAACTTGGTTCATATATAAGCACCATAAAAGTAACAATCCTTAGGGAAAGCTTCAGGTGAAATATAACCCAAGATAAGTCCAACGAAGAGGTTGATGGATTTAAATATCTCATTCTTAACAACATGTGAATCATGAAACATGAACTCAGATTATCAAGAATGACATAATACCACCTCAAAAGATAAGGTAAAAGAATTGCACTCCGGATTGCAAGAAGAAGAAAACTTGAAGTATATCTTGGCGGATCATAGCTTCGAGAGATATCTTGAAGAACAAATGAAGAATGAAAAGAATCCTTGACGAACCACCATGAGGAACTCCGGTAATAAAAGGATGATCAAACAAAAGGAAAGAGAAGTTGAAAACTCAAGGTGAATCCTTGTACCGATTTAAATGAATCTCCGTGGTGAAATAATTGAAAAAGGTTGGAACTCCGGGAAAAAGAGAAGATGGACAATTGAAATCAAGAATTTAATGAGCCTCCGGAATAGGGAATTGAGTTCACTCGATGAAACAAGAATAAGAATTACATTATGCTTATCCTTCACCAAATAAATTGATGACAATCAACGGATTTGGCATACTACTTATTTTCGAAGAAAGGATTAAGATAGATATAGCGCAATCTTGAAGAGGCCTTCGATGATCCACCGGTAGGATTTGAAAGAACGAGAGAATTGATATGATAAAGAAGGAAGCGAAATCTTGAACGAGCCACCGTAAGAATTGAAAAATGAACGAAGAAATGATAACGAAACACCGGGAAGAATTAGCAAATGAACGAAGAAGATTGAGGGGATTTAGATACATGAGAACGAAGAGATCAAGAACTGATTAGAGGATATTTGATTAATGCACCGGTAAGATTAGGAGAACAATAACTGAAGGCTGGGAATGAATAATTATGAGATGATGGGCTCCGGAGAATCAAACTTAAAATACTCTGAATTGCTCCGGATAGGTGAAAAGAATTCTCACAATCAAAACAATTATGAGAGGATGGCCTTGAACTAGAACCACGAATCTCTGAGAGAACGGATAAGATATGGAGGTAAAACTCTTCTTCGGTCTTCAAACGCAGAGAATGATGATGAGAAACCCCACCATGAATTGTAGAGTCACTCAGGAAGAATCAAAAGCGAAGAGATTGAGCCAACGATGAAAAGAATTTAACCGATCTTGGAGAAACCAACTGACTGATGATAATTCATACTTACGTCAAACTTCGAAAATAATTTGAGAGTAACTCCAGGAAAAATAAGAAGAGTCGGGTAAAATCCTGGAGAAAGACCTGTGGGTTAGGGCCCACTCAAAAGGAAACACCGTTGAAATGATTTAAAAATAGAGGTTGCGCTGGTTGAATTAAATGACTTGAATGAGATAACATCCTCGAAAGAGCTTCAACGAATGTAGAGTGGAAACACGAATCTTCTAGATATCTTCAGTATTCCGGAACAAAAGAATAGCAAGAAGTGAATTATTATGAGGTGCACCGGTATGAGAAGGCATTGAAATGAGGAAAGGTATGATCAACAAAGCTTGACTTGGTTCCACCGGAGAAGAAAAAGAATGAAGAATGATGAACTTGAGACTCTGTTAGCATCTTCATGAGAATCACCGGGTAAGAACATTGAAAGAAAGGATTGGAGAAAACTTTCACATGCATAAAATGGACAACGAATTAAGAAATTTGAGTCAGGATAAAGGGTGGGAGGGAGGGAAAAACAAAGGAAACTTGAGACGGATGAAACAAATAACGTTGAGAAGGCTTTGAGTTGATCTTGCGGATGTTGAAATGATCGGAAACACTTGAAGAGAAACACGCTGGTTGAAAAAGAATTAACGTGACAATCTCGATTATCATGAAGGATTGGTATTCACATCGGAGTATGAGAACACCCTTTAGACAAGGGATGGAATCCACATTCCACTTCGAAGCAACTCGAATACCACAACTCAAAAACAAAACAAGGATTGGCTTGCAGAATAAGCCGGAACAAACATATGATAGAGATTTTGCCCGAAGTTTTCGTGGTGGGGCCTACACGGGCTCGATCGTACAACACCATCATGTACAAGGCAGTGCACATGACATACGAAGCGTCCCCGAGTCGGCATAGCCAAGGACTCTTTAAGACACAACGAGACCACTATAAAACCAACCGTGGATAGGCGGACCACTAGACGTCGAACCCCAATTTCATATCATACATCTGTCGGAAAGATATCCTAAGAGCTACTTGAATTCCCACTTATAAACTCCTGAAATTTTCCGGTTATGCAATCAGGTGTTGGGGATACAGGGGAAGCATAATATCTCACCCGAAACTAGCAAATCCTACATCTAGCTGCATCCATCCTTCAACACATAACCAAGAAACCTTCGGAAATCATTTACCTCAACCTTCGAAAAGCATCCGTTATACGAGTTATGGAAATACTCCCGAACTCCCGCCCCAGTACTAGGTGGCGTCGAGGTTATCTCACCAACAACTGCATAAAAGAGATTTTCGATGTCGGCGAAACTCGGGTATTCCAGAACTGCAACGATAAAATTGTGACGACAACACCTCGGAGCTCAACTCCCCGGGACACTGCCACAACCCCTAAATGTTAGGTGGCACCAAGAACAATGTTCTCGTCACAAATCCATCGGAACGATTCCAAGATATCCGCGTGATTCTAAATTTTTTTTAGTGAAATTTGAGAAGAGAAGAGTCAAAACTCTACGTCCGGATGCCTCACCAGAGCGACAAAGGGACTGAGGAGTAAAAAGAAGTCCTACTCTCTGATATATATATAATCCTAAATGACTCAAAACATTTTTCTAGACTAAACAGCACCAATGATTCGATCAAGCAGGGGGCTCCTAAGGTCGGGGAATGCTCTGATACCAACTTGTAACGCCCTCGATGCGGCTATATCTCCCCCGTGTCGAAGCAAGACTTAGAGGCATAACCGCATTGAAAGCAATGTCGCAAGTGAGATAATATTCACACAACCCATGTAATACATAAGGGAAAGAGATACATAGTTCGCTTACAATCGCCACTTCACACAATACATGAATAAAGCATAACATCATCCAGATACAATCAAGATCCGACTATGGAACCAAAATAAAAGAAGACTACCCCAAAAGCTACACAGATCCCCGATCGTCCCCACTGGGCTCCACTACTGATCAACTGGAAACGGAACAACACAAAGGACAAGATCTTCATCGAGCTCCTCTTGAGCTTGGTTGCGTCACCTGCTCAGTAACATCGGCACCTGCAAACTGGTTTTGGAAGTATCTGTGAGTCACGGGGACTCAGCAATCTCACACCCTCGCGATCAAGACTATTTAAGCTTATAGGAAGGGTAAAAGGTATGAGCTGGAGCTGCAGCAAGCGACTAGCATATTTGGTTGCTACCATACGCAAATGAGAGCGAGAAGAGGAGGCAAAGCACGTTCGAGAAACTATGATCAAGAAGTGATCGTAGCACAACCTACGTCAACCATAACTCCAACACCATGTTCACTTCCCGGACTCCGCCGAGAAGAGACCATCACGGCGACACACGCGGTTGATGTATTTTAATTAAGATCAACTTTAGGTTTTCTACAATCGGACATTAACAAAATCACATCTGCCCATAACCACGGGCACGGCTTTCGAAAGTTCAAATCCCTGCAAGGTGTCCCAACTTAGCACATCACAAGCTCTCACGGTCAACGAAGGATATTCCTTCTCCCAAGACAATTCGATCAGGCTCGGCATCCCAGTTACAAGACATCCTCGACAATGGTAAAACAAGTCCAGCAAAGCTACCCAGAAGTGCCGACAAATCCTGATAGGAGATGCACATATCTTGTTCTCAGGGCACACCGGATGAGCAAGACGTCGGGTGGGCCAGCCCAGAGTTGCCCCTGGTAGCTCCGGACATCGCTCAGTTTGGACCAACACTTAGACAAGCACTGCCCCGGGGGGGTTAAAATAAAGATGACCCTTGGGCTGGCCTAACCCAAGGGAAAAGAGGCTAGGTGGCGAATGGTGAAACCAAGGTTGGGCCTTGCTAGAGGAGTTTTATTCAAAGCAAACTGTCAAGGGGTTCCCATTATAACCCAACTGTGTAAGGAACGCAAAATCCGGGAACATAACACCGATATGACGGAAACTAGGGCTGCAAGAGTGGAACAAAACACCAGGCAGAAGGCCGAGCCTTCCACCCTTTACCTAGCATATAGATGCATTAATTAAATAAGAGATATTGTGATATCCCAAACAAATATCCATGTTCCAAACATGGAACAAGCTCCAATCTTCACCTGCAACTAGCAACGCTATAAGAGGGGCTGAGCAAAGCGGTAACATAGCCAAACAACAGTTTGCTAGGACAAGGTGGGTTAGAGGTTTGACTTAACAATATGGGAGGCATGATAAGCAAGTGGTAGGTATCACAGCATAGGCATAGCAAAAGAGCGAGCAACTAGCAAGCAAAGATAGAAGTGATTTCGAGGGTATGGTCATCTTGCCCGAAATCCCGCAAGGAAGAAGAACGAGTCCATGAAGAAGACAAATGGACGTAGTCGAACGGGTCCTCATAAACGCGACGTTACCGGAACCAACCCGAAGAAGCAACACCGGAAAGAAGCACACAACATAGTAAACAACCAACAAATGAACATGGCATGATATGCGGGATGCGGTATGTGATGCATATGCATGATTTGGAAAGGAATGATTGAACCTGGCCTCAACATGGAAAACCAAGAGTGCCACTAGAAAGGTGAGTTTATTTCGGTTGAAATCGATATAAAAATCACCGGAATCAGATGCACGGTTGGGAAAAGATGAACACTGAGCTACGGGTAATTCACTCAATAGCAGGTTCAAACAAGCATGGCAAAGGTGCGAAAGAGAACAGGTTTCAGACTTTGTGAAATTAACAGCATGTAAGAAATTTATCATCAGGAAGCAATTTTTAGAGCAATGAAACAACATGCTACAAGAACATATCATGGCAAGGCAAGGCATGGCATGAAGCTACTCAAAGCATATAACAAAAGTCCCTTAGTGACCATGAGCCAAAAGGGATCAGAAAATACAATTGCAAGCATGTGAACATAGGAAAAACATAAACAGATTCAGACTTGGTGAAAAACTGGAGCATGCAAACAGATTAACAAGTAGGCATGTTTACGAGCTCGATGCACTCACTACGAGGCATGGCATGACAAACTAAGCATACACCCATCAATAAGACATGGCATAGAAGCTAGACATGGCAAGAAAAACAACATAGCATGCACAGATCAATAGCAACAACCTCGGCAAAATCGCTAAACATGTTAACAATCTGCTAGGAACATTTTATAGCAAAAGTAGAGCTTGATTGACTCAAGCTAGGGTGCTCCATAAATGCAAACAAAGACATGGATGGATAGAGCACAACAATATCTACAAAACATCCTTACTGATCATGCTCAAAAGAGGCACGGATCACTAGGAAACAACATGAACATATGGCATAAAAATAATGACAGGGCAAGGAGTTAGTGAAATTCTAAGTCCCTGAAAACAACATCATTGGTTAAGCTACTTTGCATGCTTGTGCTAGTCACCACAAAGATCACAAAAATACATGGAATACAACCCTGTAAAGATGGCAAGGCAATTAACAAAACACATGTAGAGCTCAGGATCATAGCATGCACACATTAATCATGGCAAAAATGACAAAAGTGCATTTGCTAAAACAGATCTGACATAAACATCACATAGCCCTCTTCCAACGACATTTAGGGCATCAAGATGAGCTCAAATGATAATGATGCAATGAGATGAAATGATGTGCTCGTCGAGACGAACATTTTGATATGCTACACGCACGAATCGGAGCAACGATGAGGAAGTTATGATGCGATGAAAAATGCACAAAATTATGAGGAGGAGAGGGAAAAGTCAACCGAGTTCATTTTCAGATCTAGGGTTCCTCCGGGGTACTGTAGCAGTGAGCGGCCGAGGTCCCCGGAAATGGAGGCCGCGGTGGCTGGAGGGGAGCTTCAGGTTGCCGGATAGTCGGGGATCGCCGGATCGGAGGCGAATCCGATCGGCGAGGGTCGAGGAGGAGGCTGCCGGAGTTTGTGGCGGCGCTGGTTTCGGGGAAGGCATCCACGGGGCGGCGCGCTGCGAGCCAGAGGCGACAGCGGCGGTCGCCGGCGTTGGGGTGGTGCGGTGGCCGGCGAAGGTGCGGCGGAGGACGGCGGGCGCCTCGCGAGGGAGGCAAGCGGCAGCGTCGGCGAACCGGTGCGCACGGGCGCACGAGTGCGGCGGCGGACGGATCCGGGCCCGGGCAGGCCCCGCGCGGGCTCCGCGGGCCGGCGGCGGGCGCAGGAGGAGAGGGAGGGAGGAGGCGCTGAGGTGGCAGCGCCCGGTTGGCTGCGGCGGCGGGGAGGGCGACGTGGCGGATTCCTATTGGCTGGAGTGAGGTGGCCGGCGGCTGTGGACGCGTTCGGTGCGGTGCGGACCTGTCCGGTGGCGCGAGGAGGAAGACGCTAGGGTTAGACTGCGCGGAAATTTCAGGGGAGGCCACATATTTATAGGTAGAGGGAGCTAGGAGAGTCCAAATTGAGCACGGTTTTCGGCCACGCGATCGTGATCGGACGGCCGATATGATGGAGGGGGTTTAGGTGGGTTTTGGGCCACTTTGGAGGGGTGTTGGGCTTAAAGACACACGAGGCCTTTTCGGTCCCTCGGTTAACAGTTGGAGTATCAAACGAAGTCCAAATGGCACGAAACTTGACAGGCGGTCTACCAGCAGTAGACCAAGGCTGCATGGCAAGTCTTGGTCCAATCCGAAAATGTTTCACACCCGCACACGAAAAGAGGTAGAAAGGGACAACAGGTGACATAGGAGCGCCGGAATGCAAAACGGACAACGTTGAAAATGCTCGGATGCATGAGACGAACATGTATGCAAATGAAATGCACATGATGCCATGATATGCAAAGCATGACACACAAGCAATGACAAGGCAACCACAGCGAATAACTAGAGGACACCTGGCACAACAGTCTCGGGGCATTACAGGTGGCTCCGGATGTTTCCATCAAGATGGGAAACTATAAATCAGACACTAGGTCACGGTTTAGCAATATATCAACAGGATCCGCATCGCTATCATAGCTGCAAAGTTAAGACCTGGACGTTTCAGGAAGGTGACTTTGTGCTCCAGCTTATGCAAGATCAAACAGATATGCATAAGTTATCCCCACCTTGGGAAGGGCCCTTTGTGGTCAGCAAAAACCTAAACAATGGGTCGTATTAGCTCATTGATATACGTGAGCATACAGATTCTCACAAGTCATAGGAGGAGACCCGCCGTCTGTGGAACATTGCACATCTTCGATCGTACTATACTTGAGTTGCCAGCTCTTGCCTTTGTACATACTTTCGTCAAATGTATATACTTTTTGTGATCAATATAATAAAGCCAGCATCCCTGAATTACGGGGCCTATGCCATTTCATTTCTGAGTATCTGAGTCTTTATGGATTGATCGCAGTAAGGTTGTTGTTGCCTCTTGAAAGCAATCATGTGGCCTAAGTGCCTATAAGGCCGTTGCTACCTTTTGAAAGCAATCATGTGGTCTAAAGTACCAATATAGGCTGTTGCTACCTTTTCAAAGCAATCATGTGGTCTAAGTACCAATAAGGCTGTTGATGCCTCTTGAAAGCAATCATGTGGCATGAGTGCCAATAGGTTCTTGCTGCCTTTTGAAAGCAATCATGTGGTATAAAGTACCAATATGGCTGTCGCTGCCTTTTGAAAGCAATCATGTGGCCTGAGTGCCAATAAGGCTGTTGCTGCCTCTTGAAAGCAATCATGTGGCCTGAGTGCCAATATGGCTGTTGCTGCCTCTTGAAAGCAATCATGTGGCCTTAGTGACAATAGGCTGTTGCTTCCTTTTGAAAGCAATCATGTGTCCTGAGTGCCAATATGGCTGCTGTTGCCTTCAAAGAAGTCATATGGCCTAAGTGCCAACCGGCTCGTGCGTCCATTGAAAGCACATGGCCCTGTGAACCAGTTCGTCTAGTCATGCTTCGAAAGCCGGCCACACATTATTTGAGATTTTTTGGAGTTTTCATTTCTGAAACTTTTTGATTTGTGTTTCCTAAACATACTTTATGATCTAGATCACGAACCTCTAATTATATCACTCATATTTGGGTACTTTTGGGTTTGAAAACCCGCCCTGGTTGTCGACTATAAGTCACCGAGATTTTTTTGCCTTGAACAATCAAATTCATCATATTACATGACTTCAGGTTGGTACCCGCTATGTATATTAATGACCAAGATGACGCCACAATTAAAATCTATAGGTATGTTTAGGGTTTGGTAACCTGCCCTGGATTTTCACTATAAGTCGCTAGTATGTATTTGGTCTAGATGGCCTTTCTCTGTCAGTTTTATGAAGACAACTATCTTGGGGTTGTTACCTACCCTGGGTTAAACCGCCAGGGCATATGCTATTTAACCTATGTGCTGGAAATATGAAAATATTGATCTGACCAACATGAATGATGATGTTATGAGAAAGCACAATGACGGGTCATAAATATCAAATTCGCGGCTTAAACAGTTAAAGGCTAACATACACGATGGCATGCCAGATGATTGTTTTCAAAACCTAGTCTATTACAAGGCCTCCATGGGCCTGCATAATTGGGGCAAAGTGTTTTTTCACCATAGAAGGTCCATGCTCTGCTTGGAGAGTCGCCTGGTATCAGTTGTCTTCGTCGCGGCTGGCTGAAAATTCCGGCTCTCCCTCTTCGCCCATCTGAAGATCAGCTGTTGTCCAATTGATGCCGGTTAATGCATCGAAACAGGCTTCATCATTGAGAATTACGAAATGATCAATGTCAATAGCAAAAGTATGATTACGACGAGGAGGAATGAAATTTACTGGGTTTTAAGCCAGCAGTGGTTTTTTCTTGTTGTTCTCATTATAAGCCGCCGTAAAGATATTCAGATTCAACTCCTCGACCAGCTTGCAAGCCATGAGCCGCATCTCACGAACACAATGGTTGAAGTATTTTTCTTCATACGACGACTTATCATCCTTTAACTCGGGGCACCCAGTGGCTATTTCCTCTGGGTCGAGTTCTGATGCCCATGCTTTAGCACGGCCAAGGGCGACAAGGGATCCAGCGTGGGCGGCTGATAATTTCTGATCTTCAATTTGGCTTGCGATAGTTCACAAGTGGCCCAACATAGCTTTGATATGACTTGGTGGTTTTCTGTTGCCTCCCAAAGCCACTAGACTGCGAAGAGTGCCGTTGTACAACTGTTCTGTGAAAGTGTAGATGGCCTTCAATTTCATTAGAATGTTCTGTCCATGGTTTGCACTTCTGGGGCCTATTCATCAGAAACAGAATAAGTTGGTTTAAATAGGGATTGATAAGTTCTTGGCGGTTTAGAATACTGTCACTGCAGAATTAGCAATGGATATGAACTCTTACCAAAGATGGCGGTCATCATCCAAGTAATATGTCCCTTTAAACCGGCCAGCTTGTCAGCGACCGGTTTAAGTTGAGCTTCTATGTCTTGGGCACGTTTGACCAAGTTTGCCTCTCTGTCTCGAACGCAGCTCTCTTAGTTGCAAAATCGCCCTTGAGCTTCTCATTCTCCTTCATGGCAGTATGCAATTTTAGTTTTGTCTTCACAGTCTCAGCTTCTTGATATTTTATCCTCTTGGATAAGTCGCCCAGCTCTGGATCCTTCAGAGATAAAGCCTCCTGAGGAAAAAAGTTAGATATGACAGATCAAGATTCACATCTTACTCAAATAAAAATCGTACAAGTCCCAAGCACACTATGAACAATATCCTTGGCACTTGGGGGCTAATGTAGGTCAGTTTTGTTTTCTTAGCCGGATCTAATGTAGGTCAGTTTAAGCCATCCCTTGGGGGCTACATATTTTGATTTCTTAATGTACAAGTCCCGGCTCAACTTGTCAGTTTAAGCCGGCCCTTGGGGGCTACATATTTGGATTTCTTAAAGTACAAGTCCCGGCTCAACTTGTCAGTTTAAGCCGGCCCTTAGGGGCTACACATTTGGATTTCTTAAAGTACAAGTCCTAGATCAACATGCAAGTTTGAGCCGGCCCTTGGGGGCTACATCATTGGATTTTAACTGATGAAATAGGAGGTTTACAGTTTGAACTCTATTTTCAAGTCTACAACATATTTCCGTTGTTCATATCCTCTAGACTTGGCGGCTAAATGAATACATATGAAGAAGGATTAATAGTCATTCCTCATAACTCTCTTTCATGAGATTCACTAGGCTAGCTTCCAATTCATGGCTAGAATGAAGGCGATGAAGGTAGCATGCGTGGATGTCACCAGCACCAAGACCAGCATAACTTTCCAAGTTCAGTTTTAATTTACTTCCTGCTGGCGGCTCTTCTTTGGCGCTATGCTTGGCCAAGACTGTGGGGTTTCCTGGCTCTGTGTAACATGTGCCAGTAATAAGGACATCTTTGGCAGTCTTGTCCAGAACAACCTCTTCATTAGGTTTGGTGGGGCTTGGTGGCTTAGAGCTTGGCGGCTTAGGGCTGGGCGGATTAGCATCCATGTTCATTGGATCCACCGCGGCGGCGTTGGCTTCTAGCGGCGGGTCATTAGCAATGTTCTCAGGATTCTGAAATGAAGCTTCTGAGACTATTGGCGCCTGCTTCTCTGGCTCCTTCACCTTGGGGTCCTCTGGTGGTCCGTCCGTCTTCAATTGCTTGCGGGCCTTGGACACACCACTGCAAGGAAGGGATATAAGAATATGAGGATGTCATCATAAGGTGTTAAATAAGCAAGTGAAATGTTCTTACCCATGGGCAATTTTTAAAGTGGGGAACCGAGTACCGGTTGAGTCGCCAGAGGATGAGTGGGAAGTTCCTTGATAATTTGAGTCGAACGAGTTAAGTGGTTGATGAATGAGACCCGCATTTGGAAATGAGAGAGTTGGATTTAGAAGCACCTCGTGGTGGCGTTTTCAAGGAACAGGCGTATTCGGTAAGCTGGAAACCAATTCCTCGATACCATCGCTCTGGGTCTTGCGCCTAGCTTCGTGTTGTTGTTTCTTGAAAATAAAGTGGGGATCCAAGTAAGCAAGAGGGTGAGAAAACCTTACTTTCCAGGTCACCTGCCGTGTTAGCTATCCTGGCAAGTGCTCTAAGTCGGAGGAAATGATATTTACCTATGCGGTGTTTGCCTGGCTGGTCTCCGCATCATCCTAAGAGGAATCAGCGTCAATAAGTTGCATAAAAAAGCCAATGGAATCAAGTTCTACCTTCGACTCATCATCCAAGGTGAATAAGTCTGTTGCATCCGGCTTCTTTCCTTTGGTCTTCTTTGGAGCCTTGTTTTCGGGTTTGGCCTTCTTTGCCGGTTTATCCTGTGATTTCTTGTCCCAGAAAGAAGAGCCGGCCTGAAAACGCAGATGATAATAAGAAGTGATGCAATTTATGAAAAAAGTGATAAGTACAGAATAACTTGGAATGCTTACATCAGGTGCAGGGTTGAGAGTGTAAAAGGGGTTTAGACCCGTCTTGTTGTAGTTTTTTGAGGCTCTCCCCAAGTAATGACTTAGTCATTACGTTGATCTCTTGGTCGTCAAGACGTGTTGAATTATACCTCTAAGGATCTTTTACATCACATGTGTACTCGCACATTAAGATGGTCCGGCGGCTTAGGGGCAAGATTCTCCAATCAACCCAGCATTGGACCAGATCGACTCGAGTTAAGCTGTTAGCTAACAAAGCCATTACCTTTGAAAAAGTTGGTGCATAGTTAGCTCGCCCTGCAACACTGATTCAGTCAATAAGTGGATGCCTCAGGATGAACCGGCAGTTGCGATAACTCGGTAAAGGATTTTCACCCACCGGAGAAGTGTCTTGACAATAAAACCAAGTTTGATTCCAGTCTTTGGGATGACTCGGTAGTGCAGCGGTGGGAAAAATGGCGTCTCTTCGTCTCTGGATTGAAATTCCACCAAGTTCGAGGCAGGGCCCATCTGTCATCTTAGTCTGGTGGTTCAGATAGTAATATTCTCTAAACAAGTCAACACTTGGCTCTTCTTGAAGGTACACCTCGCTGAAGACTTGAAACTTGCAGATGTTGGACACTGAATTAGGCTCGATGTCTTGACGGTGCAGCTGATAAAAGTGTAGAACATCTGTAAAGAAGTTTGAGCCGGGTGGTGAGAAACCGCGAAGGAGGTGATCTGCGAAAACTACAACTTCGCCTTCATTGGGGAGAGGCATAGTTTCTGTCCCTGGAATTCTCCATTGGATGGCGTTCTTTGCCGGTAAGACACCCATGGCAACATATCCGTTCAGAGACTCTTCAGTGACAGTAGAAGCGACCCGATCGCAGGAGGTGGTGGACTTAGTCATTTTTTGCCAAATTAAAACCTGAGAGTGAAGAATTGGAGGATTGATATTATGATGGTAAACCGCCCAATAGTTAGTCGAACAAGTTTATTACTCAAAGCTAGTTATGCATACAAGATTGATTATTATGAGCAGTGGAGACTAATAAGCTTGGTTAAACCAGCAAGGCATCAACATGTTATGTGGTCCTGGTTACTGATTGAGAAGATACCATAGGCTTGAACATTTATGAATTAACTAGCTAGCATTTGGCGGGTTACAAAGGGATCCTATGAGCCGCCTATGCAACAGTGATCACGATGACATCTATAGATCTAGTTTCTAGCGAAATTTCACTAAATGCTAAACAAACAAGTTTCACGGGTCCTGCTTATAATTTAGGATCTACGACAGCTCGAAAAACAAATGAAAATTGCTAAACTTGAAATATGAAGGACGAACTACTATGTTGAGAGGTGAATCTCAGCATAGAGGAATGGATCTATGATGAAAGGCAGTTACTAAAAACTGATACCACATGGTTTTGATGTTCTATTGGGATCCACACAATCAGTATATTGGAAGAACTACGGGCGAGCGTGATGTACGCCGATGAACACCGACCAACTGAGAAAACTCTATTGTATATTGAAAATGGGGGAAGATGAATACTTGGTGATGTTGTTGAATAGCGGAAGGGCGCCGCGTTTTCTGGTCAGTATCAGGTTGATGCCGCGAACGAGTGGGAGTCGCTGGTGAAGGTCGACAGTGGCAGCGGAGCTCCATAGGTTTCGATGGTCGCGAGGAAGAAGAAGAAGAAGGCAAAGAGGCAGGGGTAAAAGTTGAGAAAAGACCCCTCATCCCTATTTATGAGGAAGTGGTAAAACGACATGCGGGGAAATCAAGGAGGCAGAATGATTATCTTAGCAGTGCGAGCGCCTCGATATTTGGAAAGCCTATTAAAATAAAGATTCATTGTGATATCATGGGTTCTATGCATATTTAATGCGCATGAGGTCATGGCGGGTTACAATGATTCTTTTTACATCATGTCATGGTGGCTTACAATGATTCGGTTCGCATGGTATTCTGAAAGGTTACAACAGTTTATTTGAAGGTTCAAGATTGGTGGATAGTCTGTTAGTTAAAGCAGTGAAGATTGACATGAACAAGTTCAAATCAATCTAGGGCCTAATGTTGGAGAGATAACCCTGAGGTGTGATCCGCCATGCTGGGGCCGGGTTACACCATTGGCGGTTTAATACAAAGACAATTCGAGGAAGCCCAAGAAGATGGCGGATAAACAGGCGGGTATAATGATGGCCCATGACCTGACGTATGAGCCGCCAGATGCTGACTTACCTCGCACGATAGAACATGTTAGAAACTGAGCCATTGCCATTGTGGTATCCAGCTAGGACTCTGTAAGCCTCAGGGTCCCGACCTGTGTTTGTAAAGGCGAGACCCGATGATGAGTTAACTGAAGAAAAAATCGATCGAGACCCGGTCAAGCGTATTTGCTCCCTTGTAATCAAAACTCAAGCAATACAACTAGAAGCAGGACGTAGGCTTTTACCTCATTGTGAGGGGCCGAAGCTTGGTAAATCCTTTGTTTCCTTTGTCCCGCTCAACCCCTTCGAGATAACCTACATTGCGATGGCTCCACACCTAAGTCCTTTCACTAGGGCATCTGCCGTGACAAAACCACGACAGTTACAATGGTAACGGTACATAGGCGTGGGGCCAGTTCTCAGTGTCTTGGAGCTGGCAGCGAGGCACCAGGTTTGCCGGGTCCGTCGGGTGCGGGTCTCGCCGGGTCCATCGTGTGAAGGCCGTATGAAGCCCGCAGGGAGCGGGTACATCCGCCTATTGGGTACTGTAGGCACGCCATGTTGGTCGTCATGGGACGGTTGCGCCGCCTTGGTACAGGGCCGTGCCTCCAAGGTGCCGCCCGCCCTAGGTGGGGGCTTGGCCGGCACGGCAGCCGTGCCCGCCGAGGCCGGCGTAAAGGGGGGCGCACTGTAGCCATGATGGTTTGTCAATGAAAGTTTGACTTGTGGGAACCGGCTGGCTCAGCCAGGTTGCACTGGGAAGCTGGCCAAGGACAATCCGGATTGAGGGGCATTGCTAGCCCCGATATTTTTGAAAGGGATCCGGGTTCCATTTCCTGTCCGGGGTCCATCCCCCCGACACTATAAATAGACCCCCTTCCTCTAGTTAGGGAAAGCAAATATGATAGCTCATTTGTATGTGAGCTTTGCTCCTTATCCTCTCTAGTCTTGATAGAGAGAGACCACTCCCATGGAGTTCAAGACCCCATGTGAGCATGTGAGAAGATCCCAAGGGATTTAAGACCCCTGTGTGGGAAGGATCTACCTAGATCATCAAGATGCCATCTCCTTTGGATTTGGGATGAACTTTACCATGTATCTTTCCCTTTGTTGTTTACGTACCTTCTGGATCTTATGTTTTTGATTGTCTAGGGGATGTGTGATTGGACTTGTTCTTGAGTGTTTCCCCTTATGATTTATCTCCGTTCTCCCTCGTGTTCATCTTGTTCTTTGAGAGAATCCACTCCAATCATGAAAGATCAACCGACACCAGGTCTAGCCCCGTATCATATGGTATCATGAGCCACGTTGATCATGAATTTGGAGTCTTCCCCCTCCGTTTCTAACCTTCTTTTGCTTGATTTCGTCCTAAATTTTGAAAATCCCCACCAAAAATAGCCCCAATTTTTTTGTGATTTGTTGGTTTGATGACGTTTTGTTGGATTTGGTCCATGGATTGGATGTGTTTCCCCACAAGTTCCCCACTTTCCGTCCACGAAATCGGCTTAATTTTGACCCCAAAATCATCATTTTCTGCCCAAAATCACGTCCCGGATCTCAAATCCCACGTTGACCCCGACACACCGGACCAGCATTTACCGGATATCTGGACCCTCTCGAAGCACCGGACGACCGTCACCTTCCAGATTACCGGTGCACCCATTAGAAGAAAATTAAAGGATTTCTGGACCTTCCGGACATCCGTCCATTACCAGATGTCTTGTGCCTGTAGATCCGGACATCCATCCATTACCAGATGTCTTGTGCCTGTAGATATTGACTTCGGCTGATGTTTGTTTCGGCCATAACTAATACATCCGGACTAATATTTTGACGTTCTTTAGCTCGTTTTGAAGCTCTTGACATCCCCCATCCCACAAAAATACTACCTCCATCATTTGACTCCATCAAATGTTTGGAACTTCGGCATCTTTGCCTAGGGCCTTCACCACATCATCCGCTATACCACCACCGACATCCGCAACCTAACCCTTTTTATCCATATAGCATTTGTGGTTGCGTGAGTAGTTATTCGAGTCTCCTAAGGTGTTTCAGTGACTTAGGGACAGTACTCCTTCATCAGCAATTACCTTACATTCCACATAACCTTTCCCACCATACATTTCCGCCACCCCAACTTAACGCAATTTTTTTGAGGTTGTTCGAGTTGTGGTTTGTGTCTCCTAAGGCGTTTTGGCTACTTAGGGGCGGTGACCTCAGCTTCGACCCGCATAACCCATCATTGCACTTTCGTAAACATACTGAGCTTCCAAAACCACCATGACTTCCCGTTACCACCATTTGACATTTTCCTTTAGAGATTTTGAGTTCGCGGTTTCTCTGTTTCCTAAGGTGTTTCGGCTAATTAGGAACGGTTCTACATCAAGAACATCGCCACTCATCATGGCCACATACGGTAACCTCGACGACATCATTGTACATTCCCCTTTGCCATTGCATTGTTAACCCTTAGCCCATTTTGCGTCACTTGCCTATCGAGATTAGCCATTGAGTAATGTCGGCAACGTACTTGTGCACTTTAGTGATCAACACCTTCCATTGCATACATACCATATCATCTTGGTATCATCATATCTTCTCTTGTGTCACAAGATTGTTCCCACATATACACAACTATCTTGGTTTAAGCATTTCGCATAAGAGGCTATATCAAAAAAAGAATAAGCTTTTAAGCAAAGAGAAAAGCAAAGAGCTTGTAAGCAATAGCCATAGCATCGCCACATTGGATACCATACTACCATATTGATCATCTTGGCTAATTGTGTGCGAAACACCGGAACATCATACATAATATCATACTTGGGATGGAAAGTTGATACATTTTGCATCTTATAGGTTGTGCACAAGTGTCGTATCAGCCTATTGAGCAATCGTGCTAGCGTCTCTCTTGAGTTGTGCAACACGAGCGTTCTCCGTTGATTCCACATTTTGTGCTCATTCCTTGGTTGCACAACCCCATTTATCTATCCATGTGTGCGTTTCAGTGTGCCACATATTGCTATTGGTCTACTTGTTTCACTTGTGAATTTGTGAATCTCTTTCAACATTATTGACTTTTGCTAACACTTGCATCAAATTTTTGTACCACTATCCTCACCAAGCTACTCCATAAGATTTACTTTGTTGGTGTGAGTGAGCAACTCCAGTACCAATTCCACTATTCATTCATATCACATTGAGTGAAACGGGATACATCCTCAACTTTGGGAAAGTGTAGCGCCCAAGACACGATTCTATCTCGATCACGTGATGAATTCATGATTGGGGCACAATCGCATTTTGAGCGCATAGCAAGGTGGATATCATTACAACATACCATGTACTGAATATATCAACATAAAATGAATACAACATTTCATCACTACACAACAATCATCATACAGAAGAGCAGGATCTGACTACGGATGAAATCAAATGATAAAGAAGAACGACATCCACCTTGCTAATCCAAGGCTCCCGACCCAGAACCTATCCCTTGATCAAAGAAGAAGCAGAAGAAGAACTCCAAAACAAGCATGCATAGCTCTCGCGTCAGATAATCGCATTACCTATACCTAAAACTCCATGTATTGTTGTAGTAATCTATGAGCCACGAGGACTCGGCAATCCCATTACCATGGGTATCATGACTAGCAAAGCTTAATGGGTATGGAATGGATAAGTGGTGAGGTTGCAGCAAGCACTAAGCATTTGTATGGTGGCTAACTTACAAGTACAAGAGTAAGAAGAGGTACTACGCATACAGTCACAAACTAGTAATGATCAATAAGTGATCCTGAACTACTTCCGAGTTAAACATAACCCCATCGTGTTCTCTTCTCAAACTTCCTCGAAAAGAGACGATCACGGTTACGCACGCAGTTGGTGTATTTTATTTCGGATCTGGTGTCAAGTTCTCTACAAACGGGTATTATAAATTCCCATCAACCACATAACCACGGGCACAGCTCTCAAAAAGATTAAACCCTGTAGGGGTGTAACAACTTAGTCCATCACAAACTCTCATGATCCACGAAGGAAAATCCTCCATTCCGGAAAAAACCCAATCAAGCTCGGAATCCCGGTTCAGAAGACATTTCGACAATGGTAAAACAAAACTAACAAGACCTCTCGACATGTCAACACCCTGATAGTAGCCGCGTGTATCTCGTCTCAGGCCATGATCAAATGGATCAAGCTATGAGTAAAACTAATCCTCGAGTTTCCCCGTGGTGGTGCCTTAGGTTACCTGGTTTGGACCAACACTCGTGAGGAGCACTGGCCTAGGTTGTTGATTAATTATCCTTGGGGTCCGGAAAGTCCCGATGCAAGTTTTAGTTATTATTAAGCAAATGGTAAAACCAAAGTTGGGCCTTGCTGGAAGAATTTTATTCAAAGTGAACTGTCATGGGGGGCCCATAAACCCCGACCATGTTAGGAACGCAAAATCAAGGATCATAACACCGGTATGACGGAAACTAGGACGGCAAGTGTGGAACAAACCACCAAGCAAAAGGCCAAGTCTTCCACCCTTTACCAAGTATATAGATGCATGAATTAAATAAGAGATATTGTGATATGCCATGATATCCATGTCCCAACATGGAACAACCTGCACTGCACCTACAACTAGCAACGCTATAAGAGGGGCTGAGAAAAGCGCTAACAATGCCAATCAACGGTTTGCTGGGATGATGGAAATGTTAGAGTCTTATCATGGCAATTTGGGAGGCTTGATGAACAAGTGGTAGGTAGCATGACATAGTGATATCATCGAGACAACTAGCAAAGCAAAGATAGTAGTGGTATTCAAGGTAACGATCATTTTGCCTGAAATCTCGCTAGGAAGAAGATCGAATCCTTGAAGTAGGCGAACCGACGTAACCAAACAGATCCTCACAATCGCAAGGTAACTGCAACTATCGAGAAGAAACACAACCGGAAAGAAGCAAATAACATGGTAAACAACCATCATAGAAACATGGCATGATGCACAATCAAGTATGATGCATGTACGGTTTAATAAGTCATGGCATGGCAAGTGCAACAAAGAATACTACAAATTAAGTGTAGCTCAATATGCAACGAGTTGCATGTTGATGGAACTTCACAACAATTATTTAGTTCTCTCCCGTTTAAGCTACTCATCAATATAAAATGATGGTTAACATGGCAAGAGGTGAAGCATAATTAATCTAGCTATTTAGGCAAGTTTAAATGAGGCCGAAAACATCAAACAACAATTCCAAAAATATCCCCATGTGCATATTTTGGATTTGGCTATTCTACCCTATACACAATTTTAAGTTATTAAACAAGCAAAGTAAGTGCACCTTGTTAATCTATGCATTATTACACCCCATTTACATATAAAGTTTATTTAATTCGGAGCTACAGTTAATTAGTTATGAAATAAATCACTTTAACATGTCATTTATCCAATTTAATTCATACAACCCATTTAAACATTTAAACATGGATGAAAATTAGTTATTTTGAAACTACATAAAATTCTAAGCATTTTACATATAAAGTTTGTTTAATTCTGATGCATGGTTATTTAGATAAGAGCAATGAGAAACTTATGGGAGTTTTGTAATTGTGCATGCACTGGATAAATAGCAAAAACGTTGCGCGGAAAAAAAACGTGACTCGGGCTGAAGCTGCTGGTTGCTGGGGCGCACAGCATGGGCCTAGGCCCAGTCGGCTAGAGGACAAGGTAGGGCGAAGTGGGGCCAGAGACGCGTTGGGCCTTGGCACCCTTGTAGCCCACGCACGCGATGAGGAGGCACGAGGTGGTAGGCGGCGCCCTTCTCTGCTCGATGCAAAGACTGGAGCTGGGCGCGTCGGCTTGAAGTGAGGCATGGGACGACAACTATGCGGGGTACGCGTTCAACGACGGAGACGCAGGGGCTCCGGGGAGCGGCGGGATGGAGCGGATCGGGCCTCAGGGCATCGGATCTGGTCGGTGGCGGAGCTCCATGGGTGGTGATGCCGCGGCTTGGTCCATGGAGGAGGTAGCGCTTCTTGTGAACGACAGGAGAGAGATCATGAGAGAGGAGAATGAAGGGAGAGAAAGTAGCTGGAGGAAGAAGGGAAGGAGCAAGGGCGGCCTGAGGTGGCTCTCCGGTGAGCTGGCGAGGCGAAGTATGTCCGGTCGGCGTGAGCCGGGGCGGTGTTCCTATCGGAGGAGCTCGATGCTGGTTAAAACAACGACGAGGTATCACAGGGCATCCATGGCGTCGATCCCATTAGTACAGAGACAAACAAGAGAGACAGAGGGAGTTTTAGAGTAGAGAGAACTAGAGGGGAATGCAGGGTAGAAAGGAGAGAGTATGGCAGATGCTGGTCCTAGTGCAAGGGGTCGACAGGGAAGACGGGGCGCGGACCAGGTGGCTGGGTTCGCCGGGGGCGACGGCGCCATGGAGGGAGGAGCAAACGGGAGGAGCTCCCTGGTGGCTCTTGGTCGGGGCAGCACGGCTCTCTGGTGGCTTCGACCTAAGGAGCCCAGGCAGGTGGTTGAATGGGGGATCGAGGGAGGCAGTGGATCGAGGGATAGGTAGGTTGTGATTGGCCTGATTTGGAAAACGAGGAGGAAGATGGTTGCTGGGATCCCGAGGAGAGGAGTGGCGGCGGCGGGTGAGGGGATGGATGGGATAGGACGCCTAGGTTTTAGGGTTAGCCAAGTAGGTGGTATATATATATATATAAATATATATATAAGAATTAGAGATAGGCTTAGACCCTTTGATTGAGATCGAACAGTCTGCGATAAATATGTTAGGAAGTCCAAATAAGAAACCGAAGATGTTTTAGGGATGTTTGGGGATGATCCGGACCCATCAGTAAAAACATCCTGGTTCGGGTTAGGGGAAGTTTCAGACTTGGTTGCGAGGGGGTCTGTTTAGTGCGCAGTGGGGTAAGACGGTCAGGTGCAAGTGTGTGGACGGCCTTGGAACGGACAACAAAGGCAACAAGGAGAACCGGCAACTATGCACAGATGCAAGTTCTATGAAAACACCTGAATGCAATGTGAATGATGCCACGATGAATGCATCGAACAAATAAAACACACAGAGACAACGAAGTAACTGGAAGGCTTCTGGAGCATTGGTCTCGGATCGTCACAGAAAGGTAGCTTGGTATTGTTTATCTTGTTTCCTAGTCACCTTTGCTCGAGTCTTGTGATGGATAGGCAAAGCACACCTCCTTCGGTCTACAACAACAACGATGAGTTCGATGCCATGAATAACCATTTGGACCCCAAGATGGATGCTCAAATGGAGGAGACCAAAGCCCTCATCAAGTCCTACAAGAGATCTTCCTCATCTTCGAGAAGACACTCTAGTGCACATGCTTCCGAGCTACCATCTCCGACAAGGTCACATCGGCATCGACACCACCACCGACGAGAACATGAAGGTCAAGAGCTCAACACCAACCACCACTCAATGACTTCACCATCTACCTTGGCATCTTCGCCAAGCGACTTCAAGGCATCTTCGCCTTCAGATATACTGCATCTTCGTGAACAAGCACCTTAAGACTATGCTCAAGAGAAGCTCCCCAAGCTCAAGTCTGCGACTTTCATGAGGTACTACGACTTTGACATCGACCATGATATTCCCTTCTATGGAACTCAAGACCCCGAGGAGTATCTTGAGTGGGAGTGCAAGATGGACGACTACCTCAAGCTACTTCAAGTCCCTTTCAAAGATCAAGTGACAAGAAACTTCCATGACTACGCGTTGATATGGTGGCTTCATACACCTTTGATGAGCTTCAACGTGAATTGGCCCAAGACGAACAAACCTACGCGGCGAGAGTTTTTGCCTTCTACCTACATGAAACATCTACTACTCCAATTGGAGAACACCATACAAGGATCCAAGTCTAGCGGCGAGTACTTCAAGAAGATGAAGAAAGCCTTGCAACGAGCCGGTGTGTACGACCCCATTTCGATGAAGTTCCACTTCATTGATGGGATTGAACAATGAAATCTACAAGACTATCTTCCTAGACAACTACATGTGCCTCGTTGACAACTACATTGGTGTTCTCAAGGCGGAATGTGGACTCATGAAGGCCAAGGCTTCTCCAGCCCAAGCACACTTCTCGACGACCAAGCTCCAAGATGGCAAGCATGAGGATAGTACCACCAAGATGTCTAAGCCCGACGAGCTCCAAGACGATACTCCCAAGTTCGACTTCACTGCCATCGCGCTTTGTGGCATTGATGATGATGAGTCTACCATTACTCTTCTTCAACACGGTGCCGCAACGACTACGAGTACAGAGTTTCTCAAGGAACGTGCTTTGGTGGCGAGCGACAAGGTGGCGAGCAAGGATGATGCTTCCATCTTTGGAGGCGAGAGTGATGATGTGCCATCTTCGGCCTTCATCCACAGCGACAGTGATGAGATGATCGAGAAAGATCAAATATCCAAAACGTTAGTGTCTTAGTAGTGTGCGGTAACGAGTAGAGACACGATCATGTGACCCCGTCGCCCCGTCTCATGGACTTGCGGCAAGGGCTAAGAATGCCCAGCCGCCCCGCGTGGAGAACATGTAGGTATCCTCCAGATCAACCCGACTTCACATCACTCGCGGGCACCCCTCGGGGCCGACCTGATGTCACCATGGTTCTGTGTTAAGTCAAAGTAGCCCTGTGTTTGAAACAGCAAAGGGGAAACCTGAGGAATCACCCTCGATGGATTCCCACTCGATGTAACCATCAAGGTGGACTTGGAGGAATCACCCTCATTGGTCCACACTTGAGGGGTTGCACGACATAGTCATTATCAGGAGTGGGAAAGGAGGAATCACCCTCAATGATCACGACCGAATAGCTACACTACGGGGTTAACATCAGAAGTGCTGACGAGGTATCACCCTCGGCACTTGATAATAACTCTGTAGAGTCGTACAACTAAGGGGGGGTCATGTGCGGTGTGGGGGCCTGGACATCGATCACGTTGATCAAGTCATCGAACATAAAGCGGGGGCAACTTGGACAAGGTGGTGGTCACTGATGGATCTCAAACCAGTCTATACTAAGCAGGTTAGAATAAGCAGGTGAGGTATGAAAGCAGGTAGCAAAAATAGGCTATGCATCAAAATAGGAGCAAAACGATAATAGTAGCAAAATCTAATGCAAGCATGAGAGAGAATGGAATGGGCGATATCGGAGTGATCAGGGGGGGGGGGCTTGCCTGGAAGCTCTGCTGCAAAGTAAGAAGGGTCATTAGAGACGTAGTCGATCACAGGGGCAACATCGGTCTCAAGGTCTACCGGAGAGAAGAGGGGGAAGAAACAATAAATATAAAGCAAACAAAGCATCATAAAGCATAACATGGTAATATGCGATGATAGGGGTGAACTAACACAGTGCTATACGTTGCAGACGGAGAGGGAAAACAGCCAGAGGGTTTTTTCCAGCATTTGGCATTTTCCGGACAGATGAAAAGAGAGGGGACGGTTCCATGTTAAGCATGCTAGGGGCATGTGACAGATGAACGGACGACGTATCCGGATTCATTGGATTTTTCTGAGCACCTTTCATATATAAATTATTTTCATCCGACTTAGGAATTATTTTATAAGATTTTCTAAAGTTTTTAATGATCTTATGTAATTCCTAGAATATAATAATTCGAATTAAAAACTGTAGATACTTTTGTACACACCAGCGTCTAGCCACAGTGTGTGAAAGTGGGGTCAGGGGGCTTTGGTTGACGGTTGACCAGGTCAATGATTAACCAGTCAATAGGATCAGAAGGGCCCACATGTCATTCTCACATGTGTCTAATAAATCATCTAGCTAATTTAAACAGGGAGGGTCCCAATTGCCATAGACTACAAGCCAACCTAACACTAATTAACCCCCTAACTAAAAGGCAATTAGCCTTAACTAATTGGGCTAGCCCCATGTGCTGTGGACAAAGCCGTTCTCACGCTTCAGCACACACGCAGACACAGGGCAGATGCTACCATGGCCAGCAATGGCGCACCCGATGGCGGCCAGGAGCAGCGCGGGTGTCGGTATGCGAGCATGTGCACGCAGGCAGGGGCCGGCCACGGCGCCGGCGGAGGCGCCGCGTCAGCGGCGTAGGTGGGGCACGCGCCAGGGCACGGTGGGGAGGTTTGCCGGTAGCGGCGTAGCTGCAGGCAACAGAGGCAGCGGGTGCAGCAGTGGCGAGGCCACACACGGGCGCTGGGCTACCCAGGCGGGCGTAGCACGGCGGAAGCACGGCCAGGGGTGGCTGGGCGCGACCACGAGCATGCTTTGGCGAGGTTCAGGGGCGCAGCGGGTCGTGAGCGGGCACGGGGGCCGCGACAGATGCGGGAGCAGCGCGCGGGGCTAGGCGAGCGAGGGCGCACGGGTCTGCGCGAACGCGCGTGCGAAGGGCCAGTAGCAGTGTGGGGGAAGGCAGGGCGCAGCGACCGCGAGCTCCTCGGGAGATCGGGCGTGATGGCGGGAGCGACCTATGACATGCAGACGCACTAAAGGTAAGGAGGACGAGGGGCAGTGGCTCACTGCCGTTGCAGGGAAGGCCCGGGGAAGACACGCGGCAGCCGGAGACGATGGAGGAGGCGGCGACCCGAGGCGGATGGAGCTCGAAGACGGGGAGGCAGCGGGCGCTCCGGCTCTTCCCTGCTTGAGCTCATGGATAGGGAAGAGGTAGCAGATGCCGACGAAGCGAAAGGGCATGTCGGGGGCGCCTGAGACGGCGGGGGCTGCGGTGGTGGTCCGGCGACGACGACGACAGCGCGTCGGTGAGGTGGAGGGAAGGAGATCTGGTGGGGAGAGGGAGAGGCGGAGAGGGCGAGGCGAGTGAGCGGGGGTGAGGACCGAGGAGGCAGGGGGAGGCTGGTCTCCCGGCGCAGTTGCGGCGTGGGGTGGCGAGCCGGTCAGGCGGCGACCACGCCCGCGGTCGCACGAACAGGGAAGGCGACCGGGGGGAAACGAGCTGGCCTGATGGGCCGCTCGGGTGGGCTAAGGTCCATTGGGGGAAGGGAGCCTCCTCTTTTTCCTTTTATTTTTATTTTGCTTGTCGCTTTCTTTTTAAACTTTTCTGTTTCCATTTTGAAAACAAAAAAAATAGTTTTACAAATTATAAAGCTTACACCTAAAATATTAGTATAATTTAGGCTACTGCCATATTAGGTTTAACATTTAAATAAATAGTTTAGTATTTTTACTATTTAAAAAGGCAATTAAATTATCGATTAGGCCAGTGTTTTATTTAGTTTAGGGCAGTTAAACACCTTATAACAAGGTTGGTTCACCACCAGTACTAACAAAGGATTACGTTCCACATGATGAGCATTTTAGATTGCATGTTTGTGAATTTTTGAATTTCACTTAGTATTTGAATTTGAATTCAAGCGGAATTTCTAAAGAGATAGGATCAAAGATGATCATGCATTTTTTAGCAAAAAGATTAGATTAATCCCAGGTGGTCACTGTAGCATGATACTCGGGGTGTTACAAATCTCCTCTACTACAAGAAATCTCGTCCCGAGATTTCAGAGGTGTAGCAAGGGGAAAGTTCCGGTTACGAAATTCTAACAGATCTTCGCGTTCTTGGTTGCCCTTCTAGAAGAGGCCGATCCATTACATTTATGCCTTCATTTATGTACTTCAGACCATCATGATGAAGTCGTCATCCGTTCTTCAGAAACTCCATCGCACTTACGAAAAGGATAAGGGGTAACTTTGGGAGAACAGACCTCTATAAGGTTGCTTATCTGGTAGATAACATCAGGGAAGTTGGCGGAAAGTAACTCTCGAATTGAAACTTAAGAAAATTCGAGATCAAACTAAGAAGGTTCCATGAGAAGTTAGGAACCGGCAGGCAATCATTCGATGCCTAAATAGAAGGTGAAAGGGGTTCAGAGTAATGGGAATAGGTATTGCGTCTTACTGACACGGTTGTACACCAAGGTGTTTACATGAGCAGATAAATATTATTGTTTAGATCATATAGATCATAAGAAAGGTTAAACAAAAGAATGGAAAGGAAAATGTGATTAAACACAATTGTAAGGAGTATTCCCTTCCCAAGGACAAGCAGAGGACGATATCCATGGCAGGATAGTAAGTAGATAACCAACTAGGTAAAGGGGCGAGGGAATTCATGTTGTTTCCCATACAACATGGTTTGGATAATCGATCAAGAAACATTTAGCATTGTGCTTCCAATGTTCTTATTGACGATCAGAGTACCACAGACATGCTTCGGGATAGCATTGACATGGTCATCAGGTAAAAGTCAGACTTTTGGATTCACAATGGATCCCACGGGAACTGCTACAATATTACGTACAATTTCATCATGGAAAAGATGAGGATGTGGCTGATGGCTTCAGTAGCAATCCATCGACATGTCAAAAGGATGTAATGCCAAAATGATATGAACAAGTTTCTGTTGGGGGGAAGGCAAGAATGTTGTCGATTATAACGCAAATCATCAAGGGGCAAGGATGGTATTTCTCATCATGAATTTGATTGGTATCCTGGAAGAGCATCAGAATGTTGATGATGATCACGACACATTTGTCAAGTGATTTCATGAACATGTAATTGATCGACGGTGACATAAAGTCAAAGGAATGATGAAGCAAAAGGTTATTGGAACCACGGGTATGACACAAACTTGAAATCAAGCTTGTTGTTCAAGGCAAAATGATATGATGAGGAAGATCGACATAAGCTCAGCTCATCGTCGAAAATTACGCTCCGATAAGAATAACAAGGTAGGGCAGTTAAAATTTAGCACGATAATGATATAGCCGATCAAGCTATGAATGACTTGAAGGATTATTAAACTCGTAAGCAACGAAAATTACTTAGAGTTACTGAATCGGCATGCGGAATCGATTCACTAATGGGTGTTCTTGACTGACTAATAACTCAGAACCCGGGGGAAATCTGAAATCGTGAGAAGCAATACTAGAGGAACACTCATAGGAAGCAACACAGTTCTTTGATATTCTCAAAATATCGGAGGGGAATACTCGGAGGAAGATCAAAACAGAGATTGCGGAGATGTATTGATCTGCAGAAGACAAGTGCTTTAACTTGTGTGAGAAATGGAATCAAGGAGAAAAATATGGTCGGAACCACGATTGCAAAGAATCTATTCACTGATACTAGATGATATTATATCAAGGAAATAGTTATTATTACAAGATGCTTCCATGATAGGATCTACATCGTGTCCATGGGCATGAACACAAAGTTCAAGGTCTACTCCCACTTCCAAATGCACAACCTTTCATTCACTTCTTGCTTTTGAAGAAGTTGTAGCGTTGAAATTTTATCTGGCAAAACACTAGTAGATATAACCCGCATAATCTTTCGGTTCAATAGATTCAACCCATCAGGGCATCTTAGGAACATACACCACAAACTTTAGGAGTAAGTCACTCAAGCTCGGATGCAGAGCATGGTTCATCAAGCAGAGGATACAGTTCTCCAAAGGCATAAGACACGAATTACTAGAAGGCATTATGTATCAGGGGAAGAACTCACAAGGTTATTGAATATGAAGGACATTGTCAGATAATAATCAAATAAAGGATTTAGCGGGTAATAAAGAATTTGATGTGAGTATCGATGTTCAACATGAAGAAGAAATAATGCAAAGGTATCGGATTATAGAAATATCTAGAAAATTCTAAGCTCAAATGCAAAGGAATTATGATTGATAAATCAAGGGATAAGAAGCAAATGTTCTGATTAAGGATGGATAAGTTGAGTAAGCTTAGGGGTACAATCGATGGCAATTTGATTGGTCGAGACCCGGCTCATGTTTAAAATGAAATCTTAGCCGGAAGGATGAATTCTAGGATCTGATTGATGATTGCAAGCATCCGCAACATATTGAATCAAAGGAATCAAAATGATAGTGACAAAGGATGCCAATAAGATTACTAGACTTATGGGATTAACAATAACTGAAGCAAGCAAGAATTTCAAGAGCAATAAGCTGCTGAGGATTTTCCGAAGATCGAATAGTATTACAAAGACTTTTGTGAAACACATGAACAACTGGGGATGGACGAATCCCCATAATTGTGATCAAGTATTCGTACATGTATTCATGCGGAAAAGGAGCTACAAGGCACCAGGCACAATGGATTCTTGGAATATCTGAAAGTATTACAGGGTATCTTATAATAACAAGAGCAATTGGAAATGAAGATATGGGCGGCAAGTGTATGTAGCTATCCATAGGGATTTATTGGTGGGATGGGAATTGCAAAGGCGGGGGGCAGAAGGGTCTCGAAAAACATCGAAGAGTAGCTTCAGAATCTTTTGGTGAATTAGACGATCATCTGTATCGAGTGGCTCTCTGGGAGAAAAGGTTACGAGAATCTAGAGTTAGAATTAGTAAAACCTTTGACCAGAATAGAAGACAAATCAGAGTCCCAGAGTAAAGACGAGGAATAAAAGATCCTAACACCACCCAATTGTGATGTGGGACCGCAAGCCACACAACAGATGTTAGTAAGAGTTTTTCAAAGACTAGACTCAACTTCAGCCAAGGAGTTGGAAAGGGGGTAACTACAAGCAGTCGGATCTGATACCAATTGTGATGCCCTTGATTCAATCGTACACTAATCATACACTGAAATGTGTACGATCAAGATTAGGGACTCACTAGAAGATATCACAACACAACTCTAGACATAAATTAAAATAATACAAGCCAGGGCCTGGAGGGCTCAAATACATAAGCTCGAATACAAACGAGTTAGCGGAAGAAACAATATCTGTGTACAAACATAATTTAAGCAAGTTTGCCTTAAGAAGGATAGCACAAAAGCAGCAACAATCGAAAAGGCAAGGCCTCCTGCCTGGGAGCCTCCTAACTACTCCTAGTTGTCGACGGCCCCCACGTAGTAGTAGGCACCCTTGGTGTAGTAGTAGTCATCGTCTAAGGTGGCGTCTGGCCCCTGGGCTCCACCATCTGGTTGCAACGTCCGAGAAGAAAGGAAAAGGGGAAAAAGAGGAAGCAAGCAACCGTGAGTACTATTCCAAAGTACTCGCAAGCAAGGATCTACACTACATATGCATCGGTATCAATGAAATGGGTAGTATCCGTGGACTGAACTGCAGAATGGCAGAAGAGAAGGGGAAAGCCTAGCCTATTGAAGACTACCATCTTCAAGCAGCTCCAAGCATCTTGCAACATTAAGAAGTGCATATAATAGCCGTTTATATTTAGAAAACATGTTGTAACATTAGCGCCCAGAGATCCTTTCTCGACTCCCTATGAGAAAGCCATCCCGGAGCCACATATCCATAACATGCCTGAGCATTCAGTATCTAGTTCTAGTTGTATCAGTCGGGATACAGCTCCAAGCGTCCGTTACCGTGGAGCCGGCTATTCGAATAGATCAATCTTCCCTGCAGAGGTGCAACAACTTATCCAACATGCTCAATCAACTCCGGCCGGACACACCATCCGGTCATGACCGCCCTTGGTTGATCAACACACCGCAGTCCTACCTAGGCTCATCAGAGAGGCTAGCACGCCGGTCTACATCCTAAGCGCACATGGGTCTTGGGCCCATCGCCATTTGCACTCCTGCACATTGCGTAGGCGGCCGGTGAGCAGACCTAGCTAGCTCCTTAAAAAAGGCAGGTGCTTACGCAGTCCAACCTAGCACACGCCGGTCCATCGCTGATGTTAGTTGACCTTTCGGCTGATATATATGACGTAGAGTGCCCATACTTATTCCCGCATGGTGGTTAGTGCGAAAAAGGCCAGAGGCCTACTCGGATCAAACATGCAAACCGTTAGTGTCTTGGTAGTGTGCGCTAACGAGCAGAGACACGATCATGTGACCACGTCGCCCCGTCTCACGGACTTGCGTCAAGGGCTAAGAATGCCCGGCGGCGCCGCGTGGAAAACATGCGGGTATCCTCCAGATCAACCCGACTTCACATCACTCGCGGGTACCCCTCGGGGCCGACCCGATGTCATCATGGTTCTGTGGTAAGTCAAAGTAGCCGTGTGTCTGAAACAGTAAGGGGGAAGCTTGAGGAATCAGCCTCGATGGATTCCCACTCGATGTAACCATCAGGTTCGACTTGGAGGAATCACCCTCGTTGGTCCACACTTGAGGGGTTGCATGATAGAGTCGTTATCAGGAGTGGTAAAGGAGGAATCACCCTCAATGACCATGACCGAATAGCTACACTACGGGGTTAACATCAGAAGTGTTGACGAGGTATCACCCTCGGCACTTGATAATAACTCTGCAGAGTCGTACAACTAAGGGGGTGATGTGCCGTGTGGGGGCCTGGACGTCGATCACGTTGATCAAGTTGTCGAACATAAATCGGGGGCAACTGGGACAAGGTGGGGGTCACTGATGGATCTCTAACCAACCTATACTAAACAGTTAAGAATAAGCAGCTAAGGTATAAAAGCAGGTAGCAAAAACAGGCTATGCATCAAAATAGGAGCAAAACGATAGAAGTAGCAAAGTCTAATGCAAGCATGAGAGAGAATGGAATGGACGATATCGGAGTGATCAGGGGGGCGGCTTGCCTGGAAGCTCTGCTGCAAAGGAAGAAGGGTCGTCGGAGACGTAGTCTATCACAGGGGCGGCAGCGGTCTCGGGGTCTACCGGAGAGAAGAGGGGGAAGAAACAATAAATATAAAGCAAACAAAGCATCATAAAGCATAACATGGTAATATGGGATGATAGGGGTGAACTAACACAGTGCTATACGTTGTAGATGGAGAGGGAAAACATCCGGAGGGATTTTTCCAGTATTTGGCATTTACCGGGCACATGAAAAGAGAGGGGACGGTTCCATGTTCAGCATGCTAGCGGCATGTGACAGCTGAACGGACCGCGTATCCACATTCGTTGGATTTTTCTGAGCAACTTTCATATATAAATTATTTTCATCTGACTTACAAATTATTTTATAAGATTTTCTAAAGTTTTTAATGATTTTCTATAATTCCTGGAATATAATAATTCGAATTGAAAACTATAGATACTTTTGTACACAACAATGTCTAGCCACGGTGAATGACAATGGGGTCAGGGGGTATGGTTGACTAGTCAACATGATTAGAAGGGCCCACATGTCATTCTCACATGTGCCAAATAAATCATCTAGCTAATTTAAATAGGGAGGGGTCCCACTTTCGATAGACTACAAGCCCACCTAACACTAATTAACCCCTAACTAAAAGGCAATTAGCCTTAACTAATTGGGCTAGCCCCATGTGCGGTGGACCAAAGCCGTTCTCACGCTTCAGCACACAAGGAGACATAGGGCAAATGCGGCCATGGCCAGCAATGGCGCACACGAGGGCGACCAGGAGCAGTGCGGCTGCAGGTACGCGAGCATGTGCACGCAGGTCGCTGCCGGCCAAGGCGCGGCCAATAGTGACGGGCTCGCGGGGCGCGGGCGAAGGTGGCCGCCGACGGCATCAGCATAGTGGGGCACGCGTCGGGGCACGGTGGGGAGCTTCGGCAGCAGCGGTGCAGCTGCAGGCAATAGAGGCAACGGGTGCAGCAATGGCGAGGCCACACACAGGCGCTGGACTGCCTAGGCGGGCGTAGCACGGCGGAAGCACGACCAGGGGGCGGCTGGGCGCGACCACGAGCATGCTTTAGCGAGGTTCAGGGGCGCGACATGTCGTGAGCGTGCACGGGCGACCGCGACAGCTGCGAGAGCAGCGCGCGGGGCTAGGCGAGCGAGGGCGCACGGGTCTGCGTGAGCGCACGCGGTGAGGGCCAGTAGCAGTGTGGGGGAAGGCATGGTGCGGTGACCGCGAGCTCCTCGGGAGATCAGGCGTGATGGCGGGATCGACCTATGGCATGTAGACGCGCTAAAGGGAAGGAGGAGGATGGGAAGTGGCTCACTGCCATTCCAGGTAACGCCCGGGGAAGACTTGCAGCAGTCGGAGACGATGGAGGAGGCAGTGACCCAAGGCGGACGGATGTCGAAGACGGGGAGGCAACGGGCGCTCCGACTGCTCCTAGCTTGAGCTCGTGGATGGGGAAGAGGTAGCAGATGCCGACGAAGCGGAAGGGCACGTCGAGGGCGCCTGGGGACGGCGGGGGCTGCGGTGGTGGTCTGGAGACAACGACAACATCGCGTCGGCAAGGTGGAGGGAAGGAGATCTAGTGGGGAGAGAGAGAGGCGGAGAGGGCGAGGGGAGTGATCGGGGTGATGACCGAGGAGACAGGGGGAGGCTGGTCCTTATCCCAGCGCGGTTGTGGCGTGGGGAGGCGAGCCGGTTGGGCAGCAACCATGCCCGCGGTCGCACAAATCGGGAAGGCGACCGGGGAAACGAGCTGGCCTGGCTGGGCCGCTCGGGTGGGCTAAGGTCCAGTGGGGGCAGGGGGCCTCGTCTTTTTCCTTTTATTTTTTTACTTTGCTTGTTGTTTTCTTTTAGAACTTTTATGTTTTCATTTTGAATACCAAAAGCAAAATAGTCTTACAAATTATAAAACTGACACCTAAAATATTAGTATAATTTAGGCTAGTGCTATATTAAGTTTAACATTTAAATAAATAGTTTAGTATTTTTACAATTTACAAATGCAATTAAATTATCGATTAGGCCATTGTTTTATTTAGTTTAGGGCAGTTAAACACCTTATAAAAAGGTTGGTTCACCACCAATATTAACAAATGATTATGTGCCACATGATGAATATTTTAGATTTCATGTTTGTGAAATTTTGAATTTCACTTAGTATTTGAATTTGAATTCAAGTGGAATTTCTAAAGAGATAGGATCAAAGATGATCATGCATTGTTTAGCAAAAAGATTAGAGTAATCCCATGGGGTTACTGTAGCATGATACTCGGGGTGGTACAATTTTGAACTCTAACGACTTAACCTCTACCTCTATTGTGTCTTCTCATTTGGTGTTAGGTCCCATTTATGATGGCGCGCTGATCCTCGATGACTTTGTCCTTCCTTCAGACAAGACGATGGCCATGGTGGAATATGATGCACCCCCACATGGTTACATCACGATGAAGATGACCACGACTTGCTCTTTACCACCTCACCTACACCACTTGAGTGGCATGAAAAAGGTAACATAGGTGAAGGTGATGCTCTAGTCCCACTAGTGGACATTCTTGACATTGATTGCTTGCATGATAGTGCGGCTTCCCCATGCGATGATTTACCCATTTATGACGAGTTAGATGATTGCCATGTGGAGTATATTAGTTGTGATGCCATGTTACATATGATTTCTTCTGATAATTCTCTCGGTCACATCATGTTTGAAAATCCGCTAGACTTGTCATATGCCATGCATGAGATCAACCATATGTCATATTTGCAATATCTTCATCGTGACTATGCATATGTCATTAAAATAAACCCAATTTGCACTTATGACAGAGATGACAAGCCCATGGCTATTGGCATTTGTTTCTCTTGTGATGACATTGATATGCTCCCTTTGCATCCTATCAATCATAGGCCATGCCATGACCACTTAGCTTTGGATATGCATTGTTTTGGATGTTGTCCACTTTCTCCATACAATGTTTCCGATATTGCTCATGAGGAGACCCCCATAGTTTCCTCATACATTTTAGGAGATTTTGCTACATCCCATGCATTGCATGAATCTCACGATTGTGTGCACCATATGCATCCCATGAATAAAAATGCTATTGTTGTGCCACACACTCGCTATAATCGCATGCTCAACTTGAGTCCCCATCATGATGTACATAATAACTATTATTTCATGATGGATGACATGTTCTTGTACCATGGTTCCAATTTCTTTGAATGCTTATCTTGTGCTAACTCACACGTTCACATACACATGATGATGGATGATGTGTACATTTACCATGCACACAATTTGTTTCCTTTGCCATTTTGTTGTGTAGGTCCTCATCCTTACTCGTCAACTTCACAATCCCATGAGTTGATGAAACGAGCTCTAGAGAGCAATGATGCTTTGGGATCCCACGGATTGTCCTTACCACCATTCCCTTCATGCCATGACTTCGCGCATTTATTCTACATGTCCCTCACATGGTTATGGGTTATTGTCCATTACATATCATTTGCCCATATTTCCATGTACACTTTGCATGACATGCTCATTCCTATACCTTTGTCATGCATTTGTGACCCATGCTTTGCATTACACATGATACTTCATTCTCATACTTGTATGTGTATTTGCAAGCTTGGTGGAGATATTGCTTGTTATTGCCATGTTCCATTCACTAGTACAGAGAGGTGCTATACAAACGGTTTTTAACCCCTCTCTGCGACGACATTTGGAACCGTCGCCTAGTGAGTGACGGCGATAGGGGGGTCCTTCCCACATGACCCAGAAACCATTGGGGATATTCCCTCCTGGCACACACGCTCGGCAAAGTAAGGTCATGTGCGACCAGAGAGTGCTCAAATACGGAAATACGTACAGTAGAGCTAAAAAATACAATTATACAGGCGAAATTGTTTTCGGTCACAAGTGCATCCCACGCAGTTAGTCCTCGCTAAATGTTTCTGTTCGTATGTACATCCCACACAGTCGCTCCAAGGAAAACGTTTCCGTTCACAGGGACATCACACACAATTTACCCCATTAAATCGTTTGTGATAGTGTTGCCATTTCACAAGATATTAACAATTTTATCGTTTGCGTTATTGAATGCTTCACACATGATGCATAGAAGAACCTTTGTGGCAAAGGTTGTCCATCACACACAGTTTTTATGTGGTAAACGTTTGCGCAAGGTGGCCTAATGCAAACAGTTTTCAAGAGGACGTCATGTGTTACTGTTCATTAATCTAACACGGTTTATTCCTAGAAACAGTGTGCGTTATTGAATGCATCACACACGGTGTTTTCTCAATAACCGCTTGCAATAGAAAACCCAATTAGCAGGCTAATTATCCGATTATTAATAATCCCTTATTAATCTAATTGACATTTCATATTAAGCACACAATATATTTCATTTTCATAATTGAAATACATCGGAGTACAACATCATATAGCTTCAGCACTCAGCTACCCCATTACACAACTACGCCAACACTAAGTTTCACATGCAACATCTATAACCTTTCAAAATTAGCATCATAGACGGTACATAAACAGATGTATCTCATCTGGAAAACTGCTGAAGCAGAAGGCGAATATTGAGCCTTCATTGATGTTGAAGGTCTTTGTAACTTTAGGCCAGTGCTTGTGGATGATTGACCATCCATCCTTCGTCCTCTTCAGGAACACTTCAATATTGAACCATGGGTGTAGTATGAATACCTTCCTCTCCTCCTAACCATACATGTGGATTGAGAGGTAATCATTAGTGAACTGCTTTGGAAAGGCCTGAAAACAAGGATGTGCATAAATATTTTCTCTATATTGGAAATGGGGCAAAGGAATAAAAAAGGCAAGGTATAATAGTTAGTACCATCTTGTAGTGTATTGATGTCTTCATCATTGTGCACACAAAGATCTTGTTGTTTTTGTCGCTAATTTCTTTATCCTAACAATCTTTCTGAGTTTCTTGACTTGACTTATATTCATGGACAACTCATTTCCCCATATGCAAAAGGGTCGAATAGTGGGTCAAAACATCTGACAACATGACCTACATGCGCAAGACCAAATTGTTAAAAACCTAAATAGTAGAATGGCTCCTGCAATTGCACAATAATGTGCTATTAGACAACGGAGCATGCACGTGCTAACCTCGATTGTAAACCTTAGTGCTTCCCATTGTTTCCCTGCAACACATATAAGGTAGTTAGTCATCAGGTTAAGTAAGGGTTCGCATGCTATTAGTAAAATATGTTGATGAAAAATAAGCACATTGTAGATTCATTAGATTAATTCAAGCCACATAAATATAGCACTCGTAAATGTTTCTCATGTATTAAGTGCAGCCAAATTCGATTTATTCCTCACATGCACAACAATAAAAAATTCTACCCACGACAATTGGACATCACATTGCAGAATTGAACCAAGCAGTTAACTAAACACCAAAAAAAATGAAGCAAACATTAACTGAGCACCACATTGGAAAATGTAACATACTCCTAATAGAAGATCAAAGAGTTAACCAAAGCAAGCATGCTTAACAACTTGGAAATATAGTAATTGTATTTGTTTCTCATGTATTTAGTACAACCAAATTCAATTTATTCCTCACATGGTATACAATAACAGAAAGCACCCACGACAATTGAATATCGCACTGCGGAATTGAACCAAACAAAACAGTTATGTAAACACCAGAAAAAATGAACCAAACGTTAACTGAGCACCACATTGCGCAATATAACATACTCCTAATAGAAGATCAGACAGTTAACCAAACCAAGCATGCTTAACAACTTGGAAATATAGCAATTGTATTTGTTTCTCATGTATTTGGTACAGCCAAATTCGATTTATTTCTCACATGGTATACAATAACAGAATGCACCCACAACAATTGAACATTGCATTGCGGAATTGAACCAAACAAAAAAGTTATTTAAACACCAGAAAAAATGAACCAAACGTTAACTGAGCACCACATTGCGCAATATAACATACTCCTAATAGAAGATCAGAAATTTAACCAAACCAAGCATGCATAACAACTTGGAAATATAGCAATTGTATTTGTTTCTCGTGTATTTGGTACAGCCAAATTCGATTTATTTCTCACATGGTATACAATAACAGAATGCACCCACAACAATTGAAAATCGCATTGCAGAATTGAACCAAACAGCCAACTACGTCGCCTCGTCGGCCCATGAGGCATCGACGGTGAGGTGCTCCTCCAAGATCTGGGGGTCATCTCGAATGGCAGCCATCACGACCTCAATCGTGCATGCGGCTGCGATTTGCTTCTCCGCTGCCGAATGCTCCTTGAGATCTTGGCTTTACTGCACACACTATGGCTTAGGGCAGTCCTTATTTGGTGAAGGGGTTAGTGATTTTGGTGGAAGTTGTCGCGCCGGCGGTCGGGGCATGTGGAATGTGGAAGGAGGAGGAGGATGGGGGTCGGGTGTGGATTACCTGCCTAGATAGGCGAGGCCGAGCAGCGTGAAGGAAGGTCGCCGACAAGGAGGCGGCGCTGCAAGCAAGGAGTGAAAGTTTCAACTTGGAAAGGATGGCAGAAACAGGGAAATGTGGCTTTTGGTAAGGGGGAGGGGGCGGGGAGGTAGATATTTCCGCGGAAGCCGAAATTTTGGAATCGCTTCAGTGAAAAAACTAGCGCGTAAAGTGTCATCAGTCATGGTCCCTTATTCAGAATTGTGTATGATATGTGAACATCAAAAATTATTCAGATAGCTTAACCTGTGTGTGATGAGTTTGAACGTAAAATTTTTTGGTTCGAATTTCCCTGGTTACAGTGGTCATCCACGTCATTGCATAATTTGGGTACACAAAGGAGACTAGAGCACACCCACACTTCTTAATCGAGCAAGTTCAGCAATTAAACAGAGATAGCTGACCTAAACATTACTCTAACAAATAAAAGACTGACGATCTTAATTAAACAAAACAAAGAGTACTAACACGGCTGGTGCTCGTCAATCTCCGCCGCCTCCATGTCTAGCTCGCGCCCGATGGTCTCCTGGGGAAGGGGCTCCATGGCATCAATTGCACCATACTTGGCAAGCATCTCGCCATCCGTGTCCGCCATATCTTTGGAATAGGCTGCCTGATACGTCCATTTTGCATCATGCTTTTATATCAATATTTATTACATTATGGGCTGTTATTACACATTATGTCACAATACTTATGCCCATTCTCTCTTATTTTACAAGGTTTACATAAAGAGGGAGAATGCCGACAGCTGGGATTATGGCTGGAAAAGGAGCAAATATTAGAGACCTATTCTGCACAGCTCCAAAAGTCTTGAAACTTCACGGATGATGTTTTCCAAATATATAAAAAACATTGAGCTCAAGAACTTCACCAGGGGGGCCATACCCTACCCACGAGGGTGGGGGCGCGCCCTACCCCCCTAGGCGCGCCCCCCTACCTCGTGGCCCCACTGGTGGCCCTCCGGTGACCATCTTCTGCTATATGGACTCTTTCGATGGGAAAAAATCATAAGCCATCTTCTCAGATGAAACTCCGCCCCCACGAGGCGGAACCTTGGCAGAATCAATCTAGGGTTCTCGCGGGGCTGTTCTGCCGGGGAAACTTCCCTCCCGGAGGGGGAAATCATCACCATCGTCATCACCAATGCTCCTCTCATCGGGATATGGCAATCTCCATCAACATCTTCATCAGCACCATCTCATCTCAAAACCCTAGTTCATCTCTTGTATCCTGTTCTTTTCTCCAAGTCCGGGATTGGTGCTAGTAGGTTGCTAGTAGTGTTAATTACTCCTTGTAGTTGATGCTAGTTGGTTTAATTGGTGGAAGATCATATGTTCAGATCCTATATGTACATTAATACCCCTCTGATTATGAACATGTTTATGCTTTGTGAGTAGTTACTTTTATTCTTGAGGACATGGGAGAAGTCTTGCTATTAGTAGTCATGTGAATTTGGTATTTGTTCGATATTTTTATGAGATGTATGTTGTCTCTCCTCTAGTGGTGTTATGTGAGCATCGACTACATGACACTTCACCATTGTTTGGGCCTAGAGGAAGGCATTGGGAAGTAATAAGTAGATGATGGGTTGCTAGAGTGAGAGAAGCTTAAACCCTAGTTTATGCGTTGCTTCGTAAGGGGCTGATTTGGATCCATATGTTTCATGCTATGGTTAGGTTTACCTTAATACTTTTGCTGTATTTGCAGATGCTTGCAATAGAGGTTAATCATAAGTGGGATGTTTTTCCAAGTAAGGGCAGCACCCAAGCACTGGTCCACCCACATACCAAATTATCAAAGTACCGAACGCGAATCATATGAGCGTGATGAAAACTAGCTTGACGATATTCCCATGTGTCCTCGGGAGCGCTTTACATCATATAAGAGTTTGTCCAGGCTTGTCCTTTGCTACAAAAAGTATTGGGCCACCTTGCTGCACTTTATTTACTTTTGTTACTTGTTGCTTGTTACAAATTATCCTATCACAAAATTATCTGTTACCACTTATTTTAATACTTGCAGAGAATACCTTGCTGGAAACCGCTTATCATTTCCTTCTGCTCCTCGTTGGGTTCCACACTCTTACTTATCGGAAGGACTACAATAGATCCCCTATACTTGTGGGTCATCAAGACTCTTTTCTGGCGCCGTTGCTGGGGAGTGAAGCGCCTTTGGTAGGTGGAATTTGGTAAGGAAAAATTTATGTAGTGTGCTGAAATTTACTATCACTTGTTACTATGGAAAGTAATCCTCTGAGGGGCTTGTTCGGGGTATCTTCACCCCGACCAGTAGAGCAAAGAGTTGCTCCTCAACCTACTGAACCTATTGAAAATGAAAATGCTTGCTTCGAAATTCCTTTGGGTATGGTAAAAAAACTGCTAGCTAATCCTTTTTTGGGAGATGGAACAAAACATCCTGATGAGCATCTAATATATGTGGATGAAGTTTGTGGATTATTTAAGCTTGCAGGTGTACCCGGAGATGTTGTTAAGAAGAAGGTCTTCCCTTTATCTTTGAGGGGAGATGCATCGACATTGTACAGGCTATGTGATGATATGGAGTCTTGGAATTACAAACGATTGAAATTGGAATTTCATCAAAAGTTTTATCCTATGCATCTTGTTCATTGTGATCGCAATTATATATATAATTTTTGGCCTCGCAAAGGAGAAAGCATCGCTCAAGCTTGGGGGAGGCTTAAGTTAATGGTATATTCATGCCCCAATCATGATCTCTCAAGAGAAATGATTATTCAAAATTTTTATGCTCGGCTTTCTGATAACAATCGCACCATGCTTGATACTTCTTATGCTGGCTCTTTTATGATGAAGACTATTGAATTCAAATGGGATTTATTGGAAAGAATTAAACGCAACTCCGAAGATTGGGACCTCGACAATGGTAAGGAGTCAGGTATGATACCTAGTTTTGATTGTGTTAAAATCTTTTATGGATACCGATATTTTTCGTAAATTTAGCACTAAATATGGACTTGACTCTGAGATAGTAGCTTCTTTCTGTGAATCTTTTGCTGCTTATGTTGATCTCCCCAAGGAGAAGTGGTTTAAATATCATCCCCCCATAGAAGTAAAAGTAGCTGCACCTATTAAAGTTGAAGAAAAGACTATCACTTATAATGATCCTATTGTTCCTACTTCTTATGTTGAGAAACCACCTTTCCCTGTTAGGATAAAAGACCATGCTAAGGCTTCAACTGTGGTTCGTAAAAGCAATATTAAAACATATACACCTCCTGAGCAAGTTAAAGTTGAACCTAATATTGCTATTGTTAAAGATCTCTTGTTTGATAATATAGATGGGCATGTTATTTATTTCTGTGATGAAACTGCTAGAATTGCTAAACCCCGTGATACAGATAAACCTAGACCTGTGGTAGGTATGCCTGTTATTTCTGATAAAATAGGCGATCATTGTTATCATGGCTTATGTGATATGGGTTCTAGTGCTAGTGCAATACCTATTGACTTATACAAAGAAATTATGCATGACATTGCACCTATTGAGTTAGAAGATATTGATGTCACAATTAAACTTGCTAATAGAGATACTATTTCACCAATGGCAATTGTTAGAGATGTTGAAGTCTTGTGTGGGAAAACTAAATATCCTGCTGATTTTCTTGTTCTTGGTTCCCCACAAGATAGCTTCTGTCCCATTATATTTGGTAGACCCTTCTTAAATACTATTAATGCTACCATAGATTGCAAAAGGGATGTTGTTACTGTCGGTTTAGATGATATGACTCATGAATTTAATTTTTCTAAATTTAGTAGACAACACCGTGAAGAAGAATTACCTAGTAAAGAGGAAATTATTGGTCTTGCTTCTATTGCCGTACCTCCTAGTGATCCTTTAGAACAATATTTGCTAGACCATGCAAATGATATGTCTATGAATAAAAGAAGAGAATTAGATGAAGTATTCTTTAAACAGGAACCTATTCTGAAACACAATTTACCTGTTGAAATCCTAGGGGATCCTCCTCCACCCAAGGGTGATCGCGTGTTTGAGCTTAAACCGTTACCGGATACTCTTAAATATGGTTATCTTGATGAGAAAAGGATATATCCTGTTATTATTAGTGCTAACCTTTCAGAACATGAAGAAGAGAGATTATTGAAAATTCTGAAGAAGCACCATGCTGCTATTGGGTATACTCTTGATGATCTTAAGGGCATTAGTCCCACTCTATGCCAACATAAAATTAATTTGGAAGAAGATGCTAAACCAGTTCGTGATCATCAACGCCGACTGAATCCTAAAATGAAAGAAGTGGTAAGAAAGGAGATACTAAAGCTCCTTGAGGCAGGTATAATTTACCCTGTTGCTGATAGTCAGTGGGTAAGTCCTGTCCATTGTGTCCCTAAAAAGGGAGGTATTACTGTTGTTCCTAATGATAAAGATGAATTGATTCCTCAAAGAATTATTACTGGTTATAGGATGGTAATTGATTTCCGCAAATTAAATAAGGCTACTAAAAAGGATCATTACCCCTTACCTTTTATCGATCAAATGCTAGAAAGATTATCCAAACATAAACATTTTTGCTTTCTAGATGGTTATTCTGGTTTCTCTCAAATACCTGTGTCAGCCAAAGATCAATCAAAGACTACTTTTACATGCCCTTTTGGTACTTTTGCTTATAGACGTATGCCTTTTGGTTTATGTAATGCACCTGCTACCTTTCAAAGATGCATGATGGCTATATTCTCTGACTTTTGTGAAAAGATTTGTGAGGTTTTCATGGAGGACTTTTCCGTCTATGGATCTTCTTTGGATGATTGCTTGAGCAACCTTGATCGAGTTTTGCAGAGATGTGAAGAAACTAATCTTGTCCTGAATTGGGAAAAGTGCCACTTTATGGTTAATGAAGGTATTGTCTTGGGGCATAAAGTTTCTGAAAGAGGCATTGAAGTTGATAAAGCCAAGGTTGATGCTATTGAAAAGATGCCATGTCCCAAGGACATCAAAGGTATAAGAAGTTTCCTTGGTCATGCCGGTTTTTATAGGAGGTTCATTAAGGACTTCTCAAAAATCTCTCGGCCTCTGACTAATTTATTACAAAAAGATATACCATTTTTCTTTGATGATGATTGTGTAGAAGCATTTGAAATACTTAAGAAAGCATTGATCTCTGCACCTATTGTTCAGCCACCTGATCGGAATTTACCCTTTGAAATTATGTGCGATGCTAGTGATTATGCTGTAGGTGCTGTTCTAGGACAAAGAGTTGATAAGAAACTAAATGTTATTAAATATGCTAGTAAAACTCTAGACAATGCTCAAAGAAATTATGCTACTACTGAAAAAGAATTCTTAGCAGTCGTATTTGCTTGTGATAAGTTTAGAACTTATATTGTTGATTCTAAAGTAACTATTCACACTGATCATGCTGATGTTAAATATCTTATGGAAAAGAAAGATGCTAAACCTAGAATTATTAGATGGGTTCTCTTACTTCGAGAATTTGATTTACATATTGTTGATAGAAAAGGAGCCAAGAACCCCGTTGCAGACAACTTGTCTAGGTTAGAAAATGTGCTTGATGACCCACTACCTATTGATGATAGCTTTCCTGATGATCAACTAAATGTCATAAATGCTTCTCATACTGCTCCATGGTATGCTGATTATGCTAATTACATTGTTGCTAAGTTTATACCACCTAGTTTCACATACCAGCAAAAGAAAAAGTTCTTCTATGATTTGAGGCATTACTTTTGGGATGCCCCACATCTTTATAAAGGAGTAGATGGTGTTATTAGACGTTGTGTACCTGAGCATGAACAGGAACAGATCGTACGCAAGTGTCACTCCGAAGCTTATGGAGGGCACCATGCTGGAGATAGAACTGCACATAAGGTACTACAATATGGTTTTTATTGGCCTACACACTTCAATGATGCCCGTAAGTTTGTCTTATCTTCTGATGAATGTCAAAGAATTGGTAATATTAGTAGACGTCAAGAAATGCCTATGAATTATTCACTTGTTATTGAACCATTTGATGTTTGGGGCTTTGACTATATGGGGCCTTTTCCTTCCTCTAATGGTTATACACATATTTTAGTTGCTGTTGATTACGTTACTAAGTGGATAGAAGCTATTCCAACTAGTAGTGCCGATCATAAAACTTCTATTAAAATTCTTAAAGAAGTTATCTTTCCAAGGTTTGGAGTCCCTAGATATTTAATGACTGATGGTGGTTCACATTTTATTCATGGTGCTTTCCGTAAAATGCTTGCTAAATATGATGTTAATCATAGAATTGCATCCCCTTATCACCCTCAGTCTAGTGGGCAAGTAGAATTGAGTAATAGAGAACTTAAATTAATTTTGCAAAAGACTGTTAATAGGTCTAGAAAGAATTGGTCCAAGAAACTTGATGATGCATTATGGGCCTATAGAATTGCATATAAAAATCCTATGGGTATGTCTCCGTATAAAATGGTCTATGGAAAAGCATGTCACTTACCTCTTGAACTAGAACACAAGGCTTATTGGGCTATTGAAGAACTTAATTATGATTTTAAACTTGCCCGTGAGAAGAGGTTATTTGGTATTAGCTCACTTGATGAATGGAGAACCCGAGCCTACGAAAATGCCAAGTTGTTTAAAGAGAAAGTCAAAAGGTGGCATGATAAAATAATACAAAAGCGTGAGTTTAATGTAGGTGATTATGTATGGCTATACAACTCTCGTTTAAGATTTTTTGCCGGAAAACTTCTCTCTAAATGGGAAGGTCCCTACGTTATCGAGGAGGTCTACTGTTCCGGTGCCATAAAAATCAACAACTTCGAAGGCACAAATCCGAAGGTGGTAAATGGTCAAAGAATCAAATATTATATCTCAGGTAATCCCATAAATGTTGAAACCAATGTTATCGAAACCGTAACCCCAGAGGAATACATAAGGGACACTTTTCGGAACGTTTTAAACTCCGAAAAGGAATAGGTATGTGGTACGGTAAGTAAACCGACTCCAAAACAGTTTTATGGCAATATTTCTCCATTTTGGAATATTTAGAAAAATAGAAAAATAAGCAGCAGTCCGGAAAGAACACGAGGGCTCCACGAGGGTGGAGGGCGCACCCTACCCCCTGGGCGCGCCCCTACCTCGTGGGCACCTCGTGTGCTCTCTGGACTCCATTTTCTTACATGACACGTATTTTGGTCTGTAAAAATTCATTATATAACCTCCCGGGGGTTTTGACTCCCGTATCACGCAAAAATCTCCTGTCTTTTTTTTGAGCTGTTTTTCTGACAGATCTAAATTATCATGACATCTCCAAGTGCACCCAAGGACAAGTTCTTCGAGAAGGTCATCAACCCTTACCTCGCGGAGGTGCAGCGACACCCTCAAACCATTGAGATGCGTGATGGGTTGCTGCACATCCATGATGCCGAGGGACCGAAGGGGACCGGAAGCGTGGAGACGAGGCTCGAAGCAATGGAGCAACAAGTTTTCAAGTGTCAGGGGATGGTGGAGCGTGGACTCAACTCCAACTACATGATGATCGCAGAGTTTACCAACAAACACAAGCTGGATGCCGACAACATCGGGGAGACCATCTTCAAGCTTCACGAGAAAATTGAGCACCTTCAAGCTCAAATCTATGACCTGCAAAACCAAAACTGTGAGTATGAATATAGATTCAAAAGGATGAGTTTGGCTGCAGATTTGAGGATCCCGGAGACTCGGTCATCTTTCTATGATGGTGAGCCTATGCCTTGGAAGAAGGACGACAAGCCTACGCCATCAACAAAATCACCACCGTCTCCACCAACAAAGAAGAATTGAGTATTTGGTATGGGTACTCCACTTGGCAACTGCCAAGCTTGGGGGAGTGCCCCGGTATCGTATCACCATCACTTTTATCTTTACCGTTTTTCTTAGTTCGATCCTTTTGGTAATATTTTGATCTAGCAGAATAAAAGTTCTTAGTATGATCTAGTCGTGAGTTTTGCTTTATTATCCTTCTATGTAATCGAGTCCATGAGCTATATAATAAAGATTAGTGTTGAGTCAAGGGCTTGATTATTTTTCCATGATCCTAAGTGAATAAAAGAAAAGAGAAAGAAATAAAAAGAAACAAAGAGATCATATGACTCTTATGGAGAGTAATGAGCTCACATAGAAAGAGTATGATGAATAAAAGTTATTGAGGGTTGACAAACATAGTTTTGGTCATCGTTGCAATTAATAGGAAATAATAAAGAAAGAGAGGTCTTCACATATAAATATACTATCTTGGACATCTTTTATGATTGTGAGCACTCATTAAAATATGACATGCTAAAGAATTGACATTGGACAAGGAAGGCAACGTAATGGGTTACGTTTTCTTACATCTAAGATAAATTATATTGTCTTGGATCCTCCAACACGTTGAGCTTGCCTTTCTCCCTCATGCTAGCCAAATTCATTGCACCAAGTAGAGATACTACTTGTGCTTCCAAATACCCTTAAACCAGTTTTGCCATGAGAGTCCACTATACCTACCTTTGGATTGAGTAAGATCCATCAAGTAAGTTGTCATAGGTGCAAGCAATAAAAATATTTCTCTCTAAATATGTATGATTGATTGGTGTGGAAGAAATAAGCTTTATACGATCGTGTGATATGGAAGTAATAAAAGCGACAGACTGCATAATAAAGGTCCATATCACAAGTGGCAATATAAAGTGACGTTCTTTCACATTAGGATTTTGTGCATCCAACCATAAAAGCGCATGACAACCTCTGCTTCCCTCCGCGAAGGGCCTATCTTTTACTTTTATCTCCTACATTGCATAAGAGTCATGGTGATCTTCACCCTTCCTTTTTACATTTTATCCTTTGGCAAGCACAATATGTTGGAAAGATCCTGGTATATATGGCTAATTGGATGTGGGTTTTCATGAACTATTACTGTTGACAATACCCTTGAGGTAAAACGTTGGGAGGCAAAAACTATAAGCCCCTATGTTTCTCTATGTCCGATTAAAACTCCATACCCATAAGTATTGTGTGAGTGTCAGCAATTGTGAAAGATTATATGATAGTTGAGTATGTGGACTTGCTGAAAAGCTCTTATACATTGACTCTTTCCTATGTTATGATAAATTGCAATTGCTTCAATGACTGAGATTGTAGTTTGTTAGTTTTCAATGAAGTTTACGATTCATACTTGATATTGTGATTGAATTATTACTCTAGCATAAGAAATCATATGACAAGAATTATATAAGTTGTTTTTATAAGAATGATCATGATGCCCTCATGTTCGTATTTTATTTTTATCGACACCTTCATCTCTAAACATGTGGACATATTTTTCAATTTCGGCTTTTCGCTTGAGGAAAGCGAGGTCTAAGCTTGGGGGAGTTGATACGTCCATTTTGCATCATGCTTTTATATCAATATTTATTGCATTATGGGCTGTTATTACACATTATTCCACAATACTTATGCCTACTCTCTCTTATTTTACAAGGTTTACATAAAGAGGGAGAATGCCGGCAGCTGGGATTCTGGCTGGACAAGGAGCAAATATTAGAGACCTATTCTGCACAGCTCCAAAAGTCCTGAAACTTCACGGATGATGTTTTCCAAATATATAAAAAACATTGAGCTCAAGAACTTCACCAGGGGGGCCACACCCTGCCAACGAGGGTGGGGGCACGCCCTACCCCCCTAGGCGCGCCCCCTACCTCATGGGCCCTCTGGTGGCCCTCCGGTGACCATCTTCTGCTATATGGACTCTTTCGATGGGAAAAAAATCATAAGCCATCTTCTCGGACGAAACTCCGCCGCCACGAGGCGGAACCTTGGCGGAACCAATCTAGGGTTCTGGCGGGGCTGTTCTGCCGGGGAAACTTCCCTCCTGGAGGGGGAAATCATCACCATCGTCATCACCAACGCTCCTCTCATCGGGAGAGGGCAATCTCCATCAACATCTTCATCAGCACCATCTCATCTCAAAACCTAGTTCATCCCTTATATCCAATTCTTGTCTCCAAGTCCGGGATTGGTGCTAGTAGGTTGCTAGTAGTGTTAATTACTCCTTGTAGTTGATGCTAGTTAGTTTAATTGGTGGAAGATCATATGTTCAGATCCTATACGCACATTAATACCCCTCTGATTATGAACATGTTTATGCTTTGTGAGTAGTTACTTTTGTTCCTGAGGACGTGGGAGAAGTCTTGCTATTAGTAGTCATGTGAATTTGGTATTCGTTCGATATTTTGATGAGATGTATGTTGTCTCTCCTCTAGTGGTGTTATGTGAACGTCCACTACCTGACACTTCACCATTGTTTTAGCCTAGAGGAAGGCGTTGGGAAGTCATAAGTAGATGATGGGTTGCTAGAGTGACAGAAGCTTAAACCCTAGTTTATGCGTTGCTTCGTAAGGGGCTGATTTGGATCCATATGTTTCATGCTATGGTTAGGTTTACCTTAATACTTTTGTTGTATTTGCGGATGCTTGCAATAGAGGTTAATCATAAGTGGGATGCTTGTCCAAGTAAGGGAAGCACCCAAGCACCGGTCCACCCACATACCAAATTATCAAAGTACCGAACACGAATTATATGAGCGTGATGAAAACTAGCTTGACGATATTCCCATGTGTCCTCGGGAGCGCTTTACATCATATAAGAGTTTTTCCAGGCTTGTCCTTGGCTACAAAAAGGATTGGGCCACCTTGCTGCACTTTATTTACTTTTGTTACTTGTTGCTCGTGACAAATTATCCTATCACAAAATTATCTGTTACCACTTATTTCAGTACTTGCAGAGAATACCTTGCTGGAAACCGCTTATCATTTCCTTCTGCTCCTCGTTGGGTTCGACACTCTTACTTATCGAAAGGACTACGATAGATCCCCTATACTTGTGGGTCATCACTGCCATTAGCTGGGTGTGGTCGGCAGTGATCTGGGTTTGGCGAGCTTCGTCGTGGCAGGGTATGCCGCAAAGGAACGGACGACTGCTTGAACTCTCTTGGCGATTGCCAACTCTTCGGCCGTGGGTTGTCGACTGTTGTCGGAGAAGCTTCGTTCGATTTGTGCGGTGACCGCCATGAGCTGGGCTTGGACGGCCTCGACATGGTCGTGGGCGGCCTCCATCAGGGCTAAGGCCACCGTTGTGAAACGGAAAGTTGCTGTGCCACTCTCGCCAGTTGCTATCCCTGAGGCAGATGCTGCTACCGCCGCCTGAGAAGCAACAACGGCCGTTTGGGCTGCCTTAGCCGCCCGGATGCAGATTGCGGTCGCCCTCACGAAGCTTTTTAGCATGCGCCTGGCGACTGCGGTCGCGCTCTCGGCGGAGTGGGCCGCCAAAGTTGCCCTCACGACGTGGGTCCATGTCCCCATCTTTCACCTGCGATGATTGAACAGTGAAATGATATTTGAAGAGCGGGCTAGTTTGCTTGACACTCCGACAGTGCTCCAAGATATTTTGTGCTGCATCTAACACGGTTGGTGATAATAAACTGTGTGCGATCTACTTGATTTTTCATCTTGATTTGAATTACATAATGTGGTCACAGCTGCAAAGGATGGTGTTTGAATTTCTAGAACTTTTATCTGCAGTGAACATGCAACTATAGGTGTGTCGTCGAAAAAATTGGAAATATTCAGGGTTCATTTGGACGTTTTTATACATTAACTTGGTTTTGTAGGCATTTCAGGTGCATAATTCAAATTTGAACTACATGCACATGCTCCAGTGCATATAAACGGGTTAAAAAATCAAATATGTGTCCTTGGTTGCATGCTTAGGTCCCATGCAAGAAATGCGAATGAATGTCCAACACCCTGCCACCGTCACTCGGCTGCAAACAATGAGATACCTCGTTTTAAAATTCTAGTAAATCCAGAACTCGTCCGAAATTCATCAAACTTGGCATGCTATCATGGAGCGACATCAATATGCTATGGTAAATTTTTTGTCCCATTTGGGGCAGGTTTGGGTATAGGCTTCTCCCAAACCAGAGCTTCTCACAACAAGCGTGATGGTTTCGGTAGGGAACGTGCCACCTTTGGGGACGAAACAATATCCGTTGCCTCTTATTGCTTTCAAAAAATTTCCAGTGTCAACATAGAACAACAGGAGTGTTGTGTTTAATTTTGCAATTTTCGGGGTTCGTTTGGACATTTTTATACATCAACTGGGTTTTCCACGCATTTTATGTGCATAATTCAAATTTGAACTACATGCACATGCTGCAGTGCATATAAATTGGTTGAAAATAAAATTTGTGTCCTTCGGTGCATGCTTAGTTCCCATGCAAGAAATGGGAATGAATTTCAAAAACCCTGCCACCATCACTCGGTCACAAACATTGAGATACTTGGTTTTAAAATTCTAGTAAATCCAAAACTCGTTTGAAATTCAGGAAACTTGGCATGCTATCATGGAGCGGCATCAACATGCCGTGGTAAAAATTTTGTCCCATTTGGGGCAGGTTTGGGTATAAGCTTCTCACAAACCAGAGCTTCTCACACTACAAAAAAATACACTTCCGTGATGATACGTGTTTGTCATAGTAGGTCACGTTTTCTGTCATGCATGTACATCCATGACAATTTTATGACAGAATCAAGATAGTCATACCTGTGGTGTCGTAGAAGAGTTCCATGACATTACCAAAATTATCATCACAGAAGTGTCAACTTCCATGATGATAAATCGCGCGTCATAGAAGTGCTTTCGTCAAGGGTGACCGACACGTGGCATCCACCATAATGGAACGTCGTTAAGCTATCGGGTCCGGTTTTGGATCCGATAACCCGTTAACAGCCCAGACCAATGGGGATTTTCCACATGTAAAATACTCATTGGCCGGAGGAAACACGTGTTTGTGCACCGTTGGGACAGATGTCATTCACTCATTGGACAGGAGACGCCTATGATACGTCGACACGTGGCATGGCCCAACAGAGTCCCATCCCGATGAGAAGACCGGCTCAGCTAAAGGCCCACCATGTTTTTTCAGGCACTAGTAGGCTGGCCCTTTAACAACCTACCATGTTTTGGGCCAAATTGAGGCCCATACCAAATTAGGCCCGTTCACAGCCTGCCGTGTTTTGGGCCAAATTATGGGTCATATCGGATCAGGCCCATTAACAGGCCACTGTTCTTTTGGTCCCATTCTAAGATAGGTTTGTATTTCAGCTTGTTAAATGCTCGTTTACGAGTTCGGCCCGATAATAGTTTTGGCCTATTAGCGGCCCGTGGTGCATCTGGGAGGTTGTCAGCCCGGATTAACTTTAGGCCATTTAACGGCCCATGCAGACACTGGGCTATTTCTTGTCCGACGTAACTTTAGGCCTCTTAACGGCCCATAGTCTTCGTGGATAAATTTCAGCCCAACTGGCCTACCGGCCTGTTAATGGCCTGTGTAACAGTTGGGCCTAATTATAGTCCGCGTTGAATACGGCCTGCTTACAGCCCATCTGATAATGGCTCGTGACACTTTTAGGCCTATGGCCCACGTAGATACCGGCCTGCTTAAAGCCCATAATTTTATTGGGCCAAACAGGCCCGATATATTTTGGCCTGTTAACTGCTCGTCCTATTTGGGCCAAACATGGGCCTTAGGCAGTTTCAGCCTGTATTGGCCCGTGAATTTTTTGGATCAATGCTAGCCCAATTTAGGTTTTAGCCTGTTAAAAGCCCATTGTATTCTTTGGCCCAGCTGGCCAGAACTTTACTCGGCCTATTAAAGGCGGGAAACAACCATAAGGTTTAGACCTGCTAATGGCCCAAGATGATTATAGGCCCATGTTTTGGCCTATATGAGTAACGGGCCGCCTTGAAGACCGACAACACTGAGATCCACTGAACCTTTCGGCCTAAATTACAGTATACCGACCAAGAATAAACCTAGACTACACAACAAAGAAATTATAGCATATTATGTCCCCTCGTCATCAAAGTTCGCCGCTAGTGATAGTAAAGGGCAACCAGACAACAAATTAGATAAACTGGGCAGGTCGCCACCGGTGGAAGTTAACAGGCGGATAAAATAATAGACAGAACCGACATCACTTCAACATAGTTCAGGAAAGGTTAGCCCAGCCCAGTAGCTGCAGCGCAAGCAGCTTAGCAACCTGATGAGACTACGCTTCTTTGGCGCTCATATCCACCAACTTAAGCTGCATAGCATCAATAAACGTCCTGTACTTACGGTTAATCTTGCATAGATATTGGAGTTCAAGTCATATTTGAGCGGAAGCATGTATTTCTACTTGAATTTCAGACTGAAGAAGTCGAACAAATTCAGGCGGCGACTTCATCGAGCTTGTGTCACTGAGTAAGTTTGACACTACATCAAGATGTGACTTCGTGGTTGTATCCCTACCCTCAATAAGTTTTGCCTTCTCCTCTGGAATATGTGTTAGAGGGACAAACAATGGGCTCGTCTCACTATCATTATGGCAGTTCTTCCTAGCAGCAGTGTTGTCACCCTGAAAGAGAAACAACTTGGTAGATAACATGTTTTGCATGTATAAGCATCAACACTATCAATTCATCTCATTTCTTTGTCAGAAATAAAGAGACACGGTTTAAAATAGCATTAATGTAATATGCATTGTTCATAGTTAAGATGTCAGGAAATGGCATTGTGCAGGAGCGGCCAGCTTCACCAGACCACTGGATTATAGATCATGAACACAAGCATAGATGTAGTTCTGTCTATTGATACCATTTCAGATTGGTAAATAAAGAGACATGATTTAAATAACATTAATATAATATGGCTTTGTTCATAGTTGAGGCATAGCAGGATATGACATTGTGCTGTTGTTGGTAGTCTCACCACACAACTGGATTACAGATCAAGAACACAAGCATATACATAGTGGTAAAAAAGATAACTTGCTATGTTTAGTTTAATTACATGGTACAAATAAGGAACTAGATTGTACAAGTAAAGACTGAAATTGAGAATGACAAACTTTTGTTTATGTACTTCTACTTTATAAACTTTGAACAAGCAATTTGATGCAGACGACAAAAATAAACAGCATTTGCACTCATAGCTATCCAAATATAAACAACAAAGTTTGAAGGCTTGAGGAGAACAAACTTACATTAGTAGTGAAGACATGCTCTATAAAGGCCTTGTCCATATTGACGCGGGGGGGGGGGGGAATTTAAGAAGTTTACCTCACACTATTCTTCAAGAGTGTTGCCTTTATTCTACATTTTGTTAAGATTAAATATAGATGTGAAAATATAGGAACAAATGGCGATTATTTAACTTAAGATGCAGAGTACAAATGTAAATACAGCATACAAGTAGAAGGCACTGACAAGAGCAATTTGGAGCTAAACTTCTTCAGTAACATTGGTTTTATTCAATATTTTGGCAAGAGTAAATGTAGATCTGATGTGTAGAAGAATGGAGGACGAGGGAAAATAAGCTGCAAAGTGTACATGAAGAACTAGCTGACAAATATAATGACAACAGATACTTACAAGAACAATGCAGAACTAAATTTCTTCATAGGCATTGGGTTTATTCTACATTAATTTAAGCATTAATATAGATCTGATAATTTCAAGCGAACAGTGGATAAGCAAGCTATAGTGCACAATGATGTCACATAATCCACCAGATATCAATGTAAGGACAGTGATAGGACAATAGGTACTCACAAGAGCAAAGCAGCGACCATCATAGTTGCGATATCCTAGGTTTTGCGGCACTTGTTGGGGATATAACTATTAGGTATAACCCGCTTAGGAGGGGCCGGGTCATCCCTATGACGATTCATCACAATGAAGCCCAAGATCATATGGTGGTTCATAGATAGGCTTGGTAGAGGGCCCGGACCTGAAGGCAGCTTAAAGTCCATGGATATAAACCACCATGTATGTAAACTTGTATTGTAAGGCATGTAAGAAAGATCACTGAGCCGGATACGTTGTATAAGCCGGCTGGGACTCCGTAGCCTGCAGGGCGTCAACCCATGTATATAAGGGGATGACCTAGCGGTGGCTTAGGACAAGAAACAACAGATCGAGAGCCGGGTCAAGCGTATTCTCTCCCTGCTCATCAAAACACTAGCAATACCATCTACAAACTGGACTAGGCTTTTACCTTCATCATAAGGGGCCGAACCAGTATAAACTCCTCATGTCCTTTGTCTAGATTAACCCCTTTAAGCTAACCACATCGCGATGGCTCCACGATTAAGTCCTCACACTAGGACATATGCCGTGACAATTCCACGACAGTTGGCGCACACCATGGGGCTATCGCACGATGGTTTTAAGTTCTTAAAGGGAAACTTCAAAGGGATCAAGGGATACACTGTGGGCCGGATGACCAAGAGTGTCGCAGCAAGCCCTACATCAACGACGCGGGCTAGGGCCCCGAGGCCGGCTCAATTGAGTACGGGTATCGGGTCCACTTCGGTGGAATTCGTCTTCATCAGCAAGATCGGCGAACCGGGCCCTGAGCCGGACATCTGCACTGACATCGTCGAGATGGCTCAGCGTGCGAGACCCGCCCGGGTTCAGCCTGCCATGAATCGTGCCTTCGTGGGATTTATCCATGGAGCGGAATCTAAGGATAGACTGGCATATGGTGGTAGACCGTCGTTTACTCTGATGGCGAGTCATCCACCGGTGAGACAGAGTCATTGTATCAACTGCCAGATGGCCGGCTTGGGGGCTGTTCCGATGGCGACATAATTCCGGACCCCTATGAGCCGCCAAACCGGGTTGCAATCTTTATGGACGGTACACAGCCCGTGCAGCGTTCATCAACGGCAGCAGAGTTGATTTCTGGGTCAGCAGCGGCAGCAGCTGCCGGGGCAGGAGGCCTTGAGCGCCCGCCGGTTCAGGTCTTAACCGACTTACTGGATAAGCTGACAGTACTCTTAACAGCGGTGGTTAACCCGGCGGATCAAGATCAGCATAATGTGGTAGTCACAAAGATGCGTGATGAGATAGGACAGGCCAAGGAGGAGCTAAACGCAGAAAACACTAGGATGGCTGAGGAGCGGGCTGCTTTGGATGCTAAGGCACAGCGGATTTAATCGCAGTCTTTCTGGCTCATGTTAGATCAGAACGCTTCAAACAAGGTCATGAGGAGGAGACATCAGACTCGTCTGCCGTCGGTGTATGAGGCAAGTAATCTCTACAACATGCCAGGAGCAGGAACCAGTGAACCGGCAGTAGTAAACCGAGTCGAGGCACTTGGGATGGGTATGCCGGTTCAGCCACGTACAACAGACCCTCCTCGTCAGAACAATAACCCGCCACAACACGTGCCAACGCCGCTGGGTCATTATTCTAACCCTTTGGATGACATGATCACTGCGGCGTCACGATTGGCGGCTCTCCTAGTTGATGGTGAGTCGCCAACGGCGGTTGAGGCACAGAGGGGTAGAGAGCTTCTCCAAACGACACTGACTCAGCAGCAGGCTTACTCTTACAGTGGTGACAGGATTCATTCCACCCCTCACCCGAGTCGGAGTTACAGCAGACGTATTGATGAGCCGGCGGTGTCAAGCAGTGGACAGAACCATAACCCGCCCCACGGACATAACCCGGTGGGGGGTGGCGCTGATGCTCAGAATGTGGTGGATCAAGGAAGAGCCCGTCAAGAGGCCAAGTTAGCGGCATAGTATGCGGCCCGTCAACCTACTCGGCTCGTCCAACCACTTCTGTAGAGCCAGGTGTAACCTTTAGAAATTTGGGCGTGCCATGTTTAGCACCAGATCTGCGTAATGAGCGCCTTCCCAAGCATTTCAAAGATCCTCGTAAGGTTCCTAACTATACAGCCGATTTAAGTCCTGAGGCATGGCTTGAGAGTTATGAGATGGCCATGGATTTACTAGATGTCAGCGAGGCTGCATGTTCTAAATATTTCCCCGTGATGTTGGAGAGAACGGCACATACTTGGTTGAAGGGGCTCCCTGCTAATTCCATCGGGTCATGGGTCGAGTTAAAGGCCCGGTTCATCCAAAACTTCAAAGATACATGTAAACAGCCCATGTCAATTGTGGATCTGGCCTCCTGTGTTGAAGAATAAGGTGAATCAACAACCCGTTGGGTGCGCCGGGTCTCAACAATCTTGCATTCATCGGATCGTATCAATGCCGACTCAGCAGTGTTGATGTTGGACAACAATTGTCGTTTCACGCCCTTAAAGTAGAAACTAGGGCGGCTCAAACGTCATTGCAATGACATGGGGATGCTCATGGCGGATCTATTTAAGTATGCTGACTCTGATAGTACCAAAGACCTAGAGTTTGATGATGAAAATCCGGGGAAGGGCCAGTAGCATAACCCGGCGAGCCAAGGAGGCAACGGTAAACGCAAGACATGGTAAGCCGCCCCCAATGGGCCGGAGGATGTGGTATCAATCTCGAACAGATGTTAAATCAGCCCTGCCCAAGACATGGTATGCGAGAAAGACCATCTGGCCACCTCTAGAATAATTGTCACATTATGAAAGAGTACAAGAATTCCAACCTTTTTCAGGACAGTCATGGGCCGGGTGGCGGTTCTGGATCCGGGTTTTGTCGGCGTTCTGGGAACGGGGGTCCCCAGACTTGCCTGCTTGCGGCCTGCGGCGTGGCTCAAAGGGGGGCCCAGCACGGCCCATCTTCACCATCACAAACCCAAGACCCTCGCGGGGCGGACGACGCGAAGCTTCCTCAGGCACGGCCTCGTCAGGCTGGCTCACGAGGAGGCGGAGAGATCAAGGCGGGGTACCTCACGAGGTGCCCATGACGCAAGCCATGACAACTCAGGGCGCCAGGCGGGTGCCAGCCCGCGCAGCGTCCTCCTTTCCTCTTTGGTGCAAAGGGGGCAAGCGCAGCCTCGGAGTACCGAGGCATCAGGCAAAGGTTGCCATTTTGGTGCAACAAGACCAAGACCAGGAGGACTACGAGACGGAGGTCACCGTGGAGCCCAAGACGGCGTCATCACCAGAGCTTTGCGTAGGCGAAGACTACTTTTGTCAGGATAGCTGATACTTGATGTCCCCCTTCAAATTAGCCTGCCATTGTTGGCTCCTTCCCGCTCAATATTTGGGAAGAGGACCAGGGCCTCTATAAATAGGACTAGCCACCCACATAGAGGGGAGGACGAAAAAGAGGTAGGAAGGAAGAGGCTCGTTAGAAGGGTCGGCCAAAGGAGAGCAGAGAGAGAGAGAGAGAGAGAAAGCTGGCTGAACTCCTCCCAGCAGTTCATCGCCTCAGCCAAGAACAGACCCTCGCGAGGCTGTTCTTCCTTGTATTGTTCATCATCATCAGCCCAAGAGGCGATCCACCACACCACACACTGGAGTAGGGTATTACACCACAATGGTGGCCCGAACCAGTATAAGCCCTGTGTCTCTTGTGTTGTTCTTTCCTTAGTTTAGATCCTAGCACGACGGAGGGGTGCAGGAAGGTAGGAGGCAAAATCTCCGCGCGCACCCTAGTGTTCGAACCTCAAGGGTCTGCCGGAACCCGAAATCCGACATTTGGCACACCAGGTAGGGGTGCGCTGGAATTCGTCTTCCACCGCCCCGTTCTCCTCCGACCGTCACGCCCATGTCTGAAGCTCGTTGGGCCCGCGCCGAGCACCGGGCCGCACTCGCTTCCCGCGTCTCCCAGACGGCCCTTGTCGGCGGGCATCCACGCCGTTCCCCGTCACCCGCCGTCAACGCCACCACCGGTCCGGCAGGGGACGAGCGGCAAGCATCGTCCCAGCATCCGTCCGTGCGGCAAGACGGCCGCACCACAACTCCCTCGCTCGCCCCAGCTGGATCTTCGTCCCTCGCGCTCTGCGCGCCCATGGAGGCTCGGACTGCACTCATCGCGGCAAACGAGCTCCTGCGCTACCGTCCCATCGACGACGTTTATGAAGAATGGCTCGACCGCGTCGCCGAGCTCGTCCGCGCTGCAGGGGGCTCTTCCGCGCCGTCCGTTCCGCTGCACCGCACCCTGCCCCGCGCGGGCGAAGAAGCTCCGGCGGCGCCCCGATCGCCTCCTCCTCAAGAAGACACCATGGCTCCAAGGCGCATGGCCCCTGGGCGGAACCCGCTCCGTCAGGTGCCAACGCAGCAAGAACAAAGCTGCCAAGAAGTCCCTCGCCCGCCAGATGCTGCCCGGGCGCTCCCTGCTCCAGCACGTCGCGACCATCCCCCCTGCTCCAGCGCGTGGGGACATGCAAGACCAGGCTCTCCATCACCTAAGGCCTCCTGTGGCCACAGCAGGCTGCCGCGCCTACACCACCGAACTACGCAGCGTCGCGTGGCCCGGCAAGTTCAAACCAGACCTGCCTCCTCGCTACGACGGCACGGCCGACCCTACAGAGTTCCTCCAGCTCTACGAGCTGGGCATCGAAGCTGCCAACGGAGACGAGAAGGTCATGGCGAACTGGTTTCCCATGGAGCTCAAGGACGGGGCCCGCACCTGGCTCCTGAACCTAGGTCCAGGAATGATCTCCTCTTGGGAAGAGATGCGCACCCGCTTCATCGCCAACTTCCAAGGTACTCGCGACCGGCCACCCGCCGTGAGCGACATGCGCCGCATCAAACAACAACCCGGGGAGACCCTGCAGAAGTACATCTAGCGCTTCAACAATGCATGCCTCAAGATCCCCAAGGTGACTGAGGAGGCCATCATCTCAGCTTTCTCCGACGAACTGCGCGACGTCAAGATGAAGGAGGAGCTGGCGATGCATGAAGACCTGTGCACTTCCTTGGAGCTGTTCAACTTGGCAAACAAGTGCGCCAGGGCTGAGGAGGGGCGTCTCTCCCTCCTCGAGCTGCCTGCCGCAGACCCAGAAGAGAAGAAGCTTAAGGCCAAGGATGTGAAGCGCAAGGGGGCTGCAGTGCTCGCGGCATAACCAGACACCAAGCGGGGCAGAGATCAGCCTGAACCTCCCAAGGGCAGCCGGTACTGCGTGTACCACGACCTCCGCACCCACAACACCAACGAATGCCAAGAACTCCGAGCCGTGCGTGAAGGAAGGATCGGCCGTCGCCCCGACCGCGGTGACCGGGGCTACGGTCGAGGAGGAGGAAGAAACGCAGGACGCTGGGAAGACTGCGGGCCGCGCCAAGGGTGGTGTGACCAACCTCGCGAGGATCGCTGGCAAGACCCGCCTCGCAAGAGAGGATGGAGGGATCAGCCTCGCGAGGGAGACTGGAGGGATCATCCTCGTGGGGATCGCCCGCCAGGTAACGCAGGCCTCCCACCGCTGCCGCCGCAGCCAAGGAGAAACGAGGACCGCCATCAGGACGAGGAGGCTGGGGGCTTTCAAGAGCCGCACGCGATCGCCTGCATCTTGGGCGGAGCACAAGCCCCAGCCTCTCAGCGCATCTTCAAGCAGTTTGCCCGCGAAGTGAACGCAGTACTCCCCAGACTCAAAGCCACACGCCCTCTTAGGTGGTCGGCGTGCGCCATCACGTTCAGCTCAACAGATCAGCTCAAGTGTGCGGCAACAGCCGGAGTCCTCCCGATGCTTTGTTCCCCAATCATCAGCAATGTGGTGGTCACCAAGACCCTCATCGATGGCGGGGCAGGGCTCAACGTCCTGTCCGTGGAGACGTTCAACAACCTCCAAGTGCCCCACAGCCAGCTTCAGCCAACCAAGCCCTTCTCCGCTATCACTGACGGCTCCATGGTCCCGATTGGGCAGGTCCGCCTCCCTGTCACCTTCGGGGCACGTGACAACTACCGCACCGAGCTCATAGACTTCGACGTCGCTCACATTCGCCTGCCGTACAACGCCATCCTTGGGTACCCAGCGCTGGCCAAGTTCATGGCCGTAACTCACCACGGCTACAACGTCCTCAAGATGCCAGGAAGTGGCGGAGTCATCACGGTGCCTTGTGAAGAGAAGGACGCAGTGTGTTCCCTGGAACGAGCCTTTCAGGCCGCATCACTGGAAGACCCGGATCACAGAAGCAGGAGGCCTCCCGAGACCACCCCCAAGAAGAAGAAGACATCGTCCGGCTCGACCACTCAGGAGGCAGGCCCCTCTGGGCCCGCGCCTGCCCAGGGGAGCCTCCCTCCATCACATAGGAAAGCGCGCCCGGTGCCCTCCTCAGGTAGGGCTCGGGGGCTCTCCCCTGGGGGGCCACCGACCTAGCTGGGGTCACGAGGGAGGCGCTTGGGCACCACATGGAGGCATGTTTTGAAGCATGTTTCCCTCAAGAAGGAGCAAGGCAAGGAGATCCAGACCCACAGGAGTTCGTTAGCAAGGCCATTCAGGAGCTACAGGAGTCAAGAGTCATGAGAGGCGCCCGCCGCCTACCAGCAGTGGCCCCCCATCCAGGCGAGGATGGTGGGCTGCGCGTCTGCATCGACATACCAGGGCTCAACCGAGTCGTCTCTCGGGAGCGCCTCTGGCCCTCGCGAGCGGGGCGCTGCGGAGGTCCACCCCACAGCTATGTTCGCATGCCTTACGGCTTGCCGAACGCGGCAGATGAGTACCAGCGCCTCATGAGGGGCATCATGGAGGTACGAGAGGCCAGGCGTTCCGCAGCCCTGGCAGAGATGGAGATGGCCCACGAGGAGCCGCCAGCGCCTCCGGAGCCTCCCGAGGCCCCTGGGCCTGGGGGCTCGTGAGGATCGGCTCCCGCAGCCCCCCGAGCCTGCTACACCAACACCCCTTCGTCCTCAACATCATCAGGTGACATCTTTCGAGTTTTACTTCCAGCTGGGAGCGCCCCCAGGGCTGCATTATTCCCAGACCGCGTGGGTCCGTCCCTGCGGCATGTATCCCTTTATTCCATGTTGTTAGCTTACCTTGTTAGGGGCGCCCCTTAGGCTGCATCACCCCCAAGTCGCTCAGGCCTGACCCAGTGATCTCCGCATTCCCAGCATCTATTTGAACGAATCCACTCCTTTGCGGCTAACGTGTTTACCTAGTTGCATACTCAGCTGATGCCAACTAACGGAGCTGCCCCCGAACGGCACGATGCTTGCGCATGGGTCCGTCCCTGCAACGCCGACAAACCTGGATGGCTGAGCTCTGGCCGCGGCAGCCCCGCATAGCGTCACCTCATAAAGCCTTCAGTGAATCACCACCCCTCAGAAGCAACCAACGACTGACCGTCAATTGTATAGCAACCCCTTTCTTTTTCTATGATGGACCTGCAGGACCTCCTGAAGGAGCTGCGTCAGGCGAGGCTCTTGCTGTGCCTCCTTCACTCTCGACCGCGCGAACCGCTTGCACGTTAAAGAGGGGGTGCCTGAGCATCGCGACTCAGGGCTCCTACTGGCTCTCCAGCCCTCACCCTCTGGCCTTGACCACGGCATCGCGACCTAGCATACCAGCGACGGCTGAGATTCACTCGAGGGCCGGGACCAGAGGACGTAGAGCAGAAAGGGGAGCTGAGGCGAGAGGGAGGAGACACACGAGGACCTCACCAAGCAACCCCGCTCCTGCCGACGCACGGACCCGGCCACACACAAGAGAGCGGCCCCTGATCCTCGAGATAAGTTATTGCCCGGAAGCGCCAGCTACCGTGGCACCATCCCCGCACCTAATGCTATCCCTTGTTAGCGACGCTGCTCCCCTTTCTCACCAAACGACGGCTGCTTGGGCGCCAAAGGGGACCTCCTGAGCATCACGACTCAGGGGCTCTTACCGGACTCTGGGTCGCTCACCTCCTGGCCTTGACCACGACATCGCGACCTGGCATACCAGCGACGGCTGAAGCCGCCTTGGGACTGGGACCTCTCGGCGCAGAGCACCAAGCCCTCGTGAGGTTCAAAAGGGAGGACTGAGCTAAGATGGAATGAGCAACTCGCGCAATTTTATGACAAGTGTTATATATACAAGACAGGATCACAGGCACCTTACAAGCCCCTACGGGACGCACTTTTGATTCCTCGCAGGGAACGGATCCTAAAGGGACACAAACTACGCGCGTCCCTGCAAAAGACGCCATCATCAACAGTGGGCCGTCAAGCACCGACGCCAACCCCATCCAGATCAGAGTTGGCAGCGGCCTGACGAGCCCGCCCTGCTCCAGGAGCGGCGCCGGCTTGGGGGCTCGTAGCTGTCGTCGCTCGTCTCCGGAGTCGCGAAGAGCTCGCCGGAGTCGTTGGAACCTCCGACGCCTCCACCACCTGAGGAGCCTCCAAGGGAGTGGGTGGCGTGCCCAGTCCTTGTCACAGCAGGGCCCTGGCCACCTTCCCCGTGGCAGCACTTCAGCCGGAGCCCGCTCGCATCAAAGACCTTGAAGAGCATCACCGAAGCACCGTCGTAGTCCAAGTGGATCGCGAAGACTCCCCTTGTCCTGCAAACCCGGGTGATCTCCCTCCAGCCCCGGGTCATGTAGACCTCGCCCGAGGCGACGACCGTGACCTCTGCCTCGGTCGCGAGGGTGCTGCAGCCGGCGTGCTGCAGCCAGAGCTCCAGGGGCTCCCCCTGCGGGATGATGGAGGCAAAGAAGGGAGGCAGGCGAATCCAAGACTGAAGAGGAATGGCGACATGGAGCACGAACTCTTGGGAGGAGCCCTCGGTGTGGACCCCAGGGGGGACGACCCACACCTTCGTGACCTGTCGGCACCGACGGCGGCGCCGCCTGTGGCGGTCAGCATCAGCTCCTTCGGGGCCCTCGACGTGGGCGAACAATGGAAGTGGGAACCCCGGCGGCGCCCGCTCGCCCCAAGGCCTCGGCACCACCTGAAGGGCCCCTTCGTTCGGGCCACCGGGGATGAGCCGTTTCTTCGGCGGGAGAGGGTCTGGCCCCTCTCGGGGAGCCTTTCCCTTCTCTGCCGTCGAGAACCGGCAGACCGGAGCCATCGCGGCAAGACGGAGCAAGGATCGGGAAGAAGGAGAAGCAAGGAGGGGTGGACTGGAAGGGCGCACGTCGTTCCGTACTTATAGCCAGCGAAGGCCAACCGCCGGCCTCCATGATCGCAGGTAATCATGACCCGTTTTTGCATGCAGGGACTTGTCCCATCCGTGCAGTTGCCGAGGCGTCATGGGGAAGTGGGGGCGCCCACGTCCAGTCAACCGCCACGCGGCGCTCAAGGCCGCAGGCTGTTAGGGCCCGCGGCGCTTCGCTCTTGCCCTTCCGCCTCCCTGCACGGCCAAGTCCGGGCGTGCCTTGGGCCCGGGGGCTACTGTCGGCGTTCTGGAGATGGGGGTCCCCAGACTTGCCTGCCTGCGGCCTGCGGCGTGGCTCAAAGGGGGGCCCAGCACGGCCCATCTTCACCAACACAAACCCAAGACCCTCCTGAGGGGCCAAGCCTCGCGGGGCGGACGACGTGAAGCTTCCTCAGGCACGGCCTCGTCAGGCTGGCTCACGAGGAGGCGGAGAGATCAAGGCGGGGTACCTCACGAGGTGCCCATGACGCAAGCCATGACAACTCAGGGCGCCAGGCGGGTGCTAGCCCGCGCAGCGTCCTCCTTTCCTCTTTGGTGCAAAGGTGGCAAGCGCAGCCGCGGAGTACCGAGGCATCAGGCAAAGGTTGCCATTTCGGTGCAACGAGACCAAGACCAGGAGGACTACGAGACGGAGGTCACCGTGGAGCCCAAGACGGCGTCATCACCAGAGCTTTGCGCAGGCGAAGACTACTTTTGTCAGGATAGCTGATACTTGTTGTCCCCCTTCAAATTAGCCCGCCATTGTTGGCTCCCTTCCCGCTCAATTTTTGGGAAGAGGACCAGGGCCTCTATAAATAGGACCAGCCACCCACATAGAGGGGAGGACGAAAAAGAGGTAGGAAGGAAGAGGCTCGTTAGAAGGGTCGGCCAAAGGAGAGCAGAGAGAGAGAGAGAAATGTGGCTGAACTCCTCCCAGCAGTTCATCGCCTCAGCCAAGAACAGACCCTCGCGAGGCTGTTCTTCCTTGTATTGTTCATCATCATCAGCCCAAGAGGCAATCCACCACACCATACACTGGAGTAGGGTATTACACCACAACGGTGGCCCGAACCAGTATAAACCCTGTGTCTCTTGTGTTGTTCTTTCCTTAGTTTAGATCCTAGCATGGCGGAGGGGTGCAGGAAGGTAGGAGGAAAAATCTCCGCGTGCACCCCAGTGTTCGAACCTCAAGGGTCTGCCGGAACCCGAAATCCGACAGCTTTCTTGGTCTGGGTTATGGCGGTGGCGGTTCTAACTCTAGATTCCAAGGAAATCAAGGTAATCATAGCAACCAGGGTGGTTACAACCAGCAGAATAATCAGGGGGGTCAACAGCAGCAGTCTGGTTAACAGAGTAACCCGAAGCAGTTGAATAGTGGACAATATCATGTCTTCACCACTAGCTTATGTAAGCGTGAGCAGATGCTTCATAAGAGAGTAGTCAATGCCGTTGAGCCGGCGGTTCCTAGTTAGTTGCGCTGGTCTGAGCAGCCCATCGTGTGGAGTTGGGAAGATCACCCACCCCGGGTTGATAGTCTGGTTCATTTGGCTTTGGTGGTCTGATACGTCTCCAACGTATCTATAATTTTTGATTGTCATGCTATTATATTATCAAGCTTGGATGTTTTATATGCTATTTTATATGATTTTTGAGACTAACATATTAACCTAGAGCCCAGTGCTAGTTTCTGTTTTTCCTTGTTTTAGAGTATCGCAGAAAAGGAAAATCAAACAGAGTCCAATTGACCTGAAACTTCCCGAAACTTATTTTTGGACCAGAAGAAGCCCATGGAGCATCGGAGATGGACCAGAAGAGTCACGGGCTGCCCACGAGGGTGGGGGGCGCGCCCACCCCCCTGGGCGTGCCCCCTGCCTCGTGGACAGCCCGGAGATCCCCTGACTGACTTCTTTCGCCTATATATGTCCATATACCCTAAAAACTTCGGAGAGCAGAATAGATCAGGAGTTCCGTCGCCAGAAGCCTCTGTAGCCACCGAAAACCAATCTAGACCCGTTCCGGCACCCTGCCTGAGGGGGAAATCCCTCTCCGGTGGCCATCTTCATCATCCCGGTGCTCTCCATGAAGAGGAGGGAGTAGTTCTCCCTCGGGGCTGAGGGTATGTACCAGTAGATATGTGTTTGATATCTCTCTCTCTCTCGTGTTCTTGAGGTGGTACGATCTTGATGTATCGCGAACTTTGCTATATAGTTGGATCTTATGATGTTTCTCCCCCTCTACTCTCTTGTAGTGGATTGAGTTTTCCCTTTGAAGTTATCTTATCGGATTGAGTCTTTAAAGATTTGAGAACACTTGATGTATGTCTTGCATGTGCTTATCTGTGGTGACAATGGGATATCATGTGATCCACTTGATGTATGTTTTGGTGATCAACTTGCGAGTTCCGTGACCTCGTGAACTTATGCATAGGGGTTGGCACACGTTTTCGTCTTGACTCTCCGGTAGAAACTTTGGGGCACACTTTGAAGTTCTTTGTGTTGGTTGAATAGATGAATCTGAGATTGTGTGATGCATATCGTATAATCATACCCACGGATACTTGAGGTGACACTAGAGTATCTAGGTGACATTAGGGTTTTGGTTGATTTGTGTCTTAAGGTGTTATTCTAGTACGAACTCTATGATAGATTGAACGGAAAGAATAGCTTTGTGTTATTTTACTACGGACTCTTGAATAGATCGATCAGAAAGGATAACTTTGAGGTGGTTTCGTACCCTACAATAATCTCTTCGTTTGTTCTCCACTATTAGTGACTTTGGAGTGACTCTTTGTTGCATGTTGAGGGATAGTTATATGATCCAATTATGTTATTATTGTTGAGAGAACTTGCACTAATCTAAGTATGAACCCTAGGCCTTGTTTCCTAGCATTTCAATACCGTTTACGCTCACTTTTACCACTTGCTACCTTGCTGTTTTTATCTTTTCGGATAACAAAAACCATTATCTACTATCCATATTGCACTTGTATCACCATCTCTTCGCCGAACTAGTGCACCTATACAATTTACCATTGTATTGGGTGCGTTGGGGAAACAAGAGGCTCTTTGTTATTTGGTTGCAGGGTTGTTTGAGAGAGACCATCTTCATCCTACGCATCCCACGGATTGATAAACCTTAGGTCATCCACTTGAGGGAAATTTGGTACTGTCCTACAGACCTCTGCACTTGGAGGCCCAACAACGTCTACAAGAAGAAGGTTGTGTAGTAGATATCATGGCCGCACCACAGGTCGGAGCGTATAAGTTTATCAAAGTACTCATGGACGGAGGGGGCAGCATCAATATCCTTTATTATGAAACTTCCCGTCGCATGGGATTGACTAATAAAAATCTTAAACCGTCAAACACTGTTTTCCATGGCGTGGTGCCTAGTAAGTCGGCATATCCAGTTGGTAAGATAGCTCTAGAAGTTGTTTTTGGAGATGAGCATGACTCTAGGTCAGATAAGTTGACCTTTGAAGTGGTCAAGATCCACAGCCCATATCATGCTCTGTTTGGACGACCGGCTTATGCCAAGTTCATGGCGCGGCTGTGTTACGTGTATCTACAGCTCAAGATGTCGGGTCACAAAGGAACAATAACAGTGCATGGGAGCCGTAAGATAGCTCAGGAATGTGAAGAAGGGGATGCAGCTTACGCTGAGTCGGTTTGCGTAACAGAGGAGTTAAAATTTTACAAGGACAATGTTCACCCAGCAGATATGACATTTTTGAAAAAGCCAACCATAGAGCATGATCCGGGTTTAAAGTTTAAATCAGCGGATGATACCAAGATGGTTGATTTTGTTCCTCGCGACTCATCCAAGCAGTTCAGCATCAGTGCTAATCTAGATCTGAAATAGGAAAGCGCGCTCATCGAGTTCATTCGTGAGAACCGGGACATCTTTGCATGAAAGCCTTTAGACATGCCTGGTGTACCAGGAGAACTCGCTGAGCACACACTTAATATTGATCCAAAGTTTAAGCCGGTCAAACAGTTTCTTCGCCGTTTTAATGAGCAGAGACGGAAGGCCATCGGAGAGGAAGTACACCGGCTCTTGGCAGCTGGGTTTATCATCGAAGTTTTCCATCCTGAGTGGTTGGCTAACCCGGTGCTGGTACTTAAGAAGAACCGCAGTTGGCGTATATGTGTGGACTACACGGATTTGAACAAGGCTTGTCCGGCTGATCCTTTTGCTCTCCCGCGTATTGATCAGATTATTGATGCTATGACAGGTTGTGAGCGTTTGAGTTTTTTGGATGCTTATTCTGGTTATCATCAGATCAAGATGGCAGTTAAGGACCAGGAGAAGACAGCTTTCATAACTCCTTTTGGACCCTTCTGCTATGTGTCTATGCCTTTTGGGATCAAGAGTGCCCAGGCGATTTATCAGAGATGTGTGCAAAATTGTCTTCATAATCAAATTGGATGTAATGTTCATGCTTATGTGAATGATATTGTGGTGAAGTCCAGAGAGAAAGAGACATTGATAGATGATTTGATGGAGACCTTTGATAATCTCAGGGTTTATAAGATGATGCTTAACCTGGCCAAGTGTGTTTTGGTGTGCTGGCAGGCAAGCTCTTGGGTTTTCTAGTGTCTAACAGGGGCATTGAAGCTAATCCGGAGAAAATCAAGGCCATTACTTCTCTGGCTAAGCCGGTGTGTGTCAATGATGTGCAATGTCTGGCGGGCCGTATTGCGGCGTAATCCGGTTCATAAGCCGGTTGGGAGAGAAAGCTATCCCTCTGTATCAGATGATGAAAAAGATAGATAATTTTGTCTGGAGTGATGCTGCTAATGAACCGTCAAAGGATTTGAAGAAACAGCTGGCTGAGCCGCCCGTGCTTGCTGCCCCTGCTGATAAAGAACCTTTGTTGTTATATGTGGCTGCTAATAGCCGGGCTGTCAGTGTAGCCATTGTGGTGGAAAGGAAGGAGGCAGGCAAGGAATATCCGGTTCAAAGGCCGGTTTATTACATCAGTGAGGTGCTGGTTGAGTCCAAGCAGAGATATCCGCACTGGCAGAAGCTTGTATATGGGGTGTTCTTGGCCAGCCGGAAGCTTAAACACTATTTTCTGGGTCATCCTAGCACTGTGGTTAGCTCTGCTCCTTTGGGAGATATCATCGAAAATAGGGAAGCGACTGGCCAGGTTGCTAAGTGGGCTACTGAGCTTGGACCTGACGGATTAAAGTATGTGCCTCGCACGGCCATCAAGTCTCAGGCGCTGGTGGATTTCATCAATGATTGGACAAAGCTGCAGATGCCTGAGGAAAAGCCAGATAACACGTATTGGACTATTCACTTTGATCGGTCCAAACAGTTGGAAGGCTCGGGGGCTGGAGTTGTGCTTGCTTCCCCTTGAGGTGATAAGTTTTGTTATGTTCTCCGTTTAATGTTTCCTTGCACTAACAATGCAACTGAGTATGAGGCCTTGCTCCACGGTCTTCAGATGGCTAAGGAGATGAATTTAAGCCCGTTAGGTGCTTCGGCGACTCAGATTTGGTGGCTCAGCAAGTCTCTGGTACTTGGGATTCTAAGGATCCACTCATCACGGCTTATCGGCGAGAGGTGGACGTTATTGCTGGTCACTTCAAGGGTTATCAAGTTGAGCACGTGGATCGGAGGAAAAATGAAGCGACGGATGCTTTAAGCCGGTTGGGTTGTCAACGTAAGCCGGTGTCGCCTAATGTTTTCCTTGATGTTTTGCATAACCTGTCAGTCAAATTACCTACAGAGGAGGATTTGGCTATCCCTGACCCGGAGGCTTAGTTGGTTGCGGCTCTTCATGTAATTTCGGATTGGAAAGTTCCTTATTTGGCTTATATAACCCGGGGCGAGTTACCTGAGGATGAAACCTTAGCCAGACAGATAACTCGGCGGTCTAAGTCAATGACAATTGTTAATGGAGAATTACATCATCGTAGTGTCACGAGAGCATTTCAACATTGTGTTTCTCTAGAGGAGGGCTGTGTGATCTTGCGTGAGATTCATGAAGGAGACTATGGTCATCATGCCAGTTCAAAATCTCTCGTGGCTAAAGCTTTTCGTCATGGATTTATTGGCTAACAGCTCATGCTGATGTGGAGGACCTAGTTAGACGATGTGATGGATGTCAGAAATTTTCATGATGAGCTCATGTGACGGCTCAAGAATTGAGGATGATTCCAGTTACTTGGCCATTTGCAGTTTGAGGGCTTGATATGGTTGGACCTTTCAAAAGATCCAAGGATTAGAAGACCCACCTTTTGGTGGCGATTTATAAGTTCACTAAGTGGGTAGAGGGAGAGCCAGTCAGTAAGTGTGATGCAGCAACGGTAGTTCAATTCATGAAGAAGGTGATCATCCGTTTTGGCTTTCCACATAGCATCATAATAGATAATGGCACTAATCTCTCTAAAGGTGCTATGGAAGAATTTTGCCAACGAGAGCACATCCGGCTTGATGTGTCGTCAGTGGCTCACCCTCAATCTAATGGTCAAGCGGAGAGAGCCAATCAAGAGATCATGAAAGGCATCAAACCTTGGCTTATGGTTCCCCTGCAGAGAATGTCAGGTTGTTGGTTGGAGGAGTTACCTTCCGTGTTATGGAGGATCAATACCACCCCTAACAGATCTACGGGATACACGCCTTTCTTCATGGTTTACGGAGCAGAGGCGGTTCTCCCTAGTGACATCCGTCACGACTCACCTCGTGTGGCGGCTTATGTTGAAGCTGACAATGAAAAGGCACGTCGGGAAGCACTTGACCTGTTGGATGAAGAGCGTGACATCACGCCGGCTCGTTTAGCAATTTACCAGCAGGATCTGCGCTGTTACCACAACCACCGGGTGAAAACCAGAACTTTCCAAGAAGGCGATCTGGTGCTCTGGCTTATCCAGGATCAGACTGTATGCACAAGTTATCCCCACCTTGGGAAGGACCCTTTGTGGTCAGCAAGAATCTAAACAACGGGTCATATTACCTCATCGATGTTTGATACCACAAGGACTCACGCACCTGGAGGAAGAGACCCGCCGACCGTGGAATATTGCTCACCTTCGGCCTTCCACTTGCTCTTCCAATCTTTGACAATGTATATATTATGATCAACATAATAAAACCGGCATCCCTGTTAAAGCAGGGCCTCTGCCATTGTTTCTCTTTAAATAATGAATTTTTTGGTCACATGGGGGCTTCTGCTTTATACAGCAAAGTTATGATTACCATTTGATCCAGCTTATAAGCCACATAAAAAACTTGGGGGCTTGCTACCCAGGTTCAAGGGACCAAAGAGAGTTTGTTGCAAAAGCACAACTCAAACATAGGTACCCCTTGAGCACAACTCAGAATATTGCTTGGGGGCTCTTTTGTTCTAAAGAACAAAGAGTCTGTAACCTTGTGATAGGCTATTAAAGCCAGGCTTGGAAGCCAGGTGTATTCACCTAAAACACCGGGTTATCTTGCCTTTTTAAGTAAGTCACTCCGCCCAGTTAATCCTGGAAAGACCCGCCGAACGTTTGATAAGTCAATCTTATGCAGACCTTGAACTTGTCAAAGTTAAAATGACGATTGGTTAATGTGAGGTCCATCTTATAAGGTTTGTAAAATGGTTTAACTCAGTGGCCTGGCAGCCCATGAAAAGCCTCATTTTGGGCCTGGCAGCCCATGAAAAGCCTCGTTTGTTTTTAGCAGATTCTTTCTTTTGAGTTTTATTTGGTAAAGTTTATAAATTTTTATGATTATAATTCATCCGGTGTTTATTGACCCGGCCAGGTTTGACTATAAGTCGCTAGTATGACATAATATCTGGTGTTTATTGACCCGGCCTGGTTTCGGCTATAAGTCGCCAGTATGAAATAAAGATAATATCCGGTGTTTATTAACCCGGTCCGGCTTTGTTCAAAAGCCGGCAATCTCTGATAATTACCAGTGTCCAAAGTCTTGGGTGTCACCCTTGCTGCACTGGCTTGGCAAACCAACAAGTGTGATCAATTGTCACATGTATGACATATTTTTAATCATATATGATTATTATTTAGTCCAATCTTGGTTATAAATCAAGATAAGTTCATATTGGGGCCTTATAACCCTTCCAGCGGTAAACTACCAGGACACTTTTCATCTGTTATATGTAGGAACAGATTCAAAATTGATAATATCATCAAGCATATATGGCATGTCTTTGCAAAGGGAATAAATAAGTATCATAAACAGCAAAAAATGCACGATGGTATAGCAGCATAAGTGTTTAAAGCTAGCCTATTACAAGGCACTTAGTGCCCATAAGGATAATTGTTTTTAAAGTCTTGCAATCAGCAGATGATAAAACGACCCCGATTCATGAATCTTGGCCTGGCTGACTTGAAGGTTGTGCTTCATCCCTCGCCGGTTCGTTTTCCTCCTCCACCGTCTGGAAGTTGGGTTTGGACCAATCAAAGCCATGCAAGGCGATGAATTCAGGTTCATCGTCAATCAGATCAAGCGGCTCAATATCAGGGGCGAAAGTGTGCTTACGAATGGGCGGAATTAAGTCCATCACTTTATATGAAGGGGTCGGCATCTTCTGATTGTCTACATCATAACCCGGCTGATACTTGGTGAGGTTGGTCTCTTTGGCAATGATTGTTGCATGAGGGCGAATCTCCTTGACATAGGCAACAAAGTCTAGTTGGTCAAAAGGGGTTCCATCTTCCTTTAGACTAGGATACCCACTGGCTACGTCTGCCGGGTCTAATTCCGGTACCCAAGCTTTGGCATGGCTCAAGGCTGTCACAGCTCCGGCTCTAGCACAAGATCGCTTGATTTCTTGGAACCTAGTAGGCAAGATGGACAGCTTCTTCAAGACATCACTTAACAGATTTGGTCCTTGATTCGCTGGGGAGATAGTGGCAAGAGTCCGTTGAGCTCCAGCGTATAATTGCTCAACAAGCGTGTAAACCACCTTGAGCTTTACCAATGTATCTCGGCTCATATTGCTACTCCTGGGACCTGTAAAGTTTACACAATTGGTTAAGTGGCGGCTTATATTATGATGACAAATACTCACTTTGGGTAAATAACAAGGTGACTTACCGAAGATTGCAGAAACCATCTAAGACACACGGTTCTTTAAACCAGTGAGTTCAGCGGTAACCTCTTCCAGAGCCGCCTCGGCTTTCTCAGCACGCTGCGTCAAGGCAGTCTTCTCATTATCCCAAGCCTCTTTCTCCGCAGTAAAGCCGGTCTTCAATTTTTTCAGCTTCAGACATACTCTGGAATTTTGATTCAGCCTTTTTTGTCTCAGTCTCCTGAGGTGCCAGCCGGGTCTTGGCCTTGGCCAATTGAGTTTCCAGTTCTGTGGTCGCAACCTGCATACAGCATAAGTTCGTTAAGTTTCATGGCAGATTACAAAATACAAGTCCCATGTGCTTTGCAAGCAACAACCTTCGCACTTGGGGGCTAATGTATGTCAACAAATTGTTTCAAAGGAATTGGCTCTTTCTAAAAAGTCCCAAGTGCTTTGCAAGCAATAACACTTGGCACTTGGGGGCTAACGCATATTGCTTGTTTTATTGTTAAAGATGAGCCAGGTGTGCTATTAACAGTCCCAGCCGACTCATGATGGATATGCAGTTAAGTTTTGGTCCTTTACACAATGACTAATAGGATGGGCTCATTCATACTAAATAAGCCGGCCCTTGGGAATTACAAATGTAAAGTTATGGTATCTTCAGAATCCGGTTTCAAGTTTTTTAAACCGGACTTAGAGGGAGTCTAGAACAGAAGCTTGTACATATTTAAAGTCTACAGATCATTCATGTTTCTCTTAATCAGAAGACTTGGGGGCTGGCAGGATATAGATATAAGCCGGATAACATACCTCGTACTTCTGGTGCATTTGCTTCACCATTTCAATCTCCAAGTCACGGCCGGAATGCACTTGACTGACATAGCCAGATAAAACTTCACTAATACTCAGGTGAGCATAGCGGGAGACATCAAACCAGACTTTTTGCCTTTCCATGACTTCTTGTTTGGCAGAGTGTCTCACTAGTATAGTTAGATTCCCAGATTCAATGAATCTGGAGCCAGTGATGAAAACATCATCACCATGAGTCTCTGGCGGGTTAGCTGAGCTTGACGGTTCAATACTTAGATGGATCAATAGTGGTCTCATCAGCAGACGACTCAGGTAAATCCGGTTGAACACTGAAAGCAGGGTCTTCTGGTTGTTCAAGGTGTTCTGGCACAAGGGTGGACTGATCTGGTTTAGCATCCTTCGGATCCACAGCCATCTTCATCACCTTTGCTTTTTTGTTGGGCTTTGCTTGACCGCTAAAAGGAATTTTGACAAGTCAGCATAATGATGAAGATATAACGGAACAGAAGAGAGATAATTATCTTTACCCAAGGGCAGTCTTGAAAGCCGACAGTTGAGTCTGCGATGAGTTGCCAGAAGAGGAACGGGAAATTTCCGGCAAAGATGGAATCAAAATTGAGTGATTAATGAAAGCAACTCATTGGTAAAATACAAGAGTTATGGTTAAAAGAACCTCATTTTGCCGTTTCCGAGGGGTGTTTGGTAAACCGGAGGTTAAATCTTCATCTCTACCGGTCCGGGTCTGGCGGTGGCTCTCATGTTGTTGTCGTTTCAAAAGAGAATGAGGATCTAAATAAGCCAAGGGGTGCGAAAACCTTACTTTCTGGGTTACCTGCCGAAGTTTCTGCTTTGGTAAATGTTTTGAGTCGGAGGAAATAATAGTTACCTCTTCTTCGACTGCCTGGCTTGCCCCCGTGTCATCCTAGCAATAGTCAGTGTCAATAATGTTGTTAAAAAACAAGCCAAGAGAATCAAGGGCTACCTCCGACTCAGAGGCATCATCCAGCTTTAGCAACTCAGAGGCGCTTGGCTTCTTTCTAGACCGCCCGCTGGTCTTTTTGGCGGCTCTCGCAGCAGCCTTAACCTTTTTTAGCAGCCTCATGGTCATAATTGGCCTTCCAGAATTCAGATTTAGCCCATGGAAGGATAACATATTGGAGGTCATGCAATGTTTAAGTGTTGAAGGAGAAAGAAATCAAAAATTTTACCTCTGGTGCTGGGTTAAGCTTGCAGAAAGGATTCAAGCCCACTTTGCTGCAGTCTTCATCTTTACTATTCACAAGTGTGGTCACCATCTCAACGATGGCCTCTTCAGTCAGTCATAGAGAGCTATGGCGTAAAGGATCATCTGTTCCTCTCGTATAGTTACACATCAAGCCGGATCGGCGGCTTAAGGGGATGATCCGCCATGCGACTCAGCAGCGGATTAAGTCAACTCCAGTTAAGCCGTTTCCCAGCAAGGCTTGAACTTTTCTGATTCTAGGGATAAGTTTCTTGCGTTCGGCGGCATTAAGTTTATCAGGGAGTTGGTACTTTGAATCGAGGCACTCAGGCTAATAACCCGGCAACGGATTCTCCTCAGACGGAGAGATATCTTTGCAGGAGAACCATGTTTGGTTCTAGTCTTTAGGATGGCTTCGCAGAGCTACTCAAGGGAAGATGGCATCTCGTCTGCGATGAATTGAAATCCTGCCATGCTCCAAGATGGGCCCATTTGTGAACTCGTTCTGCCGGTTCAAGTAGAAATACTCTCTGAAAAGATCAACACTAGGTTCTTCTTGAAGGTATACCTCACAAAAGACTTGGAAGTTACAGATGTTTGATATGGAATTAGGTCCAATATCTTGCATATGGAGTTTGAAGAAGTGCAGGATATCTCGGAAGAATTTAGAGCCAGGTGGGGAGAAACCCTGGTTCATATGATCAGTAAATACAATAACTTCACCGTCCTTAGGCTGAGGCTTCTCTTCGCCCGGGTCAGGAACACAGTAATGCATCACACTCTTATCCGGCAAATATCCAACGGTGACGAAATCCTTCAAAGTGTCCTCAGTGACTATGGAGGGAACCCAGTTGCAGGTCGTGATTGTTTTGGGCAGCATGGTGAAAGAACAACCTAAAAGACAGGAAATAATTTACCGGCTCAAGATGATTGTTAAAATTGCAAGTTAGCAAATACAGTGCATGTTCACCATGGCGGCTTAAGCAAGGGCTAATGATATGTGAGGTAACAATAAGCCAGCAGAATAAGCCGCCATGACTAAAGGCATTCGAGATTTACCAAGGCTATAATTTGCTAAGTGTTAGGACAAACAGGTTTTGTAGATTGAGGTTGAAAATTTGGATCTACCTCTATTCAGAAAAAGGAAATAAATTCGAAATATCTGTAGAGGTGATAGTGGAAAAGTAGAGGTGCCCTAGAGGAGATCTGTCGTGGTGGGGATATATTCTAGTGTCAAAAACAAGTGCTAAAACTACTACCATGCAAGATTCATATGGTTTTTGGATCTAACTCATGAAGATAAACAGGGAGAAAGAAGGGTGGCGACGAACGCTGACAAACACCAACAAAACCTAATGACAGATCTATGATGAAGGAAAGAGGCCTTACTGACACTGTTAGGACAGTGATGTGGCGCCGCAGTTTTCTGGTCTATTCAGGGCGATGTAACGCCCGGAGTTGAGGTTGGAAACGGAGGTCGACGGCGGCGAGGCTCATGCGGGTCGGTGCATCACGATAAGGAAGAAAGGAGAAGGATGAAAGATGACTCTATGGTCCTATTTATAAGGAAACAGAAAAATAGGCAGGCACAAAGGACGAGGAGGCCAAATGATGGTTATCTAGATAATTGGACGCCTCGATTTTTGGAAGACATTAAGATAAAGATCCGTTAAAGATGACGTCGTGGAGGGTTTCCAAAAATTTTGGAGATGACGTCATGGCGGGTTATAAGGTTTTCACAACAGATGTGGAAGGATTTTTCTAAGTCTTGATGATTCACATGAAAAAGTTCAAATCAACCAGGGGCCTAATGTTGGGGATATAACTATTAGGTATAACCCGCCCAGGAGGGGCCGGGTCATCCCTAGGATGATTCAGCGCAATGAAGCCCAAGATCCTATGGTGGTTCATAGATAGGCTTGGTATAGGGCCCAGACCCGCAGGCGGCTTAAAGCCCATGGATATAAACCGCCATGTATGTAAACTTGTATTGTAAGGCATGTAAGAAAGGTCACCGAGCCGGATACGTTGTATAAGCCGGCCGGGACTCTGTAGCCCGCAGGGCGTCAACCCATGTATATAAGGGGATGACCTAGCGGCGGCTTAGGACAAGAAACGACAGATCGAGAGCTGGGTCAAGCATATTCACTCCCTGCACATCGAAACCCTAGCAATACCATCTACAAACTGGACTAGGCTTTTACCTTCATCATAAAGGGCCGAAACAGTATAAACTCCTCGTGTCGTTTGTCCTGATTAACCCCTTTAAGCTGACCTCCTCGCGATGGCTCCACGATTAAGTCCTCATACTAGGACATCTGCCGTGACAATTCCACGACAACTCTGGTTCTATAGTCAATATACGTCGGGTGTATGTGATTTCTCTGGTAGCACCACCTTTTTCAAGGACTTTGCTTGTACTCTTTCAGGTTCTGCAATCACCCTCTTCCTTTTCGATGATTGAAACACAAGAACAACATTTGAATGAAAAAACAATGTATGACGGCAAATGGAATAGGTGTTGCTAATGGAAGGGCATGTCATCTTCACATATATCACGAGTAAACTAAGCAAATGGCGGTGCAATGAAGCAAAAGAAATGTAAGACACCTTATGCAAGATATGTGCAACCAATAAAACCTTGCCAAATTAGAACAGGCACCTTATTGGGTGAACAGGATAGGCCATCTGCCTTTCACTCCTTGAGCTCGGAATAGTCATTAGGATCATATTCTAAATACGAATCTATAGGTCGGGAGCATGTGGGTTTCATTGCATCCACAATGGACCTCAATCCCTTGATGCCAAGTTTGTTACCCATTGAACTGTTCCGCAACATTCTTCTGATGTGTGCATTCTTATATTCATTGTGATTACGTACAATATCTATAAAGCATGAAAACACAAATAATAGTGAGATTATCTTTGTAATGCAGAGGATATTGTAATATAATAGAGGCTCCCTGTAAACCCTTCTGTGCTCTCATTGGATTCTGATGAGAGAGCCCATGTGTGCTGTAATATGGTGAGTAGATTAATATAATATGGCACAACTACTCAAAAAATAGGCTCCCTGTTGGGGGCCCCAGATGTAAGGATAGTTGGCAGATGATAGGTTCATAATATACCATATAGAAAGTTTTATTGCAAACCATGATAACGAGAGCGCAGAGCTAGTAGGCAGATCATAGTGTAGATAATAGGGGTGCACCATAACCACCATAAATAAATCGGGAAATAGGAACTGGCCGGAAAACATAGGGTTTTGCCGCTACTAATATGCAGCCTATCGACCACCTACAGGCCAGCTCTATTCATCTGGAGGCGCACAAATTTTACTATCAGTTTACTCTATCAAAGACCGCATGGCTCCCACCATTTCCGGGGTATTATGGCATACCAACTCGAAGTGCGAAATCATTTAGCAGAACCGGCCCAATAGAGGTGTCGACTGCAGATGTCCCTGCTCCCCTTCCTGACAAGGAACATACTATGCTTCCCATACAAAACACCGCATGGGCCGCCGACCGAACCACTGGCCCCCACCACCTGTGTTCCCCCGCCACCCCCATCCCCACCCCGTCCCACCCACATCAAGTTTTATTCCTTCGGCGAGGTCCCACCACCGCCCCCACAACCACCGTCCCCACCCGAGCCCCTTCTTTCGCACCGGTAAACTCCGGCGAGCTCTCAAAATCGACTCACCCAATTTTGAAATTTAGTCTACTGTCATTTAACTAGTGTGGAATATAAAAGGGGAAAACCATAAGCATTGCAAGTATAGTGTTGAGCGTGCCATGGCGGATCTGACGGTGCAAACTGGAAAAATGCAACTTCGCAACCAATGTTTGCTTTCAACTAACAAGTAAGTGATCGACAAGAAATCAGAGTAAAGCAGTGGCGATCTATTTTCTTGCTGCGATAAATAAGTTGAGCATATACGAAAGAGTACCGCCTCTATTGCGGCACCGTGTATGCATCTGCTGAGAATTTGACGTTGTTGCGGCAGCGATGGCTGTCGGCGGCGTGGAAGAAGATTTAGGAGGGTAGACGATGGTGGCGGGCGCGGTGGACGAGACAGACGTGGGAGCGGCGCCGGCAAGGCGGACGATGGCGGGGATGAAGCGAGAGGACGGGATGCAAGGATCCCGGTCCGAAGCCGTGGATGAGAGAGGTCAATCTCTTGTAATGGCCGACGGCGTCGGGGTATCAGCTCCGACATGGTGGAGGAGGACGGCGGTGGATGGTGTGGTGGATGAAGGAGGCTGGGGTGGAGAGGGTGTTTTGGCGCCCACGGAGTACGAATGGGGAAATGGAGGGAGAGAGGAAGGGGGAACCATGTCTTCAGGGCGCACTTGTCTCAAATGCAAGGAAACTTACAAACTTAGCCCCCGTTTAAAACTTCCAACATCACAGCAATATTAGTTGGTTGGGGATAGGATGGTAATCTCGCATACACCGAATATTTGCCGACGAGAGTTTGTTTTTGGCGCCCACCATGTATGAATTGGTGAGGGAGTCGATATCGGCTGAGGAGACACTTTGTTTTGGCGCCCACCGTGTATGAATCCGGGTGAGAGGTGGTTATGTCATGTTTGAGTGAAATTACAAACCTACCCCTATCGAAACCTATAGAAATCGAGCCGATAGACTTTGTGTGGAAGGGATAGGAAGTAATTTCCATCTCACAGATTTTGGTTTCGGGCGGTTACAGCGACTTTCCCCGCTTCGTTCAAATTTTTGCAGAGCAAGAGTGCATGTTTATCGTGCCAACTCAATTTGAATCGAGTTTGTATTCTATTTTTGTTCGGGCAGGATCCATTTTCGATTGGAATAAAATCCTATATACATCATATTTTATGTATATAATTTCAAAAGCACAACACCCTTTATACATTAATATGGTTTACAAATGGCATGATCTCAGATTCATAAGGCTGTATCCATCTTAATTTGGATTTTCAAATATTTGAAACCACTTTATGTTGAAATCCAATGTATGCATTCCTCGCTAACTGTTTCCAAGTAATGTGTGGTTCATGCGGGTTTTTATTTTTTACTTCTCAAACATGTATAATGTGTTTCACATACGCAACATATAGTGTAATCCCATTTAGACGTTAATTGCATATAAACCATGCATTGTCTCTAATTAAAGAATCTGTGGATCACTAATATCAATAAACTATATAACATTACACATGTCCCCAAATTCAAATGAATATGCATGTTTGATACACCAATTTGCGTTATGATATTATCGATGTCGTGATCTCCACTTTAAATATTTGAATCCCTTTTAATCCAAATATTCGTCTCATATACGCGTTCATCGTCTCTTGAGTATCTCTCGTGCTACCTATATGTCGACAACGATCTTTTATCTAACACACTGACGTTACTCTCTCCCTCGACCTCCATCACTCAATATCTCTCTAAGTATATCTCGCTCCGTGCTATGTGTCTCTAACTATGATTCTCCATGTGAAATATCTTTCTCTCACACAAAGACAAACTTCGTCTCCTGGTTCTCATTTCTCTCTACTATTCCCGTGTGTGCCACTCGCACACACCCTCTCACACAGAGATGTCTTTCGCCCCTTAGATATGAGAAGCCACGACTCTTCCTCTTTAATATCTCTTCCTCACACACAAACAGAAACTCTGTCTCTGAGGGTCTCATATCTCACCACCATTCTCTTGTATGTCGCTCACACACACTCTCGCTCCCTAGAGATATCTTACGTTCCCTCATATGTCTCTCTAGCTATCTCTCTCGTTGTGAAATATCTTTCTCTCTCGCAGACACAAAAATCCGTCTCTCGGGATCTCATTTCTCTCCGATATTTATTTGTATGTGAGTCACATGCACCCTTTCTCCATCTCTCTCACACCCACATACATAACTCTGCCTTCTGATCCACTCGACTCCTATCTCTAATGCACACTAGCTAGCATCTTTATTTTTCTATTTATCTGTTTCTCCATCAACCTTCTTTCTCGCCCCCACTCTTGCTTCCTATCACGCACACTATGTATGTTTCTCTCTACATGCAGTGAAGTGCCCTCTTTTTATTTTTCTCTCTCACACACATAACTAAACCCTCTGAACCACCCAGCGGTCATCTCCATCACTCAAACTAGCCGATGTCCCCCTAGCTAGCATTTCCATCTCTGTATCTATCGGTAGTTTCTCCGTCAACATTTATTTCTCGCACGCAATCTTGCTTCCTATCACCCACACTATATATGTCTCTCCATACATGCATTTATAGGTTGATCTCTTTTGCACAATCGTTGTGTCTCACTCCCTCTGCTCGCCATAGATGCATGGTCCAGCCCACACCACTATCTCTTAAAGAAAAAAACACATGCTCAATTGTCGGGCCTTCTTCCCTGCACTCTCACATGCATGCATATTGTCATACCGATCCGTCTCTCCCATGTCGTTGATCTTATGACGTATGTCTTCTTTCTTTTATCTCGATCATGCGCGCGCACACACACACAGATCCATGTATACATGTATACCTCTCGCACATGCACGTTCAAGGTCTCTATGTCTCCATACGTAGTTAATTACCCTCAACCCTAACACACATAACTTCTGCCTGGATGGGTAAAACACACACTCACATTTAACAATCTCCTTCTAGATACCCCCCTCTCACTATTCCCCTATATCCCTGAAACTAATAAGACCATCCCTTCGTTTAATTCCTGCCTACATGCACCATCGATATATAGTAGTCTTCCTGGATGTCGACTCCTCTCACGCGCACACACCCTCTCGTCCCTCTCTACGGGCCTTTTCTCTCTCGCACCCCATCATTCGTGGCCTCTGCCATACACATCACCTCTCTATGATGAAGCCACGCACACTTAAATTACATCCACCATCGAGGACCCCACGTCACACACACACGCACCCACCCACCCCCCCACACGCACACGCATGCATGCACCCCCCACACACACTAAGACTCCATCTCACACACACATGCACACACCCACCCAGCCCCCAGACACACATGCACACACTAAGACTCCATCTCACACACACATGCTCTAGGCGGAGCATTTGTTCCTACCACCCTTCGTCCAACCTTACCCGTATGATAAACAATCACCTTAATTTACTTGTATAACATGGACAAATTCCACTTTACTTTAGTAGTTAGCAAACTTATCATCTCTACTCTTATAAAAAATAGAGTTGGTGATGACGGTGTGCCTACCATCTTGTAATATAGACCGCCCGATCTATATCTAATGGAAATAAAGCAAACTATGATAATTTTACAAAAGATACCCGCACCTCTCTCCACATCCTTATCTCCCACAACCTCATTGCTGAGCAATTAAAAAAGGAAGTCTCTGGAACAATCTAGCATGGTGGCCGCTGTCGCCTGCCGGCGCCGTCCATCCCCATGCCTCCGCCCAGTCCGACCACCAGTCACCACCACGCTCCACTCCTCACCACCTTATCTCTAATCTTTCATTTTTTCGATGAAATTCTCCAGATACCAGTTTTCGATAAAATTCTTGAGATATCGTTAGTTTTTACACATGGGATTACTCCTACATGGGTCAATCACAATAGGTGTCTTGTAAAAAAAATTCATATTGATGTTCCGTGCAATTCACGAGCATCTTGCTTGTAATTAAATAATGCAAATCACGAGCTGGAAGTGACATTTTTTTACACAACCACGTTAACATGGCCACGTAAATCACTAGCTAAAGTGTAATACCATTGTACTTATATCCCAATGCAAAAGGTTGAGTACATGTACGAATAGGAGAGTCGCACACACACACACACACAGTCTATCTCTCAGAATCTCTCTCTCTCACACACACACCAGTTACGTGACACCCACATAAGCAGACACATATGTTACAATTTGTGCACCCGCGGGTACACGTGATGGTGCGCATTTATTTAAGCCAGGCAGCGAACCCAAACAGTACCTACATTCATTCCCCTCCTGCCGGCTCTTCTCTGGTCGCCATCGCCCGGTAGCCATGGCCCGGCTGAAGGTATTGACATGGCACTTTAATCTGGAAATTTTAGTGGTCATGCATGCATCTTTTTGTGCTAGCACTCCTATATAAGGGTTGACCGGTCGCTTCCCGCGGACGTCCGCGAGCGGTGGAAGAGGAAGGAGAAGGGAAGCAGGCTGTGGAGTAACGTTTTTACCACAATTTCTTAGGAAACTGAGTGCAATAATTGAGTAGTTTTGCAGACTACCAGTACTACACCTGAAACAGTTCAAAACCAATACTCCCTTAATAGCGCGTGCTTCCCATGTGAAACAGTCAGCGTCGCCCTGGAGTGTTAGTGCTGCATTAATGCCCGGCTAGAGCGGAGGCGACCTCTCACTGGCGCCGGCATTGAAGCAGCGCGACGGCCGAGAGAGCGCCGCTTCCCGGTGCACGTGACTGCTCCGCGTCGCGGTTGGCCATAGTTTGGATGAGTCTCCATCGTGGGGAGCCACACTAACTGCGATGATATGGATCGTTCCATCTATGAATAACACATGGGACTGGAACTATGAGATGGACATGTACCCAGGAGTGGACATGCAAACCTGAGTAATGTAGCGCAGTAAGTGAAGTAGAAAGGCACAAATAGTATGAACATGCGTGGCATATAGGCACTTGTCTCTTACTACGTACCACTAAATGTTGTACGTGCAATGCACGGTGATGTTATGGAGTACGTGCCTAAGTACTCTACTACTACTATATTAATTGGAGGCACATATTAGGTTATATATTCGTTTACGTGTATGCCCCAAGACCTTCCAACTAGACGTGTCTTTCTCTCCGGGTCGCACTTTGTATCATTCATACCACTAGTACTACTACGTGTGGTCTCCCACCCAGAAGTGGAAGAAGTGCAGACGCTCTACCATGCTGTTCATGTCCCACTCCTTTCTCTGACGTGTGGGACATTTAGCACGTGCCGTGTTTGGCACTCGTTCGTCGTAAGAGTTGAAACGCTAGCATTCATCAGAAAAAAAATATAAATCAGCAGTGATACTATACCACGCGGTTTCCTTGCTCCTCGATATCGGAAAGAATACTTCTGTTCGCAAACATGTGGGACGTCGACCATCCTGGTCCACTTGCCATGCATGTAGAACTCCAAGGGAGAGTCACCCCGGTCATCGCATCGCAGTAATAATGACTAATGAGCCATCAAATCACAGGCCCAACCTTTCCCACTATGAAGTTTCTCAAACGAAGGAACCATCACGACTTAGTTGAATTCTGCTTCTTGAAAAAAACTACTGTACCAGCAGTACTTCTAGCTAGAGTAGTTACTCCAGCAAAGGCCTCCTTTCGTTCATAGGATAGGAATTTTATAGTAATATGAAAATCATAGGAAGTCATATGACATGCATCTCAATTCCTATAGAGAAAGAGATGCCATTTGATGCATAGGATAGGAATTTTTCCATTGAGTCTAGGATAATGTACTGGTAATTTGCTCTAAAAATTACATTTGTAAATAGTAGTACTGGTACATTCTCGTACTTAGACACACACACACACACTAACTACTAGTGCTACTACTTCCCACATGCTGGCCGGACGCCGTCGGTCTCCTTCTTGGCTTTGTCGGTGAAACCCCACTGTGCTTCGATCTCTGCTGACCTCTCTGCAGCAGTGCGTGCGTCCTCTTCTTTCTTGCGGCGGTGGGCCTCTCTTTTCTTGAGTGCTTTCTGACTTCTTTGCTCCCTCTGTGCTTTTGGCCGCCTCTTGCTCTACCGCCCATTCGGCCTTGGCAGCTTCAAATTCCGCCCACGTAGGTGTGAGGTCACGAGCGGCGATGAACTCGGCACGGCGGGATGTGATAACCCACAAGTATAGGGGATCGCAACAGTTTTCGATAAGTAAGAGTGTCGAACCCAACGAGGAGCTAAAGGTAGAACAAATACTCCCTCAAGTTCTATCGACCACTGATACAAATCTACGCGCGCTTGACGTTCGCTTTACCTAGAACAAGTATGAAACTAGAAGTACTTTGTCGGTGTTGCTGGATAGGTTTGCAAGATAATAAATATTACATAAATAAAAAGTAGGGGCTGTTGTGAGTAAAGAAGCAATGAAGTAAATATAGCCAGTGTGGAAAAGTGGTGGCAAGAGTTGTGAAATTGCCCCTAAGCAATTGACTACTTTACTAGACCGATAGCAAGTATTATGTGGGAGAGGCCACTGCTAGCATGTCATCCCTGACTTGGAATTCTATGCACTTATGATTGGAACTATTAGCAAGCATCCGCAAATACTAATGTTCATTAAGGTAAAACCCAACCATAGAATTAAGATATATTGGTCCCCCTTCAATCCCGTATGCATCAATTTCTATGCTAGGTTGAAGCTTCTGTCACTCTTGCCCTCCAATACATAGTCCTATCAACATACAACTAACCCTAGGGTGTGATCCATGTGCGCAATCATATGATTGGCACCAAAGGATAGCAACATAACCACAAGAAAATTAAATCAATCATAGCAATTCATCAACCACCGATAGGACAACGAAAATCTACTCAGACATCATAGGATGGCAACACATCATTGGATAATAATATGAAGCATAAAGCACCATGTTCAAGTAGAGGCTACAGTGGGTTGCGGGAGAGTGGACCGCTGTAGATAGAGGGGGGAAGGTGATGGAGATGTTGGTGAAGATGGCGGAGGTGTTGGTGTAGATCGCGGTGATGATGATGGCCCCCGGTGGCACTCCGGTGCCACCGGAAGCGAGGGGGAGAGAGCCCCCCTCCTTCTTCTTCTTCCTTGACCTTCTCCCTAGATGGGAGAAGGGTTTCCCCTCTGGTCCATGGTCTCCATGGCATGGGAGGGGCGAGAGCCCCTCCGAGATTGGATCTGTCTCGCTGTCTCTCTCTGTTTCTGCGTTCTCAGATTCTTCCCTTTCACCGTTTCTTATATTCCTGGAGATCCTTAACTCTGATTGGGATGAAATTTTAACAAGATCTCTATCCTGATATTAGCTTTCTTGCGGCGAAAGAAGGGCATCAACCGCTTTACGGGTGGTCCACGAGGGTCAGGGGCGCGCCCAGGAGGGCAGGCGCGCCCCCCTGCCTCGTGGCCACCTTGGGCACCGTCTCGCGTGGATTTTTCTTACCAAAAATCATATATATTCCAAAAAAATCTCCATCAGTTTTTATCCCGTTTGGACTCCATTTGATATGGATATTCTGTGAAACAAAAAACATGCAACAAACAGGAACGAGCACTAGATAAATATGTTAGTCCCAAAAATAGTATAAAAAGTTGCCAAAAGTATATGAAAGTTGTAGAATATTGGCATGGAACAATCAAAATTTTTAGATACGATGGAGACGTATCAGCATCCCCAAGCTTAATTCCTGCTCGTCCTCAAGTAGGTAAATGATAAAAAAGATAATTTTCGATGTGGAATGCTACCTAGCATAATCTTGATCACATATCTAATCATGGCATGAATATTAAGATACGAGTGATTCAAAGCAATAGTCTATCATTTGACATAAAAACAATAATACTTCAAGCCCACTAATAAAGCAATCATGTCTTTTCAAAATAACAAGGCCAAAGAAAGTTATCCCTACAAAATCATATAGTCTGGCTATGCTCAATCTTCACCACACAAAATACTCACATCACGCACAACCCCGATGACAAGCCGAGCAATTGGTTCATACTTTTTAACGCGCTTCAGCATTTTCAACCCTCACGCAATACATGAGCGTGAGCCATGGATATAGCACTATAGGTGGAATAGAATGGTGGTTGTGGAAAAGACAAAAAGGAGAAGATAGTCTCATATCAACTAGGCGTATCAACGGGCTATGGAGATGCCCATCAATAGATATCAATGTGAGTGAGTAGGGATTGCCATGCAACGGATGCACTAGAGCTATAAGTATATGAATGCTCAAACTGAAACTAAGTGGGTGTGCATCCAACTTGCTTGCTCATGAAGACCTAGGGCATTTGAGGAAGCCCACCGTTGGAATATACAAGCCAAGTTCTATAATGAAAATTCCCACTAGTATATGAAAGTGATAACTCAAGAGACTCTCTATATGAAGAACATGGTGCTACTTTGAAGCACAAGTGTGGAAAAAGGATAGTAACATTGCCCCTCCTCTCTTTTTCTCTCATTTTTTTATATTTTTTTGGGTGGGCTTCTTTGGCCTCTTTTATTTATTTTTAAAGTCCGGAGTCTCATCCTGACTTGTGGGGGAATCATAGTCTCCATCATCCTTTCCTCACTGGGGCAATGCTCTAATAATGATGATCATCACACTTTTATTTACTTACAACTCAATATTACAACTCAGTGTCTAGAACAAAGTATGACTATATCGATGCCTCCAGTGGTGTGCTGGGATGTGCAATGATCTAGCGTAGCAATGACATCAAAAAACGGACAAGCCATGAAAACATCATGCTAGCTATCTTTCGATCATGCAAAGCAATATGACAATGAATGCTCAATCATGTGTATGATGATGACGGAATTTGCATGGCAATATATCTCGGAATGGCTATGGAAATGCCATGATAGGTAGGTATGGTGGCTGTTTTGAGGAGAAGGTATATGGTGGGTTTATGGTACCGGCGAAAGTTGCACGATACTAGAGAGGCTAGCAATGATGGAAGGGTGAGAGTGCGTATAATCCATGGACTCAATATTAGTCATAAAGAACTCACATACTTATTGCAAAAGCTTATTAGCCCTCGAAGCAAAGTACTACTACGCATGCCCCTAGGGGGATAGATTGGTAGGTAAAGACCATCGCTCGCCCCCGACCGCCACTCATAAGGAAGACAATCAATAAATACCTCATGCTCCAACTTCGTTACATAATGGTTCACCATACGTGCATGCTACGGGAATCACAAACCTCAACACAAGTATTTCTACTAATCCACAACTACCCACTAGCATGACTCTAATATCACCATCTTTATATCGCAAAACTATTGCAAGGAATCAAACATATCATATTCAGTGATCTACAAGTTTTATGTAGGATTTTATGACTAACCATGTGAATGACCAATTCCTGTCATCTCTCTAAATAGATAAAAGTGAAGCAAGTGAGTTTAATTCTTCTACAAAAGATATTCCCACGCTCTAACAAATATAAGTGAAGCAAAATAGCATTCTACAAATGGCGGTTGTCTATGTAAAGAGAAACAGGCGATCCAAACTTCAAATGACATAAATGAAGCACATGAAGCATTCTATAAAGCCATAGTCAAAAGATATAAGTAAAGTGCATAGAGCATTCTATAAATCAACCATGGACTATCTCATACCATCATGGTGCATAAAAGAAAAATGAAAACTAAATGCAAAAGATGCTCCAAGATTGCACATATCGCACGAACGAAACGAATCCGAAAGCATACCGATATTTGTTGAGGAAACAGGGGATGCCTTCTGGGGCATCCCCAAGCTTAGACGCTTGAGCATCCTTGAATATTTACTTGGTGTGCCTCGGGCATCCCCAAGCTTGAGCTCTTGCCTCTCTTCCTGCTTCTCACATCGAGACCTTCTCAGTCATCGAGCACTTCATCCACACAAAACTTCAACAGAAAACTCGGTAAGATCCGTTAGTATAATAAAGCAAATCACTACTCTAATTACTGTTGTAAACCAATTCATATTTTTTTGCATTGTGTCTACTGTAATATAACTTTTTCATGTCTTAATCCACTGATATAAATTGATAGTTTCATCAAAACAAGCAAACTATGCATCAAAAACAGAATCTGTCTAAAACAGAACAATCTGTAATAATCTGAACATTCACCATACTTATGATACTTTAATAATTCTACCAAAATTGGGAAAAATAAACAATTTGTATAGCAAGACTGTGCAAAAAGAATCAGAACCATTTGACCTTCCAGCAAAAAAGGTAAAATCACGCATTACAGCCAAATTTTCTGTCCTGAATCGTACAAACCATCAAGCAAATGTAAACATCCTAAAGGCAAACCTTGGCACATTATTTTTATAATACAATGGAATTGTACAAGGGGATAATTATTTTTGTTGAAAAGTTTCTGTAATCAAGATTCACAAACTTTCCATGAGCATGAACAAAGTTCAAGGCTAGCTCCCACTTCAACAATGCTTGTCTTTCTCACTTTCGCTTTCCTTTTTGAAAAAGTTTTGGGTTCCCCTCTTTATTTTTGTTGTTTTAAACTCTAGTAAAGCACTCAACAGAAGTAAATGACTCTCTAAAACTTCCGGGTTGTCTCCCTGGCAGCACTTTCTTTAAAGCCATTAAGCTAGGCATATAGTGCTCAAGTAGTGAATCCACCCGGATCGCAAGGTATATCAAAGCCAATTTTAATTAACAATGATTTGTAATTTAGTAGTGAGCACAAAGCAACATATATCATGCAACAACTAAGTCTAACTCTCTTCCTATGCATCGGCATGTCATAAAAGAACAATTCATGCACACAAAGTAAAGGCCAATGCATAGTATAAACAGTTTTTTGCAATTTTATGATATTGGAAACATAGAGAGGTGGAGTTATAGTTCCTCTCTCATAATAATTGCAAGTAGGAGAAGCAAGCACATGCATATTATATTCATCAAAATCATCATGTGTAGTAGTAAAAGGCAACCCATCAATATAATCTGTAATAAGTGCAAACTTCTCCAATATAGTGTAGTTGGGAGAATTCAAAAAGATAATAGGACTATCATGCGTGGGTGCAATAACAACAATTTCATTTTTAACATAAGGAACTATAGCAAGTTCATCTCCATAAGCATAATTCATATTGGCATCTTGGCCACAAGCATCATCAAAAAGGGATATTTCAAGAGAATCAACGGGATCATAACAATCATCACAGCAATCATACTTCGGTTAGCACGAAGGGAAATTAAAAAATGTATGAGTTGAAGAGTTACTCTCATTAGAAGGTGGGCACGGGTAGCTAATCCGCTCTTCCTCCTTTTGTTCTTCGCTCTCCTCATCATCTTTTTCATCCAGTGAGCTCACAGTTTCATCAATTTCTTCTTCCATAGACTCCTGCAAAATATTAGTCTCTTCTTGGACAGTAGAGTAGTCCTCAATATATGGTTTAACATAGGCATTAGAAGCATAATTATCATAGCAATATTTAAGTATGGCAAAATTTTCAGATTTGTAAAGAGTAGCATCATACTTTTCAATCAAAGAAGCAATTTCGTAAGCACCCTTAAAAGCAACAAATTCTTCAATTTGTTGAACATCATAGTAATTATAAACACCCTTAGCATACGAAGATATGATTCCATTATCACCAAACTCACATTGATAGGGAAGGTGTTTCTTAAGGTTTTCAGAACAACAAGTAAAATCATATATTTCACATAAATTCCAAGCATAGCATTGCAAACGATGAATTTGATCCAGTAAAAGTTTCCCTTTTTCAGATATTCGGTGTCGCACATAACAAGCATGCTCGTCTAAGGATTTTCCCTCAACTAAGCAAGTTGGGGTTTCAGCACGAGCACATAGGGATCGAAGATGATCCAAGTAATAGGCTTCAGCAGTGTGATAGATTTTGAGTGGTTCTTCAACCATTGGTTCAGTAGGTACAACTAATTTTTTTGGTATTTTGCATTTCCTACCCATAACTAAAGATAGAAAACAACTAAGAACAGCAAATAAAAATTACTTACTGACAAAGCAAACAAGCACACACGAGAATATTCACCCCACACTAGCGAGTGTGGAAAAGTGGTGGTAAGAGTTGTGAAATTTGCCCCTAAGCAATTGACTACTTTACTAGACCGATAGCAAGTATTATGTGGGAGAGGCCACTTCTAGCATGTCATCCCTGACTTGGAATTCTATGCACTTATGATTGGAACTATTAGCCAACATCCGCAACTACTAATGTTCATTAAGGTAAAACCCAACCATAGCATTAAGATATATTGGCCCCCCTTCAATCCTGTATGCATCGATTTCTATGCTATGTTGAAGCTTTTGTCACTCTTGCCCTCCAATACATAGTCCTATCAACATACAACTAATCCTAGGGTGTGATCCACATGCGCAATCATATGATGGGCACCAAAGGACAGCAACATAACCACAAGAAAATTAAATCAATCATAGCAATTTATCAATCACCGATAGGACAACAAAAATCTACTCAGACATCATAGGATGGCAACACATCATTGGATAATAATATGAAGCATAAAACACCATGTTCAAGTAGACGGTACAGCGGGTTGCGGGAGAGTGGACAGCTGTAGACAGAGGGGGGAAGCTGATGGAGATGTTGGTGAAGATGGCAGAGGTGTTGGTGTAGATCGCGGTGATGATGATGGCCCCCGGTGGCACTCCGGTGCCATCAGAAGCGAGGGGGAGAGAGCCCCCCTCCTTCTTCTTCTTCCTTGACCTTCTCCCTAGATGGGAAAAGGGTTTTCCCTCTGGTCCATGGTCTCCATGGCGTGGGAGGGGCGAGAGCCCCTCTGAGATTGGATCTGTCTCTCTGTCTCTCTCTGTTTCTGCGTTCTCAGATTCTTCCCATTTACCGTTTCTTATATTCCCGGAGATCCGTAACTCCGATTGAGCTGAAATTTTAACACGATCTCTATCCGGATATTAGCTTTCTTGTGGAGAAAGAAGGGCATCAACCGCTTTATTGGGTGACCCACGAGGGTCAGGGGCACGCCCATGGGGGGCAGGCGCGCCCCTGCCTCGTTGTCACCTCGGGCACCGTCTCGCGTGGAATTTTTTTTCCCAAAAATCATATATATTCCAAAAAAATCTCTATCAGTTTTTATCCCGTTTGGATTCTGTTTGATATGGATATTCTACGAAACAAAAAACATGCAACAAACAGGAACTGGCACTAGGCACTGGATCAATATGTTAGTCCCAAAAATAGTATAAAGAGCTGCCAAAAGTATATGAAAGTTGGAGAATATTGGCATGGAACAATAAAAAATTATAGATACGACGGAGACGTATCAGAATGCCATCGCTTCCCTACCATTTTGTGCGCGATCTTGGGCGGCGAGGAACTCGGCACGGCGGGATGCCATCGCTTCCTTATCGGTTAGTGTGCGGCGCGGTGGCATGAACGATGCTCGGTGAGAGCTCTAGGGTGGAGTGGCCATACAACCATATAGTGCATTAGTTTGTCAAGAGCTCAAGGACAGAAGACGAAGGAAATTTGGATTCCCCTTCAATTCGGGTCATTTATTACGGAGTAAAATGCATTGGCGGTCATCGAACTTGTGTTGATAGCCCACTTTGATCATTATATTATACATGATGCACACATTAGCGCACACTGTCCATAGAGGCAAGTAGCATGTACGCGTGTAGACACTCACGCTCACGCTATCAAACCATGCTAATGCATGCACATCGCCCTCTCAATCAAAATTCTGCTCATGACACAACGCAAACGGCGAGCCCGTCACCTGCACGCCCCGGCGGTGCCTGACATTACTATTTAGACGTTTGATGGAGGCCTCCCCGAACGCCAAGCATGTATTCACCTGGATCAACACCAACGGTCATACTCGGGACTCGGTGCCTTGCTCATGTATATCATCCATCACAATGACAATATACAAAACATCCTAGCTATAGAGGGTACTATGGTACGGAGTATGTACTATCGTGAGCGACCGATCATAGTGCCACTGCACACGAGTGTGTATCTGATCGATTCGTCCATTATTCGTAAGTTATGCATGGTTGTGTGGTGTCTAATGGTGGTCGTCGAAGGCTTGCTGGCGACAAGACCAGTTGCATGGACGCCTGGTTGTCAATACATGCCACATAAACTTCAAAGGCTCGTCATCCATGAGTTCATATTTTACCACCACACCAATGTCTGACCGCCCTAGCCTACCAAAACCCCTTCCATCGCTAGTGTCGGTGTCAAAACCGCTGGATCTCGGGTAGTGGGTCCTGAACTGTGCGTCTAAGGCGGATGGTAACAGGAGGCAGGGGACACGATGTTTTACCCTGGTTCGGGCCCTCTTGATGGAGGTAAAACCCTACGTCCTGCTTGATTATTCTTGATAATATGAGTAGTACAAGAGTTGATCTACCACGAGATCAAAGAGGCTAAACCCTAGAAGCTAGCCTATGGTATGATTGTATGTTGTCCTATGAACTAAAACCCTCCGGTTTATATAGACACCGGAGGGGGCTAGGGTTACACAGAGTCGGTTACAAGGAAGGAGATCTATATATCCGTATTGCCAAGCTTGCCTTCTACGCCAAGGAGAGTCCCATCCAGACACGGGACGGAGTCTTCAATCTTGTATCTTCATAGTCCAACAGTCCGGCCAAAGGATATAATTCAGCAATCCGGATACCCCCTAATCCAAGACTCCCTCAGTAGCCCCTGAACCAGGCTTCAATGACGATAAGTCAGGTGCGCAGATTGTCTTCGGCATTGCAAGGCGGGTTCCTCCTCCGAATACTTCATAGAAGATCTTGAACACGAGGATCGTGTCCGCCTCTGCAAAATAAGTTCCACATACAACCGTAGAGTTAATAATATTTACACAAATCTAATCTGTTGACGTACCCCGTAGTGTGACATCACACAACAGCCAGGTCTTTATTCGAATCATTTTTCATAACCTATCTCAGCGTGTTTCACGAGGCGATTTCCTTGGCACATCTTCTCGAAGCAGAGATCGTGTCCCCTTGTTATGGGATTCCCATCAATACGAGCGTGGACTGGGGTTTCCCCTCCATCCATTCGTCCACGGCCTTATGTTCTATTATGGGCTGGACTTTCATGATCTGGCCCCAAATTTCATCCTCAACATCTCGGCGTTCATCGTCGTGTGCGAGGCTTTCCTCCGCATCAGGCCCCACTTCGGCCTATAGCTGAAGACCTTGAATATCAAGCCGAAGGTAGTAGGTGGCCAACAAGCGGAATGCGGCGGAGCCATGGTGGGCAAAATGCCCAACGTTACGTGGCTCGAGGGCTCCTTCGTGGAGACCATAAAGGGGTGGCAATCGGGGTGGTTCTACATCACCGAGCCGCGCGACACCAACTGGGTGGCGGCCCCCAAGTTTCGATCCGGAATCCCCACGCGGGTCACTTCCTGGAAGGAGAAGGGCCTATCCTGGGGTTCATCGATGGAGCTGGACGGACTCCAGAAGTGTATCTGGAACATGACAAGCAAGAAACTTAAGCTTGTCAACATAGTCCAGGTCATGCTCTTCCGCCGGATCCTCCCGTGTCAACAACGGGATTTCAACTTATGGGAGTTCGACCCGGCCCAGCACCAGACTCTACGTGAGCTCTTCGACACGATGCATAAGGACGTCTAGAAGGTGCTATTCAAGGGCGCCAAGGTTCCTCCTTCTCTTACCGAGGACCGTGGGCTAAGCGCGAAGCGCCCTATGAATCCGGTAAGTTCTGTACATCTGGTAGGGTATTTATTTCCCATAGCTTAACCATGTGCGGGGTCTGAGCTCCCATGCCTTTGACAGGACAGGGTGGAGACATCGGAGCAGATTAACTGTCCGGCCCCTCTGCCTGAAGACCCTGCGGACGCTGTCCTGACGGAGATGCAGAATCTGGCTCCTTATGAGGTGCCGGAGAAGACCAAGAAGAAGGCCAAGGGAACCCGAAAGAGTTCTCGGCGCCAGGTGGTATCAGACTCATCGTCCGATAACTCTGAGACGCACTCCTCCCGTTAAAACGAGGAGGAGGAAGATGAACACTCTCCCCCTCTAGCCCGGGGAGACAAGAAAAGGAAGGCTGCCCCAACCGGGGAGGCTGAAGGGTCCAAGAAGGGAAGGACTCTCCTTCCGGACCTTTCCACCACCGCCGCCGATGGCGAAGATGAGTGGTTGCTCAGGGCCAAGCCCCTGTGAAGTCGTAAGTATTCGGATACCAGAGTAACTCATAGCATACTTTTGTTGCACTGCTTCTCCTAACGTCGAATATGATTATGCAGTCCACCCCAAGCCCTTATCGATGTATCATCGTCAAACAGTTCCTTGGACTCGTCGGACATGAATAGTGATACACATCCAACCGCCTCCTCTCCTTGCCCTACGGACAATGCCGATGTATTGTCTCAAGGGGCACCGAGATGGGGGGAGACAGTCTCGGAGGCGCCTCAAGGCAACCTTCCAGACTCCAGGAGCAAAGGGAGCAAGGCTCCCAGGGGCTCCATGTTCGGCCCTTAGCCGGACACCGCACCGGAACCTCCAGTGGTTCCGGACTCGAGCAGGCGGCCCTCTTCCAAGAGGGGCAAGCCATCCATGCCGGTGACCTCTGTCCATCCAGAGGCACCGGACGAACTGCTGGGAGTGCTTCGCGGTACTTCCATCGACGAAGAGCACCACACTATTATGAGTGCGGTGATCAAGAAGGTTCAGTCCGCCAAGAGCGGACTGACTGCAGCCTATGCCAGCCTTCTAACATGCTTTGAGGTAAGTATTTAAAATATAGGAAAAATATTACCACATAGAAAGTAGCCCCTGATGCTCTATTTGGTGTTCACAAAGAAAAGCCGAATAGAGGATCAAATAATATCTGCAGGAGTCTAATATAAGTATGTCTATATGCGTATGCAGGCTTCACTGCCGGCCTCTGCCACACTGACTGCGGAGGTCGCCGCACTGAAGCAGAACCTTGAGCAGTCCGAGAAAGAGCTCCGCCTTGCCAAGAGGCAGCTCGAGGAGAACAAAGGTAAGTAATGCCTTGTCCATATATATATATACACATATACATATACATATATATATATATAAGATGCGGTTGTGAAATGATAGGATCATCATGGATGTGCCAGGGCCACGACCGAAGTGGCGACCCTGAAGCAAGCACTGTCTGAGGCCGAAAACAAAGCGGCCAAGGAGCACACCGAGCGGGAAAAACAAGAGGCACGGGTGGGCGAGGTGTAGAAAGAGCTCCAGGCTCTGGTGAAGAAGCACGAGGCTTTGGAGCTTGACTCGAAGACGCGAGAGTCCGAGCTTGCCGCGGCCCTCGAGAGCATAAAGCATGCCAAGGCTGAAGCCCAAAAGTCCCTCCAGGAAATTGAGGCGATGAGGAAGACAGCGGCGGGTAAGGCATTCAATATGCAAAGCAAGCATGTGAAAGTAAATTACTTGCTACTTACCCGAGTCCAGACCTCTCCAGGAGCATTCGCAGATTTGCCCCGCAGCATGTCGGATGCCGCGAAATATTACCAGGCCGAGGAGGGAAGCTCGATGGAGAAGTTGTTCTGGTCTCAGTATACTGGACCGAACACCCGATGCCTATGAGCGACCAGCTGAAGCAACTGGTCGAGCTGCACAAGGCGGTCGAGCAGGCCATGAGGGGCCTTATAGTCCGGATGTGGCCTGGCAACTCCCTTCCCAACAGCTTCTTCGGCCTGGTGAGGCGGCTTGTAGATGCCTGCCCATGGCTGGAGGTCATAAAGTGGTCTGTCTGCATCGATGGTGCACGCCGGGCCTTTGCCCGTGCGAAGGTGCACTGGGCCAATATGGATGCCGAGAAGCTGGTGAAGGAGGGGCCGCCGTAGGGCAAGGAGCATCGCCACCCTGAGATGTATTATGAGGGTGTCCTGAAGGGTGCCTGTCTTGTGGCTGACGAGTGTGCGAAGGATGTAATTTTTGAATGAACTTGCTTGTGTGATCCTGTACTATGAAAACTTGTTCATATGCGGTATGCAATGCTTGTTTGAATTTAAAATATTACCTTATGTGCAGCTGTTTGTTAAATCTGAGAGATGGCCATTCGTCGGCTTCTGCCCCCATGCCACGAGTGTTGGGGTGTTCTGGATAAATCTGAGCACTCTTTTTCCCATTGTTGGGTCCTTCGAGGGAGGTGCTCAGCACAACGAACAAGGCAATCGGACTATAATGCTTTATCACTCTCACTTAGCCATAGAAGTCTACAATTTTACATTTTGGTGAAGCCCCTAGTATTCGGAAGGCTGAATTCGGGGCGCTATACATGCCTTAAGCCGGACAAAGCCGACTCCTCGCTCTAAGCGGCATAAGTCTTTAGGGACTCGAGACCTCTCGAACAGCGACCAGCTCTCGCCTTATCATGACAGTCAGTTTTAGCTTTCTCTACTGAGGTGCTTAGCCCAGATGAACCGGGGCACGATCGCAGTAGTTCTCCCAGTGCTACCTTAGCCGATATAGCGGAACGTAAGGTACCAAAACATGGGAGCCGGGCAAACCCAACTATTGACCAAGCCATGATTCGGAGCTGATGCATATAATGCTATAAGTTCGGGGTGCCGCACTGTCGAAAGTGTTCGGACTTCTCACGCCGTATTATGGGGTACGCTTAAGCCCCTGGCATATTGGCTGTACCAGAGTGTACGGGTGCTGAATGTTGTGAATGAATATATATATATATATAAGAAGAATGCGATAATAGTCTAGTGCTATGCATTGTTTATTCAAAAAGGTGTGTCGAAGTAGAATTATACAGGTAGTGCGATAAGCAAAAAGTAGGACTATTTGACATGTCCCCTCCAAGGGCAAGCTGAGGAATGGTATTTAAAGCAGGTATTTCACTCGTTATCAGAGACCACCTGGGAATTCCTTGATGCGACGTAGCTTTCTGCCTCCTTGGTTGTTGTATCATGTGTCCGGCAATCATACTGCCGGACGGGGCTTCCAGAGATTAAAGTCCTAAAATAAATAAAAATAACAAAGCGGGAAGCCTCTAGTGCGGTTGAGCCGCGTCTTGGGGCGTGTCGTAGTCGTGCCCCCTCCCCACCTGTGCCCATGGTATTTTCAATGCGTAATTATTTACGCGTGGCACGGATTTCGCCGTTTGGCTGGGACTGGGTGGGGGCCGCATTGCTATGCGAGCTCGGAACGTGCCAGGCGGTCTTGTTTCCGATTACTCCGGGCGCGCTTGAAGGTGTCCGGGTCCTTAATCGCCGAAGTGGTGGATTGCCTTAAGAGGCTGCTTTGCGCTTCTACTGTGAGGGCCGCAGTGTGCTCCTCCATGCAGAGAGAGCGCTCTATGTTTCCATTGACTGTGATGACCCCTTGAGGTCCTGGCATCTTGAGCATGAGATATGCATAGTGCGGTACCGCATTGAATCTCGCAAATGCGGTTCGCCCGAGCAGTGCATGATAGCCACTGCGGAACGGGACTATATCGAAGATTAACTCCTCGCTCCGGAAGTTATCCGGGGATCCGAAGACCACTTCCAGTGTGACTGAGCCTGTGCAATGGGCCTCTACACCTGGTCTGACGCCTTTGAAGGTCGTTTTTGTGGGTTTGATCCTTGAAGGGTCTATACCCATTTTGCGCACTATGTCCTGATAAAGCAGGTTCACGCTGCTGCCGCCGTCCATAAGGACTCGAGTGAGGTGAAATCCGTCGATGATTGGGTCTAGGACCAGTGCGGCGAATCCGCCATGACGGATACTAGTGGGATGGTCCCTGTGATCGAAGGTGATCGGACAGGAGGACCATGGGTTGAACTTTGGGGCGACTGGCTCCAACGCATATACATCCTTTAACGCACGCTTCCGCTCCCTCTTGGGGATGTGGGTTGCGTATATCATGTTCACCATCCGCACTTGTGGGGGGAACCTCTTCTATCCTCCGGTGTTCGGCTGCCGGGGATCCTCCTCGTCATCGCTATGTGACCCCTTATCTTTGTTTTCGGCATTTAACTTGCCGGCCTGCTTGAACACCCAACATTCCCTGTTGGTGTGGTTAGCTGGCTTGTCGGGGGTGCCATGTATTTGGCATGAGCGATCGAGTATTCGGTCCAAACTGGACGGGCCCGGAGTGCTTCTTTTGAATGGCTTTTTCCGCTGACCGGGTTTAGAGCCTCTGAATCCGGCATTGACTGCCGTATCCTCGGTATTGTTGTTGTTGATGCGGCGCTTGTGTTTGTTGCGATGTGACCTGCCATTGCCATCCTTGGTATCCGAAGTACCATGGTTCTTTGATATATTATTGCTGCGAGCCAGCCAGCTGTCTTCTCCCACGCAAAAGCGGGTCATGAGTGTCATGAGGGCTGCCACAGATTTCGGCTTTTCTTGGCCAAGGTGCCGGGCGAACCACTCGTCGCGGATGTTGTGCTTAAAAGCTGCTAGGGCCTCTGCATCCGGACAGTCGACGATTTGATTTTTCTTTGTCAGGAAACGTGTCCATAATTGCCTGGCCAATTCCTCTGGCTGCTGAATTATGTGGCTCAAGTCATCGGCATCTGGGGGTCGCACATAAGTGCCCTGGAAGTTGTCGAGGAATGCGGCTTCCAGATCTTGCCAATAGCCGATGGATTCTGCTGGCAGGCTGTTGAGCCAATGCCGAGCTGGTCCTTTGAGCTTGAGTGGGAGGTATTTGATGGCGTGTAGATCATCACCGCGGGCCATGTGTATGTGTAGGAGGAAGTCCTCGATCCATACCACAGGATCTGTTGTGCCGTCGTATGATTCAATATTTACAGGTTTGAAACCCTCTGGGATTTGGTGATCCATTACTTCGTCTGTGAAGCATATAGGGTGTGCGGCGCCTCTGTAGTGGGCTATGTCGTGACGCAGCTCGAATGAGTCTTGTCCGCTGTGTTCGGCCCGGCCGGATTTACTTTTACTCTATCCGGCGTGATGGTTATCATCTCGCGTAGTGGCGCGCCATCGTGATCCGTAGATCGATATTGCGTGTTTTGCTTTGTCCTCCAATACCTCTCGTAGGTCTAGCGTGTCTCCCCGTGCGTTATCATTTTTCTTTGAGTGGCGTCGGAGTGCGGGCTGAGTTTTTGGCTGAAATGCCTCTCTGTCGCGGCCATGAGGTGGCCGATCAGCCGCATCATATGCTAGAGATGTAGGTTTTATTGCTTCCTCCTCCAGTCGGGGTAGCAACCTGCGCTTTGGGTAACTCTTGGAGGGGCGTTCGAGTTCATATTCCTCGGCCGCAAGGACTTCAGTCCATCTGTCAGCTAGCAAATCTTGATCAGCTTGAAGCTGTCGCTGCTTTTTCTTAAGGCTATTTGCCGTGGCTATAAGCCAGCGCTTGAAGGACACTTGCTCGACGGGATCCTCCGACACGACAAATTCATCATCGTCGAGGCTTGCCTCGTCTTTGGAGGGAGGCATGTAGTTATCATCCTCCGCCTCCCCATCTGCCGCTATCTCGGGAGGGCTGGCTTCTCCATCCTCCTGCTCTAAATCTTGCTGGAGGGGATTTTTGTCGTCTTCGACACTGTCCGGAGTGCTATTATCTCCTGTGCTGGTGTCACCGCTTTTGCTTTGGCGAGACTTAGAGCAGCGCCGCTGATGTCAGCGCTTGTGTTGCTTCTTGGAGGGGTCATCCTCCGCTGTCCTGTCGCCATTGCCTTCTTTGGGTGTGTCCACCATGTATATATCATATGATGAGGTGGCTGTCCAGTGCCCTGTGGGAAGTGGTTCCTCTTCGTCTCCCGCATCGCCGTCCATACCGTCGATGTCTTCGGAGTCGAAGTCGAGCATGTCGGTCAAATTGTCGACAGTGGCTACAAAGTGGGTGGTGGGCGGTGAATTTCTTCGTCATCCGCATCCCAATCCTGCCGAACATAGTTCGGCCAGGACTCTCCTGACAGGGAGAGAGACCTTAATGATTTTAGTATGTCGCCGAAGGGCAAGTGCTGAAAGATATCCGCGGAGGTGAACTCCATGATCGGCGCCCAGTAGGATTCGATAGGAAGAATCCGGTAGTTCGGCATCACGACTCCCGTGAAGGGTAAGGTCGATACTCGACTTGATCGCCGCTGAGAATACGGCCTCCATGGTGGGGTCTATCCAACCATCCATGGATGGCGCAATTGGCTCCAAGTTGAGGGTCGGAGCGGTTGCCGGTGCGGTCTCCTGAACACTGTCCGATGGTAGAGCTAAATCGTGCTCATCATGACCGTGCGGTGCACTCGGCAGGGGCTCGAATTCGTTGAAGATCAAGTCTCCGCGGATGTCGGCCGTGTAGTTTAAGCTTCCAAACCTGACCTGGTGGACAGGGGCGTAACTCTCGATCTGCTCCAGACGGCCAAGCAAGTTGGCCCGCAGTGCGAAGCTGCCGAATACAAAGATCTGTCCGGGGAGAAAAGTCTCACCCGAGGTTGCATCACTATCGATGATCAAAGGAGCCATCAAGCCTAACAGTGACGACACAGAGGAACTCTCAATGGAAGCACCAATGTCGGTGTCAAAACTGGTGGATCTCGGGTGGGGGGTCCCGAACTGTGCGTCTAAGGCGGATGGTAATAGGAGGCAGGGGACACAATGTTTTACCCAAGTTCGGGCCCTCTTGATGGAGGTAAAACCCTACATCCTGCTTGATTATTCTTGATAATATGAGTAGTACAAGAGTTGATCTACCACGAGATCAGAGAGGCTAAACCCTAGAAGCTAGCCTATGGTATGATTGTATGTTGTCCTATGGACTAAAACCCTCCGGTTTATATAGACACCGGAGGGGGCTAGGGTTACACAGAGTCAGTTACAAGGAAGGAGATCTATATATCTGTATTGCCAAGCTTGCCTTCTACGCCAAGGAGAGTCCCATCCAGACACGGGACAAAGTCTTCAATCTTGTATCTTCATAGTCCAACAGTCCGACCAAAGGATATAATCTGGCTGTCCTGATACCCCCTAATCCGGGACTCCCTCAGCTAGCGCGCTCTTCCCGCCTGAAACGGTCACCGTCTCTCCAGAACGTCAATGCCGCATTCACCGGACTTAATTGCAGGTGTAGTTCGTGTGTCACTAACATGCGGGCCAGATGCCCGTTGGGCCCACATGTTAGTGACCCAACGCACATGCAGTTAAGTCACTAAAGCAGCGTCCACATTCACGCTCGACGAACCTACTCCGGTGCCAGCCATCCATCTGTCTGCCGCGGCTTATTGCCATTCGCCCACTATATTAACTTGAGCCCCAGCTCCCAGCCATATCCAAAGACCCACAATCATTCTCCTCCGGTCCCTTCCTTCTATCGGCACCACTCCAACCATGGCCTCCTGGCGCTCCAAAGCTCTCATGGACATACTTTCGCAGGACCAGACGAAGGACATCGGAGGCTCCGCTCCAGGCATGCTCCAAAGCTCTCTTGGATGTATTGTCGCAGGATCAGACGAAGGAGATTGCCGGCTCCCCCTCCCCCGGCCACCCTCCGCCGCCACTACCATGAAGCTGGCACGCGTGCGGGGGCGCAGCCGGCAGCGAGGAAGAGTATTATATGGTAGATCGCCGTCGCTCTGGTCCCAGGAAGGCCACCGCTCCTCCACTCAGTCGACGCCAAGCTTGGTGGGATAAACATCGGCGGTCGATTAGCTGCTTGATGGCGACGTCGAGGCGGAAATCTTCAGAACCTTGTGCCCCGGAGCAGGAGGTTATCGAGCCGGATGAGGAGCAGGCAAAGGCAATGGCCGGCTTTCTCAAGTTCATGGGCGGACATGGTGGTCGAGCGCATGCGATCGTTTAGATTAGGTTTACAGTAAGTTTTAGTACGGTTTGTGCGAAATATGTAATGAATTTCGGCCAGTTTGTAGGAAAAGTTTTCGAAATGTAATGAATTTCATCCAGTTAATTTGAAATTTGCTTTGTCTGCATGAATTTCGTCCGGCTTGTTCATATAGTTGTTGAAAGGTATGCGGGCAGCATTGGATGGCATCCATCAGTGTCCTTCGATAGATGCCGGTGTAAATTTGTGGGCCAACGCTGGAGATTAACAGTGCTCCATTATTTGGCAGGGAACAGTTATCCCTTGATCAAAATCAGATCCGCCGTGTTTCGCACTCCTCCCACGTAAGAGTGTAAACTCTTGCCTACATAAAAATGGAGCAAGTGAACGGCACTGTAGCACGTCATATCACTCAAAATAGCCCACCTAACGCGCGGGAAAGCACCGCCCTCGTCATTTTGTTCTGGATTTCTATCGATCGATTGCACGAAAATGTTTTGCTTTGCAAGTTCAGAAGAAAAGGCGGCACACTTACGACTCGTACGTGTCGCACCTCCGACAGTCCGGCTCGCACGCCGCTCACTAGATGGGACACGCGTTGTCTTGCAATTTCATTGACATGTGGGACTACAAATGAATACCGTTGATAGCCGAAATCTAATTGCTCGGCGGGCGTCGGCTGGGAAGAGAGAGACGGGGGAGGGAGAAGAGATCGCCCGCCCACCGCGCATGGACTCCAATAAATATATGGTGATAATGTGAGGTGGGCCATGAGGAAATCCGGACCACTTGAAAGCCCTCCCCCCTCAGACGCCAGCTGCCCACATTCATAGCAAGTACGTAGTACCAGTAAAAGACTGGCCTATAAGCCCGCTTATGTGGAGGAGAGAGAGGCATTGACAAAGTCAAGGAGTGGGCTCTGCCAGAGCCCGTCTCTACATGTGCTCCTAGGTATAAAAAACTAATTCTAAAAAAGAGGCATAAAAAACAATTGTGTCTACAAAAAAGTTAGGTAAAAAACATTTGAGAGGAAATAGATAGAGAGAAAGTGAGAAAAAGTTGTAACCTTTATAGCCAACCTTATAGTCAACACTGTGGTAGTATTACATGAGGAAGGAGGGACTTCTGCACATGCCAAGTTCACTTGGCTGCCGTGTTTCACACTCCTCTGCTGTAACAGTGGAGATAATAGCTTTCATCAAAAATAAAAAATGAATACTCGTTGCCTGTCGACTATATCGGAAAAGAATACTTTCCATTCGTCGACATGTGGGACGTCGACCATTATGGTCCACCTGCCATGCACAAAATTATCCTGGTCCACCCCGGCCGTAGCGCAGGCCCAACCTTTCCCGCTGTAAGTTGGTCGGACGAAGGAACCATCATGACTTCGTTGAATTCCGCTTCTTCAAGAAACTTACTATACCCGCAATACTGCGACCACACGCGAAGACTAGACGGCACTGTACCACGTCATATCACTAAAACCCACTAGGACAAACTAGCCCACCTAGGATTTGTACTCCATCCGTTTCAAAATTAGTAGTACAAAGTTGAGTCATCTATTTTGGAATAGAGGGAGTACGTCTCTGTACTGCTATGATTTTGTGTTGTATGTCTCTATACTTTTGCTACGATTTTCCTACCCTATGAACCAAATGAGGCCTGAATGTATCTGTGTCGACTATTGTCTGATCGATCGCTAAGCCTACAATTTTAGGAGCTTTGGCTATTCGCCGATCAATGACGGATAAGTATAAGCGTACCACGAGCTCATCAGCCCCAATGTTTCTCTTCGGTGAGTTTTTTACAAGTACTATAGCTGGCACAGTAGCTAGCCTACTAACACCAAGAATCATCAAACAAGCCCTGCTAATATGAGAAATAGTTCGAACTTACATCTAAGCATGCGATATATTACATCAAAAGCTGGTGAGGATACATCTGTTTCCATAACTCGGAGAGGGTTCGCATGATTCACTATCAAACAAAAGTAGCAAGTACCGCCTGTCGGTGTCAAAACCGGGGGATCTCAGGCAGGGGATCCCGAACTATGCATCTAAGGTTGATGGTAACAGGAGACAGGGGACACGATGTTTACCCAGGTCCGGGCCCTCTCTATGGAGGTAATACCCTACTTCCTGCTTGATTGATATTGATGAATATGTGTGTTACAAGAGTTGATCTACCACGAGATCGTAATGGCTAAACCCTAGAAATCTAGCATATATGACTATGGTATTGAGTATCCCCTATCCGGACTAAGTCCTCCGGTTTATATAGACACCGGGGGGATCTAGGCTTACATAGAGTCGGTTACATAATATGGAATCTTCATAGTTGTTCGCCAAGCTTGCCTTCCACACCAAGGAGAGTCCCATCCGGACACGGGCAGCGTCTTCGGTCTTCATATCTTCACAGCCCATCAGTCCGGCCCATAGATAACAGGCTAGACGCCCGAGGACCCCTTAGTCCAGCACTCCCTCAGTAGCCCCCGAACCAGTCTTCGATAGCGAGGTGTTCGGCACACGTATTATCTTCGGTATTGCAAGGCGGGCTCCTCCCTTAAGTAGTGTATTCGTCCATAGATTTGATGTCTCCCTCGGCTTCTGCGCGCTTAATGTCCTCGTTTTCCACGTGTCGAGCGAATGCGGACAGTCAGGGTATTTTTTGCAAATAACACCCCAGCCTAGTAAGGAAGAGTATCTATTTAAAGAGACTGGATCTCAGCTCCTTTCGGCACCAAGCGGAGAAAATCCTCAAAGACCGCCAGGCAGGACCATTCCAACATGGCCAACAACCCCAACTCCTCTTCCCGTTCCAACCTAGAGAGAGGCCAACATGGCCAACAACCCCAGCTCCTCTTCCCGTTCCAACCTAGAGAGAGGCGAGTGGGAGAGGTGCTCTGTGTCCTATAGCCGATTGGCAAAGCTGCAAAAGCAGGGATTTCTCCCTCCAGCAGATCTGGTCCCTGTTCAAGTAGGGTTGGCCTCCTTCGATGGCAAAACCTTGGCAGAGGATTCTCCCAATCCGTCTGCGGGAGAACGGGTATGCTTCATCGCTATCCGCCGAGTGGGGTGGGGTTTCCAATTCACCCATTCCTCCGAGGGATGCTGGAGTACTACGGCCTCCAGCTGCACAATTTGACCCCTGACTCCATCCTCCCAATTGCGGGTTATGTTGCCCTATGCAAACTATTCCTGGGTTGCGAGGCCCATTTTGATTTATGGAGAAGACTATTCTACCTCGTCCCTCGCAATCAAGGTGGATCAATATTTGATGTGGGAGGAGCCGAAGTGTGGCGCATTGTCGGGGCCCGATATTTCTCCGGCACGCTGAAGAGAACTCTCGAAGAGTGGTCTTCCGAATGGTTCTACATTGATGATGTCGCTCTACCCGACCTGTCCGCATAGGCCTCCCCGAGTTTTCAAATGCTCCGCTGAAGAAGCACCACAGCTGGCGTCCTCGAAGCCTCGAGGAAGAGGATAGCGCGGAAATCATCTTGCTACTGGGCAAGATTAAAATGCTTGCCCAGTCCGGATTCTCAATAGTCGAAGTGATGGCAATTTCCATAACACGGGGGGGGGGGGTCCAGCCACTCCAATACCGAGGACTTCCCATGTGGCATTATAACCGAGAAGATGGCGCCTCACGTTATGGCCAAAAAGGCCCGAAGACCCCCTCCGCTCTAGCCAAGATCCTGGCCTAGCTATATAAAGGGGAGAAGGAGGAGTTCAGCCGTCTCCAACATTGAGACGGACTTTCCATGTACAATCCTCCCAACTGGGTAAAGTTCGGCTTCACTTAATTTATGTTGTCCTTGGATCATTCATTGACAGGCAGCATCTTATCTGCTCATAATATGAATGGTGAAAGGCTATCGAGGGGATCCATGACCCTGCCCCTCAGCCGAAGAATCGCAACCGGGATCTTGACCATGGATATGAAGAAGACCCGGACATATTCATGGAGCTTGAGGAGGGAACATTCTATCAGATGAGCTACGATGGTACATATGAACCTATTATCGCCGATTACCCCGGCCTCCTTCCAGCTTCACACGTAAGTGATCCGAAGACACCTTATTCAAAAGAATTCTCTCCTTCCTTCTTACCCACCGCACTATCTTGTGCTCAAAAGGGGAAGGGTTCAGCGCACCGTACCGCTCCAAGGGTACCTCCGAAGAGGGCGTCCCCTACTCCAGGTGAGTCTTCCAAGAGGAAAGCAAACGAAGACACGGCCGTACCTTCATCGAAGAGGTATGAATTCGCCAACGTGCACCTGAGCAGTCACATCCAACCGTGACCTTCCCGTTTTCCATGTGTCAGGAGAAAGGTGCGCTGGACTATATCCATAGGTTCGAGCGGCCGTACTTCCCGCGGCCAGGATTCAAATCCTGCCGTGAAGACGGGGGCTGATGCGGGGGCGACGCCGGACTGTCCTCCAGCTGAGGACTCGGACGATGTATCTGTTACCAACTCGGAAGTGGAGAGTGCCATGAATCATCGGCGCTGCCGGGCCATTTTACAAGACCCTGGCTTTTCAGAAGAGTCATTTAATGCATTCAGCTCGGCTGATGCATACATCCGAGCTGCTCGAGATGGAATTAACAGGGCCACAAAGCAACATTTGAAAGATGTGCAAGTAAATTTGTTTTGTCTGACTATGATAACCATATGCCAGTAGCCCCCGAGACTTAAAGGAGTTGAAACAACTGATTTAAGGATCAATGTACAACCAGGTGCTTACGGAGAAGAACACCCAGCTAGCTCAGGAACTAGAAAAGTGTCAGCGCCAGCTGCTTGGTGCCAATGCCAAACTGGAGAAATACAAGGCATCTCCTAGTAATATTTCCCTCTATCGAAAATTCATAATGATACACCGATAGTGTGAATTTGGGTACTTATCTTTGTGTTGGGTCGTTAGACCAAGTACGGGAGCAGCTGGATGCCGCTTGAAGCAAAGAACACAGAGGCAAAAAGCTACTAGCAGCGGGCGAGCGTGTATTGACAAAAGTCGTTCAGGAGAAAAAAACTGGAGGATTCAAACGCCAAACTGGGCGAAGAACTGAAAGATGTGCGAGCTCAACTAGCATACTCTGTGAAGGAGAACAAGAAGCTGCGAGGCGGCATATTCAGTATGTGGCCGCTTTTATCTTATAATAGTTTGGAGGTAACGATAGCTGATATAGCTGTAATCGGAGGTGTATTGATGAACCGCCCCGAAGAGGAGGTGTCCAGATCATCAAGTGATCTTCTGCAACGGCTCTTGCAGTTGCAAGAGCAAGCTCGGCAGGCGATGCGGAGTGTAGCCAAGGCCTTATGGCCATCCGACTACCCTCCAAGAAGCATGGAGAAGCTGGTAGAGCTGTTCAAGGGAGCGCGCCAGCGTGTCTAGCTGTGGAAGATATCGGCCCGCCGAGAGGGTGCGCGAGAGCCCTAGGCCATGGTTAAGATGCGATATACCAAGCTAGATCCTAATCACATGGCTCGTGTCAGACCGCTAGGGCCGAATGGGGAAGAAATTCCCATTAGTTTAGTATATGACGAAGTAGAGGTGGCCGCCATATATTCCCAACAGGATTGTAAATTAGACCGCCTTTTGGACAGTATAGAGGAGGAAGTGTTTGAGTCATGAGCGACTATGTACTTTCCTTCTAGGTGGATAATAAAGACAATTGTCATCACTGACCTTTTTGCTTCAACCTCTCGACCCGAAGGTTCAGAGTGTTTCCGAATACTGTAGCGGTAGAATATACCGGGGTATGCGTGGAAACGAGGTGTTGGGGTCATAATTGCTCAAACAGATAATGTGTATCTGGCTAGTTATGTTATATTACATTATGTAAGAAACATCTTACAAAGAGAATAGTTCCGTTAAGAGTTCCCTTCCCTGGGTGTGCATGCATGTTGATGTGCATGTCCGAACTGTGATTGATAAAACCGTAGAGTAACATCTGGGGTTCACACCTTTAATTCACCGACCGAATATTCCCTTAAGAATGTTAGCTTTCGGCTTCACCCAGTCTGAGGTACATATCTGGATGACCCGACAGTAACAATCACAGAGGTGCTCCCTTTATGCCCTAGCCGAACTAACAGGAACGTAGGGCATAAGCACAGGAGCTAGGAAACCTAGCTTGGCCAAAACTTAAGTCATATCGATGCATATAGTGGCGAAGAAAAGGTACATATGGAAAAAAAGGAACGCATATGTGCTGAGCTTGATGCTCGAAGAATAGTCGCAAAATTCTGTACGAGAAGCCCCCAGGTATAATGAACGTACATATTTAGAGATGTACGCGTCGGGTAGGGATGGTGTAGCCGCACTAAAGCCGTAAGGCTAAAGAGAAAATGAAAAAAGGTAAAAGACGAAAAGAGAGAAAAAATAAATAATGGAAATAACAAGAGGGAGGAAACGAACACAGAGTTCAGCGTTAGGCATAAAATCGTCTTAGTCTGGCCGCATTCCAAGGGTTCGGCTCCAAGTGATTATCTAACGCATTACATAGGCAGTACGCACCTCCAGTGAGAACATCGTCAATGATGAAGGGACCCTCCGACTTGGGCTAGAGTTTGTCCTTTTTCTTCTCCGACAAGTGTAGAACGAGTTCACCAACGTTATACGTCTTGGCCAGCACTTCTCTACTTTGATACCTGCAAGCCGGCTATTGATAAAATGCGGAACGGGCTGTGGCGACATCACACTCCTCCTCCAAGGCGTCTAAGTTGTCCTGCTGATCAAGCTCGGCTTCTCTCTCTTCGTACATACGCACTCGAGTGAGTCATGAATAATATCACAGGGTAACACTTCTTCCGCACCGTACATCATGAAGAAGGGTGTATATCCAGTAGAGCGGTTGGGCGTGGTCCGCAACCCCCAGAGTACGGACTCAAGTTCCTCCACCTAGTGCTTCTCTGATTCCTTCAAAGACCACACTAGTTTGGGTTTGATGCCGCTCATAATAAGACCATTAGCCTGTTCGACTAGACCGTTTGTTTGCGGGTGATAGACTGAGGCGTAATAAAGCTTAATGCCTGGATTAGCGCACCAGGTTTTCACCTCATCGACTGTAAAATTGGAGCCATTATCGGTGATTATACTGTGCGGGACACCGTAACAGTGTACCACGCCGGATATGAAATCTATTACTGGCCCCGATTCAGCCATTTTAACTGGTTTGGCCTCTATCCACTTAGTGCATTTATCTACCATGACGAGCAGATACTTTCTCTTATGGCTTCCTCCTTTAAGGGGTCCGACCATATCGAGTCCCCAGACTGCAAAAGGCCAAGTGATGCGGAATGTTTATAAGGTAGTGGGGGGCATGTGGCTTTGATTGGAAAGAGTTGGCATCCGATGCAATGTTGTACAAGGTCCTGTGCATCTGCTCGGGCCGTCGGCCAATAAAACCCTGTACGGAAGGCCTTGCTAACAAGGGCCCGACCTGCGACATGGTGACCACCGAGTCCGGCATGAATTTCAGCCAAGAACTGCCGTCCCTCTTCCTCAGATATACATCATTGAAGGACTCCGGTGGCGCTTTTTTTTATAGAGCTCTCCATCATGAACCGTGTACGCCTTTGAACGTCGAACAATGTAGCGGGCCTCATTCTAGTCCTTAGGAAGCTCTTTCCTGTTAAGGTAGGCCAGGAAGGATTCTGTCCATGGGGCAATGACTGCCATGATGAGATGCGCCGACGGTGTTATTTTCGTGGCTGAGCCCCCGACGACGTCGGTATTTCCGGGATCTGGGGTTATGTTTGGATCTGGACTAGTATTGTCGTTTTCTCCCTGCCACACCACGGATGGCTTAAAGAGCCTTTCCAGGAAAATATTAGGTCGGACGGGGCCGCGCTTGGCACCGATACGAGCAAGAACATCCACCGCTTGATTACTTTCTCGAGCCACATGATGGAACTCGAGCCCTTCGAACTGGGCCGACATTTTTATGACTGCGTTACAATACGCTGCCATCTTTGGATCTTTGGCATCAAAATCTCCATTTATTTTAGATATTGCAAGGTTTGAGTCCCTGCATACTTCTAGGCGTTGTATGACCATGGAGACAGCCATCCGGAGACCATGCAATAAGGCCTCGTATTCGGCTGCATTATTGGAGTCTGTGTAGAGTATTTGGAGAACGTTCTGGACGACGTCTCCAGTAGGGGATGTTAAAACGACGCCCGCTCCTAACCCTGCCAGCATTTTGGAGCCGTCGAAATACATGACCCAATTGGAGTACGTGCCGTACTCTTTAGGGAGTTCGGCCTAATGCAATTCGGCGACGAAATCGGTCAGTAGTTGGGACTTGATAGCCCGACATGGCTTATATGTAATGTCAAATGGGAGGAGCTCGATGACCCATTTGGCAGTCCGGCCCATAGCATCGCGGTTGTTTATAATGTCATTGAGTGGTACTTCAGAGGCCACCGTGATCGAACACTCCTGGAAGTAGTGACAGAGCTTTCGGGATGCCATGAAGACCACGTATGCTAACTTTTGATAATGAGGGTACCGGGATTTGCATGGTGTAAGGACACTAGATACATAATATACTGGCTTCTGAAGCGGGAATTTATGTCCGTCCTATTCTCATTCAACGATGAGTACGGCGCTCACCACCTGATGTGTTGCCGATATGTATAATAATGTCTCTTCGCTGGCGTTTGGTGCGGCCAGGATTGGATTGCTCACAAGAAGGGTTTTTATTTCCTCCAGTCCGGCTGTTGCCGCGTTCGTCCACTCGAAGTGGTCGGTTCGCCGTAGAGGGTGATAGAGTGGCAGCGCCTTTTCTCCCAATCTGTAGATAAAGCGGCTTAGCCAATTGTGACAAAGCTCGGATTTTGGCTGGGTTTGCTTCAATTCCTCTATTGGAAACGATGAAGCCCAACAATTTTTTAGCAGGGCCGCCGAAAACGCACTTCTCCGGATTGAGCTTAATGTCATACACGCAGAGGTTGTCGAATGTGAGACATAAATTGTCTATTAGTGTTTCGACGTGCCTAGTTTTGATGACGAAGTCTTCCACGTAAGCTTCAACTGTCTTGCTGGTCTGTTTCTCCAGGCATGTTTGAATCATGCGTTGGTATGTGGCGCCGGCTTTCTTGAGCCCGAAGGGCATAGTGTTGAAGCAGAATGGCCCTTATGGAGTGATGAATGCCGTTGCAGCTTGATCGGATTCCTTCATTTTGATTTGATGGTATCCGGAATATGCGTCAAGAAAACACAGTGAGTCATGTCCTCCGGTGGCGTCAACGATTTGATCGATGCGGGGGGAGGGAGAAGGGATCCTTGGGGCATGCCTTGTTCAGGTCTTTAAAATTGACACACAGGCGCCAGGATTTGTCCTTCTTTGGTACCATCACCAAATTTGCCAGCCAGTCCGGATGTTTTATTTCTCTAATGAGTCAGGCTTCGATTATCTTGGCTAGCTCTTCCCGGTTGGCTTTTGGGTTCGGAGAAGCGCCGCAATGCTTGCTTGACCGATTTGTGTCCCTTCAATATATTGAGGCTGTGTTTGGCCAACTCGTGTTGGATTCCTGGCATATCAGAAGGGTGCCAGGAGAATATATCACAATTCTGACGCAGGAACTATTGTAGAGCGGCGTCAACCGTTGGGTCTAGTTGTGCTCCTATGGATGTTGTGTTCTTGGGGTACGTTGGATGGACTTGGAATTTGACTATTTCTTCTGCCGACTTGAATGAGGTGGATTTGGGTCGTTTGTCTAGGACCACATCATCTCTGTCCACCGTGGAGTGCCGCACGGTTACTTCTTCGGCCGCGAGGGCTTCAGATAATGCCTCAAGGGCCAGGGACGCGGTTTTTATTCTTGGCGAGGAGTTCTATGTCCGGATCACTAACTAGAGTGATTATGCCATTGGGCCCGGGCATCTTAAGCTTCATGTATCCATAATGGGGTATTGCGTGAAAGCACGTGAATGCATCTCGCCCCAAAAGGGCGTGATATCCGCTGTTGAAGGGGGCCACCTGGAAGGTTATTTCTTCGGACCGATAGTTCTCCAGTGTGCCGAATACCACATCGAGTGTGATTTTTCCTGCACACCGTGCCTCCCGACTGGGAATGATTCCTCGGAAGGTCGTGCTGCTTTGCTCAATGCGGCTCCTATCTATTTCCATCTTTCGTATTGTATCCTCATAGATGAGGTTTAGTCCACTGCCGCCGTCCATGAGAAACTTGGTGAGCCGAAAGCCATCCACAATTGGGCTGAGGACCAAGGCGGCTGGTGCTCGGAATGTCCTGTGTTGTGGTTCGTCGCCAGCGTTAAAGGTTATCGCTGTGTCATTCCAAGGGTTTATTGTTGCGATCTCGCAAACTTCGGCGAGTTCGCGGAGTGCCCTTTTGCGCCTATTGTTTGTAGTGAATGTCTCAAAGACTGTCAGTACTCTGGGTTCGTCGTTGATGTAGCTATGTACCTAGGGTAGGGTCATAGGCCTGACCTACACACCCTCCCCTAGGACTCCATCCTAAAACCAGAAGCATTCAAGGTATAACATTATCCACTCGACTGCCAGGCATTCCACTCGGAAGATTCAAAGTCACTCGACCACGACAATTATCACTCGACAGACAGAAGATCTAAAGTCACTCTACGCGACAACGGTCAGACGTTTACTTCATAGACTTAATAGGCATTAATGTCACTTAATTGCTAGCATTACCAGTAACGCCCCCCTCTTGATGTACCTTAAAACTATTGTAACGTGGGAAGGCTGGGGTCCTGGCGCACTCTATATCAGCCACCCCCTCAAATGAGACAAGGGTTTGCACCCACTGTAAACACACACACACATACATTATCCAGTCGACTGCCTTCGGGCATCGAGACGTAGGGATGTTACTTCCACAGCGAAGGGCCTGAACTCGTAAAACTCGTGTGTACAACTTCACCATAGCTAGGATCTTGCCTCCTCATACCTACCCCCCATTCTACTGCCAGTCTTAGATCCACGACAGTTGGCGCCCACCGTGGGGTAGGTGTCATAGCGACTTTTTGGTGGAGTTGCAATTCGTTCCGATTCTCATCATCATAGTTTCCGCCGGCGGACTAGTTGAGGGCCGTGAAATCCGTCTCGGCGCTCTTGTTCTCATCGCCGACAACTCCGCTTGGATTCAGGAAGCCCCACTCGACCTCGATGCACTCCCCATCAGCGGGGCGACGCACTTTCGTGTGTGGGTCCGCGGCGTCCTTCTCCGGCAACCGTCGACCCAGTATCGGTCAGTACCTATGGTGTCCTCATCCCCAGCTGTTCGCCGGCACAAGTTTTCCGGTCGATCATGGCTCCAGCGATGGGTGAGACACGCGGTGGCCCGCCAGTCGGCCACCTCGCAAGTCACGGCAAACGAGCCCGGCGAAACTCTCTACCGCCTGTTCGACTGGTTCCGTCAAGATGACATCCGAGTGCGACAGCAGCGATCCCGTGACAGAAGTCTTGTTGGTCAATGGACCACCCAGTCCTCCTGGCTTCCCCCGCGATGACGGTGGTGATGGTGGCGGCGATCCGTCGCGCTTTCATGAAGAGTACCGCCCCGAGCCCCTTTCTTCATAGCGAAGGGAAGAGCTTCGCCGCCACAATATGGATGCACTTCACACTCCTATCGTTGGAGAAACCCCCGAGGCCCGAGCCTTGGAGGAAGCGTGCCTAGCCAACTTGGCTGAGCGCACTCGACTGGAGGACCTGAAGCACACACTCAATGAACGTGCTCGGCAGCGGATCCCTGAATCCAGTCGACGACAACTTTTTCTGCCTCAAACTCAGGTTTACCGCTCTCCGATTCAAAATCTCACAGCTGCAGCCCGAATAGCAGTGTTAATCTAGCGTTCCCAGTCGGAGGCAGACCGAGCTTTGATGCAGATCCGGGCCTTGCTCCGAGCAGCTGGAGAGCAGAACACAACAGTGTCTTAGTCGCGGAATAGGATTCATAGCAGGTCTATGGTGGCAGATATAGTACAGTCGGCCCACATCCCAAGATCGCCCCCACGGCGTGAAGGACGTGGGCATAGATAAGATAAGTACAGAAACCATGAGCCTTGGCCACGACGACTGACGTCGAGTGCCCACGCCTCCTCCGAGAAGTGGGTCATATGTGCCTCGGCGGCATGATGACAGACACCCTCATAGCGGCGAGCGAAGATTACCAGTCGACCCAAGGGAGCCAGGCTTTGATGCGAGATCTATTCTCGTTCAAGGTCTAGTTGACAGGAACAGAGTACACAGAGAAGTCCATGATAGATATTATCCGACTGGTAGTAGAGTGCATGTTTCAGGTCCCGAATGTTTCAGCAGAGCCATCAGGGCTGCAGTGATTCCTCCCAATTTCAGGTTGGCGACTGGAGTCAGGAAATTTACGGGTGAGTCTAAGCCTGACACTTGGCTTCAAGACTACTGAGCGGCTGTACAAATTGGAGGCAGCAATGATGAAGTCGCCATGAAGCACCTTCCTCTGATGTTGGAATGCTCGGCCAGGGAATGGCTGAATCAGTTGGAACCCAACAATATATTCAGTTGGGAGGAACTCGCCCGAGTGTTTGTTAGGACTTTTGAAGGTACTTGCAAGCGACCAGCAGGGTAGACTGAATTGCAGAGTTGTGTGCAAAAACTGAATGAAACCCTGAGATACTATATCCAGAGATGTATCACGTTACACCATACAGTGGAGAATGCATCAGATCACCAAGCAGTTTGTGCCTTCAAGGAAGGCGTTAAGTATCGGGGGTTGAACCTGAAATTCGGTCGGACGGGAGATATGTCTCTGACTCAGATGATGGAGATTGCCACCAAATACGCTAACGGCGAAGAAGAAGACCGACTCCGCATTGGCAAGCACAAAACAGTCGCCGAGGACACCGGTGGAGGTACTTCCAATCGGAAACAGAAGCATAAGGCCGAACCAGCTGCTCCTGGTGAAGCTTTAGTTGTGGCTCAAGGAAAGTTCAAGGGGAAGCCCAAAGGGCCCTGGAACCGCAAGATAGTGAAAGATCAAGATGGAAATGATGTGTTGGATTTGCCATGTCACATTCACACCTAGAAAGATGAAGAGGGTAATCTGATTTATCCCAAGCACACCACTCGGCAGTGTTGACTCCTGATCCAGCAGTTCTGAGAGAAACAACCCAAGGAGAAGGAAAAGGATTCGGACAAGGATTAGGATAAGGACGAGGATGATGAATGTTTCCCCAATGTCAACTTCACTTTGATGATTTTTGCTGATGTTGAGAGCAAAAGTCGATTGTAAGTTATCAACAGAGAAGTGAACATGGTTGCTCCGGCAACACCAAGTTATTTGAGGTGGTCCCAAACTACCATCACGGTTGACTAGTTTGACCATCCATCACGTATAGCTACCCCTAGGAGGCAAGCGTTGGTGGTCGACCCAGTTGTTGAAGGCACTCGACTGGCTAAAGTGCTGATGGATGGTGGTAGTGGCCTGAATATCCTTTATGCTGAAACCTTGAAGGGAATGGAGATTCCCATGTCCAAGCTCAGCGAAAGCAATATGAGTTTCCATGGCATTATACCCTGCAAGAAGGCTGAATCACTCGGCCAGATCACCCTTGATGTGGTTTTTGGTGATTCCAAGAATTACCGCAAAGAAAAGTTTACATTTGAAGTAGTGGATTTCAAGAGTGCTTATCATGCGATTCTGGGCAGGCCTAGCTATGCACGTTTCATGGCTCGACCGTGTTATGTGTACCTCAAATTGAAAATGCCTGGTCCCAGAGGAGTGATCACTATCACTAGCAATCGGTAGAAAGCAGAAGAGTGCTTCCAGAAGGGCTCAAAAATCGCCGATGCACAAATGGCAGCAGTCGAAATGCAAGAATACTAGAAAAATGCAGATCCGAGTGATTTACTGTGCTCCAAGAAGCCTGCCACATATTCTACATTTCGGTCGTCTGGTGAAATCAAGCCGATTCATATCCACCCGACCGATCCTAATGCTGCTACTACTCAGATATCAACTTTACTCGACAACAAATAGGAAGAAGTGCTCATCCAGTTCCCCCGTGAGAACTGGGACATCTTTGCATGGAAACCTTCTAACATGCCGGGTGTACCCAGGGGACTGGATTAGCATCATTTGCGAGTCAACCCGAAAGTAAAACCAGTCAAAGAACATCTTCGACGATCCGCCGTACAGAAGAGAAAGGCAATTGGTGAGGAAGTGGCTCGGCTCCTGACAGCTGAGTTCATCCGAGAAATTTACCACTCCGAGTGGCTCACCAATGTTGTTATGGTCCCCAACAAGGACGACTCACTTTGCATGTGCATTGACTTCAAGCTTATCAATCGAGCTTGCCCGAAAGATCATTTTCCTCTCCCCCGCATGGACCACATTGTCGACTAGACTGTGGGGTGTGAGTGTTTGTCTTTTCTAGACGCCTATTCCGGGTACCATCAAATTCGACCGTATGGACCCAATGAGATAAAAACAACTTTCATCAGACCATTCGGGTGTTTTTATTATGTCACCATGCCGTCCGAGCTCAAGAATGCTGGAGCTACATTCATGAGGATGATCCAAAAGTGTCTGCTCACTCAAATCAGTCGGAATGTCGAAGCATACATGGATGACATTATGGTCAAGTCGTGTAAAGGTTACGACCTGCTGACTTACCTTTATGAAACTTTTGCCAACCTGAGAAGATATGAAATCAAGCTTAACCCATCAAAGTGCACATTCGGAGTTCTTGGCGGAAAGTTACTCGGCTTCCTCGTTTCCAAATGAGGGATCGACGCGAACCTAGAGAAAGTTGGTGCCAAATTCCGGCTGAAGCGCCCTATGCGCATGCATGATGTCCAGAAGCTTACTGGTTGTTTGGCCGCCTTGAGTTGATTCATTTCTCGCCTCGGTGAAAAGGCATTGCCTCTTTACCGACCGATGAAGAAATCTAACAAGTTCGAGTGGACTCGTAAAGCTGATGCAGCGTTTGCAGATCTCAAAGCCCTGCTTTCCACCCAGCCGGTGCTCGCTGCCCCAATCAGCAAAGAGCCTTTAATGCTTTCCATTGCAGCCACTGGACAAGTTGTCAGTACAGTACTCGGGTCGAGCAGGAAGAAGAAGGAAAATCCTATAAAGTTTAGCGACCAGTATATTATGTTTCTTAAGTTTTAACTCCATCCAAGGAAAGATGTCCACATTATCAGAAACTTGTTTATGGGATTTACATGACCACGAAGAAGGTTGCACATTATTTCTCTAATCACTCCATTACAGTCGTTAGCGACGCACCCTTGTCAGAAATTCTGAACAACAGAGATGCAACAGAGATGCAACAGTAGTCTCGGGGACTACACCCAGTGGGTGCACTTATCGTGCCCCCACTGATTCAGATTCCACTCGATATGGTCTGCCCAGACTGAGTGGAAGAAGAAAAAAAGAAGGAGAACGACATACTTAGACCCCAACTGACTGCCAGTAGTCGACTGCGGTCTTGGGGACTACACCCAGTGGGTGCACTTAGCGTGCCCCCACTGGTTCAGATTCCACTCGACATGGTCCGCCCAGACCGAGTGGAAGAGTAAAAACAACAGAGATGCCAAACACCCTGTGGGTGCGCAGATGCGAAGTGCAGGATAACAAGAAATTGCACGAAGAAAGGTTTTCAGGTAGCATATCCTAACAGAACAAGTTCACTCGGAAGCCAACTTACCTGGACATTCGCTCAAAGGGCCGTGCTGCCGTCGTAAGCAGCCTGACTATTTTCGTGCACCACCTTCACTCGCTCCATCATTATGCTAGCTTGGCGAATGGTTTCTGCAGTGGTGTCCGCTTGGCTTTCTGGAACATGATGAGCGCTAAAGAATGGGACCGACGGTCCAGACGCAGCAGCTTGAAGTTCTGAGGCATGAAGCTGGACGGTTGAAGCAAGCACTGGTACAGTCGACTATGTGGGGCGTTCACTCGATATTGGATCAGCAAAAGTAACAGAAGCCCGAGTCACATCTTCAGGCTGTTGAACCGCTGGCTCTGCCGTAAACACCGATTGGGATTTCTTGCCGGCTGATGCCTTCTTGTTCTTCCTGGGCCTCAGCGGCACATCCTCGTCATCATTTGGAAGCTTAATGAGATTGGGAGGAGCTACAAAAAGATCATTCGACCCCAGATTAATCGTCACAACTTAATCGACCGAGTAACTAAAGATAGGATTATGAGAGTTGTACCCGGGTTGGAAGTGACTTCATGTTCCATTTCTTCATCTTCATACTTGTGGGTGGAAGTCCCGGAGGTAGCAGCACTGCAAATTTCAAGATTTAGTTGGTCATGCCTATCACGGTGGGTCGACCAAAATTTGACTTGTACTAAACCAAGAAATCAGGTCTGACTATTACCCGGAAACAATAGGAATGGCCACTTTGATCTTGGTCAAGGCCTTCGGTGGTTTCGACGACGCAGCTTTCAATTGTTTCAACGCCTTATCAGTCGGGGCTGGAGATGGTGGAACTTTCGGTTGTTTCGGTGCCCTCTCAGTCGGCACTGGAGAAGACGTCCGAGGGCGCTTTGATGACTGCCCAGTCGGTGCGGTCGCTTTGTCATGGATGCTTGCCGGATTGTGAGCGTGCTTGGATCGCTTTTCCCTATGGGGAGGTGAGTCGACCTCTTCTTCATCACTCAGGTCGTCACTCACCATGTCCTCCTCTTCATCAGAGTGCCACTCGCCGCTCTTGCCTCCGCTCGCCTCCCCCTCCGGATCTTGCTCCTGCTCCCCATTGGGCATCGACTACATCTTAGTAAGGGCCTAAAAGACAATAAGCAAAGAAAAAATCAGTCGGTTGACAACAAGGAGTTACATGATAAATCAAGAGGACACTTGTCAGTTTAGAGTTGGACCTTGTCTGGTTGGCGCGAGTTGTCGAGTGGATGGACACTCCTAGACCCCCTGGGGTTATCCTTGTTGCTAGTGATACCTCTCAGCCACTTCTCCACCGTGTCCTCGTCGACCTATTCTGGGTGGATCCGAGTGGAATCCTCAATGCCCGAATACATCCACATCGGATGGTCACGAGCTTGGAGCGACTGAATGCGTCGTTTAAGGAAGACCTCCAACAGATCCATGCCAGTCACGCCATCACGGACGAGTTGGACCACCCGATTGACCAACACCTTCACCTGCGCTTTCTCCTCCGGGATCATTTTCAAGGCGGAGGGCTTCTCTACCCGAGCCATGGAGAATGGTGGAAGTCCGGTCGATTGGGCCGGAGTCGGCTGGTCTTTGCAATAGAACCAGGCCGACTGCCATCCTCAGACTGACTCAAGAAGGATCATGGCTGGGAAAGTGCTTTTACCTCTCATTTGAATCCCAAGACCCCCACACATCTAGATCACATGCGTCCTCTCATCACTCGCGTTGGCCTTCTTGACCGACTGGGAACGACACGTGAAAATGTGCTGAAGAGACCCCAGTGTGGCCTACAACCTAAGAAATTCTCGCACATGGACACGTAGGCGGCGAGGTACACGATGGTGTTGGGAGAAAAGTGGTGGAGTTGTGCTCCAAAGAAGTTCAAGAAACCTCTGAAAAAAGGATGGGGAGGCAAATAAAACCCGCGGTCAACATGGGTGGCGAGGAGAACGCACTCACCCTCCTACGGATTTGGTTAGGTCTCGTCCTCCGGGAGCCGCGCCGATTCGTGGGGAATCAGTCTCCCCTCAACCAGATCGTCGATGTCATCCTGACGAATCGTCGACCAAATCCAGTCGCCATGGATCCAGCCGCGCGATAGGCTGGACCTCGATGAATATCTGCCTTGGCTGGACTTCTTCCCCTTCGCCTTCGCTATCGCCTTCTTCGCGTGCTCCAAGGCCACTGTCTTCTCCTTCCCCATTGCAGCGGGCGGAGCTCAAGCAGTGCGGCGGCGCCAGGAGCAGAGGTGGATGAGGCGGAGAAAGCGGGGGCGAAAGAAGAAGAATGGGAACGCACTATGCAAAAAAACCCTAATCCGGCACCTTATATGAGGTCGTTTCCGAGTGGCTGACCTATGGGACCGGGCGATCCTATCAAATCCCGCAACAGTCGTGCACGCGATACGTGGCGAAAAAGGTGGCGCCGCGATCGAGGTGGCCCTGCCTAATCCAACCCGATTACCGAGGCCTCCTCCGCCCCGCGCGCTTCCCGAAATTCAAATCCCACAATATCCGTGAGCAGCAGAGCAACTTGTCAGACGGAAGATTTTTCCCATATCAGCGCTCGAAGTGTAGCAGTAAAAGTTCAATCGGCAGAACCAAGAATGGATCAAGGCGACTGAAAAAGAACTTGAAGTCATCATGATTGCTCACTTGGTCCCAATCAGGCGCTTCCGAAGCACGAAAATTGAATCGGAGGTGTTCTCAACTCCTTCTCCACTCAAACCCTGAACCATTCGGGGGCTAATGATTTAGCTATGTGCCTGGGGTAGGGTCATAGCCCTGACCTAGACACCCTTCCCTAGGACACCATCCTAAAACAAGAAGCATTCAAGGTATAGCATCATCCACTCGACTGCCAGGCATTCCACTCAGAAGATTCAAAGTCACTCGACCACAACAATTATCACTCGACAGAAATAAGATCTAAAGTCACTCTGCACGACAACGGTCGGACGTTTACTTCATAGACTTAATAGGCATTAATGTCACTTAATTGCTAGTGTTACTAGTAACGCCCCCCTCTTGATGTGCCTTAAAACTCTTGTAACATGGGCAGGCTGGGGTCCTGGCGCACTCTATATAAGCCACCCCCTCCACTGAGACAAGGGTTTGCACCCTCTGTAAACACACACACATACATAATCCAGTCGACCGCCTCCGTTCAGCGAGACGTAGGGTTGTTACTTCCACAATGAAGGGCCTGAACTCATAAAAATCGCGTGTACAACTTCACCATAGCTAGGATCTTGCCTCCTCATACCTACCCCCATTCTACTGTCAGTCTTAGATCCACGACAGTCGTCTTCTAGAGGGTGTTGCTCCGGGATGTCCTTGGTGAGGATGTCCTTGCCGTTTTTGGCTACTTGCCGAAGTATCCAACATGCTCTAAGGCTGTGGGTTGGTATAGTATCCGGTGTGGTGTGTATTTTGCAGGGGAAATCAAGCCATCCCTCCAGAATGGTTCCGTGCCGCGTAATGGGTTTGTATTTCTTGGCTATTGGTTTGGGTCTGTTACAGGGGTGCACCCTTTTTGCCTGTACCAGTGGTTGAGTTGGGGCCGATAGCTCCCAAACTGTGTGATCTCTCCAGGCGCTCTCCATTGCGATGTATTTCTGTACAATAGTTGCCAAGTCAGCGAAGTGTACTATGCGGCGGCGATTAATGGCGTTGAGGAGTCCTTCGTTCGTGCAGTTATTGCAGAACACTGATATCGCGTCCTCGTCGCGGCAATCCTTGACCTTGTCCTTGACAAGGAGAAATCTGGCCCAGAAGTGGTGGACCGTTTCTCGAGACTGCTGTTTTGTGCTCGTGAGAGCACTTATATCTGGGTGGGTGGGTGGAATTGGATCTGAACCCTGAACCGATCAATGATCTGGAGTCTGGGGTTTTTTCAGACTAAACAGTCCGGGCTCCGGAGTGTCTTCTGATTTTTGAAGCCTACCGTCCGACTCTAAGTTCGGAGGGCAAGGCGTGTCCTTCTGCCGGTAGGTGTCCGGCTTCTCGAGGTCAGAAATCCGAACATAATTCGTCCTCACTATAGAGGAAGGGTTATCTTGCTCCTCGACTACCGCTATCTCATGGGTGATCGGTGGAGAATTAAACTCTCTCTGGTCGGGTTTAAGCCCAATCCGATCGTAGTCTGTAGTGACTCCCAGGGCGGTAATGCGATCTAGGAGTTCGTTCAAAGACAATAACTCTGTCGGATCCATCTGTTTGGCGTATTCAGAATCAACGCAGATGTCTTTTTCGATGACTTGAGAGGTCATCCTCGCTGGCTCAGAGGCCGAGTGGGCGATCATGACAAAATCGCCCAGCCGGAGGGTTTGGCCCGAGGGATCTCTCAGGACTGATCGCTAGGGCGATGTCCACAGGACTGACCGCGACATCGGAATCGATCTTTGGAACGATGTCCATAGGATGGACAGCAGCATCGGAATCGATCTCTGGCGCGATGTCAACAGGACGGACCACGACATCGAAAATGATCTCTGGGGCGTTGTCAACAGGACGGGCCACGACATCGGAATCATCAAGGACGTCCACCGGCACCTGCACAACCCTAACATATTAGGAAGCACATTGCAAATAATTAAAAACCACAACTATGGTAAGCTATTATTTTTTTACCTTGTGCAGCTCACCGGGTGATCCCATCCCTGTGGGGGCCATCTCCTCGTCCTCGATGGGGGCCATCACCTTGCCAGGGGAATACTGCTTCTCAAAGGTGACTATCTCCTCAAACTCGGCCTTGAGCCTCGCATAGGTGGCCATTAGAGTTTCTGGGGTAGGCATGGTGGGGCCCTTGCTACTCTTCCAACTTTCTTTGAGGAGTTCGTCCGCCAACGTCGTCAACTCTTTCGCCAGTGCTTGTTTCTTGGAGTTCTTCTTCTCCATGGGTTGGCCCGCCAACATGGTCAACTCGTTGGCCGGTGCTCGCTTCCTGGAGATCACTGTCTCTAGTGGGTTGTCCACCGGAAACTCTCTGCCTAGTGCTCCAGGATCCATCAATGAACTGACAAACAAAAGGCAATCAAAAGGAAACCACAATCACAATGAAAATGGGAAAACAATAGGTTGTGAGAATCGGTTGGTGCTTCGCAAAACGAAGATTCTTGGAATGAAAATATAGCAGCATCACTGATTCGCCCACCTTTCCTTCGTCGATACAGAAGAAAAATGGTAGAAGTGAGTAGCCTGGAGTGAGGTTTTCTTCAAGAAAGTGGAGAAAGGGCTTCAACGAGCATTCTAGTGAAATGATGTTTGCTTTGTCCAGTCCAACTTCGAGGCCACTTTACCACTGTGCTAAAGGTACAAGATACATTCCTCCAATCACAAAATGCCTTGGTTGATGAGATTTGAGATTTGAGCCAGTACTGCACGCAGTGTAGTCTAGTCACTTGTTGAAATCTCTAGAAAGGCAAATACTCCTTTCCGGTTTACAGGGCTATACTAGCAAGTTTGTATCATGCAAGAGCCTGGCTATATGCGTGCTCCAAGGCTCCGCACCATGCCTCACCCCTACACAAAGACTGCCACGCGAGCGTTCGCAACTTCCATGTTCAGGTTGCACTTGGCTCTTAGCCTCTTCGAGAAGACAAACAGTGATGTTACTACTACTTCTACAGTATCAAATCCACTGCTGCATGTTCGTCCACTGCGTGCGGGAGGGATAGCCACTATGCGCATGGGCGAGGGAGAAGGCGTGTAGTAGTAAAATCAAGCTTCTGCTCATTGTACGAGTTGACGCGACACATCATAGAACTAGCCCCACATGGTTGCCTCTAAACTTGACTGAAAGACCCGCAGCGTACAATACTCCATTTGCTGCAACCTCTAACATTTACCCCACCACAAATTTAAAAATATATATTCCTGTCTTGACTAGATGAGCATGCAAACTAGAATCACCAAGATGACAGGTAGGGCCAGAAGATTATTTTATTAAAAAAAGCATGGAGCCGACCCCAATGATTTTAAGCTTACATGCACGATACATGTTATCCTAGACTACTCTACACATGAAACTGCCACACGAGCGTCTGGGCTGTGCTTGGCTCTTCGCCTCTTCAGGAAGTCGAACAATGATGGAGTACTACCGCAGTGGAGGATTACTATAGTATGCTTCTGGCCATCTGACACCGATTGAACTGCTGCATGTCCACCGCGTGCGGGAGGGGGAGCATGTAGCGAATGAAAGCTTCTCCCAGTCCTGCCAGCCACCACGCTCATGGGCGAGGGAGGGACGCAACTTCATTGACTTACTGCTCCTACCTTTGCGTCTATGATAGGTGGGCCCAATAGGTGGGTGGCCCACCTGTCATGTAGCGAAAGGTAGGTGCAATTAAGGCGAGAGGGTCTTGTACGAGTTGACGCGACACATCAAAGCACTGCACTTGACATATTTCAATAATTTGCGTTTACCGATGCATTAATTACAACACATGCATGCATGCCGTGACTCTCCTTTTGATACTTGCATGTGTTGATTTAATGCACCATGCCAAATTTTGACTCTAAATTTAGTTAAACAAGTGCTCATGCATGTCACAAAAAATTACATAATTTGAAAACTATGTTCAAATACGAATCAAATGATATAATTTTTATTCACATGCACTAACATTTTGTCAGTTAAATCTTTGGTCAAAATTTAGCACCAATTACAAAGGGGCCCAATAAATATCACGGATACTCCCACAAACTCCATTTGTTCCCAAATATAAGTCTTTTTAGGGATTCTAACAAGTGACTACATACGGAGCAAAATGAACGAATCCATACTTTAAAATATGTCTACATACATCCGTATGTTGTAGTCCATTTGAAATGTCTAAAAGGACTTATATTTAGGAACAGAGGGAGTAGAAAATATAAATAATAATGCATGTTGGCGCAGCCCACCTTTCCGATAATTTTAGCCATGGGCTTGTTCATAATTTTTACAAGGGGGTGGTTGTTCATTTAATGGAGGGTCTTGTACCAGACTCGAATGATATAAAGTGCAACTGGGCACACCGTAACACCACTTGGAATAAGTGGGTAGCTATCTCCAAAAACAATCAACAACTAAAAAACGGTGATCTGGGATGTACACAATTTTAAACGATTGTTTTGATGGAGTGAAAAAGGAAAATTACCCCACTACGTATATATAGGCCGGAACCTCCGCGCTTGCTTGCAAGGGTTGCTCTATTCACACACTCTCATCCTCTCCAGATCTAAACAAGATAGCGGTGGTAACACTATCTTTCTCCCTTCAAAAACACTGTTTTTCTATCCTCACTACTGGTTACAGACCCACTACTGGCCGCACCGTTATCTCTGGCCGAGCACCGGCGCAGGAGGTCCTCCGATCCCTTCGTCGTTGCCCTAGTGTCGGCGGATCCAGCCTCCCACCGCCCACCTATCCACATCCTGACGACCTTGAGGTATATCTTCCTTCGAAACCGCCTTAGCTCTACTTCCACAGATCGCTACGTTGCTGCATGTGCATAATTTTCTGCCTCTCAGCCCCTATCGATCGGATGGTCCAACGTCACCTATTTTTTCTTCTATTGTTATAGGTAAAGCTACTCCATGGAGCCGAATCTTATACTTGGTTCAAACAAGAAATAAATTTGGGGTGGGGTAATTTAGTATGTACATTAGACTTGGTACAAACAGGAAGCAATGGGGGTGAAACTAGCACAGACTGGTCATCCAACCGGTCTCTTTGTTGAAAAGGGAAATATCGGGGTAACGCTGTACACAATGGTGTGGACAAGACTAGATTTGCTATCCACATATAGGAATAGGTGGCTAGAGTGAAAAAAATGGGACCAACCTAGATATGTTTCTTGGATGTTTGTTTCTCGGGGCAACAAACTTTGAATCACCACTTTATGCCCCTATTTAGGTACATGGTGCTGGAGTGCTGGTGCACCCACTGTCCCATGCCCTTATACCAAATATTTAGCTGTTCTTAATCTAATGCCCCTCGTAAAATGAAGCCATGCCACTGTTATAAGGCATGACAAGTTTAGCCAAATGTTTTTTCCTGTAATTGTTCGAGACTCTAACGGTTTCCATTGTAGATTTTTGTGCAAACATGGATATCCATTTCACCAGGTTGTTGTTGTGATCTTTTGGTGCACTACACAAAACACTTCTTAAAAGAAGTGACTTTTGTGTTGTTTAATTGGAGTGTCAGAATGGAACAGTTAATTCATTTCGGTGGAACTGCACAATGGAACAGTTAATTGGAGTGTCAGAATGGAACAGTTGATTCATTTTGGTGTGCTCCAATCCTCATCATACATATTGGTGCCATAACCTTCCTTTAGGTAAGAATGATATTTAATGCATGTGTTCCTCTCTATTTTACGACTCCCATGAGAAAATAATTCTATTGTTTACTAGTACACTTGTACTCCCTCACTGACAAAACCAATTCAGAAATAGAAGGCCAATCATGTACTTGGTTTCACCAACTGGTGAGGAGAAAGAGAAACAGAGCATGAAGAGGAAGAAGAAGAAGAATAAACAGTGCCAAGGTGATCTTGCTGAAGCCAGAAGCCTCAGCCGAGGCCAATCAAGGGCTCCGGCAACGTCTACCTTACATGTGAGACGATCCTGCAGGGAGCCCTTCCACTTCTGTTGTCTCTCCTGCAAGGTCACTTAATTAATTAGGAGTACTTAAGTACCACTAATTTATTGCTGCCTAATTTTCCTGTCAGAGTCAAACAAATCTTTAGTAGCACCTTATGCTGAATCATGTACGTGTGTATGTTTGTATATGGAGGTGAATCATGTGGTGGAGCAGTGAGGGAATATTATTAGTTTCATGACATAATAGTGCTATTGTTTTGCATGTCAATTTATTGCCATTGGTTTAATGAGGCAATATTTTGTGTATTGTCCATCATGAATTTGATGTGACTGTTAGAGTAATATGCTAATGTCTTTCTATCCTTTCTCACCAAACTAATGAAGGTTTCACCTTGTTCCTACTTGTGCAAACAGGGATCATGTTGTGCCAATCATACATTTTAGTGGAACTACACAAGATAATAGAATCAATTGTATCCTAGCCAGTGGTTTAAGTCTGTTGGAAGTTCTTGATAATCTTTTGATATAATCTCAGCACTGGTAAACAAGAGTGATTTCAACTATACATTTGAAGTGCACAAAAATATACATTATTGAGTGATTCCAGTGAGTGCTTTATCATCTCTTATGGGACTACATGAATAAGCTTTTTTCCTCAGGTTTGTACCAGCCTAAGGCCTTCATCCATATTAGTTTACTGTCATCTCTATTTGTATCGTGCTACTGTCATGAGAAACTCGGTTATCTTTGCATGTTAAAGTTTTGCAACCTATGATACATGGCAATGCTTTGAGTGTTGAGCTAATTGGCACTGATTAAATAAAAAAAATACCTCTCTTTAAGCAAGACTACTATGTTGCTAACTTTACCCATTAAGATAATAAGCATGCTTCTATTTGTTAGTGTATGTTTCATCAACTAGTCCCACTATTACAGTAATCTCACTCTCTCAATATATGTGCCAACAGGGGTGCTCGATTTTGGTGGAACTGCACAAAAACTATGGGTGCTTCATTGCCTCGACAACTTCCTTCCTTTCTTGTTAGTCGCTAATCTGGGCTTGCATTCTTCCTTTGCTGTCAGCCGCTTGGCTTATCTCGGCTTCCAGTCAAAGAAAATAGTAATTGATATGCTACCTCACACAGGTTGGTACTTGTCTTTATCCTGATTATTGTGCTTGTCATATGTATTGGTAATTTGTTATTGTGCTATTGTTTGCCGATTTCATAAAGGAGTAACTTGGATCCTGAACTCGCAGGCAAATCATTACATTGGGTGATTTCAGTAGAACTGCACAAAAAGATCAGATGGACAGGTACTTATGCTGCTGCTATGTACTCCAAAGTTCACTCAGACAAGCATCGATGTTGACAAGAAGAAGTACCTAAATTTGTTCGAGTATCAACTGGCGTCAACCAGTTGACAAACTCCCAAGTATTAGGAGAGTGAACGCCAAAAATATTGCTTGGTGCATAGCCCAGAAAAATGCAGTCCAGTCTTTGGTCCCAACCTGTGCCTTTTGGTTATTGGCACATATGGTAGCGTATTGTATGGCATGGAGTATAAAGATTCCAGACAAGTTGGTTGATGCGTATATTTATCTGGCACTTAATCAGTCTGCACGCCAGGGATGCTCCATTTCAGTTGAACTGCACAAAAATTTGGGTGGTTCATTTTCTCAACCGCCTCCTTTCTTGTCTGCAATGTAGAATTTTGGCGAGCTACAGGACCAAGATGAGCCAGTAAACTAGCTGGATGAAAGTAGTGGCCAAGTTGCTCAAACCTCCCTCGGCACAAGGCCAGTATTTGAGGATAAACCTACAACCAAAGTTCAGATTGTCTGTATTGCCTCTTATGTACTCAAAAGTTTACTCGTACAAGCATTAATTTTAGCAAGAAGTACCTTCGACTGAACAGCATTTACCAGTCTATACCCAAGGTAATTAAAGTTCGTCCATGGATGATATTGGCTGTGATCTCAATCATTGGGATGCATAAACATCCTGAACATGTGTATATCTGAATCTTTTTATGAATTATCTATGAATATTGCCGTGTGATCTATCAATCATTTGGATGCATAGACATGCTGAACTTGTGTATATATGAATCTTTTGAGTTGTTGATTGTGAATGTTGGCTATGAATATGAACGTGTCCTGTGAACCTGAATTTGATAGGAATGTTTACCTTTTTTGTTGTACTTGTGTGTGAACTTTTTAGTATGCCTACTATAGGATTTGCGACGTGTGGGTATCAACGACACACCTTCTTCCCGAGAAGAATTGCACCTGCTTTGTTAGGGTAGCAACGGTGCATCATCTCTTTTTAATCTTTTTGCTATGTCTTCCCCCCTCCCCCGCTCAACCCTTGCCGTAATATTTTCGGCCTCAAAACAAACATAGTACTGTGTTGTTTTTGGGGCTCGATGAAAAATCGAGTGCTGGTTTCTGTAGGTTGGCCCGCCCAGCAAATGGGCTACTGGTCCACCACGGACTAGGAGGCTAAAAATACAAGTTGTATGGTGCATAGGCAAGTAAAAAACGCCATTGAGATCCATCCACTGAAGAATAAAAATCGCTCCTAATGTGCTTCTTCAGTCACGCCGCCGCCCCCTCTTTAATCCAGTTCGCTCGGGGATCTAGCTGGTATCATTTTTTCCAGAGGGCGAACAAGTATCAGCTAGGCCTAGGTTTCGTTTTTAACATGCATAGACCACGACATACTGAGACAGTGGTTTCAACTTATGTTTTGAGGTCCATACCGGCCTATGGGCTTTTTCTTAAAGATCGGCAGCCCAATGTATTTTTCTTAATAAAACGAAGATCTCTGTTCTATTTATCTATATATAAGAATAATAATGCTTTCTCCAATTTATGTTTTCCCTTCTAACCACATTATATATATTTATATTATTACTATTATCGTATATTTTATAGAGACTTATATATACATTATAAAAACATCGCACATGTTATTAACTTATAAAAGTAAATGTTTAATAGAAGTTGGGAAGGAAAATCCTGGTTGTTTTTGACTCACAGGCAAGGGAAATCCTGGTGATTGCGTAAAAAAGCTTGTGAAGATTTTAAGAACCAATGTAATAATAATGCAATCATTTTTATTTTGAGCAATAACTCTCTAATTTGTTAATTTTATATATTAAAAATGTGTCGCTCCAGTTTATTTTTTGATATTAATTGCTCCTTCTAACCTAACATTATATATAGAATGAGCCCAACTAATTTGTGTATTTCAAGAAAGTGCAAATGGGCTGGGATTTCTTAGAAAATATAAATGGGCCGCACTGACGCGAAATTATTTGTTCACCCAGCCCAGCAAATGGACAAAACATGGGTTAAATATGTGCCATGTTTTTGTAGGCTGACATGTGGGCCAATAGGTCGAAACCTACGCATGGCATTGTCAACTTGGTCAACAAAAGATTATGACATCCACCACCATTGGATTTATATCCAACGGCGACATGCACCTTCAATCTCTCGTCTTCTTCCTCCAGCATCGCCGGGACCGCCTAGTCCGGCCTCCGGTGGCTAGCGGCTCTTCTTAGCACGCATCGCTGCAAAGCGCTACCCCACCGCCGGCCAGGCTATCCCTCCACCCCTCCACACCTCCTGTTATTCTCAACCGACTGCAGCCCCATGCCGCACCAGAACCAGTTATAACCCTTCTCCAAATCTCAGTCTGTGACTCCACTGCCGCGTCTTCCCATCTCTGGGTCGTTCCCGTCTGGGGCCTCGCCGTCGTCCACCACTTCGCTGCGCTCGGTGCGGCGTGGTCAACAAATGAGAGTCAACGGAAGAAGACTGTACATGGAGAGCCTGACGGCTGGAACCCACGAGTTCCATGGTTGCACGCAAGGAAAGTTCCTCCTTATTAAGATGGAAAAAATGGTTCCTCCCGCTGACATCTGGGACCCACCGGCTGTATCTTCGCACGGAAGGAAGTGCCTCCTTGTTATGGGAAAAAAATTCCTCCCATTGACAGCTAGGAACCGTCAGATTTGCTGGCTGACTTGTGGGCCTACTAAGCGGACGTGTACGCAGGGCTTTGTCAACTTAATCAACAAATGATTCTAGCAGCTGGACCGTTGGATGTTAATCCAACAGCCATGCCCCTTCTTCAACATCTGTTCTTGCTCCTGTCTCCCATGGGCGACACAGCGGCAATGCTGCCGCGCACCCGAACCAGTCAAGTTTCCCACTCCTCTCCATCTGCGACTCCACTTCCGCGTCTTCTCCATCTCCGGGTCATTCTAGCCTAGGGCCTCGCTGTCGTCCAGCGGCCTTGGTGCGCTCGACACGGTGTGGTCAACGTGGTCAACAATCGAGAGTCATCGGAAGATGATTGTATATGAGAGGCTGACAGTGGGGACGCACCACGCCCATGGACGCATGCATGCAACTACATCCTTTTTACCCTAAAAAATAATGTTTTCTCCCCCTGACTGCTGGGACCCACCAGGTCAAAGCGTACATAGCATTGTCATTTTGGACGCGAACGTGTACATACATACTGGTCGATGTAGAGGCGCACACGTGTGGTAGTAGAGGCGCGCATGTGTGGTAGTAGAGGAGCGCACGTAGCATGTACATGTACGTACAACGGCCATGGTGCAAGAAAGTAAATACGTCCACGCACGTACATATAGGCGGGGTCTCGAATGCCTACTCGCGCATAAGTACGGCCAGGGCTCGTGTACATGGTTATGGCTGGGTCGGAATGGAGAAATGGCGTCGTCATCGTGTTCATGGGGAGGCAACGGAAGGCGCCATGTTCATCGGGAGGCAACGGAACACGTGCTGTTCATCGGGAGCCAACCGGCTTGGACGGAACATGTGATGGAAAACGAGGCCTGGCGTGCCGCAGAACGGAGGAAACGGCCTTGTGTTCGACCGGCCACGGTGGAAACGGGATGCTGTTCATTGGGAGGGGTCTGGCATACCGCAAAACAGAGGAAACAGACTTCTGTTGTTCCTCCTACGGTCGAAACGGGGTCCTGTTGACCGGGAGGGGTGTGGCGTACCGCAAAACGGAGGAAATGGACTTGTGTTGGAGCGCTACGGTCGAAACTAGGGTCCTGTTCATCAGGAGGGGTGTGGCGTACCGCAAAATGGGACTCCACGGGGTACAGTTCATCTCCCACGTCGACCTCCTCCAGCCTCCACGGGCTATTGTTCATCCACCGTCAACCTTCTCCAGCCTCCACCTGCGACTGTTCATCCACTGGCTCCTGTTCATCCAGCCTCCACCGGCTATTGTTCAACCAGCCCTCTCCATGGGGTCCTGTTCAACCACCCCTCCATGGGCTACTATTCATCCAGTCCTCCACCGGCTACTCTTCAACCAGCCCTCCACCGGCTACTATTCAACCAACCCTCCATGGGGTCCTGTTCATCCAGCCCTCCACGGGGTCCTGTTCATTCACCGACTCGATCGATCGGGGTACTGTTCATCCAGCGGCAACGGCCTCTACTACCACGGGTTCTTGTTCATCCAACCCCCATTGGGAACTATTCATCCAAACCCCCTAACAACGCTCACTGTTCATCTAGAGGCAGCATTGATCGGATTCAGTTAGCAGCAGTAGCGAAGGAATCACTCGGGTTCAGTTAACATCAAAGGATTGATCGATCGCTCGGGTTCAGTGTAACGCATAGCCTGCAGTGCAATCGCTCAGGTTCAGTTAGAGCCCAACGCCTCGCACCCACGCGCGTACGTGTACGAGAGAAACGTGCATCTCTCGACCCCAACCACCCACTGTAACCGGGAACTACCCGATATTTTCCGCACCCTAGCTTCTACCATGGTTTTTTCTGTAATGGACAGCCCAAAGAATATCATGCAGCTGTGTCTCCGGCCAGCCCAAGACAAAAAGCCAATTTTCTATCATGATTTTTTGTCATAGAAGTAGGACCCTACCACATCTATGATGATACCAGGTTTTGTCACAATTATCGTCATAGAAGTGTCATAAGTATGACAGAAAAAAATTTCATTCGGCCCAAAATGTCACGGATGTGTCTTTTTTTGTAGTGTCACAGCAAGCGTGATGGTTTCGGTACGGAACGTGCCACCTTTGGGTAAGAAACGATATCAATTGCCTCTTCTTGCTTTCAAAATTTTTCTAGTGTCAACATAGAACAACAGGAGTGTTGTGTTTAATTTTGGAACTTTTCGCAGTTCGGTTGGACATTTTTATATATTAACTGGTTTTCCATGCATTTCAGGTGCATAATTCAAATTTGAACTACATGCACATGCTCCAGTGCATATAAATTGGTTGAAAAATCAAATCTGTGTCCTTCGGTGCATGCTTAGGTCCCATGCAAGAAATGGGAATGAATTTCAAACACCCTGCCACCGTCACTCGGCCACAAACATTGAGATACTTGGTTTTAAAATTCTAGTAAATCCAAAACTCGTCTGAAATTGATGAAACTTGGCATGCTATCATGGAGCGACATCAACATGCCGTGGTAAAAAATTTGTCCCATTTGGGGCAGGTTTGGGTATAAGCTTCTCACAAACTAGAGCTTCTCACAACAAGTGTGATGGTTTCGGTAGGGAACGTGCCACCTTTGGGAACGAAACGATATCCTTTGACTCTTATTGCTTTCAAAAAATTTCTAGTGTCAACATAGAACAACAGGAGTGTTGTGTTTAATTTTGGATTTTTAGGGGTTCGTTTGGACATTTTTATACATTAACTTGGTTTTGTAGGCATTTCAGGTGCATAATTCAAATTTGAACTACATGCACATGCTCCAGTGCATATAAACTAGTTGAAAAATCAATTATGTGTCCTAGGTTTCATGCTTAGGTCCCATGCAAGAAATGGGAATGAATTTCAAGCACCCTGACATCGTCACTCGGCTGCAAACATTTAGATACTTGGTTTTTAAATTCTAGTAAATCTAAAACTCGTCTGAAATTCATGAAACCTGGCATGCTATCATGGAGCGGCATCAACATGTTGTGGTAATTTTTTCCCATTTGGGGCAGGTTTGGGTATAAGCTTCTCACAAACCAGAGCTTCCCACAACAAGTGTGAAGGTTTCGGTAGGGAACGTGCTACCTTTGGGGACGAAACGATATCCGCTGCCTCTTATTGTTGTCAAAACTTTTCTAGTGTCAACATAGATAAATAGGAGTGTTGTGTTTAATTTTGGAACTTTTCAGGGTTCGTTTGGAAATTTTTATACATTAACTTGGTTTTATAGGCATTTCAGGTGCATAATTCAAATTTGAACTACATGCACATGCTCTAGTGCATATAAATTGGTTGGAAAATAAAATATGTGTCCTTCGGTGCATGCTTAGGTCCCATGCAAGAAATGAGAATGAATTTCAAACACCTTGCCACTGTCACTCGGCCGCAAACATAGAGATACTTGGTTTCAAAATTCTAGTAAATCCAAAACTTGTTTGAAATTCATGACACTTGGCATGCTATCATGGAGTGGCATCATCATGTCGTGGTAAATTTTTTGTCCCATTTGGGGTAGGTTTGGGTATAAGCTTCTCACAAACCAGAGCTTCTCAGAACAAGCATGGTGGTTTCGTTAGGGAACGTGCCACCTTTGGGGACGAAGCGATATCCTTTGCCTCTTATTGCTTTCAAATTTTTTCTAGTGTCAACATAGAACAATAGGAGTGTTGTGTTTAATTTTGGAAATTTTTGGGGTTCGTTTGGACATTTTTATACATTAACAGGGTTTTCCAGGCATTTTATGTGCATAATTCAAATTTACACTACATGCACATGCTCAAGTGCATATAAATTGGTTGAAAAATCAAATTTGAGTCCTTCGGTCCATGCTTAGTTCCCATGCAAGAAATGGGAATGAATTTCAAACACCATGCCACCGTCACTTGGCCGTAAACATTGAGATACCTGGTTTTAAAATTATAGTAAATCCAAAACTCGTCTGAAATTCATGAACTTGGCATGCTATCATGGAGCGGCATCAACATGACGTGGTAAATTTTTTTGTCCCATTTGGGGCAGGTTTCGGTATAAGCTTCTCACAAACCAGAGCTTCCCACAACAAGCGTGAGTGTTTTGGTAGGGAACGGGCGACCTTTGGGGACGAAACGATATCCGTTGCCTCTTGTTGCTGCCAAAAAATTTCTAGTGTCAACATAGAACAACAGGAGTGTTGTGTTCAATTTTGGAATTTTTCGGGGTTCTCTTGGACATTTTTATACATTAACTTGGTTTTGTAAGCATCTCAGGTGCATAATTCAAATTTGAACTACATGCACATGCTCCAGTGCATATAAACTAGTTGAAAAATAAAATATGTGTTCTTGGTTGCATGCTTAGGTCCCATGCAAGAAATGGGAATGAATTTCAAATACCCTGCCACCGTCACATGGCCGAAAAAATTGAGATACTTGGTTTTTAAATTCTACTAAATCCAAAACTCATTTGAAATTCATGAAACTTGGCATGCTATCATGGAGTGTCATCAACATGCTGTGGTTAAAGTTTTGTCCCATTTCGGGCAGGTTTGGGTATATGCTTCTCACAAACCAGAGCTTCTCACAACAAGCGTGATGGTTTCGCTGGGAACTTGCCACCTTAGGGGACAAAACGATATCCGTTGCTTCTTATTGCTTTTAAAAAATGTCTAGTGTGAACATAGAACAACAGGTTTCGGTAGGGAACGTGCCACCTTCTCAGAAAGTCCACATACTCAACTATCATTTAGTCCTTCACAATTGCTAACACTCATGCAGTACTTATGGGTATGAAGCTTTAATCGGACATGGAGAAAGATAGGGGCTTATAGTTTTTCCTCCCAACCTTTTACCTCAAGGGTAATGTCAACAATAATAGTTTATGAAAACCCACATCCAATTAGCTATATATATCAGGATCTTTCCAACACATAGAGCTTGCCAAAGGATAAAATGTAAAAAGGAAAGGTGAAGATCACCATGACTCTTGTATAAGGTATGGGGAAAAAATAAAAGATAGGCCCTTCGCAGAGGGAAGCAGAGGTTATCATGTGTTTTTATGGTTGGATGCACAAAATCTTAACGCAAAAGAACGTCACTTTATATTGCCACTTGTGATAGGGACATTTATTATGCAGTCGGTCGCTTTTATTTCTTCCATATCACAAGATCGTATAAAGCTTATTTTCTCCACACTAGTAAATCATACATATTTAGAGAGCAACAATGACAACTTATTTGAAGGATCTTACTCAATCCATAGGTAGATATGGTGGACTCTCATGGCAAAACTGGGTTTAAGGATATTTGGAAGCACAAGTAGTATCTCTACTTGGTGCAAAGAATTTGGCTATCATGAGGGGGAAAGACAAGCTCAACATGTTGGATGATCCATGACAATATAATTTATTTCGGATGTAAGAAAACATAACCCATTACATTGTCTTCCTTGTCCAACATCAACTTTTTAGAATGTCATATTTTAATGATTGCTCACAATCATAAAAGATGTCCAAGATAGTATATTTATATGTGAAAACCTCTCTTTCTTTATTACTTCCTATTAATTGCAAAGATGACTAAAACTATGTTTGTCAAGTCTCAACAACTTTTATTCATCGTACTCTTTATATGTGAAGTCATTACTCTCCATAAGATCAATATGATCTCTTTATTTCTTTTTATTCTTTCTCTTTTTTTATTCCCTCAAGATCATAGCAAGATAACCAAGCCCTTGAGTCAAAACTAATCTTTATTATATATAGCTCACGGACTCGATTACATAGATGAGGATCAACACTAAAACTCAAAGCTAGATCATATTAAAACTTTATTCTACTAGATCAAGACTTTACCAAAAGGATCGAACTAAGAAAAATAGTAAAGATAAAAGTGTGATGGTGATACGATACTGGGGCACTCCCCCAAGCTTGGCAGTTGCCAAGGGGAATGCCCATACCCGATACTCAGTTCTCCTTTGGTGGTGAAGAAGATTGTGGTGATGGTGACAATTGTGACTTCCGCTTTTTCATATTATACTGGAATAGAGCAATTTCCTCCTTTAAATCATCAACCTCCAACTCCAGCTTCAAGATCTTGTTACATAAATCTCCTTTGCTCTTCTTTCGAAAATGAGAAGGAATAGATTGGTTATTATACGAGTTAGCCCTCTTAGGGAGACTAGACTTCTTGAACTTCACATGAATATCCCTAGGTTGAGGTAGAGGAACATGCTCCTCCTCTGAACACGAATCATCAATCCTCATCAAATGAGCATCCTCATCATCATCTGTAGTTTGACCGTAAGGAGATAGGTCTCCATAGGTCTTTGGGTCAGCAATGAGATGTGAGACATAGCTCTCTCCACCGGAATCTTGAGATGACATCTTGCTCTAAATCTGTAGCAGAGATAGCTCGAAACAAAAGCAGGAGATATTTCCGTGGTACGGTGGTCAAAACCTTCGGGGGATTATATAATGAATTTTTACCGACCAAAAGAAGTATCGTGCAAGAAATCAAAATCTGAAGGGCACACGAGGTGCCCACAAGGCAGGGGGCGCGCCTAGGGGGTAGGGCGTGCCCTCCACCCTCGTGAACGCCTCGTGTCCTTTCCGGAGTGCTTCTTATTTTCCTATTTTCTTAAATATTCCAAAATGGAGAAAAATTGCTATTAGAGCTGTTTTGGAGTCGGTTTACTTACCGTACCACATACCTATTCCTTTTCAGATGTTGAAACATTCTGGAAAGTGTCCCTTATATACTCCTCCGGGGTTACGGTGTCAATAACATTAGTTTCAACATTTATGGGATTACCTGATATATATTGTTTGATTCTTTGACCATTCACCACCCTCAAATTTGTGCCTTCGAAGTTGTTGATTTTGTTGGCACCGGAATGATAGACCTCCTCGATAACGTAAGGACCTTCCCATTTAGAGAGGAGTTTTCCTGCAAAAAATATAAAATGAGAGTTGTATAACAAACAATGTTCAAGAAATCGTTAACCTGTAGATGCTCGGTCAGTTTAGGAGTAGTGATTAGTCGGTGAATTGGCCTATTAACTAGATTAATCGGTTGACCATTAATCGATAGATTGAATAGAAACTTGCCAACATATATCTAGATTTTTTAAGTATTATACCATACTCTCATCCTCCCAGCTATGTAGTATACCAAAATATGTTGCCATACACATATGAAAAGCGTAGAGAGGAGGTAAAATTACTAACCCTATCTATTAAGGAGCCGCATGGGGCCGGAAGGGGTTATGGGCCAAAATTTTGGGCTTTGTTTGCCCACCTGTTAATGGGCCAGCAGGGATTAACGGCATGACAACTGATTAATCGGTCTAACTGGCCAATTGATCGGCCTGACAAATTAACGCAACGAATAGGTGTTATTTGATTCGGCCATGCTATGAGTAGCGATTAACCGGCCCATTAACTAATTAATCGGGTGAATTCTTGAACATTGATAACAAAACATAATCACCTACAGTAAACTCACGTTTTTGTATGCATTTTTCATGCCATCTTTTAACTTGTTCTTTAAACAGTTTGGCATTCTCATAGGCCTGGGTTCTCCACTCATCAAGTGAGCTAATGTCAAATAATCTCTTCTCACCGGCAAGTTTGAAATCATAATTGAGCTCTTTAATGGCCCAATATGCCTTATGTTCTAGTTCGAGAGGTAAGTGACATGCTTTTCCATAAACCAGTTTATATGGAGACATACCCATAGGATTTCTATATGCAGTTCTATAGGCCCATAATGCATCATCAAGTTTCTTGGACCAATTCTTTCTAGATCTATTAACAGTCTTTTGGAAAATTAATTTAATCTCTCTATTACTCAGTTCTACTTGACCACTAGACTGTGGGTGGTATGGAGATGCAATTCTATGATTAACATCATACTTAGCAAGCATTTTACGAAAAGCACCATGAATAAAATGTGAACCACCATCAGTCATTAAATATCTAGGGACTCCAAACCTCGGAAAAATAACTTCTTCAAGCATCTTAATAGAGGTGTTATGATCAGCACTACTAGTTGGAATAGCTTCTACCCACTTAGTAACGTAATCAACAGCAACTAAAATCTGTGTATACCCATTAGAGGAAGGAAACGGTGCCATAAAATCAAAGCCCCAAACATCAAATGGTTCAATAACAAGTGAATAGTTCATAGGCATTTCTTACCGTCTATTGATATTACCAATTCTTTGACATTCATCACAAGACAAGACAAACTCACGGGCATCTTTGAAGAGAGTAGGCCAATAAAAACCGGATTGCAATACCTTATGTGCAGTTCTATCTCCAGCGTGGTGTCCTGCATAAGCCTTAGAGTGACACTTGCGTAGGATATGTTCATGTTCATGCTCAGGTACACAACGTCTAATAACACCATCTACTCCTTCTTTATAAAGGTGTGGGTCATCCCAGAAGTAATGTCTCAAATCATAGAAAACCTTTTTGTTTTGCTGGTATGGGAAAATAGGTGTTATAAATTTAGCAACAATGTAATTAGCATAATCAGCATACCATGGGGCAGTACGAGAAGCATTTATGATAGCTAATTGTTCATAAGGAAAGCTATCATCTATTGGTACTGGGTCATCAAGAACATTCTCTAACCTAGACAAGTTGTCTTCAACGGGGTTCTCAGCTCCCTTTCTATCAATAATATGCAAATAAAATTCTTGTAGTAGGAGAACCCATCTAATAAGTCTAGGTTTAGCATCTTTCTTTTCCATAAGATATTTAATGGGAGCATGATCGGTGTGAATAGTTACTTTAGAATCAACAATATAACGTCTGAACTTATCAAAAGCAAATACAACAGCTAAAAATTCTTTTTTCAGTAGTAGCATAATTTCTCTGGGCACTGTCTAGAGTTTTACTAGCATATTGGATAACATTTAATTTCTTATCAACTCTTTGTCCTAGAACAGCACCTGTAGCATAATCGCTAGCATCACACATAATTTCAAAGGGTAAATTCCAATCAGGAGGCTGAACAATAGGTGCAGAAATCAAGGCTTTCTTAAGTATTTCAAATGCTTCTACACAATCATCATCAAAGACAAAAGGAACATCTTTTTGTAAGAGATTAGTTAGAGGCCTAGAAATTTTTGAGAAGTCTTTAATGAACCTCCTATAAAAACCAGTATGACCAAGGAAACTTCTTATACCTTTAATGTCCTTAGGACACGACATCTTTTCAATAGCATCAACTTTAGCTTTGTCAACTTCAATACCTCTTTCAAAAAATTTATGCCCCAAGACAATACCTTCATTAACCATAAAGTAGCACTCGATCAAGACAAGATTAGTTTCTTCACATCTCTGCAAAACTCAATCAAGGTTGCTTAAGCAATCATCAAAAGAAGTTCCATATACAGAAAAATCATCCATGAAAACCTCAACACTCTTTTCACAGAAGTCAGAGAATATAGCAGTCATACATCTTTGAAAAGTAGTAGGTGCATTAAATAAACCAAAGGCATACGTCTATAAGCAAAGGTACCGAAAGGGCAAGCAAAAGTGGTCTTTTCCTGATCCTCTTTTGACATAGGTATTTGAGAGAAACCAGAATAACCATCTAGAAAGCTAAAATGTGTATGTTTGGTTAATATTTCTAGCATTTGATCAATAAAAGGTAAAAGGTAATTATCTTTTCTAGTAGCTTTATTCAATTTGCAGAAATCAATTACCATTCCATAACCTGTAACAATTCTTTGTGGGATCAATACATCTTTATCATTAGGAACAACGGTAATGCCACACTTCTTAGGGACACAAAGGACATGACTTACCCACTGATTATCAGCAATGGGATAAATTATACCTGCCTCCAGAAGCTATAGTATTTCATTTCTTACCACTTCTTTCATCTTAGGATTTAGCCGTCGTTGGTGATCAACAACCAGTTTAGCGTCTTTATCCAATCTTATTTTGTGCTGGCATAGAGTGGGACTAATGCCCTTAAGATCATCAAGAGTATATCCAATAGCAGCATGGTGCTTCTTTAGAGTTTTCAATAATCTCTCTTCTTCCTGCTATAAAAGGATGGCACTAATAATAACAGCATATATCTTCTTTTCATCAAGATAAGCATATTTAAGAGTATTAGGTAATGGTTTAACCTCAAACATGAGATCACCCTTGGGTGGAGGAGGATCCCCTAGAATTTCAACATGCAAATTGTGTTTCAAAATAGGTACCTCCTTAAAGAATACTTCACATATTTCCCTTCTTTCATTCATAAACATATCATTTTCATGGTCTAGCAAATACTACTCTAAAGGATCGTTAGGAGGCATGGCAATAGAAGCAAGACCAATAATTTCATATTTACTAGGTGAGGGAGTCCTGGACTAAGGGGTCCTGAGGCGTCCGGCCTGTTATCCTTTGGGCTGGACTGATGGGCTGTGAAGACATGATGGCCGAAGACTGCACCATGTCCGGATTGGACTCTACTTGGTGTGGAATGCAAGCTTGGCGACCGAAGATTCCTTCTTATGTAACCGACTCCATATAAACCCGAAATCCCCTCAATGTCTATATAAACCGAAGCGATAGTCCAGAAAGGACACCACATATACTCATTACCATATTCGTAGGCTAGACTTCTAGGGTTTAGCCATTAAGATCTCGTGGTAGATCAACTCTTGTAATACTCATATTCATCAAGATCAATCAAGTAGTAAGTAGGGTATTACCTCCATAGAGAGGGCCCGAACCTGGGTAAACATCATGTCCCCCATCTCCTGTTACCATCGATCCTAGACGCACAGTTCGGGACCCCCTACTCGAGATCCCCCGGTTTTGACACCGACATTGGTGCTTTCATAGAGAGTTCCACTGTGCCGTCGACAAAAGGTTCGATGGCTCCTTCAATCGTGAATAATGATGCTGTCCAAGGAGGAACTTACCCCCCCAGACAGATCTTCGTATTTGGCGGCTTCGTACTGTGGGCCAACTCGCTTGGCCGTCTGGAGCAGATTGACAGCTACGCCCCTGGCCATCAGGTCGGATTCAGAAGCTTGAACTACATCGCCGATACCCGTGGAGACTTGATCTTCGAGGGATTTGAGCCTGCGGCTATCCCTTCCCCTCATCCCGATGAATGTGACTTAAATCTGTCATCGGATCACACCCAGGAGATGGTTCCTGCGGCTGCAACGACCCTAGAGCCGAAGCAGATCGAGCCATCCGAGGCCGCAGTGTCCGCGGCATTGGAGCCACACATGGACTCGACGCCCTGCAATATTCGCTTTAACGGAACTTCGGACTCGTCTCCGGCTATAAGTTCTGGACTGTGTACGCCCGCGGACACCGAGCTAGATCGGTTATCGATCTTAGAGTTCAGCGCCACTAACGTTTTCCAGCACTCGCCTTGGGGTGATGTACTGAAATCTTTAAAGAATTTGTCCTTGGAGAAGGACTCACAGCCGAACTACGTTCGGTTCGAGCTAGAGATGGATGATGAGGAATTTTGCTCCCCAACCGCCACCCACTTCATAGCCACCGTCGATGACTTAGCCGACGTTCTTGACTATGGCTCCAAAGACATCGACGGTATGGACAACGATGCCGATGAGGAACAAGGCCAAGACCCGCCATTTACTGGATGTTGGACGGCTACCTCTTCATACGACGTGTACATGGTTGATACACCTAAAGGATCCGGCGACGACAAAGAAGATCAAGACGCGAATAAAACCTCCCAGACACAGTCCAAGCGCCGGCGGCCCAAACACCACTCTAAGCCCCGCCGCTCAAATGACGGCAACACTGGCACCAAAGAAAATTGTACTCCGGGCGACGCCGAAAACAATGAAGGCCCTATCGGGTCTACATCCGAACAGGAACACAACAGCAGGCAAAACAACCCTGACGAATAGGCCATAGAAGATGACTCGGGGGATGATAGTTACCATCCACCCTCCACGGAGGAGACAAGCCTTGGCAACGAAGACTTCATCGTGCCTGAGGATCCTCTCGAGCAGGAGCGCTTTAAGCTTCAGCTCATAGCCACTTCAAGAAGCCTGAAAAAGAAACAACAGCAGCTTGAAGCTGAACAAGACCTGCTCGTCGACAGATGGACTGATGTCTTGACAGCTGTGGAATACGGCCTCCCCGTGGTCGGGATAAAACGACAACTCAGACTGAACAGCAACCCGCCCCACCGCCTCGCAAAAACAGGGACAGACTAGCTCGGGACCATACATACGATCTTCGGTAGGAATTGGACAATAGAACAGGACACACCAGATCTATATACGGATCACGAGGACATTTCCATACTCGGGATGACAACTACCTATTTGGACGTGACAAACTTAATCACACCCAGGCCGATAACCACAGACGGACATCGTCGAAGATACGCCGTGACACGGCCCTCTATAGAGGCGCCTATAAGACCCATGATGCGGCTATATCTCCCACGTGTCGGAGCACGACTTAGAGGCATAACCGCATAGTAGGCATGTCGCAAGAGGGGTAATATTTACACATCCCATGTACTGAATAAGAAAGGGATAAAGAGTTGGCTTACAATCGCCACTTCACACAATACATAAATATAGCAATACATCATCTAGAATACAATCAAGGTCCGACTACGGAACCAAATAAAGAAAGACAACCCCAAATGCTAGATCCCCGATCGACCCAACTGGGCTCCACTACTGATCAACAGGAAACGAAACAACACAATGAACAAGATCTTCATCAAGCTCCCACTTGAGCTGGGTTGCATCATCTGCACTGGTATCATCGGCACCTGCAACTGTTTGGAAGTATCTGTGAGTCACGAGGACTCAGCAATCTCACACCCGCGAGATCAGGACTATTTAAGCTTATGGGTAGGAAAAGGTAGTGAGGTGGAGCTGCAGCAAGCACTAAGCATATATGGTGGCTAACATACGCAAATAAGAGCAAGAAGAAAAGTAATGCATGGTCGTGAACTAGAAGTGATCCTGAAACTACTTATGTCCAAGCATCACACAAGAACCGTGTTTACTTCCCGGACTCTGCCGGAAAGAGACCATCACGGCTACACACGCGATTGATTCATTTTAATTAAGTTAAGTGTCAAGTTCTCTACAACCGGACATTAACAAATTCCCATCTGCCCATAACCGCGAGCACGGCTTTCGAAAGTTCAAAACCATGCAGGGGTGTCCGAACTTAGCTCATCACAAGCTCTCATGGTCAACGAAGGATATTCCTTCTCCTAGGACGACCCGATCAGACTCGGAATCCTGGTTACAAGACATTTCGACAATGGTAAAACAAGACCAGCAAAACCGCCCGATGCGCCAACATCCTGATAGGAGCTGCACATATCTCATTCCCAGGGCAACACTGGATGAGCACTCCGTACAACTAAAACCAGCCCTCAAGTTTCCCCGAGGTGGCGCTGCAAAGGACTCTAGTTCGGACCAACACTTAGAGAAGCACTGGCCTGGGGGGTTAAAATAAAGATGACCCTTGAGTCTGCAGAACCAAAGGGAAGGTGATAGGTTTTTAGGAAAATGTAAAACCAAGGTTGGGCCTTGCTGGAGAAGTTTTATTCAAAGCAAACTGTCAAGGGGTTCCCATAACACCCGACTGTGTAAGGAACGCAAAATCAAGGAACATAACACCAGTATGATGGAAACTAGGGCGACAATAGTGGAACAAAACACCAGGCGTAAGGCCAAGACTTCCACCCTTTACCAAGTATATAGATGCATTAATTAAATAAGAGATATTATGATATCCCAACAATATCCATGTTCCATCATGGAAGAAACTTCAACTTCACCTACAACTAGCAACGGTATAAGAGGGGCTGAGCAAAGCGGTGACATAACCAAACAACGGTTTGCTAGGAAAGGTGGTTAGAGGCTTGACATGGCAAAATGGGAGGCATGATAAAGCAAGTGGTAGGTATCGCGGCATAGCGAAAGAGCGAGCAACTAGCAAGCAAAGATAGAAGTGATTTCGAGGGTATGGTCATCTTGCCTGAAATCTCGCGAAGAAGAAGAAGAACAAGTCCATGAAGTTAATGATACATGGAAAGTATGATGCATGTCTGGTTTAATGATACATGGCATGGCAAAGTGCACAAGCAATACTACAAATTAAGTGGAGCTCAATATGCAATGAGTTGCATATTGACGGAACACCGCATTCAAGTTATTTAGTTCGATCTCGTTTATGTACCCAACAATATTAAATGTTGTTAAACATGGCAAGAGGTGAAGCATATGAAAACTACCTATCTAGGCACGTTTAAATGAGGCCAGAAATAACGAACAAGAATTCCGGTAAATCCTCATATGCATATTTTAGATTTGGTACTGTTCTGCCCTAAACCAAATTTTAGAGTTATTAAACATGCAAAGTGATTCCACCATGTTAATCTATGCATTTTTCTACCCCATTTACATATAAACTTTATTTAAAATGGAGCTACGGTTATTTAGCTATGAAATAAAGCATTTTAACATGGCAATATGGAACATTTAAACAAACAGCATTTTAAACATTTTAAACATGCCTGAAAGTTGCAAATTATGAAACTAGACAAAATTCTAAACAAGTTACATATATAATGTTTTTACAAAAGATGCATTATTCATGAGTTATTATATGCATGAAGTCTAGGGGGTTTTCTGCAAAAGGTTTCTCTGGATTAAATAGGAAAATACACTGATAGAAAAAAAATAGGAGCGGGCCATAACTAAAACAGGGCATGGCTGGGGGATTTCTCACCATGGGCCAAGCCCAGGTCGGTGAGTAAGCGGCTGGGCCAGCAGGAAAAGTAGCTCGGCTGGCCGACGCGCGCAGGCGATCCAGCCCTCTCGCACGACTTGGTCAACGAGAGGGGCGTTCATGGGGACGAGCCCGCGTCTTCTTCATATGCTTGAACTAGAGGAAGCAGGGCGCGATGGCGGGGCCTGGCGAAGGCGTAGCGGCGCGGGATCGAAGCGGCGGCAGCTTGAGGTGAGGGATCTCCAGCGGCCGGACGAGGCGACGACGCGGTCAACACGCGGGCGAACCGAGCGAGCCGAGGCAGGGGCGTCCTCCTCCTTGTTCGAAAGAAGCAGAGGCAGGGCAGGGGACTTGGCGCGGTGGCTTTAGGCGATGAGGTGGTGCTCGGGGCACTGGTTGATGGGCGGCTCGGCCGTGGTGGAGAACGGCAAAGGGGCGGCGCTCGGAGGAGGCCAGGGATGCAGCGAGGTCCTCACTCGATGACTCGAGCGCATGGACGAGGACAGCTGCGGCGCCGCTAGCGGCAGGACTTGGTGCTGACGACGGAGACGAGCGGATCCGGGCGCGTATGGCGTTCTCCGGCGAGGTGGCATGCGGGCGGAGCGGCGACGAGTGGATGCAGGCATGGGTAGAGGAGATCCGGCATGGCAAGGTAGTAGGCCGGCGGCGACGGGTGCTGGGCTTCGTGGGAGGAGCTGCTTGAAATTCTCCCATGGCGGGCTTCGACGGCGCCGAACGGCGATGGCGAAGAAAAAGCTTCGGGAGGAGCTTGACGATGGCGTGGTCCTCTCCTCCGGATCGAGAGAATCAGGGGCGCGGGGACGAGGGGCATGGCCTCGATCACATCTGGATCGAGCAGAAGGACTGCAGGTTGGAGGCCGAGGGAATTTTGGATCAAGGCTCCAGGCAGCTGGATCGATGAGTAGCAGTGGAGAGAGCTGGTTGGTGGGTGGAGGAAAATGAGGAGAAGGAGATCCCGAGGTGGATCGAGACCGGGTGGCGGCGACAGGATGGGACTGATGGGACAATCCTCCTAATTTTTAGGGTTGGACCCCAAGTATATAGCAGGTGGATTTGGGGTGCATTTGGGCCCTCCGATTCAAATCAGACGATCGAGAAAAATTAGGGTGGGAGAGTCCAACAAATAAACAAAGATGTTTTAAGGATGCTGGGTGACGATCCGGACTCAACGGACACGAGTGCCCGGTCGGGTTCGGGGAGGTTTTTGGACGCGCGAGGGGGTCTGAGAACTGTGCGGAGAGGGGGTCTGACAAAAGGCCACGGAGGCAAGGGGGTTAGGAGGGGTTCTTGGAGCCTCCGATCATGTCTGATGGATGCGATCGAGAGGGGGGGAAGGTAGGCCTGGCGGTAGGTAGTGGACTGTGTAGATGGCTAGGGAGGAAAGAGAGGGAGAAACCCGGCAAAAGTTTTCGGAGACCGAAAACGTCCGACGTTAGACCGGCAGCGGTGCCGCTATAGTTTTTTGTTGGGGCATCAAATGGACTCCGAATGCGATGAAACTTGGCAGGCGACCTATTTACAACATAAACCCACCACATGCCGCGGGCGCGTGCGAGTGTGTCTGGGCTCAGAACGGACAACGGAAGGAACGGGGAGACCGGGATGGATGCAAGTTTTGAAAACATGATGATGCAATGCACATGATGACATGACAAGATGCAACACATAAGCGACGGACATGGCAACGACGTCGAACAACTGGGAGACACATGGCGCATCGGTCTCAGGGCGTTACAGTGCCACACACCTTCTCTGCTTCGCAGACGAGGTGCTGGATCATGAATTTCCCGAGGGGTTCAAGCGTGTCAATATTGAATCATACAACGGAATAACCGACCCCGTAGTGTGCATCTCGTCTCGAGATCTAGGACGACGGCGAAAAATGACACCTGGCGCATCGGTCTCGGGGCATTACGACACTCCAGCACTACGAGAGGATCTCGTCCCGAGATCTAGGATCGCACCGGAATGAAATGGAAGAGGAAGAGGAGAGGTAAAACTAAGTTGCTTCTTTTCCAAACGAGTGAAACCAAAAAACCTTGAAAGGTTGAACAACTGGAAAGAAAGAATACAACGGAGATGATCGAAGTTGAAAACACTCTGTTAGGAAAGAGGAACAAGGAAGAACAACTTCAGGCAGCACTCTGGTTGAAAAGTGACACAGAACTTGATAAGATGAAAAGAACTTGAGCAGAGGGCACAACACTCCAGTTAAATGGATAAGCATGAGAAGAACACAATCCTCACAATTCGAGATGATGAGTGAAGAGGACAACATCACAATGCCTCTGAAACAAGATAATAGAAACTAGATCATTGGAATGAAAGAATGGAGAAGAAAAAATCAACTTCTGTCATAGATGAACTAGGAAAGCACCCTTCCGAGAAGTTAAAACAGAGTTGTTGGAAAAACTAACAACAAAACGAATAAGTTTGTAGTGGGCTTATGGAGAGCATCTCAAAACTATGAGGTGAAATTCTGCCACTAACGGAAACAATAGATTGGATTGATATCAACAAGGAGACGAGAACTTATTTCACCGGGATGATAAATGAAGAACTTGGGTCATTTATAAGCACCATAAATAGCAAAATCCTTAGGGAAAGCTTTAGGTGAAATATAACCCAAGATAACTCCAATGAAGAGGTAGATTGGTTGAAAAGATGTCTTGAGCGAAGAGAAAATGATGGATTTAGATATGTCACTCTTGAAAACTTGTGAATCATGAAACACGAAGGGAAATTATCAACAATGACATAACACCACCTCAAATGATAAGGTAGAAAGAATTGCACTTTTGAATGCAAGAAGAAGAATGCTTGGACTCCACAAAACAAAACATGTGTTGAACACCATGTTAAATTTTGAGCAAAGCTTGGCGGGTGATGACTTCGAGAGAAATCTTGAAGAACAATTGAAGAAAGAAAAGAATCCTTGATGAGCCACCATGTTGAGCCTCCATGAAGAACTCCGGAAATAAAAGGTTGATAAAAAGAAAGAGAAGTTGAAAACACAAGGTGAATCCTTACAATGATTAGATGGAGCTTCGAGATGAGATAATGCAGAAAAACTTGGAACTCCGGAAAAGAAAAGATGAAGCATCTCGAATCGAGAAATGTGACATGAGGAAGAACTATGGAAAGAAGAAACTAGACCACATGGATGAAACAAGAATAAGAATTATGTTATGCGTATCCTTCACCAATTTAAAATGATGACAAGCAACGGATTTGGCATACTACTTATTCTCGTAGAAAGGATTAAGAGAGATATAGCATAAACTTGGGAAGGTCTTCCACGAACCACCGGTAGGATTGAAAACGAACGAAGTAAAGGGATGAATCGCGGTAAGAATTTGAGAACGAACAAACATACTTGGAGGAATTTAGATACAAGAGAATGAAGAGATCATGAGTTGATTAGATAATACTTGCATGATGCACCGGTATGATTTAAAGGATGAGAGTTGAAAGCTGAGAATGAATAAACCCGAAATGATGGCCTACAGATAATCAAAGTAGAAAGAATCTTGAATTGCTCCGGATGGGTGAAAAGAATTGTCACAATCGAAAACAATTATGAGAGGATGGCATAAGGCTAGCACCATGATTCTTGAAGTGAATGGAGCAATATATGGAGGAAAACTCTTCTTCGGTCTTCAAAATCTGAGAATTACGACGAGAAACACCACCATGAATTATTTAGACACTCCGGAAGAATCAAAAGCGAAGAGGTTGAGCCAACGATGAAAATAATTTGACCGATCTTGGAGAAATACATATGACTGATGATAATTCATTCTTACGTCAAACTTGGAAAATAATTTTAGAGTAACTCCGTGAAGATTAGAAGAGTCAGGTAAGATCCTGGGAAAAGACCTGTGGGTTAGGGCCCAATCAAAAGAAACACCTTTGGAATAATTTTGAAGAGAGATCGCACCGGTTGAATTAAATGGATTGAATGAGATAACAACCTCGAAATAACTTGAATGGATCGAGAATGTAACCGTGAGTCTTCTGAGATAACTTCAGCAGTCCGGAACAATTGTATAACGAGAAGTGGATGATTAATAAGTGCACCAGCATGATAGAACATTTGAAACGAGGAAAAGATATGATCGACAAAGCTTGAATTGAATCCACCGGAGAAGAAATAGAATGAAGAATGATGAACTTGAAGCTTCTTAGCATCTCCACGAGAAATCACCGGGTAAGAACATGAAGGAAAAGAGCGGAGAGACTTCCATCAATAAAATGGATAGTTCATTAAGAAATATGAATCCTAGAAGAAAAAGGGTGCGAGGGCGGGAAAAACAAAGGCAACTTGGGACGGATGAAACAAACACCGTTGAGAGAACTTAGAACTGATCTTGCGGATGTTGAAAAATGATCAGATCCACTTCAAGAGAAACATGCCGGTTGAGAAGAAATTGAAATGACAAACTCGATGATCAAGAAGGATTAGCGTTCACATAGAAATATGAGAACACCGCTTAAGAAAGGTATGGAATGGACACTTGACATTGATGCAACTCGAATACCACAACTGAAAAAAACAAAACAAAGTATTGGCTTGCAAAATAAGCCGGAAACAAACATATGATAGATCCCATATCGTATCATGTGTCTATTGGAAAGATATTCTTGGAGCTACTTGAATTCCCACTAATAAACTCCCACGATGATAGAAAAAAAATAGGAGCGGGCCATAACTAAAACAGGGCATGGCTGGGGGATTTCTCACCATGGGCCAAGCCCAGGTCGGTGAGGAAGCGGCTGGGCCGGCAGGAAAAGCAGCTCGGCTGGCCCACGCACTTAGGCGATCCAGCCCTCTCACACGACTTGGTCAACGAGAGGGGCGTTCGTGGGGACGAGCCCGTGTCTTCTTCGTCTGCTTGAACCAGAGGAAGCAGGGCGCGCTGGCGGGGCTTGGCGAAGGCGTAGCGGTGCAGGATCGAAGTGGCGGCGGCTTGACGCGAGGGATCACCGGCGGCCGGACGAGGCGACGACGCGGTCAACACACGGGCGAACCGAGCGAGCCGAGGCAGGGGCATCCTCCTCCCTGTTCGAAAGAAGAAGAGGCAGGGCAGGGGCCTTGGCGCGGTGGCTTCAGGCGATGAGGTGGAGCTCGGGGTACTAGTTGATGGGCGGCTCGGCCGCGGTGGAGAACAACAAAGGGGCGGCACTCGGAGGAGGCCAGGGACGCAGCGAGGTGCTTGCTTGATGAGTCGAGTGCATGGACGAGGTCAACTGCGGCGCTGCTGGCGGTGGGACTTGGTGCTGGCGACGGAGACGAGTGGATCCGGGCGCGTATGGCGTTCTCCGGTGAGGTGGCATGCGGGCGGAAAGGCGACGAGTGGATGCAGGCGTGGGTAGAGGAGATCTGGGTGGCAAGGTAGTTGGCCGGCGGCGACGGGTGCTGGGGCTTCATGGGAGGAGCTGCTTGAAATTCTCCCATGGCGGGCTTCGACGGCGCCGAACGGCGATGGCGAAGAAAAAGCTTCGGGAGGAGCTTGACGATGGCGTGGTCCTCTCCTCTGGATCGAGCGAATCAGGGGCGCGGGGACGAGGGGCACGGCCTCGATCACATCCGGATCGAGCAGAAGGACTGCAGGTTGGAGGCCGAGGGAATTTTGGATCAAGGGCCCAGGCAGCTGGATCGATGAGTAGCAGTGGAGAGAGCTCGTTGGTGGGTGGAGGAAAATGAGGAGAAGGAGACCCCGAGGTGGATAGAGACCGGGTGGCGGCGGCGGGATGGGACTGATGGGACAATCCTCCTAATTTTTTGGGTTGGACCCCAAGTATATAGCAGGTGGATTTGGGGTGCATTTGGGCCCTCCGATTCAAATCATACGATCGAGAAAAATTAGGGTGGGCGAGTCCAACAAATAAACAAAGACGTTTTTAGGATGCTGGGTGACGATCCGGACTCAACGGACATGAGTGCATGGTCGGGTTCGGGGAGGTTTTTGGACGCGCGAGGGGGTCTGAGAACTGTGCAGAGAGGGGGTCTGATAAAATGCCATGGAGGCAAGGGGGGTTAGGAGGGGTTCTTGGAGCCTCCGATCATGACCGATGGATGCGATCGAGAGGGGGGGAAGGTAGGTCTGGCAGTAGGTAGTGGACTGTGTAGATGGTCTAGGGAGGAAAGAGAGGGAAAAATCCGGCAACAGTTTTCGAAGACCGAAAACGTCCGACGTTGGACCGGCAGCGGTGCCGCTATAGTTATTTGTTGGGGCATCAAAGGGACTCCGAATGCGATGAAACTTGGCAGGCGGCCTATTTACAACATAAAAACACCACATGCCAACTTTCAACCCATTCCAAGAACATTTTCTGGCCACTTATTAATAATACTATTCCGGACATGCCGCCGGCGCGTGCGAGTGTGTCCGGGCTCAGAACGGACAACGGAAGGAACGGGGAGGCCGGGACAGATGCAAGTTTTGAAAACATGATGATGCAATGCACATGATGACATGACAAGATGCAACACACAAGCGACGGACATGGCAACGACGGCGAAAAACTGGGAGACACATGGCGCATCGGTCTCAGAGCGTTACAGTGCCGCACACCCTCTCTGCTTCACAGACGAGGTGCTGGATCATGAATTCCCCGAGGGGTTCAAGCGTGTCAATATTGAATCATACGACGGAACAACCGACCCCGTAGTGTGGATCTCGTCTCGAGATCTAGGACGACGGTGAATAACGACACCTGGCGCATCGGTCTCGGGGCGTTACAACACTCCAGCACTATGAGAGGATCTCGTCCCGAGATCTAGGATCGCACCGGAATGAAACGGAAGAGGAAGAGGAGAGGTAAAACTAAGTTGCTTATTTGCCAAACGAGTGAAACCAAAAAACCTTGAAAGGTTGAACAACTTGAAAGAAAGAATACAACGGAGATGATCGAAGTTGAAAACACTCTGTTAGGAAAGAGGAACAAGGAAGAACAAATTCGGGCAGCACTCCGGTTGAAAAGTGAGACAGAACTTGATAAGATGAAAAGAACTTGAGCAGAGGGCACAACATTCCAGTTAAATGGGTAAGCACGAGAAGAACACGATCCTCACAATTCGAGATGATGAGTGAAGAGGGCAACATCACAAGCCTCCGGAACAAGAGAATAGAAACTAGATCATTGGAATGAAAGAATGGAGAAGAAAAATCAACTTCTGCCACCGATGAACTAGGAAAGCACCCTTCTGAGAAGTTAAAACGGAGTTGGTGGAAAAACTAACAACAAAACGAATAAGTTTGTAGTGGGCTTATGGAGAGCATCTCAAAACTATGAGGTGAAATTCTGCCACTAACGGAAACAATAGATTGGATTGATATCAACAAGGAGACGAGAACTTATTTCACCGGGATGATAAATGAAGAACTTGGGTCATTTATAAGCACCATAAATAGCAAAATCCTTAGGGAGAGATTTAGGTGAAATATAACCCAAGATAACTCCAATGAAGAGGTAGATTGGTTGAAAAGATGTCTTGAGCGAAGAGAAAATGATGGATTTAGATATGTCACTCTTGAAAACTTGTGAATCATGAAACACGAAGGGAAATTATCAACAATGACATAACACCACCTCAAATGATAAGGTAGAAATAATTGCACTTTTGAATGCAAGAAGAAGAATGCTTGGACTCCACAAAACAAAACATGTGTTGAACACCATGTTAAATTTTGAGCAAAGCTTGGCGGGTGATGACTTCGAGAGAAATCTTGAAGAACAATTGAAGAAAGAAAAGAATCCTTGATGAGCCACCATGTTGAGCCTCCATGAAGAACTCCGGAAATAAAAGGTTGATAAAAAGAAAGAGAAGTTGAAAACACAAGGTGAATCCTTACAATGATTAGATGGAGCTTCGAGATGAGATAATGCAGAAAAACTTGGAACTCCGGAAAAGAAAAGATGAAGCATCTCGAATCGAGAAATGTGACATGAGGAAGAACTATGGAAAGAAGAAACTAGACCACATGGATGAAACAAGAATAAGAATTATGTTATGCGTATCCTTCACCAATTTAAAATGATGACAAGCAACGGATTTGGCATACTACTTATTCTCGTAGAAAGGATTAAGAGAGATATAGCATAAACTTGGGAAGGTCTTCCACGAACCACCGGTAGGATTGAAAACGAACGAAGTAAAGGGATGAATCGCGGTAAGAATTTGAGAACGAACAAACATACTTGGAGGAATTTAGATACAAGAGAATGAAGAGATCATGAGTTGATTAGATAATACTTGCATGATGCACCGGTATGATTTAAAGGATGAGAGTTGAAAGCTGAGAATGAATAAACCCGAAATGATGGCCTACAGATAATCAAAGTAGAAAGAATCTTGAATTGCTCCGAATGGGTGAAAAGAATTGTCACAATCGAAAACAATTATGAGAGGATGGCATAAGGCTAGCACCATGATTCTTGAAGTGAATGGAGCAATATATGGAGGAAAACTCTTCTTCGGTCTTCAAAATCTGAGAATTACGACGAGAAACACCACCATGAATTATTTAGACACTCCGGAAGAATCAAAAGCGAAGAGGTTGAGCCAACGATGAAAATAATTTGACCGATCTTGGAGAAATACATATGACTGATGATAATTCATTCTTACGTCAAACTTGGAAAATAATTTTAGAGTAACTCCGTGAAGATTAGAAGAGTCAGGTAAGATCCTGGGAAAAGACCTGTGGGTTAGGGCCCAATCAAAAGAAACACCTATGGAATAATTTTGAAGAGAGATCGCACCAGTTGAATTAAATGGATTGAATGAGATAACAACCTCGAAATAACTTGAATGGATCGAGAATGTAACCGTGAGTCTTCTGAGATATCTTCAGCAGTCCGGAACAATTGAATAACGAGAAGTGGATGATTAATAACTGCACCAGCATGATAAAACATTTGAAACGAGGGAAAGATATGATCGACAAAGCTTGAATTGAATCCACCGGAGAAGAAATAGAATGAAGAATGATGAACTTGAAGCTTCTTAGCATCTCCACGAGAAATCACCGGGTAAGAACATGAAGGAAAAGAGTGGAGAGACTTCCATCAATAAAATGGATAGTTCATTAAGAAATATGAATCCTAGAAGAAAAAGGGTGCGAGGGCGGGAAAAACAAAGGCAACTTGGGACGGATGAAACAAACACCGTTGAGAGAACTTAGAACTGATCTTGCGGATGTTGAAAAATGATCAGATCCACTTCAAGAGAAACATGCCGGTTGAGAAGAAATTGAAATGACAAACTCAATGATCAAGAAGGATTAGCGTTCACATAGAAATATGAGAACACCGCTTAAGAAAGGTATGGAATGGACACTTGACATTGATGCAACTCGAATACCACAACTGAAAAAAACAAAACAAAGTATTGGCTTGCAAAATAAGCCGGAAACAAACATATGATAGATCCCATATCGTATCATGTGTCTATTGGAAAGATATTCTTGGAGCTACTTGAATTCCCACTAATAAACTCCCACGATGATAGAAAAAAAATAGGAGCGGGCCATAACTAAAATAGGGCATGGCTGGAGGATTTCTCACCATGGGCCAAGCCCAGGTCGGTGAGGAAGCGACTGGGCCGGCAGGAAAAGCAGCTCGGCTGGCCCACGCACTTAGGCGATCCAGCCCTCTCACACGACTTGGTCAACGAGAGGGGCGTTCGTGGGGACGAGCCCGTGTCTTCTTCGTCTGCTTGAACCAGAGGAAGCAGGGCGTGCTAGCGGGGCTTGGCGAAGGCGTAGCGGTGCAGGATCGAAGTGGCGGCGGCTTGACGCGAGGGATCACCGGCGGCCGGACGAGGCGACGACGCGGTCAACACACGGGCGAACCGAGCGAGCCGAGGCAGGGGCATCCTCCTCCCTGTTCGAAAGAAGAAGAGGCAGGGCAGGGGCCTTGGCGCGGTGGCTTCAGGCGATGAGGTGGAGCTCGGGGTACTAGTTGATGGGCGGCTCGGCCGCGGTGGAGAACAACAAAGGGGCGGCACTCGGAGGAGGCCAGGGACGCAGCGAGGTGCTTGCTTGATGAGTCGAGCGCATGGACGAGGTCAACTGCGGCGCTGCTGGCGGTGGGACTTGGTGCTGGCGACGGAGACGAGTGGATCCGGGCGCGTATGGCGTTCTCCGGTGAGGTGGCATGCGGGCGGAAAGGCGACGAGTGGATGCAGGCGTGGGTAGAGGAGATCTGGAGTGGCAAGGTAGTAGGCCGGCGGCGACGGGTGCTGGGGCTTCATGGGAGGAGCTGCTGGAAATTCTCCCATGGCGGGCTTCGACGGCGCCGAACGGTGATGGCGAAGAAAAAGCTTCGGGAGGAGCTTGACGATGGCGTGGTCCTCTCCTCTGGATCGAGCGAATCAGGGGCGCGGGGACGAGGGGCACGGCCTCGATCACATCCGGATCGAGCAGAAGGACTGCAGGTTGGAGGCCGAGGGAATTTTGGATCAAGGGCCCAGGCAGCTGGATCGATGAGTAGCAGTGGAGAGAGCTCGTTGGTGGGTGGAGGAAAATGAGGAGAAGGAGACCCCGAGGTGGATAGAGACCGGGTGGCGGCGGCGGGATGGGACTGATGGGACAATCCTCCTACTTTTTTGGGTTGGACCCCAAGTATATAGCAGGTGGATTTGGGGTGCATTTGGGCCCTCCGATTCAAATCATACGATCGAGAAAAATTAGGGTGGGCGAGTCCAACAAATAAACAAAGACGTTTTTAGGATGCTGGGTGACGATCCGGACTCAACGGACATGAGTGCATGGTCGGGTTCGGGGAGGTTTTTGGACGCGCGAGGGGGTCTGAGAACTGTGCGGAGAGGGGGCCTATCAAAAGGCCACGGAGGCAAGGGGGGTTAGGAGGGGTTCTTGGAGCCTCCGATCACGACCGATGGATGCGATCGAGAGGGGGGGGAAGGTAGGTCTGGCGGTAGGTAGTGGACTGTGTAGATGGTCTAGGGAGGAAAGAGAGGGAAAAACCCGGCAACAGTTTTCGGAGACCGAAAACGTCCGACGTTAGACCGGCAGCGGTGCCGCTATAGTTATTCGTTGGGGCATAAAACGGACTCCGAATGCGATGAAACTTGGCAGGCGACCTATTTACAACATAAAAACACCACATGCCAACTTTCAACCCATTCCGAGAACATTTTCCGGCCACTTATAAAAAATACTATTCCGGACATGCCGCGGGCGCGTGCGAGTGTGTCTGGGCTCAGAACGGACAACGGAAGGAACGGGGAGGCCGGGATGGATGCAAGTTTTGAAAACATGATGATGCAATGCACATGATGACATGACAAGATGCAGCACACAAGCGACGGACATGGGAACGACGGTGAAAAACTGGGAGACACATGGCGGATCGGTCTCAGGGCCTTATAGTGTCGCACACCCTCTCTGCTTCACAGACGAGGTGCTGGATCATGAATTCCCCGAGGGGTTCAAGCGTGTCAATATTGAATCATACGACGGAACAACCGACCCCGTAGTGTGGATCGAAGATTTTATTCGTCACATAGACATGGCCCGAGGAGAAGATCTCCATGCCATCAAATCCAGCAGCATGATATATCAAAATGTTCATAATGATGTGCTCTACATTTTTCTCCATTGTGACCTGCTTGTTTGAGTCCATCTTGATGCCCAAATAGTTGGAGTGTTGGAGTGTTCGAGTCCATTGCATCTCCTAGATCTCGGGACGAGATCCTCTCGTAGTGGTGGAGTGTTGTAACGCCCCGGATATAACTTTCCATATTTGTACTCCGACTCTTGCCTTTTCCGGAGATGCGATATGAGTTTCCCTTTGTGGTTGGGTTTTGTCTTTGTGTTGCTTTTGTCCATGTCTTGTCATATCATGTCATCATGTGCATCTCATTTGCATACGTGTTCATCTCATGCACCCTGTTGTCCGTTCTGCAATCCGACACTCCTACGTCCTCCAGCGCCCCCTTTTGTCTCTTTGCGTGTGCGGGTGTTAAACTTTCTCGGAATGGACCCAGATTCGCTAGGCGCCCCTGGTACGCCACCGGTAGACCGCCTGTCAAGTTTTGTGCCATTTGGAGTCTGTTTGATACTCCAACGGTTAACCGGGGAACCGTAAAGGCCTCGTGTGTGTTGCAGCCCAACACCCCTCCAAAGTGCCCCAATAACCCATCCAAACCCCCTCTATCCTCTCGGCCGTTCGATCACGAAAGCGTGGCCGAAAACCACACCTCATTTTGACTCTCCTAGCTCCCTCTACCTATATATTTGCACCTCCCCCCGAAATCTCGCAGTCCAAACCCTAATTTTCGCCCCCGCCGTCACCGGATACGTCCGGCTGCCGCCGGACGAATCCCGCCGCTGCTCCGTACCAATCCCCACGCACCACGTGTCCCGCATCGGCTACCTCCGCCGCCAACCCGCCAGGCCCGCGTGGGGCCCGCCGAGCCCGCGCCGCCCCCGCGTCGCCCTTCCGCCTCCCTGCGCTCGCGCCGCCCGAGCGGAGCCGCGCCTCCCCGCTTCCGTCCGCCACTTCCCGCCGCGCGCGCCAGCGCCACCTCGCGGCCAATCTTCCTCCGGCTGGCCGCCGCCGCCCTCCCATCACCGCGGTGGACCGTCGCTCGCACTCCGGCGACCTCGCCCGCGCCCGCGGCTCGCCGTCCCCGTCGTCCCTGACCCGGATCCGGCAAGTCCCTCCTCTGCTCCGGCGAGAACCACTCCGGCGACCTCCAACTCCGGCGATCCTCGATCTGTGTGCTATAGTTAAATCCTAGATCTGGAGGTTGAAATTTTGCCTAAGTCTTTTCCGTGAAACATTTTCAAGCCCTGTTCAACATGCCATAACTCTATCACCGTAGCTCTGTTTTGCATGCATGATATATCAAAATGTTCATAATGATGTGCTCTACATTTTGCTCCATTGTGACATGCTTGTTTGAGTCCATCTTGATGCCCAAATAGTTGGAGTGTTGGAGTGTTTGAGTCCATCGCATCTCCTAGATCTCGGGACGAGATCCTCTCATAGTGGTGGAGTGTTGTAACGCCCCGGATACAACTTTCCATATTTGTACTCCGACTCTTTCCTTTTCCGGAGATGCGATATGAGTTTCCCTTTGTGGTTGGGTTTTGTATTTGTTTTTATTTTGTCCATGTCTTGCATTTCATATCATGTCATCATGTGCATCTCATTTGCATACGTGTTCATCTCATGCATCCGAGCATTTTCCCCGTTGTCCGTTCTGTAATCCGACACTCCTACGTCCTCCAGCGCCCCCTTTTGTCTCTTTGCGTGTGCGGGTGTTAAAATTTCTCGGAATGGACCGAGATTCGCTAAGCGGCCTTGGTACGCCACCGGTAGACCGCCTGTCAAGTTTCGTGCCATTTGGAGTTCGTTTGTTACTCCAACGGTTAACCGGGGAACCGTAAAGGCCTCGTGTGTGTTGCAGCCCAACACCCCTCCAAAGTGGCCCAATAACCCATCCAAACCCCCTCATTCCTCTCGGTCGTTCGATCACGATCGCGTGGCCGAAAACCACACCTCATTTTGGCTCTCCTAGCTCCCTCTACCTATATATTTGCACCTCCCCCCGAAATCTCGCAGTCCAAACACTAATTTTCGCCCCCGCCGTCACCGGACACGTCCGGCCGCCGCCGGACGAATCCCGCCGCCGCTTCGCACCAATCCCCAGGTGCCACGTGTCCCGCATTGCCCACCTCCGCCGCCAGCCGGGCAGGCCCGCGTGGAGCCTGCCGACCCCGCACCGCCCCTGCGTTGCCCTTCTGCCTCCCTGCGCTCGCGCCGCCCGAGCAGAGCCGTGCCTCCCCGCTGCCGTCCGCCACTTCCCACCGGCGCGCCAGCGCCACCTTGCCGCCAATCTTCCTCCGACCGGCCACCGCCGACCTCCCAGCGCAGCAGTGCACCGTAGCTCACACTCCGGCGACCTTGCCCGCGCCCGCAGCTCGCCATCCCCGCCGTCCCCGACCTGTATCCAGCAAGGCCCTCCTCTGCTCTGGCAAGAACCACTACGGCGATCCTCGATCTGCGTGCTACAGTGAGACACTAGATCTGGAGGTTGAAATTTTGCCTAAGTCTTTTCCGTGAAACATTTTGAAGACCTGTTCAACATGCCATAACTCTTTCACCGTTGCTTTGTTTTGCATGCATGATATATCAAAATGTTATAATGATGTGCTCTACATTTTGCTCCATTGTTACCTGCTTGTTTGAGTCCATCTTGATGCCCAAATAGTTGGAGTGTTCGAGTCCATCGCATCTCCTAGATCTCGGGACGAGATCCTCTCGTAGTGGTGGAGTGTTGTAACGCCCCAGATACAACTTTCCATATTTGTACTCCGACTCTTGCCTTTTCCGGAGATGCGATATGAGTTTCCCTTTGTGGTTGGGTTTTGTCTCGGCCTTTCTTCACGAACGCCAAACAAGGCATCAGGGGCTACGGTCTATGCGGTAATATTTTCCTATATTTTGATTGCTTACCTCAAAGCCTGTTAGGATGCTGGCACAAGCTTCGGTCAGTCCGTTTCTGGCAGACTGAACTTTCTCGATCACCGCACTCATGATAGTGCGGTGCTCTTCGTCGATGGAAGCGCCGCGAAGCACTTCCAGCAAGTTGTCCGGTGCCTCTGGATGGACAGAGGCCACCGGCATGGGCGGCTTGCCCCTTTTAACGGGGGATCGCCTGCCGGAGTCCGGAACCATCGACGGTTCCGGCGTAGTGTTCGGCTGAGGGCCGAACTTGGAGCCCATGGGAGTCTTGCTCCCTTTACGCCCAGGGTCCGGAAGGTCGCCTCGAGGCTGTAACGCCCGGGTAATTAAGCTACAGTGAACCTCTGCTAATGATGCCACGTCACCTCGATTACTGTTCCTAATCTCGTGTTAGTTCGAAACTGATTCAAATTCAAATTCAAAATCAACCAAAGAATAAAAGTTTTCAAATATAAAAACTAAAATGTTCGGAGTGGACCAAATATTGCATAGGTAATTATGGTGGAGAAAGCACACCTTTATAAAATGTTTAAACACTCTAAAAATGAATAAAATAGTAGCAATAACAATTATTTAAATGCTTTCAAAATGTTAAACAATTTCAAAACTATTTTGTTTCGATGCTAAGTGGTTTGTGGCTGTGGCTTAGTTTGCAACCTCTATTTTGGTGCCACTGTAGTATTTTACTAAAATGAGAAATAAAAGAAAACACAAAAAAACAGAAAATAAACAAAAGAAAAAGAAAATACACAACCCCCCCCCACTGGGCCCCTTGGCCCAGTCGGCTCAGCCAACCACGCCGGCCCAGCCGGCCCACCCCGCACCTCCCCAGGCCTATTAGGCCGCCCCACCCCCCCACTAACCCTAATCCCCCCCCCACGCCGCCACTCCCTCTTCTCCCCTTCCCGATCCGATCTGGATCGGGGACGAGCCCGCTTCCCCCCACCTCGCGACGCCACCGCCCCGGATCTCCGTCGCCGTTGCCTTCTCGCCCCCCCTCTCCTCGCGCGACCCTTCCCCCCCCCCCCACCTGAAGCCGGCGCCACCCATCTCCGACCCCGTCACCCTCGCTCGCCGTGACGACCGCACGTGGGCGCCTCGGAGCTCGCCGACCCCGCCCCACACCAAGACGCCACCCCGCCGGCCTGCTTCCCCTCCGCCGCGACGTCCTCGACTTCTGCCTCCTCGAGCCGCTGCCACTCCCCTACACCGTACGGTGAGGCCCCCGGCCTCTCCCTCTCTCCCCATTCCCGCCGCTCGCGCATCCAGCGCCCCGCTGCCAACCCGGGGCCGCGGCCACCTTCCCTGCGCCGCGCCTGGGCCGCGCGCCTCACCGCTTCCCCTCCCCGCGCTCGCCCGCACGCACAGCCGCGCGCCCGCGGCCGCGCCGCTGCCCGCTAGCTCTGCTGCCGCGTCGCACCCATGGCCACGCCCCGCGCGCGCCTTGCCCTGCACCCGTGGCCCTCCGCCTTGCCTCGCCCCCATGCTCGCTGGCACGCACTACCGCCTGCTGCCATGGCTGCTGCTTGCCGCTGCTGGCCCCCCCTCTCCCCGCCAGCTCCACCCTGCCGCTTTCCCCCGCTGACCACCGTCGATGTGACCCCGCGCCGCCTCTCGCCCCGGCGTCCGCCGCTCCGGCCGCCTGACCAGCGCCGTGGCCCCCGGTGCCCCGCAGCGCTCTGTCGGGTTCGGCCATGCCCAGGCGCATGCGCCCGTGACCACACGCCCGCTAAGGCCCCCACCGGCCCTATGACAAGTGGGGCTGAGCCCGAGAACGTTTAATAAAAAAAAGGAAAAATAAATAAATAGAATAATAATAAAAATAAAAATAACTAATTAATTAATTAATTAAGGAATTAATTAAATTAATTAATTATAATTAGATTAACCTAATCACTAATTAACCTAATTAACTGTTAGTTAATTAAAACAGAGTATGACGAACGGGACCCACACATCAGTGGACTAGTCAACGCCTCTGTTGACTGCTGACGTCATGCTAACGTCATGCTGACGTCAGCATGCACTGTTCTGGATAATGTTTAATTAAAATAATTAACTAAATACTAAAAATGATTTTAATCTTTTAAAATTAATATAAAATAAACCGTAGCTCGGATGAAAAAACTTTGTACATGAAAGTTGCTCAGAACGACGAGACGAATTTGGATACGCAGCCCGTTCGCCCACCACGCATCCCTAGCATAGTGAACCTGCAACATTTCACCTCCGGCTCCTCTGCCCGAAAACGCGAAACACCGGGGATACTTTCCCGGATGTTATCCCCCTTCACCGGTATCACCTACTACCGTGTTAGGGCACCCCTAGCACCGCTACTTGTCATGTCATGCATCGCTATGCATCTGTTTGCTTAAATATTTATTGTTTCTCCCCCTCTTCTCTCGCTAGACACCGAGACCGACGCCGCTGCTACCTAGTACGACTACGGAGTTGACGATCCCTCTCTCTTGCCAGAGCAACCAGGCAAGCCCCCCCCTTGATCGCCAGATATCGCCTACTCTCCTCTATACTGCTTGCATTAGAGTAGTGTAGCATGTTACTGCTTTCGTTATTCCTATCCTGATGCATAGCCTGTCCTTGCTACTACTGTTGTTACCTTTACCTGCAATCCTAATGCTTAGTATAGGATGCTAGTCTATCATCAGTGGCCCTACATCCTTGTCCGTCTGCCATGCTATACTATCGGGCCGTGATCACTCGGGAGTTGGTCACGGGTATATGCTATATACTTTATACATGATACATGTGGTGACTAAAGACGGGTCGGCTTGAGGAGCACCCGCGAGTGGATCTTTGAGGCGGAGCGACAGGGCAGGTTCTGACCACCTAGGAGAGAGGTGGGCCTGGCCCTGGTCGGCGTTCGCGGATACTTAACACGCTTAACGAGTTCTAGGTATTTGATCTGAGTGTGGCCATTTGGTCTATACGCACTAACCATCTACGCGGGAGTAGTTATGGGTATCCCGGCGTCGTGGTATCAGCCGAAGCCTTCGTGACGTCAGCGACTGAGTGGCGCGCGCCGGATTGGAACGTAAGCCTGCTCTTGTATTAAGGGGGCTAGTTCTGCTTCCGGCCACGTACGCAACGTGCAGGTGTGCTAAGAGCGATGGGCCCAGACCCCTGTGCGCCTAGGTTTAGACCGGCGTGCTGACCTCTCTGTTGGTCTAGGTGGGGCTGCGACGTGTTGATCTTCCGAGGCCGGGCATGACCCAGGAAAGTGTGTCCGGCCAAATGGGATCGAGCGTGTTGGGGTATGTGGTGCACCCCTGCAGGGAAGTTAATCTATTCGAATAGCCGTGATCTTCGGTAACAGGACGACTTGGAGTTGTATCTTGACCTTATGACAACTAGAACCGGATACTTAATAAAACACACCCTTCCAAGTGCCAGATACAACCGGTGGTCGCTCTCTCACAGGGCGACGAGGGGAGGATCATCGGTTAGGGTTATGCTATGCGATGCTACTTGGAGGTATTCAGTCTACTCTCTTCTACATGCTGCAAGACGGAGGCTGCCAGAAGCGTAGTCTTCGAAAGGATTAGCTATCCCCCCTCTTATTCTGGCTTTCTGCAGTTCAGTCCACCGATATGGCCCTTTACACATTTACCCATGCATATGTAGTGTAGCTTCTTGCTTGCGAGTACTTTGGATGAGTACTCACGGTTGCTTTCTCCTTCTTTCCCTCTATCCCTTCTACCTGGTTGTCGCAACCAGATGTTGGAGCCCAGGAGCCAGACGCCACCGTCGACGACGACCCCTACTACACCGGAGGTGCCTACTACTACGTGATGCCCGCTGACGACGACCAGGAGTAGTTAGGAGGATCCCAGGCAGGAGGGCTGCGCCTCTTTCGATCTGTATCCCAGTTTGTGCTAGCCTTCTTAAGGCAAACTTGTTTAACTTATGTCTGTACTCAGATATTGTTGCTTCCGCTGACTCGTCTATGATCGAGCTCTTGTATTCGAGCCCTCGAGGCCCCTGGCTTGTAATATGATGCTTGTATGACTTATTTTATTAGTAGAGTTGTGTTGTGATATCTTCCCGTGAGTCCCTGATCTTGATCGTACACGTTTGCGTGTATGATTAGTGTACGGTCAAATCGGGGGCGTCACAGAGGCTCCCCTAGGACTACCTCCCCTCGGCTTGGTGCCTTTTTAGACAACACCTCGACGTTGTCCGTAGGGCAAGGGGTGGAGGCGGTCGGAAGTGAATCGCTATTCATATCCGACGAGTCCAAAGAACCGTCCGACGAAGATACATCAAGATGGGCTCAGGACGGACTGCATAATCATATTCGGCGTAAGAAGAAGCAGTGCAATAAAACATACCATGAATTACTATGGTATCCGGATACTTACGACTTCGCCAGGGGCTTCTCCCTGGGTAACCACTCATCGCCGCTGTAGGTGGCCGTCGTGGAGCAGTCGGGAAGGAGGATCCTTCCCTTCTTGGACCCTTCGGCCTCCCCGGTTGGGTCAGCCTTCCTTTTCTTGTCTCCCCCAGCCGGGGGGGGGAGAACTTTCCTCTTCCTCCTCCTTGTTTTCATGGGAGGAGGGCGCGTCGGAGTTATCGGACGATGAGTCCGATATAACCTTGCGCCGGAGAACCTTTCGGGTCCCTATGGCCTTCTTCTTGGCCTTCTTCGCCGACACCTCGTAAGGCGCCGGAACCAACATCTCCGTTAGGAGAGCGTCCGCGGGATCTTCAGGCGGGGGGGCTGGGCAATTGATCTGCCCCGCCGTCTCCACCTAGTCCTGTTAACGGCATGGAAGCTTAGATTCCGCATATGATTAAACTAGGGCAAATAAATATCCTATGAGATACAAAAACTTACCGGATTGGCGTGGCGCTTTGCGCTGAGTCCGCGGTCCTCGGTACGAGGAGGACGTACCTCAGCTCCCTTGAACAACACCTTCCAGACGTCCTTGTGCGTCGTGTCAAAGAGCTCTCGCAGCGTCTGGTGCACGGCCGGGTCGAACTCCCACAAATGGAATACCCGTCGTTGACACGGGAGAATCCGGCGGAAGAGCATGACCTGGACCACGTTGACGAGCTTGATTTTCTTGCTCGTCATGTTCTTGATGCAGTTTTGGAGTCCAGTCAGCTCTACCGAGGAACCCCAGGACAGACCCTTCTCTTTCCAGGAGGTGAACCACGTGGGGATTCCGGATCAAAATTCAGGGGCCGCCACCCAGTTGGTGTCGTGCGGCTCGGTGATGTAGAACCACCCCGAGTGCCACCCCTTTATGGTCTCCACATAGGAGCCTTCGAGCCAGGTGACATTAGGTATTTTGCCCACCATGGCACCTCCGCACTCCGCTTGCTGGCCGACCACCACCTTCGGTTTAACATTGACGATCTTCAGCCACATGCCGAAGTGGGGCCTGATGCGGAGGAAGGCCTCGCACACGACGATAAACGCCGAGATGTTGAGGATGAAATTGGGGGCCAGATCATGAAAATCCAGCCCGTAGGAGAACATGAGCCTGCGGACAAACGGGTAAAGGGGAAATCCCAGTCCGCGGACAAAGTGGGTAAGGAAAACTACCCTCTCATGGGGTGCGGGCGTAGGGACGATCTGCTCCGCATCTGTTAGCCGGTGCGCGATGTCCGCGGCCAGATATCTGGCTTCCCGTAGCTTTGTGATGTGCTCCTCTGTGATGGAGGAGACCATCCACTTGCCTCCCACTCCGGACATGCTTGGAGTGATTTGAGAAGAAAGACGTGAACTTGGGTGCTGGAGCTCGAGTGCAAGAGAATGGATAAGAAAGGAGGAATAAGGCGTGGGTAAAAAGGGTGAATCTTTGTCCCTTTATAAGGGCGTAAGAGGCGATACGCCTCCCCACTTACCTGGTAAAATTTCTTATTCCCTGAACGTCGTAATTGATGGCACAGTTGGGTTACCCATACCCGTATTGATGAGAATCCCGTGATAAGGGGACACGATCTCTGCTTTGACAAGACGTGTCAAGAAAACCGTGTGCAGTGCTGGTTGACAAAAATGGTTTGAATAATGACTGGGCCGCAGTATGATGTCATGCTGTCAAGCATGTCAGCAGATTAGATTTGTGGAAATATTATTCTCTCTACGGAGGTATGAGGAACTTGTTTTGCAGAGCCGGACACGGTCCTTGTGTCCAAAATCTTCCATGGAGTATTCGGAGGAAGAACCCGCCTTGCAATGCCGAAGACAAATCTACGCACCTGACTCATCGTCATTGAAGCCTGGTTCAGGGGCTATTGAGGGAGTCCTGGATTAGGGGGTCTCCGGACAGCCGGACTATATCCTTTGGTCGGACTGTTGGACTATGAAGATACAAGATTGAAGACTTCATCCCGTGTCCGGCTGGCACTTTCCTTCGCATGGAAGGCAAGCGTGGCAATATGGATATGTGGATCTCCTCCCTTGTAACCGACTCTGTGTAACCCTAGCCCCCTCCGGTGTCTATATAACCCAGAGGGTTTAGTCCGTAGAACAACATACAATCATACCATAGGCTAGCTTCTAGGGTTTAGCCTCTATGATCTCGTGGTAGATCAACTCTTGTAATACTCATATCATCAATATCAATCAAGCAGGACATAGGGTATTACCTCCATCAAGAGGGCCCGAACCTGGGTAAACATCATGTCCCCTGCCTCCTGTTACCATCCGCTTTAGATGCACATTTAGGGACCCCCTACCCGAGATCCGCCGGTTTTGACACCGACATTGGGCGTCACAAATCCGTCAACCAAATCTCAGATCCTTACCAGTTTACCCAACAGCAGGCGGTGATCGGCAACCATCGTAGTCAAAACTCTCAAAGCTTGGTTAGAACGATTACCAGGGAGAGTCAAACACATGACGTAGATGTTTGTGGAGCTAGCAAGGCTTATAATATGGTAGCAAAAAGGGTCAACAATAATCAATTCAGAGATGCAAAGATGAATAAATGCTCAACGACGGAATTGTGCTTGTCCTAGGAGAGACCGTGCTAGAGACACGAGCCTAGAACACTAACAAAATCACGGTGCTGCACGTAAACAAGGGAGGAGCACACTCTAAATTTTTTCTTTTTTTTGTCCGCAACAATTTTTTTGAAGAAGTCTACAGATGGTCTAAAAACTGCCTAGCCAGAATTTTCCAAACTTAGTTTTTTTTGAAACAGGAACTAGTTTTCTACTGCGGGTATCAAGAAAGTTTGGGAGTCCTACTCTGTCATGACTCGGAGTATGGTGTGATCTGGAAATCGAAAACAGAGTAACAAAATACTGGACTCGGACTAGGACTGGTGGGGGAGGTGAATCTGGTGGAACTCGAACTGGCGGCGGCGATGAATCTGGTGGAACTTGGACTGGTGGCGGATATTGTTGCAGCTGGACTCGGATTGGCGTGATGGTGGCGGATAGGTGGTGGCGTATATGGACTCGGATTGGCGATGAATATTTCATGGTGGTATATGGCAGTGGCGATGAAGTTGGTGCGGTGGTGGTATATGGCAGCAGCGATGATGATGATGCAGTGGTCATATATGGCAGCGGCGACGTGAAAACCTATGAACAGAACTCGAAACTCTAAAGGACTAGACGCTAAGACTAACAACTTGAGAGGATGATGCAACCGCAAATTCAACAAAGCAAATACAGAAAAGATTATACAAAGGCTCAGATTGCTTCAAATAGGATGAACTAACCCTAATTTTTTTGGCTTTTTCGTGGACTATAGGTATGAAGAATAGACTCAATCTAAACTATGAAAAAACTATACGCAACCTGGAAATCTGATACCACTTGATAGAGGCAAAGGTGTCCCGTCTTTGGTGGAAGTCGACTTTGACGATCCAACTACGAACGTGCGAGGATGTCGACCCTTAGAAATCGCTAAACCAACTCCGAGAGGTTATTGACCATACCGGAGCACGATCAACCTGACCATGAAGGTCTATTTCCTGCAAGCAAATGGAGAACGAGGAAGAAAGTAACATTGCAATCTGGATATTGCGAATATAATATGAAAGCTTTATTGATCAAGGTGGGGTTCTGTGACATGTTTGTCTGGTAATTGAACACAAGCGAAGTACGTGAATTTGCAGCTATGGCGAACTTTTAATCTAAACAAAACCTAAAGTCTAAACGACGCCCTAAGGGCTGTATATATGGAGGAAGAGGGGGGAATTTCGTGGCCCTTGGAGTAGGGGTCCGAAACGAACCCTAACTCTTGTTTCCCCACACGTACGGACTCTAAAAACAGCCTATACTCAAGTATTTCGAAATCACGTGGGCCTGGACCAATAATAAGGCGACACAACACCTATAATAGAATCTGGATGGAATTTATGAAGTGGCATCTTGTATATTTGATACATCTCCAACATATCTATAATTTTTGATTGTTCCATGCTATTATATTATCTGTTCTGGATATTTAATGGGCTTTATTATACACTTATATATTATTTTTGGGACTAACCTACTAACCAAAGGGCCAGTGCAAATTATAGTTTTTTTGCCTACTTCGGTGTTTCACAGAAAAGGAATATCAAATGGAATCCAAACGGAATGAAACCTTCGGGAGAACGATTTTTAGTACAAACGCAATCCAGGAGACTTGGAGTGGACGTTAAGGAAGACTCGAGGAGGCCACGAGGCAGGGAGGCGTGCCCAGGGGGGCAGGCACACCCCCACCCTCGTGGCTCCCCTGACCGACTTCTTTCGCCTATATATACTCATATACCCCGAAAACATTCTAGAGCACCACGAAACCCTATTTCCACCTCTGCAACCTTCTATACCCAAGAGATCCCATCTTGGGGCCTTTTCTGAAGCTCCGCCGGAGGGGGAATCGATCACGGAGGGCTTATACATCAGCACCATAGCCTCTCCGATGATGTGTGAGTAGTTTACCACAGACATTCGGGGCCATAGTTATTAGCTAGATGGCTTCTTCTCTCTCTTTGGATCTCAATACAAAATTCTCCTCGATCTTCTTGGAGATCTATTCGATGTAATTCTTTTTGCGGTGTGTTTTTCGGGATCCGATAAATTGTGGATTTATGATCAAGATTATCTATGAACAATATTTTGTTCTTCTCTGAATTCTTTTATGTATGATTTGTTATCTTTTCAAGTCTCTTCGAATTATCAGTTTGGTTTGGCCTACTAGATTGATCTTTCTTGCAATGGGAGAAGTGTTTAGCTTTGGGTTCAATCTTGTGGTATCCTTTCCGAGTGACAACAGGGGCAGCAAGGCATGTATTGTATTGTTGCCATCGAGGATAAAAAGATGGGTTTTGTATCATATTGCTTGAGTTTATCCCTCTACATCATGTCATCTTACCTAATGCATTACTCCGTTCTTATGAACTTAATACTCTAGATGCATGCTGGATAGCGGTCGATTTGTGGAGTAATAGTAGTAGATGTAGAATCGTTTTGGTCTACTTGTCGCGGACGTGATGCCTATATACACGATGATGCCTAGATATTCTCATAATTATGCACTTTTCTATCAATTGCTCGATAGTAGTTTGTTTACCCACCGTAATACTTATGCTATCTTGAGAGAAGCCACTAGTGAAACCTATGGCCCCCGGGTCTATTTTCCATCATATAAGTTTCTAATCTATTTTACTTTGCAATCTTTACTTTAAATCTATATAATAAAAATACCAAAAATATTTATCTTATAGATCTCACTTTTGCAAGTGGCCGTGAAGGGATTGACAACCCCTTTATCGCGTTGGTTGCAAGGTTCTTATTTGTTTGTGTAGGTGTGAGGCGACTTGCGTGTAGTCTCCTACTGGATTGATACCTTGGTTCTCAAAAACTAAGGGAAATACTTACGCTACTTTGCTGCATCACCCTTTCCTCTTCAAGGGAAAACCAACGCAGTGCTCAAGAGGTAGAAAGAAGGATTTCTAGCGCCGTTGTCGGGGATATCTACACCAAGTCAAGTCAAGTCAAGTCAAGTCAATACATACCAAGTACCCATCACAAACTCTTATCCCTCGCATTACATTATTTTCCATTTGCCTCTTGTTTTCCTCTCCCCCACTTCACCCTTGCCGTTTTATTCGCCCTCTTTTCCATTTGCCCTCTATTTTCGTTTGCCTCCTTTTCGCTTGCTTCTTGTGTCGCCATGTGTCGTCATGTCTAGTCCTTCTATCATTGTTAGTACTCCCGATCATGAACTTCTTAATTTTAAACAAAGGGAGGGATACAATCTAAAAGATGCTTGGCATAGAATTTGCAATGCTCAGAATAGATCTACTAGGAAGCAATCCACTTACGTTATTCTTCGCAAGTTTTATGTAGGCATCACTCCTTGGAACAGATATATTCTTGATACCATTACCAAAGGGAATTTTGGGTAGCCATAATTTTGATTCTTATAATGCTATGATAGATTTGTTTGGCCCACCACCTCTTTTGGTTAATGGAACTATTTTAACCTTTGAACATGTGATGCAAAGGCTTGAAATTATTGAAAATAAAGTTGCCTCTGTGGAGTTCATTGAAAATTGGATAAAAAGATCCACAACCAAATCACCCAATATGGATCTAAGGTAGGAGTGACTCTGAATTTTTTTTAAAGAAAAAGAATCTATAGTTAATGAAAGAATAGATCAAGATTCCACAAGAATTGGTAAACTTGAGGATGTTATTACCAATTTAGGGTCTGCCCTTTCATCCGTGAAAAATACTCCAAATACCCCTACTACCAAGATTGCCAAATTAATGCATGTTCCTAAAAATAAGTGTGAATCTTCTAGTAAGGAAAATGCGGATCTCAAATCAATAAGTGTTCACCCCAACTTCTTTGCTATCATTAAGGAACCTTTTGCTACAAATGAATTTCTTAATTCCTTGCCTAGGAGTTTGATCATTAATAAAAATAAGGAAACTCCCAAGGGTTATAAGTTTTCTATTGAAGAATTGCCTACCAAAGATGACAATACCTAGATCTATTCTTGTTCTTATGCCTATCTAGGGCGTTAAATGATAGCGCTTGTTGGGAGGCAACCCAATTTTATTTTTGTTTCTTGCTTTTTGGTTCTGTTTAGTAATGAATAATTCATCTAGATTCTGTTTATATGTGGTTTTATGCTTTTAATTAGTGTTTGTGCCAAGTAGAACCTTTGGGGAGATTTGGGGGAAGTTTTTGCGATCTTGCTATAAAAAACAGAAACTTTAGTGCTCATGAGATTTGCTGCCATTTTACTGGAGAGTGTGATTAGGTTTATTATTTTTCAAGATGATTAATAGACAAATTCCTCACATTCACCAATTTATTTCAGAATTTTGCGGGTTACAGAAGTATTCGAAACCTAAAGATTACTACAGACTGTTCTGTTTTTGACAGATTCTATTTTTCGTGTGTTGTTTGCTTATTTTGATGAATCTATGGCTAGTATCAGGGGGATGAACCATAGAGAAGTTGGAATACAGTAGGTTTAACACAAATATAAATAAATAATGAGTTCATCACAGTACCTTAAGTGATGGTTTGTTTTCTTATACTAACGGAGCTCATGAGATTTTCTGTTGAGTTTTGTGTTGTGAAGTTTTTATGTTTTGGGTAAAGATTTGATGGATTATGGAATAAGGAGTGGAAAGAGCCTAAGCTCAGGGATGCCCAAGGCACCCCAAGGTAAAATTCAAGGACAACCAAAAGCCTAAGCTTGGGAATGCCCCGGAAGGCATCCCCTCTTTCGTCTTCGTCCATCGGTAACTTTACTTGATGCTATATTTTTATTCACCACATGATATGTGTTTTGCTTGGAGCGTCTTTTATGATTTGAGTCTTTGTTTTATAGTTTACCACAATCATCCTTGCTGTACACACCTTTTGGGAGAGACACACATGAATCAGAATTTATTAAAATAATCTATGCGCTTCACTTATATCTTTTGAGCTAGATAATTTTGCTCTAGTGCTTCACTTATATGTTTTAGAGCACGGTGGTGGTTTTATCTTATAGAAATTATTGATCTCTCATGCTTCACTTATATTATTTTGAGAATCCTTTAGAACAGCATGGTAGTTTCTTTGGCTATAAAACTAGTTCTAATATGATAGGCATCCAAGATTGGTATGATAAAAACTTTCATATAAGTGCATTGAATACTATGAGAAGTTTGATACTTGATGATTGTTTTGAGATATGAAGATGGTAATATTAAAGTCATGCTAGTTGAGTAGTTGTGAATTTGAGAAATACTTGTGTTGAAGTTTGCAAGTCCCGTAGCATGCACGTATGGTAACCGTTGTGTAACAAATTTGAAACATGAGTTGTTCTTTGATTGTCATCGCTATGAGTGGCGGTCGGGGATGAGCGATGGTCTTTTCGTACCAATCTATCCCCCTAGGAGAATGCGCGTAATGTTTGGTTTTTGATGCCTTATAGATTTCTGCAATAAGTATGTGAGTTCTTTATGACTAATGTTGAGTCCATGTATTATATGCACTCTCACCTTTCCATCATTGCTAGCCTTTTCAGTATTGTGCATTGCCCTTTCTCTCCTTGAGAGTTGGTGCAAACTTCGCCGGTGCATCCAAACCCCGTGATATGATACGCTCTATCACACATAAACCTCCATATATCTTCCTCAAAACAGCCACTATACCTACCTATTATGGCATGTCCATAGCCATTCCATGATATATTGCCATGCAACTTTCCACCATTTCATTTATTATGACACGCTTCATCATTGTCATATTGCCTTGCATGATCATGTAGTTGACATCGTATTTGTGGCAAAGCCACCATGCATAATTTATCATACATGCCACTCTTGATTCATTTCCCATCCCGGTACACCGCCAAAGGCATTCATATAGAGTCATATTTTGTTCTACTATCGAGTTGTAATCATTGAGTTGTAAATAAATAGAAGTGTGATGATCATCATTAATAGAGCATTGTCCCAAATAAAAAAACAAGGGAGAAAGGCCAAAAAAAGGAAAGGCCCAAAAAGGAGAAAAGAAATAAAAAGGGACAATGCTACTATCCTTTTTTCCACACTTGTGCTTCAAAGTAGCACCATGATCTTTATGATAGAGAGTCTCTTGTTTTGTCACTTTCATATACTAGTGGGAATTTTTCATTATAGAACTTGGCTTGTATATTCCATTGTTGGGCTTCCTCAAATGCCCTAGGTCTTCGTGAGCAAGCAAGTTGGATGCGAACCAACTTAGTTTGTTTTGTTGAGCTTTCATACATTTATAGCTCTAGTGCATCCGTTGCATGGCAATCCCTACACCTTGCATTGACATCAATTGATGGGCATCTCCCTAGCCCGTTGATTAGCCGCGTCAATGTGAGACTTTCTCCTTTTTTGTCTTCTCCACATAACCGCCATCATTATACTCTATTCCACCCATAGTGCTATATCCATGGCTCACGCTCATGTATTGTGTGAAAGTTGAAAAAAGTTTGCGATTACTAAAGTATGAAACAATTGCTTGGCTTGTCATCAGGGTTGTGCATGATGAGAGCATTCCTGTGTGACGGAAATGGAGCATGACCAAACTATATGATTTTGTAGGGATGAACTTTTTTTGGCCATGTTAGTTTGGAAGACATAATTGCTTAGTTAGTATGCTTCAAGTATTATTATTGTTATGTCAATATTAAACTTTTGTCTTGAATCTTTCAGATCTGAACATTCATGCCACAATAAAGAAAATTACATAGAAAAAATTATGCTACACAGCATTCCACATCAAAAATTCTGTTTTTATCATTTACCTACTCGAGGAAGAGCAGGAATTAAGCTTGGGGATGCTTGATACGTCTCCAACGTATCTATAATTTTTGATTGTTCCATGCTATTATATTATCTGTTTTGGATGTTTAATGGGCTTTATTATACACTTTTATATTATTTTTGGGACTAACCTACTAACCAAAGGCCGAGTGCAAATTGCTGTTTTTTTGCCTATTTTAGTGTTCACAGAAAAGGAATATCAAATGGAATCTAAACGGAATGAAACCTTCGGTAGAGTGATTTTTGGTACAAACGCAATCCAGGAGACTTGGAGTGGATGTCAAGGAAGCATCGAGGAGGCCACGAGGCAGGGAGGCGCGCCCAGGGGGGTAGGCGCGCCCCTACTCTCGTGGGCCCCTCATGGCTCCCCTAACCGACTTCTTTCGCCTATATATACTCATATACCCCGAAAACATCTGAAAGCACCACGAAACCCTATTTCCACTGCCGCAACCTTCTGTACCCAAGAGATCCCATCTTGGGGCCTTTTCTGGAGCTCCGCCGGAGGGGGAATCGATCACGGAGGGCTTCTACATCAACACCATAGCCTCTCCGATGATGTGTGAGTAGTTTACCACAGACCTTCGGGTCCATAGTTATTAGCTAGATGGCTTCTTCTCTCTCTTTGGATCTCAATACAAAGTTCTCCTCGATCTTCTTGGAGATCTATTCGATGTAATTCCTTTCACGGTGTGTTTGTCGGGATCCGATGAATTGTGGGTTTACGATCAAGATTATCTATGAATAATATTTGGTTCTTCTCTGAATTCTTTTATGTATGATTTGTTATCTTTGCAAATCTCTTCGAATTATCAGTTTGGTTTGGCCTACTAGGGTGATCTTTCTTGCAATGGGAGAAGTGTTTAGCTTTGGGTTCAATCTTGCGGTGTCCTTTCCCAGCGACAGCAGGGGCAGCAAGGCACGTATTGTATTGTTTCCATCGAGGATAAAAATATGGGGTTTATATCATATTGCTTGAGTTTGTCCCTCTACATCATGTTATCTTGCCTAATGCGTTACTCTGTTCTTATGAACTTAATACTCTAGATGCATGCTGGATAGCGGTCGATGTGTGGAGTAATAGTAATAGATGCAGAATCGTTTCGGTCTACTTGTCGCGGACGTGATTCCTATATACATGATCATTCCTATATATTCTCATAATTATGCACTTTTCTATGAATTGCTCGACATTAATTTGTTTACCCACCGTAATACGTATGCTATCTTGAGAGAAGCCACTAGTGAAACCTATGGCCCCGGGTCTATTTTCCATCATATAAGTTTCCAATCTATTTTACTTTGCAATCATTACTTTCATTCTATATCATAAAAATACCAAAAATATTTATCTTATAGATCTCACTTTTGCAAGTGGCTGTGAAGGGATTGACAACCCCTTTATCGCGTTGGTTGCAAGGTTCTTATTTCTTTGTGTAGTTGCGAGGCGACTTGCGTGTAGTCTCCTACTGGATTGATACCTTGGTTCTCAAAAACTGAGGGAAATACTTACGCTACTTTGTTGCATCACCCTTTCCTCTTCAAGGGAAAACCAACGCAGTGCTCAAGAGGTAGCAATATTTCATCCAAGGTTTCATGCACTCATTATGGTGGCTTCAAAGTCCTGAAATCTTCACTTGTAACTCCGTTCTTGTTCCCCTTGCGCATGCCATCATTTCCATGCGTGATCTTGCTCCAACGATCATCCTTCTTGTCCAAGCTAGGCCCTTCATTTGTAAGCAAGGCAAATGTATCCAATTTAGGCAGCATCAGATTCTCATGAACATTAGAATCATTACCAAGAAACAAAAGTACCTAGTAATTTAATTGGCGTGCGCGAGCTCTCGTAATTGCTTATGTATCAGTAGGGGTTGTGGGTGTAACTTTGTTAGTGATGTTAGTGATGATTGCTTTCAAGAGGCAACAATAGCCCATTGGCACTTAAGCCACATGATTGCTTTCAAGAGGCAGCAACAGCCTATTAGCACTTAGGCCACATGATTGCTTTCAAGAGGCAGTAACAGCCTATTGGCACTTAGGCCACATGATTGCTTTCAAGAGGCAGCAACAGCCGTTTTCATACTTAGACCACAAGATTGCTTTCATGAGGCAGCAACAGCCATATTGGTACTTAGACCACATGATTGCTTTCAAGAGGCAGCAACAGTCGTATTGTGATCAATCCATAAAGACTCAGATACTCAGAAATGAAACGACAGATGCCTCGTAATTTGGGATGCCAGCTTTATTATATTAATCATAAAAAATATGTACATTTGATGAAAGTATGTACAAATGCAAGAGCTGGCGGCTCAAGTATAGTATGGCCGGAGATGTGCAATGTTCCATGGACGGCGGGTCTCCTCCTCTGACGTGCGAGGAGCCATATGCTCACGTATATCAATGAGGTAATACGACCCATTGTTCAGGTTTTTGCTGACCACAAAGGGCCCTTCCCAAGGTGGGGTAACTTGTGCATATCTGTTTGATCTTGGATAAGCCGGAGCACCCAGTCACCGTCTTGAAACAACCGGGTCTTAACTCTGCGGCTATGATAGCGACACAGATCTTGTTGATATATTGTTGAACGAGCCGCCGCTAGGTCTCTCTCCTCATCCAAAGCATCGAGTGTGTTTTGACATGCTATTTCATTATCAGCTTCAACATAAGCCACCACACGGGGCGAGTCATGACATATATCGCTTGGAAGAACCACCTCAGCCCCATAGACCATGAAGAAAGGTGTATAGCCTGTTGACCTATTGGGAGTGGTATTGATACTCCGAAGTACTGAAGGTAACTCCTCAACCCAAAAACTCGGCGTTCTCTACAAAAGAACCATAAGTCGGGGCTTGATGCCTCTCAAAATTTCTTGATTTGGTGTCTCATCTTGACCATTGGACTATGGATGAGACACAGAAGAGACGTCGAGACGAAGATGCTCTTGTTAACAAAACTCTCTCATAGCACCTTTAGAAAGATTAGTTCCATTATCAGTAATGATACTATGAGGGTAACCAAAATGGACGATCAACTTTTTAACAAACTGAACTGCCATTGCCACGTCACACTTCCTGACCGGCTCTGCTTCAACCCACTTGGTAAATTTGTCAACCGCCAGCAAGAGGTGGGTTTTCTTATCCTTAGACCTTTTGAAGGGTCCAACATATCAAGCCCACAGACTGCAAACGGCCAAGTAATTAGAATCCTCCTATACTCTTGAGTCGGCACATGAGCGCGTCGAGAAAATTTCTGACACCCATCACATTTACTGACGAGATCCTCTACATCAACATGAGTCGTCAACTAATAAAATCCATGACGGGAAGCTTTAGCCACTAAGGATTTAGAGCTGATGTGATGACCACAATCACCCTCGTGGATCTCCCTTAAGATCCCACGGCTCTCTTCAGGAGAAACACATTGCTGGAATACCCCTGTGGCACAACATCGATGTAAATCGCCATCAACAATAGTCATAGACTTGGACCATCGAGTTATTTGCCTGGCCAAAGTTTCATCCTTAGGCAACTCGCCCCAGGTCATATAAGGCAAGTAGGGAACTGTCCAATCGGGAATAGAATGGAGAGCCGCCACCAACTGTGCCTCCGGGTGAAGAATAGCAAGATCCTCTTCTGATGGCAACTTGACTGAAGAACTATTCAAAACATAAAAAACGTTAGGGGGCACCGGCTTATGTTGAGACCCAAGCCGGCTCAAAGCATCAGCTGCCTCATTCTTCCTTCGATCAAGATGCTTCGCCTGGTAACCTTTGAAGTGACCAGCAATATTGTCAACCGCCCGACGATAAGTTGCCATGAGCAGGACTTTGGAATCCCAAGTGCCTGAAACTTGCCGAGCCACTAAATCCGAGTCGCCAAAGCACCTGTCCCAGCTTAAGTTTATCTCTTTGGTCATTTGAAGACCATGGAGCATATCCTCATATTCAGCTGCATTGTTAGTACAACGATACATCAACCTTAAAACATAACAAAATATATCACCACGTGGGGAAGTCAAAATAACTCCAGCCCCCGAGCCTTCCAACTGCCTGGAACCATCAAAATGAATAGTCCAATATGTGTTATCAGGCTTCTCCTCAGGTGTCTGCAACTCTGTCCAATCATTGATGAAATCCACAAGAGCCTGAAACTTGATTGTTGTTCTTGGCATGTATTTCAAGCCAAGAGGCTCTATTGCCCACTTGGCAACCCGGCCTGTAGCCTCTCTGTTCTGAATAATATCTCCCAAAGAAATAGTGCTTTAGCTTACAACTAACCATGAACACCCCATATACCAGCTTCTGCCAATGTGGGTATCGTTGTTTAGACTCAATTAAGACTTCGCGACATGATAAGCTGGCCACTGGACTGGGTACTCCTCCCTTCTTTGCGCTCCACAACAATTGCCACACTGACAACCTTAGTATTTGCAGCCACATATAACAACAAAGGCTCTTTCTTAATAGGGGCTGCAAGGACGGGCGACTTAGCTAATTTTTTGAGCGCCTCAAACGCCTCATTAGAAGCATCACTTCACATAAAGCGATCTGTTTTCTTCATCATCTGGTACAGAGGAATGGCCTTCTCTCCAAGGTGGCTTATGAACCAGCTTAAAGCTGCAATACGACCCGCCAAGCGCTGGACATCATTGACACACACCGATTTAGCAAACAAAGTGATAGCCTTGGTTTTCTCCGGGTTAGCGTCAATACCTCTCTCAGAGACCAGGAAACCCAAGAGTCTGCCTGCAGGCACACCAAAGACACACTCGGCTGGGTTAAGCATCCTATTGTAGACCCAGAGATTATCAAAGGTCTCTTTTAAATCATCCTACAAAGTCTCCTTGTTTCTAGACTTGACAAAAATATCATCCACATAAGCATGAACATTGTGTCCAATCTGCTTATGGAAACAGTTCTGAACACAACATTGATAATTCACCTGGGCACTCTTGAGCCCGAAAGGCATAGACACACAACAGAAAGCTACAAAAGGTCTGATGAAAGTTGTATTCTCTTGGTCTTTAACTGCCATCTTGATCTGATGGTAACCAGAATAAGCATCTAGGAAGCACAAACGCTCGCAACCCGCCGTGGCATCTATGATCTTATCAATGCGGGGAAGAGCAAAAGGATCAGTTGGGCAAGCCTTGTTAAGGTCTGTGTAATCCGCACACACGCGCCAAGTGCCATTTTTATTAAGTAGACGCACCGGGTTAGCCAACCACTCAGGGTGAAAAACTTCAATGATGAACCCGATCGCCAAGTGCTGGGCCACCTCTTCTCCGAAGGCCTTACGTCGATCTTCATTAAAATGGCGAAGGAGCCGCTTCACCGGCTAAAACTTAGGATCAATATTGAGAGTGTGCGGAACAAGATCTCTTGGTACACCTGGCATGTCTGAAGGTTTCAATGAAAAGATGTCCCGATTCTCACAGATGAACTCGATGAGGGCCCTTCCTATTTTGGATCCATGTTAGCACTGATGATGAACTGCTGAGATGATTCGCCAGGGACAAAGTCGACCTGCTTAGTGTCATCCACCGACTTCGACTTCAACAATGGGTCTTGCTCAGTGGTTTGTTTCTTCAAAGGGGTCATATCCGCCGGGTCAACATTATCTTTATAAAACTTGGGCTCCTCTGTAGCACAAGCCGTCTCAGAATATGCAGCATCTCCTTCTTCACATTCCATAGAAAGTTTTCGATTACCATGGACTGTAACAGTGCCCTTATGTCCTGGCATCTTAAGTTGCATGTAAACATAATAGGGCCGGGCCATAAATTTGGCGTAAGCCAGCCGCCCAAACATGTTATGATAAGGGCTCTGTATCTTAACCACCTCAAACCATAATGTCTCTGCCCTACAGTCATAATCATCACAAAAATCCACTTCCAAGGAAATTTTACCAACTGGATATGCCGACTTACCAGGGACCACACACAATGGAAGTCCGTAGAGGACAACTTAAACTCCTTATCAGTCAAGTTCATCCCGTGAAAAGTATCATAATACAAGATATTGATGTTGCTGCCTCCATCCATGAGCACTTTAGTGAATTTATAACCCCCAACCCGAGGAGCTATGTCGGTGCAACAGACCTCTGGTATGTTGCCCAACTGTGCACAAGCTCAAGATCAAGATTGGTGCTCCAGCTTAAGCCAGAGGTTGAAGAACCAAGAGACTTGAAGAATCAACATGCAGCTTAGAGAGACTGAGATCGAGCCAAAGGAACAGGATATCGGCAAGAGAAGGGCCTCCCCTGCCGGGCAGGCGAGCCCGACAAGGGGCCAGGCCACCACCAGAAGCAAGCAGCCAAGACTCCCCGGCAGCACCTGCCGAGGCATGTGAGGCCTGAACCACCGCACCAACCATGCAAGAACGACCCACGTCATCAATCAGTGCGGTGTCAAGCTGCAAGGTGATTAAGTGGCAGCATTCGCCACATGGAAGCCATCTCCTATAGAAGAAACCCACATGTGACACCCGTCCAACGACGTGTCAAGAGAACAGGAGGGAAGCTGGCAAGATAAGCCCGACAGGTCTTGTCGGGCAGCTAGTGATGTGACACTGAGCGGTGCATTTAATGCACCCTGCTAGCCTGTAGAGTTAGGTATGGTAGCACTATTTGCTATCATATCAATGGGTAATGACTGTCTTGCCACTGTGGTGACCCCTTAATCTATAAAAGGAGGCCCATGGCAATCGTAGGAGGGGGTTAGAGGGTTGGAAACTTGACAAACCCAAGCCACCATACGCTTGTGGTCACCGTAGCCCTTGGGCGGATATTGTCGGGCAAGTGTACCACACACCACCACATTCATTTCCATCATCAATCCACCAAAGAAGGAGTAGGGTCTTACGCCTCGTGGCAGCCCAAACCTGGGTAAATTGCTTGTGTGCTCTTTGTCGTGCTGCCGCGCGCTGTTCTACTCTTTGTGCAACGTGACGTCCCCCACCGAACCAGCAAGGGGCCGCCTGGTCCCATAGGTGGCCGCGGATATACCATGACGTCTTTGGCGCGCCAGGTAGGCTCGCTTGTGCGAACCTGAAAGCGTGTGCAGCGCTTCATCTTCATCGCCATCTTTGTCTTCGATGACTCCATTGACCATGGCGCCTAGGAAGAAGAAGTTTGGCCTTTCGGCCCAGCCATCTACCTCAAAGGCTCCGATGCCTGCAGCCCCAGATGCCGCGGGGGGGTACGGGGACAAGTGAGGATGTGAGCACTGCTGGGGGCGTGGCCGGAGTAGGTGGCACCATCAGCGGACAAAGGGGATGAAGGCGTCGAAAGAGCACAGCTTCAGCAGCGTGTCGACGGTCAAGCTCCGCAAGGTGTGGATGGGAGGCTGACTCCGCTTACATGCCCTCCTCCCACTGACGGAGCCGCGGACCCTCGAGCACCATCACCGCGTGACCCCGCTGCCCTGGTGGCCACCCCACCGCAGCGCGGGCGCACCACCACTGCCACCGCCGCGGGCACCGTCAGGAGCCAGACGATGGTGCGGTCGAGGTCATCAACTTCCATGCCAAGCACAGCCACGGAGGCTATGGCGCGGGCCCAGCTGCTACTAAGGTTCCCGCCAGCAGCCGAGCAAATGGATGAATGGCGTGCCAACCTCCAGAGTCTGCTCGGTTTCGCTGAGGCTTGGGGCACGTGGCGCGCCGGCCCACCATGGCCTCCCCAAGTGACGACGACTGCTTGTACTGCTAGCCAAATGGAGGGGGCTGTCCCTACTGTGCAGTACCCACCATGGCAGCAGGCACGGGTGCAGCAAGAACAAGATCCCGACGATGTCTCGATGGCCTCTTCCGACCCTCGAGCACGTCCGGGCCAACGGTGAACCCCGGAGGATAGGCGGCGGGGAGACACGCGCGTCGTCATGGGTCGACCTCTCGACAACCCCCACCAAACAGATGGGTGCGACGGTCTCAACATCGACAAGCTTGCGCTCGATGTTGGTGGGTGCCTACCTTTCAAGGTTGGCTGCCCTGCCTTTACACGCGAGCTGCGGCAAGTCTGCTGGCCGTCCGTTCGCACGTTCAAGTCGGAGATACCCGAGAAGTACGACGGGAGACTGAACCTGGCAGAGTTCCTGAGCATCTACACCATCACTGTTCAGGCTGCCGGGGGAACAGACAAGAAGGTGTTCGGCAACTACTTCCTATTGGCTCTCAAGTCCAACGTGAGATCTTGGCTCATGCACCTGTCGGAGAACTCCATTTCATCCTGGGCAGACCTGTGCCCCGAGTTCATCGGTGCCTTCATCGGTGGCCACCAGGAGCTCGGCAGGCCCAGCAACCTACAGCTTCTCCAGCAGAAGGAAGGAGAAACTCTCTGTAAGTATTTACAAAGATTCCGTAAAGTCCATAGGAATATTCCAAATATCCATCCTGCAGCTGTTATAGCAATCTTCCAGTCCAATGTGCGCAACCGTCGCATTCGTTCTAAGATGAATGTGCGATTGCCCAAGACTGTGAAGGAGCTGTACATACTAGTGGATAAGTGTGCACGGATGGAGGAAGGAAGGAAGTTTCCCAGAGAGGAGGATTGCATGAATGTTGATTCAGAGGAAGACGATGAATCAACCAGTCAACGAAAGGGCAAGAAGCGCAACAAGAAGCCAAGAGATAAGACAGTGATGACTGTGGAAGGTTCTGGCATGCCTAGTACCGGTAAGAAGGCCAAGGCTGAGGCCCCCAGCAAGGAAGTTGCCGCATGCACTGCCTGCCAGGAAGTCGCTGCCGCGGAGAAAGCTGGGAAAGGTGAAGGGACGTACTACAAGATCCACCGGACCTGGGGCCACGACCTCCATGAATGTTATCAAGTTGAGCAGCTAGTCAAGAGACAAAGAGCAGAGTATGATAAGTGTGATAAGGAGAAAGGTCAGAACGCTACCGGCAGAAAGGGCCGGGGCGATGAAGCAAACCGTCCCAGCAATCCCTTTCGGAACCAAGGAAAACTCGCCAGGGACCAAGAGAAGGAAGCTTGTGATTATTTGAGTGATGGAGGGAATGAAGAGGAAACTAGTGAGCAGGAATTTCAGCAGGCCACTGACGCCCTATGCATTCATGGGGTTGCGTCCTTGCACTCCTCCCATCACCAGCTCAAATGATGGGCAAGAGAGGTCAATGTTGTGGAGCCAGCACCAGAGGCCCGGAAGCCGCTCAAATGGTCCCGCATGCCCATCATCTTTGATGAGGAGGACCACCCTTGCCGCACCACCACAGTAGGGTGGTTGCCATTGTTGGTCTCCCCAACAATTCGCAACCTCAAGGTCACAAAGATGTTAGTGGGTGGCGGGGCCGGGTTCAATCTTATTTCCCCTGCAGTTAGTAACAAGATTTAGATAGGAGATGAAGAGTTGGAGGTTACCGACATGTTTCAAGGAGTCAATCCCGGCAGGAGCCGTCCTAAGGGAAAGATTATGTTGCCAGTGACGTTTGGAGGAGAGTTGAACTATAGGACTGAGAAGGTTGCGTTTGATATGGTTGAGCTCCCCCTGCTATATAATGGGATTCTGGGACGACCGACCTTGGCCAAGTTCATGGAAGCATCCCATTATACTTATAACACCTTGGAGATGCCTGGGCCACTGGGAGTCATCAACATCCCATCAGATGAGAAGGATGCAATCATCTGTGTGGATAGGATGTATCGGGATGCCATCGCAGCAGAGGCCGCAGCGACAATGGTCCCCGCCAAGGAAAGAAAATGATAGAAGAGGGACTATAGGACCTCCGGCGAGGAGTCCAGGAAGTGTGCCCCCTCCGAGGGCACGGTACCCGTTGACGACGTGCCGGAGTGTTCCAACAGCAAGAGATCCAAGGTTGCAGCACCCCAAGTGAAAAAGGTCTCGGCAAGGCTGGCTGGTGTTGATGGTACTTTCACCTTCAACAGCACCCTTGACGACAAATAGGAAAGCATGCTCGTTGCCTTCCTGAGGGCGAATATCGATGTGTTTGCCTAGCAACCATCAAATATCCCCGATGTTCCCAGTGAGGTAATCGAGCACCACCATGCTGTCTGCCCACATGCCCGACCCGTCAAGCAGAAAGTTAGGAAGCAAGCCTTGGAGGGGCAGCAGTTCATTATCGAGGAAATCAAGAAGTTAGAGGCAGCTGGATTGGTTAGAGGAGTACTACACCCTACGTGGTTAGAAAAACCAGTGGTAGTTTGGAAGGCGAATGGGAAATGGAGGCTTTGCATTAATTTCACAGATCCCAATAAGGCTTGCCCGAAGGACCCATTCCCCTTGTCGCGCATCGATAAGATTGTGGATTCCACTTAGGGGTGTGATCTGCTCTCATTTTTGGATGCATACTTCGGATATCACCAAATCGTCATGTCCAAAGAAGATGAGGAGAAAATATCATTCATCACTCCATGTGGTACATACTACTTTGTCCGCATGCCCTTTGGATTGAAGAGTGCCAGATCTACTTTTGTAAGAGCAGTCCAGATTGGCTTTGAGCCACAACTCCACAGAAACATAGAAGCCTATATGGATGACATTGTGGTCAAAACCAAGGATAAGACCACCCTTATCCAGGATTTGGAGGAGACATTTGCTAATTTGCGCAAGATCAACTTGAAGCATAACCCTGAGAAGTGTGTGTTTGGTGTTCCCTCCGGCAAGCTACTTGGATTCTTCGTGTCCCATCAGGGGATTGAAGCCAACCCCGACATGATCAAGGCCATTGATCAGATCCAAGCGCCAAGGACAGTTAAGGATGTGAGGTGCTTGACGGGATGCGTTGCCATGCTAAGCAGATTCATTTCCAAGTCTGCCGAGCGTGCCCTGCCGTTCTTCAAAATTTTGAAGAAGGCAGGGCCTATGAAGTGGACCCTCGAAGCAGATACAGCCTTGCAAGAGTTGAAGACTTACCTTTCATCTGTGCCTACCTTGGTTGCACCCAAACCTCAAGAGTTGTTACTTCTTTACTTGGCAGCAACCAACCAAGTGGTCAGTGCAGCCTTGGTAGCACAGCAAGAAGTGGATGAAGCAAAGAGCGGCCAGACTGCGGCAGAGTCCGAAGAGGATTAGAACATCAGTAAGCATGGCAACGAGTGCACCCCCAAGGACACGGCAAGGAAGAAAGTGCTGCAGTGCCCAGTGTACTTCGTCAGCTCCTTGTTGCAAGGGGCTAGATCGAGGTACTTTGGTGTGCAGAAGTTGATCTTTGGAATCTTCATAGCCTCAAGGAAACTACACCACTACTCTGGTGTGCAGAAGTTGATCACGGTTGTTACTCGTTTTCCGTTGCAAAGGATACTCCGAAACTCTGAGGCTACTGGTAGAATAGTGGAGTGGGCTTTGGGGTTATATAGATTTGGTTTGAAGTTTGAGAGCACTTCAAACATTCAAAGTAGGGCGCTGGCAGAGTTTATTGGAGAATGGACGCCAACCCCTGATGAGGAATCAATGGAAAAAGCTCTCCCCGGCAAGGAATCACCCCAAGAATGGATTATGTATTTTGATGGTGCTCTTTCCCTACAAGGTGCAGGATCAGGCGTTCTACTTGTTGCCCCCTCCGGGGAGCACCTGAAGTACGTCATCCAAATGCACTTTGCTCAGGAAGAAGCCGCCAAAAATAGTGCTGAGTATGAAGGGCTCCTTGTCGGGCTCAGGATTGCAGCAGAATTGGGAATCAAGAAGCTGATCATTCGAGGAGATTCACAGTTGGTGGTGAGACAAGTCAATAAGGATTATCAAAGCCCATTGATGGAAGCATACGTTGAGGAAGTAAGGAGGTTAGAGGAGCACTTTGACTGGTTGCAAACAGAGCATGTACCCCGTGCAGAAAACAACATAGGTGATCACCTGTCAAAGTGTGCTACATAGAAGCTTCCTATGGAACCAGGAACTTCTGTTCTCTACCTCTCTCAACCCTCCGTATCACCATCCACAATGGCCCGGAAAAGGAGAAAGTTGGACTATGGTAAGCCTCTCTCGATCGAGCCATCCGCTCCCGGCAGAGATCTTGCCAGAAATAACTCCTCACAGCTTGCCGGACCAGCCACTCTAGCCGGGCCTATGGACCCCGTGAACAAGGCTTGTGCTCCTGCAGCTGATGAGGTGCCGCTAGTCCTCGTTGCTGAGCCTCAGGATCCAACTTGGGAAAGGCACATCGTCCGCTTCCTCCAAACCGGAGAACTCCCCGGTGACCCAGATGAAGCTGAGAAAGTAGCCCAGAGGGCCAGTATGTATTAGTTTGTCGATGACACTCTGTACAGAAGAAGGCCCAATGGTGTGAAATTGAAGTGTGTGTGCCGGGAGGACGGCAAGGAACTGCTGGCTGAGATTTACAGAGGAATGTGCGGCTCACACATTGGATCAAGGGCATTAGTTGGGAAAGCATTCTAGCAAGGATTATATTAGCCCACAGCCCTCCAAGACGCAGTTCATCTCATCACGACATGTGAAGCATGTCAGTTCCATTCCAATAAAACACACCTGCCTTCCCAAGCTCTTCAGACAATCCCTTTGTCATGGCCATTTTCGGTCTGGGGGCTCGATATCCTCGGCCCCTTCCTCCGAGCAATCGGGGGCTTTGAATTCTTGTTCGTTGCCATCGACAAGTTTACAAAGTGGTCAGAAGTGACTGCCGTGAGGAAGGTGACTGCTCAGTCAGCTATCAAGTTCATGAAAGAATTTGTGTGTCATTTCGGAGTTCCGACAAGGATCATCACTGACAACGGTACCCAATTCACGAACCACGCCTTCATGCAATATGTTCAGACCCTTGGATGCAAGATCTCATTTGCCTCTGTGGCACACCCCCAGAGCAATGGACAAGCTGAGAGGGCGAATGTTAAAGTGATTCGTGGACTCTAGACAAGGACTTTCGATATGCTACAGAAGCACGACAGGCAGTGGATCGAGGAGCTGCCGGTAGTTCTATGGTCCCTCAGAACGACACCTAATCGAGCTACCGGGCAGACTCCCTTCTCCCTAGTCTACGGGGCAGAAGCAGTTATCCCCATAGAACTCATTTACGGGTCTCCTTGGGTGCTTGCCTACGATGAAGTAGCGCAAGATCAGCACCGGCGTGACGACACTTTCCTACTCGAGGAGAACCTTCTCCGGGCCGCTACACATGTTGCACGCTATCAGGAAGCCCTTTGTCGCTATCACAGCCGCAGGGTTCGTGCCCGGTGTCTTGAGGAAGGTGACCTTGTCCTTAGGCGCGTTCAGTCCACCAAGGGTACACACAAGTTATCACCAAAGTGGGAAGGCCCTTACCGGGTAGTACGAGTCTCTAGACCCGGCGCAGTCCATCTGCAGACCGGAGATGGCACGCCATTGCAAAACTCTTGGAACATTGAACATCTCCCTAAGTTCTACCCATAAGTCGCAGAGGCTGACGGGCAGGGCAGCCCTGCCCGGCAGCCACCCATTGTACATGGCATTACCGAAGTTGCATGTAACCCCTTGTACAAGCTGGGGCGATGACCCCGTGAAAGAGAAAATTAAGAAACGACGTAGGGGGGCCCCAACTAAGATTGCATGCATGTACAAGAACACCTAGATCATTGCATAAGCACTTCATGAGCATTTGCATATGCATATAGATAGGATCGCATCCTGCATTCATTCTCATCTACATGGAGTTGCAAGTTCTTGCCATGAACCTAGGTTCGGCAAAGGACGAGAATATTGCACGGCACGGCGATCCCCGGCAAGCCAAACAGATAAGTTCACCTCTTGCCATTAGTATTCTGTAACGCTACTTTGCATAAGAAAACCTCGCCTCCCTCTTTGAAACTTAGGTGCTCCCATCCATGACTCGAACGTTGCTTCAGTCAGGGTGGTTGCAGTGGACATTGGGAAGAAGTGGTTGGCGGGTGGCTGGCCCCTCTATCTGTTCCCCGATAGACGAAGTTCTCCGGCAGAAAAAGAGGGTGCCGGCAGGATATCCTGCCGGGGAAAACTCATTTATTCTATTAAGGAGGCACTTTGCCTATGCATGGACATACACATGCATGAGTTCTTGACAAGATTCATATTTTTCATTCCTATGCAGTTACAAGTACAAGCATTACAGAATACAAAGATGGACTTGAGAGATTACATTATTTGAATTAAAACTTGGCGATTGCCGGCAGATTTAAGATTGAAAAAAGATAAGTGCTCTGTGATGCCCTTTCTTGTCCCTCTCCTCCTAGGTGCAGCCGTCGAAGGCGAGGAGGGCAAAAGGAGCGCCAAGGCGAAGGCCCGGCCCGCTCTCATCGGGCTCCAGGAGAGGTAACCCGGGAGAAGCGGAAGCGCGAGGGAACGCCTCGATGGAGAGCACGGTAGAAGGCGACCCCATCGACCACCGTCACCAGGGCCAGTAGGACTCCGCAGTGCTAATGAAGCTGCAGCCCGAGAGGAAGCCTGTCAAGGTCCAGCTGGAGGACTGCTGGAGGAGCCCAGCAGCACCATCCACACCTCTACATCCAGCTCCCCGGCAAATCACATTGCCGGGTGGAGATGCAGATGCAGATGATGGTGCTGCCGCCTAATGAAGATGGTGCGGGCGACGATCAGCAGGAGTCAGAGTCATCGCCCCTCTACCTGCTGCCGTCATCATCACCGTCACTGTCCTCCTCGTTGCTTTCGCTTGAGGAGGAGATTTCGTTGTCAGTCGAGCTCTCCGCGCAGCACCCTAAGCGTCCTCCCGAGCGCCCAAAGATCTTGACGGAGAGCAGGCCGCTCTCCCTTAATTTTAAATGGAGAATGTTCCCCTTCGAAAAGCTATGGGCATGGGCAAAGGTCTTCCAGCCACGACGGAGGTACACGACATGAGGGGCGGGGAAGTCGACGTCAACCCTCATGCTCCCATCCCCACAACCCCTCATGTGCAGCCTCAGGGCACGCGACTGCTCTAGCTCCATCTCCCGCGCAAAGAAGGATGGAAGACGTAGGCGGCTGCATAGGGGTTTACACAGCCTGATGATGAACTCTAGAGGTTTGTCCCCGACATGGCCTTCCATCGGGGGTGGAGCCACCGGCGGAGGCACCACCGGGGTGCCGCACCGTCCTCATCCTTGGGTTTCAGCTACGCTCTGAGGGCCAAGGCCGCCCCTCTGCCCCAACCATCAATGCTCGGGTTTCAGCTACAACGCTCCTCCCCGTGCCCTCCCCATGCCCTCCACATCCACTACCTACCACACCCAATGCATGCGGAGTACGTGGCAAGGTGCGTGCGGGACGCGGGACTAGTGGGGTGTTAGTTTTGGCCCCATGATCATGGGGCGAGAAGAATCCGTGGGCCACGCTCCAAGTTCTTCCACGACACCGCGCACCGCACGCGTGGAAATTGGAAACCGCTCCAAGATCAAAAGAAATGAAGCAAAAACGGAAAACTTCAAAGGGGATACCCCTTCATTAGCCCTGCCTGTGCACTTATTAGGCCCTACCCCGCCGACACTCCGCAGCGCGATCGGGGCAAGACCGAGAGCTTCTGTCGGTGCAACAGACCTCGGGTATGTTGCCCAACTGTGCACAGGCACAAGATTAAGATTGGAGCACCAGGTTAAGCCAGAGGTTGAAGAACCAAGAGACTTGAATAATCAACATGCAGCTCACAGAGATCATGATCGAGCCAAAGGAATAGGATATCGGCAAGAGAAGGGCCTCCCTCCCCAAGTACGCGAGCTAGGCAAGGGGCCAGGCCACCACCAGAAGCAAGTAGCCAAGACTCACCGGCAGCACCTGTCGGGCCTTGCGGGGCCTGAGCCACCCCGCCAACCATGCAAGAACAACCCACATCGTCAATCAGTGTGGTGTCAAGCCACAAGGTGATTGAGTGGTAGCATTCGCCACATGGCAGCCATCTCCTATAGAAGAAACCCATAGGTAACACCCGTCTAGCAGCATGTCCAGAGAACAGGAGCGAAGCTGGCAAGATAAGCCCGGCAGGCCTTGCCGGGCAGCTAGTGATGTGACACTGAGCGGTGCACTTAATGCACCCAGCAAGCCCATAGAGTTAGTGGGTAATGACTATTTTGCCACTGTGGTGACCCCTTAATCTATAAAAGGAGGCCCATGACAATTGTAGGAGGGGGTTAGAGGTTTGGAAACTTGACAAACCCAAGCCACCATACGCTTGTGGTCACCGTAGCCCTTAGGCGGATCTTGCCGGGCAAGTGTACCACACACCACCATGTTTATTTACACCATCAATCCACCAAAGCAGGAGTAGGGTCGCCCGCTGTTCTGCTCTTTGTGCAACGTGACGTCCCCAGCCGAACCAGCAAGGGGCCGCCCGGTGCCATAGGTGGCCACGGATATCCCGCGACAGACTACCACCAATGATAGCTGACCCGGATTGTCAACCTGGGGCGGGTGATCCTCTCGACTACATACAATTGGCTGCTCTGACCATCGCAAGTATCAAGGTACCGCCGGCTAAATTGTACTGACCGCACACTTATGAACCTTCTGTTCTCTTTTACAAAGACTTGTAGTGAAAACATGATACTGGCCCCGTTAAGCTGCTTTGGGTTACTCTGATATACTGACTACTGATGCTGGTTACCCTGACCAGACTATTGGTTATAACCGCGCTAGTTACCTTGCCCTAGTACCCAGAATTTGAGCCGCCGCCGCCAAAGCCAGGCCCCTCTGAGCCGGACCCTGATCCGTCGGGCGGCCATTGTTACCAACACGATTCTGATTGAAGCCAGAACTCTTGTATTCTTTCATGATGAACAATCCTTCCAAGCAAGAGTCGATGCTTGACCAGGCAAACTATGTTTTGGGCAAGGATCATTAAGCAAGGCCTGTAGGTTAAATTTGGTCCTCCAAGCTTACTTTTACGACGCTGGTTTTTATATTGAGCATTGTTGTTAGCTACAAAATCTGACCCGCCATCGACTGGTTTTCGCTTACCTCCATTGCCCTGATGATGACTACTATGACCTGTTACATTCTGCTGTTGACCTTTACGATTGCACCTTTCTTCCCTTATTGGATTTTTCATCATCCGATCCGGGGTCCTTGGTGTTGTCAGAATCAACATACTTGATGAGAGCCGCCATAAGCTCACCCATGTCATTGCAATGACGTTTAAGCGGCCCAAGCTTCTGCTTGAGAGGTGTAAAGTGACAATTCTTCTCTAAAATCAGAACAGCCGAACATGCCACGATGCTATCCGATGAGTGGATAATAGCCGGAAACCGGCGCACCCAATGGTGAGCTGACTCATCCTCTCGATGCACACAGTTCTCCAGGTCAATAATTGGTAGACGCTACTTACATGTGTCGGATTGCGGGTTCCGGCAAACCCTTGAGATTTGAACACTGGGGTGTGCACAGAGATCTCTCCCCCAGCTCATGCTCTCGCAATGATCTCAAAGCCTAGCTCGCCGAATCCAAGGAACAAGGGACACAAGAGTTTATACTGGTTCGGGCCACCATTGCGGTGTAATACCCTACTCCAATGTGGTGTGGTCGATTCCCTTGTAGGCTGGGGATGAGCAAGTACAAGGGAAGAACAGCCTCCGGAGAAGAAGTGTTCTTGAGCTCGATGAGCTTGTGTGGCTGGGGATGATCTGAGTGATCTGTCTCCAAATGAGCCTCTCTCTCTATCTCGATGAGCGCCCCTGGCTATGGTGGTCGCTAGCCCTATTTATAAAGGTCCGTGTCCTCTCCCCAAATATTTGGCAGGAAGGGATCCCACAACGGCCAATTCGAAGGGGGGCAACGAGTACAAGTTATCCTGACAAACGGTGGTCTTCGCCTGCCAAAGGTTCTGGAGGTGACGCCGTCGTGTGCTCCGTGGTGACCTCCGTCTTGCCATCCTGCTGGTCTTGGTCTCGTTACCCGATACGGAAACCTTTGCATGATGCCTCGGGACTCCTCGCCTGCGCCTGCCTCTTTAGCACCAAAGAGGAAACTAGAACTCTCCGCCCGCTGGCGCCCGCCTGGCCTTGGTCGTCATGGCTCACGTCACGGGAACCTCACGAGGTGCCCCTTTCATTTATCTCTCCGCCCCTCACGAGCCAGCCTAGTGAGGCTGCCCCTGAGGAGGTCCTGTGTCGTCCGCCTCGCGAGGCTTGTACCCTCGCGAGGGTCTTGAGCCTTGGTTGATGAAGATGATTCGTACCACGCCGCGGGTGGAGCCATGCCCTAGGCCGCAGGCAGGCAGGTCTGGGTACCCCCGTTCCCAGGACGTCGATAGTAGACCCCGGGCCCAAGGTGTGGTCGTGCTTGGCTTCGCGGCGAAGCCAGGGCAAGCGCGGAGCACCGCGGGCCCTAATAGCCTGCGTCCTTGACTGACGCGTGGCAACTGATGGGACGTGGGCGCCTCCACTTCCCCACACAGCCTCGATTTCCGCCTGGCTAGGCAACTACTGTCACCTTCATAGCTCCTCATCTCGTACGAGCAGCACTCTGCACCATTCCCTCATCTCCTAGAAGGCTGCAGATCTCTTTCCTAGGCTCAATCTGACGCCAACTCCCCCCGCCGCCATGGCACCCAGCCGGAAGAAGAAGGCGAAGAAGGAGTTCGGTACCTCGGCCCCCGCGATCCCGGTCCTCGAGCCCGCCATCGAGCGGTCGGTGGTGCTCAACCAAGAGGTGATGGGCATGGTGCGCCCTGCGCTCGCCACCGATTTCAATGAGTGGGGGGCGACAGTCGCCTGGCCTTCTTCCCACGCCGAGGTGGACATAACGGCCACCGAGGTCCCCATCCATCTCCACGCCCTCTAGGCAGGCTTGATTCCCCCTTCTCCAATTTCCTCAATGCGGTGCTCTCGCACTTCCAGATTAACGCTCTACATCTCGATCCCCAATCCATCATCCTCCTTGCCGTCTTCACCTTCGTCTGTGAGGCCATGGTAGGCATTGCCCCTTCTGTGTCTCTGCTTCGCCACTTCTTCTCGCTGCACCTGACAAACCCTCTGCAGCGCTCTGGGTGAGTATCCTTCCATGCCATCGCGGCGATGACCGGCTCGGGGATTGACTTCGAGCTCTCACCAGTCGTCGGAAGCTTCAGAAGGAGGTGGGTATCGGGGACGTTGGCGTGTGTAGCCCCCTGCTACTGCTCCCTCGTGTTTCAGCTGCTCCGAGCTCCGGCTGGGGGCACGTGAAGCTCACCGATCGATAGCATGCCCATGTCTGGCTCTGGTTCACCAGGTTGAAGGACCTTGGTGTGACGGCGCCCATGGTGGTGAAGGAGTTCATCTGGTGTCGCATCGTTGTGCTCCAACGCCACTCTTGGCAAATGTGGACCTTCTCTGGCTACGGGGACCGCATGAGGCCTCAGGCTCCGGCTCTTCCTCCCGAGGTGCGGCGCACGGTGATTGAGAGGAGGGCTGTCTTCTGTACTGCTACTCGAACAAGGTGGAGTTCGTGAAGAAGATGCCCCTCTTTGACGAATGGGGACCACGCCTAGTTGGCCTTGAAGGGCCTTGAGAGATCCCTGTCTTCGTGGCCCCCCTTCCTGCCGCGAGCGCGGGGCCTGCCCCAGGAGCGGCCGCTGGGGGGCGGTTGCTGTCGGGCGATGGCGATGCTGCTGCTAAGGAATCCAACCACTCGGGGCTCCTGAGGTGCCGTCCCCCGGGACCCTGGAAGCCCTCCTGAGGAGACGTCCTGGGGGGCGACGCGGTCTGATGCTCCTGAGGCCGGAGCACCCAAGGCCTTGGTGAACCATCATGAGGCGAGCACCGAGATCTCAGCGTGGTCCGACACCCCTGAGGTCGCCTCCTCATGGGTTACACCACCTATGCCCGGCCTTGGTAACCATGCCCAGGGCTTCGGCCAACTCCGCCCGAACTTCGTGAAGCTCCGCAAAAGGAGGGGATCTCCAGGCTACTATGGTGACGCCTTCCGTCCATTGAAGTAGAGGAAGTACATCGCTATTGACGAGTGAGTACCTTATCTTTCTAATTTCTAGGGTGCCACTTCTCCTTCTAACCGTGATTCCTTAGGGTCCCTTCTGCCAAGGCGTCGGGTCCTCTGCTGACCTCGGGTCCTCTGCTGACCTCGGGTCCTCTGCTGACCTCGAGCGCCTCAAGCCTGCCTGCAACACTTGGTGTGAGGTTGGCCGGAGAGGCAAGCACGCCGGCTTGGCGTCTCGACCCTGCGTTCTTGCCGTCCGTTCTTGGCGGCCTTGCTTGGGGTGCAGAAGGTGTGCTGATAGCTCCTCCTCTAGTTATTGATCGCAGCTGGGTGGCCTTGGCTCTGGCTTCTCCTTCGGGTAACGAGCCTCCGCCCCTCCGGGCATCCGCCGCCCTGGAAAGGCGCCGGCCTCCCGCCCCCTGTTGGGGGGAGGCGAGCCACCTTGAACCTCTTCAACAACTCCTGGCGTGAGGGACGGACCCGGCTGCGCATTCAAGCTCGCGCGCAGGCGGGGTGCCGTTCGTCACGAGCTCTTCCAGGAAGCTATTGGTGCATTGAGCCAGCTCGAGGAAGAGCTTGCGGATGTGGATGCTCGCCTCGACACCGAGGGTCTTTGGTTGGTGGATGAATGGCGTCAATTGAAGGTGGCCATCAACCTCGGGCGCCTCTAGTGTGAGCGCGCTAATGCGAACGTCGAGGGATCCCTGACAACCTCGCGTGAGGCCAGTGCCCGAGACTTGGAGGAGGCCAGGGAGGCATACCGCCGCCACGAGGTTGCCGAGAAGTGCAAGCAGGAGCTTCAGGCCCTGAATGCCCTCCTGGAGTAGCAGCCGAAGGCGCGCAGAGCTTCCTTGGCATCGATGAAGGGGGCGCCGTCTGACGAGGAGGAGGTCTTGAAGCGTGAGGAAGAACTAATGCTGGAGTCCACAGAGCACAGCCTAGAGCTTGAGTGGTTGGAGACGAGGGAGCGCCATGTTGCTCAAGAGGGACATGCCGTCAGCGCACGTGAGGCCAGGATCCAGGAGGAAGTGGACCACAGGGCTAAGGAGGCTCACGCTGGCCTTGCCAATAGGTATGACCTGAAGCTGAAGCTCGTGGCAGCTGAAGCCGAGGGCAGGCCCACCACCCTTAAGTCGAGGTTGACTGAGGCGAAGCAGCGCGAGAAGTCTACCGCGCCTACTTTGATCTCTATGCAGGCTGAGTTGTTCTCCGCTCGTGCTGAACTGCTTCCGCTTCAACAGCGAGATACTGCTGCCGAGTCCCTTGCGTAACAGAGCAGGGAGGAGGTGATCCGCTCACAGACGTTGCAGCGCGAACACGCCCCCATGCTCCATGACCTTAGGGTGAGGGCCAACCGGGCGCTGGGCGCTATCTACGATGAATACGCCCCTCATCCTCATGCAGAAGACTACTTCGGCCACCTTCGCTTCTTTTCCGACTTCATGACGTGCCTGGAGGACCAGGCTGAGAGAGCTCGCGAGCTGGTTGACGAAAAGAGCCGCGGCCTCCTCGGGCGCGCATTTTCCCGCGTCTTCAGCCATCTTCAGAATGCCGACCCCAACTTCGACTTCGATGCCGCCATCGCCCCAGTCCCCGGGCTATTCGGCGCGACCTGGCGCGCTGGGTGGATGATAACATGGATGCTCTGGTTAGAGCTTTTTCTTCCGATGATGATACTGTGGTGGTCACGGCGGATGAAGGCAACGTGGTCGACAATGGTGAAGACAACGCCGGTGACGACGCCGGTAGCATGTCCAGGAGTGATCCGGCAGATGTTGTGAGTGACATGTCCGATTGAGCCCGCGCTCCTTATTCTGAACCTTAACGCAAAAAGCTTGGGCATGGCCCCCGACGATGTGAGTGTATTTTGGGGAGGGGGAGCCCCTCATATAATTAGACTATTGTCTTATTCCCTGAGCCAGACTTAAGGCATGCTTTAGCGAGTTCTCAAGTTCCTCTCCGTGCTCGCCACAGTAACTTACCTCAGTCTAGGCGGGCCCTAGACTGGCCTCGTAGTTGTCGATGTGCGGTTCTCCTGAGGGGAGCCCTCCGCGGACTTGCAAGATTTTGGGATTCTGCGGAGCTCGCCGGTCCACCTGAGAAGACCTTGAGAGATGGGCGTTAGATCGCGATGGGTGTGCCCACATACCCCGCCCAACCCCTGCTCTGGAGGCGCTCGTGAGGAGGGGGCAGTAGGCGCCTGGCTCGAAACAAGGCACGGAGCCGGAAAACTCAAGAAATCAACACGAACGAGAAAAGATGCCCCCCATGCTTTCTCAACGAAAATACGATTGCGAGTTCAAATCCAAAAGTTGGCAAATCGATCTACAGAGAAAGGGAGTTGAAAGAAAAAGGCCGCGTCCGGCACCTAGCTAGTCTTCTTGTCTTCTCACCAACGCAGAGCCTAGTGCCTTTGCTGGCCGTGAGCTTGGTCATTGGGGGACAATGTCAAGAGCTAGCGCTGAGCATGGTGCCTCCACTAGGACGTGGGTGGGAGCCCCCGAGGCCCGAGGGCGGCTCTCCAGAGACTACGGGGCGTGTACAACCCCACTCATTATCACATGAGAGTATCACGGACGGAGACCTTCACAGGCGTGAGCCTTGCTTCATATCGCCAGATGAGGGCCCCGCCTTGTGCCACCCTCGACCACCGTTGGGGCGTCCGGAAACCAGGACGAGGCCAAGGGGAAAAGGGGACGCCAGCGGTGCCCTCGGCGACCACAGGCCCTCTGCCGGGGGGAGGGCTCACCGGCGCCTTCCCGGCAGAGGACCTACCTCCCGGTGGCGCCTTGCCCACGCGACATGCGGGAGGGACTTGCTCTGGACCTCTTTCGTGCAGAGCCCATTGCATCGCCCCTGACTAGGGTGGGGCTGCAGCGCTGGGGTCGCCGTCTGCCGCTGCAGTTCGGTCCACGTGCGACCTATGGTTAGCATAAGCCTGCTCCTAAGTTATTAGTGGTAACCTGGGGTGGTTATCGTCAGCCGTGTCGGCGAGGCTCCTGGGTGGCTCGTAGTACGCCTCGGCCTCCAGCATATCTTCTTCCCAGCCCGGCTCATGGAATGTGTAGGGGTCGTCCTCTGGCATGTACTCCTGATCCACCATGTGGGGTACATAGGCTTCTTGAGGTGCCTCGACAGAACTTCTGCCGAGGTTCCCTGTACCCCATGCTGCTGAGCCCGACACACCTTCCCGGTGGTTGTGGGGTGGCGTTGGATTGGGACTGTGAGGAGCAACGCCCGCACCTACGCCACCCGGGGAAGGTGAAGGCGTGGCCGGACTTCCGGCACCGCCGGTCGTGCTAACGCTGGCAAGGCCTCCTGGTGCACCTGGGAACGTGCGGGAACAACGAAGCCCGTCGTGTGACCTGGCCACAACTTGAGATGTGAGTAGGGAGCAGAAAGGCGGTGTACCCCTGGCCGCAGCATCCAATAGCTCAGCGATGCGTTCCAGGAGCGTATTGTGGCCGCTCTCCATCAGTTGGCACCACAGCTGCTCCCGTGGCACGACGAGCGTGGCTCGCATGTTCGCCTGTTCCCGTCGGGTATGTAGTGCCGTTGCTACCGTGTAGCTTGCGGATCTTGCAGCGGCACGCGCGCTGCGGCGTGAGGGTGGCGGACGTCGACCCACGCTGCCCGCGTCCGCAGGTGTTGGGCTGCGCACGAGCAACCTTGAGTGCGGAGCTGAGGTATTCTAGAACGGATGGAGGTACTCGAGCTGGCCAGGCTGCCCAGCGGTCGGCCTGGGTCCTCGGATCGTCAGACATCGGAGACGCGGGGCAACCGTAGATCGGTCGTTGGGGAAGAGAACCTCGGCGCACCCCTACCTGGCATGCCAAATGTCGAATTATGGGTTCCGGCAAACCCTTAAGGTTTGAACACTGGGTGCGCACGAAGATCTCTCCCCCAGCTCACGCTGTCGCAACGATCTCAAAGCCTAGGCCGCCGAACCCAAGGAACAAGGGACACAAGAGTTTATACTGGTTCGGGCCACCATTGTGGTGTAATACCCAACTCCAGTGTGGTGTGGTGGATTGCCTTGTAGGCTGGGGATGAACAAGTACGAGGGAAGAACAACCTCCTGAGGAGAAGTGTTCTCGAGCTCGATGAGCTTGTGTGGTTGGGGATGATCCGAGTGATCTATCTCTAGATGAGCCTCCCTCTCTCTCTCTGTCGATGAGCCCCCCTGGCTATGCTGGTGGCTAGCCCTATTTAGAGAGGCCCGGGTCCTCTCCCCAGATATTAGGTGGGAAGGGATCCCACAACAGCCAATTTGAAGGGGGACAAAGAGTACAAGTTATCCCGACAAAAGGTGGTCTTGACCTGCCAAAGGTTCTGGCGGTGACGCCGTCGTGGGCTCCGTGGTGACCTCCGTCTTGCTGTCCTGCTGTTCTTGGTCTCGTTACACCGATATGGAAACCATTGCCTGACGCCTCGGGACTCCTCGCCTGTGCCCGCCTCTTTAGCACCAAAGAGGAAACTGGCACTTCGCACCTGCTGGCGCCCGCCTGGCCTTGGTCGTCATGGCTCATGTCACGGGAACCTCACAAGGTGCCCCTTGCCTTGATCTCTCCACTCCTCGTGAGCCAACCTACTGAGGCTGCCCCTGAGGAGGTCCTGTGTCATCCTCCTCGCAAGGGTCTTGAGCCTTGGTTGATGAAGATGGGCCGTACCAGGCTGCCAGTGGAGCCATGCCATGGGCCGCAGGCAGGCAGGTCTGGGTACCCCCATTCCCAGGACCCTGACAACATTTTCCTTTAAAATTCTTAATGAAGCGTGCCTTTAACTCGGCCCATGAATTGATGGAATTGGCAGGTATCCCTCTCAACCAGGTTCAGGCCGGTCCGTCCAACATCATGCTGAAATACTTGGCACATACAACATCATTAACATCTAACATCTCGATGGCCAGCTCATAGCTCTCAATCCAAGCCTCAGGTGGAAGGTCAGCTGTATAATTAGGCACCTTACGGGGTCCCTTAAAATCCTTTGGTGGACGCTTGTTGCGCAGAGCTGGTACCATACATGGTACACCAACTATCCTGGAAGTTATCCCAGCTTGCATAGACGGCGAAGGGTTTAATTGAAACTACCGGTGAGCCCCCAATTGAGCCGCCAATTCCTCCTCGCAATGGGCTCTAGCCTGATCCACAAGGGCGTGAGCATGGTTATCATCACGGGGCGAGTTATGCCCACGGGGCAGGTCATCATGGTGAGGCGTGTTACGACGCCTTTTGCTGCTGGAGACTTCTGGCGCCTCAACGCGCCGGCTATAGCTTCGACTTGGGTGTGATGTTGAACGAATTCGCTCACGGCTGTATGAGTAAGCCGCCTGCTGTGCCATAGCCATCTGAAGGAGCTCCACGGTGTTCTGGGCCTCTATTGCAGCTGGAGACTCACCCTCAAATGGAATAACCGCCAATCATGTGGCTGCAATGATCATGTTTTCCACCGGGTTAGAGTAATGTCCAGAACGTGTCCATACCCGTTGAGGCGGGGCTAGATCCATATGGGGTGGGTCTGGAATACGAGGCTGAGTCGTTGCTCCAGTTACACACGCCTTAGCAGCTCGGATCACACTGGGCGGGTTACTCGTTCCCGCTCCAGGCGTGTTAAAGAGATTTCGCCCTTCAAACTGCGAAGGAAGGCGTCTCTGGTGCCTCCTTCAAAGAACATCATTTGACGCATTCTGATCCAGATTTAGACGGAAGGCTTCTACCCTTATCCTTTGTGACTCAGCCTCCAACATTGATCGCTTCATGGCCATCCTAACATTCTTTGCATCGATATTTTCTCGAGTCTTGGCCACCTTGTCTCTTAGCTTCACAACCTCCGCATTGTGCTGTACTTGATTCGCTGGAGTTACCTGTGCAGCTAACAGAGTCGCCAAGGCGTCCAAGAGACACTTGCCCGGCTGTCGTAGCAGAAGTTGAGCCGGATGTCATTGCTGCAGCAGTGGAGGAGTTTAACACCGGTTGTGTGCCAGCCACAAAATAGCAGCCTTGCTAGGCGGCTCATAGGGATCCGGAATACTATCACCATCGGAATAGCCCCCAAGCCCGCCATCCTAAAGCTGATAGATTGACTCTGTTTCTCCGGTTAAGGACACATCACCCAAATACATGGTTGTCTCTCCACCAGACATAGATCCTTCATCGAGATCCCACAACATGAAGAATGCCAACAAAAGTACGCTTCCGGCCGGGTTGAGCCCTGGCGGGTCATGTGCGCCGAGCCGTCTCGATGGTGTTGGTACAGGTGTCCGACTCAGCCTCTAACTCGCTGATTTTGCCGATGAAGACGTGAATTCCGCCGAAGGGAACCCGGTACCCATACTCGATTGAGTTAGCCTCGGGAACCCAGCCGGCGTCGCTGATGTAGATCTTGCCGCAGCGACTCTTGGTCATCCGGCCCAGGGCGTATCCTTCAATCCAAGAGAAATTTCCCTTCAAGAACTCGAAATCACCATGCTCTTGCCCCACAGTGGACGCCAACTGTCGTGGTTTTGTCAAAGCAGATGCCCTAGTGAAATGACTGAGGTGTGGAGCCAACGCAACGTAGGATAGCTCGAAGGGGTTGAACGGGACAAAGGACACAAGCATTTACCCAGGTTCGGCCCCTCACAACGAGGTAAAATCCTACATCATGGTTCTAGTTGTATTGCCTGAGTTTCGATTGCAAGGGGGCGAATACGCTTGACCTAGTTCTCGATTGATTATTTCTTGACCTAACTCCCCGTCGGGTCTCGCCTTTATATACACAGGTCGAGACCCGTAAAGCTTACAGAGTCCCGGCCGGATCACATAATGTGACCTGCTCGGTTTCTAACTTGTTCTATCTTACGAGGCAAGTCAGTGTCTGGTGGCTCATACACCGGGTCATGGGCCGCCATTAGGCCCACCCGTTGAGTCGTCATCTTCTTGGGCTTCCTCAAATCTTCTTTGTATTAAACCGCCAATGGTGTAACCCGGTGAGGGAGTCCTGGATTTTGGGGTCCTCGGGTGTCCGGGCTATGTGATGTGGGCCGGACAGATGGGCCATGAAGATACAAGATAGAAGGCCTTCCCTCGTGTCCAGATGGGACTCTCCTTAGAGTGGAAGGCAAGCTTAGCCTGCGGATATGAATATTCCTTTCTCTATAAACCAACTCTGCACAACCCTAGCCCCCTCCGGTGTCTATATAAACCGGAGGATTTACTCCGAAGAGACAGTCATAATCATACAGGCTAGACATCTAGGGTTTAGCCATTATGATCTCGTGGTAGATCAACTCTTGTAACCCTTATACTCATTAAAGTCAATCAAGCAGGATGTAGGGTATTACCTCCATCAAGAGGGCCCGAACCTGGCTAAACACTGTGTCCCTTGTCTCCTGCTACCATCGATCCTTAGACACAAAGTTCGGGACCCCGTAACCGAGATCTGCCGGTTTTGACACCGACATTGGTACTTTCATTGAGAGTTCCACTGTACCGTCATCGAAAGGCTCCATGGCTCCATCAATCATCTACAACAATGCTGTTGTGAAGGAAATTTTTCTCCCCGGCTAGATCTTTGTATTTGGCGGCTTCGCACTACGGGTCAACTCTGTTGGCCACCTGGAGCAAATCGACAGCTATGCCCCTGGTCACCAAATCAGTTTTGGAAACCTGAACTATGTCGCTGATATCCGAGGAGACTTGATCTTCCAAGGGTTCGCGGCCTCAACCACCGCTCCGGCCTTAGATCCGGAGCGCGTCATCAGGTCCAAAGATGGGAGTCTAGAGCATGTCGGACTCTCTGCGGCCTTAGAGCTCAACACCGAAAGAATAGCATCTCTGGCAATCATTGCAAGGCCGGACTCTTCTACGGATACTACTTTTGAACCCTGGAGGCCCGCGTCAAGCGAGCTCAGCCCAGAAACTTCCATCCATGTCCAAACGCCGCTCTTAAACGAGGCTTTGGACCTAATGTGATCCCTCATCATCACAGAGGAACCGCTTCTGAATCACGCCCAGCCCGGACTAGGGACTGGAAATAGGGAATTTTACTTCCCACCCACCACCCACTTCATAGCCACTATGGAGGACTTTACCGACATGCTTGATTACGCCTCCGTAGACATCGATGGTATGGGCGACGATGCCGGAGAGGAGCATGCCCAAAACCCGCCGGTCACCGGACGTTGGACGGCCACCTCCTCGTATGACGTATATATGGTGGATACACCTAAAAACGACGACGGCGATGATGAGAAAAACCTAGTCGAGGACAAACCTCCTGAGATACCGCCGAAGCGCCGACGTCAGCGGCGCCACTCTAAATCGCGTTGCGGTAAGAATAGCAATACCGACACCAAAGACAATGATACTCCGGAGAACGCCGAAGACCAAGAAAACCCCACTGAACAGGATGATCGAGAGGACGGGCAAGTTGACCCTGACGAGCATGTCACAGCCCCAGATCAGCCCTTGCTTGATTTTTCTTGCATCCATGCATCATGTCTAAGTTTCTTTTAAATTTGAATTGGGGAATTGGAGAGCCTCAGAAATCATTTCTAAAAATGATCAACATTAAAAATTGCTTCAAATGTTTCCAAGGAAATGTTCCTTTTTAGCTATAAAAAATATTGGCAAGAATAAAATTCAAACCAATATTTTTGGAGGTTCAAAAGTATTTATCTTGCGCCTTTGAGTTAAATCCTACAATATTTGAATTGGATTATATTCATAATAATTATTTTACTAATCCAATAATTCTGAAAATTGGTGGGTGGCTCTAAATATATTATACATAGCCACATGATTATTTTCAGAAGCAAAAAAAATAGTTTAGTGCCTGAACTAAATCGGAACACAAAAAAAAAAGAAAACAGAACCTAAATTATGAAAGACAGAAACCTCACCTGGGCCATACCTGGCAGAAGAGGCCCAGCCCACCAGGGGCTGAGTGGTCTTCTTCCTCCTGCCAGGAGGACAGGCAGGTGCGTGGCGAGCGCGCTGACGACGCCTTGCCACCTCCTGCTTCAGCCGCACGACCCCGGCCCTCCAGACGTGCCACGGAGACGCCCAGCGCTCCCTCTCGCTTCCCCTCCTCTCCCTGGACCACACTCCCCTCTCTGCTCTCTCCCTTTTTCCCGTGACCGAGTGGAGCTTGTCGTCGCCGTTCGCCGTTACCACGGCCACCGGCCACCAGACTCCTCACAGACGAGTCCCTGGGCTCCGCTTCCTCGCGCTGAAGCTCTCCACCAAGCCAAGCATCTCCGTACAACCTGCATCGCCGTCGCCATCACCGTCTTCAACCTCGGCCGCCCGAGATCGCCGATGACATTCCATCATCACTAGCCCTTCCCGGAGCTTGCCGTCTCCTTCGTACGAACCGCTGTGAGCCTCTCTTGCTCCTCCCCTTATCTCCACACCCACGCGCGTGCTCTAGCTTCGACCCCACCGTACCTGCAAACTCCACGCTGCCGACGATGTCACCGCCGTCGCTACAACCACCGGGGCTCAAAACCGAGTGAGGCACCGTACTCCACACCCTCCCAGGAGCCGAAAAGCCCCACCTGCTCGATCTATGGCGCACCACATCGCCGTTCCCGAGCACGCCCGAACCACGACCGCCGCAAAGCTCGTCGCCGGTGCCCCAGCAGGCCACCCCAGCTCCAGCCGCCACCACCACTGGATGCGCCCCTCCGCCAGCTCCCTGTAGATGCACCCCACGCGCCAAATCAGGCCCTGCAGTGAAATCCCGACTCCCTCCACTGCGGATTTGGTCGCCGGCGGTTAAACGCCGGCAGCTGACGTGGCAACGTCATTAGCTTGAGCTAATTACTGCGTTAATCTCGCCCTGTGCCACTAACAGATGGGCCCCACACCCTAAATAACCACGGGGTAAACCCCTGTTTAGATTTAACCTAACCACAGTGGCCCACGCGTCGGCTTTGACCATGCTGACGTGGCCGTTGACTGGGCCCACAAGTCAACGACCCTAGCCAGTACCGTGACACTGACCTGTGGGACCCACAGGTCAGGTTTGACCCGGACTAGCCCTGTTGACCTGCTGGCGTCACACAGACGTCATGCTGACACACTTAACCATTTTCTGGTTTTAAAAATAATCAGGAAATTCATAGAAAATCAACCGTAGCTCAGAATGAAATAAATTATATATGAAAAATGATTAGAAAAATCCAAAGAATCTGTTTATGCCATGATCATGCATGTTTGAACAAGTTAACCTCACTGAATAGGACAAATGATGATTAGGGAAAATTATGAAATAACATTTGGAGTTGGAATTTGATCTTGTTTGAGTTCCACTTCAATTAAATTGGCTAGATATTGCATTAGGTCAATTCAGCACCTGTGCATTGCATTAATTGAATGTTGTTTATGTTCCCTTGCCGATAATTGTCCCCTCTCAGTAGACGTGTTTCGACGGTGAATTCGATGACAACGATGAAGAGCTATAATATCTTCAGAAGTGCCAGGCAAGCAAAAACCCCTTGTTCATTCCGATACAATCCCACTCTCTCGCTCCTGCTCTCTTTTACTGCATTAGGTCAACAACGATTCAATTGTTACATGTTGTGGTAGTTGAACCCCTTTCCTCTGCATGACCTGTCATTGCCACAGTAAATAGATGAAACCCACTAGCATGAGTAGGAGTTGTTTGAGCCCTGATGTGCCTACTCATTCATGTTTGTTTGTCATGCCTGCTATTGCTTAGAGTCGTGTTAGGCCTGATTCATCAGGGATGAATTGGAAAGTTGTGAACATGTCCTACTGTGTGTGAGCTAAGTGTGTTGAACACGATTTGGTAAAGGTATCGATGAGAGGCCATGTAGGAGTACAAGATGGGTTGTTTCATTGGAACCGTCCTTAAGCACCGAGATCTGTATGTGTGATTTAAGAACCAGCTACTACCATGCATTGAGCCCGAAACCAATGGACCCTCTCGGCTTCTTAACCAATCTAGTCCTCTGTCCAGGAGTTGCAACTAGTTTCTGGTGTTTATAGGATATGTGTTGGCAGCCGTGTGTAGCGCTGACCTTTGGGGTGGGCTATGATGCGGTAGATACACCGTGGTCGGGCATGCCGGGCACCCGTTTGGTGTCTCGGAACCCTGTACACATCGTTTGGGGTCGTATGTGGAAACCTCAGCCGGACTCCCTGCGGATGGAACCTGGATAGGCGAGAAACCTGGACTAGAGACTTGAGTGTTTAGGTAGGCCATGGCCGACACCCTTGTTGGGCTTCCGCTTGAAGGTTGCCGAGTACATGTCATGTAAACGGCGGTAAGTGGTGAGAGCATGTGTGAAGAAGTACACCCCTGCAGGGTTAACATCATCTATTCGAATAGCCGCGTCCGCGGTAAAGGACTACTTGGTTGCCTATACAGTTATAGACAAGTGAAAGTGGATACTCTAAAATGCACAAGATAAGCGTGAGTGATATGGATGGCGTTCTCGTAGGGAGACGGGAGCGGATCCATAGTGGTGTACTGATATGGTGAATAAGTGGACTCGTGTGCGCCACCTCAAAAGAGTTGCTTGTAGTCGTAGTTCAGGTTAGCCAGTGAGTCAAAGCTGGCTTGCTGGAGTTAAACTCCACTACCCCTTTGTTGATACCGATGCATATGTAGTTAGTTCTGATGTAAGTCTTGCTGGGTACATTTGTACTCACGTTTGCTTAATTTATGTTTTCCAGAGAGACTTCAGTCTCGCTAGTAGTTCCGCGTGGACTTCGACGTTTAGCTTGATACCTCAGCTACGATCTTGTGCCCTCCGCAGGATCTGGTAGATAGTCAGGCTTCTTAGCCTTTTTCATTTGTAGATGTCTGTACTCAGACATGTTAAGCTTCCGCATGTGCTTTGATTTGTATGCTATGATTGTTGGGTCATGAGACCCATGTTTGTATATCTCGCTCCTTGGAGCCTAATGAATTATACTTGAGTCGTAGAGTTATGTTGTGATGCCATGTTATATTTACACATATCGAGCATATTGTGTGTATGATTGAAATGCTTGGTATGTGTGGGACCCTTACGGGTATGGTGATTGAAAAGGTTTAGTCCGCGAAAAGCGGACTGAGCGAAGCCTACACCAGCCTTTTAAGAGGCTTTGAGGTATGTGCTTTACAATATCTTTTAAAAGAATGCATGTGTATAAATAGTAGCCCCTGCGACTCTGTTCGGTGTTCGGAAAGAAAACCAAACAGAGGATCTAATAACTCATGTGATGTAGGGTAGGAAACCTAGGGGCTGATCTTTCACAAAGGGAGCGGATCCCATGAAGAACACGAGGAACACGGCGGAAAACACGGGCGGAAACATAAGGGGAACACGAGATAAATCACGAAACCAAAAGAAATAGTCACACATATGCTAGATCCTCGAGTACATAAGAGATCAAACAATCCACGGTTTACATGGAGTGCTAAAGACAATCGTCTCGGACCACGGCGTCAAGTTCCTAAGCTACTTTTGGAAGACCCTATGCGCCAAGCTCGGAATCAAGCTACTCTTATCCACGGCGTATCATCCCCAAACCGACGGCCAAACGGAAGTGACCAACCACACACTCTCCGCTCTACTTCACGTACTCATCAAGAAAAACATCAAGGAGTGGGAGGAGTGTTTACCTATCGCCTAGTTCTCCTACAACTGAGCAAGACACTCAACAACCGGCAAGTCCCCCTTCGAGGTCGTCTACAGATTCAAACCATTGTCCCCATTGGACATTCTTCCTCTACCACTACAAGAGGCGTCAATTTGGACGCAAGTGCACGTGTGAACCATCTCAAGAAGGTGCATGAAGATACAAGGCACACCATCGAGCGCCAAGTACAATGACTTGCGACCAAGCTCAATATCAACAAGCAACCCATGGTATTCGACATTGGCGGTCTTGTGTGGCTACACCTTCGTAAAGACCACTTCCCCAACGAACGCAAGTCCAAGCTTCTACCTCGAGCAGATGGACCCTTCAAGGTGCTTGTATGCTACAACAACAACACTTACAAGATCGACCTCCCGTGCGACAAGTACAACGTGAGAAACATCTTCAATGTCAAGGACCTCTCGCCCTACCATGGTGATGAAGAATATGATCTGAGGTTGGATCTTCCCCAAGGGAGGGAAGATGATGCGGAGCATCCCAAGGTCATCCCCATGGACCTACCATCGTCTCACCAACTGCCTAGCGGACCCATGACACAAGCACGTGCAAGAGCTCTCAAACCGAGGTGAACTCACTCCTATCCGAACTACCACTTTCTATGCATGCGATCTGGCTACTACCTCAAGCGGAAACCCTATGTGTGATCAGGCTCTTGGAGGAAAGCCACGAACAAGACAGTAAGGACGCCAAGCTCAATGGACAAGAAGAAGGAAAGCTCGAAGCTCCCATGCTCCGGTCGACCGGCGTACCCCGGACGTCCGACGACCTCCAGGCTCCGGACGACCGGCCCTCTCTGGACGACTGGCACATCCACACCCCAGACGAATCTACGGATTTCTGAAGCCCTCTCGACTACCGACACCCTGGACTTCCGACCCCGACCGGACGTCCGACCGAAGCCCACCCGAGGCGAATCTACGGACGACCGACGAGCACCAGAAGTCTGGACCCTCGCGAGTCTCCGGACGACCGGTAACTCCCGGACGTCCGACGCTTGTGTGCTGTTTCTGTGTTGGGCCGCAGCCCATGTACCCCTTCGCCCACCTAGACTATATATACTCTTCTCCTACCTACGTTTTAGGGTTAGCATTGGTTTAGATCATACTTGAGATAGAGCTTTGCTCATCCACATCGGATCTACTCCACGAGAGAGACCGCGGCCCCTCTTTGGAGAAGATCCCTTTGGATTCATCACCTCCTTGTAGAGAAGACCATCAAGACCTCCTCACGGAGAAGACCCGTTACCTTTGTATCGTCCTTAGTTGACCGTGGATCGTGTGATCTCTTATGTACTCGAGGATCTAGCATATGTGTGACTATTTCTTGTTGGTTTAGTGATTTATCTCGTGTTCCCCCCTGTGTTTCCCCTCGTGTTTTCCGTCGTGTTCCTCGTGTTCTTCGTGGGATCCGCTCCCTTTGTGAAAGATCGGCCCCTAGGTTTCCTACCCTACATCACATGAGTTATTAGATCCTATGTTTGGTTTTCTTTCAAAACACCGAACAGAGTCTCAGGGGCTACTATTTATACACATGCATTCTTTTAAAAGATATTGTAAAGCACATACCTCAAAGCCTCTTAAATGGCTGGTGTAGGCTTCGCTCAGTCCGCTTTTCGTGGACTGAACCTTTTCAATCACCATACCCATAACGGTACGATGTTATTCCATAATGGTGGCGCTTTGAAGAGCTCTCACCAAAGTGTCCGGCGCCTCCGCATTGACAGAGGTCGCCACTATAGTAGGCGCGCCTCCTTCTCGCGAAGAGGGTTGCTCCTCTGACTCCGGAACCGTGTGGGTTTCTAGAATGACATTTGGTTGGGGGCCAAACTAGACATGGCCCCCGTCTCCTGTCTCCATGGGGGTTGGTTCCCCCATGTCTTGTCAGCCTCCGGCACCTCTCCCTGTTCCGGAAGGGTCCTTTGGGACGACACCTCGGTGTTATCCGCAGTAGTGGGGGAGGAAGCTGGTGGAGGCGAATCGCTCTCTATCATGTTCGGACCCAGCAAATTCCCAGAAGAGGAGGATCGTTGGGGAAGGACCTTAACCGGACTGCAGCATACAATGTAAATGCATTACAATTATAAGCCAGAAGAGCCAGACATATACATATACCTGTGAGTACTTATGATCCAGCTAGGGGCTTTAGCCTGGGGCGCCACTCATCGGCGTCCGACTCGGAGTCATCCGTAAGGGAGGTCCTCCCTTTCTTGGACACTTCCGCCTCTAGATCGGCGGAAGCTGCCCTCTTCTTCTTCCCCCCTTGGGTGTGGGATCGCTCTCTTCCTCCTCCTCTTCCTCTTTGTCAGGGGAGCAGAGAGTTTCGGTGTCTTCGAACACTACGTCTGAGGCACCTTTACGGCGGAGGCCACTCTTGGCCTCCTTGCCCTTCTCCTTGGCCTTCTTTTCCGGCGCCTTGTACGGCGCCGGGACTAGCATCCTCGTCAATGGAGGAACAGCTTCGTCTTCGAGCAGCGGAGCCGGATAGTGAATTTGTTCCGCTTTCTTGGTCCAACCCTGCAACAGAAAATGGAGAGTTTAGTGTGCTCCTTGGGCTAGCAAACTAATGTTACCAAAGAACTTACGGGGGGCGTAGCGTGGGTGTTGTCATAGCTGAGGTCTTCGGTTGTCTCCGGCCATGACTCCTGGTTCCTGAAGAGCAGCTTCCACATGTCTGCGTGCTTCATGCCAAAGAACCTCTACAGGGTCCGGGGACCGGCCAGGTCGAACTTCCACATGGGCTCTTGGTGCGCCTAAAAGGGGAGTATCTGGCGGAAGAGCATCACTTGTATCACGTTGGTGAGGCTGGTATTTTTATCTACCATGCACTTGCTGCGCTTCTGCAGCATCATTACCTCATCAGACGACGCCCAGCCAAGGCCTTGTTGAGCCAGGATATCAGCCGCATTGGGGGCCCGGACTTGAACTCCGTGGGAGCAGCCCATGTGGAGTCACAAGGCTCTGTGACATAGAACCACCCCTGCTGCCATCCCTTCACGGTCTCCACGAAGGTGCCCTTGCGCTAAGTGACATTGGGCAGTTTGCTCACCATAGCCCCACTGCAATCCGCGTGCTGGCCGTCCACCACTTTCGGCCTCACATTGAAGACCTTCAGCCATAGGCCAAAGTGGGGGGAAACACGGAGGAACGCCTCGCATACGACGATGAACGCCGAAATGTTGAGGAAAGAATTCAGGGCTAGATCATGAAAATCTAACTCGTAGTAGAACATGAGGCCACGGACGACAGGATGTAGGGGAAACCCCAGTCCGCGAAGAAAATGAGGGATGAACACTACCCTCTTGCCGGGCTTTGGAGTGGGGATGATCTGCTTTTTGGCTGAAGCCGGTGGGTGATTTCCTTGGCCAGATAACCCGCTTCCCGGAGTTCCTTGATGTTTTTCTCCATGACGGAGGAGGCCATCCACTTGCCCTGCGCTCTGGATCCGGACATGGATGGAGTACTTTCTGGGAACAGAGTGGATCAAAGCTTGAGCGCTGGAGCTTGAGGGTGGATGGACTGAGGAAGGGGAAGGCGTGGGGTAAAAAGTGGGAATCTTATCTCCTTATAAAGGCAGCAAATACCATGCATCCCCCACGAGCCTTAAACTCACCTATTTTCAAGGGGTCGTGCGAAACGGCACGGTTGGGTTTCCCATACCCGTATTGATGAGAATCCCGTAATAAGGGTGCACGATCTTTGCTTTGACAAGACGTGTCGTCGGTGGTTTCGTCTCGAAACGCGAAACGGGAGGCCGAAAAATGGTTTGAAATAATAGAATGGTCGGACGTAACGTCTCACCAGTGAAATCTTCGGAGGACAGAACTTATCTATATTCTAATTCAGAGGTATGACTATTGTACAGAGCCGGATATAGTGCCGACGAACAACTACTTTGAAGAATTCGGAGGAGGAAACCGCCTTGCAATGCCGAAGACAATCTGCGTGCCGGACACATCGTCATTGAAGACTGGTTCAGGGGCTACTAAGGGAGTCCTGGATTATGGGGTCCTCGGGTGTCCGGGCTACGTGATGTGGGACGGACAGATGGGCCGTGAAGATACAAGATAGAAGGCATTCCCTCGTGTCCGGATGGGACTCTCCTTGGCGTGGAAGGCAAGCTTAGCGTGCGGATATGTATATTCCTTTCTCTGTAACCGACTCTGTACAAACCTAGCCCCCTCCGGTGTCAATATAAACCGAAGGGTTTAGTCCGAAGAGACGGTCATAATCATATATGCTATACATCTAGAGTTTAGCCTTTACGATCTCGTAGTAGATCAACTCTTGTCACCCTTATACTCATTAAAGTCAATCAAGTAGGACATAGGGTATTACCTCCATCAAGAGGGCCTGAACTTGGGTAAACATCATGTCCCTTGTCTCCTGTTACCATCGATCCTTAGACACACAGTTCAGGACCCCCTACCCAAGATCTGTCGGTTTTGACACCGACACCCAGCCCCAGCATGGCGGGTCACATCTCGGGGTTATATTCCCAACAGGATTGGACGTGGCCAAACTCGCGCAGGTTGAAGAGCAGGCAACTCCTCCTGAGGTGCCCCTTGGAAGCCACCCCGCGGTTCCCGTGGTGTCCACCATGCGGACGGGCTCCACTGCGGTGGAGGCAGGGTGGGTCATCTGTCATGGCGCTGCACCCCGCGAGCAGCGGGGGCAGCTTTGAGGGCCTCGGCGGCGCAACCCGGTGTGAGGTCGTCAGCGATGATGTGCCAAACCTGCCAGATGCGTCGCCGCATCAAGACGGTCGGCGGAGGCCCCCGCAAGTCCCACGACCTCGGCAAGCGGCGTCGGGTCCCCATCGGCCGCCCCGTCGAAGGGTTAGAAGAGGTTGAACCTGGATCGAGCCATGGCGCTTGTGAGCGGCCACACCATGCTTAGGCATGGGGTCCTGCAGAACGCCACAGCCACGCTGAGCCAGCTTGTGAAGATAATATGTCCTACATGCAATAATAAATTTGTTATTTTATATTTCCTTATATCATGATAGATGTTTATTATTCATGCTAGAATTTTATTAACCGAAAACTTCATACAAGTGTGGATACATAAACAAAACAAAGTTTCCCTAGTATGCCTCTACTTGACTAGCTCGTTAATCAAAGATGGTAAAGTTTCCTAACCATGGACATGTGTTGTCATTTGATGAACGGGGTCACATCATTAGTAGAATAATGTGATGGAAAAGACCCGCCTGTTAGCTTAGCATAATGATCATTAAATTTTATTGCTATTGCTTTCTTCCTGACTTATACATATTCCTTTGACTATGAGATTATGCAACTACCGAATACCGGATGAACACCTTGGGTGCTATCAAACATCATAACATAACTGGGTGATTATAAAGATGCTCTACAGGTGTCTCCGAAAGTGTTTGTTGGGTTGGCATAGATCGAGATTAGGATTTGTCACTCCGAGTATCAGAGAGGTATCTCTGGGCCCTCTCAGTAATGCACATCATGATAAGCCTTGCAAGCAATGTGAATAATGAGTTGGTTGCGTGATGATGCATTACGAAACGAGTAAAGAGACTTACCGGTAACGAGATTCAACTTGGTATGAAGATACCGTCGATCGAATCTCGGGTATGTAACATATACTGATGACAAAGGGAATGACGTATGTTCTCATTGCGCTTTGACCGATAAAGATATTCGTAGAATATGTAGGAACCAATATGAGCATCCAGGTTCCTCTGTTGGTTATTGACTGGAGATGTGTCTTGGTCTTGTCTAAATAGTTCTCGAACCCATAGGGTCCGCACACTTAATGTTCGATCACAATTTGTATTATTAGTGGTGTGTTTTGGTGACCGGAGATTGTTCAGAGTCCTGGATGAGATCATGGACATGATGAGAAGTCTCGAAATAGCCGAGAGGTAAAGATCGATATATTGGACGATGGTATTCAGACACCGGAATAGTTCCAAAATGTTTTAGGTATTTCTCGGAGTACCGAGAGGTTACCGGAACCCCCGGGGAAGTAATGGGCCAACATGGGCCATAGGGGAGAGAGCGGGGAGCCCACAAGGGGTGCCCCCCCATGGGCTGTCTGAATTGGACAAGGGGAAGGTGGCACGGCCGCCCTTTCCTTCCCCCTCTCCCTCTCCTTCCCATTTCCCCCTCCAAAAGAAAGGAAGGGGGGCTGAGTAGGACAAGGAGTCCTAGTCGGTTTCCCCTTCCCCCATGGAGCACCCCCTATGGCCGGCCTCCTCCCTCTCCTCCTTTATATACGGGGGAAGGGGGCACCCCAAAGCACAACCATTATTTCTTAGCCGTGTGCGGTGCCGCCTCCACAGTTTACTCCTCCGGTCATATTGTCGTAGGGCTTAGGCGAAGCCCTGCGCGGATCACATAACTGTAACCAAGCCATCGTTCTGACGAAACTCTCCCTCGACACTTTCCTGGATCAAGAGTTCTAGGGACATCGTTGATCTGAACGTTTGTATAACTCGAAGGTGTCGTACGTCCGGTGCTGGATCGGTTGGATCGCGAAGACGTTCGACTACATCAATCGCGTTAAGCTAACGCTTCTGCTTTTGGTCTACGAGGGTACATGGACACACTCCCCCCTCTCGGTGCTATGCATCTCCTAGATAGATCTTGCGTGATCGTAGGAATTTTTTTGAAATTGCATGGTACGTTACCCAATAGTGGCATGTGAGCCAGGTCTATACGTAGATGATATGCACGAGTAGAACACAAAGAGTTGTGGGCGATCATAGTCATACTGCTTACCAGCAACGTCTTATTTTGATTCGGCGGTATTGTCGGATGAAGAGGCCCGGACTAACCTTACATGACCACGTTCATGAGACCGGTTCCACCGACAGACATGCAACTTGTTTTGCATAAAGGTTGCTGGCGGGTGTCTGTTTCTCCAACTTTAGTTGAATCGAATTTTACTACAGCCGGTCCTTGTTGAAGGTTAAAACAACACATTTGATGAAAAATCATTGTGGTTTTGATGTGTAGGTAAGAACGGTTCTTACTAGAAGACCGTAGAAGCCACGTAAAACTTGCAACAACAAAGTAGAGGACATCTAACTTGTTTTTGCACGGAATGTTGTGATGTGATATGGTCAAGACATGATGTGATATATTTTGATGTATGAGATGATCATGTTTTGTAAAAAGTTATCGGCAACTGGCAGGAGCCTTATGGTTGTCGCTTTATTGTATGAAATGCAATCGCCATGTAATTGCTTTACTTTATCACTATGCGTTAGCAATAGTTGTGGAAGCAATAGTTGGCAAGACAACAACGACGCTAGGATGGAGATCAAGGTGTCAAGCCGGTGACGACGGAAATCATGATGGTGCTTTGGAGATGGAGATCAAAGGCACAAGATGATGATGGCCATATCATGTCACATATTTTGATTGCATGTGTTGTTTATCTTTTATGCACATTATTTTGCTTAGTATGGCGGTAGCATTATAAGATGATCCCTCACTAAAATTTCAAGGTATAAGTGTTCTCCCTGAGTATGCACTGTTGCGACAGTTTGTCTTGCTGAGACACCACATGATGATCGGGTGTGATAAGCTCTATGTTCACATACAGCGGGTGCAAGACAGGTTTGCCCATGCAGAATACCCAGGTTAAACTTGACGAGCCTAGCATGTACAGACATGGCCTCGGAACGCTGGAGACCGAAAGGTCAAACGTGAATCATATAGTAGATATGATCAACATACAGATGTTCACCATTGAAGACTACTCCATCTCACGTGATTATCGGACATGGTTTAGTTGATTTGGATCACGTAATCATTTAGATGATTCGAGGGATGTCTATCTAAGTGGGAGTTCTTAAGTAATATGATTAATTGAACTTAATTTATATGAACATAGTCCTGATAGTATTTTCATATCTATGTTGTAGATCAATAGCTCGTGTATAGCTCCCCTGTTTTATTTTTGATATGCTCCTAGAGAAAAAACTAAGTTGAAAGACGATAGTAGCAATGATTCGAACTGGGCCCGTGATCTGAGGATTATCCTCATTGCTGCACAAAAGAATTATGTCCCTGATGCACCGCTAGGTGATAGACCTGTTGCAGGAGCTGATGCAGATGTTATGAACGTTTGACAAGCTCGGTATGATGACTACTTTATAGTTTAGTGCGCCATACTTTACGGCTTAGAACTGGGACTTCAAAAATGTTCTGAACCCCATGGAGCATATGAGATGTTCCAAGAGCTGAAATTGGTATTTCAAACTCATGGCCATGTTAAGAGGTATGAGACCTCTGACAGGTACTTTGCCTACAAGATGGAGGAGAATAGCTCAGCTAATGAGCATGTGCTTAGAATGTTTGAGTACTACAATCACTTGAATAAAGTGGGAGTTAATCTTCCAAATAAGATAGTGATTGACAGAGTTCTCTAGTCACTATCACCAATTTACTAGAACTTCATGATGAACTATAATATGCATGGGATAACGAAAATGATTCCCAAGCTCTTCGCGATGCTTAAATCAGCGAAGGTAGAAATCAAGAAAACACATCAAGTGTTGATGGTTGAAAAGACCACTAGTTTCAAGTAAAAGGGCAAGCGAAAGAAAGGGGCCTTCAAGAAGTTGGCAAGCAAGTTTCCACTCCCGTGAAGAAGCCCAAAGCTAGACCTAAGCCTGAAACTGAGTGCTTCTACTGCAAAGGGAATGGTCACTGGAAGCGGAACTACCCCAAATACTTGGCGTATAAGAAGGATGGCAAAGTGAACAAAAGTATATTTGATATACATGTTATTGATGTGTACTTTACTAGTGTTCATAGTAACCCCAGGGTATTTGATACTGGTTCAGTTGCTAAGATTAGTAACTCGAAACAAGAGTTGCAAAATGAACGGAGACTAGTTAAGGTCAAGGTGACGATGTGTGCCGGAAATGATTCCAAGGTTGATAAGATCACCATCGCACACTCCTTTTACCTTCGGGATTAGTGTTGAACCTAAAATAAATGTTATTTGGTGTTTGCGTTGAGCATTAATATGATTGGATCATGTTTATTGCAATATAGTTATTCATTTAAGTCAAAGAATAATTGTTGTTCTGTTTACATGAATAAAACCTTCTTTGGTCATACACTTAAATAAATGGTTTATTGAATCTCGATCATAGTGATACACATATTCATAATATTGATACCAAAAGATACAAAGTTGATAATGATAGTGCAACATACTTGTGGCACTGTCGTTTTGGTCATATTGGTGTAAAGCACATGAAGAAACTCCATGTGGATGGACTTTTGCAATCACTTGATTATGAATCATTTGATGCTTGTGAACCATGCCTCATGGGCAAGATGACTAAGACTCCGTTCTCCGGACCAATGGAGCGAGCCCCTGACTTATTGGAAATAATACATACCAATGTATGTGGTCCGATGAGTGTTGAGGCTCGCGGCGGTTATCGTTATTTTCTAACCTTCACAGATGACTTGAGCAGATATGGGTATATCTACTTAATGAAACACATGTCTGAAACATTTGAAAAATTTCAAAGAATTTTAGAGTGAAGTGGAGAATCATCGTAACAAGAAAATAAAGTTTCTGTGATCTGATCGCGGAGGCAAATATTTGAGTTATGAGTTTGGCCTTCATTTAAAACAATGTGGAATAGTTTCCCAACTCACGCCACCTGGAACACCATAGCATAATGGTGTGTCCGAATGTCGTAACCGTACTTTATTAGATATGGTGCGATCTATGATGTCTCTTACTGATTTACCACTATCATTTTGGGGTTATGCATTAGAGACAGTTGCATTCACGTTAAAGAGGGCACCATCTAAATCTGTTGAGACGACACCGTATGAACTATGGTTTGGCAAGAAACATAAGCTGTCGTTTCTTAAAGTTTGGGGTTGCGATGCTTATGTAAAAAAAGCTTTAGTCTGATAAGCTCGAACCCAAATCGAAGAAGTGCGTCTTCATAGGATACCCAAAAGAAACTGTTGGGTACACCTTCTATCTTAGATCCGAAGGCAAGATCTTTGTTTCTAAGAATGGATCTTTTCTAGAGAAGGAGTTTCTCTTGAAAGAAGTGAGTGGGGGGAAAGTAGAACTTGATGAGGTAATTGTACTTTCTCTCAAATTGGAAAGTAGTTCATCACAGAAATCAGTTCCAGTGATGCCTACACCAACTAGAGAGGAAGCTAACCATAATGATCATGAAAACTTCAAATCAAGTTACTACCGAACATCGTAGGTTAACCAGAGCACGTTCCGCACCAGAGTGGTATAGTTATCCTATTTTGGAAGTCATGTTACTAGACCATGACAAACCTATGAACTATGAGGAAGCGATGATGAGCTCAGATATGTCTTAAGGCCCTGAAATCTGAGATAGGATCCATGTAAGAGAATAAAGTGTGGACTTTGGTGGACTTGCCTGATGATCGGCAAGCCATTGAGAATAAATGGATCTTCAAGAGGAAGACAGACGCTGATGGTAGGGTTACTATCTAGAAAGCTCGACTTGTTGCAAAAAGGTTTTTCGACAAGTTCAAGGGGTTGACTAGATGAGACTTTCTCACGCGTAGCGATGCCTAAGTCTTTCCGAATCATCTTAGCAATTGCCGCATGATACGTCTCCAACGTATCTATAATTTTTGATTGCTCCATGCTATATTATCTACTATTTTAGACATTATTGGGCTTTATTTTCCACTTTTATATTATTTTTGGGACTAACCTATTAACCAAAGGCCCAGCCCAGAATTTTTGTTTTTTTGCCTGTTTTAGGGTTTCAAAGAAAAGGAATATCAAACGGAGTCCAAACGGAATGAAACCTTCGGAAACATGATTTTCTCATCAGATAAGATCCAGGAGACTTGGACCCTCCGTCAAGATAGGCATGAGGTGGTCACGAGGATAGGGGGCGCCCCCCCTAGGGTGCGCCCCCTGCCTCGTGGGCCCCTCGAAGCTCCACCGACGTACTTCTTCCTCCTATATATATCCACGTACCCCCAAACGAATGGGGACAGAGCCAAAAACCTAATTCCACCACCACAACTTTCTGTATCCATGAGATCCCATCTTGGGGCCTGTTTCGGAGCTCCCCCGGAGGGGGCATCGATCACGGAGGGCTTCTACATCATCATCCAAGCCCCTCCAATGAAGTGTGAGTAGTTTACTGCAGACCTACGGGTCCATAGCTAGTAGCTAGATGGCTTCTTCTCTCTTTTTGGATCTCAATACAATGTTCTCCCCCTCTCTTGTGGAGATCTATTCGATGTTATCTTCTTTTTGCGGTGTGTTTGTTGAGACCGATGAATTGTGGGTTTATGATCAAGTCTATCTATGAATAATATGTGAGTCTTCTCTGAATTCTTTTATGTATGATTGGTTATCTTTGCAAGTCTCTTCGAATTATCAGTTTGGTTTGGCCTACTAGATTGGTTGTTCTTGCCATGGGAGAAGTGCTTAGCTTTGGGTTCAATCTTGCGGTGTCCTTTCCCAGTGACAGAAGGGGCAGCAAGGCATGTATTGCATTGTTGCCACCGAGGATAACAAGATGGTTTTTTATCATATTGCATGAAACTATCCCTCTACATCATGTCATCTTGCTTAAGGCGTTACTCTGTTTTTAACTTAATACTCTAGATGCATGCTGGATAGCGGTCGATGAGTGGAGTAATAGTAGTAGATGCAGAATCGTTTCGTTCTACTTGTCTCGGATGTGATGCCTATATACATGATCATACCTATATATTCTCATAACTATGCTCAATTCTGTCAATTGCTCAACAGTAATTTGTTCACCCACCGTAGAATACTTATGCTCTTGAGAGAAGCCACTAGTGAAGCCTATGGTCCCCGGGTCTCTTTCTCATCATATCAATCTCCATCACTTTATTATTTCTTTGCTTTTACTTTATTTACTTTGCATCTCTATACCAAACATATTATTTATCATCTCTATCAGATCTCACTTTCGTAAGTGACCGTGAAGGGATTGACAACCCCTAAGCACGTTGGTTGCGTTGAGCTATTGTTTTTGTGTAGGTACGAGGGACTCGAGCGTAGCCTCCTACTGGATTGATACCTTTGTTCTCAAAAACTGAGGGAAATACTTACGCTACTTTGCTGCATCATCCCTTACTCTTCGGGGAAATCCAACGCAGTGCTCAAGAGGTAGCAAGAAGAATTTCTAGCGCCGTTGCCGGGGAGTCCGCGCAAAAGTCAACATACCAAGTACCCATCACAATCCCTATCTCCCGCATCACATTATTTTCCATTTGCCTCTCGTTTTCCTCTCCCCCCAATTCACCTTGTTGTTTTATTCGCCCTATCTCTCTCTATCCTCCCTCTCTTTCTCCGTTTGCCTCTTTTTGCCCGTTTGCTTTTTGTTTGCTCGTGTGTTAGCTTGCTAGCTTGTCGTTATGTCAAGTCCTTTACCTTCTGCCTCTATGTCTGAAATTGGGGAAATTATTGTCAATTCGGATAATAATAATAATATCATGAAAAATTCTGATGCTCCTGCTAAAGAACCTACCATCTTGCATACAAAAAAATTCCGTGTTGGTAGTGGTAATATTATTGGAAAAGGAGTTATCCAAGATTTCTTTACTTGTGCCGATGCTTTACCTTCCATGGGTAGTTCTATCCTTCACAGAACTAGTAGTCTCGCGGACGCTATTGCCATGCTTGTAATTGAACTTGAAAGACAATTCATGCACATGCATCCTTCCATACAAAGGATTTTTCTGGAATTTTCTAATATTGAGCATTCTTCTGTTAAGCGTGTTGTTACTATCTTTTCGGCTCATGAGTTTAGATTCATAATAAAAGAAGCCAAAGAAATCTTTCCACATTATAGGGTGGACGCTTGCCGTCCTCTAATAGAGGCTATCCTCTTTGATCAAGAAGAAATAATGCGTTTTCAATCTCTAGACTATGTTGCTTTCAATGAAAATCTTAGAAAAAGGGTTCCTACCAATGTTTCAGTTGATAGAATTTCTGAACTTAATGCTGATTTGGCTATTCGAAATAATGAATTAGGATATTCTCTTGAATATAGGCTCACAAAGTTCTGTCAAAAGAATGCTTATAATGATGAATTGGTTGTGCATTGTGAAGGACCAAAGGAGGAACCTATACCTCCCAAGGTTGATCTTGGGGACTTTTGTCCCGTTAAATTTAGCCCTTTTGATTAATTTTGCTTGCCTCAAAGAAAACTTGCTGCCGAACGTAGAGAATATGAAATCAGTTTTAATAATCTATCTTACTATTATGGCAATACCTAGATCTATTCTTGCTTGTTATGCCTAGCTAGGGGCGTTAAACGATAGCGCTTGTTTGGAGGCAACCTAATTTTATTTTTATTCCTTGATTTTTGTTACTGTTTAGTAATAAATGAATTATTTAGCCTCTGTTTTGTTTGTGTTTTTTGTGTTTAATTAGTGTTTTTGCCAAGTAGAACCGTTGGGAAGACTTGGGGAAAGTCTTGTTGAACTTGCTGTAAAAAACAGAAACTTTAGCGCTCACGAGAAATGCTGTCATTTTTATTTGGAAAGTGATATTTAGTTAATTCTTTTTGAAGATGATTGATATATAAATTACTCACGTCCAGAAATTTATTTTAGAATTTTTGGGGTTCCAGATCTTGCTCTAGCTACAGATTACTACAGATTGTTCTGTTTTTGACAGATTCTGTTTTCCGTGTGTTGTTTGCTTATTTTGATGAATCTATGGCTAGTAAAATAATTTATAATCCATAGAGAAGTTGGAATACAGTAGGTTTAACACCCATATAAATAAAGAATGAGTTCATTACAGTACCTTGAAGTGGTCTTTTGTTTTCTTTTGCTAACGGAGCTCACGAGTTTTCTACTTTAAGTTTTGTGTTGTGAAGTTTTCAAGTTTTGGGTAAAGATTTGATGGATTATGTAACAAGGAATGGCAAGACCCTAATCTTGGGGATGCCCATGGCACCCCCAAGATAATCTAAGGACACCTAAAAGCCAAAGCTTGGGGATGCCTCGGAAGGCATCCCCTTTTTCGTCTACTTCTATCTATAACTTTACTTGGGGCTATATTTTTATTCACCACATGATATGTGTTTTTCTTGGAGATCCTTTTATGATTTGATTCTTTGCTTATTATTTTACTACAATCATCCTTGCTGTACACACCTTTTGAGGGAGCCATACATGATTTGGAATTTTATAGAATACTCTATGTGCTTCACTTATATCTTTTGAGCTTTATAGTTTTGCTCTAGTGCTTCACTTATATCTTTTAGAGGACGGTGGTGGATTTGTTTTATAGAAACTATTGTTCTCTCATGCTTCACTTAGATTATTTTGAGTCTTAATAGCATGGTAATTTGCTTAAAATCCTAATATGCTTGGTATGCAAGATTAATAATAAAACTTTCGTATGAGTGTGTTGAATACTAAGAAAAGTTTGATGCTTGATGATTGTTTTGAGATATGGAGGTAATAATATCAAAGTCATGCTAGTTGAGTAGTTGTGAAATTGAGAAATACTTGTGTTGAGGTTTGCAAGTCCCGAAGCATGCACGTATGGTAAACATTATGCAACAAATTTGAAACATGAGGTGTTATTTGATTGTCTTCCTTATGAGTGGCGGTCGGGGACGAGCGATGGTCTTTTCCTACCAATCTATCCCCCTAGGAGCATGTGCGTAGTGCCGAGGTTTTTGATGACTTGTAGATTTTTTCAATAAGTATGTGAGTTCTTTATGACTAATGTTGGGTCCATGGATTATACGCACTCTCACCCTTCCATCCTTGCTAGCCTCTTCGGTACCATGCATTGCCCTTTCTCACATTGAGAGTCGGTGAAAACTTCGCCGGTGCGTCCAAACCCCGTGATATGATATGCTCTTTCACACATAAACCTCCTTATATCTTCCTCAAAACAGCCACCATACCTACCTATTATGGCATTTCCATAGCCATTCCGAGATATATTGCCATGCAACTTTCCATCATTCCGTTCATCATGACACATTCATCATTGTCATATTGCTTAGCATGATCATGTAGTTGACATAGTATTTGTGGCAAAGCCACCGTTCATAATTCTTTCATACATGTCACTCTTGGTTCATTGCATATCCCGGTACACCGCCAGAGGCATTTATATAGAGTCATCTTTGTTCTAGTATCGAGTTGTAATCATTGAGTTGTAAATAAATAGAAGTGTGATGATCATCATTATTAGAGCATTGTCCCAAGTGAGGAATAAAAAAAGGAAAGGCCATAAAAAATAGAAGGCCCAAAAAAAGAGAAAGGCCATAAAAAAAAGAAAAGGCCCAAAAAAATGAGAAAAAAATAGAGAAGGGACAATGTTACTATCCTTTTACCACACTTGTGCTTCGAAGTAGCACCATGATCTTCATAGTAGAGAGTCTCTCATGTTATCACTTTCATATACTAGTGGGCATTTTTCATTATAGAACTTGGCTTGTATATTCCAACAATGGGCCTCCTTAAGTGCCCTAGGTATTCGTGAGCAAGCAAGTTGGATGCACAACCACTAGTTTCTTTTGTTGAGCTTTCATACATTTATAGCTCTAGTGCATCCGTTGCATGGCAATCCCTACTCCTTGCATTAACCTCAATCGGTGGGCATCTCCATAGCCCATTGATTAGCCTTGTTGATGTGAGACTTTCTCCTTTTTGTCTTCTCCACATAACCCCCTTCATTATATTCTATTCCACCCATAGTGCTATGTCCATGGCTCGCGCTCATATATTGCGTGAAAGTTTATCGGTTTGAGATTACTAAAGTATGAAACAATTGCTTGGCTTGTCATCGGGGTTGTGCATGATGATAGCATTCTTGTGTGATGAAAATGAAACATGACTAAACTATATGATTTTGTAGGGATGAACTTTCTTTGGCCATGTTATTTTGAGAAGACATAATTGCTTAGTTAGTATGCTTGAAGTATTATCATTTTTATGTCAGTATGAACTTTTGTCTTGAATCTTTCGGATCTGAATATTCACAGCACAATTCAGAAGAATTACATTAAAATTATGCCAAGTAGCACTCCGCATCAAAAATTCTGTTTTTATCATTTACCTACTCGAGGACGAGCAGGAATTATGCTTGGGGATGCTTGATACGTCTCCAACGTATCTATAATTTTTGATTGCTCCATGCTATATTATCTACTGTTTTAGACATTATTGGGCTTTATTTTCCAATTTTATATTATTTTTGGGACAAACCTATTAACCGGAGGCCCAACCCAGAATTGCTGTTTTTTGCCTGTTTTAGGGTTTCGAAGAAAATGAATATCAAACGGAGTCGAAACGGAATGAAACCTTCGGAAACGTGATTTTCTCATCAGATAAGATCCAGGAGACTTGGACCCTCCGTCAAGAAAGCCCCGAGGTGGTCAAGAGGGTAGGGGGCAACCCCCCTAGGGCGCGCCCCCCTGCCTCATGGACCCCTCGAAGCTCCACCGACGTACTTCTTCCTCCTATATATATATATATATATATATATATATATATCCACGTACCCCAAACGATCGAGGACGGAGCCAAAAACCTAATTCCTCCGCCGCAACTTTCTGTATCCACGAGAGCCCATCTTGGGGCCTGTTCCGGAGATCTGCCGGAGGGGGCATCGATCACGAAGGGCTTCTATATCATCATCCAAGCCCCTCCGATAAAGTGTGAGTAGTTTGCTTCAGACCTACGGGTCCACAGCTAGTAGCTAGATGGCTTCTTCTCTCTTTTTGGATCTCAATACAATGTTCTCCCCTCTCTTGTGGAGATCTATTCGTTGTAATCTTCTTTTTGTGGTGTGTTTGTTGAGACCAATGAATTGTGGGTTTATGATCAAGTCTATCTATGAATAATATTTGAATCTTCTCTGAATTCTTTTATGTATGATTGGTTATCTTTGCAAGTCTCTTCGAATTGTCAGTTTGGTTTGGCCTACTAGATTGGTTGTTCTTGCCATGGGAGAAGTGCTTAGCTTTGGGTTCAATCTTGCGGTGTCCTTTCCCAGTGACAGAAGGGGCAGCAAGGCACGTATTGTATTGTTGCCATCGAGGATAACAAGATGGGGTTTTTATCATATTGCATGAAACTATCCCTCTACATCATGTCATCTTGCTTAAGGCGTTACTCTGGTTTTAACTTAATACTCTAGATGCATGCTGGATAGCGGTCGATGAGTGGAGTAATAGTAGTAGATGCAGAATCGTTTCGTTCTACTTGTCTCGGATGTGATGCCTATATACATGATCATACCTAGATATTCTCATAACTGTGCTCAATTCTGTCAATTGGTCAACAGTAATTTGTTCACCCACCGTACAATACTTATGCTCTTGAGAGAAGCCACTAGTGAAACCTATGGCCCCCGGGTCTCTTTCTCATCATATCAATCTCCATCACTTTATTATTACTTTGCTTTTACTTTGCTTTTACTTTATTTACTTTGCATCTCTATACCAAAAATATTATTTATCATCTCTATCAGATCTCACTTTCGTAAGTGACCGTGAAGGGATTGACAACCCCTAAGCGCGTTGGTTGCGTTGAGCTATTGTTTTTGTGTAGGTACGAGGGACTCGAGCGTAGCCTCCTACTGGATTGATACCTTGGTTCTCAAAAACTGAGGGAAATACTTACGCTACTTTGCTGCATCATCCCTTCCTCTTCGGGGAAATCCAACGCAGTGCTCAAGAGGTAGCACCGCATTTTATGAAATCCGGCAAATGGATGTCGAAACTGCATTCCTTAATGGATGTCTCAAAGAAGAGTTTTATATGATGCAATCAAAAGGTTTTGTAGATCCTAAAGGTGCTAACAAAGTGTGCAAACTCCAGCGATCCATCTATGGACCGGTGCAAGCATCTCGGAGTTGGGATATACGCTTTGATGTGGTGATGAAAGCATATGGTTTTATACAGACATATGGTGAAGCCTGTCTTTACAAGAAAGTGAGTGGGAGCTCTGTAGCATTTTTAATATTATATGTGGATAACATATTGTTGATTGGAAATGATGTATAATTCCCGGATAGCATAAAAGGATACTTGAATAAGAGTTTTTCAAAAAAAGACATCGGTGAAGCTACTTATATTTTGGGCATCAAGAGCTATAGAGATAGATTTAGACGCTTAATAGGTCTTTCAAAAGCACATACCTTGACAATATTTTGAAGAAGTTCAAAATGAATCAGCCAAACGAAGGGTTCTTGCCTGTGTTGCAAGTGTGAAGTTGAGTAAGACTCAAAGCCCGACCACGACAGAAGATAGAGAGAGAATGAAAGTCATTCCCTATGCCTCGGCCATAGGTTCTATAAATATGCATGTTGTGTACCAGACATATTGTGTACCTTACCAAGAGTTTGGCAAGGGGGTACAATAGTGATCCAGGAGTAGATCAGTGAACAACGTTCAAAATTATGCTTAGTTAGCTAAGAGGACTAAGGAAATGTTTCTTGGTTATGGAGGTTATAAAGAGTTCATCGTAAAGAGTTACGTCGATGTAAGCTTTGACACTGATCTAGATGGCTCTAAATCTCAATCTAGATACCTACTGAATGTGGGAGAAATTAGCTAGAGTAGCTCCATGCAGAGCATTGTAGACATAGAAATTTGCAAAATACATACGGATCTGAATGTGGCAGACCCGTTGACTAAAACTTCTCTCACAAGCAACATGATCACACCTTAGTACTCTTTGGGTGTTAATCACATAGCGATGTGAACTAGATTATTGATTCTAGTAAACCCTTTGAGTGTTGGTCACATGGAGATATGAACTACGGGTTTTAATCACATAAAGAGGTGAACTATTGGTGTTAAATCACATGGCGGTGTGGACTAGATTTTTGACTCTAGTACAAGTGGGAGAATGAAGGAAATATGCCCTAGAGGCAATAATAAAGTTGTTATTTTATATTTCCTTATATCATCATAAATGTTTATTATACATGCTAGAATTGTATTAACCGGAAAGTTGATACATGTGTGGATACATAGACAAAACAAAGTGTCCCTAGTATACCTCTACTTGACTAGCTCATTAATCAAAGATGGTTAAGTTTCCTAACCATGGACATGTGTTGTCATTTGATGAATGGGGCCACATCATTAGGAGAATAATGTGATGGACAAGACCCATCCGTTAGCTTAGCAAAATTATTGTTAAGTTTTATTGCTATTGCTTTCTTCATGACTTATACATATTCCTTTGACTATGAGATTATGCAACTCCTGAATACCGGAGGAACACCTTGTGTTCTATCAAATGTCACAACATAACTGGGTGATTATAAAGATGCTCTATAGGTGTCTCCAAAGGTGTTTGTGGGGTTGGCATAGATCGAGATTAGGATTTGTCACTCCGAGTATCAGAAAGGTATCTCTAGGCCCTCTCGGAATGCACATCACAATAAGCCTTGCAAGCAATGTGACTAATGAGTTAGTTGTGGGATGATGCATTACAGAACGAGTAAAGAGACTTGCTGGTAACAAGATTGAACTAGGTATGAAGATACCGACGATCGAATCTCGGGCAAGTAACATACTAATGACAAAGGGAATGACGTATGTTGTCATTGCGGTTTGACCGATAAAGATCTTCATAGAATATGTAGGAACCAATATGAGCATCTAGGTTCCGCGGTTGGTTATTCACCGTAGATGTGTCTCGATGATGTCTACATAGTTCTCGAACCCGTAGGGTCCGCACGCTTAACGTTCGATGACGATTTGTATTATGAGTTGTGTGATTTGGTGACTGAAGATTGTTAGGAGTCCCGAATGAGATCACAGACATGACAAGGAGTCTCGAAATGGTCGAGAGGTAAAGATTGATATATTGGACGATAGTATTCGGACACCGGAACGGTTCCAAAATGTTTCGGGTATGTTTTGGAGTACCGGGAGGTTACCGGAACCCCCCGGGGAAGTAATGGACCAACATGGGCCATAGGAGAGAGTGAGGGGAGCCCATAAGGGGTGGCGCCCCCTCCCATGGGTTGTCCGAATTGGACAAGGGGAAGTGGGCGCGGCCCCCTTTTCTTCCCCCTCTCCCTCTCCTTCCCTTTCCCCCCTCCGAAAGAAAGGAAGGGGGCCGACTAGGATTAGGAGTCCTAGTCGCCCCCCCCATGGCGTGCCCCCTGTGGCCGGCCTCCTCCCTATCCTCCTTTATATACGGGGGCAGGGGGCACCCCAAAGCACAACAGTTGTTTCTTAGCCGTGTGCGGTGCCCCCCTCCACAGTTTACTCCTCCTGTCATATTGTCATAGTGCTTAGGCGAAGCCCTGCGCGGATCACATCACCATCACCGCCACCACGTCGTCGCGCTAATGAAATTCTCCCTCTACACTTTGCTGGATCAAGAGTTCGAGGGACGTCCTCGAGCTGAACGTGTGCAGAACTCGGAGGTGTCGCGCGTTCGGTGCTTGATCGGTTGGATCGCGAAGACGTTCGACTACATCAACCGCGTTAAGCTAACACTTCCGCTTTCAGTCTATGAGGGTACGTGGACACACTCTCCCCCTCTCGTTGCTATGCTACATTACCCAACAGCTTGGAGCAGAGCTCAAGGACACCAAAACTCGTCTCGCCGCCAAGTCGTTGTTACCCTGGTCTACCTCCAAAACAATGCCACTCACGCGAGGGGTGAGGCGTCCGTTACCGACGCAAAGTCAGCCCATTAGTGCACTCTTCAGGAGGCTGATGTGGTAGAACAATGACGTGAAGCGATGGAAGCCCGCGAACAAGAGCCTCGGAACGAGAACGCGTCGCTAGAGCAGCAACTCCGAACACGGAGCAACGCCCTCTCCGCCCAGGAAGAAGAGCTGGCAATACGTGAGGCGGACCTTAGCATCCTCAAGCGGGAGCTCGCGCTAACGGCCTCCGCTCAGGACCTGGAACGTGTGGTCATCGCTGACCAGAGTGCCTATGCTCGGTGCCTCGACATGGCCAACGCGGCCCTGGCGGCTAAGGAGAAGAAGATCCAAGCGGACACCAATCTGTAGATTGAGCAGAACCGCAAGGCGCTCGCCAAAGAATACAATGATAAGTTGATACTTCAGGAGAACCGCTTCAAGGCACAACACAAAGAACTGAAGCATGAGATTGATGGCCACAAGGAAGTATTGGCTGAAGCAGAGAAACGGTAAGGGACCATGGTGAAAACCAAAGCCAGCGCTGAAGTTGAGCTAGCCTCGATCAAAGAGAAGGTGGGGAGCGTCACGTCCGCTATGGAATGGGTGAAGGACAAAGGGGACCAGGCTCGGGGGCGGTAGCACGAGCGCTCCAAGATGTTCCAGGCTCTCAAGCTACGAGCCCGCCGCACGCTGGGCTCCATTTGCAAATAGGATGCCTCCACCCCTCTCGAGATCGATGACGCCAATTACCTCGCCTTCTTTACCAAGGTCATGGAACGTATTGAGGAGGGCGCCAAGAACATGGACGTAATCATCGAAGACGAGTGTCATGACCTCCTGACCCAGGCGGTGACCTGCGTCTTCAGCCACCTCCATTCGGCCAACCCCACTTCGATTTTGAGGCTATGATAGCCCCGGTCCAAGAGGAGCTTCACAAGACTCTCGGGAAGGTGGTGGATTGTCATGTGGATGCGCTGCACGCCCAGTTCACCCATGACAACACCGGCAATCAGGGCGGAGCCAAGGAAGACAAGGACGATTGTGAATGCGCGTGACTCCTGGAGCAAAAATTTCAACAAAAAGATCATGAACCGAAAGCCAAATCCTTACTGGAGCAAGATGACAATTTCGATTATACAAGCGGAAAAAAAAGAGATGTGGCCGCCATGTCTGGCACAATTCGGCTCGAGGTTGGTGCAACCCATGGGGCGGCCTCGTTTGATTATTTTGCCAGCATGGAGCATGGGCCTTCCACTTGGGTGTGGGTATGATCGTGGCTCAATCGTCCCAGCGCGGAGCTGGGGGCTTCCACTTGGGTGTGGGCATGATCGCGGTTCGGTTGTTCCGCTAGCGCAGAGCTTGGAGTTTCCACTTGGGCGTGGGCGGGAGCCTTGATCTGCCCACCAAGAGGCACATTGAGAGTCTCCGAGGCATGTATAGCCCCACTTTGTTCGTCTGCGTGTCGGTCACGGGTAAAACTTGCGGAGATGTTGGATGTTCCATGCGTTAGGCACGGGGGCACACTCCTCGTCTTCAAACGGGCGGCGCTCGACCTCAAAATGTGGATGACTCGGAAGGGGCCCTCCTACATGGGCGAGAGCTTGTGGAGCCCCTCTCTGGAGAGTATCCGGCGTAGGACGAGGTCTCCGCCCTCTAGAGTACGAGGCTGGATGTTGCATGAGTAGTAGTGGCGCAAGCCCTGTTGTTACGTCGTAGTGCAAGGAGAAGCCTGGCGACGACCCTCCTGTAGGAGCAGTAAGTCGACCTCCCGCGAGCCATTCTTAAGCTCCTAGGGAAGGACCGCCTCGGCCCCGTAGACCAGGAAGAAGGGGGTCTTGCCGGTGGATTGCAGCTTATCCAGCCAGCACTTGCCGCATGCCTCGAATTTCTTATTGAAGCCCCTTGTCTTGAGGCCCTTGAGGACCTCGGCGTTGGCGCGCTCCGCCTGGCTGTTACTCTGTGGGTGCGCCAACAAGGCGTAGCGTATCTGCGTACTAAGGTTAGCGCAGTAGGACTTGAAGAGACCGCTTGTGAATTGGGAGACGTTATCGGTGATGATACGGTTGGGGATGCCGAATTAGCTCAGAATGCCCTTGATGAACATGACAGCCGAGCCCGCCGAGATGGTGCGCATGGGCTCGACCTCCACCCACTTGGTGAACTTGCCGATGGCGACGTAGAGGTAACGGTAGCCGCTAGCCGTGTGGGGGAAGGGGACCAGTATGTCTAGCTCCCACACCGCGATGGGCCATGAGAGTGGAATTGTCTGGAGCCCCCACGTAGGCTGGTAGATCTGCTTGGCATGGAACTGGCAGGCTTCGCAGGATTGGACCAGCTCGGCAGCATCGCGGAGCGCTGTGGGCCAGTAGAAGTCGCTGCGGAACACCTTACAGGCGAGCGTGGATGATAAGGAGTTGTGGCCGCAATCTCCCCTGTCAGTGTCGGCGAGTAGTTCACGCCCTTGCTCTTCTGAGATGCACCGTAAAGAGATGCCATTGGGGCACCTACGGTATAGCTCGCCGTCTCACAAGAAGTACGTTGTGGCCTACCAGGTGACGCGCTCCGCTTCTGAGTCCTTTTCGGGGAGGGTTCCGTCGAGGAGGTAAGCCTTGAACTCTGTGACCCAGCTATCCGTCTGGGGCTCCAGGGTGAGCAGGAAACAGGCTCTCGAGGTCGGGCAACAGTTGGGCGCACCTGTGGATGACGCGGGGCCGAAGCTCCTCGTGGAGTAGCATTGTGCCGACGGCAGCGGGGGGGCGTGGCTGATGGCCCAAGGACTCTTTCTTCAAAGACACCGAGGCTCTGGGGCTCGCGGTGAGACGCTTTCTTGGGGATGTCATCGGCTTCCTTGTTGACGCCACGCGGAATGTGCTGTAACTCTAAGCCCAGGAAATGTTTCTCGGGTTTATGTACCTCCTCTAGGTAGGACATCATGTTCTCATCCTTGTACTTTTTATTGGAGAAGTTGACGAGCAGCTGTGAATCGCCCTTGATAGTGAGGCGCCTAATACCCAAGGCAAAGGTAGCTTTGAGGCTGGCGATGAGGCCCTCGTGCTATGTGTTGTTGTTGGAAGCTTTTTTGTCGTGCTTGAAACAGAGCTAGACAGCGTAGTAGAGCGTGTCTCTGGCTGACGACACGAGCACGACCCCAGCCCCCATGCCCTGTCTAGAGAAGGCACCATCAAAGTGCATGACCCGAGCCGCTCGGAGGTTCATCTCCAGGCAGGAGGGATTTGCTATCACGGGGCTCTTCCTCGTATGTATACATCCACTCTGCCACAAAATCGGTGAGGGCCGCACCCTTGATGACACCTGGTGCTGCAGAATTCCAGCTAGAAGGCTTGCAGCTCAATGTTTCATTCGGCAACTCGGCTGGCGGCATTGGGGTTGCGCAGTACTTGCTCCAGGGGGTATGTAGAGACGACCTAGATGGGGTGAAACGTCTCCAATGTATCTACGATTTTTTTATTGTTCCATGATATTATATTATCTGTTTTGGATGTTTTATATGCATTAATATGCTATTTTATATTATTTTTGGGACTGATCTACTAACCTAGAGTCTAGTGCCAGTTTATGTTTTTCCTTGTTTTACACATTTACAAAAAAGGAATATCAAATGGAGTCCAAACAGAATAAAACTTTACGGTGATTTTTCTTGAACCAGAAGAAACCCAAGAGACTTGGAGAGGAGGCGCACCCCCTAGGCTTGTGACATATACCATCATTGTCATGTGATGAAGTCGGAGCATGATTTATTCTTTGATTGTCTTCCTTATGAGTGGCGGTCGGGGACGAGCGATGGTCTTTTCCTACCAATCTATCCCCCTAGGAGCATGCGTATTTGTACTTTGTTTCGATGGCTAATAAACTTTTGCAATAAGCATGTTAGTTCTTTATGACTAATGTTGAGTCCATGGATTATACGCGCTCTCACCCTTCCACCATTGCTAGCCTCTCTAGTACCGCGCAACTATCGCTGGTACATTAAACCCACCACATACCCTTCTTCAAAACAGCCACCATACCGACCTATTATCGCATTTCCATAGCCATTCGGAGATATATTGCCATGCAAGTTCCACCGCTCCATTTTATTATGACACATACCATCATTGTCATATTGTTCTCATATGCATGAGGCATTCATATACAGACATATCTTTCTTCTAGTATCGAGTTGTAATTCTTGAGTTGTATGTAAATAAAAGTGTGATGATCGTCATTATTAGAGGATTGTACCATGTGAGGGAAGGATGATGGAAGCTATGATTCCCTCAAAAGTTGGGATGAGTTTCCAGACTTTAAGAAAAAAGGGAGGTCAAACAATCCCAAATAAAAAAAGTGGCCAAAGAAGCCCAAACAAAAAATGAGAGAAAAAGAGAGAAGGGACGATGTTACTATCCTTTTCTACACTAGTGCTTTGAAATAGCACCATGTTCTTCACGATAGAGAGTCACTTATTTTATCACTTTCATATTCTAGTGGGAATTTTTCATTATAGAACTTGGCTTCTATATTCCAATGATGGGCTTCATCAAATTGCCCTAGGTCTTCAAGAGGAAGCAAGTTGGATGCACACCAGTTAATTTCTTTTTGAGATTTCATATACTTATAGCTCTAGTGCATTTGTCGCATGCCAATTCCTACTCACTTGTATCGATATCAATTTATGGGAATCTTCATAGCCCGTTAATTTTCCTAGTTGATGTCAGACTTTCTCCTTCCTTTTTGTCTTCTCAACAACCACCACCATATTCTATTCCATCTATAGTTATCCATGGCTCACGCTCATGTATTGCGTGAAAATTTGAAAAAGTTTGAGAACACTAAAAGTATGAAACAATTTCTTGGCTTGTCATCGGGGTTGTGCATGATGAAATATTTTGCGTGATGAAGATGGAGCACATCAAGACAATATGATTTTGTAGGGATATCAATTGATGGGCATCTTCATAGCCCGTTAATTTGCCAAGTTGATGTGAGACTTTCTCCTTCCTTTTTGTCTTCTCAACAACCACCACCATATTCTATTCCACCTATAGTTCTATATCCATGGCTCACGCTCATGTATTGCGTGAAAAGTTGAAGAACTTTTAAAACACTAAAAGTATGAAACAATTGCTTGGCTTGCCATCGGGGTTGTGCTTGATGAAATACTTTGTGTGATGAAGATGGAGCATAGCCAGACTATATGATTTTGTAGGGATAACTTTCTTTCGCCATGTTATTTTGAGAACACATGATTGCTTTATTAGTATGCTTGAAGTATTATTGTCTTAATGTCAATATTAAACTTCTGTTTTCAATCTTATGGATCTGAATATTCTTGCCACCATAAAGAAGATTGCATTGATAAATATGTTACGTAGCATTCCACATCAAAAATTCTGTTTTTATCATTTACCACTCGAGGACGAGCAGGAATTAAGCTTGGGAATGCTTGATACGTCTCCAATGTATCTATAATTTTGATTGTTCCATGCAATTATATTATCTGTTTTGGATGTTTTATATGCATTAATATGCTATTTTATATTATTTTTGGGACTAACCTATTAACCTAGAGCCTAGTTCTAGTTTTTGTTTTTTCCCTTTTTTTACTTTTACAAGAAATGAATATCAAAGGGAGTCCAAATGGAATAAAACTTTAAGGTGATTTTTCTTGGACCAGAAGAAACCCAGGTGACTTGGAGAGGAGGCCAGAACACCTCTCAGGCAGCCAAAAGCCCTAGGGGCATGCTCTGGGCTTGTGGCCCCCCCTGTAGACCCTCCATCCCTAATTCTTGGTTCATAAATACCCAAATATTCCCCCTATACCAGAGGGCACACCGAAAAGACTTTTCCGCCACTGCAAGCTTCTGTTCCCGTGAGACCCCATCTTGGGGCCTTTCCGGCACTCCACCGAAGGGGGATTCGATCACGGAGGGCCTCTACATCAACCTTGCTGCCCTTTCGATGAAGCATGAGTAGTTTACCCCGGACCTAAGGGTCCATAGCTAGTAGCTAGATGGCTTCTTCTCTCTCTTTGATCATCAATACAATGTTCTCCTCGATGTTCTTGGAGATCTATTCGAAGTAATGTTCTTTTGCGGTGCGTTGGTTGAGATCCGGTGAATTGTGGATTTATGATCAGATTATCTATGAATATTATTTGAGTCTTCTCTGAACTCTTTTATGCATGATTAAGATATCTTTGTATTTCTTTTCAAAATATCGGTTTGGTTTGGCCAACTAGATTGGTTTTTCTTGCAATGGGAGATGTGCTTTGTTTCGGGTTCAATCCTACGGTGTCCTCTCCCAGTGACAGAAGGGGCAGCGAGGCATGTATTGTACTTTTGCCATCAAGGAGAAAAAGATGGGATTTATATCATATTGCCTGAGTTTATCACTCTACATCATGCCATGCTGCTTAAGGCGTTACTTTGTTCTTATGAACTTAATACTCTAGATGTAGGCAGGAGTCGGTCGATGTCAGGAGTAATAGTAGTAGATGCAGAATTGTTTTGGTCTACTTGTCATGGACGTGCTGCCTATATTCATGATTATTACCTTAGATATCGTCATAACTTTGTGCTTTTCTATCAATTGCTAAATAGTATGCTTTCTTCAGGAGAGAAGCCTCAAGTGAAACGTATGGCCCCCGGGTCTATTTTCCATCATATAATTTCATACCTATAAAAAAACCCAAAAGTACTTTGCTGCAAATTATTTATATTTATTTAGTTTGCTATTTTATTTATATTTTATACCTATCCCTTTTAGATCTCACTCTTGTTCGTGACCGTGAAGGGATTGACAACCCCTTTTTCGCTTGTGTGCAAGTGTTTGTTAGTTTGTGCGGGTGCATATATTGGGGACTTGCTTGTGCCTCCTACTGGATTGATACCTTGGCTCTTAACTGAGGGTATTACTTATCACTACTTTTCTGCATCACCCTTTCCTCTTCAAGGGAAAAATTAACGCAAATTCAAGAAGTAGCAGGAAGAATTTCTGGCGTTGTTGCCAGGGAGGTTCTACATAAAACCTACCAAGTACCAATCATAAACTCTCATCTCTTGCACTTACATTATTTTCCATTTTCCTTTCATTTTACTCTCCCCCACTTCTAAAACGTTTTCAGAAAAACACAAAAATATTTGCCTTTTTCGCCCTTCTTTCCTTCGTCTCTTTGTTTGCTTTTTGTTTGCTTGTGTGCTAGATTGCTTGCTTTGTCATGATTTCTCAAGAAAACACCAAGTTATGTGACTTTTCCAACACTAATAATAATGATTTTATTAGTACTCTGATTGCTCCCGCCACTAGTGTGGAATCTTATGAAATTAATGCCGCTTTGTCGAATCTTGTTATGAAACAACAACTTTCTGGTAGTCCTAATGAAGATGTCGCATCCCATGTAAATACATTCGTGGATTTGTGTTATATGCAAAAGAAAAACTATGTGGATAATGATATTGTTAAATTAAATCTACTCCCGTTCTCACTACAAGGTCGTGCTAAAACTTTGTTTTCATCTTCGCCTAAAAATAGTATTGATTCATGGAATGAGTGTAAAGATGCTTTTATTTCCAATGATTTTCCTCCTGCTATGATCATATCCCTTAGAAACGATATAATGAATTTTAAGCAACTTGGTCATGAACATATTGCACAATCTTGGGAGAGTATGAAATTGATGATAAGAAATTGCCCTACTCATGGTTTAAGTTTATGGATGATAACACAAATTTTTTATGCCGGATTGAATTTTGCATCTACAAATCTTTTAGATTCCGCCGCAGGATGTACTTTTATGGAAATTCATTAGGAGAATCTACTAAACTCCTTGATAATATTATGGTAAAATACTCGCGATGGCATACCGAAAGAACTTCTACTAGTAAAATAGTGCATGCGATTAATACTTTGAGTGGAAAGATGGATGAACTTATGAAATTGATTGCTAGTAAGAGTTCTCATATTGATCCTAATGATTTTCCCTTGTCCACTTTGATTGAAAATAATAATGAATCAATGGATGTGAATTTTTTTGGTAGGAACAATTTTGGTAATAACACATATAGTGGTAATTTCAACCCTAGGTCGTTTCCTAGTAATTTCTCTAATAATTATGGTAATTCCTACAACAATTATTATGGAAATTAGAATAAAATACATACTGATATTGAGAAAAATATTAAAGATTTCATTAATTCTCAAAAGATTGTCAATGCTATGGTTGAAGAAAAAATGCTTAAGATTGATGATTTGGATAGGAACGTTGATAGAATTTCTCACGAGATTGATTATTTTAAGATTAGATCTATGCCACCAAGGATTTATATTAATGAATCTCTAAAAGCTATTCAAGTTTCTATTAATGAAAGTAAAGAAAGAATCGCTAGGATGTGTGCTAAGAGAGATTTGTAAAAGCATGTTCTTCTAGTTTTTGTGAAAGTAACGATGAAGATCTTAAAGTGATTTGTGTGTCTCCTATTGAATATTTGTTTGCTAATATAAATGTTTATAAATATGGGACTGGATACGAGTCTACATTAGCTAGAAGGTGTCCCAATAATTTGGAGGGTGAAGATCTTAATGAAAAAATTGACAGAAGTGGGATTCGAGAGGTCAAAATTTAAGTAGCTATGAACCCACTCTTTCGGATTTCAAGGACTTTAATTATGACAATTGTTCTTTAATTGATTGTGTTTCCTTGTTTCAATCCATGCTTAATTCACCTCATGTTTATAATCAAAATAAAGCTTTTACTAAACATATCGTTGATGCCATGATGAAATCATTTGAAGAAGAACTTGAGTTGGAAGTTTCTATCCCTAGAAACCTATATGATGAGTGGGAACCTACTATTAAGATTAAAATTAAATATTATGAGTGCAATGCTTTGTGTGATTTGGGTGCTAGTGTTTCCGCTATTCCGAAAACTTTATGTGATGTTCTCGGTGTCCACAAATTTGATGATTGTTCTTTGAATTTGCATCTAGTGGATTCCTCTATTAAGAAACCTATGGGAAGGATTAATGATGTTCTTACTGTTGCAAATTGGAATTATGTGCCTGCAGTTTTTATTGTGCTAGTTATAGATTGCAATCCTTCATGCCCTATTATTCTTGGTAGACCTTTCCATAGAACGATTGGTGCAATTATTGATATGAAAGAAGGAAACATTAGATTTCAATTTCCGTTAATGAAGGGCATGGAACACTTTCCAAGAAATAAAATTAGGTTTCCATATGAATCTATTATGAGGGCTACATATGGATTGCATACCAAAGATGACAATACCTAGATCTATGTTTTATGCCTAGCTAGGGCGTTAAACAATAGCGCTTGTTGGGAGGCAACCCATTTTTTTATTTTTTATTTTGTGTTTTGTTTTTTCTACTATTATTTAATAAATACACATTATTTCCTCTATAGTAATTGTGTTTTGGTGTTTTTATTTAGTGTTTGTGCCAAGTAAGACCTTTGGGATGGTGTATGGTGATAGTTGATTTGATCTTCTTGAAAAACAGAAACTTTTGCGTCTAGTAGCAGAATTGTTTAAAATCACAGAAACTTGATATAATTCTGGTTGTTTTACATAGGATTGATATACAAATTGCCTAGACTGTCCTATTTTTTCAGAATTTTTTGAGTTACAGAAGTATACAAAGTTTCCATATTACTACAGACTGTTCTGTTTTTGATAGATTCTGTTTTCTATGTGTTGTTCGCTTATTTTGATGAATCTATGGTTAGTATCGGGGGGTATGAACCATGGAGAAGTTGGAATACAATATATACTACACCAATATAAATTTAGAACAAGTTCACAACAGTACCTAAAGTGGTGATTTGCTTTATTATACTAACGGATCTTATGAGTTTCCTGTTGAGTTTTGTGTTGTGAAATTTTAAGTTTTGGGTAAAGATTTGATAGACTATGGATAAAGAGTGGCAAGAGCCTATGCTTGGGGATTCCCAAGGCACACCAAGGTAATATTAGAGGACAACCAAGCATCTAAGCATGGGGATGCCCCGGATGGCATCCCCTCTTTCGTCTTCAATCCATCGGTAAATTTACTTGAGGCTATATTTTTATTCACCGCATGATATGTGTTTTGCTTGGAGCGTCTTGTATGATATGATTCTCTGTGTTTTACTTTTCCACAATTATCCTTGCTGTACACACCTTTTGAGAGGGACATGCATTATTCATGAATTTATTTGAATATTCTATGTGCTTCACTTATATCTTTTGAGCTAGGCAGTTTGCTCTAGTGCTTCACTTATATCTTTTTAGAGCACGCCAGTGGCTTTATTTTATAGAAAGTATTGAACTCTCATGCTTCGCTTATATTATTTTGAGAGTCTTAAACAACATGGTAATTTTCTTAAGTTACGAATTTAGTCCTAATATGATGGGCATCCAAGAGTGATTTAATAAGAACTTTCATATATAGAGCATTGAATAATATGAGAAGTTTGATTCCTTTAATTTTTTTGAGATATGAAGATGGTGATATTAAAGTCATGCTAGTGAGTAATTGTGGATTGGTAGAAATACTTGTGTTAAAGTTTGTGATTCCCATAGCATGCATGTATGGTGAACCGTTATGTGATGAAGTCGAAGCATGATTTATTCTTTGATTGTCTTCCTTATGAGTGGTGGTTGGAGATGAGCGATGGTGTTTTCCTACCAATCTACCCCCCTAGGAGCATGCGTATCAGTACATTGTTTTGATGGCTAATAAACTTTTGCAATAAGTATGTGAGTTCTTTATGACTAATGTAGAGTCCATGGATTATACGCACTCTCACCCATCCACCATTGCTAGCCTCTCTAGTATCGCGCAACTTTCGCCGGTGCATTAAACCCACCATATACCCTTCCTCAAAACCGCCACCATACCTACCTATTATGGCATTTCTATAGCCAATCCAAGATATATTGCCATGCAACATCCTTCGTTCCCTTTTATTATGACACATACCATCATTGTCATATTGTTCTCATATGCACGAGGCATTCATATAGATTCATATCTTTGTTCTAGTATCGAGTTGTAATTCTTGTGTTGTAAGTAAATAAAAGTGTGATGATCATCATTATTAGAGCATTGTCCCATGTGAGGAAAGGATGATGGAAGCTATGATTCCCTCACAAGTTGGGATGAGTCTCCAAACTTCTAGAAAACAAAAGAGGCCAAAGAAGCCAAAACGAAAAAAGAGGCCAAAGAAGCCCAAACAAAAAAGTGAGAGAAAAAGAGAAGCGACAATGTTACTATCCTTTTCCACACTTGTGCTTTGAAATAGAACCCATGTTCTTAATGATAGAGAGTCACTTATTTTTTCACTTTCATATACTAGTGAGAATTTCCCATTATAGAACTTCGCTTGTATATTTCAATGGTGGGCTTCCTCAAATTGCACTAGGTCTTCATGAGAAAGCGAGGTTCATGCACACCCACTTAGTTTCTTTTTGAGCTTTCATATACTTATAGCTCTAGTGTGTTTTGGCATGCTATTTCATTATCAGCTTCAACATAAGATGCCACACGGAGCGAGTCATGACGGATATCGCTTTGGAGAACCGCCTCAGCCCCGTAGACCATGAAGAAAGGTGTATAGCCTGTTGACCTATTGGGAGTGGTATTGATACTCCAAAGTACTGAAGGTAACTCCTCAACCCAACAACCCGGTGCTTGCTACAAATGAACCATAAGCCGAGGCTTGATGCCTCTCAAAATTTCTTGATTTGCCCTCTCAGCTTGACCGTTGGATTGTGGATGAGCCATAGAAGAGACGTCGAGACAAATATGCTCTTGTTGAAAAAACTCTATCATAGCACCTTTAGACAGATTAGTGCCATTATCAGTAATGATACTATGAGGGTAACCAAAATGGAAGATAAACTTTTTCACAAACTGAACTACCATTGCCGCGTCACACTTGCTGACCGGCTCTACTTCAACCCACTTGGTAGATTTTTCAACTGCCACAAAGAGGTGGGTTTTCTTATCCTTAGACCTTTTGAAGGGTCCAACCATATCAAGCCCCCAGACTACAAATGGCCAAGTAATTGGAATCATCCTCAACTCTTGAGCCGGCATGTGAGCACATCGAGAAAATTTCTGACACCCATCACACTAACTGACAAGATTCTCTACATCAGCATGAGCCATCAACCAACAAAATCCATGATGGAAAGCCTTAGCCACTAAGGATTTAGAGCCGGCATGATCACCACAATCACCTCCATGTTTCTCCCTTAAAATATCACGACCCTCTTCAGGAGAAACACGATGCTAGAATACCCCTGTGACACAACATCGATGTAACTCGGCATTAACAATAGTCATAGACTTGGACCACCGGGTTATCTGCCTGGCCAAACTTTCATCCTCAGGCAACTCGCCCCAGGTTATATAAGGCAAGTAGGGAACTTTCCAATTGGGAATAGCATGGAGAGCAGCCACCAATCGTGCCTCCGGGTTAGGAATAGCAAGATCGTCTTCTAACAACAACTTCACTAAAGAACTATTCAATACATCAAGAAAAACATTAGGGGGCACTGGCTTACATTGAGACCCAAGCCGGATCAAAGCATCAGTCACCTCATTCTTCCTTTGATCAAGACGCTCCACCTAATAACCTTTGAAGTGACCAGCAATTAAGGATGGCAATTTTATCCATGGACATGGACATCCATGGATATCCGACCTGAATGGATAGGGTTTGGATATGCTTTTGTGTCCATGGGCAGCGCCCAAACCCGACCCGATTGTTCTTGGATAGGGCATGGATATAATCTTGTTCCCATGGATATACCCAAACCCGACCCGATAGTATGACTTAATTGGGGAAAATATGCTATCCCTGCCCCACGGTCATATGTCCCACTACAATTTTACACTTTTTTATCTAAAACATGCATAAGGAATTACACAATCCCCATCATAACTTTTTTTAGTTGACATTCAATCCCCTCTGTAACATACACCAACACCCCTTTCCTTATTTTTACCTCCTTCTTAAATGACTCGTCATTCTCATATGTTAGAAAAATACTAAATGATCTTAGGTTGTTAGTGGATGTTGATTTACCATAAGTGAAGCCTAGCCTACCACGAGGTGAAGAATGGAAGAGTTTATGTTAATATTGTGATATGTCTTATTTATATGTCTCTAGAGGACCCAATGGATATCCAATGGGTATGGATATCCATCGGATTTGGACATGGACACAATTTTTCACCCATGGATTTTTTCATGGGCGGGCAAAGACTGTCGTCATGGGCATGGATATGGATTTGAGATTGTTCAACCCGATCCAAACCCGACCCATTGCAATCCTTACCAGCAATATTGTCAACCGCCCGGCGATAAGCTGCCATGAGCGGGTCTTTGGAATCCCAAGTGCGCGAAACTTGCTGAGCCACTAAATCCGAGTCGCCAAAGCACCTGACCCAGCTTAACTTCATCTCCTTGTCCATTCGAAGACCATGAAGTAGAGTCTCATATTCAGCTGCATTTTTCATACAAGGAAACATCAACTTTAAAACATAACTAAAAATTCACCTCGTGGGGAAGTCAAAATAACTCCAGCCTCCGAGCGTTCCAACTGCCTGAAACCATCAAAATGAATAGTCCAATATGTGTTATCAGGCTTCTCCTCAGGTGTCTGCAACTCTATCCAATCATTGATGAAGTCCACAAGAGCTTGAGACTTGATTGTTGTTCTTGGCATGTATTTCAAGCCATGAGGACCAAGCTCTATTGCCCACTTGGCAACCCGGCCTGTAGCCTCTCTGTTCTGAATAATATCCCCCAAAGGAGCAGAATTGACCACCCTAATAGGATGACCAAAGAAATAGTGTGTCGGCTTACGACTGGCCATGAACACCCCATATACTAGCTTCTGCCAATGTGGGTATCATTGTTTAGACTCAATTAACACTTCACTGACATAATAAGCCAGCCGCTGGAATGGGTACTCCTTACCAGCTTCTATGCAATCCACAACAATTGCCACACTGATAGCCTTAGTATAGCAGCCACATATAATAACAAAGGCTCTTTCTCAATAGGATCTGCAAGGACGGGAGGCTCAGCTAATTGTTTTTCGAGCGCCTCAAACACCTCATTAGCAGCATCACTTCACATAAAGAGATATGTTTTCTTCATCATCTGGTACAAAGGAATGGCCTTCTCTCACAGGCACCTTATGAACCGGCTTAAATCTGCAATACGACCCGCGAAGCGCTGGACGTCATTGGCACATGCCGATTTAGCCAACGAAGTGATAGCCTTGATTTTCTCCGGGTTAGCTTCAATACCTCTCTTAGAGACCAGAAAACTCAAGAGCCTGCGTACAAGCACACCGAAGACACACTTGGCCGGGTTAAGCATCATTTTGTAGACCCAGAGATTATCAAAGGTCTCTTTTAAATCATCCAAGAATGTCTCCTTCTACCTGGACTTGACAAAAATATCATCCACATAAGAATGAACGTTGTGTCCAATCTGCTTATGGAAACAGTTCTGAACACAACGTTGATAAGTCGCCTGGGCACTCTTAAGCCCAAAAGGCATAGACACATAGCGGAAAGGTCCAAAAGGTGTGATGAAAGTTGTCTTCTCTTGGTCTTTAACTGCCATCTTGATATGATGGTAACCAGAATAAGCATCCAGGAAGCACAAACGCTCACAACCCGCCGTGGCATCCATGATCTGATTAATGCGGGGAAGAGCAAAAGGATCAGCCGGGCAAGCCTTGTTAAGGCCCGTCTAATCCACGCACATGCGCCAAGTGCCATTTTTCTGAAGTACCAACACCGGGTTAGCCAACCACTCAGGGTGAAAAACTTCAACGATGAACCCACCCGCCAAGAGCCGGGCCACCTCTTCTCCAATGGCCTTACGTCGATCTTCATTAAAACGGTGAAGGAACTACTTCACCGGCGTGAACTTAGGATCAATATTGAGAGTGTGCTCAGCGAGTTCTCTTGGTACACCTGGCATGTCTGAAGGTTTCCATGCAAAGATGTCCTGATTCTCATGGATGAACTCGATGAGCACCCTTTCCTATTTCGGATCCATGTTAGCACTGATAATGAACTGCTGAGATGAGTCACTAGGGACAAAGTCAACCTACTTAGTGTCAATCTCCGACTTAAACTTCAACAATGGGTCTTGCTCGGTGGTTTGTTTCTTCAAAGGGGCCATATCCGCCGGGTCAACATTATCTTTATAAAACTTGAGCTCCTTTGTAGCACAAGCCATCTCAACATATGCAGCATCTCCTTCTTCACATTCCAAAGAAGTTTTTCAATTACCAAGGACTGTAATAGTGCCCTTATGTCCTGGCATCTTAAGCTGCAGGTAAACATAACAGTGTTCGGCCATAAATTTGGCGTAAGCTGGCGGCCCAAACAGGGCATGATAAGGGCTCTGTATCTTAACCACCTCAAACCATATTGTCTCTGCCATATAGTCATAATCATCACCAAAAGCCACTTCCAAGGAAATTTTACCTACTGGATATGCCAACTTACCTGGGACCATGCCATGGAAGACCGTAGAGGATGGCTTAAGCTCCTTATCAGTCAGGTTCATCCGGCGAAAAGTATCATTATACAAGATATTGATGCTGCTGCCTCCATCCATGAGCACTTCAGTGAATTTATAACCCCGAACCTGAGGGGCTACCACCAATGCTATATGACCCGGATTTTCAACCTGGGGCGGGTGATCCTCTCGACTCCATATAATTGGCTACTATGACCATCACAAGTATTGAGGTACCGCTGGCTAAATTGTACTGACCGCACGCTTATGAACCTTCTGGTCTCTTTTACAAAGACTTGTAGTGAAAACATGATACTGGCCCCGTTAAGCTGCTTTGGGTTACTCTGATATCCTGACTGTTGATGCTGGTTACCCTGACCATACAGTTGGTTATAACCACCCTGGTTACCTTGCCCCTGGTACCCAGAATTTGAGCCGCCGCCGCCAAAGTCGGGCCCCTGTGAGCCGGACCCTGATCCGCCAGGCGGGCCATTGTTACCACCATGATTCTTATTGAAGCCAGAACTCTTGTATTCTTTCATGATGAAACAATCTTTCCAAGCATGAGTCGAAGGTTGACCAGGCAAACTAGGTTTTGGGCAAGGATCATTAAGCAAGGCCTCTAGGTTAAATTTTGGTCCTTCAAGCTTACTTTTATTGTACTGATTTTTATATTGAGCATTGTTGTTAGCTACAAAATCTGAGCCTCCATCGGCTGGTTTGCGCTTACCGCCATTGCCTAGAGTATGACTACTATGACCCATCACATTCAGCTGTTGACCTTTACCATTGCCACCTTTCTTCCCTTATTGGATTTTTCATCATCAGATCCGGTTTCCTTGGTGTTGTCAGAATCAGCATACTTGACGAGAGCCGCCATAAGCTCACCCATGTCATTGCAATGACGTTTAAGCCACCCGAGCTTCTACTTGAGATGTGTAAAGTGACAATACTTCTCTAAAATCCGAACAGCAGAGCCTGCGGCGATGCTATCCGATGAGTGGATAATAGCCGAAACCCGACGCACCCAATGGTGAGCCAACTCATCCTCTCGCTGCACACAGTTGTCTAGGTCAATAATCGACAAGGGCTGCTTACATGTTCATTTAAAATTCTGAATGAAGCGTGCCTTCAACTCGGCCCATGAATTGATGGAATTGGTAGGTAACCCTCGCAACCAGGTTCAAGCCGGTCTGTCCAACATCATGGTGAAATACTTGGCACATACTACATCATTAACATCTCCATGGCCAGCTCATAGCTCTTGATCCAAGCCTCAGGTGGAAGGTCAGCTGTATAATTAGTCACCTTATGGGGCCCCTTAAAATCCTTAGGAAGATGCTTGTTGCGCAGAGCCAGTACCAGACATGGTACACCAACTGTCCTAGAAGTCATCCCAGCCTCCATAGACGACGAAGGGTTTAGCTGAAACTGCTGGTGAGCCCCCAATTGAGCCTCCAATTCCGCCTCATGTCAGGCTCTAGCCTGATCCACAAGGTCCTGAGCATGGTCATCATCACGGGGCGGGTTATACCCATGGGGTGGGTCATCATGGCGAGGTGGGTTACAACGCCTTTCGTTGCTAGAGACTACTGGCGACTCAATGCGCCGGCTATAGCTTCAACTTGGGAGTGGTGTTGAATGAATTCACTCACGCCAGTATGAGTAAGCCGCCTGCTATGCCATAGCTGTCTGAAGGAGCTCCACAACGTTTCGGGTCTCTATCACAGCTGGAGACTCGCCCTCAAATGGAATAGCCGCCAATCATGTGGCTGCAGCGATCATGCTATCCATCGGGTTTGAGTAATGGCCAGAAGGTGTCGGTACCCGTTGAGGCGGGGCTAGGTCCATAAGGAGTGGGTCTGGTATACAAGGTTGAGTCGTTGCTCTAGTCACAGGCACCTCAGCAGCCCGGGTCACACCAGGCGAGTTACTCGTTCCTACTCCGGGTGTGCTAAAGAGATTTCGCCCATCAAACTGCAAAGCAAGGCTGCTCTGGTGCCACCTTCGAAGAATAGCATTTGATGCATTCTAATCTAGATTTAGACGGAAGGCTTCTGCCCTTATCCTTTGTGACTCAGCCTCCAACGCGGCTCTTCCGTGGCCATCTTGACATTCTGTGCATCGAGATCTTCACACCGGGCGAGTTACTCGTTCCTGCTCCAGGTGTGCTAAAGAGATTTCGCCCATCAAACTGCAAAGCAAGGCTGCTCTGGTGCCACCTTCGAAGAATAGCATTTGATGCATTCTAATCTAGATTTAGACGGAAGGCTTCTGCCCTTATCCTTTGTGACTCAGCCTCCAACGCGGCTCTTCCGTGGCCATCTTGACATTCTGTGCATCGAGATCTTCACGAGCCTTGGCCACCTCGTCTTGCAGCTCTGTAACCTCCACATTGTGATGTACTTGATTCTCCAGAGTTACCTCTGCAGCTAACAAAGTCGCCAAGGTGTCCAAGAGCTCAGATAAAACTTGAGTCGGTGGCCGCGCAGAGTCGCTTTCCCCGGCTATCGAAGCGGCAGTTGAGCAGGATGTCATGGCCGCGACAGTGGAGGAGTTTAACACCGGTTGTGTGCCAGCCATAAAAATAGCAGCCCTTCTAGGCGGCTCATAGGGATCTGGAATACTTTCATTGTCGGAATAGCCCCCAAGCCCACCGTCCTGAAGCTGGTAGATTGACTCTGTTTCTTCGGTTGATGACTCATCACCCAAATAGATGGCTATCTCTCCACCAGACATAGATCCTCCCTCGAGATCCCGCCCCATGAACAAAGCCAACAAAAGCACACTTTTGGCCGAGTTGAGCCCTGGCGGGTCGTGTACGCCGAGCCGTCTCGATGGTGTTGGTGCAGGTGTCCGGCTTAGCCTCTGACTCACCGATTTTGTCGATGAAGACATGAATTCCGCTGAAGGGGACTCGGTACCCATACACGATTGAGTCGGCCTCGGGAATCCAATTGGCGTCGTCGATGTAGATCTTGATGCGGCGACTCTTGGTCATCTAGCCCATGATGTATCCTTCAATCCCTAAGAAATTGCCCTTCAAGAACTCGAAACCACCGTGCTCTTGCCCTACGGTGGGCGCCAACTGTCATGGTTTTCTCACGGCAGATGCCCTAGTGAAAGGACTTAGGTGTGGAGCCATCGCAACATAGGTTAGCTTTAAGGGGTTGAACAGGACAAAGGATGCAAGGATTTACCCAGGTTCGGCCCCTCACAACAAGGTAAAAGCCTACATCATGCTTCTAGTTCTATTGCTTGAGTTTCGATTACAAGGGAGCGAATATGCTTGACCTAGTTCTCGATTGATTGTTTCTTGACCTAACTCACCGTCGGGTCTCACCTTTATATACACAGGTCGAGACCCTAAGGCTTACAGAGTCCCGGCCGGATCACATAACGTGACTGGCTTGGTTTTTAAGTTGTTCTATCTTGTGAGGTAAGTCAGCGTCTAGTGGCTCATATGCTGGGTCATGGCCCATCATTTGGCCCAGCCGTTGAGTCATCATCTTCTTGGGCTTCCTCAGATCTTCTTTGTATTAAACCGCAAATAGTGTAACCCGGCCCCAACATGGCGGGTCACACCTCGGGGTTATCTCCCCAACACGATTGGACGGGGCCAAACTCTCACAGGGCGAAGAGCAAGCAACTCCTCCTAAGGTGTCCCTGGGAGGCCGCCTCGGGGTCCCCGTGGTGTCACCACGAGGATGGGCTCCGTGGCGGTGGAGGCAGGGTCATCCATCACGGTGCTGTGCCTCCCGGGCAGCGGGGGTGGCCCTGAGGGCCTCGGCGGCGCAACTCGGTGCGAGGTCGTCAGTGATGATGTGCCAAACCTGCCAGACGTGCCGCCTCATCAAGACCGGTCGGCGGAGGCCCCCCCCCCAGCCCCATGACCTCGACAAGTGGTGTCGGGTTCCCACCGGCCGCCCCGTTGGAGGGTGAGGAGAGGTTCAACCTGGATCAATCCATGGCACTTGTGAGCAGCCACACCATGCTCAGGCATGGGGTCCTGCAGAACGCCACAGCCACACTGAGCCAGCTTGGAGCAGAGCTCAAGGATATCGAAGCTCGTCTTGCCGCAGAGAGCCTACATTTGGCGCAAGGTGGCATCAGCTCGAAGTCGCTATTAACCCGTTCTGCCACAAAAATGAGGCTGCTCGCGTGAAGGGCGAGGCGTCCGTAGCCGAGGCAAAGTCAGCCCATCGGTGCACTCTTTAGGATGCCGATGCGACAGACCGGTGACGTGAGGCAGCGGAAGCCCGCGAGCAAGAGCTTCGAAACTAGAACATGGCGCTAGAGAATCAACTCCGAACACGCAGGGATGCCCTCTCCGCCCGCGAAGAGGAGTTGGCGATACGTGAGGCAAACCTTAGCATCCTCAAGCAGGAGTTCGCGCTGACGGCGTCCGCTCAGGACCTGGAGAGCGAGTGGCTGGAGACCCTAGAATGTGTGGTCGCTGCTGACCAGAGTGCCTACGCTCGGTGCCTCGACATGGCCAACGTGGCCCTGGCGGCGAAGGAGAAGAAGATCCAAGCGGACGCCAATCTAAAGATTGAGCAGAACCGCAAGGTGCTCGACAAAGAATACTGCGATAAGTTGACACTTTAGGAGAAGTGCTTCAAGACGCAACACAAAGAACTAAAGCATGAGATTGATGGCCTCAAGGAAGTATTGGCTGAAGCAGAGAAACAGCGAGTGACCACGCTGACAGCAACAACCAGCACTGAAGCTGAGGTAGCCCCAATCCAAGAGCAAGTGGCAAGAGTCACGTCCGCTATGGAATGGGTGAAGGACAAAGGGGCCAGGATCGGGGGCGGCAACACGAGCGCTCCAAGATGTTCCAGGCTCTCGATCTATGAGCCCGCCGCGCCCTGGGCTCCATTTCCATGGAGGGCGTCTCCAGCCCTCTCGAGATCGACGATGCCAGTTACCTCGCCTTATTTACCAAGGTCATGGAATGTCTTGAGGAGGGCGCCAAGAAGATGGACGGAATCATCACAGATGAGTGTCGCGACCTCCTGGCCCAGGCGGCGACCCGCGTCTTCAGCCACCTCCATCGGGCCAACCCCCACTTAAATTTTGAGGCTGTGATAATCCCGGTTCTAGAGGAGCTTCACAAGACTATCAGGAAGGCGATGGAGGATCATGTGGATGCGTTGCACGCCTAGTTCACCCACGACAATGTCGGAAATCAAGGTGGAGCCGAGGAAGACGAGGATAGTGGCAGCAGCGGTGACCCATCTCCTTAGGCCATTGCTCCACCAACTTTCTTGTAATTACCCATGGCCTACTAGGGGTGTGAAGTCAGAAACTTTTGCTTAACTGCACGACGCTGCAATGAATGCTTGCGCTCTCCTAGAGGCCTCTTCTTGAAGCTTGTTTTCTCCCTTTTCTTGCCTATGTGCTTTTCGTCATCCGAGCCCAGCCCCCCTGGCAAACCTCGGCCATCGCCGGTATGCTAGGTCACGATGCATGGGTAGACTAGGCAGTGAAGAGCCTGGGAGGCTGGTGAGGGTCCCCGAGGTGCGGTGCCCAAGGAGCTCGCCCCTTTGGTGCACAAATGGCTCGCGAGGTTCCTGGCGCGTCGACGGGGCGCGCCTCGCGAGGCTAGGCTCACATTGTCTCCCGCCAAGGTGGCTGTCCTGAGCCAGCCCTCCCAAGCGGCCGCACCCGAGAGGCCATGCACGAGAAGTTAAACTTTAAGAGGGCGACGCCCTCTCGTTGGACCACCAGTGAGCTTCTCGTGAGCAGATAAGACACCGAGGACCTTGGTGGGGTGACGTGCATAGGGGCAGGCCCGTGTGTCGGAGCCTGGTATCTTGGGTTTCTCAAGGTTTATAGGATTGACCCGAGCATAGGCATCGTGCCAAGCCCCCGCTCGCGAGGGCTTCAGGGGAGAGGTTGTGAATGCGCATGACTCTTGGAGCAAAAATTTCAAAAAAAATATCATGAACCGAAAGCCAAATCCTTACTAAAGCAAGATGACAATTTCGATTATACAAGCGAAAAAAGAGATGTGGCTGCCATGTCCGGCACGGGTCGGCTCGAGGTTGGTGCAACCCATGGGGCGCCTTCATTTGATTATTCCGCGGCATGGAGCATGGGTCTTCCACTGGGTGTGGGTATGATTGTGGCTCAGTCGTCCCAGCGCAGAGCTGGGGGCTTCCACTTGGGCATGGGCATGATTGCAGTTCGATCGTTCCACCAGCGCAGAGCTTGGGGCTTCCACTTGGGCATGCGCAGCAACTCTGATCTGCCCACCAAGACACGCGTTGAGAGTCTCCGCGACGTGTACAGCCCCAGTTTGTTCGTTCGCGTGTCGGTCACGGGTAAAACTTGTGGAGATGTTGGATGTTCCATGCGTTAGCCACGGGGGCTCCATCCGCCGCCTTCAAATGGGCGGCGCTCAGCCTCGAGATGTGGACAACTCAGTTGGGGCCCTCCCACATGGGCGAGAGCTTGTGGAGCCCCTCTCTAGAGAGGATCCGGTGTAGGACAAGGTTTCCGCCCTCGAGCGTACGAGGCCAGATGTTGCAGGAGTTGTAGTGGCGCAAGGCATGTTGTTACCTCACGGCGCGAAGAGCGGCCTGGCGGCGGCCCTCCTCTTGGAGTAGTAAGTCGACCTCCCGCGAGCCATTCTGACGCACTTTGTCAAACTCCCGGTTGGAGCCATGCTTAAGCTCCGAGGGAAGGACCGCCTCACCTCTGTAGACAACGAAGAAGGGGTCTCACCAATGGATTGCAGCTCGTACAGCCAGCCCTTGCCGCAGGCCTCGAGGTTCTCGCAGTAGGACTTGAAGAGACCGCTTTTGAATTGGGAGCCGTTATTGGTGTTGATACGGTTGGGGATGCTGAATTTGCTCAGAATGCCCTTGATGAACTTGACAGTCGAGCCCGCCGGGATGGTGCACACGGGCTCGACCTCCGCCCACTTGGCGAATTTGTCAATGGTGATGTAGAGGTAATGGTAGCCGCCAGCCGTGCGGGGGATGGGGCCCAGTATGTCCAGCCCTCACATCGCAAAGGGCCATGAGAGTGGAATTGTATGGAGCCCCTACACGGGCTGGTGGATCTGCTTGGCATGGAACTGGCAGGTTTTGCACGATTGGACCAGCTCGGCAGTGTCGCGGAGCGCTATGGGCGAGTAGAAGCCGCCGCGGAACACCTTACCGGTGAGCGTGGGTGATGAGGAGTGATGGCCGCAATCTCCCCCATGAATGTCGGCGAGTAGCTCGTGCCTTGCTCTTCTAAGATGAACTGTAGTGAGACACCATTGGGGCACCTGCGGTACAGCTCGCCATCTCACAAGCACTATGTTGTGGCCTACCGGGAGACGTGCTCCGTTTCTGAGTCCTTTTCGGGGAGGGTTCTGTCGAGTAGGTAAGCCTTGAACTCTGTGACCCAGTTATCCGTCTGGAACTCCAGGGTGAGCAGGAAACAGGCTCCCAAGGTCGGGCAGCAGTCCGACGCACCTGTGGATGGTGCGAGGGGGAAGCTCCTCGAGGAGTAGCGTTGTGCCGACGGCGGGGGGGGGCATGGCTGATGGCCTGAGGAGTCTTTCTTCGAAGACACCGGGGCTCTGGGCTCACGGCGAGATGCTCTGTTGGCGACGTCATCGGCTTCGTTGTTGACGTCGTGTGGAATGTGCTGCATCTCTAAGCCCAGGAAACGTTTCTCAGGTTTACGTACCTCCTCCGGGTAGCAAGACATGTGCTCATCCTTCGCGTTGTACTTTTTATTGGAGAAGTTGACGAGCAGCTGGGAATTGCCCTTGATAGTGAGGCACCTAATACCCAAGGCAGAGGTAGCTTTGAGGCCGACGATGAGGCCCTCGTACTCTGTGATGTTGTTGGAAACTTTTTCGTCATGCTTGAAACATAGCTGGACAACATAGTAAAGCTTGTCTTTGGCTGGCGACACGAGCACGACCCCAACCCCCATGCCCTGCCAAGAGAAGGCACCATCAAAGTGCATGACCCCAACCGCTGGGAGCTTCATCTCCAGGTAGGAGGGATTTGCTCTCACATGGCTCCTCCTCGTATGTATCCATCCACTCTGCCACAAAATCGGCGAGTGCCACACCCTTGATGACCCTGGTGGTGAAAAATTCCAGCTAGAAGGCCTGCAGCTCAATGTTTCATTAGGAAACTCGGCCTGCGGCATTGGGGTTGCACATTACTTGCTCCAGGGGTTATGTAGAGATGACCTTGATGGGGTGAAACGTCTCCAACGTATCTATAATTTTTTATTGTTCCATGCTATTATATTATCTGTTTTGGATGTTTTATATGCATTAATATGTTATGTTATATTATTTTTGGGACTAACCTATTAACCTTGAGCCTAGTGCCAGTTTAAATTTTTTTTCTTGTTTTTAACTTTTACAAAGAAGGAATATCAAATGGAGTCCAAACAGAATAAAACATTATGGTGATTTTTCTTGAACCAGAAGAAACCAAAAGACTTGGAGAGGAGGCCAGAAGACCTACGAGGCAGCCACAAGCCCTAGCGGGGTGCCCCTCAGGCTTGTGACACATACCATCATTATCATGTGATGAAGTCGGAGCATGATTTATTCTTTGATTGTCTTCCTTATGAGTGGCGGTTGGGGATGAGCGATGATCTTTTCCAACCAATCTATCCCCCTAGGAGCATGCGTATTAGTACTTTGTTTTGATGGCTAATAAACTTTTGCAATAATTATGTGAGTTCTTTATGAATAATGGTGAGTCCATGGATTATACGCACTCTCACCCTTCCACCATTCCTAGTCTCTCTAGTACCGCACAACTTTCACCGGTACATTATACCCACCATATACCCTTCCTCAAAACAACCACCATACCTACCTATTATGGCATTTCCAAAGCCATTCCGAGGTAATTTCCATGCAACTTCCACCGTTCCGTTTTATTATGACGCATACCATCATTGTCATATTGTTCTCATATGCATGACACATTCATATAGAGTCATATCTTTGTTCTAGTATCAAGTTGTAATTCTTGAGTTGTAAGTAAATAAAAGTGTCATGATCATCATTATTAGAGGATTGTCCCATGTGAGGAAAGGATGATGGAAGCTATGATTCCCTCACAATTTGGGATGAGTCTCCAGACTTCAAGAAAATAAAAGAGGCCAATGAAGCCCAAATAAAAGAAAGAGGCAAAGAAGCCCAAACAAAAAAATGAGAGAAAAAGAGAGAAGGGACAATGTTACTATCCTTTTCCACACTTGTGCTTTGAAATAGCACCACGTTCTTCATGATAGAGAGTCTCTAATTTAATCACTTTCATATACTAGTGGGAATTTTTCATTATAGAACTTGGCTTGTATATTCCAATGATGGGCTTCCTCAAATTGCCCTAGGTCTTCATGAGAAGCAAGTTGGATGCCCACCCACTTAGTTTATTTTTGAGCTTTCATATACTTATAGCTCTAGTGCATCCGTTGCATGCCAATCCCTACTCACTTGCATCAATATCAATTGATGGGCATCTTCATAGCCAGTTAATTTGCCAAGTTGATGTGAGACTTTCTCCTTCCTTTTTGTCTTCTCAACAACCACCACCATATTCTATTCCACCTATAGTTCTATATCCATGGCTCACGCTCATGTATTGCGTGAAAAGTTGAAAAACTTTTAAAACACTAAAAGTATGAAAAATTGCTTGGCTTGCCATCGGGTTTGAGCTTGATGAAATACTTTGTGTGATGAAGATGGAGCATAGCCAGACTATATGATTTTGTAGGGATAACTTTCTTTGGCCATGTTATTTTGAGAACACATGATTTCTTTATTAGTATGCTTGAAGTATTATTGTTTTTATGTCAATATTAAACATTTGTTATGAATCTTATGGATTTGAATATTCTTGCCACCATAAAGAAGATTCCATTGATAAATATGTTTGGTAGCATTCCACATCAAAAATTATGTTTTTTATCATTTACCACTCGAGGACGAGCAGGAATTAAGCTTGGGGATGGTTGATATGTCTCCAAGGTATCTATACTTTTTATTGTTCCAAGCTATTATATTATCTATTTTGGATGTTTTATATGCATTAATATGCTATTTTATATTATTTTTGGGACTAACCTATTAACCTAGAGCCCAGTGCTAGTTTTGTTTTTTCCTTGTTTCTGACTTTTACAGGAATGGAATATCAAAAGGATTCCAAACAGAATAAAACTTTATGGTGATTTTTCTTAGACCAGAAGAAACCCGGGAGACTTGGAGAGGAGGCCAGAACACCTATCAGGCGACCACAAGCCCTTGGGGGCACACCCCAGGCTTGAGCCCCCATGTAGACCCTCCAACCCTAATTCTTGCTCCATAAATACCCAAATATGCCCCCTATGCCAGAGGGCACACCAAAAATACTTTTCCACCGCTGTAAGCTTCTGTTCCTGTTAGACCCCATCTTGGGGCTGTTCCAGCACTCCATCGGAGGGGGATTCGATCACGAAGGGCATCTACATCAACCTTGCTGCCCTTCTGATGAAGCATGAGAAGTTTACCACGGACCTAAGGGTCCATAGCTAGTAGCTAGATGGATTCTTCTCTCTCTCTTTGATCGTCAACACAATGTTCTCCTCAATGTTCTTGGAGATCTATTGAAGTAATGTTCTTTTGAGGTGCGTTTGTTGAGATCCGATGAATTGTGGATTTATGATCAGATTATCTATGAATATTATTTGAGTCTTCTCGAAACTCTTTTATGCATGATTAAGATAACTTTGTATTTCTTTTTGAATTATTGGTTTGGTTTGGCCAACTCGATTGGTTTTTCTTGCAATGGGAGATGTGCTTAGTTTTGGGTTCAATCTTGCAGTGTCATCTCCCAGTGACAGAAGGGGCAATGAGGCACGTATTATGTTGTTGCATTCAAGGATAAAAAGATGGGGTTTATATCATATTGCTTGAGTTTGTCCCTCTACATCATGTCATCTTGCTAAAGGTGTTACTTTGTTCTTATGAACTTAATACTCTCGATGCAGGCAGGAGTCGCTCGATTTGTGGAGTAATAGTAGTAGATGCAGAATTGTATTGGCCTACTTGTCACGGACATGCTGCCTATATTCATGATCATTGCCTTAGGTATCGTCATAACTTTGCGCTTTTCTATCGATTGATCAATAGTATGCTTTCTTCAAGAGATAAGACTCTAGTGAAACCTATGGCCCCTGGGTCTATAAACCAAAAAACCCAAAAATAACTTGCAACAATTTATTTATATTTACTTTAGTTGGCTATTTTATTTATATTTTATACCTATCTCTTTTAGATCTCACTCTTGTTCGTGACCGTGAAGGGATTGAAAACCCCTTTTTCGTTCTTGTGCAAGTGTTTGTTAGTTTGTGCAGGTGCACATATTGGGGACCTCCTTGTGCCTCCTACAGGATTGATACCTTGGCTCTTAACTAAGGGAAATACTTATCTCTACTTTGCTACATCACCCTTTCCTTTCCAAGGGAAAATCAACGCTAGCTCAAGAAGTAGCAGGAAGAATTTATGGCGCTGTTGCTGGGGAGGTTCTACATCAAGCCTACCAAGTACCTATCATAACTCTCATCTCTTGCACTTATATTATTTTCCATTTGCCTTTCATTTTCCTCTCCCCCACTTCTAAAACATTTTCAGAAAGACACAAAAATATTTGCCTTTTTATTCTCCCTTCTTTAGTTTGTCTTTTCGTTTGCTTTTTGTTTGCTTGTTTGCTAGATTGCTTACTTTGTTACGATGTCTCAAGAAAACACCAAGTTGTGTGACTTTTCCAACACTAATAATAATGATTTTATTAGTACTCTGACTGCTCACGCCACTAGTGTGGAATCTTATGAAATTAATGCCACTTTGTTGAATCTTGTTATGAAAGAACAATTTTCCTGTAGTCCTAATGAAGATGCCGCATCCTTTCTAAATACTTTCTTGGAGTTGTGTGATATGCAAAATATAAAAAATATGTGGATGATGATATTGTTAAATGAAAGCTATTCCCGTTCTCACTACGAGGTCATGCTAAAACTTTGTTTTCACCTTTGCCTAAAAATAGTATTGATTCATGGAACAAGTGTAAAGATGCTTTTATTTCCAATGATTTTCCACCCTCTAAGATCATCTACCTAAGGAACGATATAATGAATTTTAAGAAACTTGGTCATGAACATGTTGCACAATCTTGGGAGATGATGAAATTGATGATAAGAAATTGCCCTACTTATGGTTTAAGTTTTTGGATGATAACACAAATTTTTTTTGCCGGATTGAATTTTGCATCTAGAAATATTTTAGATTCAACCACAGGAGGTACTTTTATGGAAATTACATTAGGAGAATCTACTAAAATCCTAGATAATATTATGGCAAAATACTCTCAATGGCATAGTGAAAGATCTTCTTCTAGTAAAAAAGTGCATGCGATTAATATTTTGAGTGGAAAGATAGATGAACTTATGAAATTGATTGCTAGTAAGAGTTCTCCTATTGATAATAATGATTTTCCATTTTCCAATTTGATTGAGAATAATAATGAATCTATGGATGTGAATTTTGTTGGTAGGAACAATTTTGGTAATAATGCATATAGAGGTAATTTCAACCCTATGCCGTTTCCTAGTAATTCCTACAACAATTCTTATGGAAATTATAATAAAATACATACTGATATTGAGAATAATATTAAAGATTTCATTAATTCCCAAAAGATTTTCAATGCTATGGTTGAAGAAAATTGCTTAAGATTGATGATTTGGCTAGCAACATTGATAGAATTTCTCGTGAGATTGATTCTTTTAGTATTAGATCTATGCCACCAAGGATTTATATTAATGAATCTCTAACAGCTAATCAAGTTCCTATTAATGAAAATAGAGAAAGAACCGCTAGGATGGGTGCTAAGAGAGATTGGTTTGTAAAAGCATGTTCTTCTAGTTCTTGTGAAAGTAATGATGAAGGTCTTAAAGTGATTGGTGTGACTCCTATTGAATATTTGTTTGCTAATATAAATCTTGATAAATATGGGACTGGAGATGAGTCAACTTTAGCTAGAAGGTGTCCCAATAATTTGGAGGGTGAAGATCTTAATGAAAAAACTAACAAAAGTGGGATTGGAGAGGTCAAAACTATAAGTAGCGATGAACCCCCTATTTTGGATTTCAAGGACTTAAATTATGACAATTGTTCTTTGATTGATTGTATTTCCTTGTTTCAGTCCATGCTGAATGTACCTCATGCTTATTTTCAAAATAAAGGTTTTACTAAAGATATCGTTGATGCCATGATGAAATCGTTTGAAGAAAAACTTGAGTTGGAAGTTTCTATCCCTAGAAAGCTTTATGATGATTGGGAACCTACTATTAAGATTAAAATTAAAGATTGTGAGTGCAATGCTTTGTGTGATTTGAGTGCTAGTGTTTCCACTATTCCGAAAACTTTATGTGATGTGCTCGATCTCCACAAATTTGATGATTGTTCTTTGAATTTGCATCTAGAGGATTCCACTATTAAGAAACATATGGGAATGATTAATGATGTTCTTATTGTTGCAAATTGGAATTATGTGCCCATAGAATTTATTGTGCTTGATATAGATTGCAATCCTTCATGCCCTATTATTCTTGGTAGCCCTTTCCTTAGAACGGTTGGTGCAATTATTGATATGAAAAAAGGAAACATTAGATTTCAATTTACGTTAATGAAGGGCATGGAACACTTTCCAAGAAAGAAAATTAAGTTGCCATATGAATCTATTATGAGGTCTACTTATGGATTGCATACCGAAGATGACAATACCTAGATCTATGTTTTATGCCTAGCTAGGGACGTTAAACAATAGCGCTTGTTGGGAGGCAACCCAATTTTTTAGTTTGTGTTTTTTTGCTACTATTCTTTAATAAATACACATTATTACCTCTATAGTAATTGTGTTTTGGTGTTTTTATGTGGTGTTTGTGCAAGTAAGGCCTTTGGGATGGTGTATGGTGATAGTTGATTTGATCTTGCTGATAAACATAAACTTTTGTGTCCAGCAGCAGAATTGTTTAAAATCACAGAAACTTGATAAAATTCTGAATGTTTTACACAAGATTGATATACAAATTTCCTAGACTTTCCTAAATTTTCATAATTTTTGCTGTTGCAGAAGTATACAAAGTTTCCATATTACTACAGACTGTTCTGTTTTCTATGTGTTCTTTGCTTATTTTGATGTGTCTATGGGTAGTATCGGGGGTATGAACTATTGAGAAGTTGGACTACAGTAGATATTACACCAATATAAATTTAGAATGAGTTCACAACAGTACCTAAAGTGGTGATTTGCTTTATTATACTAGTGGACCATATGAGTTTCCTGTCGAGTTTTGTGTTGTGAAGTTTTCAAGTTTTGGTTAAATATTTGAAGGACCATGGAATAAAGCGTGGCAAGAGCCTAAGATTGGGGATTCCCAAGTCACCCAAGGTAATATTAAAGGACAACCAAGCATCTAAACATGGGATGCCCCGGATGGCATCCCCTCTTTCGTCTTCAATCCATCGGTAAATTTACTTGAGGCTATATTTTTATTCAACACATGATATATGTTTTGCTTGGAGCATCTTGTATGATATGAGTATTTTCTTTTTAGTGTGACACAATTATCCTTGCTGTACACACCTTTTGAAAGGGACACACATTAATCGTGAATTTATTAGAATACTCTATGTGCTTCACTTATATCTTTTGAGCTAGGCAGTTTGTTCTAGTGCTTCACTTATATCTTTTTAGAGAGCGGCGGTGGTTCCATTTTATAGAAATTATTGAACTCCCATGCTTCGCTTATCATTTTGAGAGTCTTAAACAACATGGTAATTTTCTTAAGTTAAAATTTTAGTCCTAATATCATGGGCATCCAAGAGGGATATAATAAAAACTTTCATATAAAGAGCATTGAATAATATGAGAAGTTTGATTCCTTGCATTTGTTTTGAGATATGAAGATTGTGATATTAAAGTCATTCTAGTGAGTAATCATGGATTGGTAGAAATACTTGTGTTAAAGTTTCTGATTCACGTAGCATGAACGTATGGTGAACCGTTATGTGATGAAGTCGGAGCATGATTTATTCTTTGATTGTCTTCCTTATGAGTGGCGGTCGGAGACAAGAGATGGTCTTTTTCAACCAATACATCCCCTAGGAGCATGTGTATTAGTACTTTGTTTCGATGGATAATAAACTTTTGCAATAAGTATGTGACTTCTTTATGACTATGTTGAGTCCATGGATTACGCACTCTCACCCTTCCATCATTGCTAGCCTCTCTAGTATCGTGCAACTTTCGCTGGTGCATTAAACCCACCATATACCCTGCCTCAAAACAACCACCGTACATACCTATTATGGCATTTCCATAGCCATTCCGAGATATATTGCCATGCAACTTCCACCGTCCCATTTTATTATGACACATACCATCATTGTCATATTGTTCTCATATACATGAGTCATTCATATAGAGTCATATCTTTGTTCAAGTATCGAGTTGTAATTCTTGTGTTGTAAGTGAATAAAAGTGTGATGGTCATAATTATTAGAGCATTGCCCCATGTGAGGAATGGATGATGGAAGCTATGATTCCCTCACAAGTTGGGATCAGTCTCCAGAGGGCACACCAAAAATACTTTTCCACCACTGCAAGCTTCTGTTCCCGTGAGATCCTATCTTGGGACCTTTTACGGCACTCCACCGAGGGGGTATTCGATCACAGAGGGCCTCTACATAAACCTTGATGCCCTTCCGATGAAGCATGAGTTGCTTACCATGGACCTAAGGATCCATAGCTAGTAGCTAGATGTCTTCTTCTCTCTCTTTGATCTTCAACACAATGTTCTCCTCGATGTTCTTGGAGATCTATTCAAAGTTATCTTCTTTTCGGTGCGATTGTTGAGATCCTATGAATTGTGGATTTATGATCAGATTATCTATGAATATTATTTGAGTCTTCTCTGAACTCTTTTATGCATGATTAAGATATCTTTGTATTTCTCTTCGAATTATCGGGTTGGTTTGGCCAACTAGATTGGTTTTTCTTGCAATGGGAGAGGTGCTTAGTTTTGGGTTCAATCTTGCGGTGTCCTCACCCAGTGATAGAAGCGGCAGCGAGGCATGTATTGTATTGTTGCCATCAAGGAAAAAAGATGGGGTTTATATCATATTGCTTGAGTCTATCCCTATACATCATGTCATCTTGCTAAAGGCATTAATTTGTTCTTATGAACTTAATACTCTAGATGCAGGCATGAGTCGGTCGATGTGTGGAGCAATAGTAGTAGATGCATAATTGTTTCAGTCTATTTGTCACGGACGTGATGCCTATATTCATGATCATTGCCTTAGATATCGCCATAACTTTGTGCTTTTCTATCAATTGCTCAATAGTAATTTGTTCACCCACCGTATGCTTTCTTCAAGAGATAAGCCTCCATTGAAACCAATGGCCCCCGGGTCTATTTTCCATCATATAATTTCAAACCTATAAACCAAAAAACCCCAAAATACCTTGCTGCAAATTATTTATATTTACTTTAGTTTGCTTTTTTATTTATCTTTTATACCTATCTCTTTTAGATATTAATCTTGTTCATGACCTTGAAGGGATTGACAACCCCTTTTTCGCTTGTGTGCAAGTGTTTATTAGTTTGTGCAGGTGCACATATTGGGGACTTTCTTGTTCCTCCTACTAGATTGACCTTGGTTCTTAACTGAGGGAAATACTTATCTCTACTTTGCTGCATCACCCTTTCCTCTTCAAGGGTAAAATCAATGCAAGCTCAAGAAGTAGCAGGAAGAATTTCTGGCGCCGTTGTCAGGGAGGTTCTACATCAAGCCTACCAAGTACCCATCATAAACTCGCATCTCTTGGACTTACATTGTTTGCCATTTTCCTTTAATTCTCCTCTCGCCCACTTCTAATTTTTTTTCAGAAAAACACAAAAATATTTGCCTTTTTATTCGCCCTTCTTTTGTTTGTCATTTCGTTTGCTTTTTGTTTGCTTGTGTGCCGGATTGCTCGCTTTTTGATGATGTCGCGAGAAAACACCAAGTTGTGTGACTTTTCCAACACTAATAATAATGATTTTATTAGTACTACGATTACTCCCGCCACTAGTGTGGAATCTTAAGAAATTAATGTCGCTTTGTTGAATCTTGTTATGAAAGAACAAATTTCCGGTAGTCCTAATGAAGATGCCGCATCCCATCTAAGTACTTTCGTGGAGTTGTGTGATATGCAAAAGAAAAAATATGTGGATAATTATATTGTTAAATTAAAGCTATTCCCGTTCTCACTACGAAGTCATACTAAAACTTGGTTTTCATCTTTGCCTAAAAATAGTATTGATTCATGGAATAAGTATAAAGGTGCTTTTGTTTCCAATGATTTTACTCCCACTAAGATCATCTCCCTTAGGAACGATATAATGAATTTTAAGCAACTTGATCATGAACATGTTGCACAATCTTGGGAGATGATGAAATTAATGAGAAGAAATTGCCCTGCTCATGGTTTAAGCTTATGGATGATCATACAAAATTTTTATGCCGGATTGTATTTCGCATCTAGAAATCTTTTAGATTCCACCACAAGAGGTACTTTTACAGAAATTACTTTAGGAGAATCTACTAAACTCCTAGATAATATTATGGCAAAATACTCTCGATGGCATACCGAAAGATCTTCTACAAGTTAAAAAGTGCATGCGATTAATACTTTGAGTGGAAAGATGGATGAACTTATGAAATAGATTGCTAGTAAGAGTTCTCCTATTGATCCTAATGATTTTCCCTTGTCCACTTTGACTGAGAATAATAATGAATCTATGGATGTGTTGGTAGGTACAATTTTGGTAATAACGCACATAGAGGTAATTTCAACCCTAGGCCGTTTCCTAGTAATTCCTCTAATAACTATGGTAATTCCTACAACAATTCTGATGGAAATTATAATAAAATACCTACTAATCTTGGGAACAATATTAAAGATTTCATTAATTCTCAAAAGATTTTCAATGTTATGGTTGAAGAAAATTTCTTAAGATTGATGATTTGGCTACGAACGTTGATAGAATTTCTCATGAGATTGATTCTTCTAAGATTAGATCTATGCCACCAAGGAATTATATTAATGAATTTCTAAAATCTATTCAAGATTCTAGTAATGATAGTAGAGAGAGAAGCGCTAGGATGCGTGCTAAGAGAGATTGGTTTGTAAAAGCATGTTCTTCTACTTTTTGTGAAAGTAATGATGAAAATCTTAAAGTGATTGGTGTGACTCCTATTGAATATTTGTTTGCTAATATAAATCTTGATAAATATGGGACTGGATATGAGTCAACTTTAGCTAGAAGGCGTCCCAATAATTTGGAGGTTGAAGATCTTAATGAAAAAATTGACAAAAGTGGGATTGGAGAGGTCAAAACTTTAAGTAGCGATGAACCCACTCTTTTGGATTTCAAGTACTTTAATTATGACAATTATTCTTTGATTGATTTTATTTCCTTGTTGCAATCCATGCTTAATTCACCTCATGCTTATAATCAAAATAAAGCTTTTACTAAACATATCATTGATGCTATGATGAAATCATTTGAAGAAAAACTTGAGTTGGAAGTTTCTATCCCTAGAAAGCTTTATGATGAGTGGGAACCTTATATTATGATTAAAATTTAAGATTATGAGTGCAATTCTTTGTGTGATTCAGGTGCTAGTGTTTCCACTATTCCACAAATTTGATGATTGTTCTTTGAATTTGCATCTAGCGTATTCCACTATTTAGAAACCTATGGGAAGGATTAATGATGTTCTTATTGTTGCAAATAGGAATTATGTGCCTATATATTTTATTGTGCTTCATGTAGATTGCAATCCTTCATGCCCTATTATTCTTGGTAGACCTTTCCTTACAATGATTGGTGCAATTATTGACATGAAAGAAGGAAACATTAGATTTCAATTTCCGTTAAGGAAGGCATGGAACACTTTCCAAGAAAAAACTAAGTTGCCTTATGAATATATTACGAGGGCTACTTATGGACTGCATACCAAAGATGACAATACCTAGATCTATGTTTTATGCCTAGCTAGGGGCGTCAAACAATAGCGCTTGTTGGGAGGCTGCCCAAATTTTTATTTTGTGTTTTTGTTTTTGCTACTAGTCTTGAATAAATACACATTATTACCTCTGTAGTAATTGTGTTTTGGTCTTTTCATTTAGTGTTTGTGCCAAGTAAGACCTTTGGGATGGTCTATGGTCATAGTTGATTTGATCTTGCCGAAAAACAGAAACTTTTGCGTCCAGTAGCAGAATTGTTTAAAATCACAGAAACTTGATAAATTTTGAATGTTTTACACAAGATTGATATACATATTGCCTACACTGTCCTATTTTTTTCATGATTTTTGGAGTTATATAAGTATATGAAGTTTCCATGTTACTACACGCTGTTCTATTTTTGACAGATTCTGTTTTCTATGTGTTGTTTGCTTCTTTTGATCAATCTATGGGTAGTATCGGGGGGTATGAACCATGGAGAAGTTGGAATACAGTATATATTACACCAATATAAATTTAGAATGAGTTCACAACAGTACCTAAAGTGGTGATTTTCTTTATTATACTAACGGATCTTATGAGTTTCCTATTGAGTTTTGTGTTGTGAAGTTTTCAAGTTTTGGGTCAAGATTTGATGGACAGTGGAATAAGGAGTGTCAAGAGCCTAAGCTTGGGGATGCCCATGGCACCCAAAGGTAATATTAAAGGACAACCAAGCTTCTAAGGATCGGGATGCCCCGGATGGCATCCCCTCTTTCCTCTTCGATCCATCGGTAAATTTACTTGAGGCTATATTTTTATTCACCACATGATATGTGTTTTTCTTGGAGCGTCTTGTATGATATGAGTCTTTGATTTTTAGTTTGCCACAATCACCGTTACTGTACACACCTTTTGAGAGGGACATGCCTTAATCGTGAATCTATTAGAATAATCTATGTGCTTCACTTATGTCTTTTGAGCTAGGCAGTTTGCTCTAGTGCTTCAGTTATATATTTTTAGAGCACGGCGGTGGTTTTAGTTTATAGAAATTTTTGAACTTCATTGTTTGCTTATATTATTTTGAGAGTCTTAAACAACATGGTAATTTTATTAAGTTACAAATTCAGTCCTAATATGATGGGCATCCAAGAGGGATATAATATAAACTTTCATATAAAGAGCATTGAATAATATGAGAAGTTCGATTCCATGCATTTGTTTTGAGATACGAAGATGGTGATATTAAAGTCATGCTAGTGAGTAATTGTGGATTGGTAGTAATACTTGTGTTAAAGTTTGTGATTCTCGTAGCATGCATGTATGGTGAACCGTTATGTGATGAAGTCGGAGCATGATTTATTCTTTAATTGTCTTCCTTATGACTGGCGGTCGGGGACGAGCGATGGTATTTTCCTACCAATCTATCCCCCTATGAGCATGCGTGTTAGTACTTTGTTTTGATGGCTAATAAACTTTTGCAATAAGTTTGTGAGTTCTTTATGACTAATGTTGAGTCCATGGATTATATGCACTCTCACTCTTCCACCATTGCTAGCCTCTAGTACCACGCAACTTTCGCCAGTGCATTACACCCACCATATACCATTCCTCAAAATAGCCACCATACCTACTATTATGGCATTTCCATAGCCGTTCACAGATATATTGCCATGCAACTCTCACCGTTCCAGTTTATTATGACATATACCATCATTGTCATGCTGTTGTCATATGCATGAGGCATTCATATAGAGTCATATCTTTGTTCCAGTATCGAGTTATAATTCTTGAGTTGTAAGTAAATAAAAGTGTGATGATCATCATTTGTTAGAGCATTGTTCCATGTGAGGAAAGGATGATGGAATCTATGATTCCCTCATAAGTTGGGATGAGTCTCCAAACTTTAAGAAATTAAAAGAGGCCAAAGAAGCCCAAATAAAAAAAGTGGCCAAAGAAGAGCAAACAAAAAAATGAGATAAAAAGATAGAAGGGACAATGTTACTATCCTTTTCCACACTTGTGCTTTGAAATAGCACCATGATCTTCATGATAGAGAGTCTCTTATTTTATCACTATCATACACTACTAGCAATTTTTCATTATAGATCTTGGCTTGTATATTCCAGTGAGGGGCTTCCTCAAATTGCTCTTGGTCTTCATGAGCAAGCGAGTTGGATGCACACCCACTTAGTTTCTTTTTGAGCTTTCATATACTTATACCTCTAGTGCATTCGTTGCATGGCAATCCCTACGCACTTGCATCGATATCAATTGATGGGCATCTTCATAGCCCATTAATTTCCCATGTTGATGTGAGAATTTGTCCTTCCTTTTTGTCTTCTCCGCAACCACCATATTCTATTCCACCTATGGTGCTATATCCATGGCTCACGCTCATGTATTGCGTGAAAAGTTGAAAAAGTTTGAGAACACAAAAAGTATGAAACAATTGCTTGGCTTGTCATCGGGGTTGTGCATGATGAAATACTTTGTGCGATGAAGATGGAGCATAGCCAGACTATATAATTTTGTAGGGATAACTTCCTTTGGCCATGTTATTATGAGAACACAGGATTGCTTTATTAGTATGCTTGAAGTATTATTGTTTTTATGTCAATATTAAACTTTTTCTTGAATTTTATGGGTCTGAATATTCTTGCCACAATAAAGAAGATTGCATTGATAAATATATTAGGTAGCATTCCACATCAAAAAAATTATTTTTATCATTTACGTACTCGAGGATGAGTAGGAATTAAGCTTGGGGATGCTTGATACGTATCCAACGTATCTATAATTTTTGATTGTTCCATGCTATTATATTATCGGTTTTGGATGTTTTATATGCATTAATATGATATTTTATATTATTTTTGGGACTAACTTATTAACCTAGAGCCCAGTGCCAGCTTCTGTTTTTTCCTTGTTTTTGACTTTTACAGAAAAGGAATGACAAATGGAGTCCAAATGGAATAAAACTTTACGGTGATTTTTCTTGGACCAAAAGAAACCCAGGAGACTTGGTGAGGAGGACAAAAGACCTAAGAGACAGCCACAAGCCCTAGGGGCGCGCCCCAGGGTGGAGCGCCCCCCAGGCTTGTGTGCCCCCCCTCCCCGTAAACCCTCCAGCCCTAATTCTTGCTCCATAAATACCCAAATATTCCCCCATACCAGAGGGCACACCAAAAATACTTTTCCGGCGCCACAAGCCTCTGTTCTCGTGAGATCCCATCTTGGGTCCTTTTCCGGCGCTCCGCTGGAGGGGGATTCGATCATGGAGTCTCTACATCAACCTTGCAGCTCATTTGATGAACCGTGAGTAGTTTACCATGGACCTAAGGGTCCATAGCTAGTATCTAGATGGCTTCTTCTCTCTCTTTGATCTTCAATACAATGTTTACCTCGGTGTTCTTGGAGATCTATTCGATGTAATCTTCTTTTGTGGTGCGTTTGTTGAGATTTGATAAATTGTGGATTTATGGTCAGAGTATCTATGAATATTGTCACAACTTTGTGCTTTTCTATCAATTGCTCAATAGTAATTTGTTTACCCACCGTATGTCTTCTTCAAGAGAGAGGCCTCTAGTGAAACCTATGGCCCCCGGGTGTCGGTGTCAAAACCAGTGGATCTCGGGTAGGGGGTCCTGAACTGTGCGTCTAGGATCGATGGTAACAGGAGACGGGGGACACAATGTTTACCCAGGTTCGGGCCCTCTCTATGGAGGTAATACCCTACTTCTTGCTTGATTGATCTTGATGAATATGAGTATTACAAGAGTTTATCTACCACAAGATCGTAATGGATAAACCCTAAAAGTCTAGTATGGCTATTATTATTCGGGGGTATCTACACACCTAGCCCTCCAGTTTATATAGACACGGGAGGGATCTAGGGTTACACAAGGTCGATTACAGAGAAAGGAATCTTCATAGTTAGTCGCCAAGCTTGCCTTCCACGAGATCGTATGGCTAAACCCTAAAAGTCTAGTCTGGCTATTATTATTCGGGGGTATCTACAGACCTAGCCCTCCTGTTTATATAGACACAGGAGGGATCTAGGGTTACACAAGGTCGGTTACAGAGAAAGGAATCTTCATAGTTGGTGGCCAAGCTTGCCTTCCACGCCGAGGAAAGCCCCATCTGGACACGGGTAGAGTCTTCGGTCTTCGTATCTTCACGGCCCAATAGTCCGGCCCATATCGAATAGGTCTGACGCCCGAGGACCCCTTAGTCCAGGACTCCCTCAGTAGCCCGTGAACCAGGCTTCAATGATGATGTGTCTGGCGTGCAGATTGTCTTCGGCATCGCAAGGCGATTTCCACTTTCCAAATACTCCAAGATAGTCTTCAGATAAAACGAAGGTGTCCAGATCTGTAACACAAGTACCACACACGACTGCAGGGAATATAATATTTCATGAATCCCTATCTGCTAACAACTTTTCATAAGATGACATCACGTGTGTCCGGCCATTATATTGAACCGCTTTTGTCTGCCGTTTTGTGTTTTGAGATGCGTTTTCCATTGGCCAGTCTTGTCAAAGAAGAGATCATGCCCCCTTATCGCGGGATTCTCATCAATACAGGCGTGGGTAAACCAACCATGCCATTTACATAGCCCTTGGGAATAGGCGAGTTTTAGGGCGAGTGGGGAGGCGTTAGATATTCGTTGCCTTTATAAGGGGATAAGGATTCCCCTCCTTCTCCCACGCCTTCTCTCTTCCTCTGCCCTTCCACTCTTGAGCTCTAGCGCCCAAGTTCTCCTCCTTCCCACTCGAGCAAGCACTCAACCATATCCAGATCCGTAGGTCAAGGCAAGTGGATGGCCTCCTCTGTCAAGGAGAAGGACATTACCGAGCTTCGGGCGGCCGGGTATCTGGCGAAGGAAATCGCCAACCGTCTTCCAGCCCAGGGGCAAGTTGTCCTCACACCGAAGCCCAACGAGAGGGTGGTATTCATCCCTCGTTTCCTTCGCGGGCTAGGGTGTCCACTCCATCCTTCCGTCTGCGGGCTGATGTTCTATTACCGGCTAGACTTTCATGATCTATCTCCGAAATCTTTCCTCAACATCTCGGCGTTCATCATCGTGTGTGAGGCCTTCCTCCGCATCCAACCCCACTTCGGGCTGTGGCTCAAGGTCTTCAACGTGAAGCCGAAGGTGGTCGATGGCCAGCACGCAAAGTGCGAAGGCACCATGGTGAGCAAGATGACCAATGTCTCCTGGCCAAAAGGCACTTTCGTGGAGACTGTCAAGGAATGGCTGAAACAGTGGTTCTACATCACAGAACCCTGCGGCGCCACCTAGGCCGCAACTACCGAATTCAACTCCGGCGGTCCCATGCGACTCACCTCCTAGGTTGAGAAGAGACCGAATTGGTCTTCGCCAGATGAGCTGATAGCGCTGCAGACGCGTGTGCAAAGCATGGTGGACAAAGATATCAAGCTCGTCGATGTAATCCAGGGGATGCTAGTTCGCCGGATTCTCCTGTGCCAAAGCCAAACTCGCCCTTTGTGGGAGTTCATCCAAAGAAGCACCATACCCTGAAGAGGCTCTTTGAAACCACTCACGGAGATGCCTAGAAGTTGCTCTTCAAGAGCAACGAGAGACCGCCAGCCACAGACTCGGACCGCGGGCACTACATTAACCACCTCGCCAACGAAGTATGTTTATTTTACGCATCCTCTGCTTGCTTGTTTCAAGGATGATATATGAGCTTTTATTATCATTGCTTCCTCAGGAATGGATGGAGAGGGTGAAGCGGATCCAGTGTCCGATTCTGCTGCCTGAAGAACCAGTAATCCGGCGTCTAGCGAAGATGCTGGTGCCGGCGCCCTATAACACACTGGAGAAGAAGGCCAGGGGAAGGCCAAGGGGGTCCGGAGTGGCCCCCGCAGCGAGGGCACTTTGAACGTGACGTCCGAAGACAAGACCCGCTCCTCCACCGCCGAAGACGACAATGGTGAGGAGGAGGAGGAGAGCGACTCTCCCCCTGATGCGGGGAGGAAGAAGAGGATGGCATCCACAAATCTAGAGGTGGCGGCGCCCAAGAAGGGGAAAGGCCCTCTCGTGGGCAGCTCCGCATCGGACGTCGACAGTAGTCCGGAGCAACGCCCTTGGAACAAGCCCCTGGCCGCATCGTGAGTACTAAGAACCCGTACACGTCCATTTATCCGGCCTTTCCACCTTATGGTATTTTATATGGTTTAATCATGTTATTGCAGTCCGGCCCACGACAGATCCCAGCGATCCTCATCAAGAGGCTCGTTGGACTCAAAGGAAATGGCCAGCGAGACACCACCAGCGGCTTACTCTCCCAAGGCCAAGGGAGACGACAACGTGTTGTCCCAAAGGACCTTCCCAGCCCAGGGAGAGGCTCAGGAGGCCGTCATGGCGGCGCCGGAGGGCGACACCTCGGCCACCGGACACATTGGGGAACAGACCACCATGGAGACTAACGATGGGGGCCGTGCTCAATTCGGCCCCCATCCGAGCACGGATCCGGAGACCCATACAGCCCCGGAGTCCGACAAGCAGCCTCCTTCAAGAGAAGGAGGCGTGCTTGTCCCGTCGGTGACCTCTCTTCAACCAGAGGCACCGGATAATCTATTGGAAGCGCTACGGGACGCTTCCATTGTGGACGAACACCGTATCCTTATGGGTACGGTGATTGAGAAGGTTCAGTCTGTTAAGAGCGGACTGGCCGAAGCCTGGAGCTGCCTGCTGACGGGTTTTGAGGTAAGCGGCGTTGACCGAGAAAATCCCAATATAGACAGTAGCCCCTGAGACACTGTCCCGTGTTCGGAAAGAAAAGTCGGACAGAGGATCAATTAAATTTCACAGGAAGCTAACCAAACTGTGTCAGATTTGAATAAGAAGGTGTCGCTGCTAGCCGCGACCTCTCACACTGCCAAAGTCTCCGGACTAAAGCAGAAACTAGAGCAGGCCGAAGAGGAGCTCTGCCAGGCGAGGAAGCAGCTGGGGGACCAGCAAGGTATATAGTGACTCGCTATGTATTCGGAAAGAATAAATGATGTATACTGACCGTAATGTCATGATATGTGTAGGGGCGACGACCAAGGTTGAGGCCCTGAAAAAGGCCCTGGCCGAAGCCGAGGGGAAAGCTGTTAAGGAGCAGGCTACTCGTGAGGCCCAGGCTGACCGAGGTCCAGCAAGAGCTCCAAGATGCTGTGAAGAAGTATGAGGCATTGGAGGGAGATGTTTTGGCTCGAGAGGCCGAACTCTGAAAGGCTTGCCAAAGCGCGGAAGCGGCCCGGGTTGAAGCCCAGGGTGCCCTCCAGGAGATCCAGGAGGCCAAGAAGATCGCAACGGGTAAGGCATTTAGTATGCAAAGCAAGTATGTGAAGAAGAAATATTTCCTACTAACCCGGATTCGGAGTTCTCCAGGGGCATTAGCAGATCTGCCACGCAGTGTGTCTGACGCCACGGAGTTCTGCTGGGCCGAAGAAGGGAGCTCAACGGAGAAAACTGTTCTGGTCGCAATACCTTGCGCGAGAGCATCCCGTGCCCTTCATCAATCAGGAAAAATAGCTGGTTGAGCTGCATAGGGTGGCCGAACTAGCCATGAAGGATTTGATAATCCGGCTGTGCTTGCCGAAGCTGTGCCCGGAAGCTACTTCGGGCTTCTGAAGTGGCTGGTGAACGCCTGTCCTTGGCTGGACGTCGTCAAGCGATCGTCCTGCATTGAAGGTGCATGCATGGCCTTCGCCCGTGTCAAGGTTTGGTGGGTCAAGATGAAAGTCGTCAAGCTGACGACCGAAGGGCCGCTAGAGGGCAAGGAGCACCGCATGCCCGAGCGATATTTTGCGGATGTACTGGAGGGGTCTCGCATTGTAGCAATGCAATGTGCGCAAGACATTATTTTCGAATGAATACATTCATGTTTCCTTTGCCTTGTATGATGAAACAAAATCACAATGTAATATAATGTTTTGTTAAAAAAATTCTCCTCCTGTGTGGCTGTGTTATGTGAAATCTGACAGTTGGCCAGTCGTCGGCTTGTGCCCCCACATAGGAAATACGAGGGTGTTCGGGATATAATCTAAACACTCTTGATCCAATTGTTTGGTCCTTGAAGGAGGTGTTTAGCGCGACGAACCAGGCAATCGGACTATGTGGCTTTAGCACCCTCACTTAGCCATAGGAGTTTGACAATAGAAATATAGGCACAGCCCCTAGTATCCGGACTAGGAAGCTGTAAACACTTGATCAGGTAAGTACCGATCCCTCGCATAATGCGGAAAAAATCTCTAAAGATTTGAGACCTCCGAAGAGCTGACCGGCTCTCGCCGCATCATGACAATTAGTTTTCGGCTTTCTCTACTAAGGTGCTCACTTGGGTAAACCAGGGCATAATCATAGTAGTTCTCCCTTTACTACCCTAGCCGATACAGCGGAACGTAAGGTAGTAAGCACAGGAGCTGGGCAACCCAACTATTGACCAAAGACATGATTCAGCACCAATGCATATAGTGCTAATTTCGGGGTGTTGAACTGTACTGTAAAAGTGTTTGGATTTTTGTTGTCATGTTGTGGGGCACTATGAAGCCCCTGGCAAATTGAAACGCACCAGAGTGTACGGATGTTATCTGATAAAGTTACCAGAAAAGAAAAGACAAAAAGGAAACAAAAGAAGAACAAGTGGTAAGCTAGGGCCATAAAATTTGGGCCGCAAAGTGTTTTTATGATAATTTCATTGGTGCGTTAAAGCGCATTTATACAAATAATGCAACAAGAAGAAGGCTATTTACTATGCCTTAACCAAGGGAGAGCTGCGTGTGGGTCCTGAAAACAGGTAAAAAGGGGTCGTTAAAGAAACCACCTAAAGATTCCCCAGTACGTCCATGCTTCTTGTCCCCTTGGTGTTTTTATCCTTCGAAAAGAATCGATGGTCAAGCCGCCAGAAAAGCCCTGTAAAAAAAGGAAGAAAGGAAAAAAAGGAAATAGTGAAATTATGTGTGTCCGCGGCGGTCAAGCCGTATTGCAGATCACAAGCTGATTATGCCTCAATCCTGGTCCATGGTACTTTTAGTGCGTAATTATGTATGCGTGGTACAATTGCCGCCACTTGGTCAGGACTGGGATGGAGGCCAAATTGCTAGTCGAGCTCTTGACGAGCCTTGCTGTCTTTCTGCAGGATGGTTTGGACTCTCTTAACAGTGTCCGGGGGATCGGCCGCCGAATTGATGTTCTGCTTGAAAAGGCCGCCCTGTACCTCTGCCGCTAAGGCGGCGGCGTGCTCCTCGGTGTGGAGGGAGCGTTCCATGTTTCCATTGACTGTTATGACGCTGCGTGGTCCGGGCATCTTGAGCTTGAGATAAGCGAAGTGTGGCACCATGTTGAATCGAGCAAATGCGGTTCGTCCGAGTAGTGCGTGATAGCCGCTGCGAAAGGCGATGATATCGAAGATTAACTCCTCGCTTTGGAAGTTGTCCGGAGATCCGAAGACAACCTCTAGTGTGATTGAGCCCGTATAGTAGGCCTCTACGCCGGGTATGAGTCCTTTAAGGGTAGTCTTTGTGGTCTTGATCCGCGATGGGTTAATGCCCATTTTTGCTCATTTTATCCTGATAGAGCAAGTTGAGGCTGCTGCCACCGTCCATCAGGACTCGCGTCAGGTGGAACCCATCAATTTGGGTCCAGGACCAGTGTGGTTGAACCGCCGTAATGGATACTGGTCGGATGATCCCGGCTATCAAAGGTGATCGGGCATGACGACCATGGATTAAATTTTGGGGCGACTGGCTCTATCGCGTAGACGTCCCTGAGCGCGTGCTTGCGCTCCCTCTTGGGAATGTGCGTAGCGTATATCATGTTCACCATTTTGACCTGAGGGGGGAACTTCTTCTGTCCCCATATGTTCGGTGGCCGGGGTTCTTCGTCGTCGTCTTTGCTTTGCGATCCCTTATCCTTGTTTTCGTCATTTAACTTGCCGGCCTGTTTAAAAACCCAAAAATCACTATTGATATGATTGGGTGGTTTGTCTGGGGTGCCGTGAATCTGGCACGGATGATCAAGTATGCGGACCAAGCAAGATGGGCCCGAATTGTTCTTTTTGAACGGCTTCTTCCACTGACCGGACTTAGAGCCACTAAATCCGGCATTGACCGCCGTATCCTCGGTGTTGTCATTGTTGTTTCGATGCTTGTATCTGTTGCGTCGAGACTTGTCATTGCTATTTTTAGCTTCAGGGGTGCTGGCGTTGCTTGCATTGTTTTTGATACGGGCCAGCCATCTATCCTTGCTCGCACAAAAGCGGGTCATGAGTGCCGTGAGGGCCGCCATGGACTTTGGCTTCTCTTGGCCGAGGTGGCGGGCGAGCCATTCACCGTGGATGCTGTGTTTAAAGGCCGCTAGGGCTTCGGCATCCGGAGAGTCGATGATCTGGTTGTTTTTAGTTAACAACCTAGTCCGGAATTTCCCGACGGACTCCCCGGGCTGTTGGACTATATAGCTTAAGTCATCAGCGTCTAGAGGTCGAACATATGTACCTTGGAAGTTATCAAGGAAGGCTTCTTCCTAGTACTCCCAGCTGCCGATGGAATTTTCTGGCAGGCTGTTCAACCAGTGCCGGGCTGGTCCTTTGAGTTTTAGGGGGGAGGTATATGATGGCATGAAGGTCATCACCACGGGCCATAGGAATATGGAGAATGAATTCTTCGATCCATACTGCGGGGTTTGTGGTTCCATCATATGATTCTATATTCATGGGTTAGAACCCTTCTGGGAATTCATGTTCCATGAATTCATCGGTGAAGCAATGAGGGTGTGTGGCGCCTCTATATCGGGCCGTATTGCGATGTAGCTCTGATGGAGTCCGTCTGTGGCTTTCAGCCCGCGCATGACTAGGTTTGTCACGACCGAATAGATGGCCGTCGTCGCATGTCGAGGCACATCCTCGCGATCCGTAGATCGACCTGGTATGTCCTGCTTTATTGTTCAGGTCCTGCCGAAGGTCATATGTATGACCGCGAGCTAGTTTACCTCTGCCTTTGCGATGAGGCGGGGCGGGCTGGTATTCAGCTTGAGTTGCCGTTTTATCTCGACTACATGGTGGTCGGTCAGCCGCATTGCGTGATGGTGGTATGTGTTCCGGTGCCTCTTCATCAAACTAATGTAGCAATTTGCACTTCGGGTAGCTTTTGCCTGGGCGCTTGAGGCCGTATTCTTCGGCTGCTAGGACATCGGTGCATTTTTCATTGAGCGGATCTTGGTCAGCTTGAAGCTGCTGCTGCTTGTTTTTCAGGCTCCTTGCAGTGGCTATTAGCTGGCGCTTGAAGCGCTCCTGCTCAAGAGGTTCCTCAGGAACGATGAAATCCTCTGTACCGAGGCTCGCCTCATCCTCGAATAGCGGAAGATAACTACCGTCCTTCAATTCTTCATGCGTGGCCTATTGAACAGGGATGACCTGCCCATCTTCCCGTTCATCCTGTTCAGTAGCTGCGTCAACGGGGTCTTCGTTGTCTTTGGCACCTTCCGGAGTGTTTTCCTCTCCTGTGCCGGTGTTGTTGTCTTTACTGCGGCGTGACTTAGAGCGGCGTCGCTGACGCCGGCACTTTGATTGTATCTCGGAAGGTTTATCCTCAGCTGGATCCTCCTTGTCATCACCGCCATTCTCCTTTGGTGCATCCACCATGTATACATCATACGAGGAAGTGGTCGTCCAGCGTCCGGTGAACGACGGGTTCTGGGCTTCTTCTTCTTTGGCATCGTCGTCCATACCGTCGATGTCGTAGGAGCCATAATCAAGTATGTCAATTAAGTCTTAGACAGTGGCTATGAAGTGGGCGGTGGGAGGGAAGTGAAATTCTTCATCATCAGCCTCCGGTTCGAGCCGGACACAATCCGGCTGTGAGCCTCCCACTAAAGATAGTGCTCTTAACGAGTTTAGCACGTCACCCAGAGGCGAGTGCCGGAAGATGTCCGCGGCGCTGAATTCGGCGATCGATGACCGATCATGCTCGACATGCGCGGGCGCACATAGTTCGGAACTTATAACCGGAAACGAGTCCGTAGCTCCGGTGACATAGATGTTACTTGAGGTTAAGTCTGTGTGCGGCTCCAACACCGTGGCGTCTGCGGCTTCCGTGGCGGGGTTGAGCTTCCTATCCTCGGATGGCGCAACCTGCTCCGGATCTAAGGCCAGAGCGGTGTTAGGTGCAATTTCCTGGGTATGGCCCGATGACAGATCTAAGTCATGTTCATCGTGGTGGCTGAGAGCGACTACCGTGGTTTCGAATCCATCGAAGATCAAGTCTCCATGGATATCTGCGACGTAGCTCTAGCTTCCTAATCTGAGCTAGTGGCCGGGGCATAGCTTTTGATCTGCTCCAGATGGCCAAGCGAGTTGGCCCGCAGTGCAAAGCTGCCGAACACGAAGATCTGTCCGGGGTGGATGACTTCTCCTTGGACGACATCGTTGTAGATGATTGAAGGAGCCATGAAGCCTTTTGAGAACGGCACAGTGGAACTCTCAATGAAAGGACCAATGTCGGTGTCAGAACCGGCGGATCTCGGGTAGGGGGTCCCGAACTGTGCGTCTAGGATCGATGGTAACAGGAGACGGGGGACACAATGTTTACCCAAGTTCGGGCCCTCTCTGTGGATGGAATACCCTACTTCCTGCTTGATTGATCTTTGTGAATATGAGTATTACAAGAGTTGATGTAGCACGAGATCGTAATGGCTAAACCCTAAAAGTTTAGTCTAGCTATTATTATTCGGGGGTATCTACAGACCTAGCCCTCTGGTTTATATAGACACGGGAGGGATATAGGGTTACACAAGGTTGGCTACAGAGAAAGGAATATTCATAGTTGGTCGCCAAGCTTGCCTTCCACGCCAAGGAGAGCCCCATCGGGACATGGGTAGAGTCTTCGGTCTTCATATCTTCACAGCCCAACTGTCCGGCCCATGTCCAATAGGTCGGACGCCCGAGGACCCCTTAGTCCAGGACTCCCTCACCGGGTCTATTTTCCATCATATATTTTCAAATCTATAACCCAAAAATACCTTACTGCAATTTATTTACATTTACTTTAGTTTGCTCTTTTATTTATATTTTATACCTATCTCTTTTAGATCTCACTCTTATTCGTGACCGTGAAGGGATTGACAACCCCTTTTTCGCGTTATGTGCAAGTGTTTGTTCATTTGTGCAGGTGCATATAGTGGGGACTTTCTTGTGCCTCTATCTCTACTTTGCCGCATCACCGTTTCGTCTTCAAGGAAAAAATCGATGCAAGCTTAGGAAGTAGCATGGGGTGGCCTTAAAAGTAGTGGCGCAGCTTCCTAGAGGCGACTATGTAACACCCCGGATGTAATTTACTTTATCTGTATCCCAACTCTTGCCGTTTCCGGCACTAAGTTATTTTATTTTCCTCGGGTTCTGGTTTTTGTCTCCGTGTGTTGCTGCCTTTGTCAGGCATCTCATATGATGTCATCATGTGCATTGCATTTGCATACGTGTTCGTCTCATGCATCTGAGCATTTTCCCCATTGTCCGTTTTGCATTCCGGTGCTCCTATCTCCCCGGTGCCCCTTTGTACCTCTTTTCGTGTGTGGCGGGTAAACATTTCCGGATTGGACCGAGACTTGTCATCCGGCCTTGGTTTACTACCAGTAGACTGCATGTCAAGTTTTGTGCCATTTGGACTTCGTTTGATACTCCAATGGTTAACCGAGGGACCGAGAAGGCCTTGTTTGTGTTGCAGCCCAACACCCTTCTAATTTGGACCAAAACCCACCTAAACCATCTCCATCATCTAGAGCGTTCGATCACGATCGCGTGGCCGAAAACCGCACCTCATTTGGAGCTTCCTAGCTCCCTCTACCTATAAAACTAGCCCCTCCTCCGAAATTCGCGGATCATTCTACCCTAACCCTAAAAAGTTTGCTCTCGCCTCCGCCGGACACGTACGTCGCCTAACGAACATCCCGCCGCCGCCATTCGCCGCCTACCACGTGTCACCTGTGCCGCCTCCCACCGCTCCGGCCTGGGGAGCCCGCGCGGGGCCCTCCCGGCCCGAAGCTCCGCCGCCCACGCCCGAGCCGCCAGGGGCTCGCCACGCCGCCCGCCTACCTCAGCACGCCGCCGTCTTCTCCGTTGCGCCGCCGCGGGCCACCTCGCCGGTCGCCGCGTCCCTCGCCGGTGGCGACGCCCGACCTCGCCGCCATCCTCTTTGGACCTTGCCGCGCCGCCCGGCCACCGCCGTCACCACTCCGACGAGCTCCGCCGCCTACCTCCATCACTGGCGACCTCTCCTGCCTCCCAGCGACCGGATCCGGCATTTCTAGCTACTGCAGCGGCTCCCCGCGCTCTCCGGCGAGAGATCCGGCCGCCTCGGTTGGCGCGCTGGACGAACCCTAGATCTGGGGTTGACCTTTTCCCTTCCTCCCTCGTATTTTTTTGCAAACTTTGGCATGCTATAACTCTGCATCCGTAGCTCCGATTTATGCGTGTAGCATATCAAAATGTTTGTCTCGATGAGTACATCATTTCATCTCATTGCGACATTTTCATTTGAGCTCATCTTGATGCCCGAAATGCTGTTGGAAGAGGGCTATGTGATGAATTTGTCAGATCTGTTTCAGCAAATGGCATTTTGTCATTTTTGCCATGATTAATGTGTGCATGCTATGATCCTGAGCTCTACATGTGTTTTGTTATATGCTATGCCATCTTTACAGAGGTGCTTGCCATGTATTTTTTTGATATTTTTGGTGACTAGCACAAGCTTGCAAAGTAGCATAATCGGTAATGCTGATTTCAGGGACTTTGAATTTCACAAAGTCCTTGTCCTGATTTTGTCGTTATGCCATATGTTCATGTTGTTTCCTACTGATCCGTGCCTCTTTTGAGGATGATCAGTAAGGATGATTTGTCAACATTGTGGTGCTCTATCCATACATGTCTTTGTTTGCATTTATGGAGCACCCTATCTTGAGTCAATCTTTTGCTATAAAGTGAATCCTAGCAGATTGTTGACATGTTTAGCGATTTTGCCGAGGACGTTGCTATTGATCCGTGCGTGCTATGTTGTTGTTCTTGCCATGTCTAGCTTCTATGCCATGTCTTCTTGATGGGTGTATTCTTAGTTTGTCATGCCATGCTCTGTAGTGAGTGCATCGAGCTCGTAAACATGCCTACTCGTTAACTGATTTGCATGTTCCAGTTTTTCTCCAAGTCTAAATCTGTTTAAGTTTTTGCCACGTTCACATGCTTGCAATTGTATTTTATGATCCCTTTTGGCTCAAGGTCAGTAAGGGACATTTGTTAAGTGCTTTGAGTAGCTTCACGCCATGCCTTGCTTTGCCATGTTAAGTTCCTGTAGCATGTAGTTTTCATGCTCTAAAGTGTGCTTCCTGATGATAAATTCCAGACTTGTGTTAATTTCACTAAGTCTGAAACCTGTTATCATTTGCATTTTTGCCATGCTTGTTTGAACCTGTTAATGGATGAATAAGCCGTAGCTCAATGTTCATATTTTGTCAGGCATCATGAATGGATCCCTGCCATGTATTTTGTTGTCATGTTTGAGTGCTGTAGCATATTTATCTTGATGCATTTAGTTGGTCACTTGCTGATTATCGCAGACCGGTGCCATATTTGTTTTGCTTGCCATTTCCAAACCGTGCATCCGATTTCGGTGATCTTTATATCGATTTCAACTGAAATCACCTCACCTTTCCAGTGGAACTCTTGGATTTCCATGTTGAGGCCAGGTTCTATCATTCCTTATCAAATCTTGCATATGCATCACATACCGCATCCCGCATATCATACCATGTTTGCATCATGTTGTTTGAGCATTGCACGTGGTGGATTGTGTTCCGTTTTCTTGTTGTTCATGTTTGGGTAGATCCAGGAGACGATTTCATGAACGAGGAGCCCGTTGAGTTCGCTTACGAGGATCAAGTCAACTCTGACAACTTAGCAGGCAAGATGATCATACCCTCGAAATCACTTAAATCTTTGCTTGCTAGATGCTCGCTCTTTTGCTATGCCTATGCTACGATACCTACCATTTGCTTATCATGCCTCCCAAATTTCCATGTCAAACCTCTAACCCACCATGTCCTAGCAAACCGTTGATTGGCTATGTTACCGCTTTGCTCAGCCCCTCTTATAGCATTGCTAGTTGCAGGTGAAGATTGGAGATCGTTCCTTGTTTGGAACATTGTTTATTGTTGGGATATCACCATATTATCTTGTTTATCTTAATGCATCTATATACTTGGTAAAGGGTGGAAGGCTCGGCCTTTTGCCTAGTGTTTTTTTCCACTCTTGCCGCCCTAGTTTCCGTCATATCGGTGTTATGTTCCCGGATTTTGCGTTCCTTACGCGGTTGGGTTATAATGGGAACCCCTTGACAGTTCGCCTTGAATAAAACTCCTCCAGCAATGCCCAACCTTAGTTTTACCATTTTCCACCTAGCCTCTTTTCCCTTGGGTTTCCGGAGCCCAAGGGTCATCTTTATTTAAACCCCTGCCCCGGGCCAGTGCTCCTCTGAGTGTTGGTCCAAACTAGAGCCCCTTGCAGCGCCACCTCAGGGAAACTCGAGGGCTGGTTTTAGTTGTACGGATTGCTTATCTGAGTGTGCCCTGAGAACGAGATATGTGCAGCTCCTATCGGGATTTGTCGGCACATTCGGGCGGTGTTGCTGGACTTGTTTTACCATTGTCGAGGATGTCTTGTAACTGGGATGCCGAGTCTGATCGAAATGTCTCAGGAGAAGGAATATCCTTCGTTGACCGTGAGAGCTTGTGATGGGCTAAGTTGGGACTCCCCTGCAGGGATTTGAACTTTCGAAAGCCGTGCCCGCGGTTATGGGCAGATGGGAATTTGTTAATGTCCGGTTGTAGATAACCTGAAACTTAACTTAATTAAAATGAATCAACCGCGTGTGAAACCGTGATGGTCTCTTCTCGGCGGAGTCCGGGAAGTGAACACGGTGTTGGAGTAATGTTTGACGTAGGTTATTCTAGGATCACTTCTTGATCATATTTGTTCGTCCGTGGTTTGCCTTCTCTTCTCGCTCTCTTTTGCGAATAGGTTAGCCACCATATATGCTAGTCTCTTGCTGCAGCTCCACATTATACCTAGCCTTACCTATAAGCTTAAATAGTCTTGATCGCGAGGGTGTGAGATTGCTGAGTCCCCGTGACTCACAGTTTACTTCCTAAACCAGATGCAGGGACCGATGATACCGTTCCAGACGATGCGCTTGAGCTCAAGTGGGAGTTCGATGAAGACTCTCGCCGTTACTATGTGTCTTTTCCAGATGATCAGTAGTGGTGCCCAGTTGGGGCGATCGGGGACTGTGTCGCATGTGGGGGTTGATCTTTATTTTGGTACCGTAGTCGGACCATGAGTGTATTGGATGATTGTAATGTTATTCATGTATTTGTGTGACGTGGCGAGTGTAAGCCAACTATGTACCTTTTCCCCTTTTATCTATTTACATGGGTTGTTTTGAAGATTACCTTACTTGCGACATTGCTTTCAATGCGGTTATGCCTCTAAGTCGTGCTTCGACACGTAGGAGATATAGGCGCATCGAGGGCATAACAGACTAGGAGTGCGAGAAGGAGTTTTTGCTCCATGGGGTAGCGCTCGCGCGCATCTGTCAGCACCATGTTGCTGAAGTACACACAGTGCTCAATGAGGCGCGTGGTTGCGACGGCAGCTTGCTCATGGGGTGGCGCATGGGGCTCGAGAGGCCCATGGGGAGAGGGGGGTCGTCGTGCTTGGGAGGACCACGAGGCTCGGCGGGCTCACAAGACTCGGAAGGCTCACGAGGGTACGATGGCTCGCGAGGCTTGGAAGGTCCTCTTTTGGCGTCGATCCTCTCCTCCCATAACGGCATGAGCACGATGCTAGCCGTCTAGGGGTGGCCGCCAAGTAGATGAGCAGCGGCTCGCGGGAGCGCGACGCAACCATGATGGGAAGGCTCATGAGGAATCTCTTGAGACCTTCAAAGGTCGTGTCCGCCTCACGGGTCCACTCGAAGGGGCCCGTTCACTTGTTGAGCTTGAAGAACGACAAAGCGCACTTGCCGAACTTAGAGATTAAGCGCCCCAGGGTAGCCATTGATAGAGGCGAAGGTGTCCTGATGTTTCGATGAGATAGATATTGTTTTCTATGGGAGTCGACTTTGACGATCCGACTATGAATGTGCGAAGACGCCGCGCCTTAGCAATCGCTAAGCCAACTTCGGAGGGGTTAATGACCACGCGAGAGCACGATCAACCTGACCATGAGGGTCTATTTCCTACGCACAAATGAAGAACAAGCAAGAAACTGAGATTGCAATCTGGGGTTCTGTGACGTCTTGGTCTGGTCGTTGAACACAAGTGAAGTACGTGATGTTGCAGCTATGGCGAACCTGTAATCTAAACAAAACCCAAAGTCTAAACAATGCCCTAAGGGCTGTATATATGGGGTGGAATTTCGTGGCCCATGGAGGGGTCCGAAACCAACCCTAGCTCTTGTTTCCCCACACATACGGACTCTAAAAACAGCCCATAATCAAGTATTTGGAAAGTACATGGGCATGGCCTAATAATAAGGTGATGCAGCACCTAGAATAGCCTCTGGACGAAATTTATGACATGGCAACTTGTATATTTCATCCAAGGCATCATGCAATCATTATTGTGGCTTCAAAGTCCTGGAATCATCACTTGTAACTCCGTTCTTGTTCCCCTCATGCATGCCATTATCTCCATGCTTCAACTTGCTCCAAGGTTCATCTTTCTTGTCCAAGCTAGGCCCGTCATATGTAAGCAAAACATGTATCTAATTTAGGCAACATCATATTCTCATGAACATTAGTATCGTTACCAAGAAATGAAAGTACCTGGTAATTCAATTGGCGTGTGTCGGTGTCAAAACCGGCGGATCTCGGGTAGTGGGTCCCGAACTATGCGTCTAGGCCGGATGGTAACAGGAGGCAGGGAACACGATGTTTTACCCAGGTTCGGTCCCTCTTGATGGAGGTAAAACCCTACGTCATGCTTGATTAATATTGATGATATGGGTAGTACAAGAGTAGATCTACCACGAGATCAAGGAGGCTAAACCCTAGAAGCTAGCCTATGGTATGATTGTCGTATATGGAGTTGATTGCCTACGGACTACAACCCTCCGGTTTATATAGACACCGGATGGGGTTAGGGTTACATAGAGTCGGTTACAATGGTAGGAGATCTTGAATATCCGCATCGCCAAGCTTGCCTTCCACGCCAAGGAAAGTCCCATCCAGACACGGGACGAAGTCTTCAATCTTGTATCTTCATAGTCCAGGAGTCCGGCTGAAGGTATAGTCCGGCTACCCGAACACCCCCTAATCCAGGACTCCCTTAGTAGCCCCTGAACCAGGCTTTAATGACGACAAGTCCGGCGCGCAAATTGTCTTCGGCATTGCAAGGCGGGTTCCTCCTCCAAGTCATTCATAGAAGATTGTAAACACCAAGAGTAGTGTCCGGCTTTGCAAAATAAGCTTCCACATATTGCCATAGAGAGAATGATATTAACACAAATCAAATCTGCTGACGTATTCCGCAGTTCGTCATCACACTACAGCCAAATCCTTTACTCGAATCGTTTTCACTTTTCCACCCCAGCGTGTTTTGCGAGGCAGTTTCCTTGGCACGTCTTGTCCAAGCAGAGATTGTGTACCCCCTTTTACGGGATTCTCATCAATACGGACGTGGGTAACCCAATCGTGCCCGTTAGCATGCTTTCTCGACTAAAGGCGAGTCCCAAACGGTTACGGGGAGGGCTCCTGGTATTCAACCTCTTATAAAGAGACCAGGGCCTTACTCCTTTTCTCCAATCCCAAAACAAGTTCGCCCGTCGCCTCGAGTTCCAACAACCTAGGCTCCAGATTCCGGGCGCCTCAGACCTTCGACAATGTCCGGTTCCGACCTTCAAGGCCGATGGATGCCCTCCTCCGTCATGGAGGAGGATGTGCTAAAGTTGAGAGAGGCTAAGTTCTTGACCGCCGAAATTTCGCATAGGTTGCCTGCTCAAAGGCAGGCCATCCCCAGTCCCCAGCCCGGTGAGAGCATAGTGTTCGTGTCTCACTTCCTTCGGGGGTTAGGCTTCCCGATAGATCCTTTTGTGAGGGGACAACTGTTTTATTACGGGCTGGAATTCCACGACTTAGCTCCGGAATCCATCCTCCATATCTCCTCGTTTATCGTTGTATGCGAAGCGTTCCTCCGTGTTACCCCTCACTTCGGATTATGGCTCAAGACTTTCAAAGTGGAGCCGAAGATGATCAAGGGACGGCACGCAGAGTGCGGAGGCGCTGTTATAAGCAAAAATGCTGATGCTCCATGGCCCGAGGGCTCTTTTCAAGAGGATCTAGGTTTGTGGCAACGAGAGTGGTTTTATATCACCACTCCCCGGAGCACCAAGTGGGTGGCGCTTCCTGCCTTTCGCTCGGGTCCCCCACCACGGCTAGCGTCATGGGTTAACAGAGGGTTGGATTGGGGTTTGCCCAAAGACGTGCCCTTGTTACAGGGTCGAATTAAGGACCTCTTGGAAGGAGACCTTAGCATGGTCAAGGTGACGCAGGTCATGCTGATTCGCCAAATATTGCCCGGCAAACGTCGCCCCCTTCGCCTGTGAGAGTTTAATATAGAGGGACCGCGAGCTCTCCAGAACTTTATGGGCACAACGCCCGCGGAGATGTATAGACTGTTCTTCGGATCACAAGAGATGTGTCCAGATTTAACCGAGGACGCAGGCCTAAGCCGCAATCGCCCGGATACTCAAGTAAGCAACCTTGTGCCCGGACCTTCTATCCGTATAATTGTCATAAACTTGCCCCTAAAAGAGTCGTCCTTTTAAATAGGAGTGGATAGAGAAGGCAAAGCTGATCAGGTGTCCGGCTCCCCTTCCTGAAACCAGGCCGGATCCCGTGCTGGTCAGGATGCTGGAGATAATGCATTTGGAGGGGGAGGACAAGGAAGCTATGGCCTCCTCGAAGGAGGCTGCTCCGAAGGGAGGAACCGACAATTCCTCTCCTAAGGGGAAGAAGAGAGCCGCCTCTGATGACCCGGAAACCATGGCCTCGAAGCGGGGGAGAAAATCCTCGTCAGAGGGTCTGACGCCGGGGAGTCCCTCGGACGGACTACGCCCTCAAGGGGATCAGCTCTCCAGCGAGCCGTAAGTGGAGAAAGATTTTCCTTTTGAGGGATGAGGGAAATTCTTGATTTATATCTGAGAAGATTAACCAAACCTTTACCTTGTAGCTCGGACCTCAGCCCTTCTCAGCAGAGCTCGTCTTCGGGGGATCTCCTTCCAGAGACGATGGAGAGAGGGACGCCTCCCCCTGCCGTGCCACCTAGCGAGGCGGGCGACCCTGAGGTGTCGTCGCGGAGGGTTTCTCCGAATCCGGCAGGGGCGGAAGGTAGCTATGCGGCCCCCTGAGGTTCTCCGCGTCCGGCCTTCAAAATAGGTCATGGGACGAGCCCGGCACCGTCTGGTGCTCGGCCGGAGGAGCTAAAGATTCTGCTGGGGTGAGCTTCTATCTTAGAGGAGCACCGCGCATTGATGGGCACGGTGATTGAAAGGATTTCATCCGCAGAGAGCGGATTGTATGAGGCCATCAAAAGTTTACTGACGGGTTTCGAGGTACATTAGATAATGCATACTTTTGTCAGTTGCGCATGAATAAGATGCGCCCTGTGTAGATAGTAGCCCCTGAGACTCTGCGCGTTGTCAAGAAATGACGGCATGCGGAGGATCATAATCCCAGGTCTAAGATGTCGCCTTTGAATGTAGGTGGCAGGGTGTCCAGAATCGAGCCGAACTGACGATTTTGCCGAACTAAAGCGGCAACTGGATGTGGCAGATGCCGACATCACGCTTGTCAATAAGCGGCTTGATGAGGCTCAAGGTATGTAATTCCTCGGGCGGCATCAGGTAAGAACAGTTTTATGCCTGTGTCTTACGATGTGTGTGCTTGACGCAGATGGTGCGACCGCCGTGGAGAGTCTTAGGGCAGAACTTGCCCGAGCTAAAGAACAAGCCAGCGAAAGTGATGCGGCCACCAAGAAATCCCTTGAAGAGCTGAGAGCCGAACAGGCTGCTCATTGCCGAAGCAAGGAAGAGATGGCCGAGATGGCCGAAAAGTTAAAAAGCGCTACAGACCGTTGCAAACTTCTTGAAAAAGAAGACCAGGAGAAACAGACGGACTTAGAGAAGGCCGTTGCCAATGCCAAGGACGCGCGCTCTGCGATGAGAGCTACGAAGGAGGAGCTGCGTTAGGCCGAACAGATTGCAGCTGGAAAGGAAATTTTGCGATCCCAAGTTTGCTCCGTTGGACCGGATGTGGAGTGTGGAGGATACCTATCTGGACTTGGCAGCGAGTGCTGCTGATGCGACCGAACACTTTCGAGATCAGAAAGATCGCGAAGTGGAAAAGCTTTTCTGGTCACAGTTTCACAATCCAGAGCGTCCACTGGCAGTGGATGATCGTTTGGCTCAATGGGCTGAACTGAATAGGTTGTCTGGACTCGCCATGAAGTACGTCATGGGTCACCTGTGGCCGGGGAGATCGGAGCCGAAGAGTTATTTCAGCTTAGTGCAGCAATTCCTTAACGCGGTGCCGCGTATAAATGCAATGAAGAGGTCAGCATGCATAGAGGGCGCTAGGATGGCTCTTGCCCGTGTTAAGACATACTGGGCAGCGATGGAGACCACCGTTGTTGTGTCCCGAGATTCGGACAAAAGCCGAGTACCCTCCAAGCACTATTTTCAGGAAGTTCTTGAAGGCGCCCGTGTAATAGAGACGCAGTGCCCGAAAGATGCTATGTTATGATAAACTATAGTGGCCTTTTTTATACTTGTGCCTCCAAGTATTGGGAACACCTCCTGTGCGGCCGTTTTAAGATATATATATATATATATATACAAAATCTGAAAGATGGCAGTCGTTGGCTTCAGCCCCCACGCACATAGTGCGGGGGTGCTCGCAGAAGACGCATTTTCACACTTAACCCAACGTCTTGGTCCTACAAAGGAGGTGATAGCGCAGCGGGCCAGGCAACCGGACTATAATGCTTTAACACTTTCACTTAGCCATAGGAGTTTGATAGTGAGACTATTTAGGTAGCCCCTTGGTGGCAACTGCGCTCGTCCGAGTTCGTGGCGCGTATGTGCCTGACCGGGAAGCGGCCCTTCGTTAAAGCGGAGGAATCCGATAGATTCCGATAGGTCATCGAGTGGCTGACCAGTCTCACGCTACATCATGACAGTCAGTTTTCGGCTTTCTCTACTGAGGTGCTCGCCCAGTCGAACCGGGGCACAATCGCAGTAGTTCTCCTGGTGCTACCTTAGCCGATAGAGCGGAACGTAAGGTAGCCAAACTCAGGAGCCGGGCAACCCAACATTTAACCAAAGACATGATTCGGAGCTGATGCATATAATGCCAAAACTCGCGACGCCGAACACTCCCTAAGGTGTTCGGTCTTTATGAGTGCGGGCGAAACAACACTCTTTATTAAAAAAGCCCCTAGTATCCAGGTACGTGCAAAAATTCTGACGTGGCCACATGCCAAGACGCAAGCCTCCTCCTTGGTTATATCAGAAAAAAACAGGGGATATGTAGCAACAAGAGACAGTAAAAAAGGTTTACGCAGGGTCTTAATCTAAAAAGAATCCTTTAGGACGGGTCCCTACTGCACGTCTGCGCCTGTGTCTCCATTGTGTCGTTTCCTGGACGGGCGCCGCACGACGTTCATCTGTAGAAGAGAGGAACTGAGTTGAAAACGGGTCGTGCCAAAAAGGTTTAAAATAAACAAAGTATAAAGTAAAATATATAAGATTGAGCTTTATTGTCTCTTATTGTATATGCGTGGAGCCCCTAGTGCGGGATTATATGGCCACTAGGCCTGCATCAATGATGATTTTTTACCGAACTCGTCTATCCGCGTTCGTGGTCTTGAATGACCTATTTCAAAAAAATTTGGCCGGTGAGGTCATTTTGCTATGGGGCTGTCAAAGAGGCCGCACAGTCCTCTGCTTGGGGAGGCACACTTTAGTGCTTCCCCTTCAAAGAGATGATGCCTCATGGACCGGGCATCTTAAACGTAAGAGATGCATAATGCGGTATTGCGTTAAAGCGAGCGAAAGCTTCGCGTCCCAGTAGTGCTTGATAGCGACTTGAGAACGGGACGATATGGAAGGTCAGCTTTTCGCGGCGGAAGTTATTGGCAGAGCCGAATATGACTTCGAGCCGGAGGAAACCCATACAATGGGTGTCCGGACCAGGTATTACCCCTTGAAAGGAGGTTTTGCTGCGACGGATTCTTGCTGGGTTTATCCCCATGTGCTGGATTGTATCCTGATATATCAGGTTTAGTCCACTGCCGCCGTCCATAAGGACATTTGAAAACTGGAGTCTGCCAATTATTGGATCGAGTATCAAGGCAGTCCAACCTACATTCTTGGTATTTCTAGAATAATCTAGCTAATCGAAGATGATCGGTTTTGACAACCAGTGGCAGGACCCTTTGGGGATGGCCGTGTGGTGCTTACCTTTACGGGCGCCGCACGTTTTGTTATGTGAAGTGAGTTCACTGTTTTTACTTCTTGTGGGAAGTTCTTTTGTTTCCTGGTGCTCTGCTTTTGGGGTTCGTCCTCGTCTTCGCTTGGTGTGTCGATCCCCTTGTGTTCGGCATTGAGTCTGCCGGATTGTTTGAAAACCCAACAGTCTCTGTGGGTATGGTTAGCAGGCTTCCCGGGAGTACTGTGTATCTGACATATCCTGTCCAGGATTTTATTTAGGTTGGATGGATCGTCCCTGTTATCCCGGCGGGGCGATTTTGCCTGATTTTGTCGTGAGCCTTTGAATCCGGCATTGACTGCCGTGCTCTTCGGACTTTTGTCCTTAGTCCAGAAACGGTCCTTGTTGCATCGCGGTTTTCCGTTTCCATCCCTAGTTTCGGATGTACTTGGGTCACTGGGGCTGCACCTTGCCAACTAGCTGTCCTCCCCTGCACAAAAGTGGGTCATGAGGCTTGTTAGTGCAGCCATTGTTCTTGGCTTTTCTTGGCCGAGGTGTCTGGTGAGCCATTCGTCTCGGACGTTATGCCTGAGAGCTGCTAAGGCTTCGGCGTCCGGACAGTCGACTATCTGATTCTTTTTAGTGAGGAATCTATTCCAGAACTGCCGAGCTGATTCTCCGGGTTGTTGAATTATGTGACTAAGATCGTCTGCATCCGGAGGGCGGACATAGGTCCCTTGAAAGTTTGCTCGGAAAGCATCCTCGAGCTCTTCCCAGCTTCCAATTGTGTTTTCGGGAAGGCTTTTAAGCCAATGCCGGGCTGGCCCTTTAAGCTTAAGGGGTAAATATTTTATGGCGTGGAGATCATCTCCTCTAGCCATGTGTATGTGGAGGATATAATCCTCGATCCAAACTCCAGGGTCTGTTATTCCATCATATGCCTCTATGTTTATGGGTTTGAATCCCTCTGGAAATTCATATTCCAGGACCTCATCGGTGAAACATAGGGGGTGTGCGACGCCCCTGTATTTGGGTGTGCCGGATTCTGATGATGGCTTCATAGCGTTGCTTACGAGAGCTTGCTTTCTTGGCCCATAAATGGACCTGACTGGGCCATGATGCGAATCCTTAAGTGGGTCGCATGCCGATTTAGGTGCGGCGCCGCTTGCCGCTTTATGGGGTCGTCTATCCGACCATGTGGCTTTCTCATTTTTTGAATGCGAGGGCTCTAGAGCCTCTTCGTCGAATTCAGCCAGTAGCTTTCTTTTCGGATAGCTTTTAGTGCGGCGACTGTCGCCATATTTATCGGCGGTATTGATTACTTTGCTCCATCTAATCCAGAGTGCATCTTCCGCTGTTTTTAGCTTCCACTTCTGCTTTTTTAGGCTGCGTGCAGTTGCAACGAGCCTCTCATGGAGATTTTTCTGCTCCATAGGTTTATCCGGCGTGAGGTCGTCCGGAATGTGGTTTTCGCCGCAGGAGGGGTGTTCGGTTTCTCTATCCATGTTGCCCTGTTCGGACGGTTGCTCTAAGGCCTGCTCGTCGTCTACCGGCTCGTCCTGCTCGTCGTCTACCGGCTCGTCCTGCTCTATGGCTGGGTTTTTGTCGAGGCGGGGCTTGGGTCGGCATTTACGCCGACGCTTTGATTTCTTTTCGGGGGGGTCGATCTCCCGTCCCATCCCCTTTTTCCTCGTTGTCGCTTCCTTTAGGGGTATCCACCATGTACACATCGTGAGATGAGGTGGCTGTCCAATGCCCTATGGGCGTTGGTTCGTTGGTATCTCCTGCATTGTCATCCATGCTGTCGATGTCTCCGGAGTCGAAGTTGAGCACGTCGTTTAAATTGTCGACAGTGGCTACCAAGTGGGTGGTGGGTGGGCTTTGAATTTCTTCATCGTCCATATCCCATCCTCGCTGATCGTAGTTTGGCCAGGGCTCTCCTGATAAGGAGAGAGACTTGAGAGAGTTCAGGATATTGCCAAAAGGCGAGTGCTGAAAGATGTCTGCGGCGGTGAACTCCATTATCGGCGCCCGATCGGATTCGATCGGCAGGGGCGCGGGGGGTTCGGAGTTTGGAAAGGAGTTCAGATCCTCGGAGTCACGGATCATGCAGAGTGCGGGGCTAGCGTTCGGCTCGATCGCCTTTGAGATTGAAGCCCCCGAGGTGACGTCCAACCGCTCATCCTCGATTGGCGCAATAGGCTCCGAGTTAGGGGTCGGAACCGATGCGTGTGCGGCCTCCAGGACACTGTCCGGAGGCAGAGCTAGATCATGCCCCTCGAGATAGTGCGGCGCACTTGGCCGTGGCTCGAACCCGTCGAAGATCAAGTCTCTGCGGATGTCAGCCGTGTAGTTTAAGCTTCCAAATCTGACTTGATGGCCAGGGGCATAGCTTTCAATCTGCTCCAGGTGGCCGAGCGAATTGGCCTGCAGAGCGAAGCAGCCGAAGACGAAGATCTGTCCAGGGAGAAAAGTCTCACCCTGGACCGTATCGTTGTTGATGATCAAAGGAGCCATCGGGCCTAAAGGCGACGACACAGAGGAACTCTCAATGAAAGCACCAATGTCGGTGTCAAAACCGGCGGATCTCGGGTAGTGGGTCCCGAACTGTGCGTCTAGGCCAGATGGTAACAGGAGGCAGGGAACACGATGTTTTACCCAGGTTCGGGCCATCTTGATGGAGGTAAAACCCTACGTCCTGCTTGATTAATATTGATGATATGGGTAGTACAAGAGTAGATCTACCACGAGATCAAGGAGGCTAAACCCTAGAAGCTAGCCTATGGTATGATTGTTGTATATGGAGTTGATTGCCTATGGACTACAACCCTCCGGTTTATATAGACACCGGATAGGGTTAGGGTTACATAGAGTCGGTTACAATGGTAGGAGATCTTGAATATCCGCATCGCCAAGCTTGCCTTCCACGCCAAGGAAAGTCCCATCCAGACACGGGACGAAGTCTTCAATCTTGTATCTTCAAAGTCCAGGAGTCCGGCTGAAGGTATAGTCCGGCTACACGAACACCCCCTAATCCAGGACTCCCTCAGTAGCCCCTGAACCAGGCTTTAATGACGACAAGTCCGGCGTGCAAATTGTCTTCGGCATTGCAAGGCGGGTTCCACCTCCAAGTCATTCATAGAAGATTGTAAACACCAGGAGTAGTGTCCGGCTTTGCAAAATAAGCTTCCACATATTGCCATAGAGAGAATGATATTAACACAAATCAAATCTGTTGACGTATTCCGCAATGCGTCATCACACTACAGCCAAATCCTTTACTCGAATCGTTTTCACTTTTCCACCCCAGCGTGTTTTGCGAGGCAGTTTCCTTGGCACGTCTTGTCAAAGCAGAGATCGTGTACCCCCCTTTTACGGGATTCTCATCAATACGGACGTGGGTAACCCAATCGTGCCCGTTAGCATGCTTTCTCGACTAAAGGCGAGTCCCAAACGGTTACGGGGAGGGCTCCTGGTATTCAACCTCTTATAAAGAGACCAGGGCCTTAGTCCTTTTCTCCAATCCCAAAACAAGTTCGCCCGTCGCCTCGAGTTCCAACAACCTAGGCTCCAGATTGCGGGCGCCTCAGACCTTCGACAATGTCCGGTTCCGACCTTCAAGGCCGATGGATGCCCTCCTCCGTCACGAAGGAGGACGTGCTAAAGTTGAGAGAGGCTAAGTTCTTGACCGCCGAAATTTCGCACAGGTTGCCTGCTCAAAGGCAGGCTATCCCCAGTCCCTAGCCCGGTGAGAGCGTAGTGTTCGTGTCTCACTTCCTTCGGGGGTTAGGCTTCCCGATGGATCCTTTTGTGAGGGGACTGCTATTTTATTACGGGCTGGAATTCCACGACTTAGCTCCAGCGTGCATGAGCTCTAGTAATTGGTCCAGTATGTATAGTAGCAGGGGCTGTGGGTGTAACAATGATATTGATGTCCTCATCATCCTTCCCTTCTTGAAATGAAGTTGTCCTCGACAGAAGCTCATCTTCCTCACCCAAGTAAGGCTTTAAATCTACAATGTTAAAAGTGGGACTAACCCCAAAATCTACAGCCAGGTCAAGTTTATATGTATTATCATTTATTTTCTCTAACACCTTAAAAGGACCATTAGCACGTGGCATTAGCTTTGATTTGGGCAAATCAGGAAATTAATCCTTACGCAAATGTAACCAAACAAGAATACAAGATCTCCAGGTGCAAACACAACATGTTTTCTACCCTTATCTTCAGCAAGTTTGTATTTAGCATTCATACGCTCAATGTTCTCCTTAGTTAACTCTTGCATTTTTAAGACCAATTCATCATGTTGCTTAGCATCAAAATTAACCTTCTCCGAAGATGGAAGAGGCAACAAATCAATAGGTGCACGAGGTAGGAAACCATACACAATTTCATAAGGGCACATCTTAGTAGTAGAATGCAATGAATGATTATAAGCAAATTCAATATGAGGCAAGCATTCTTCCCACATTTTCTTATTATTCTTCAAAATAGCCCTAAGCATAGTAGACAATGTTCTATTGACTACTTTAGTTTGTCCATCAGTTTGGGTGTGACAAGTAGTACTAAAAAGCAGTTTAGTCCCCAACTTAGCCCATAAACATCTCCAAAAAGTGGGTAAGAAATTTAGTTTCACGATCTAAAACAATAGTATTTGGCACACCATGCAAGCGAATAATTTCACGAAAGAACAAATCAACAACATTAACAGCATCATCGCTTTTATGAAATGGTATAAAGCATGACATTTTCCAAAATCTATCCACGACAACAAGCATGCTATCCCTCCCCTTCTTTGTTCGAGGTAAACCTAAAACAAAGTCCATAGATATATCCTCCCAAGGAACACTAGGTACAGTCAAGGGCATATATAAACCATGCAGATTGAGTCGTGACTTAGCTTTTTGACATGTAGTGCAGCAAAAAACAAAACTCTCAACATCCCGTCTCATCTTTGGCCAAAAAAATGTGTAGCAAGTATGTCCTCCGTCTTCTTCATGCCAACGTGTCCCATTAATTCTCCTCCATGCGCCTCCTACAACAACAAAAGATGAACGGAGCTAGCTAGAATGCATAACTTGTTAGCACGGAACACAAATCCATCATTAACGACAAACTTGTTCCATATTCTTCCTTCTTTACAATTATGCATTACATCTTTAAAGTTAACATCATGCACATATTGATCTTTGATGGTCTCCAGACCAAATATTTTGAAGTCAAGATGAGAAAGCATAGTATAGCGACGAGACAATGCATGAGCAATAACATTTTCTTTACCCATCTTGTCTTTGATGACATAAGGGAAAGTCTCAATGAATTCAACCCATTTAGCATGTCTACGATTCAGTTTAGCTTGACTTTTAGTATGTTTCAAAGATTCATGATTAGAATGTATAACAAATTCTTCGGGCCATAAATAATGTTGCCATGACTCTAAAGTCCGAACAAGAGCATATAATTCTTTATCATAAGTAGAATAGTTTAGACTAGGCCCACTCAATTTTTCAAAAAAGTATGCAACAGGTTTGCCATCTTGTAATAACACACCTCCTAATCCAATTCCACTAGCATCACATTCAAGCTCAAAATTCTTATTAAAATCGGGAAGTTGGAGTAAAGGAGCATGTGTCAACTTATCTTTCAATACCGTGAAGGCTTCTTCCTGTGCGGTACCCCACACAAAAGGCACCTCCTTCTTCGTAAGCTCATTGAGAGGTGGAGCAATGGTGCTGAAATCTCTCACAAAACGCATATAGAATCGAGAAGTCCAAGAAAACTCCTCACTTGTGTGACCGTTTTAGGCTGCGGCCAACTCTCAATAGCTTCAATCTTGGCTTTGTCAACTTCAACTCCCCATGGAGTAACAACATAGCCAAGAAAAAGATACTCGGTCGGTGCAAAAGGTGCACTTCCCAAGATTTCCAAACAAACGTGCATCACACAGAGCAATAAAAACAACACGTAAATATTCCAAATTTTCTTCCAAAGATTTGCTATAAATCAGTATATCATCAAAATAGACTACCACAAATCATCCAATGAAAGCACGTAAAACTTCGTTCATTAATCTCATGAAAGTACTAGGTGCATTAGTTAACCCAAAATGCATGAATAACCACTCATATAAACCAAACTTAGTTTTAAATGCTATTTTCCATTCATCTCCCAATTTCATACAAATTTGATGGTATCCACTACACAAATCACTTTGGAGAATATTGTGGAGCCACTCAATTCATCAAGCATGTCATCTAGCCTAGGAATAGCATGACGATAACGAATAGTAATATTATTAATGCCTCTACAATCAACACACATACACGACGTACCATCCTTTTTTGGCACTAGTATAATAGGAACAGCACAAGGACTAAGGGATTCGCGTATATAACCTTTGTCGAGCAACTCCTGTACTTGACGCGTCATCTCCTTCGTCTCCTCTGGATTGGTATGGTATGGCGCATGGTTTGGCAATGAAGCACCGGGAATGATGTCAGTTTGATGCTCAATACCTCGAATAGGTGGTAATCCCGATGGCACGTCTCATGGAAAGACGTCAGCAAACTCCTGCAAAATGTTAGTGACAGCAGGAGGCAAAGAGGAAGGCACGTCCTCGAATGAAAATAATGCCTCTTCGCACGCAAAAGCATAGCAAACAGATTTGCTAACATCTAGTTCACCAATATCAGATTTGGTGGCAAGTAAGCATGCACTTTTCAATTTAATTTCAGAAGCAACACTAGATGGTTTATTATGAGGCTTCATTTGTTGCTCAAATTCTTTGGCCACAATCTGATTTTCACTCTTATTATTCTCCCGTTTTGCTTCATTAGCTCTATTAATATCATCTTTCCAAATGGAATCGGGAGACATAGGAAGCAAAGTAATATGTTTATCCTTATGAACAAGAGTGTACTTATTGTTTCTACCATGGTGTACAATTTTTTTATCGAATTGCCTTGGTCTACCAAGTAATAAGGAACATGCTTGCATGGGTACCACATCACAATCAACATAATCAGCATATGTAGAGATACTAAAATGCACACAAATAGTTCGTCTGACCTTAACCTTACTGCTGTTGTTGAACCATTGGATGTAGTAAGGATGTGGATGTGGTCTTGTGGTGAGAGATAGCTTCTCCACCATCTCCATGCTAGCCAAGTTGTTGCAGCTCCCTCCTTCAATGATGACGCGAACAGAACGTTCCTTCACAACTCCCTTTGTGTGAAACAAATTGTGCCTCTGATTTTGCTAAGCTTGCATGACCTGCACACTCAAAACACGTTGAGCAACTAAACTTTCATACCTATCAGCGGCATCAGGAGCCATGTATTGCATCTCTTGTTCAGAATCATCTCCACCGTGTTCTTCACTTGTAATAAGAGCGAAAGTCTCCTCGTCGTAGTCACTAGCAGACTCATACCCACCATCCTCAGTAGCAATCATCACATGCTTAGATGGACATTCTCTCGCATAATGACCTCCACCCTTGCAATGATGACAAATAATATCATGTGTTTCCACTGTTCATGCCATGGATGAAGAAGAGCTCTGTGCAGTCCCGGAAGGTGTGCTCTTGGCAGATAGTGGTGGTTGTGCCTGCTGAGGGAGGTCTCGGTGCAGTAGAATGTGTGGAGGTGGAGGATGCACGCGGTGTCCATGATGAAGGTCGACCTGCATAAAAGTTTGTTCGCACCAATGCCTGTCGATCCTGCACTTCATGTTCAGCTTTACAAGCAAGATGGAATAAACAAGTGATATTATTATACTCCTTATGCTCTAGAATGGTCTGAATCTCTCTATTTAATCCACCCATAAAACATGCAAGCATAGCTTCATTATCTTCAATAATACTACATCTAATCATGCCAGTTTGTAATTCCTGATTATATTCTTCTACAAAAAAACTTCCTTGTCTCAAACGCTACAATTTGTGAAGCAATTCATGTTGATAATATGGTGGAACCCAGTGAGTACGATATATATCACGGGATATTATAGACATGTAAAACATTGTTCAGTTTCTAAGTCCCAAGTAAGATATATATCAGGAACATATCTACCCTCAAATGGTGGAATATTCAATTTTAGTTTATGAAGATGGTCATGATCTCATACCTGATCTCATAGTGCAGCCCTACCATTGCGATTATATGCATGTGGACGACCTGGTGCTGGTGGTTGCACGTAGTTCTGATTTTGATCAACCTCGTCCTCGTAATCGTCATCCTCCTCGACACTAGCAGCAGCAGTAGCAGGAGCCGAAGAAGCATCAACAGTAGGTACAACAGCACCAGAAGTTTGGTCATCCTCAATAGGAACACGCTTCGCTCGTTCGAACTGATTCGATAGGGGGCGTTGTTGTTGTCGTTGCAGACGTGCGACAGGTGCAGCCGGTGGTGGTTGTGGAAGATGTGAGAGTAATTCATTAAACTTGTTATCCAGCTTTGTCTCGAACGACTTCTCCATGCCATCTATCTTCTCCATGGCCTCTTCAAATATTTTTAGCACATCTCCCACTTTGCCACTAATCATTTGATGAAATTTGTCATGCAACTCCTTGTTTGTCATGTTCTCCCAGTCCAGCTCATCGGCTTGTGGTCCTGCCATGGTTAGCAGCAATAGGAACACACAAGAATATGATCCTACAAACTACTAGAAAGTGGTAGTGTGTCACAAATCCGTCAAGCAAATCTCAAATTCTTACCAATTCTTACCTAGCAGCAGGTGGTGATTGGCAACGGTTATAGTCAAAACACTCAAAGCTTGGATAGAGCGATTACGAGGGAGAGTCAAACGCACGACATAGATGTATGTGGAGCTGGGAAGGCTTATAATATGGTAGCAAAAAGGTTCAACAATAATCAATTCAAAGATGCAAAGTTGAATAAACGCTCAACGACGATACTGTGCTGGTCCTAGGCTAGACCGTACTATGGACGAGAGCCTAGAACACTAACAAAATCATGGCGCTGCACGTAAACAAGGAAAAAACACACTCTGGGAAAATAGTTCGCTATTTTTTTGGGCACTCTTTTTTTGCGCTCCTCTTTTTTTGCGAAAAATCACTATAATGTCGGGTGTCTCAAAACTCTTCTGGAGTCAAATTAACAGGATAGGCACGAAATTTTTTTGACTAATTTTTTTCGGAAATCAGGGTAGTGACAATGAAAAAGTGCGACAAAAAATCACTATGATGGTGAGTGTCTCAAAAGACTCAAAAAAGCCTAAAACAGGATAGGGAAGAATTATTTTCGTCTGCCGAAATTTTGGCATAAAAACTGCCCGGGGGTCTGCAGACCTTTTTTTCCGAAACCTACTCAGGCAAGGAAATACAAATCGGAAAATATAGATATAAAAAACAAACCTAATATGAAAAGAACTCGGATTGGTGGTGGATATATGATGTAAGATATGGCAGTGGTGGTGGTATATGGCAGCGGTGGTGGTATATAGATACGAATTGGTGGTGGTATATGGATACGGATCAATGGCGGATAAGCGGTGGTCGTAGATGGTAGGCACGATGATGATGGTGCGGCGGCGGCGTGACAACTTATGACCAGAACTCGAAACTCTAAAAGACTAGATGCTAAGACTAGCAACTTGACACGACGATGCAACCGCAAATTCAACAAAGCAAAATACTGAGAAAAATATGCAAAGTCTCAGACTGGTTTGGATGTGATGAACAAGCCCTAATTTTTTTGTGGCTTTTTCGTGGACCGTTGGTGTGAAGAACGGACTCGATCTAAACTACGAAAAACTGTAAAATCTCCCCGAGCAACCTGGAAATCTGATACCACTTGATAGAGGCGAAGGTGACCCGACGTTTCAATGAGATAGATATTGTTTTCTATGGGAGTCGACTTTGATGATCCGACTATGAACGTCGGAAGACGTAGTGCCTTAGCAATCACTAAACCAACTTCCTAGGGGTTATTGACCACGCAGGTGAAAGTGCGTTATATCGACTAGAGGGGGGTGAATAGGCTATTTTTATGAAATTCTTCACTGAGGAATTTGCCGGTGAGGAAATTCCTTAGCGAAGAACTACTAGAAGCGGAATAAGTACTCAAAAGTAAACATAACAGAATACAAGCATAGTCATCATGATGAAATGAAGATAGGCACATAGTACAGGAAGCGTAATCACAGGATAACACAGGATGAAGACAAACAGACTAAAGAAATTGAACTGAGGAAATTGAGAAAGTCTTAAGTCAAAGTCTTCAAACACAGATATGAACAAACACACAACATAGTTATGAGGAAATGAAAGAGTTGAGGAAATAGAACCAGTAAGCTTGGTGAAGATAATGATTTGGTAGACCAGTTCCAACAGCTGTCTCAGTTGTACGTCTGGTTGGAGCGGCTGAGTATTTAAACTCGAGGACACACAGTCCCGGACACCCAGTCCTGAACACGCAGCTCAGGACACCCAGTCCTCACCGTATTCTCCTTGAACTAAGGTCACACAGACCTCGTCCAATCACTCGTGGTAAGTCTTCAGGCGACTTCCAAACCTTCACAAACTTGGTCACTCGGCGATCTACAATTCCTCTTGGATGCTCTAGACCATGACGCCTAACCGTCTGGAAGAAGCACAGTCTTCAAAGGTAACAAGCATCGGATCCACTCAGGATCAATCTCTTCAGTGATGCTCAATCACTTGGGGTTTGTAGGTGTTTGGGTTTTGGGTTTTTGGTTTTTCCTCACTTGATGATTTTCGCTCAAAGTCCTCAGAGGATGGGTTGCTCTCAAATGACAAGTGTCAGTTTCTCTCGGAGCATCCAACCAGCTAGTGGTTGTAGGGGGCGGCTATTTATAGCCTAGGGAGCAGCCCGACATGATAAGACATAAATGTCCTTCAATGATATGACCGTTAGGTGGATAGATATTTTGGGACAGCTAGCGCATAGCACAGCAACAGTCGGAATTTCGAGTAGAAAAATCCTCAGGGCTATCATGTTCCTCACTGTGTAGGCAATCCGCACTGGCGAATTCCTAACTCCTCAGTCAAGACAAATTCCTCAGAGACCAGAAGAACTTCATCTCTGTCACTGAAGAAATTGACTGAACTTTATGAGATTTCCAATGGCTTCACTCGAAGGGATTGGTAGATGTAGGATTTTGAGTTGAGCATCACATGGAAATTTTTCCTTAGTATTTCCTCAACCCCCTTTAACAGTACGGTGTTTCCTATGACTCAAGAAAGAGAAAAACAAAAATATGAAAACGAAAGTCTTCAAGCTTCATATTCCTCGCATGAATATCAAGTCTTCACGGAGACACCAATTTCTTCACTTTCAAAGTCTTCATGAAAGTCTTCAGAAATACCAAAATCTTCAGTCGAAGATATTCATTTTTAGGGGTCGACTTTTCCTGTAAAAATCAAACTCATCATAGACTTATAGACCTGTGTACACTCACAAACGCATTAGTCCCTTAACCTATAAGTCTTCAATACACCAAAATCACTAAGGGGCACTAGATGCACTTACAATCTCCCCCTTTTTGGTGATTGATGACAATATAGGTTAAGTTTTCAACGGGGATAAACATATGAAGTGTAACTACTGATATTGAGGAATTTGATTGCAAGATATAGAAGAACTCCCTCTGAAGAGGTGCATAGTGAGGAATTTGCTTTTGAAGCAATGCACACTTGAAGAGTTGAATCATGGAGATCTCCCCCTATATCTTGTAATTCATACACGCATTTAACATATAATATGAAGAATTTGAAATGCATGATGAAATATGGTGCCTGATGAAATTCAGCATGCGTGCAATAATATTAACGAGGAATAAGCATGCAGAATAGTGCATCAAAGTATCAGAGCACAGTGCATCAAAAGTATCAGAGCACCATCGGGTTTAAGATTACAACTCGATCCAATAAAGTTTCAGAAGAACGAGAGTTGTAACTTAGCAAAAAAACGCCCATATAGTAGACCCGCTTGAAGACTAACTCATATGTCTCCCCCTTTGTCATCGAATGACCAAAAGGATCGAAAATGAGGACTAACGCCCCTGAAGATAATCATGTTGATGAAGGAGCGCCAGCGTTGTTGGGGTCGTTTGTTGATGTAGGGCCTGCCGCAGTGTCATCGAAATCTTCATGTTCATCAGTGTCGCGCGATGAAGAATATGAGCTGGCCACCAGAGAAGGAACCTGGACCTTCTTGAATTTCTTCGGTGGAGGTGCAGACCAGTCAAAATTTTCTTTGAGACCCATGTTCTTCAGATCTTCTTCACCATACAGATGTGACAGGATTGCCCAGGTGCGACGGAAGACTTGATGGAGGTAGTAGTGGTTTTTCTTCACTGCATTGTGTGTGGCAGTCATGTTGTGAAGAAGTGAACCAAACTGACGCTTAACCCATTTGTGATTTCGATCCACCTTCTGGTGAAGACTAAGCAGAAGTTCACGGCCAGTCATCATGCGCGGAGCAGTGGCTTGAGGAGTGGACTTAGGTGCATTGGCAGAGTCATGTGTGGCAAAGTAATCATGGGTCGAATAAGATGCAGCTTTGCGAAACTGACCATCCAATGGACGAATGCCTTCATCTATTACAGCTGGTGCTTTGCCCTTTCCATCAACTGAGGAATATGTCTGCTTGAGGACTTCAATTGGGGGCAAGTAGCGGAGGTGATTCTAGAAATCAGCTTTGTAGTTGAGTGAAGACCTTGTTCTGAGGAATCTCATAATCCAAGGTGCATAAGGCTTCAGCTCAAACGATGATAGTGCAACATTTGCCATAGTCCTCATGAAGAAATCGTGATAATTGACAGGAATGCCATGGACGATGTTGAATACCAGATTCCTCATGATGCCAACAATTTCCTCATCAGATGAGTCGTGGCCTTTGATGGGACTGATTGTCCTCGTAAGAATACGATAGACAGTTCTAGGCACATACAGCAATTCCTTCACGAGGAATTTGGTTCTTGGTGCTTGACCTGGCTTCAAAGGTTTCATCAGCACCTGCATGCAATGATGTGTGAGTTCAGGTTCACTGTAGATGCAGCGAGCTTCTTCAAGGGGAGGACTGACTGGTAGAGCACAAAGTAATTCAGAGGCTGGTGCAGTGTAGTGAGTGTTTTCAGACATCCAGTCCAGCACCCATGAATTCACATCTTCAGCATCTCCGGTGATGTGCAGCGTTGCATAGAATTAAAGAATCAGTTCTTCATTCCAATCGCAGATGTCAGAGCAAAAGTTTAGCAGTCCAGCGTCGTGAAGAACACTAAGGACTGGTGCGAAGCAAGGCAGAGTTTCCATATCCACGTGAGGAATATGCTCATGGTAGAAGATTTTCTCCTTGTTGAACAACACTGAGGAATAGAAATTTTCTTGACTGGCAGTCCAGAAACGCCTCTTCCTAATGCAAGCAGAGTCATATGGGTTCTAATCTTCGAAGAATACGTGCTCGCCGAAGAAATCATCAGCCTTGAACTTTTGCTTGCGTGAGAAGGGATCCTTTCGCTTCGGCAGAGGAGTGTTAGTGAGTTGCATCACGACCTCAGGAATCTCAATCGCAAGTTCTTCAGGCTGAGAAATTTCTGGTTCCTCCTCAGTGGCAGTCTGCGTCGTTGGTTGTTCAGCAGCAGTAGTTTCTTCAGCGCTACTGGCTGGAATTTCCTCATGGACAGATGTAGTGGGATGAGTTTCTTCAGAGCCCATATGTACAGTTTGTGTGGGGGACTGAGGAATTTGCTGTAGAGGGGTGAACATTGGAGAGTTTGGATGCTGACTTTCGCAGAATTCATCACTGATTACGGGTGTGGAGCAGCCAATGTCCACATCTTCATCTTCCATTTCTTCAATGCCAGCCTCTTTAGCTGTGAACTGAGGCATAGGCGAGGAGATGATAGGTGTTGAAGGGATCGCATCCACTTCAATTTCTTCATCCAACGGTTCAGACGAAGCAGCAGAAGGAGTTTCTTCATCAGATCCGCTGGGGATCACATATTCTTCATCAAAAGGAACAAGGTCCTTTGATGGCCTGGTTGAGATGGGAACAACATCGATTGGATTTGCAAATGAACTTGTCATAGGCTTCATTTTCTTCGGAGCTGAAGAATCTGATGAAGTTGATGCTTTCCTTTTCTTCACTACAGCACGCTCTGCAGCCTTGGTCTTCTTCGCATCTGATGCAGATGGAAGGATTGGAGTTGAAGTTGGTGCAGGAGCAGCTGAGGAATCTGTTTGATTTTCTTCAGGCACAACAGATGCAGTTGCCTTGAGTTCTTCAGTTTCTTCAGGCACACCACTAGTGGGTGCCCTGGCAATTTCTTCAGCGGCTGGAATGCAATCATCAACCCTGGAACTCACATTATCTTCAGCAGCCTGATTGTCATCAGCGGTGCTGGCATTTTCTTCAGTAGGCTGAGCAGATGCTTCAGCCTGAGGAATTTCCTGTTGCGTTGGGGCTGCAACATTGGATGTGAAGTTATCCGCAAGTTTCACAAAACGAACCTTGGCTCCAAGCCAATCAGCACGATATGCGTCAAAGTCATCACTGAGTTTCTTAATCTCAGTCTGAATAGTGTCAAGTTCTTCAGTTGTCATAGAGACAACGTTTTTCTTCAGATAGCGCTCTTTCTTGTACTGCGCTTTCTTGATCTGCCTGGCCTTCTCAAATTTCCACTTTTCTTCTTGAATGAAGTGGGTCAGCATGTGACTCTGGCCAGGAGTCAGCTTGAAGTCAGGCAAGGGAGTGTTGGGGTCCTTGTGCCAATCATCAATGTAGTCGAGGATCAGCTTGGGATCCAAAAGCAGTGGCACCTCTGATCCCTTGGCTCTAGCGGCCCTGACTTGCCTGTCTCTGATGATTTCTGCAAGTTCATCATCATCAGCTTCGTCTTTGTCAGACGACACTTGGAAAGCGACTTGCTTCTTTTGAGGACTTGGGCGAGGACCTCGTCCAGCAGTGGCCTTTGTCTTCAGCAGTGAGGGGCCAGCTGAGGATCTTGGTGCAGCTGAGGAACTAGCTGAGACACCTGAGGCAATGGAGATGCCGGCAGTCCTTTGGCACGAGGCGAGATGCACAGGTGCTGAGGATTTAGGCGGAACAGCTGAAGGCTTTGGCGGAGGAGCTGAGGACTTGGGAGGAACATGAGCAGCATGAGGAATTGGCCATGAGGGCTTTGATGATTCTGGCCGTGAGGGCATTACTGAGGAACTTGGCCTGCGCGCAGGCTTCTTAGACATAGCCTTCTTTGGCTTGACAGCAGAGGCCTTAGCAGAGGCAGCAACAGCAGCAGCAGAGTCTTCATTGAATTTCCTCACTGCTTCTCTGGCTTGCTTAGCCAACTTGGTTTGGCACTTGGCCCATTCATCAGGATAGTCCTCATCGCGATTGAGGCTGGTGGGATCTACTATTTGGCCAGGTGCCAATGGAGCTCTTGGGCATGGAGGATTGAGTGCAAATTTCTTCATGTACTTAGGAGTGACATATCTGTACTCCCTCCATTCTCTTGCCCATCTCCTCTCTACCCTCTGTTTGCGCACTTTGCGCTCATTCTTGGTTTCCTCAGTAGGTGTGCAGTACCCAGCATATATGTCATCAGGGATTTCAAACGATGTATTTACCTCAGGCCTCTTTCCTCCCTTTTGTGGCCTTTTACCATCAGCCATTTTCTTCAGTTGAGGAATTTGAACAATCAAATTCTCTGAAGAAGTATGCAACTTTTCTTCGAGAAAAGCTGCAAATGAGTCAAGTTGATGAGAACCTAGTGATTCAGTAGCTGACATGTGTACCTGTGAACAGACTATAGTTGCGAGGAATTTGGAGAGGTCATATGCGTTCTCAGAAGGTTTTTCAAAAAGAACAAGTTTGAGGAATTTGACCAGATGAGTCTTGAAGATTTTCACTAAGCATTCTTTGTCTTAGGTTCCAGAGTTGTATAGATTGAAGATCCACACAATTGAGGAATCTTGAAGAAAAATGATGCTTAGAGAAACGAATCAAGAACAGATGACTTGTGAGGTGTTCAGTGTGTGAAGATATGAAGAAAAACACTTTTGAAGATTTTGTAGATAATCATTCGAATCAACGAGGGCAGTAAAAGTAACTTTTAATTACCCTGGACGAAGAACATGACGAACTGGAGTGAGGAGATGTGAAGTTCGTCTGTGCAGATCTCCCACGCCCTAACTCGGCGGAGGAAGACGGCTACGGCGGCGGCGGAGTGAAGATTTCCGCGGTCGGCGCGAGTACGTCGACGACGAGGTCAAGGCGGTGAAGCTCTTCCTCACCGGCGGCGATGAAGTAGCGGCGGCGCTAGGGTTTGAGAAGCTCGAGCTGGAGAGAGAGGTCGAGCGGAGTAAAAGAAGTGAGGAAGGGAAGGAGGGGTATTTATAGCCACGGTGAAAAACTGCTCGCCCGAAGAAATTGGAAGAACGTGCCCCTGACCCTTCTCATTCGCATGACATGTGTAACCCACGTAGTGAGAGGTGGAGATCGTGTTAGATCGTGGGTGAGTGGATAAGTGTATCGTGGGATGCAGAACGGTTTGAGCGGCAAAGCCGAAAATTTCGATAACATAGGTTTTAAAGTTCCGTTCGCAATTTCTTCAGCTGACAAGGACACAGTGAAGATTTTGAACGAGTTTCAAATAGAACACACATGAAGAATTTGCGAACAGACTGGGTTGAGTATAGCATAGAGGTGGAAGGGTCCGATCACATTCACTTAGCAGAAAACCAACTTGAAGAAAAAGCAATAAGTGAATGCTGTAGAGGACATAAACTCATATATATATCCAATGAAGAAAAACGACGGAACCAGTGAAGACTATGCAAAGTTGAAGAATATGAATAATTTGAGGAATTTCAACTTTCGGTGGTGGCGTGACCCACCGTATAAGAATGATGATTTCAGACACCGCGTACAATTATCGTAGGGTTCTGAGAATCAAATTCTTTGTTAATTTCTTCACACTAAGAGTGTTATTATTCATTGATTGAAGAAAAATGTTTCTTCATGTGTTGCACATCTAAGTCATCAATTTTGCATAAGTGTTAGGATGAGTGTCCATTTCAAAGAACATTCGAAGATTCTAGGATATTTAGCTCACACCGCAACTTGCTAAATCTCTTCTCATCCAAGGGCTTTGTGAAGATATCCGCTAGCTGTTCTTCAGTCTTCACATGCTCAATAGAAATGTCGCCCTTCAACACATGATCACGAAGAAAATGATGACGAATCTGAATGTGCTTTGTCTTCGAGTGCTGAACTCGGTTGTGAGCAATCTTGATGGCACTCTCATTGTCATAGAAGAGAGGCACATTCTTCATGTTGTCGTTGTAGTCCTTGAGAGTTTGCTTCATCCATAGCAATTGGGCACAGCAAGAACCAGCTGCAATGTACTCAGCTTCTGCAGTAGATAGTGATACACAGTTCTGTTTCTTCAAGGACCAACAGACCAAAGATCGTCCGAGGAAATGACATGTACCAGATGTTGACTTGCGATCCACACGATCACCAGCATAGTCAGAGTCAGAATATCCAACAAGATCAAAAGCCGAGCCCTTGGGGTACCATACTCCAAGTGTTGGTGTGTGAGCTAGATATCGAAGAATATGCTTCACAGCCTTATGGTGTGATTCCTTCAGTGCAGCTTGAAATCGGGTACACATGCAAACACTAAGCATTATATCTGGCCTAGATGCACATAAGTACAATAAGGAACCTATCATGGAGCGGTATACCTTATGATCGAAGTCAATACCATTTTCATTAGTGCACATATGGCCATTTGTGGGCATAGGAATTTTGACGCCTTTGCAATCTTGCATGCCGAACTTCCTCAGTACATCCTTGAGATATTTCTCCTGAGAGATGAATATGCCATTGTGTTGTTGACGAATTTGAAGACCTAAGAAGAATTTCAACTCTCCCATCCAAGACATTTGATATTCTTCACTCATCATATAGGAAAATTCATCACTATAACGATGGTCAGTACAGCCAAAGATAATATCATCAACATATATTTGGCACACAAACAATTCACCATCATAAGATTTAGTGAAAAGAGTAGGATCGAGTGAACCGGGTTTGAAGCCTTTCTTCATGAGGAGTTCCTTGAAGGTATCATACCAAGTCTGTGGGGCCTGCTTGAGGCCATAGAGGGCCTTGTTGAGTCTGAAGACTTTGTTAGGATTCTTTGGATCTTCAAAACCTGGGGGTTGAGAAACATATACTTCTTCCTCAAGCTTACCATTGAGGAATGCACTTTTCACATCCATTTGATATAAAGTGATATCATGATGGTTAGCATAAGCAAGTAATATGCTAATAGCCTCAAGTCTAGCAACAGGTGCAAAAGTTTCATCGAAATCAATTCCTTCAACCCGTGTGTAGCCTTGAGCTACAAGCCGTGCCTTATTCCTCACCACAAGGACATTTTCATCTTGCTTGTTGTGGTAGATCCACTTTGTGCCGATGATATTGTGCTTGCGAGGATCTGGACGTTTGACCAGTTCCCAGACATTGTTGAGCTCGAACTGATGTAATTCTTCTTGCATGGCCTGAATCCACTCAGGCTCCAGAAATGCTTCATCTACCTTAGTGGGCTCTGTAATAGAGACAAAAGCATACTGCCCGCAAAAGTTAGACAAATGTGAAGCTTTTGAGCGTGTAAGAGGACCTGGCGCTTTGATGTCATTGATGATCTTTTCAACTTGCACTTCTTTTGCAATGCGAGGATGAGCTGGTTGTCATTGAAGAGTTTGATCAGCGTTTTCTTCAGCACCATTTTCTTCAGCATTTTCTTCAGGTGCATTAGCTCGACATTCTTCATGTTCTGGAGTGAATTCTTCAGCAGATTCTTCAGTAGGAATGACATCCTCAGTAGCCTTGAACTTGATAGTTTCCTCAGGCGCTGGTTCATCTATCACAGTAGGTAGGTGCTCTCTTTGCGAGCCATTAGTTTCATCGAACCGCACATCTACAGTTTCAACAACTTTGTGAAGAATGTTGTTGAAGACTCTGTAGGTGTGCGAGTCCTTTCCGTAACCAAGCATAAAAACTTCATGTGCTTTCGGTGCAAATTTTGAGTTGTGATGAGGATCTCTAATCCAACATTTAGCACCGAAGACTTTGAAATAACTTACATTGGGTTTCTTATCAGTGAGAAGTTCATAGGTAGTCTTTTTGAAAAATTTGTGAAGATATACTCTGTTGATGATGTGGCATGCAGTATCAATTGCCTCAGTCCAGAAACGACGAGGTGTTTTGTATTCATCGAGCATAGTGCGAGCCATCTCAGCAAGAGTCCTGTTCTTGCGCTCCACGATGCCATTCTGCTAAGGAGTGTAAGGAGCAGATAACTCATGAGTAATACCAAGTTCATCGAGATAGTCATCGAGACCAGAATTCTTGAACTCAGTGCCATTGTCACTTCTGATGTGCTTGATCTTCACACCAAAGTTGGTTGAAGCCCTCGAGGAAAATCGTTTGAAGACTTCTTGCACTTCATGTTTGTAAGTAACAAGGTGTACCCATGTGTAGAGACAATAATCATGAACAATAACAAAGCCATATTGAGATGCTTCATTTGAAATAGCAGAATAATGATTAGGACCAAAGAGATCCATGTGAAGCAATTCAAACAGGCGAGTGGTGGTCATGATAGTCTCTGCTGGATGCATGGCCTTTGTCATCGTCCCAGCTTCATAGGCTCCGCATCGGTGATCCTTGAGGAATTTTACATTCTTGATGCCAATGACATGCTTCTTCTTCGCAAGTGTGTGCAAATTCCTCATGCCTGCATGACCAAGTCGTCGATGCCAGAGCCAGCCTTCTAAAGCTTTTGCATGTAAGCACGCGGCTGGTTGTAGTCCTGTAGAGAAATCAACAATATACATGTCTCCTCTCCTAAAGCCTTCAAAGACTTTGGAATTGTCAGCTTCCATAACCACAACACAACGGTACTTGCCAAAGACAACAACCATATCAAGATCACAAAGCATTGAGACAGACATAAGGTTGTATCCTAAGGACTCAACAAGCATGACTTTGTCCATGTGTCGATCCTTTGTAATCGCAACCTTACCTAGACCCAATACCTGACATTTGCCTTTGTCAGCAAAGATGATATGCTTCAGATGCGACGGAGATAATGGAGCATCCATCAATAGATTCTTGTCACCAGTCATGTGGTTTGTACATCCACTATCGAGGACCCACTCAGTGGCTTTGGGTTGATCATCCTGCAGACGAATTAGTGCAGCTTACAAACTCATATACTTCATCAGTGAAGAATATGGCATCAATTCATCAGATCAACTTCATCAAGTAAAAGAACTGATAAAGCAATATGAGGACGTGAGAAATGAAAGTTCATTTCTTCAAGATTAGCCTGCGTCCTATCAGGCATGCTCAGGTCTCCAGCAAATTCTTCAGACGATTACGTGCGTCTGGAAACCTGACCCTGCAGAAGAGATTAGTTCTTTTTCTTCACCACCCACATCTGAAGGGGTGGCAAAGAGTTCATCATTCTGTGAGCTCCATAAGAGAAGGATGGCATAGAAGCCAGTCCATTTCGTTTCACATAAGAGGGGTTAGAGTAAGCATAAGAGTAGGGAGAGAAATTCTTCGAGGACTTATGGACATAATGATTTGAAGAATAATGCACATATCCGTAATCCGTAGATCTTCCCTGCGAAACAGACGGGTTAGCACGATGATGTTCATATGAGGACTTTGATCCATATGAGGAATTTGGTCCGTATGAAGAATTTGATCCGGGGTTCCTATTCTTCACAAGTGGCGTCATGATGACATTCACCTGAAAATTTTCAAGGCATCTTTTGGGAACCCAGATTTTCTTCATAGGGGAGTCGTTCCTGCAGTTAGTGACAACATATCTAGCAAATACCTCACCACTCTGATTTTTCAACAGTTTATAGTTGGAGTCAATTGACTCATCATCAGAATGAGGAGTTTCACATGCAAATCCAGATAAGTTAGATGGATCAACTGGAGGTCCCTTTGCAGCAACCCATGTTGTTTTGGGGTACTACTCAGGCTTCCAATATGTAGCATCAGCATTGAGTTTCCTCTCAAAGGCGATACCCTATTTCCTAGGGTTCCTATTGAGGGTCTGCTTTTTAAGCACATCACAAAGAGCCTGATGCCCTTTGAGGCTTTTGTACATGCCTGTCGTGTACAATTCCTTCAGCCCTGCATCGTTAGTGATACTAGCAATGTCCTCAGATGAGGAATTAGTGATAGCAGAGGCATGTGAAGAATTTGAAACATTAGCAGCATTTGAACATTCAGGTGAAGAATTAGCAGATTGATATTCAATGCACTTCAAGCATGGAGGAACAAATTCTTCCTGAGATGCGCTGATTTGTTGAGCAAGTAATGAATCGCGCTCCGTCTGAAGATCTTCATAACTCACTCTTAGCTTCTCAAGGTCTTGCTTTCTTTGAAGAAATTCATAAGAAAGCTTCTCATGGTCGGATAAGAGAGTGTTATGATGACTTTGAAGATTGTCAAACCTAGTCTGAAATCTCTGAAGATTTTCAGTCAGGGCTTTAGTGCGATCCCTTTCTTCACCCAACATATCATCACTTTTGTCTAGCATGTTTTGAACCTTTTCTAATGCCCTTTGTTGTTTTACAGCAATCTTAGCAAGTTTAGAATTGCCGGGCTTAAGATTTTCATCAGATTCATTCTCACTTGATTCAGATGAGGTATATTTGAGTACCTTCGCACCCTTTGCCATGAAGCAGTAGGTGGGAGTGTAGTCATCATCCCCTTCATCAGCTTTGTTGGTGAGGTTATTTTCTTCAGTGTTGAAGATAGACATGCTGACGAATGCAGTAGCGAGAGCTAGGCTCGCCACTCCGGATTCGGACTCCTCAGATGACTCCTCTTCCTCATTTTCTTCAGATTCAACCTCAGAGTCCATTTCCTTGCCAATGAATGCCCTGGCCTTCTTGGAGCTGCTCTTCTTGTGATGTGAAGGCTTTGAGGATTTTGATGATGAAGATTTTGAGGATTTCTTCTTTTTCTTCGCATCATCAGAACTGTAATCCTTGTATTTCTTCTTTTTTGATTCCTTTTCCCATTGAGGACAGTCTTGAATGTAATGACCAGGCTTCTTGCATTTGTGGTAGAGCCTCCTCTTGTAGTCACTTGATGAGGAATCATTGCTCCTTGAGGGTCTTCCAAGGCGACCACGTCTTGAGAACTTTTGGAACTTCTTCACGAGCAGAGCCAGATCGTGGCTCAGTTCTTCAGGATCACCAAGGCTGCTATCAGAGTCTTCATTTTCGGACTCAGATACTGCCTTGGCCTTTAGTGCACGTGATCTGCCATAGCTTGAACCATAGAGATCTCTCTTTTCAGCAAGTTCGAACTCATGAGTATTTAGCCTCTCGAGAATATCAGCGGGATCAAGTGACTTGTAATCAGCACGTTCTTGTATCATCAATGCCAGAGTGTCAAATGAGGAATCAAGCGATCTCAGCAATTTCTTCACCACCTCATGGTCGGTGATGTCAGTGGCACCAAGTTCTTGAAGCTCATTTGAGATGTCAGTGAGGCGATCGAAGGTTATTGAACATTTTCATTGTTGAGTCCTTTGAAGCGGTTGAAGAGATTGCAAAGAACATCAACTCGAGAGTCACGCTGAGTTGAGACTTCTTCATTCACTTTGGACAACCTGTCCCAGATAAGCTTTGTTGTCTCCAAAGCACTCACTCTGCCATACTGTCCTTTGCTCAGATGGCCACATATGATATTCTTCGCTTGAGAGTCGAGTTGCTTGAATCTCTTCACATCAGCAGCATTTAGAGAAGGTGTGACTGAGGGAACACCATTTTCCACAACATACCAGAAATCATTATCAATTGCTTCAAGATGCATTCGCATCTTATTCTTCCAGTAGGGGTAGTCCGTCCCATCGAAGGTAGGACACCCAGCAGAGACCTTGATCATACCTGCGGTCGACATAACTAAAACTCCAGGGGGTTAAACCAAAATCACACAGAACAAGGGAGTACCTTGCTCTGATAACAATTGAAAGTGCCTTATATCGACTAGAGGGGGGTGAATAGGCGATTTTTATGAAATCCTTCACAGAGGAATTTGCTGGTGAGGAAATTCCTTAGCGAAGAACTACTAGCAGCGGAATAAGTACTCAAAAGTAAACATAATAGAATACAACCATAGTCATCATGATGAAATGAAGACAGGCATAGAGTACAGGAAGCGTAATCACAGGATAACATAGGATGAAGACAAACAGACTGAAGAAATTGAACTGAGGAAATTGAGAAAGTCTTCAGTCAAAGTCTTCAAACACAGATATGAACAAACACACAACACAGTTATGAGGAAATGAAAGAGTTGAGGAAATAGAACAAGTAAGATTGGTGAAGACAATGATTTGGTAGACCAGTTCCAACTGTTGTCTCAGTTGTACGTCTGGTTGGAGCGGCTGAGTATTTAAACTCGAGGACACACAGTCCCGGACACCCAGTCCTGAACACGCAGCTCAGGACACCCAGTCTTCACCGTATTCTCCATGAACTAAGGTCACACAGACCTCGTCCAATCACTCGTGGTAAGTCTTCAGGCGACTTCCAAACCTTCACAAACTTGGTCACTAGGCGATCCACAATTCCTCTTGGATGCTCTAGACCATGACGCCTAACCGTCTGGAAGAAGCACAGTCTTCAAAGGTAACAAGCGTCGGATCCACTCAGGATCAATCTCTTCAGTGATGCTCAATCACTTGGGGTTTGTAGGTGTTTGGGTTTTGGGTTTTTGGTTTTTCCTCACTTGATGATTTTCGCTCAAAGTCCTCAGAGGATGGGTTGCTCTCAAATGACAAGTGTCAGTTTCTCTCGGAGCAGCCAACCAGCTAGTGGTTGTAGGGGCGGCTATTTATAGCCTAGGGAGCAGCCCGACATGATAAGACATAAATGTCGTTCAATGATATGACCGTTAGGTGGATAGATATTTTGGGACAGCTGGCACATAGCACAACAATGGTCGGAATTTTGAGTAGCAAAATCCTCAGGGCTATCATGTTCCTCACTGTGTAGGCAATCTGCACTGGCGAATTCCTAACTCCTCAGTCAGGAAAAATTCCTCAGAGACCAGAAGAACTTTGTCTCTGTCACTGAAGAAATTGACTCAACTGTATGAGATTTCCAATGGCTTCACTCGAAGGGATTGGTAGATGTAGGATTTTGAGTTGAGCATCACATGGAAATTTTTCCTTAGTATTTCCTCGACCCCCTTTAACAGTACGGTGTTTTCTATGACTCAAGAAAGAGAAAAACAAAACTATGAAAACGAAAGTCTTCAAGCTTCATATTCCTCGCATGAATATCAAGTCTTCACGGACACACCAATTTCTTCACTTTCAAAGTCTTCATGAAAGTCTTCAGAAATACCAAAATCTTCAGTCGAAGATATTCATTTTTAGGGGTCGACTTTTCCTGTAAATATCAAACTCCTCATAGACTTATAGACCTGTGTACACTCACAAACGCATTAGTCCCTTAACCTATAAGTCTTCAATACACCAAAATCACTAAGGGGCACTAGATGCACTTACAGCCGGAGGACGATCAACCTGACCACGAGGGTCTATATCCTACGAGCAAATGAAGAACAAGCAAGAAATCGAGACTGCAATCTGGATATTGCGAATATAAGATGAAAGCTTTATTGATCAAGATGGGGTTCTGTGACATATTGGTCTGGTCGTTGAACACAAACGAAGTACGTAAAGTTGTAGCTATGGCAAACTTGTAATCTAAACAAAACCCAAAGTCTAAATGATGCCCTAAGGGCTGTATATATGGAGGAAGAGGGGGGAATTTCGTAGCCCTTGGAGGAGGGGTCTGAAACCAACCCTAACTCTTGTTTCCCCACACATACGGACTCTAAAAATAGCCTATAATCAAGCATTTCGAAATTACATGGGCCTGGCCCAATAATAAGGTGACGCGGCTCCTAGAATAGTTTCTGGACCAAATTTATGACGTGGAATCTTGTATATTTCGTCCAAGGCTTCATGCTCTCATTATGGTGGCTTCAAAGTCCTCGAATCATCACTTGTAACACCATTCTTGTTCCTCTTGCGCATGCCATCATCTCCATGCTTGAACTTGCTCCAAGGTTCATCTTTCTTGTCCAAGCTAGGCCCTTCATTTGTAAGCAAAATAAATGTATCTAATTTAGGCAGCATCATATTCTCATGAACATTAGAATCGTTACCAAGAAATGAAAGTACCTGGTAATTCAATTGGCGTGTGCGAGCTCTAGTAATTGGTCTAGTATGTATAGCAGCAGGGGCTGTGGGTGTAACAATGGTATTGATGTCCTCATCAGCCATGCACCTAAAGGAAATATGCCCTACAGGAAATAATAAAGTTGTTATTTATATTTCCTTATATCATGATAAATGTTTATTGTTCATGCTAGAATTGTATTAACCGGAAACTTAGTACATGTGTGAATACATAGACAAAATGAGTGTCAGTAGTATGCCTCTACTTGACTAGCTTGTTAATCAAAGATGGTTAAGTTTCCTGGCCATGGACAAGAGTTGTCTTTTGATGAATGGGATCACATCATTAGAGAATGATGTGATTGACTTGACCCTTCCGTTATCTTAGCACTTTGATCATTTTGTTTACTGCTATTGCTTTCTCCATAACTTATACATGTTCCTATGACTTTGAGATTATGCAACTCCCGAATACTGGAGGAAAACTTATTGTGCTATCAAACATCACAACGTAACTGGATGACTATAAAGATGCTCTACAAGTGTCTCCGATGGTGTTTGTTGAGTTGGCATAGATCGTGATTAGGATTTGTCACTCCATGTATCGGAGAGGTATCTCTTAGCCCTCTCGGTAATGCACATCTCTTAGCCCTCTCGGTAATGCACATCACTATAAGCCTTGCATTATGGAACGAGTAAAGATACTTGCTGGTAACGAGATTGAACTAGGTATTGAGATACCGACGATCGAAACTCAGGAAAGTAACATACCAATTACAAAGGGAACAACGTATGTTGTTATGTGGCCTGACCGATAAAGATCTTTGTAGAATATGTAGGAACCAATATAAGCATCCAGGTTCCGCTATTAGTTATTGATCAGAAGTGACTCTCGGTCATGTCTACATAGTTCTCGAACCCGTAGGGTCCGCATGCTTAACGTTCAGTGACGATCGGTATTATGAGTTTATGTGTTTTTATGTACCGAAGGTTGTTCGGAGTCCTGGATATGATCACAGACATGACGAGGAGTCTCGAAATGGTCAAGACATAAAGATTGATATATTTGACGGATATGTTCGGACACCGGAAGTGTTCCGGAGAAGTTTCGAATAAAACCGGAGTGCCGGAGGGTTGTCGGAAACCCCGGGGGGACTAATGGGCCTTAGTGGATAGAGAGAGGGGCGGCCAGGGCAGGCCATGCGCCCCCTCCCCCTTGAGTCCTAATTGGACTAGGAAGGGGGGCGGCGCCGCCCCTTTTCCTTTCCCCTCCCCCTCTCCTTCCTTCCCACTTTTCTCTCTTTTGGTGGAAACCTACTAGGACTTGGAGTCCTAGTAGGATTCCCCTCTTGGGGGCATGCCAAGGAGGGTCGGCCGGCCTCCCCCTCCCTCCTTTATATACGTGGGGAGGGGGCACCCTAGAACACACAAGTTGATTGTTTAGCCGTGTGCGGTGCCCCCCTCCACAAATTTCCACCTCGGTCATATCATTGTAGCGCTTAGGCAAAGCCCTACGTCGGTAACTTCATCAACACCGGCATCATGTCGTCGTGCTGACGAAACTCTCCCTCAACCTCAGCTGGATCTAGAGTTCGTGGGACATCACCGAGCTGAACGTGTGCAGATCACGGAGGTGTCTTACCTTCGGTGTTAGGATCGATCGGATCTTGAAGACGTACGACTACATCAACCGCGTTGTGATAACGCTTCCGCTTACGGTCTACGAGGGTACGTGGACAACACTCCCCCCTCTTATTGCTATGCATCACCTAGATGGATCTTGCGTGTGCGTAGGAAATTTTTGAAATTACTGCGTTCCCCAACAGCACCCTGCCAATCATTGCATTTCCTTATGGTCTACGAGGGTGCTACTTCTTGAGCTTGCATTGGTTTCTCCCTTGAAGAGGAAAGGGTGATGCAGCAAAGTAGAGATAAGTATTTCTCTCAGTTAAGAACCAAGGTAGCAATCCAGTAGGAGATACAATCAAGTCTCAAATCTATGCACCTGCACAAACAATCAAACACTTGCACCCAACATGACAAAGGGGTTGTCAATACCTTCACGGTCACTTGGAAAGGCGAGATCTGATAGAGATAGATATAACAAATTACTAAAATGTAAAACAAAATAAAAGTAAATAAATTGCAAGGAGACATTTTTGGGTTTTTTGGTTTATAGATCTGAAAATATATGATGGAAAATAGACCCGGGGGGAATAGTTTTTACTAGAGGCTTCTCTCTTGAAGGAAAATAATACGGTGGGTGAACAAATTATTGTCGAGAAATTGATAGAAAAGCGCAAAGTTATGACGATATCCAAGGCAATGATTATGCATATAGGCATCACGCCCGTGTCAAGTAGACCGAAATGATTCTACATCTACTACTATTACTCCACACATCGATCGCTATCCAGCATGCATCTAGAGTGTTAAGTTCATAGGAACGGAGTAACGCCTTAAGTAAGATGACATGGTGTAGAAGGGTAAACTCAAGCAATCTGATGAAAACCCCATCTTTTTACCCTTGATGGCAACAATACAAATATGTGCCTCGCAACCCCTACTTTGTCACTGGGTGAGGACACCGCGAGATAGAACCAAAAACTAAGCACTTCTCCCGTTGCAAGAAAAACCAATCTAGTTGGCCAAATCAAACCGATTATTTGAAGAGAAATACAAAGATACCAAACATGCATATAAGAATTCAGAGAAGATTCAAATAATATTCATAGATAAATTGATCATAAATCCGTAATTCATCGAATCTCAACAAACACACCGCAAAAGAAGATTACATCAGATAGATCTCCAAGAACACCGAGGAGAACATGGAATTGAGGATCAAAGAGAGAGAAGACATCTAGCTACTAGCTATGGACCCGTAGGTGTGTGTGCTAAACTACCCACGCTTCATCGGAAGGGCAATAGAGTTGATGAAGAAGCCCTCTGTGATCGAATCCCCCTCCGGAAGGTGTCGGAAAAGTTCCCTAGATGGGATCTCATGAGTACAGAAGGTTACGGCGGCAGAAAAGTATTTTGGTGGACGCTTCTGTTCGTTTGGGAATATTTCTAAATATATCGGCCAAAGATTAGGGTTGGAGGCACTCCCGTGGGGCCCACAATCTATGGGGCGCCCCCCTATGGCATGCCCTGAGGGCTTGTGGAGCCCTCAGGACTCTTCTAACTTCCACTCCAAGTCCTACGTTTGTCTTCTGGTACAAGAAAAATACTCGTGAAGTTTTATTCCGTTTGGACTCCGTTTGATATTCCTTTTCTGTAAAACTAAAAACAAGGAAAAAAACAGAAGCTGACACTGGGCTCTATGTTAATATGTTAGTCCCAAAAATAATATAAAATAGCATATTAATGCATATAAAACATCCAAAATAGATAATATAATAGCATGGAACAATAAAAAATTATAGATACGTTGGAGACATATCAAGCATCCCCTAGTTTAATTCCTGCTTGTCCTCGAGTAGGTACGTGATAAAAACAGAAATTTTGATGTGGAATGCTACCTAACATATTTATCCATGTAATTTTATTTATTGTGGCATGAATATTCAGATCCATAAGATTCAACACAAAAGTTTAATATTGACGTAAAAACAATAATACTTCAAGCATACTAATAAGGCAATCGTGTCTTCTCTAAATAACATGGCCAAAGAAAGTTATCCCTACAAAATTATATAGTATGGCTATGCTCCATATTCATCACACAAAGTATTAAATCATGCACCACCCCGATGACAAGACAAGTGTAACGCCCTCGATGCAGCTATATCTCCCACGTGTCGAAGCATGACTTAGAGGCATAACCGCATTGAAAGCAATGTCGCAAGTGAGGTAATCTTCACACAACCCATGTAATACATAAGGGGAAGAGTTACATAGTTGGCTTACAATTTCCACTTCACACAATTACATGAATAAAGCATTACATCAACCGGATACAATCAAGGTCCAACTACAGAACCAAAATAAAAGAGGACTACCCCAAAAGCTACACTGATCCCCGATCGACCCCAACTGGGCTCCACTACTGATCAACTAGAACGAAACGACACAAAGGACAAGATCTTCATCAAGCTCCTCCTTGAGCTTGGTTGCGTCACCTGTATGGTTTCATCGACACCTGCAAACTGGTTTTGGAAGTATCTGTGAGTCACGGGGACTCGGCAATCTCACACCCTCGTGATCAAGACTATTTAAGCTTATAGGTAAGGTAAAAGGTATGAGGTGGACCTGCAGCAAGCGACTAGCATATATGGTGGCTAACGTACGCAAATGAGAGCGAGAAGAGAAAGGAAAACCACGGTCAAACAACTATGATCAAGAAGTGATCCTAGAACAACCTACGTCAAGCATTACTCCAACACCGTGTTCACTTCCCGGACTCCACCGAGAATAGACCATCACGGTTACACACGCGGTTGATTCATTTTAATTAAGTTAAGTATCAAGTTATCTACAACTGGACATTAACAAATTCCCATCTGCCCATAACCGCGGGCACGGCTTTGGAAAGTTCAAATCCATGCAGGGGAGTCCCAACTTAGCCCATCACAAGCTCTCATGACAACGAAGGATATTCCTTCTCCCAAGACATTCCGATCAGACTCGGCATCCAGGTTACAAGACATTTCGACAATGGTAAAACAAGTCCAGCAACACCGCCTGAATGTGCCGACAAATCCCGATAGGAGCTGCACATATCTCGTTCTCAGGGCACACTCAGATGAGCTCTCCATACAACTAAAACCAAACCTCGAGTTTCCCCGAGGGGGCGCTGCACAGGGCTCTAGTTTGGACCAATACTCAGAGGAGCACTGGCCCGGGGGGGTAAAGTAATGATGACCCTCAGGAGCGCGACTCCCAAGGGAAAAGATAAGGCTAGGTGGCGAATGGTAAAACCAATGTTGGGCATTGCTGGAGGAGTTTTATTCAAAGCAAACTGTCAAGGGGTTCCCATTATCACCCAACCGCGTAAGGAACGCAAAATCCGGGAACATAACACCGATATGACGGAAACTAGGGCGGCAAGAGTGGAACAAAACACTAGGCAAAAGGCCGAGCCTTCCACCCTTTACCAAGTATATAGGTGCATTAAGATAACAAGATAATATGGTGATATCCCAACAATAAACAATGTTCCAACAAGGAACGATCTCCAATCTTCACCTGCAACTAGCAACGCTATAAGAGGGGTTGAGCAAAGCGGTAACATAGCCAATCAACGATTTTCTAGGATAAGGTGGGTTAGAGACTTGGCTTAACAATATGGGAGGCATGATAAGCAAGTGGTAGGTATCGCAGCACAGGCATAGCAAAAGAGCGAGCAACTAAGCAAGCAAAGATAGAAGTGATTTCGAGGGTATGGTCATCTTGCCTGAAATCCCGCAAGGAAGAAGAACAAGTCCATGAAGAAGATAAAAGGACGTATTCGAATGGGTCCTCACAAATGCAACGTTATCGGAACCAACCCGAAGAAGCAAACACCGGAAAGAAGCACACAACATAGTAAACAACCAACACATGAACATGGTATGATATGCGGGATGCGGTATGCGATGCATATGCATGATTTGCAAAGGAATTATTGAACCTGGCCTCAACATGGAAATCCAAGAGTGCCGCTGGAAAGGTGAGGTGATTTCATTCGAAATCGATATAAAGATCGCCGGAATCGGATGCACGGTTTGGAAATGGCAAGCAAAACAAATATGGCACCGGTCTGCGATAAACAGCAAGTAGCCAACTAAATGCACCAAGGTAATTATGCTACAGCACCGAAACATAGCAAGAAAATACATGGCAGGGATCCACTCAAGATGCTTGACAAAAGATGAACACTGAGCTACGGCTAATTCATCCATTAACAGGTTCAAACAAGCATGGCAAAACTGCAAATGATAACAGGTTTCAGACTTTGTGAAATTAACACAAGTCTGGAATTTATCATCAGGAAGCACACTTTAGAGCATGAAAACTACAAGCTACAAGAACTTAACATGGCAAAGCAAGGCATGGCATGAAGCTACTCAAAGAAATTAACAAAAGTCCCTTAGTGACCTTGAGCCAACAGGGATAAGAAAATACAATTGTAAGCATGTGAACATGGCAAAAACATAAACAGATTCAGACTTTGTGAAAAACTGGAGCATGCAAATCAGTTAACGAGTAGGCATGTTTACGAGCTCGATGCACTCAACACAAAGCATTTCATGACAAACTAAGCATACACCCATCAAGAAGACATGGCATAGAAGCTAGAAATGGCAAGAAAAACAACAAAGCATGCACGGATCAATAGCAACATCCTCGGCAAAATCGCTAAACATGTCAACAATCTGCCAGGATTCACTTTATAGCAAAAGTAGAGCTCGATTGACTCAAGCTAGGGTGCTCCATAAATGCAAACAAATACATGGATGGAAAGAGAACCACAATGTTAACAAAACATCCTTACTGATCATCCTCAAAAGAGGCACGAATCACTAGGAAACAACATATATGGCATAACGACAAAAACAGGACAAGGATTTAGTGAAATTGTAAGTCCCTGAAATCAGCATTACCTATTACGCTACTTTGCAAGCTTGTGCTAGTCACCACAAATATCACAAAAATACATGGCAAGCTCCGCTGTAAAGATGGCATGACATATAACAAAACACATGTAAAGCTCAGGATCATAGCATGCACACATTAATCATGGCCAAAATGACAAAAGGCCATTTGCTGAAACAGATCTGACAAATTCATCACATAGCCCTCTTCCAACAGCATTTCGGGCATCAAGATGGGCTCAAATGAAAATCATGCAATGAGATGAAATTATGTACTCATCGAGACGAACATTTTGATATGCTACACGCGCAAATCAGAGCTATGGATGTAGAGATACAATGCGATGAAGATAGCATAAAAACATAGCAGATCTGGTGACTTTGAAGAAATTTGGACCTCTCCGGGAAAAGTCAACCCGGGACGGAGACGTGCGGGACGGAGGGATCCGGATCTGGGCGAGGGTGTTTGGGTGGGTGAAGTGGTGGATCTGGTCCAGCTTTGGACGGATCTGGCCGGACCGAACTCCGGCGAGGGCGGCCATCTCCGGCGAGGTGCTCCTCCGGCGAGCTTGTGCCGCGGCAGGGATCCGAAGGAGCGGGCGAGGCAGAGCTTCTCACGGGCGGCGGCGCACGGGAAAACGAGGCGGCAGCGACCCTTGGCAGTGGCGGAGCGGCGACCGGACAGAGGGGCGGCGAGGCGAGCTCCAGGCGGCGAGGCGCGGCGACCGGGCGGCGGCGCGCCGCGACCGGGCCGGCGAGGCATGCGGCGAACGGAGGCGCCGGCGAAGAGAGAAGCGGCGCGGTGGATGCGGGCACTTCCGGCGAGGCGGCGGCAAAGTCCGGCGTGCGGAGCGCTCGTCGGCGCTGGGTGCGAGGCGCGGGGAAGGGCGCGGGCGGCGGCGGCCCATACTGGCCTGGGGCGGACCCGATCTGGGCTCCCTCGGGCCCGGCGGCGGGGAGGAGACAGGGGGCGACGTGTTGCCTCCTGGTTGGTCGCGGGAGGCGCTGAGCTGAGGTGGCAGCTCCGGATAGGGCGGAGCGAGGTGGCAGCGGCGGCTGGACATGTCCGGCTGGTGGAAGAAGTGTCCGGCGGCGCGAGGGGAAAAGATAGAGTTTGATCTGCGCGGAATTTTCGGAGGAGAGCCATATTTATAGGTAGAGGGAGCTAGGAGGCTCCAAATTGAGCACGGTTTTCGGCCACGCGATCGTGATCAAACGACCGAGATGATGGAGGGGGTTTAGGTGGGTTTTGGGCCACTTTGGAAGGGTGTTGGGCTGCAACACAAACGAGGCCTTTTTGGACCCTCGGTTAACCGTTGGAGTATCAAACGAAGTCCAAATGGCATGAAACTTGACAGGTGGTCTACCGGTAGAAAACCAAGGCCGCATGACAAGTCTCGGTCCAATCCGAAAACGTATAACACATGCACACGAAAAGAGGTAGAAAGGGACACCGGGTGACATAGGAGCGCCGGATTGCAAAACAGACAACGGGGAAAATGCTCGGATGCATGAGGCGAACATGTATGTAAATGAAATGCACATAATGACAAGATATGCAAAGCATGACACGCAAGCAATGACAATGCAACAACAGCGAATAACTGGAGGACACCTGGCACATCGGTCATGGGGCGTTACAACACTCCACCACTACGAGAGGATCTCGTCCCGAGATTTAGAATGGCACCGGAGGGACAACGGAAGAGAAAGAGAAGAGGTAAAACTAAGTTGCTTCTTTGACAAACGAGTGAGACCAAAGAACCTTGCAACGGTTAAGCCATTTCGAGAAAACAATACGAACGAAGTTGAAAACACTCTGTTAGAAAAGAGGGACAAGGAAGAACAAATTCGAACAGCACTCCGGTTGGAAAGATATGCAAGGCTTGATAAGGCGAAAAGAATTTGAGGAGCGGGCACACACTCTGGTTAAAAGGATAAGCATGACAAGGACAAGAAGAAGGTTGGAAGAGAGCAGCAACACAATGCCTCAGAGAGAAAGAAATAGAAGATAGATGATTAAAATAAAAGAATGGAGAAGAAAATGCCAACTTCTGCCACAAAAGAGTTTGAAAAGGCATCTTTAGGAGAAGGGTCGAACGGAGTTGTTCGAACACCAACAACGAAAAGAATACGCTTGATATCGTCTTATGGAATACATCTCAAATTATGAGGTGACTACCTTCCACTCACGGGAAAAAGAATTGGATTGGTATGAATAGGGAGACAAGCAAATATTTCACCGGGAGGATAAATGAAGAACTTGGATCATTGATAAACACCATAAGAGCGACAATCCTTAGGGAAAGCTTTAGGTGGAATATAAGCCAAGATAACTCCAATGACGAGATTGATGGATTTAAAATATCTCATCCTTGACAACATGTGAAGCATGAAACATGAAACTCAATTATCAAGAATGACATAATACCACCTCCAATGATAGGGAAGAAAGAATTACACTCCGAATTACAATATGAGGAAAACTTGAACTGCATAGAAAAGAATCTCAATGAACACTTCGAGAAGGAATTAAATCGTTGATGATCCATCATGTAGAACCTCCATGAAAACTCCGTTAAACAAAAGAATGATCAAACAGAAGGAAAGAGAAGTTGAAAAACACAAAGTGAAACCTTGTAATGATTTGATGGATCTTTGGAATGATAATTGAAATAACTTTGTGCTCCGGAAAAGAAAGATGGACAACTAGAATCGAGAATTTGATGAACCTCCGTAATAAGGAATTAATCACTTGAGTGAAACAAGAGTAAGAATTATGTTATGCGTATCCTTCACCAATTAAATTGATGACAAACAATGGATTTGGCATACTACTTACTCTCTTGGAAAGGATTAAGATAGATATTGCGCAAACTTGAAGAGGCCTTCAATGAACCACCGGTAGATTTGGGAACAACGAATGGATTGATATGAACACGAAGGAAGAAGAATCTTGAATAGCCACCGTAAGAATTGGAAAAGAATGAAGTAAAGGGATGAATCACCGGGTAAGAATTGTGAAATGAACGATGTTACTTGAGACAATCTAGATACATGAGAACGAAGGGATCATGAACTGATTAGAGATCACTTTCACGAAGCACCGGTAAGATTGGAGAATGATAACTGACAGCTGAGAATGAATAAACCTGAATTGATGGCCTCCGGATAACAAACTGAGAAGACTCTTGAATTGCTCCGGATAGGTGAAATAATTCTCACTATCAAAAACAATTATGAGAGGATGGCCTCGAACTAGAACCACGAATCTCTGAGAGGACGGCTAAGATATGGAGGAAAATTCTTCTTTGGTCTTCAAAATCTGAGGATGACGACGAGAAACACCAACAATAATTGTAGAGGCACTCCGGAATGAAGAATAGAAAGGTTGATCCAACAATGAAAAGAATTTAACCGATCTTGGAGAAAGGCATTTGACTGATGATAAATCATTCCTACATCAAACTTTGAAAGAATTTGAGAATAACTCCGGGAAGATTAGAAGAGTCAGGTAAGATCCTGGAAAAAGACTTGTGGGTTAGGGCCCACTGAAAAGATACACTGTTGAACGATTTTGAAGAGAGATTGCACCGGTTGATTAAATGGCTTGAATGAGATAACATCCTCAAAATAGCTTGAACGGATTAAGAGTGGAAACACGAATCTTCGAGATATCTTGAGCACTCCGGAACAATAGAATAGCGAGCGGTGAAAGATTATGAGGTGCACCGGTATGGAAAAAACATTGAAATTAGGAAAGGATATACTCAACAAAGCTTGAATTGAAACCACCGGAGAAGAAAAGAACGAATAATGATAATTTGAAGCTCCGTCAGAATCTTCATGAGAATCACTGGGTAAGAACATGAAGGAAAAGAATGGAGAGACTTCACATGAATAAAATGATACTTGATTAAGAAATCTGAGTCCTTGAAGAAAACAAGGGTGGGTGGGCGGGAAAACAAAGACAACTTGGGATGGATGAAACGAACGCCATTGAGAAGACTTGAGTTGATCTTGCGGATGTTGAAAAAGATCGGAACCACTTGAAGAGAGAACACGCCGGTTGAAAAGGATTAACAAGACAATCTCGATAAACGAGAAGGATTAGTATTCACATAGGAATATGAGAACACCACTTAGGAAAGGTATGGAATCAACACTTGACTTCGAAGAAACTCGAATACCACAACCCAAAACAAAACAAAGGATTGGCTTGCAGAATAAGCCAGAACAAATATATGATAGAGATTTCATCCGAAGTTTTCGTGGTGGGGCCTAAACGGGCTCGATCGTACAACACCATCATGTACAAGGCAGTGCACATGACATACGAAGCATCCCCGAGTCGGCATAGCCAAGGACTCTTTAAGACACAACGACACCACTGTAAATCCAACCGTGGATAGGCGGACCACTAGACGTCGAACCCCAATTTCATATCATACATCTGTCGGAAAGATATCCTAGGAGCTACTTGAATTCCCACTTATAAACTGCTGAAATTTTTCGGTTATGCACTTAGGTATTGGGGATATAGGGGAAGCATAATATCTCACCCAAAACTAGCAAATCCTACATCCAGCTGTATCCATCCTTCAACACATAACCAAGACACCTTCGGAAATCATCTACCTCAACCTTCGAAAAGCATCCATTATACGAGTTATGGCAATACTCCCGAACTCCCACCCCAGTACTGGGAAGGGCGCAGGCGGCGGCGGCCCAAACTGGCCCGGGGCGGGCCCGATCTGGGCTCCCTCGGGCCCGGCGGCGGGGTGGAGACAGGGGGTGACGTGTCGCCTCCTGGTTGGTCGCGGGAGGCGGTGAGCTGAGGTGGCGGCTCCGGATAGGGCGGAGCGAGGTGGCGGCGGCTGGACATGTCCGGCCGGTGGAAGAAGTGTCCGGCGGCGCGAGGGGAAAAGATGGGGTTTGATCTGCGCCGAATTTTCAGAGGAGAGCCATATTTATAGGTAGAGGGAGCTAGGAGGCTCCAAATTGAGCACGGTTTTCAGCCACGCGATCGTGATTGAATGACCGAGATGATGGAGGGGGTTTAGGTGGGTTTTGGGCCACTTTGGAAGGGTGTTGGGCTGCAACACAAAAGAGGCCTTTTCGGACCCTCGGTTAACCGTTGGAGTATCAAACGAAGTCCAAATGGCACGAAACATGACAGGCGGTCTACCGGTAGTAAACCAAGGCTGCATGACAAGTCTTGGTCCAATCCGAAAACGTTTAACATCCGCACATGAAAAGAGGTAGAAAGGGACACCGGGTGACATAGGAGCGCCGGATTGCAAAACGGACAACGGGGAAAATGCTCGGATGCATGAGACGGACATGTATGTAAATCAAATGCACATGATGACAAGATATGCAAAGCATGACACGCAAGCAATGACAAGGCAACAACAGCGAATAATTGGAGGACACCTGGCACATCGGTCACGGGGCGTTACAACAAGTAATTGTTTCATACTTTTGATGTTCTAAAACTTTTTCAACTTTCACTCAATACATGAGCGTGAGCCATGGATATAACACTATATGTGGAATAGAATATGGTGGTTGTTGAGAAGACAAAAATAAGGAGATGGTCTCACATCAACTAGGCGTATTGGGCTATGGAGATGCCCATCAATAGATATCAAAGCGAGTGAGTAGGGATTGCCATGCAACGGATGCACTAGAGCTATAAGTTTATGAAAGCTCAAAAAGAAACTAAGTGGGTGTGCATCCAACTCGCTTCCTCACGAAGACCTAGGGCAATTTGAGGAAGCCATCGTTGGAATATACAAGCCAAGTTCTATAATGAAAAATTCCCTCTAGTATATGAAAGTGACAACATAGGAGACTCTCTATAATGAAGATCATGGTGCTACTTTGAAGCACAAGTGTGGAAAAAAGGATACTACCGTTGCCCCCTCTCTTTTCTCTCATTTTTTTGGTGGGCTTCTATAACGCCCCGAGACCGATGCGCCAGGTGTCTTCCAGTTCATCGCCAACGTTGCCATGTCTTTTGCTTGTGTGTTGCATTTTATTATGTCATCATGTGCATTGCATAATCATGTTTTCAAAACTTGCATTCGTCTGGGTTCCCCCAGTTCTTTCTATTGTTCGTTCTGAGCCCAGACACACTTGCACGCGCCTGTGGCACGTCCAAAATATTATTTTATAAGTGGCTAGAAAATGTTCTCGGAATGGGATGAAAGTTGGCATGCGGTGTTGTTATGTTGTCAGTAGGTCACCTGCCAAGTTTCATCGCATTCGGAGTCCGTTTGATGCCCCAACGGTTAATTATAGCGGTACTATAGTCGGCCACACGTCGGACGTTTTCGGTCTCCGAAAACCGTTGCCGGGCTGCCTTCTCTTCCCTCTCATCTCAACCCAACTCCTCTTCACAGTCCACCTAGGACAGCCTACCCCTCTTTGCACAATGCATCGACCCCTCGCGCATGTCCGAAACTTCCCCGAAACCGACCCACTCAGTCGTCACTGATGGGTCCGGATCATCCCCAAACATCCGTAAAACATCTCTGTTTTGTTAATTGGGACCCCTAACCTATTTATCCAGGACCGTCCAATTAAGATCGGAGGGACCAAATGCCCCTATCCGAAAATCCATTTACTTTATATATTAGACCAAACCCTAAAAACTAGGTCATTTGACCACTCTAGCCGCCACCTACAGCCTTCTCCTCCTCGGATCCGCCGCCGCCACACTCAAATCCCACATCGGGATCCTCCCAGATCCCCTTCTCCTCGTTTTTCCTTCTCCACCCAATCTCGAAGACACTGCGGTCTCCTCTGCTTCCCTCTGCTTCCCGTGCCTCCGCTGCCCCGACTCCATCTCTCGAATCCTCTTCGTCGATCCGGCCGGCCGCCACGCGGGTCAAGCTCGTCCCGCTTCCCTGGTCATCCCGAGAGCTGACCGTGCCTGACCTCGACCTCCAGGCCAACCATCTGCACCCCGCCTCTTCTACTACTTCACGCCGCTGCCTCGTCAGCTCCGTCCGGCCGCCTCCTGTCGTCCTCGTCGCAAAGGGTCTGCAGCAGCTCCCTGCCCCGCGCCATGGATGCAGCTCCCGCAGCAGCCAGTCGCCACCGAATCATGCCGCCACCTGCTTCGCCTTGGATCCACAAGCCCACCGCCGGAGGCCGCCATCCCGCGCCTGGAGCCGTGCCCCTCCGTCCCCTGCGCCTTTGTCTCTTCCTCGCCGCCGCACTCCTGCTTCAAGCCGCGCCGGTGCCCCACTCATTCTTCTCGGGAACGAGGACGCCCCAACACCTCTGCTTCGAACCGGGGGGTCGACGCCTCCAGCGCCTTCGTTGACCGCGACCACTCCATGTGCTTGGGCCGCCTCTCCTTCGCCTGTTGACCAAGGCCCAGTCGCGCCATGTCCGGCCTGCCTGGCCTCCCCCTCACCAGCTGGGCTAAAGCCCATGGTGAGCCACCCAAAGCCCAGCACCCAGCAGATTCAGCCCCCATGTGTTTTTTTCAGTTTTGCGTTTTAGTATTTTTTTTTCCAGAGAGCGCTTGTTTTGCGGAAAACCCCCTAGACAACATGCATATAATAACTTCACAACCGTGCATCATATGTAAATAACTTATATATGAAAAATGCTTAGAATTTTGTCTAGTTTCATAATGTGATACTTTCATCCATGTTTAAAATGTTAAAAATGTTGTTTGTGTTTATTTTCCATATTGCCATGATAAATGATTTATTTAATAACTAATTAACCGTACCTCCAAATTTAATAAACTTTATATGAAAATGGGGTAGAAAAATGCATAGTTTAACATGGTGGCTTTAATTTGCATGTTTAACAACTCTAAAATATGGTTTAGGGCAGAACAGTACCAAATCAAAAATATGCACATGGGGATTTTCCGGATTTGTTGTTTGTTATATCCAGCCTCATTTAAACTTGCCTAGATAGGTAGTTTTCATATGCTTCACCTCTTGCCATGTTTAACAACATTTAATATTGTTGAGTACATAAACGGGAGAGAACTAAATAAGTCATGTGGTGTTCCGTCAATATGCAACTCATTGCGTATTGAGCTCCACTTAAGTTGTAGTGTTGTTTGTTGCACTTAAGTCTGGAGGCTTGCTTCCAGGGTAATCCTGACCTTGGCAGGGAGGTTTTCTTTCCCTTAGTGCTATCTTGCTTCTCTGGCTCGACTTGGGCTTCTTGATCTGCACTTTAATTCTTCAAAGGGCCGATCCTTAGTGTTTGGTCTGATCTTGGGTGCTGCAAACTTGTCCTTAGGATCGGCGGCTTGTTGTCCATGCATGAGTCGAGGGAAAATGTACCCCTGTCTATGTACCCCGACAGAAGCCCACGGGCTTGAGCCATACATGTCGTTGGGCATGTTGGGTTAGGCCCCAAATAGTGCACGGACACGTGACAGAAGAAGGCTGCACGCACGGCGGTTCGTCATGATGACTAGTCAATCCAACGTCCACTTCACATAATTACCGCAGGTAGTGGGGGCGTGGGACTACAGCAGTTAATGTAAAACAGTAACTTTTCTGAAGAGTCGCTCCCCCCACGTCGTTTCCCTTAAGAGGGGAAACGCGGAAGGGTACTGCTCATTCATTGTCTGCGTTGTCTCCTCATCATCTTCCTCCACAAGCCAAGAAATGTGCTCTTTCCTCACCCATACTCACCGCGGATCCCCTCCCAATTTCCTTCCCACGCTCTCATCGCACTTTAGGGCACATGGGGAAGAGAGTTGCTTCTAGGGGAAAATGGACAACCATCATGAAAGAGGCGGCCGCTGAGGGGAGCAAGAGGGCGACTAAGCTTGACAAGAGACGAAGGGGAGACGTCGTCTTCTTTCCATCAAACCTCGACGGTGATGTGCTATAGGCGAGGTATGGATACTTGTGGGGGAGGGAGGTCCCAAAGGGGCATGGCGCTCCGAAGGTTCTGGCGGAGGCGAATGAGGACCCGCCAGATTCATATGGATTCTTCTGCGCATATTTCATCTGCGGTTTCTGGCCTCCCTTCTCAGATTTCCTTGAGGCAATGATGGCGATCTATGGATTTCATCTCTTGGATTTCACGCCAAATGCAATGGCATGCATGGCGATCTTTGCCCACTTGTGCGAGAATTTTGTTGGCTTTGCCCCCAATGTTGATATGTTCAGGAACTACTTCGTCCCGCGGGTGGAGAACTAAAACCACCGCTCCGGGAACATAACTTGGATGCCACGGGTAGTACCATGGAAGAACTGGGATTACATCTCTGGCCAACAGCGTAATAGATGGGAGGAGTGGTGGGGAGATTAGTATTGGATTCAGAACAAGAAGGCCTCGGATTTTTGTCAGGCACGGACGGAATGCCTTGAGCGCGGCAACGACTGGAGAGCATTTGGCCTCACCGAGGACAGGCTCTGCCAGGCAATAAACAGGATTACCTGTCTTAAAGCTGCTGGGCTGACTGTCCAGCATGTAGGGGCCGACTTTCTCCTTTGTTGAATTGCGCCATTGCAGAAGAGGGATAGATTCTCCCGGGGGTATGGAGATGTTGCAGACAGGATGAATTGCTCCATGGCCTGGCCAATAACCTGTCAGTATACGGCCACGCCTAGTTGTGCGATCAGTTGTACAGCAGCCCTGGATTATTCAAACTGCCGGCAAACATCATCTCAGTGAACATCAACTCTGCCAGGGACCAGATTCTGATGTGGATGCCCGATTTCAATGCCCATGGAGTTGCGAGTGATTGGCAATTGCCCACTCTCGACGAAGAGATTGAATGGGCTTCCACCCAGTGGAGTAGACCATTAGGGTGGAGACTAGAGTGTACAAGCGCACCTCCATCGTCTATCAAGAAACGGCTGGACGAGGACAGCAAAGTGAGGGCCACCGCCATGGCGAAGGCCAAGAAGGCGGCAATGGGAAGGGGAAAAGCTGAAGAGGGAGGTTCCTTGCACGACAGAGACGAGGTGCAAACCTCGGAAGAGGATGCCGGGGATAATCCTGCCGGGGGTGAGGGTGCCGAGAACGAACCTGCCGGGGACGATCCTTCCGTGATCGAGGCTCTCTACACCTGAGGGAGCCAAGGATGGAGAGCATGTCACGGAGGCGGAGGAACCCAAATAGGAGTGGCTCTTGGCAGGCCCTCAGGCTACCGAGCTAGTCTTGGACCCACGCCCTCGTAAGCGGGCCGCTAAGCGAGGAGCAGCAGTCTCTGATCCTGTGCCCGCCGCCAAGAAGGTGAAGGAGACCACCTCCAAGAGCAGCATACCTGAAGTTGTGTGCCGGCATTCCCCTTGGCTTTCCGGGGCCAAGGTTGTAGGATGGAAAGTAGGTCTAGAGGGGGGTGATTAGACTACTTGACCAAATAAAAACCTAGCCTTTTCCCAATTTTCAGTCTTGGCAGATTTTGACAGCTTAGCACAAGTCAAACAATCAACCTACACATGCCTTTCAAAGATTATAGCAGCGGAATGTAAATCATTGCATATGAAGGTAAAGGGAGGGGTTTGGAAAGGCAAATGCAATGTAGACACAAAGATTTTTGGCGTGGTTCCAATAGGTGGTGCTATCGTACATCCATATTGATGGAGACTTCAACCCACGAAGGGTAACGGTTGCGCGAGTCCATGGAGGGCTCCACGCATGAAGGGTCCACAAAGAAGAAACCTTATCTATCCCTCCATGGCCATCGCCCACGAAGGACTTGCCTCACTCAGGTAGATCTTCACGATGTAGGCGATCTCCTTTCCCTTACAAACTCCTCGGTTCAACTCCACAATCTTGAAAGTGGCTCCCAAGTGACACCTAACCAATCTAGGATACACTACTCTCCAAAAGTTAATAGATGGTGTGTTCATGATGAAATCCTTGCTCTTGTGCTTCAAATGATAGTCTCCCCAACACTCAACTCTCTCTCACAGATTTGGCTATGGTGGAAAGATGATTTGAGTGGAAAGCAACTTGGTGAAGGCTAGAGATCAAGATTCTTGTGGTTGGATTGGAATGTCTTGGTCTCAACACATGAGTAGGTGGTTCTCTCTCAGAAAATGAATGCTGGAAGAGTAGGCATGTTCTGATGGCTCTTTTTCAAATGGAGAGGAGGGTGGAGGGGTATATATAGCCTCCACACAAAATCTAACTGTTACACACAAAAGAGCCAACTCGGTCAGACTGAATGTATAAACTCGGTGAGACCGATTCAGTTCAAAATGTGAACATTAGGCTTTTCGGTGGGACCGACATGATAAACTCGGTGGGACCGATGAGCTAGGGTTAGGGCAAAACTTGATCTCGGTTTGACCGATTACTTCAACTCGGTGAAACCGATTTTAGTAACAAGCAAACAGAGAGTTGGTCAGGCAAACTCCATGGGACCGATCGCTCATTTCAGTAATACAGAAATGTTACGAAAGAGAAACAGAGAGTTTACACTGCGAACTCGGTGGGACCGATCACTCATTTCGGTGAGACCGAAAAGTTACGAAGGGAAACAGAGAGTTTGCAATCCCATCTCAGTGAGACCGAGATCCCTATTGGTGAGACCGAACTGATTAGGGTTTGTAGCTATGGCCATGTCAAATGAACGCGGGGGCGCCGGATGAATCAAATCGGTGGGGCCAAGTTTGACTTTAGGTTTAGGACATATTTAGATTTGAGAAAATGGTTGAGGGCTTTGGAGCATATCAGTAAGCATTTTGAGCAAGTAGACCATTAAGCAACACCTCATCCCCTTTCAATAGTATTCGCTTTCACTATGGACTCAATGTGATCTTGGATCACTAAAATAGAAATGAAGAGTCTTGAGCTTTTTCCAATATTTGTCCTTAGCATTTTGACAGGTCCACATCTCTAGTCCATGCCATGCCAATAATTGAACTTGCTGAAATAATCATCTTGAAAGGATATTAGTTCAATGAGCAATATGTTGTTATGAATTACCAAAACCATCCAGGGATTAGTTACACTTTCAATCTCCCCCTTTTTGGTAACTGATGACGACATATAGATCAAAGCTTCGACAAATGATAATAAGAATGAAATATATCGTTGCTTTCAAAAGTATGTGATAAGCAAGAGTTCCCCCTAAATTTGTGCATTATTTATGATTTGCTTTTGAATGCAAACGCACAATTGATTAGGATCTTGGGTTACTCTTCCATGTCACATACTTCTTGGTGGATGCTCAAAATGATAGAATAAAAATAACATGCACTCATCACCAAGACAAATATAATTGATCATGCACTACTGATAAGATAGCATCATTCAAGCACATATAATAAAGCATAATATGATCAACCACATTGATGTGGAGCATCCTACGGTCATCCCCTTGGGCCCACCATTGTATCACGAAGTGCCAAGAGGACCTACGACTAGAGATAGAGCTAGAGCTCTCGAGACCGAGGTGACTTCTCTCCTTAGTGATATTGCATATTATCCCCTCGAGACATGGCTACTACCTAAGTCCGAGATGTTGTGCATGATTAGGTACCAAGAGGACCCTCCCGAAGATGCACATGAAGACGGACAAGCCACCAAGTCCACGGATGACGAGGAACGCCGGAAGGAGAAGAAGACAGCTCCAGGGCGCGGATATCCGGCCCCGAGCCCAGACAGCCAGCCGCTGAAGACTTCAACTACAGCAGCATTCCAGCCGCCGAGCATCTACAAGCCCCGAACATCCGGCCCAAGCCCGAACATCCGGCCCCGGCCCAGAAATCCGGCCTCCCACCTGGATATTCAGACAAGCTGCAACAGAGAACAGAAGAGTACCCCCGCCAGCCCGGACAGCCGGCCCCTCCAGCCCGGACATCCGGCCTTCCGTGAACGCCCAGACATCCGGCCCGACGCCCGGACGTCCGGCCTCCCCTGTCTGCGCACAGTGTAAGGGCCCGAGGCCCGTGTAGCCCTTCGCCCACCTAGACTATATATACTCTTCTCCTACCTACGTTTTAGTGTTAGCATTGGTTTAGCTCAAACTTGAGATAGAGCATTGCTCATCCACATCAGATCTACTCCACGAGAGAGACCGCGGCCCCTCTTCAGGGAAGATCCCTTTGGATTCAAGACCCCTTTATGGGAAGATCCCCCTGTGGATTCAAGACCTCCTCCCGGAGAAGACTGTTACCTTTTGTATCATCCGTAGTTGACCGTGGATCGTGTGATCTCCTATGTACTCAAGGATCTAGCATGTGTGTGACTATTTCTTGTTGGTTTAGTGATTCTCTCGTGTTTCCCCTCATGTTTTCCCCTGTGTTCTTCGTGTTCTTCGCGGGATCCGCTCCTTTCGTGAAAGATTGGGCGATTAGGGCCCTACCCTACATCATCTTGGATCAGAGCCAGCTTGTCTCATGATATCATCTTGTATCATGAGCCACATTGATCACGATTTCGGAGCCTTGTTTTTGTTGTTTTGTCCCTAATTCGGAAATTTCCCACAAAAATAGCCCCAATTTTTTTTGCGATTTGTTGGTGTGTTGAAGTTTTGTTGGATTTGATCCGCGGATTTTGTGTATTGCAGGTAGATCTAGCTTTCCATCCACTTTTCCCCATTTTTCATCCACAAATTCCTCTGAATTTTGCCCGGATTTACCACATTCCACGCGGAGTTCGCCCGGATCCAGAGCCAGGGCATCCGGCCCAATAGCCCGGATATCTGGCACCCCGGACATCCGGCCCCTGGCAGCAACATCCGCACACCACCACCACTTCCGCATAACACCGCCATATACCACATACACCACCATTGCTTACCACTCCCAACTCCGACAATTTTGGTCCAATTTTTCTTTGAGAATTTGAGTTGCGGTTCCGTGTCCTATTGTATTTCGGTTATTTTGGTACGGTTTGACATCAACATCACCGCCGCTCATTTTCGCCATGGACGCGTCATCAACAACCACTACTTCACCAATTTTGACACCATCAACCGTTTCTTGCTTACAAGGAACCAACAAAAGGTAACCTCACCTTGGTATTGGACATATCATTCTTGCCATTACTTTGATAGCCATCATAGCCTTACTCCTTTGCGTCACTTACCCATAGAGACTAGCCTTTGAGTATTGCTGGCAACATGACTTGTGTACATTAGTGATCATACTTCCCATAGCATACATACATCATTGGTGCATATCTTGGTATCATCGCTTGTGTCACAAGATTGTCATCACATACAAAATTGCTATCTTGGTTCGTGAAGCATTGCATGATAAAAGAGCTCAAACAACAAAGAGCCAAACAAGCTTTTAAGAAAAAGGGAAAGATAAGCAAAGAGCTTTTAAGAAAGAACCATAGCATCATACAACATTAAGATTGTCATACTAGATCATCTTGGATCATATCATCGGAACACCATACATAGAGCATACTTCGGATAGAAGTCGTTGCATTTTTGCTTAGTAGGTTGTGCACAAGTCTTCGTATCCACCTATTGTGCAATCGTGCTAGCGTCTCTCTAGTGTTGTGCAACAAGAGCATTTTTGTGGATTCCACATTTTGGCTCACCCCTGGTTGCACGACCCCACTTATCTCTTTGCGTGTGTGTTTCCATGCACCTTATATTGCTTGGTCTACTTGTTGCATTGAAAACTTGTGAATCTTTTCCAACATTATTGAAGCTCACTAAAAATTGCATCAAATTTTGTGCCACCATCCTAACCAAGCTCCACCATAAGCTTTTACTTGTATAGGTGTGAGAATCCGACAAGAATTTGGTACCAATTGTGCTATTTCCTTGTCCCACATTGGAGTGATCTTTGATCCACCTTCAACTTCGGTCAAGGTACATTTGGTATACGTTCTTCTCTTTCTCCCACTCACATATTTCACTTGGAATGATGGATAGGCCAAGTACTTCTACCAACCCACTCTTCATCGAGCAACACGACGACATGAACTCCTACGTCACCAAGAGACACCTCTTTGGTGCACAACGTGCTTTGCAACAAGAGCAACAAGCAATGAGTGAATGCATCGACAACCTCGCCGCTGACTTGCGACTCTCCGAGCAACGTACAAGGGACTACTTCGACCACAAGCTCGACAATCACAAGCAAGAGAACGACGCAAGAATGGATGAGATTTGTGCTTTGTTGCTCAACTGCTCTTCTTGCACTTCGTCCTCTTCAAGAAGGAGCCATTCAAGTCAGCACTCCGACTTCACCTCTCTGGATCAAGTACACCGACATCGAACACCCTTCGCCGTGTCGTGTTCAACGATCGTCAAGCAATCCTCAATCCTCTACGTGACACCGACTCTCAAGAGCGCCGACACCTTCAAAACCAAGCTGCCTTTGCACAAGCACGAGACTGGCAACGCCAAGTCCAACATGAAGAGGAAGAGTGAGCGCGTCTACACCAAGAAGTACAAGATGTCGAGGCATAACGTCAAGCGCAAAGATTGCGAGATGCTCAAGCACTCTAGGCGCAACAAGCCCTCCAAGATTCAAGTCGAGCCGTAGCCAACCGAGGCTGACATGCTCGTGAACATGAAGAAGCACTTGGCGAAGAAGCTCACGAATGACGATATCTAGCTTGCATGCAACGTCAAGCTCGACAAGTTCCTCCACAAGCTCGCCAAGAACATCATGTTCAACAAGAACAAGACGACATTGGAAATCCTCCACGACAAGAACACGTTGCGAGAGACGATCCTCCGCGTCAAGGACGTCATCATCCAAGACCCGAACACAATGAAGAGAAAATATATGGCAAGCTAAAGTTCACCATGCCCAAGTTCAATGGAAGCAACGATCCCGAAGAGTACCTTTCATGGGCATTGAAGGTCGACAAAATCTTCCGTTGCACAACTATGAAGAAGAGAAGAAGATCATGATGGCATCCCTTGAGTTCCAAGACTATGTCCTCATATGGTGGGAACAAGTCATCGAGTGCCGTGAGGCAAGAGGTGAACCACCCATCACTACTTGGGCGCAAATGAAGAATGTCATGAGAGCACGCTTCATGCCTACCTACTACAACCGCGACCTCTTCAAGAAACTCCAACTACTCAAGCAAGGAACAAAGAGCGTTGAAGAGTACTACAAGGAGTTGGATATTTCCATGATATGAGCCAATGTCACGGAAGATGATGAGAAAACTATGGCACGTTTCATGAATGGACTCAACCGTCCTATCAAGAAGATCGCCGACTTCCAACCATACTCGAACCTCATCGAGCTAGTGCATCAAGCTACCAAAGCAGAACGTCAAGTGCAAGACGATTACAAGTATGCCAAGTTCTCATCCAAGTAATACGGCTTCTCCAACACCCAAGCTTGAACGACTCCAACTCCGTCTACCAAGCCTTCTACAAGAAAAATCGACAAGTCGAGTTCCAAGAAAGCTTCGTCAACACCAAGTCATCCTCCTACAATGAGCAACTTCAAGCCGAGAGCTTCATCATCATCTACCCCAACCGATGAGACCGTCAAGACGAGTTCCTTCAAATGCTTCACATGCGGAGGCCGATGCCACAAGTCCTATGAGTATACCAACAAGCGGACCATGATCCTCAATGACGACGGCACTTATGACTCAATGAGTGAAGGAGAAATGGAAGCCCTTGAGCAAGTGGCCGTACACCGGCAAGTGAACGAAGAAGACACGAAACAAGTATTTTGTGATGAAGATTCAAGTCCCGCTCTCATTGTCTCCAAGGTCTTGACTCTTCAACATCAACAAGAAGAAGACCAAAGATGCCACATATTCCACACCAAGGCCGGCATCAATGGAAGATCCATCAAGGTCACCATCGATGGAGGGAGTTGTCCTAACCTCGCAAGCGAAGAACTTTGCTCCAAGCTCCAATTGCCTAAGACGAAGCACCCACATCCCTACAAAGTTCAATGGCTTAGCGACTCCAGCACTATCAAGTCGAGCATCGAGTACAAGTCTCCTTCAAAATTGGCGCCTACGAAGACACTTTGGAGTGTGACGTCGTTCCAATGACCGTTTGCCACCTTCTTCTTGGACGCCCATGGAAATTTGATAGAGGTGTCATCCACAATGGCCGAACGAACCACTACATCTTCAAGATGAAAGGAAAGGAGTATGTACTTCACCCTATGTCTCCAAGCCAAGTGATCGACGACAAGCAAGCTGTAAGTGCATCTAGTACCACCCCTAGTTGGTTTTGGAGTATTGACGACAAACCTAGTTGAGGGACTAATGTGTTTGTGAGAATTGCAGGATAACATAGGTAGAAGTCCCTCATTGATTCGGTTTTCCTACCAGAGATGACCCCTAAAAATGTATGAAGACATTGAAGTCAAAGGTGGTATATGAAGACATTCACATTGAAGACTATGACAAGAGAAGACATCGCATGAAGCCTATGGAGCTCGAAGACTTAGATCTTTCGTAGTTCTTTTTATTCTTTGTTGAGTCATAGGAACCACCATACTGTTAAGTGGGGTCCAAGAGAACCAGTCAGAATGACTGAAGTGATGCTTAACCAAAACCTATGTCTTCGAGTGAAGACTATGAGAGCGAATCTTGTCCAGAGTCGGACAAGTCAGCTTTGCTTGTAGCCCAAGTAAAGTTGCCATTTGAGTTTGAAATCTGACCGTTGGAACACGTGTCAGTTCCTTAGTGACCCAGGGTCATTTCGGACAAATCAGGTCGGGTTGCCTAGTGGCTATAAATAGCCCACCCCCTACAACCATAAATGGTTGGCTGCTCAGAGTTAGTGTACGGCTTTTGTCGTTTGCGAGAAACCCACCTCGAAGCCTTTGAGAGAGAATTCCTTGCGAGGATAAAGCCCTAACCACCCAGAGCCAAAGAGAATTAGGCATCACTTAACTCTTCTTGACTGTGTGATCTGAAGACTTATTACACTTGAGGACTGTGAATCCTCCAGCCAGTTAGGCGTCGCGTTCTGAGCATCCAAGAGACATTGTGGATCGCAGGTGAACGCAGTCTGTGAAGGTTTGGGAGTCTACCTTGAAGACTTACCAGAGTGATTGGGCGAGGTCTGTGTGACATTAGCTCAAGGGGAATACGGTGAGGATTGGGTGTCCTGAGCTGCGTGTTCAGGACTGGGTGTCCGGGACTGTGTGTCCTCGGGTTTAAATACCTAGCCGCCCTAACCAGACGTACAGTTGTCACAGCAACTGGAACTAGTCCAACAAATCATTGTCTTCAATGTGTCACTGGTTTCATCCTTTCCTTCCCTTTACTTACTGTTGGTCCTTGTGAAGTCATTGTATGATTGCACTATCTTTTAACTTCACTGAGTGACTGGGTGTTCTGTTTGGCTTCATAATATCTTCCTACCTGATCCTTACTACATTGCTGCTATTAGTCATTGTGCTTTCACTCCATTGAATACTTGACTATGGTTTGCCTAGTGTAGTCTACCTTCCGCTGCATGGTAATACGTTTATTTCTATCGTTTGTCTTCATAACTTCCACGTTTTGAAGACTTTCATAAAAATCACCTATTCACCCCCCCTCTAGTCGACATAACGCACTTTCAATTGATATCAGAGCAAGGTACTCCCTTGTTCTGTGTGATTCGGTTTAACCACCTGGAGTTTTAGCTATGTCGACTGCAGGGATAATTAAAGTCTCCGCTGCGTGCCCCGTCTTCGATGGAACTGAATATCCCTATTGGAAGAATAAGATGCGCATGCATCTTGAAGCCACTGACGTCGACCTATGGTATGTCGTCAAGAACGGCGTTCCCAAGGCTGGAGAAGGTGTCACTGTTGCTGACGTCAAGAAGTTCGTTCAACTAGACTCTACTGCCAAGAATATCATCTGTGGTCATCTGACCAAAGGACAGTATGGCCGCGTGAGTGCTTTGGAAACATCTAAGCTAGTCTGGGACTGGCTCTCCAAGGTCAACGAAGGCGTCTCAACCCAGAGAGATCAGAGAAATAGTGTCCTTCGCAACCTCTTCTACCGCTTCAAGAGAAATGACAATGAGAATGTCCAGCTCACGTTTGATCGACTCACTGACATCACGAATGAGCTTCAAGCCCTTGGCGCTACTGAGATCACCAAGCACGAAGTCGTCAAGACACTACTGAGATCACTTGACAGTTCGTTTGACACCCTAGCCCTGATGATTCAAGAACGTCCTGATTTCAAGACACTCGATCCGTCTGACATACTTGAGAGGCTCAACACACATGAGTTTCAGCTTTCTGAGAAAAGAGATATCTACGGTCCAAACTATGGGCGAACCCGTGCCTTGAAGGCAAAGGCTGTCTCCTCATCTGAAGAAGAATCTGACAGCAATTCTGATGATCCTGAAGACATTGGAAGGGAACTTGCTATGCTTGTGAAGAAGTTCCAAAAATTCACCAAGAAGAAAGGTTTCAGAAAGTCTTCACGATCAAGCTCAAGGAATGATGAAGCTTCTGCTCATGACTACAAGAAGAAAACATGTCACAAGTGCAAGAAACCTGGCCACTTCATCTCTGAGTGTCCTCAGTGGGACAATGAGAACAAAAAGAAGAAGAAGAGCAAGGAATATGACTCTGACGAGAAGAAGAAGAAGAAGAAGAAATACTCAAAGTCTTCTTCCAAGTCTTCTTCAAAGTCTTGATCACACAAGAAGAGCTCATCTGGCAAGGCACGTGCGTTTGTTGGCAAGGAAATGGATTCAGAGGAGGAGTCCGCTTCTGAGGAGGCGGAGGTGGAGTCTGAGGAGGAGTCCGATTCTGGCGTCGCAAGTCTGGCTACAGCATACGTTGCCAAGTCCATCTTCAACACTGAAGACAATGACCTCATCACCGACACCGATGCAAATGACAAGGACTACTCCGCTCCTACCTACTGCTTCATGGCACGCGGTGCCAAGGTAAACACACGCACTACTCACTATCAAACATCCAGTGACGATGACTCTGATTGTGGTTCAAAACCCAGCTACAAAACACTTGCTAAAATTGCAACTGAACAACAGAAAGCCATGGAACATATTCAAAAACTGTTAGACAAAAACGATGATCTGTGAGGCGCTGAAATGACTCGATCTGAGTCCTTAATTGAAGACATAAAAAATCTTCACGTTAAGTATGAGGAACTTGAAAGACGTCATGAAACACTCTCAACAACTCATGAAAAGCTTTCCTATGATTATCTTCAAAGGAAGCAAGATCTTGAGAAATTGAGAGCGGCTCATGAAGATCTTCAAAAGGAAAACGAGTCACTTCGCGCCGAACAGATCAGCTCCGCTCAGGAAGGATTTGAACCACCATGTCTTAAGTGCATTGAGCGTGATAATGCTACTACTGTTGCTGAATGTTCTACTGCTGCTACTGTTGCAATATCTTCAACTGTTGATGTGGGAACTAACCCCTCTGCTGAGGATTCCACTGCTATTGCTGATGAGAATGCTAGGTTGAAGACATTGCTTGAAACAGGGATGTACAAAAGTCTTAAAGGGCATCAGACACTATTTGATGTCCTCAAAAAGCAGATCTTGAACCGAAACCCGAGGAAAGAGGGTGTTGGGTTCGTAAGGAAAATGAATGCTGATGGCTCTTACTGGAAACCTGAGCAGTACCCCAAAACCACATGGGTTGCTGCAAAGGAATCTTTAGCAGATCTATCCAATCTATCTGGCTTCTCTTGTGCAAACCCCATTGTCATTGATGAATCATTTGATGCAAACTATAAACTGTTTAAGAATCAGAATGGTGAAGTGTTTGCCAGGTACATTGGTACTAACTTCAGGAATGGACCGCCTATGAAGAAGATCTGGGTTCCGAAAAAGTGTCTGGAGAATCTTCCTGTGAATGTCATCATGACACCACACGTGAAGAAGACAAACCTCAGACCATAGGCTTCATACGGTCCAAAGGCTTCATACAGACAGAGGACTCACCTGAGTCGCACTAATGCAAATGTTTTGCAGGGAAACCATACTCAGGCCTATAAATATGAGCGCGGTTCATCAAACCGCCATGTTCATAAGACCAAGAACTTTTCTGCTTATTCTTATGAGTACTGTTGTCCGCCTGCAAGACTTTTTGCTAGGGATCCAAAGCCAAAGTTCTCAGACGCTGCACTTAGACTTATTGCTTCTAAGCCACCCTTGAAGATGAGGGTGGCTAAGAAAGCATAACTCTCTTTTGCAGGGAAAGGTCTCCAGCGAAAACCAAAATCGTCTGACGCTATTGCTGGGGACCTTAAACATCTTGTAGGGCGCAAGATCAAATGCCCGAATGGTCTTACTATGTACTTCGTTCCTGAATCGCTTGCTACTCTCCCTATTAGTCCTAATCTGGATCTAAGCTTTCATAACCCGCTGGTTCATCAAATGTTTTTGCTTCACAATTCTGTTCGTGAAGCCTATCCCCCTAATTGCACTGTAGGGTACGACACCAGCGTCTTCAGAATGGATTATTGATAGTGGGTGTACCAATCACATGACTGGCAAAAGAAGCCTTCTTATGGACTCAACCTTACGTCCATCCGACAAGAGTCACATCACATTTGCTGACACTGGTAAAAGTAAGGTACTGGGTCTAGGTAGAGTTGCAATCTCAAAGGATCAACACATGGATAAAGTCATGCTTGTTGAATCCCTTGGCTTCAACTTAATATCTGTCTCAATGCTTTGCGATTTGAACATGATCGTAATATTTGGAAAATATCACTGCCTTGTACTAATGGAATCTGACAAGTCTCTAGTGTTTGAAGGGTATTGGAAAGATGATTTGTACGTAGTAGATTTCTCGGCAGGACCACATCTTGCCGTATGTCTTCTAGCAAAGGCTTCAGAATGCTGGCTCTGGCATCGGAGGCTAGGGCATGCTGGCATGAGGGACCTCCACACCCTTGCAAAGAAGAAGCATGTCATAGGCATCGAGGGCGTCAAGTTCAAGAAAGATCACTTATGCGGTGCCTGTGAAGCAGGAAAGATGACGAGGGCCAAATATCCCTCGAAGACAATCATGACAACCACTCGACCCTTCGAACTGCTCCACATGGATCTTTTCGGTCCCACTCATTACTCAACTCTTACTACTACTGCTTGTCTCTATGGCTTTGTCATTGTTGATGATTATTATAGATATACTTGGGTGCACATAATCCTCTACAAGACTGAAGTGCAGGATGTCTTCAGACGCTTCGCCAATCGAGCAATGAACAACTATGGCGCCAAGATAAAGCACATCAGAAGTGACAATGGCACTGAATTCAAGAACACTGGCCTTGATACATATCTTGATACCTTGGGCATCACACATGAATTCTCAGCCCCGTACACGCCACAGCAGAATGGCGTCGTCGAACGCAAGAACAGAACACTCATTGAGATGGCCCGAACAACGCTTGATGAATACAAGACTCCAAGAAAATTCTGGACTGAAGCCATTGATACTGCATGCCATACAAACAATCGTGTTTATCTTCACAAGCTTCTGAACAAGACATCTTATGAGCTCCTTATTGGCAAGAAGCCAAATGTCAGTTACTTCAGAGTATTTGGTGCCAGGTGCTGGATCAAAGATCCACATCACACTTCAAAATTTGCACCAAAAGCACATGAGGGTTTTATGCTTGGATATGGAAAGGATTCGCACTCCTATAGAGTCTTCAATCTCTTTCATTATAAAGTGGTTGAAATAGTGGATGTGCGGTTTGATGAGACTAACGGTTCACAAAGAGAGCACCTCCCAAATGTGCTAGATGAAGTTCCATCCAGCGAATCAATCAAGCTTATGGGAACCGGAGAAATCATACCCTCTGAAGCTCAACCTGAAGAGGAACTTATCATCTCCGCACCTGATCAACCTAAAGACAATGCTCAACCTGAAGACAATCCCACTAACAATGAAAATGATCAGAAAGAGCAAAACCTTCATCCTGTACATACTCGTGTTGCCAATGAAGTGCAGATTGAGAGAATAATTGATAGCATCAATGCACCCGGTCCACTCACTCGTTCAAGGGCAACTTAGCTGGCAAATTTCTGTGGGCACTTCGCATTCGTCTCAATAACAGAACCCAAGAAAGTTGAAGAAGCCTTCATGGAACCTGAATGGATTCAAGCTATGCAAGAAGAGCTTCAACAGTTTGAGCTGAATAATGTATGGGAACTGGTTAAGCGTCCTGATCCTCGGAAGCACAACATAATAGGCACAAAATGGATATACCGCAACAAGCAAGATGAGCATGGTCAAGTTGTCAGAAACAAAGCTCACCTCGTTGCTCAAGGATATACTCAAGTGGAAGGCTGACTTCGATGAAACATTTGCTCCTATGGCTAGACTTGAAGCCATACGCATACTGCTGGCCTATGAAAATCATCATAACATACTTCTATATCAAATGGATGTGAAGAGCGCCTTTCTCAATGGCAAGATTGAAGAAGAAGTGTATGTTGCACAACCGCCTGGCTTTGAAGATCCGAAACATCCTGACATGGTATACAAGCTCAACAAGGCACTGTATGGCCTCAAACAAGCCCCTCGGGCCTGGTATGACACACTCAAATACTTCCTGAAGAGCAAAGGCTTCATACCTGGTTCCCTAGACCCCCACTCTCTTCACGAAGACATATGATGCTGAACTGTTTGTGTGCCAAATATATGTGGATGACATTATCTTCGGCTGCACCAATCAAAAGTACAGTGAAGAGTTTGGATATATGATGCAAGAGCAATATCAGATGTCCATGATGGGAGAGCTGAAGTTCTTCCTCGGTCTTCAAATATGACAAAAACGCAACGACATCTTCATATCTCAAGAGAAGTATCTCAAAGATTGCCTGAAGAAGTTCGGTATGCAAGACTGCAAAGGCTTCACGACGCCAATGCCAGCCAAGCATCATCTCGGTCCTGACGACAATGGTAAAGAGTTCGACCAAAAGGTATACCGCTCCATGATTGGTTCTTTGCTTTATCTATGTGCATCTAGGCTAGATATTATGCTTAGTGTTTGCATGTGTGCTCGATTCCAAGCGGCACCAAAGGAGTCGCATCAATTAGCTGTGAAGCGAATTCTTTGATATTTGGCTCACACCCCAACTCTAGGATTATGGTATCCAAAGGGCTCAGAGTTTGATTTAGTTGGATTTTCGGATGCTGATTATGCTGGTGAGAAAGTGGATCGCAAGTCTACATCAGGCACATGTCACTTTCTGGGACGATCACTTGTATGTTGGTCTTCAAAGAAGCAGAACTGTGTATCTCTCTCCACTGCTGAATCTGAATACATTGCTGCTGGATCTTGCTGCGCTCAGCTTCTGTGGATGAAGCAAACACTCAAGGACTATGGCATTCATCTGAAGCAAGTGCCACTCTACTGCGACAACGAAAGCGCCATCAAGATTGCCAACAACCCAGTTCAGCACTCGAAGACAAAGCACATTGAGATTCGTCATCACTTTCTCAGAGATCATGTTGTGAAGGAAGATATTGATATTATACACGTTAACACTGAAGAGCAATTGGTAGATATCTTTACCAAGCCCTTGGATGAGAAAAGATTTTGCAAGTTATGGTGTGAGCTAAATATCCTGGAATCCACAAATGTCCTGTGATCAGGCACACATCCTAACACTTATGCATATTGATGACTTAGATGTGCAACACACGAAGTAAAGTATATCTTCAATCAATGAAGACATACATTCTAAGTGTGAATACATTAATGTGGAATTTGACTTCGGAGCGCCACGATAATTGTGCGTCATGTCTGGGTCTAATACTTCCTATACGGTGGGTAACACCACCACCAAAATGTTCTGTTTGAAGTGTTTCACTCATGGCGTCACATTTGCTATGTCTTCACATTTGGTTTGGCTTCAATTTCAACATGTCTTCATGATTATCTTCACTATGTTGATTACATATATATATACTAGTGTTCTGTCCTCTACAGCATTCACTTATAGATATGTATTCTTGTTGAATCTTTTGAACTAAGTGAATGTGATCGGACCCTAACCTCTCTATGCTTTCTATCTCAAACTCTATCTCTCCAAATCATATGCATTCTATTGAAACTGTCGAATGTCTTCTCTGCATCCTTGTCAGCAGAAGATACAGAGACAACCATTAAGTCCATTTTCAGTGCTCATTCCTTCACCTGAAACCCGGAGAAGTGGGAACGACCACCCGACAATCCAGGCGTGCGTGGGACGTGGAACAACCCCCGATATGTTGCATGATGGCCACGTGTTCCTCAGATGTGAATCGCCAGGGGCACCTGTGTAATAACGCAGTGCCTTCCCTGTACCTATAAATACACACCTCACAGCAGTCATTATCTCTTGTTCCACTCTCGCACGAAACCTAGCGCCACCGCTAGCCCTCGACGACGCCGGCGACGAAGCGCTTCGCAGCCGCAACCTCTCCGACGCCGTCTTCACGCCGACCGCGGACATCGTCTTCTCCGCCGTCGCCGTAGGTGTCCTCCGTCGCCAAGTTAGGGGACGATCGAACTGCTCGGCCTCCTCTTCCACTCCGTCTTGCAGTTCTTCGTGTGGTAAATAAAACCTCCTTTTTACGGCCCCTTTGATCCTATAGCTTTATCACTTTCTACCACAAGCAGTTTCTATTCAGACAAGTTGGATCTCTTTCATACTGCATCTCATAACATGCCTAGTATGTTCACTTATGCTTCACAAAGTAGTTAGATTCCTCACTTGTACTGATCCGTGGATTCGTACAAATCTGGAACCAACTCCTTATCTATGAGTGAATGTCTTCGCATGAGAGGTCAATGTCTTCTAAACTGATTTATCTTCAAAATCTTCTGAGAATGCATATGACCTCTTCCCCTTCCCTCACACCTTAATGCTGTAACAGGTACATGTCCGTGGGAGAATCCCTTGGTTCTCATAGTCTGCATTCATTTGCAGAATTCTTACAGTATCACATAAATTCTCCCGAAGCCAGCTCCTGTTTGTCCAGCAAGCGAAAACCTTTGAAGCCTTTGAACGTATTGAAGCCTTTCAGTTTAAAGTTCATGGCTTCAGAAAAATCAGCAAGGAAGGGTGGCAGAAAGCGTCGAGGAGAAACGTCAAGAGATCTGCCCGATGACCTCTCAGAGCCGTACAAGACATATCCTGAAGAGGATTACAATCAGCGCAAGACGCGAATCCAATGGATTCGACGCTATTGGGCAGAACAGTGGTTCAAGTACAGATTTGTGACCAAGGAATATGCTGAAAAGAATGCCATCAAGCGACCATGGGGAGACATCCTCTACAAAAATCTTCAACCCAGGACCAGAGATGAAGCCATTGAACAAGGCTTCTATCCCTGCATGGTCCGTGGACCACATCCTGCGGATGCTGACCCATCGTCCCTGCTATGGTGTCGTGATGACAATCTGTTTAAGCGCAACTTCTAGTTTGCCTAGAAGACTTTGGGTTTAGATTTCAACCCTGGTCCCTCTGCTCCCCGTGCCGATGGAACTCGCGAAGCTGAAGCCAATCTTCTTGGGCCCTTCTACAATCTTGAAGGTCTCATCACTCACGTCGTGGTTCAAGGGACAGCCGTGAATGAGCCTGTAGATGACGCTGAATCAGATGAAGCGCCTGCAGCGCCGAAGCCAAAGAAGCTGAAGCAGCCAAAAGCTTCAAAGCCGGCCTCTGCACCAAAAATCTCACGGGCGAAGCCACTAGCAACTGCACCTCATGAAGACAGTGTGCAGTCTGAAGATTTGTCACGCATATCCAAGCCCCAGAAGGTCAAGATGCCTCTGCCACACACCAGCCAAGAGCTAACAGCTGCTGCCATTCTGCGCAATGATGCCATTGATCTGTCATGTGATCAAGATCTTGCAGATGACGCTCTTGAGCAACTCATCAAGAGCAAAGAAGAAGTAGAAATCTTCAATGATCTGCCTCTCTTTGATGTGACAATCATCCACAACTTCATTGATGAGTGGTTTGACACACCAAACATTAGCTTCGAAGATCTGCAGCTACCCATTGGCCTCAGTGTCGCCTTCCATGGCGCCATTGCTTCAGAGCTAGCTCTCGCTCAGCGCATCGTCAAACTGAAGCAAAAGATTGACTATGAAAAGGCTCAGTTCAAGAAGCATATGGCCAAGCTCAGCGTGCAAGAGGTGAAAAACTTCAAGATTATGCTGCACGAGCTCAAAGAAGCCTTTCTCAAGAAACGCGCAGAAGCTCAGGGTTCTCGGGAGCGCATGAAGAGCCTGGCTGACAAGTGTGTGCAAGGCTACAACGAAGCTGAGAAGCGCAAGGCCCTTGGGCGTCCGGGCATTGATCCCAGGATGGCTGCTAAGCAGAAGAAGAAGCCCATTGTGACCGAACCTCTCGCACCAAGGCAGGAAGCAGATCCCATTGTCTTCCCAACTAGAATGACTGGCTGGAAGCCGAAAGCCCGGTCAACCGCTTCAGAGCTGAAGAAGACGAGGACTGCTGAGGCTGAAGCTAGGAAGAGGAAACATCCTCAAGCCTCTCCTACTGCCCCCTCCAAGAAGAAGAGGAAGACCAAGAAAGAACGGGCTGCTCCCACAGAGCCTTTGATTGTTGAACCCATTTCCATGGTTCGTCCTGACGCTAAACGCCAACTGACAATCCATGAGCCTGCTTTCACAGAGGCTCGTGAAGCTGAAGACTTTCCAGCAGCTGATCCCATCGCTGCTGAAGACATTGGTCACCATGACCATGTAGAAGATGGTGCAGTCCTTCCTCAGCTCGAGCACAGCAAACTCATCAGCATTGGTCGTCCTCTGACGCCAATTGCTCAGGATCCTTCATGGGCTGATCGCCCACAAGAGGAAGAAGACTTTGAGGCCCAGCCAACTCTAACTACACAGGCGTCGCTTGCGTTGCGCAGGCTTCGCAAAGGACCAAGGCCTCCGGTCTCTGCATCTGAAGCTGAAGCTGCTGAAGACATTTCGGCTGCATCAGCCGATGAAGAAGAAGTCCCACAAGCTGCTACTCCCCTGTCCCACCAAGAAGCGGTTCTCGAGGAGAACGTGGTTGTGACCGACCCTCCAGCTCGTCAAGTGGAGGTTGAAAATCTTGAGGCTGCCACCACCAACACCACTGAAGCCACTGATGCTGTCATGGTTGAAGCTAATGTGGAGCCCTCACCAACAAAAGCACCAGAAGTCAGTGAAGCCACTGATCCCACTGCTTCTGTTCCCGCGCCTGCTGCCGGTCCTCAGTTCGACTATCATGTTGAGCACAGGCCTCAGGTACAGAAGTCAATCCCAAGATTGCCCAGGTTCCCAGGTCCTGCATCAGCACCTGGATCCTTCAATATCAATGGCTTCAGAGCAGACAACACATTCTTCAATAGCTCCAGGAACCCCTACTCAAGGGAAAGAATATCATCTGATCGTTTCTGGAGCTATCCGCCGCGAAGCTATTACTCCTGCATTCTATACAATCAAGGTCGCATCTTCCCACACAAGTGTCTTGACATTGAAGCAATAGCTGGTCTGCCCTGTCTGGAAGAAGCTCTGGATTGCTTCAAGGAGGTTGGATTGCTGCCGTTCGTCACTGACCAAGAGCATTGGAATGAAGAGTTGATGCTCCAATTCTATGCCACACTTCACATCCGCGGGTACAACAGAGATCCGAAGACTTGGGTCCTGGAGTGGATGACAGGAAATGTTCATCATGAAGCCAAAGCCTTTGACATCATTGAGCTCACTGGTCTACCCACTCCTGACGATCTCTACAAATCCGGCTGTCAATTTCATAGTGAAGCTGTGGAGAGCATCTTTCAGAAGCCTGAACCTAACATGAGTCAGATGCTCAGTATGATGAAGCCATTGCCCCAAGATGTTGAATATCCCAAAGAGTTCCTTGTTGAAGACCTTGAGTATCTGCCAAGAACTATTTATCACATCATAAGGTGAACTCTCTGGCCCATCAAAGGACACTCTCCACATGCCAAGCTGGAAGGTGCAATGAAGGCTTTGGTCTTCTATATTCTTCATGGCAAATGCTTCAATGCACAGGACTTTTTCATTCGCCAACTTGCTGCATCAGGCTCTGATCTGTTTGGCTTAAAGTTCTACGCCCCATGGGTAATGCAGCTGATCAAACTTCACTCCGCTATTTCATATCAGCCATCTGCTCGCAATCATCGGATTTTTCTTCCTGATGTGGATATGTCTATTGAGGCCATCTATCCTGAGCCTGCCAAGGAACCTCTAAGTCTTCAGAATGCAGAGTATCAAAGTTTTTCTCAGAACATTGAAGGAGTTGAAGCAGTCACTCGTGTGTATCCTTTGGCTGGCACTACACGTGCACCGCATCCTGCTCTCACTGAAGCCACTGACAGTACAACTGCCCCACGACCCAAGAAGCGCACTCATGTTCTCAATGACCGAGAGCTTCTTGTGGCTCTTCATTAGAAACAAGATAGGCATCATGACTGGCTGAAGCGTCAAATGCAAAGCCTCTTGGTGGATGTTAATCGCATTCGCAATCTTGCCACCAAGAATGCCTTTGTTGCCCATGAAACCTCTCGACGCACATGGAAAGGGCTGACGCTGATGTGTTCTGAAGATGATCTTCAAGAGGATGGCTTCTTTGAGCGCTTCAAGTTTGACTCCACACCCCCTCGAAGGGCAGTGCTACGACGAACTCCATCTCTTGAAGACTCTGAGTTCTCTTCCTCTGCTGTAACTGTGAATGCCAGAGTGATCAAGGATGAAGACGATGCTACTTCACCGCCACCTCCCTCAGCACGCTTCAACACTGCTCCAAGCTCTTCTGCACCGCCGAACACCACCGACGACCCTGCTGCTTCACCTACTCTTCATGGGAACGAGTAGATGCTCTATGTCTTCAAACCTTTTTGGTCCTTACTGACAAAAGGGGGAGAAGCATATGAGTTTGATAGTCTTGAAGCGGGTCCATATGGGTGGGTGCTTCATATTTTTGCTTCGTGTTTACAACTCTCGTTTTGATACATTTGGTTCTTTGAGTTGTAACACTTAAACTCGATGGTCGTCTGCCACTTATTTGCCATTTTGTGATGCGATGATAAATTCCGCATGTGCGACGATAAATTCCGCACTTAGATCATTTTGCAGACGTCCATTTTCCATTATGCATGTCATTATCTTCACATACCTTCACATGCATAGTGGATTGTCATCATAAGTTGAAGAGGATCTCCACAAGCACAACCTGCCATGTGCATTTGCATTCCAAAAGCAAATTACTTATATGCACATCTTCAGGGGGAGCCCTTGCAACTTATGAAGACAATTCCTTATCCTGTACAATTTCACATATTATATTCCCCATTGAAAACTTCAACTAGTTTGTCATCAATCACCAAAAAGGGGGAGATTGTAAGTGCATCTAGTGCCACCCCTAGTTGGTTTTGGAGTATGGACGACAAACCTAGTTGAGGGACTAATGTGTTTGTAAGAATTGCAGGATAACACAGGTAGAAGTCCCTCATTGATTTGGTTTTCCTACCAGAGATGACCCCTAAAAATGTATGAAGACATTGAAGTCAAAGGTGGTATATGAAGACATTCACATTCAAGACTATGACAAGAGAAGACATCGCATGAAGCCTATGGAGCTCGAAGACTTAGATCTTTCGTAGTTCTTTTTATTCTTTGTTGAGTCATAGGAACCACCGTACTGTTAAGTGGGGTCCAAGAGAACCAGTCAGAATGACTGGAGTGATGCTTAACCAAAACCTATGTCTTCGAGTGAAGACTATGAGAGCGAATCTTGTCCAGAGTCGGAAAAGTCAGCTTTGCTTGTAGCCCAAGTAAAGTTGCCGTGTGAGTTTGAAATCTGACCGTTGGAACACGTGTCAGTTTCTTAGTGACCCAGGGTCATTTCGGACAAATCAGGTCGGGTTGCCTAGTGGCTATAAATAGCCCACCCCCTACAACCATAAATGGTTGGCTGCTCAGAGTTAGTGTACGGATTTTGTCGTTTGCGAGCAACCCACCTCGAAGCCTTTGAGAGAGAATTCCTTGCGAGGATAAAGTCCTAACCACCCAGAGCCAAAGAGAACTAGGCATCACTTAAGTCTTCTTGTCTATGTGATCTGAAGACTTATTACACTTGAGGACTGTGAATCCTCCAGCCGGTTAGGCGTCGCGTTCTGAGCATCTAGGAGACATTGTGGATCGTCGGTGAACGAAGTCTGTGAAGGTTTGGGAGTCTACCTTGAAGACTTACCAGAGTGATTGGGCGAGGTCTGTGTGACCTTAGCTCAAGGGGAATACGGTGAGGACTGGGTGTCCTGAGTTGCGTGTTCAGGACTGGGTGTCCAGGACTATGTGTCCTCAGGTTTAAATACCTAGCCGCCCTAACCAGACGTACAGTTGTCACAGCAACTGGAACTGGTCCAACAAATCATTGTCTTCAACGTGTCACTGGTTTCATCCTTTCCTTCCCTTTACTTACTGTTGGTCCTTGTGAAGTCATTGTATGATTGCACTATCTTTTAACTTCACTGAGTGACTGCGTGTTCTGTTTGGCTTCATAATATCTTCCTACCTGATCCTTACTACATTGCTGCTATTAGTCATTGTGCTTTCACTCCATTGAATACTTGACTATGGTTTGCCTAGTGTAGTCTACCTTCCACTTCATGGTAATACGTTTATTTCTATCGTTTGTCTTCATAACTTCCATGTTTTTAAGACTTTCATAAAAATCGCCTATTCACCCCCCTCTAGTCGATATAACGCACTTTCACAAGCCAACCATCATGGAGAGAATAGTGAGAGTGCGAACCACTAAAAAGAGAGTGAGCGCCACAAGCCCAAATCGAGTGCCTCCATGATGAGCGAAAAGAAGAACTTAGTTCTATTTGCCACCAAAAGTGAGATAAGAGGAGTGTGTGAGAACCCATCTAGTGTCCTACACTATGTCCTTTTACGCAAGGACAATGCAACACAAGCTAACACCTCTCATGCTATACCTTTATTGTTGTCTTCTCTTTTGTAGGAATTTCAAGATGTTTTCCGCGACGAGCTGCCTCCGGGACTACCTCCACTTCGAGGCATCGAGCACCGCATCGACCTCATCCCCGGAGCACCTCTTCCAAACAAAGCTCCCTACTGCGTGAACCCCGAAGAAACCAAGGAAATACAAAGGCAAGTAAAGCATCTCATAGACCATGGACATTTGCATGAAAGTTTGAGCCCTTGTGCCATTCCAGTCATTCTTGTGCCAAAACGAGATGGTAGCTTTCGCATGTGCTCCGATTATAGACCTATAAATGCTATCACCGTTCTCTATAGGTATCCCATTCCACGCCTTGATGATATGCTTGATGAACTTAGTGGTGTCACTATATTTTCCAAGATTGATCTTAAAAGTGGTTACTATCAAATCCGTACACAAGAGGGTGATGAATGGAAAACCACTTTCAAAACGAAGTTTGGTTTGTATGAGTGGTTAGTCATGCCTATGGGTCTATTGGAAGCACCGGGTAATTTTATGCGTCTTATGAATCATGTCTTTCGCCCTTACATTGGTGTGTTTGTTGTGGTCTACTTCGATGATATCCTAATTTATAGCAAATCTCTTCAAGATCATGTCACCCATGTTCGAACCGTTTTGCAAACTCTTCGAAACGAGCATCTCTATGCTAACATGGAAAAGTGCCTTTCCGGCGTTGATAAGCTCGTTTTCTCGGGTTTTGTTGTTTCCTCTAAGGGTGATCATGTTGATGACTCTAAGATCAATGCTATTAAAAATTGGCCCCAACCAACCAATTTGCAACAAGTGCGTAGTTTCCTTGGCTTAGCCGGTTTCCACCGTAGATTTGTGAAGGACTTTAGCACCATTGCTTCACCTTTGCATGCTTTGAGCAAGAAAAATGCGCCTTTTATTTGGGCACCATCCTAAGATACCGCATTCAATGGGCTTAAGAATTTGCTTACTCATGCTCCCGTGCTTGCTTACACAACTTTGACAAGCCCTTTGAGATTCATTGTGATGCTAGTGGTAATGGCATAGGAGGTGTGCTAACGTAAGAGAAGTGCCCCATAGCTTACTTTTGTGACAAACTTTCCGGAGCGCAACTCAATTACCCCATCTATGACAAAGAGTTATATGCTTTAGTGCGAGTTTTGCACGAATGGGAACACTATCTCCGCCCTCATGAATTTATCATTCATACCAACCATGAAACACTCAAATACCTTAAGGGTCAAACCAAGTTGAACAAGTGTCATGCTAAATGGAGTGAATTCATAGAGTCTTTTCCTTATGTCATCAAGTACATTAAAGGAACGCAACTACATCAAAGATGGATATCTTATGACAGATCACAAACTTTGCATCCCGGAGTCTTCTCTTCGTTTGTTGCTTTTGCAGGAATCCTATGGAGGAGGACTAATGGGACATTTTGGACGCGACAAGACTTTTTCTACGCTCTCCAAGAACTATTATTGGCCTAGGATGTTTTGCGACGTCAACCGCTTCACCAACCGATGCTCTACATGTCGCAAAGCTAAGTCTAAAGATCAATCCCATGGCCTTTACATGCCTCTCCCAATTCCATATCAACCATGGGAAGACATTATCATGGATTTTGTACTTGCATTGCCTAGAACTAGAAATGGAAAGGATTCAGTATTTGTCGTTGTGGACCATTTCGCTAAGATGACACATTTCATTCCTTGCAACAAGATAGACGATGCTTCACATGCTGCCAATCTCTTTTGTAGGTAAATATTGCGTCTACATGGAGTGCCAATGACGATTGTCTCGTACCACGACGTCAAGTTCCTAAGCTACTTTTTGAAGACCCTATGCGCGAAGCTCAGAATCAAGCTACTCTTCTCCACAGCTTACCACCCTCAAACCGACGGCCAAATGGAGGTGACCAACCGCACACTCCCAGCTCTACTTCAAGTGCTAATCAAGAAGAACATCAAGGAGTGGGAGGAGTGTCTACCTATCGCTGAGTTCCCCTACAACTGCGCAAGACACTCAACAACCGGCAAGTCCCCCTTCAAGGTCGTCTACGGATTCAACCCTTTGTCCCCATTGGACATTCTTCCTCTACCACTACAAGAGCGCATCAATATGGACGCAAGTGCACGTGTGAACCATCTCAAGAAGGTGCATGAAGATACAAGGCAAACCATCGAGCGCCAAGTACAATGACTTGCGACCAAGCGCAACATCAACAAGCACCCCATGGTATTCAACATTGGAGATCTTGTGTGGCTACACCTTCTCAAGGACCGCTTCCCCAACGAATGCAAGTCCAAACTTTGACCACGAGCGGATGGTCCCTTGATGGTGCTTGAACGCTACAACACCAATGCCTACAAGATCGACATCCCGCGTGACAAGTACTCCGTGAGTGACATCTTCAATGTCAAGGATCTCTCGCCCTACCATGGTGATGAGGATATCGATCCGAGGTCGGATCTTCCCCAAGGGAGGGGAAATGATGCGGAGAATCCTACGGTCATCCCCTTGGACCCACCATCGTCTCACGAAGTGCCAAGAGGACCTTGATAACCCACAAGTGTAGGGGATCGCAACAGTTTTCGATAAGTAAGAGTGTCAAACCCAATGAGGAGCTAAAGGTAGAACAAATATTCCCTCAAGTTATATCGACCACCGATACAACTCTACGCACGCTTGACGTTCGCTTTACCTAGAACAAGTATGAAACTAGAAGTACTTTGTAGGTGTTTTTGGATAGGTTTACAAGAATATAAAGAGCACGTAAACAAAAGGTAAGGGTTGTTTAAGTAAAGACACAATAAAGTAAATATACCGAGTGTATAAAAGTGGTGGTAGGAGTTGCGAAATTTCCCCTAAGCAATTAACTACTTTACTAGACCGATAGCAAGTATTATGTGGGAGAGGCCACTGCTAGCATGTCTTCCCTGACTTGGAATTCTATGCACTTATGATTGGATCTATTAGCAAGCATCCGCAACTACTAACGTTCATCAAGGTAAAACCCAACCATAGCATTAAGATATATTGGTCCCCCTTCAATCCCGTATGCATCAATTTCTATGCTAGGTTGAAGCTTCTGTCACTCTTGCCGTCCAATACATAGTCCTATCAACATACAACTAACCCTATGGTGTGATCCATGCGCGCGCTCATATGATGCACACCAAAGGACAGCAACATAACCACAAGCAAATTAAATAAATCATAGCAATTCATCAACCACCGATAGGACAACGAAAATCTACTCAGACATCATAGGATGGCAACACATCATTGGATAATAATATGAAGCATAAAGCACCATGTTCAAGTAGAGGGTACAGTGGGTTGCGGGAGAGTGGACCGCTGTAGATAGAGGGGGGAGGTGGTGGAGATGTTGGTGAAGATGGCAGAGGTGTTGGTGTAGATCGCGGTGATGATGATGAGGGCCACAGCAGCGTTCCGGCGCCACCGGAAGAGAAGGGGAGAGGGGGGCCCCTCGTCTTCTTCTTTCTTGACCTCCTCCCTAGATGGGAGAAGGGTTTCCCCTCTGGTCCTTGGCCTCCATGGAATGGGAGGGGCGAGAGCCCCTCCGAGATTGGATCTCTCTCTCTGTCTCTCTCTGTTTCTGAGTTCTGTTCTGCTGCCCTTTCACCGTTTCGTATATATATGGAGATCCGTAACTCCGATTGGACCGAAACCTTTGCCGTGTTTTTTTTACCAAAAATTAGCTTTCTTGCGACCGAAGAAGGGCATCAACCACCTTACGGCTAGACCACGAGGGTCAGGGGCGCGCCCAGGGGGTGGGGGTGCCCACCTCAGACACTGTTTCACGTTGATCTTTCTCCCAGATTTTCCAAATATTCCAAAAATAAGCTCCGTCCGTTTTTATCCCGTTTGGACTAAGTTTGATATGGATATTCTGCGAAACATAAAACATGCAACAAACAGGAACTGGCACTGGGCACAGGACCAATATGTTAGTCCCAAAAATAATATAAAAAGTTGCCAAAAGTATATGAAAGTTGTAGAATATTGGCATGGAACAATCAAAATTATAGATATGATGGAGACATATCAGCATCCCCAAGCTTAATTCCTGCTCGTCCCCGAGTAGGTAAATGATAAAAAAGATAATTTTTGATGTGGAATGCTACCTAGCATAATCTTGATCACATATCTAATCATGGCATGAATATTAAGACACGAGTGATTCAAAGCAATAGTCTATCATTTGGCATAAAAACAATAATACTTCAAGCCCACTAATAAAGCAATCATGTATTTTCAAAATAACAAGGCCAAAGAAAGTTATCCCTACAAAATCATATAGTCTCGCTATGCTCCATCTTCACCACACAAAATATTCACATCATGCACAACCCCGATGACAAGCCGGTCAATTGGTTCATACTTTTTAACGGGCTTCAGCATTTTCAACCATCACGCAATACATGAGCGTGAGCCATGGATATAGCACTATAGGTGGAATAGAATGGTGATTGTGGAGAAGACAAAAAGGAGAAGATAGACTCACATCAACTAGGCGTATCAACGGGCTATGGAGATGCCCATCAATAGATATCAATGTGAGTGAGTAGGGATTGCCATGCAACGGATGCACTAGAGTTATAAGTATATGAAAGCTCAAACTGAAACTAAGTGGGTGTGCATCCAACTTGCTTGCTCATGAAGACCTAGGGCATTTGAGGAAGCCCATCGTTGGAATATACAAGCCAAGTTCTATAATGAAAATCCCCACTAGTATATGAAAGTGATAACTCAAGAGACTCTCTATATGAAGAACATGGTGCTACTTTGAAGCACAAGTGTGGTAAAAGGATAGTAACATTGCCCCCCTTTTTTCCTTTTTTTGCGGGCTTCTTTGGCCCCCTTTTTTTATTTAGGCTTCTTTGGCCTCTTATTTTCTTGGGGCAATGCTCTAATAATGATGATCATCACACTTTTATTTACTTAGAACTCAATATTACAACTCGATACTAGAACAAAGATATGACTCTATATGAATGCCTCCGGCGGTGTACCGGGATGTGCAATGATCTAGCATAGCGATGACATCAAAAAACGGACAAGCCATGAAAACATCATGCTAGCTATCTTACAATCATGCAAAGCAATATGACAATGAATGCTCAAGTCATGTATATGATGATGATGGAAGTTGCATGGCAATATATCTCGGAATGGCTATGGAAATGCCATGATAGGTAGGTGTGGTGGCTGTTTTGAGGAAGGTATCTGGTGGGTTTATGGTACCGGCGAAAGTTGCACGATACTAGAGAGGCTAGCAATGATGGAAGGGTGAGAGTGCATATAATCCATGGACTCAACATTAGTCATAAAGAACTCGCATACTTATTGCAAAAATTTATTAGCCCTCGAAGCAAAGTACTACTACCCATGCCCCTAGGGGGGTAGATTGGTAGGAAAAGATCATCGCTTGTCCCCGACCGCCACTGATAAGGAAGACAATCAATAAATACTACATGCTCCGACTTTGTTACATAACGGTTCACCATACGTGCATGCTACGGGAATCACAAACCTCAACACAAGTATCTCTACTAATCCACAACTACCCACTAGCATGACTCTAATATCACCATCTTTATATCGCAAAACTATTGCAAGGAATCAAACATATCATATTCAGTGATCTACAAGTTTTATGTAAGATTTTATGACTAACCATGTGGATGACCAGTTCCTGTCATCTCTCTAAATAGATATAAGTGAAGCAAGAGAGTTCAATTCTTTCTACAAAAGATATGCACGTTCTCTCAAAAATATAAGTGAAGCAAAAGAGCATTCTACAAATGGCGGTTTTCTATGTAAAGAGAAACGGGCAATCCAAACTTCAAATGATATAAGTGAAGCACATGAAGCATTCTATAAAGTCATACTCAAAAGATATAAGTGAAGTGCATAGAGCATTCTATAAATCAACCAAGGACTACCTCATACCAGCATGATGCATAAAAGAAAAATGAAAACTAAATGCAAAAGACGCTCCAAGATTGCACAGACTGATACTTGTTGAAGAAAGAGGGGATGTCTTTCGGGGCATCCCCAAGCTTAGACGCTTGAGTCTCCTTGAATATTTACTTGGGGTGCCTCGGGCATCCCCAAGCTTGAGCTCTTGCCTCTCTTCCTTCTTCTCACATCGAGACCTTCTCGATCATCGAACACTTCATCCACACAAAACTTCAGCAGAAAACTCGGTAAGATCAGTTAGTATAATAAAGCAAATCACTACTCTAAGTACTGTTGCAAACCAATTCATATTTTGTTTTTGCATTGTGTCTACTGTAATATAATTTTTTCATGGCTTAATCCACTGATATGAATCGATGGTCTCATCAAAACAAGCAAACTATGCATCAAAAACAGAATCTGTCTAAAACATAACGGTCTGTAACAATCTGAACATTCACCATACTTATGATACTTAAAAAACTCTGCCAAAATTAGGAAAAATAAACAATTTGTATAGAAAGGCAGTGCAAAAAGTTTCAGAACCATTTGACGTTCTAGTAAAATATGTAAAATCATGCACTACAGCCAAAGTTTCTGTCCTGCACTGTACAAACCAACAAGCAAAGTAAACATCCTAAAGGCAAACCTTGGCACATTATTTTTATAACACGATGGAATTGTACAAGGGGATAATTATTTTTTTTGAAAAGTTTCTGTAATCAAGATTCACAAAGTTTCCGTAAGCATGAACAAAGTTCAAGGAGCTCTCCCACTTCAACAATGCTTGTCTTTCTCACTTTCACTTTCCTATTTGAAAAAGTTTTGGGTTCCCCTCTTTATTTTTGTTGTTTTAAAACTATATGAAAGCACTCAACGGAAATAAATGACTCTCTAAAACTTCCGGGTTGTCTCCCTGGCAGCGCTTTCTTTAAAGCCATTAAGCTAGCCATATAGTGCTCAAGTAGTGAATCCACCCGGATCCCAAGGTATATCAAAGCCAATTTTAATTAACAATGATTTGTAATTTAGTAGTGAGCAAAAAGTAACATATATCATGTAACAACGAAGTCTAACTCTCTTCCTATGCATCGGCATGTCATATAAGAACAATTCATGCACACATAGTAAAGGCCAATGCATAGTATTGTTTGACATGTGAAATAATAAAAATAACGTTGGTTATTGTATTATTATCTCTCTACGCTCTAGGGAAAATAAAACATTGCAAGCGTGCCAGTGTACCAAGCACACAAATAAACATAGGGAAACATGCACTTTATTAATCTCTCATCGGAGAAACAAAATTACACGTCCCTTCACATATGCGCTCCGTGGCCAACTAGCGCGGCCAACCTGACTGTAGCGATTGCGATCTCTGGTTCCCGAGGCCTCGGAAGGCTCCCGGTTAATTACTCCCGCGGGTTACTCCGCGAGACACCTCCGATTAAGCCGTGTCGTCGTCTTTGTCGTTTTCGCTTCACGTTCTCCATGCATATGATGATGATGGGTGTAGGTGTGGGCAGAGGCAAAGCCCGTGTCCTCGTCGGTACACGTGGCCGCTTAGAACATGGCTTTGTGCTGGCCACGTCTGCCCTCGCCGTCACGCCTCGTCGGTCTTGACAGCGTTGATATAGTCGCTGTTGGGGTAGCATGGATCCTACTTGGCTCAGACTTCTTGACGATGTAGCGGCTTCGTCGAGTATGCAAGGGGTTGCCTCGCGGGAGTATTCTTTTGTGGAGACCAGCGTCAGTGTAAAACCAACGATCGCTCGTATCGGCAATGCCGGTGTGGTTGGCGCCTCATCTTGTTTGGACGCCATGTTTACGGTGGTCCTCCAAGACAAAGGATCTGCCTCGCGAGGCCGTGAAAGGTAACATCTTTGAGGGGTGCAGTGTATAGCTCGTCTTGGCTAGATGCCGTAGTCGGTGGTCTGCTAAAACAAGGATCACACCGCCGGGCCAAAGAAAGGTGACATTAGGGAGGGGCGCGGTTGATGCCCCGTCTCAGCTAGACGCCGTATTCGGTGGTCTACTAAGACAAGGATCACGCCGCCCATATGACGACAGGACCTGTATGCAATGAAGGTTGCACCTCATGTCGGTTGGACGCCGTATTCGGTGGTCCGCCAAGACAAAGGAAACACATTGCGGGATCGTGTTAAGGGTCGGTGAAGACGTGTCATCGCGTAGCACCATCTTCTTCGTATCGTGGGCTCCGTGTTACGGGCAGCACCGGGGCGTGTGTCATCTTCATGGGCTCCGGGTCGTGGGCTCCGTCTTGATGAGGTAGAGACACCAGTGGTGTCGTCCCGCGAGCTCCATGCCTCCGTCCACGGCGGCACCGGCTTGATGATGTTGATGATGGTCGTCGTCTAGGCGGGCTCCGTATCTCCATCCTCTGCGACACGGCGACGGCATCCTTGGAGCTCCACACCTCCATTCTCCATGGCGCCTGTTTGATGACGAAGATGACAGGCGTCGTGCTGGCGAGCTCCGTGTCGCCATCTTTCGTGGCACAGCGGCGGTGTCCTCGCGAGCTCCACGCCGCCGTCCTCCATTGTATCTGGTACGAGAAGAGCACCGCATCGTCCGCGGGCATCTCCGCCCGACGCTCGTCCACTCTCTCGATTGCATCTGGTATGAGAAGAGCACAACATCGTCTGTGGCCACATCTGCTGGGTGTGTCGTCCCCCACCTCCATTGCATCTGGTATTAGAAGACCACCGCGTCGTCCGCGGTCATCTCCGCCCAACGCTCATCCACTCTCTCGATTGTACCTGGTACATGAAAAAAAATGTGTGTACCATAGAGAAACGGGCATGCTAGCTCAGGAAACATGATGCATGGCTCCATGGTTATCGCCGCTGGTGTATCCTCCAAGACTGCGAAGGCACCACCGCGCACTACCTTGGCGCATGCGTCGTGGCCATGGACGTGTTCCTCTGGCGCGTCTCCCTCCATCTGATACATGGCTTGCAGGCCGCCGCCGCCGGCGCGTCCACTGCCGCGTGCTTGAGTTCTGACCTCGGGTGGTTCCCTATCGAGTGTTTGTTGCTTGGCTCCTCTTGATGCATGTGTGCTTCCCACACGAAACCTGATAACACAATATGACAAAGCAACAAAACACAGTTGATGTCTCTAGCGAGCAAAACCTCCTGCGTGTATCGCCGTTGTCGAGGACGTGTGCTCCGGCTTGGGTCAGAGGCACATTGTTGCCACTGCCGACACGCTGGCCGACTTACGCAGCTTCTGAGCCGTCATCTCGGCCGCCGCTTCTGATCGGTTGCGCCGTCTCCCGGCAATCTTCGTCGGCGACGCTGCCGCAAGAAGTGCGTCTTCTCCACATCGACGCTGCCGTCAGGGCGCGTCACGCGTAGGTTCTGGTCTAGGCCTGGGGTGTGCGTGCCTGGTTCTTGCCCCCCTCTTCCCTCCGGCCTTCTCTGTGTACGATGTTCTTCCATATTTATATGCCGAGAGGGTCGGCCGTGCTAGGTTTGATCTTGATTGGCAAGATTCCAGCTTTCCATCTTAAATCCATCTTTCTAATACGCATAATCTTCTTGCCCTGCACGCTTGCTCAAGGAAAGGAAAAGAAACCTGATACATACCTTGTTAGTTACGTGACGCATGCCTCTCAAAGACAATTGCCTTTGTTTCCAAAATTTAAATAACATGCTGATTATACGCACGCATCAGACCATCACATGCCAACCCTCACGTACATGTACCGGGTATTCAGATACATATATGTGCGCGAGCTCGCCGGCCGGTATACCAGTATAAATACGATACACACCAACCTACTCTTGACTCTTCATGCATGTACATGAAAATAGCAAGGGCTTGAATCTCACGTACATGACCACGTGCACAACTCTCCTTTTCTCTCCTTTTCTTTCTTTTACATGTATTTGGGTACGTACATGTGCGAGCTTGCCGGCCGCAGATACTCGAATACATACACACAGTGTATATGTACGAACTGCACGCAAGTGTTACCACGTGCGTGTATTGCATGTACGTATGCATGTAACGATGATGAGCCAATTACTAGTCGGCCATTAGCCCATTAACCATTACTTTGGGCCAGGAGTACTTCACACGTACGAGCACATGCAATAGAGGTGCGTACATATACTTGAACTTCTTGCTCCATGTGTACAACTAAATATTATTGGTTCAAATCAACGCTTAGAAAACTTTTATTTTTGCATTATCCTCCCTTCTTATTTTTCATACTCTTCGTAGTGCAAAAATCTCATCAAACAAATGCCCCCTCACCAAATAAAGTTCGAGCGTGCAGCATTCGAACTTAGTTTGGTGAAAACATTTTTTTCTGTAACGAATTGGCGCATCAACATGTGTGCAGCCTAGAGAGGTATTGATCTGAGGTTCATGATATTGAGCATGGTCCCGACGATGATTGATTGATAGTAATGTAAATTAGTGCAGGCATGTCCGTACACACCTGTGTTTCTCTAGGCTGCTTGTTGGATCGTATAAGACGCACGATGCCAGCCAACGAAGGAACCCTATCCTATCTTCGTTCCATGGCGAAACATCATGCCTTGTCCTGAAAACAAAATGAATTTTATCAATCTCGTCGCGACCGTCTAGATGCTATGGTGCCAGCCGACTTGATTGGAGGGTTTCACAGATTCACGCTGGCCGCACTGGCGCGTTGCACTGCTCCTGTGATCTCTTGGTGTTGATGTAGGCGAGGCATCGATAGCTCCACTTCGTTGAGCGAACCATCACACCATCTATGGTGTGACAATTCTGCTGGTGCGTTGGGATGCCATTGACCTTACGAATAATTGAGGGGTTGACGTTGCCCCCATGCTCCATTGTTGTTGCAGACGGGGTTGCAGAGACGAATCGGTCCACCTTCGTGAGCGCAGGTGTTGCCTTCTGGTGCCCATCGTGCGTGTCGGTATTGTCAGGGACGCATGGGTATTGTTACACCCAAGCACCAAGGACGTAGTTCGATGTAGTGGTTGTCGTTTGAATGCCGTCGACGATGACTGGGAGTGTCTCTCCATGGCTGCAAAAGATGTTGGAGGAGCACAACTAGGAACACCAAACGAACACAGGCGACAAAGAAAGGAGAAAAAAAGGTTTATGGGTTTTAAAATGTTGGCTTTCCCGTTATACACCAGCTATAGGCGTGATATCCGATAAGGCTACGGAAGGACTTCTCATTGGGAACCGTCAAAAGACCTTGACGATTGCAACTCAACAACTTAAATAAGCTTTGGTGTACATGTATGAAGACGCTGTGTTTCGGGATGCTTCAGAGAGGCAACGGAAATTCATACTCTAGCCCATCATCATAATGAGGACCCCCACAGCTCAACATGCCCCCTGCACACGCCTCATGAACCCAAAGACTTGGGTGTGATAAGTTCAGGGTAAATGGTTTTAGGACAACGGCTTGGCGAATTTTCTTCATGCATATTGAGGGGTGGTGAACAACTACCTCCCGCCTTCCTTCCAGTGGGTTCCTTACTTCTTGGGACCTCTTGATTGCTTCTTGGACTGTTGGGATTTTATTTCTTGAATTTGCTTCTTGGACTTTCGGAATTTCATCTTGATTGCTCACGCGGATGATTGATTGGCCGCGAACTTCATGGACTTGTTTTGACATTCGACTCGAACTTCTTGACGACTCTTCTTCCGGGATTTCTTGGGGACCCACCTTAGGAACTTGGAAGGGAACGGTTCACCTCTATGGACTAGGAAAAACCCTCTAGCATTTTATCTAGGGCTTCTGGTGGCGCACCCCAGGGTTGCCATGTGACTACACACCGACCCAACTTGTGTTGGGTCAGGCAGCCCTCCATGATATTTTCCTATGGTCTTCCCTGGAGTGTGAGCCTCTGTGAACACGAGGCATGCCAGGAAACATGAAGAGCGTGGGGTCTCAATACTCAGAAGTTCCCAAGTAATCATATCCGCTGCTTCCGGAAGCATACACCTGGTACGTGTCATGCATTATGGGTGTAGGAGCCGCTCCACCTGCAAATCAACACATTGTGCCACCCTCCAACAAGTCCTAGGGTAGGCAAAACTTCAATCAACAACATGGTGTGATAGGGGAAAGCCATTTTTTTGTTGGACTTAGTCCGTAAAAATTGGGGAAAACTAGATATATCCACGAAATGCTAAGGAGAATGCATCATGGATCCGAAAGCCCACAAAAAAAGTTTCCCCAATGGAAATCCGGAAGGCAACAAAAGAGGCAAAATTTAAAGAAAAATATTTTTTAGGAATCTTCTGTTGATTGGGGGTATAGGTTGGACTCCCTGGGAATCGACGAGTTGGTCTGCTCCCCCGTCGTAGACTTGCTCCATGACATATGGTCCTTCCCACTTTGGCTCGAACTTGCCCTTCGTCTTGTGCGTCACGACGATGGGCCGCCTAAGCACGAGGACCAACTCGCCTTTTTGGAAGACATGTTGCTTGATGAGCTTGTCGTAAGCTCTCACCATATTCTGGCGGTAAAGCTCTAGGTTCTGTAGGACATGAAATCGCCCCTCTTCAAGGGCGTCGAGCTCCTGAAACCGTAGTTGTGCCTGTTTGGCATGGGTGATCTCATCTTGGATGGCCACTCGCAAAGAGGGTAGCTGGACCTCCAGTGTCAGGATCGCTTCACTCCCCTAAATGAGAGAACGGAGTTGCCTGTGTTGGGGTACGGACCGTAATGCGGTACGCCCACGAGGACTCAAAGAGACGTTCGTGGCAATCTCTCTGGTACCTTGTCAATGTCTTCTTGAGCATCTTGTTGAAGGCTTCAATTTCTAAGTTGGCTTGGTCTAGATGATGGGGATGTGGTGATGAAATGAAGGGAGAGCAATATGCCCATCGCTCTGGCTCTACTAAGTCGTATCCCTCCGTCTTGTCATTGTCCAATGATGAAGTGGGTGGCCTTCGCCTCGTCGGTGCCCGGCCTGGTGGTGTCCTCCTTGTCGGGGTCGGACTAGATGACTTGCCTTCGCCTCATCGGTGCCTGGCAAGATATGGATTGCTTCATTGGTAAAGACAAGTCGGTGGAGTACAGCTTCGCCTTGTTGGAGCTTGGACGATGTTGGGGAAGAATGTTGATGTAGAAGTTGGAGAAGACTTGTGTGTCGCTGCGTGACAGTGGTGCTTAAAGATGACGACAATACTAGCTCGTCGATGTAGACCTTGGGGCGTCGCAGTTACGCGGATGACCTTCGCTCGGTGTAGAAGAAAGGCGACATGCTGGTGCAGTCCGTGTCCTCGCCAGGTAGTAAGTCAAAGAAGATGACGACGTCATGTGGACATCCGAAGGAATCAATGTAGATGGCATCCTCACCAGATGAAGAGTTGATGAAGATTGTGACACTGTGTCGATGTAGTTGGATGACAGCGTGTCAATGTAGTCGGCGTCCCCGCCGAGTGTGACGTCGATGAAGATGGTTACGACATGTTTGATGTAGCAGTGTTCTTCGTTATGCTGGAGGTTGATGATGATGCCTCCAACATGGTCACGGGTGGTGTAGATGGCGCCCAACTTTTGGTGTGCTCCATGTTGGCGAGGAGCAAGCGGCACGCCCACCATAGGCGTGCTCCGAGGCTATCTAAATGGCACCCGCATTAGGGCAATGCTTCACATTGGAGGTGGTCTGGACGATGCTCCACGTCTAGTGAGCTCCACATTGGCAGCGGCGTCTCCACGCCTTGGTCGAGCCCCCTGTTGGTAGAGGCGCAAAAGTCGTGCCCGCCTTTGGGGAGCTCCAAGATGGTGTAGACGATGCTCGCCCTTAAGAGAGGTTAGTGTTGGTGACAATGTAGATGACGCTCCTCCTGGGGCGTTAACATGTTTGTGACGGTGTAGACCGACCACCACACAAGGATAAGCTCCTTGTTGGTGGCGGTTTAGACCAAACCCCGCCCGGACCAAGCTCCGAGTGGGAGGTAGCAACGTAGATGATATCCCCGCCTTGGGAAAGCTGTGGGATGACGGTCCAACAGCCACCCCTTCTTTTGAGATATCTTTGTCTGCGGTGGAGAAGAAAGAGCTCCGCCTAGCCAAGCTCCGTGCTAACGGAGGTATATGGTGCCCTGCCTTTGGGGCGCTCCATGTCGATGGTGGTGTAGATAGCGGCCTGCCTTGGGGCACTCCATGTCGGCGGCTGCGATGTAGATGGGTCTCCACACCTTGGGCAAGCTTCGCGACGACGGTGGTGTGGACAACACACCACCTCAGGATAGCTCCATATCAGCAATGGGTGAACAACCCCCACCTTGGACCAATCACGTATCATGTCGGGAGAGCTCCAGTTTGTGGCTGCATTAATGATGCTTCACCTAGAGAGAACGGGGTGGCGCATGGTGCCGAGTGGGTGATGCAGCCCTGTCCGCCATCACCTTGAGTTGTGGCCGAGCCCCCCCCCCCCCGCCTAGGCGGGATGCGTGTAGTGGTGGAAGTGTTTGTTGTGGAGGTCCCTTGGCTGCCACCGTTGAGTGGGTCGAGGGTTTCTCTCATCATCTTTGTCATGACCATCGTTTTGAACATGGGGGCATGTTAGGATGCCCCCACTCTAATTGGTGAGTTGGTGAAGACTCAATGTGTTGTGGTGTTGGCGTTGGCGGCTCTGAGTGGGAGCCAAGCCGGATAGAGGATGAAAGGATGTCGCACTAGCCCTCCCGTTGACGGTATTAGCACGGATGCATTGAGCTGCCTCCACGTCTTCATGGATGTCTACCCTTGATGACTCCTTCAGCAGGGCACGCACTTCAAGCATTAGCTTGCGATGCTCCATCGAGTTAGTGGTCTCCCACCTTTGCGCCTTCTTCGACTGCACATTTCAAAACTGCACAGGATCCCGAGCTTGGGGCACATAGACCTTCAAGCCAAGCTCGATGACGACCATGGGCGGCAATGATCTCAATTGTACCATCACTGACTCCAAGTTGCCGTCGCGGGGTAATCCACCTGCATGAAAGGGTTCTTACCAGTGGAGATCCTTGCAGCATGTGGTGCACATTGGGAGATTGGCGAAGACGGTTTCCATGACCACGGCGAAGCAAAGATGGGAGGTGAACCACGTCCCACCGGGCATGCCACTTTGTTTGACATGAGAAATAATAAAAATAACGTCGGTTATTGTATTATTATCTCTCTACGCTTCAGGGAAAATAAAACATTGCGGGCGTGCCAGTGTACCAAGTACACAAATAAACATAGGGAAACATGCACTTTATTAATCTCTCATCAGAGAAACAAAATTACACGTCCCTTTACATGTAACATCCCAAATTTCCAATTTGGAATGTTATACATTACATCATCATTGCATATCATATTTTATTTTGCATTTTGGTGGATCCTAGAAATTCTACGCAACTCAATGACCCACGGAGAGAGTTGGGGATTTCATTATTTTCATATTTGCGTTTTCTCAAATTTTGAGAATAGGATCATTTGATTTTATTTATTTTATCATCAATTATTTCTATTACAAAAATATGAGAGAAGGAATAAAATGACTTTCCCAAAAAAAGAAATATCGACGATCAAATAATAAAATCAAATAAGATTTTATTTCGGAGTTTTTCGGTGTTTTACTTGAATTTAGGAAAAATGTGTGTTTTTCAAAATTGCATTTAGGTCCCAAATAAATGTTCACCTTGTGTGGCTTGATTTTAGAAGCCCGTGAAAATTTATTTCGGAATTTTTGAAGTCCGTTTAGTATTTCTATTTATTTTTCTTCTGCGCATAATAAAAAAAACGCGCACCCACCTAACCGGGCCGTGTCCGCCTGGGACTCTGGCCCGGCAGGCTTTATAAGCCGGGGAAGCCCACCCGGGGCAAACCCTAGCCGCCAGCCCCGCCTCGAGCCCCGTGCCCCGCCGCCACCCGCGCCGCCGCCGCCGACGCTGCCGCGCCGCCTCGCCGCCCGCCGCCTCGCCGCCCGCCGCCGCCTCGAAATCCGCACCGGTTTTTTTAATTTTTTTCGAAAAACCATTCGGTTTTTCCGTCGGTTTTTTTAGATTTGGTTTTTTTAAATAGATCGGTTTTTCCGGTTTATTTAAATAGTGAGCGTTCGTCCGTTCGTTCATTCTAGCGAACGTTCGTCGTTTCTATTTTTCTCGGATTAAATCCGCGATTTTTCTGATCGCGATTCCTGATCCGATTTTCGTTTTAGTTTAACTTTTCGCTCGTTTATCGGAATCAGGCGATTCAAGCTCCTGGAGTTTCATCTCGAAACCCTCTATCCGTTTAACCAACTTAAACAAGATTTTGCTACTGTAAAATTTTCCCTAGATCTAGATTAGTAGAACGAAGTTGTTTTATTTCGCCGTTTGACTTTCGTTGCTTCGTTCGATTTGATTCTTTTTGCCAACCGGAGTTCTTAAGTTGAACCTTCTGGTTAGATCTCTTATTTGGGTTTACCCGTGCATTAGATGAGTACTTATTGTATGCTTGTTTGTTTGTCTGCGATAGAATACTCGGAGTGCGCAGGCTGTTACTTCGAATCTCTAGGTTTCACGGATCATCAACAAGGCAAGTAACACTTTGATCATACCTCCTACTAGCCAGTTTTATTGCATTAGATCAATCCTCACACATTGCATGATTAGGATCTAATTAAATTGTGGGATGGGAAGTAGTTGAGGTAGTACCTATTTCCTGTTTATTATCAAACCTTTGGGAGTTAGTTCTACGTTTGCTTATTATGCCATGCTATGCTAGTAGACGTAGATTGGGTGAGTGATATCCATGACAGATGTGAGTTTGTTAATTAATGGTTTATCTAAGGTGGCAACTTAAACACACATCTGGGTGGATTGAGGCACCTGGGTATTCCAGGACTTGCCTATTTTCTTTTGGACCGCCACCTAGGCTCAAAGGGATCGTGAGACTATTCATACTAGAAACTTCCGTGTGCAGCCACAAGCTATTATGGGCTCTAGCGTAGTTGACTAAGTCGTGCGAACTCTTACAGTGGTAGACTAGCAGATGTAGGGGATGTAGGTGGTACGGTCTACCCGATCGTAAGGTGCTAGCGCTTCTGAAAGACTATGTCTCGGTCATCCGTCTTCTCAAACACCTTGTAGTGCGAGAAACCAAACGGAGGCGATCGAGTCTTGTGGGGAAAAATGCGCAAACCTCTGCAGAGTGTAATAAACTAATCATGGTTAGCCGTGTCCCCGGTTATGGACATCTTGAGTATCTAGTACCTGGATTATCATGTGAATCTCAACATGTTACTCTAAATTAATTTTGTTGGGTTATGTTTAATGAAGATGTTTAATTGGGATTGAGAATGCTGTCAACCATTCTCAATGTTTAACAACTACCATGATAGATAAATAAATTTATTCCTTTGAAGTAGGGAAAAATTGGCTTTACGCAAAACTGTAACCATAGAGCTTTCCACCAGCCAAATATGCATATAGTATAGCTATTTCATTCCATTACTCTCTATGTGTTACCTTGCCAGCATATTCCATGTGCTGACCCGTTTCGGGCTGCAACATTAATGTTGCAGACTTTTCAGACGATGATTAAGGAGTTTTTAGGTCGTGGTTCTATACTCAGTGATGCCGTTGGAGTTGATGGACTCACTTATCTTCCAAGCCTTCCGCTGTTATCATTGTTAGATGGCCTTAAGCCATATTTATTATAATAAGTTCTCTTATGAGACACTCGATGTAATAAGTGTGTGATTGCTACTCTGCTATAAATCCTCTGAGTATTGTGTGGTGTCAGCATTACTGATCCAGGGATGACACCAGAGCACAGAGATCAGACTGTTTGAGGTCTGGTCGCTACAGAGATGGTATTAGAGCACATGCTGACTGTAGGACACGACCACTAAGCTACAGACCTAGATCACTCTCTTCTCTTTTGACTTCTCATCTTTTCTACTCTTTAGGATGGCGGATGCAAGTAACAAGTTCACGCAACCAGATGAAGATACACCCTTTGGACGTCACTTGAAGGAAGTCACTAGATACCTGAATATAGGAGTACCAAGCTTCACCGGAACCTACAACGCCACTTCACCTGAAGAAGAGCGCTGGATGATTCAAGTTCAAGTTCCAGGAAGGACGTTCATGCCAGTCACTGAGCCCATAGAGTTTTCTTTTGATGCACCAACTTGGAGTCTAGGAAAGAGCATGGCACCTCACATCACCATGGGACGCATTGGAGAAGTCTACCGCAAGGATCTCAAGGATACTATCTACCAGATTTGTGGGCGCCGAGATGAACACCGGGAGATGATCAGCACCAGGAAGGATAGATCAATCGCAGCTTTAATCAGGAGTTAAACCAGCACATTCGACGACAAGAGAACCAGATGTGTGCCGACATGATAGATCTGACGAAGGCTAAGACTAGAATCAAGAAACTGGAGGAAGAACTCAAGGCTACACGTGAAGATTATGAGGAGGAAATTGAAGTATTGGTAGAGAAGAATAACGATCTGATCAAGAAGATCGGAATATTTATGGGAGGCCCTACACCAGTAGAAGAAGACGAAGTACCCACGGAGATTAGCCCGGAAGACTACATCATCATCGATGACACCGACTCGGATCTAGATAGTAGCGATGATGACTATGTTGATGAAGGTGGAGTAGATATCATGGAGTCTGCAACCGAAGAGTATTTCTAGTAGACCCCCTCATCAGTAGTAGTAGTCCACCATGTAAATATAGTAGTCCGAGCACTTTTCCGATAGTTAGATCGATTGCATGCCCTTGTTTGATTGAATGAAGTGATTTGTTTGTTTTTGCCTCATGTGCATATGGGTAGTGTTTTCTCTTTAGACCCCCTCTATTCTTACATCTCATCTTTTCTAAAACCCCTCAGATGCCTCCGAGACGTGACCCCGGATTTGCCTTTCCACCAGAGCTCACCCAGTTGATCCAGCAGCAGAACACATTGATGCAGTTGCTAGTCCAGAATCGGAACCAGGGGAACAACAACAACAACCCACCACCACCACCACCACCTGTTGACCACTTAGCCCGTTTTCTTAGGCTGAATCTGCCGGTGTTTTCCAGTAGCACCGAGCCGATAGTAGCAGATGATTGGCTCCGCAAGACAGCTAGGGAGTTAACCACAGCAGGATGCACAGATGCGGAGAAGGTGAAGTTTGCCGCACATTAGCTAGAAGGACCCGCAACATCATGGTGGGAGAATTTCACACCCACTTTCCCCGTTGACACAGTCACATGGGACCAGTTTCAGCAGGCTTTTCGTACTGCACATGTTTCAGCAGGAGCTATGGCCATGAAGAAGCGTGAGTTTTGCAACTTGCACCAAGGAGGACGGACAGTTGGCCAGTATGTGGAGGATTTTAGTAAGTTAGCACATTATGCACCAGATGACGTCGCTACGGATGCAGCTAAGCAGGAGAAGTTTCTGGAAGGACTGAATGATGAGTTGAGCATGCAGTTGATGGTAGCAACCTTCAACAACTACCAGGAGTTGGTAGATCGTGCTCTTATGATTGAAGAGAAGTAGCAGCAAATTGAGAATCGCAAGAGGAAGTATGGACAAGGGAAGTACAATTCAGGAGCTCAGCAGAAGCCATGTTTTACCCCTAGACCGGGAGGACATTTTCAGCATACCCATGGAGGAGGGAGCTCGCACAATCACAATGGCACCAAGAATGGTAATGGCAATGGAGGAAGCAACGGCCAGAATCGCACCAACCCCTCAACCCCAGCCAAGAAGGACCTGAGCCATGTCACTTGCTTTAAGTGTCAGAAGACCAGACATTATGCCAATGAATGTCCTGAAGGCCAAAATGGCAATGGAAGTTCTGGGAAGAAGCCGAACCCTTTCAATAGGGGACAGGTGAACCACATTAGCGTGGAGGAGGTTGAAGCTCAGCCTGTTGCAGTAATAGGTAAGTTTTTGGTTAAGTCATTTACTGCACTAGTTCTTTTTGATACTGGTGCATCGCATTCATACATCTCAAGGGGATTTGTGGATAAGTATAACTTATCAACCCAAGCCCTTAGGTCACCCATGTTAGTAACCTCGCCTGGAGCAGAGTATGTGGCTAGTCTATGGTGTGATCGGTTACCATTCTGGATTGGTAACTATGTTTTTCCCTCAGACCTAATAGTATTGGAATCCCAAGGATTGGATGTGATATTAGGCATGGATTGGTTATCAAAGTATGAAGGGAATATTGAATGTGCTAGTAAGTCAATTTTTCTTACCACCCCAGAAGGGAGAAGGATCAAGTATGTATCCCGGCATGTGCCAAAGAGGACTCAAGTAAATTGCCTAACAGGAGTTGTGCAGGAGGAAGTACCAGTGGTAAGGGATTTCCCTGAAGTATTTCCATAGGAGTTGCCAGGCATGCCACCAGATAGAGATATTGAGTTTTTGATTGAGCTATTGACAGGCACAGGGCCAATATCAAAGAGACCATATAGGATGCCAGTAAAGGATTTGGTGGAAATTAAGAAGCAGATTAAGGAGTTACTGGATAAGGGATATATTCGCCCAAGTTCTTCACCTTGGGGATCGCCAGTACTTCTAGTGGAGAAGAAGGATGGATCATTAAGGATGGTTGTTGATTATTGAGGATTGAATGAAGTAACAATCAAGAACAAGTACCCACTACCAATGGTTAATGATCTGTTTGATCGATTGCAAGGAGCTAAGGTATTTTCCAAGATCGATCTGCGATCAGGATACCACCAGTTAAAGATTAGAGAACAGGATATTCCTAAGACAGCTTTTACCACCAGGTATGGGCTATATGAGTATACCGTTATGTCATTTGGTCTGACTAACGCACCCGCATATTTTATGAACATGATGAACAAAGTATTTATGGAATTTTTGGATAAGTTCGTCGTAGTGTTCATTGATGATATCCTGGTTTATTTGAAGAATGAAGAGGAACATAAGGAGCATTTGCGTTTGGTACTTGGAAAGCTCAGAGAACATCAATTATATGCCAAGTTCAGCAAATGTGAGTTTTGGTTGAAGGAAGTAGGATTCCTCGAACACGTTATATCTGGAGAAGGTATAGCAGTTGATCCCACTAAAGTTGATACCGTGACCAAGTGGGAAGCCCCAACAACAGTTGGAGAGATCCGGAGTTTTCTTGGACTCGCAGGATACTACTGGAGGTTTATTGAGAATATCTCAGAGATTGTGAAGCCTATGACTGAGTTGTTGAAGAAAGATACCAAGTTCATATGGACGGAGGAATGTGAGGCTAGTTTCCAAGAGTTGAAGAAACGTTTGGTTACCTCACCAGTGTTAATTTTGCCAGACCAGACCAAAGATTATGAGGTGTATTGCGACGCTTCATGTTGAGGACTTGGAGCAGTGCTTATGCAGGAACGGAGAGTTGTTTCATATGCCTCAAGACAACTGAAGCCTCATGAGTTGAATTATGCCACGCATGATTTGGAGTTAGCAGCCGTAGTGCATGCATTGAAAACATGGAGACATTTCCTCATTGGAAACCATTGTGAGGTGTACACAGATCATAAGAGTTTGAAATACATTTTCACGCAGAAGGAGTTAAACCTCAGACAAAAGAGATGGTTCAAGCTCATCAAGGATTATGATATGAGATTGCATTACCATCCCGGAAAGGTTAATGTAGTAGCTGACGCATTAAGCCGTAAGAGCCATGTCAATACAATAATGACGGGAGAAATACCAATAGAGTTAGCGGAACATCTTCGTGAACTATGTTTGGAAATAGTTCCTAGAGGCTATGTAGCAGCATTGGAGATTGAGTCAACTTTGAGGGATAAGATCAGAGAAGCTCAAAGGACTGAGAAGGAGATTGCCACTATAAAGGAGAAACTTAGCAAAGGAAAAGCTAAGGGATTTCGTGAGGATGAACACGATACCCTATGGTTTGAAGACCGTGTTTACGTGCCCAATGACCCGGAGATCAGGAATTTGATACTGCAAGAGGCACACGATTCACCATATTCGATTCACCCAGGAAATACCAAGATGTATTTGGATTTGAAAGATATTTTCTGGTGGACCGGAATGAAGACGGATATTGCGGAATATGTAGCAGTTTGTGATGTATGTCAGAGAGTAAAGGCAGAGCATCAGAAGCTAGCAGGATTGTTACAACCATTACCGATTCCCGAATGGAAGTGGGATAAGTTAGGCATGGATTTTATCACGGGATTACCCAGGACTCATTCAGGCTATGACTCAATTTGGGTTGTAGTTGATCGATTGACGAAAGTAGCTCATTTCATCCCGGTAAAGACCACTTACACCAGTGCTAAGTTGGCAAAGATATACATGACCAGGATCGTATGTTTGCATGGAGTTCCGAGGAGTATCGTATCAGATAGAGGAACCCAGTTTACCTCAAAGTTCTGGAAGCAGTTGCATGAAACTTTGGGTACCAGGCTAGAATTCAGTACAACTTTTCATCCACAAACAGATGGACAGACCGAGAGAGTCAATCAGATTTTGGAGGATATGCTGAGAGCTTGTGCGCTAGATTATGGATCTAGTTGGGACGACAATTTACCGTATGTAGAGTTCTCTTACAACAACAGTTACCAAACCAGTTTAAAGATGGCCCCTTTCGAAGCTTTGTATGGAAGGAGGTGCAGGACACCGTTGTCGTGGGATGAAGTTGGAGACCGCCAGTTGTTTGGACCTGACTTGATTAAGGAAACTGAACGGAAGGTGAAATTGATTCGCGATAGGCTCAAGATATCCCAGTCCAGGCAGAAAAGTTATGCAGATTCTAAATGCAAGGAGACAGTTTACGAAGTCGGAGATAGAGCTTATCTTCGAGTATCTCCACTTCAGGGAACAAAGCGTTTTGGAGTTAAAGGGAAGTTAGCGCCACGATTTGTAGGACCATATCGAGTTTTGGAGCGTATGGGAGAAGTGGCCTACAAGTTGGAATTGCCTGAAAGATTGTCAGGAGTTCATGATGTGTTCCACGTTTCCCAGTTCAAGAAGTGTCATGCGGAGATGGCTGACATACCGTTGAGAGACACAGTGCCTTTGGAAACTATTCAGTTGGATAACGATTTGACCTACGAGGAGAAACCAATTAAGATCCTCGAGTTTCCCAGCCGAGTTACCCGCAGCAAGGTTAACAAGTTTTGCAAAGTTCAGTGGAGCCACCACACAGAGGATGAAGCCACCTAGGAACGAGAAGAAGATTTGCTCAGGGACCACCCTCACCTATTTTCTAGCCAACCCGAATCTCGAGGGCGAGATTCATCTTAAGGGGGGTAGGTTTGTAACATCCCAAATTTCCAATTTGGAATGTTATACATTAGATCATCATTGCATATCATATTTTATTTTGCATTTTGGTGGATCCTAGAAATTCTACGCAACTCAATGACCCACGGAGAGAGTTGGGGATTTCGTTATTTTCATATTTGAGTTTTCTCAAATTTTGAGAATAGGATCATTTGATTTTATTTATTTTATCATCAATTATTTCTATTACAAAAATATGAGAGAGGGAATAAAATGACTTTACCAAAATAAAGAAATATTGAGGATCAAATAATAAAATCAAATAAGATTTTATTTCGGAGTTTTTCAGTGTTTTATTTGAATTTAGAAAAAATGTGCATTTTTCAAAATTGCATTTAGGTCCCAAATAAATGTTCACCTTGTGCGACTTGATTTTATAAGCCCGTGAAAATTTATTTCGGAATTTTTGGAGTCCGTTTAGTATTTCTTTCTATTTTTCTTCTACGCGTAATAAAAAAACGCGCACCGACCTAACCGGGCCGTGTCCGCCTGGGACTCTGGCCCGGCAGGCTTTATAAGCCGGGGCAGCCCACCCGGGGCAAACCCTAGCCGCCAGCCCTGCCACGATCCCCGTGCCCCGCCGCCACCCGCGCCGCTGCCGCCGCACGCCGCCCGAGGTTCCCCGCCACCTCGAAATCCGCGCCGTTTTTTTTGTTTTCTTCGAAAAACCGTTCGGTTTTTCCGTCGGTTTTTTAGATGCGGTTTTTTTTAAATAGATCGGTTTTTCCGGTTTATTTAAATAGTGAGCGTTCGTCCGTTCGTCCGTTCTAGCGAACGTTCGTCATTTTTCTTTTTGTCAGATTAAATCCGCGATTTTTCTGATCGCGATTCCTGATCTGATTTTCGTTTTAGTTTAACTTTTCGCTCGTTTATCGGAATCAGGCGATTCAAGCGCCTGGAGTTTTGTCTCGAAACCCTCTATCCGTTTAACCAACTTAAACAAGATTTTGCTACTGTAAAATTTGCCCTAGATCCAGATTAGTAGAACGAAGTTGTTTTCTTTCGCCGTTTGACTTTTGTTGCTTCGTTCGATTTGATTTTTTTTGCCAATCGGAGTTCTTAAGTTGAACCTTCTGGTTAGATCTCTTATTTGGGTTTACCCGTGCATTAGATGAGTACTTATTGTATGCTTGTTTGTTTGTCTGTGATAGAATACCCGGAGTGCGCCGGCTGTTACTTCGTATCTCTAGGTTTCGCGGATCATCAACAAGGCAAGTAACACTTTGATCATACCCCCTACTACCCAGTTTTATTGCATTAGATCAATCATCACACATTGCATGATTAGGATCTAATTAAATTGTGGGATGGGAAGTAGTTGAGGTAGTACCTATTTCCTGTTTATTATCAAACCTTTGGGAGTTACTTCTACGTTTGCTTATTATGCCATGCTATGCTAGTAGACGTGGATTGGGTGAGTGATATCCATGACAGATGTGAGTTTGTTAATTAATGGTTTATCTAAGGTGGCAACTTAAACACACATCTGGGTGGATTGAGGCACCTGGGTATTCCAGGACTTGCCTATTTTCGTTTGGACCGCCACCCAGGGTCAAAGGGATCATGAGACTATTCATACTAGAAACTTCCGTGTGCAGCCACAAGCTATTATGGGCTCTAGCATAGTTGACTAAGTCGTGCGAACTCTTACAGTGGTAGACTAGCAGATGTAGGGGATGTAGGTGGTACGGTCTACCCGATCATAAGATGCTAGTGCTTCTGAAAGACTATGTCTCGGTCATCCGTCTTCTCAAACACCTTGTAGTGCGAGAAACCAAACGGAGGCGATCGAGTCTTGTGGGGAAAAGTGCGCAAACCTCTGCAGAGTGTAATAAACTAATCATGGTTAGCCGTGTCCCCGGTTATGGACATCTTGAGTATCTACTACCTGGATTATCATGTGAATCTCAACATGTTACTCTAAATTAATTTTGTTGGGTTATGTTTAATGAAGATGTTTAATTGGGATTGAGAATGATGTCAACCATTCTCAATGTTTAACAACTACCATGATAGATAAATAAATTTATTCCTTTGAAGTAGGGAAAAATTGGCTTTACGCAAAACTGTAACCATAGAGCTTTCCACCAGCCAAATATGCATATAGTATAGCTATTTCATTCCATTACTCTCTATGCGTTACCTTGCCAGCATATTCCATGTGCTGACCCGTTTTGGGCTGCAACATTAATGTTGCAGACTTTTCAGACGACGATTAAGGAGTTTTTAGGTCGTGGTTCTATACTTAGTGATGCCGTTGGAGTTGATGGACTCACTTATCTTCCAAGCCTTCCGCTGTTATCGTTGTTAGATGGCCTTAAGCCATATTTATTGTAATAAGTTCTCTTATGAGACACTCGATGTAATAAGTGTGTGATTGCTACTCTGCTATAAATCCTCCGAGTACTGTGTGGTGTCAGCATTACTGATCCAGGGATGACACCGGAGCACAGAGATCAGACTGTTTGAGGTCTGGTGGCTACATTACATATGCACTCCATGGCCTACTAATGCGGCCAGCCTGACTGTAGCAATTGCGGTCTTTGGTTCCCGAGGCCTCGGAAGGCTCCCGGTGAATTACTCCTGTGGGTTACTCCGCGAGACACCTCCGATTAAGCTGTGCGGTCGTCTTCGTCATCTTCGCTTCATGTTCTCCATGCATATGATGATGATGGGTGTAGGTGTGGGCAGCGCCAAAGCCTGTGTCCTCGTCGGTACACGTGGCCGCTTAAAACATGGCTTTGTGCTAGCCACGTCCGCCCTCGCCGTTGTGCCTCGTCAGTCTTGACAGCGTTGATATAGTCGGTGTTGGGGTAGCATGGATCCTACTTGACTCGGACTTCTTGACAATGTAGCAGCGTCATCGAGTATGCAAGGGGTTGCCTCGCAGGAGTATTCTTTTGTGGAGACCAGCATCAGTGTAAAACCAACGATCCCTCATATCGGCAATGCCGGTGTGGTTGGCGCCTCATCTCGGCTGGACGCCGTGTTTACGGCGGTCCTCCAAGACAAGGGCTCTGCCTCACGAGGCCGGGAAAGGTAACATCTTTGAGGGGCGCGGTGCATAGCTCGTCTTGGCTAGACGCCGTTTTTGGTGGTCTGCCAAAACAAGGATCACACCGCCGGGCCGAAGAAAGGTGACACTAGGGAGGGGCGCGGTTGATGCCCCGTCTTAGCTAGACGCCATATTCGGTGGTCTGCTAAGACAAGGATCATGCCGCCCATATGACGACAGGACCTGTATGCAATGAAGGTTGCACCTCGTCTCGGTTGGACGCCGTATTCGGTGGTCCGCCAAGACAAGGGCAAAACATTACAGTGTTGAAGAAAAACAACATCATGGAGGAGCGTGGTTGATGCCTCGTCTAAGCTAGATGCCGTATTCGGTGGTCTGCTAAGACAAGGAGCATGCTGCCTGTATGCCGAGACCTGTACGCCATAAAGAGTGCACTTCGTCTTGGCTGGACGCCGTATTCGGTTGTCCACCAAGACAAAGAAAACACATTGCGGGATCGTGGTAAGGGTCGGTGAAGACGTGTCATCGCGTAGCACCATCTTCTTCGTATCGTGGGCTCCGTGTTGCGGGCAGCATGGGGGGCGTGTGTCATCTTCATGGGCTCCGGGTCGTGGCCTCCGTCTTGATGAGGTAGAGACACCGGTGGTGTCGTCCCGCGAGCTCCACGCCTCCGTCCACCGCGGCACCGGCGTGATGATGTTAATGATGGGCGTCGTCTAGGCGGGCTCCTTATCGCCATCCTTTGCGACACGGCGACGGAATCCTTGGAGCTCCACACCTCCATCCTCCATGGCGCCTGTTTGATGACGAAGATGACGGGCTTCGTCCTGTCGAGCTCCGTGTCGCCATCCTTCGTGGCACAACGGAGGCGTCCTCGCGAGCTCCACGCTGCCATCCTCCATTGTATCTGGTACGAGAAGAGCACCGCATCGTCCTCGGGCATCTCCGTCCGACGCTCGTCCACTCTCTCGATTGCATCTGGTATGAGAAGAGCACAGCATCGTCCGTAGCCACATCCGTTGGGTGTGTCGTCCCCCACCTCCATTGCATCTAGTATTAGAAGACCCCCGCGTCGTTCGCGATCACCTCCGCCCAACGCTCATCCACTCTCTCGATTGTACCTGATACATGAAAAAAATGTGTGTACCATAGAGAAACGGGCATGCTAGCTCAGGAAACACGATGCATCGCTCCATGGTTTTCGACGCCGGTGTATCCTCCGAGACTGCGAAGGCACCACTGCGCACCGCCTTGGCGCACGCGTCGTGACCATGACGTGTTCCTCTGGCGCGTCTCCCTCCATCTGATACATGGCTTGCAGGCCGCCGCCGCCGCCGGCGCGTCCACTGCCGCGCGCTTGAGTTCTGACCTCGGGTGGTTCCCTGTCGAGTGTTTGTTGCTTGGCTCCTCTTGATGCAAGTGTGCTTCCCACGTGAAACCTGATAACACAATATGACAAAGCAAAAAAACACAGTTGATGTCTCTAGCGAGCAAAACCTCCTGCGTGCATTGCTGTCGTCGAGGACGTGTGCTCCGGCTTGGGTCAGAGGCACATTGTTGCCACTGCCGACACGCCGGCCGGCTTACGCAGCTTTTAAGCCGTCATCTCGGCCGCCGCTTCTGATCGGTTGCGGCGTCTCCCGGCTATCTCCATCGACGACGCTGCCGCAAGAAGCGCGTCTTCTCCACATCGACGCTACCGTCAGGGCGCGTCACGCGTAGGTTCTGGTCTAGGCCTGGGGTGTGCGTGCCTGGTTCTTGCCCCCCTCTTCCCTCCGGCCTTCTCTGTGTACGATGTTCTTCTGTATTTATATGCTGAGAGGGTCGGCCGTGCTAGGTTTGATCTTGATTGGCAAGATTCCATCTTTCCATCTTTCCAATACGCATAATCTTCTTGCCCTGCACGCTTGCTCAAGGAATGGAAAAGAAACCTGATACATACCTTGTTAGTTACGTGACGCATGCCTTTCAAAGACAATTGCCTTCGTTTCCAAAATTTAAATAACATGCTGATTATACGCACGCATCAGACCATCACATGCCAACCCTCACGTACATGTACCGGGTATTAAGATACATATACGTGCGCGAGCTCGCCGGCCGGTATACCAGTATAAATACGGTACACACCAACCTACTCTTGACTCTTCATGCAAGTGTTACCATGTGCGTGTATTGCATGTACGTATGCATGTAACGATGATGAGCCAATTACTAGTCGGCCATTAGCCCATTAATCATTACTTTGGGCCAGGAGTACTTCACACGTACGAGCACAGCAATATAGGTGCAAACATATACAGGCACTTCTTTCTCCATGTGTACAGCTAAATATTATTGGTTCAAATCACCGCTTAGAAAACTTTTATTTTTGCATTATCCTCCTTATTTTTCATACTCTTCATAGTGCAAAAATCTCATCGAACAAGTATGAACAGTTTCTTGTAATTTTGTTGTATTGGAAACATAAAGAGGCGGAGATGTAGTTCCTCTCTCATAATAATTGCAAATAGGAGCAGCAAGCACATGCATATTATATCTATCAAAATCATCATGTGTAATAGGAAAATGCAACCCATCAATATAATCCTTAATAAGGGTAAATTTCTCCGATATAGTGTAGTTGGGAGAATTCAAAAAGATAATAGGACTATCATGCATGGGTGCAATAGCAACAATTTCATGTTTATCATAAGGAACTATAGCAAGTTCATCTCCATAAGCATAATTAATATTGGCATCTTGGCCACAAGTATAGCAAGCATCATCAAAAAGGGATATTTCAAAAGAATCAACGGGATCATAGCAATTATCATAGCATTCATCCTTCGGTAAGCATGAAGGGAAATTAAAAAATGTATGAGTTGAAGAGTTACTCTCATTAGAAGGTGAGCACGGGTGATCAGTCCGCTCTTCCTCCTTTTGTTCTTCGCTCTCCTCCTCAACTTTTTCATCCAATGAGCTCACAGTTTCATCAACTTCTTCTTCCATAGATTCCTGCAAAATATTAGTCTCTTCTTGGACAGTGGAGACTTTCTCACTAAGCGCATTGGTATAGGAATTATATTCATAATTATCATAGCAATATTTTAGGATAGCTAAATTTTCAGGCCTATAAACATCATCATCAAAAGCATCATACTTTTCAAACAAGGATTCAATTTCATAAGCACCTTTAAAAGCAACAAATTCTTCTATTTGTTCCACATCATAGTAATCATATATACCATTAGCATAAGAAGCTAAGGTTTCATTGTCATTAAATTTGCATGAAAAGGGAAGGTGTGGAGCCTTCATCCTAGAGCAACAAGTGTAATCATAACACAAGCATACTTGCCGAGCATACCACTTCAATATATAAATTTGATCCCATAATAGTTTCCCTTTTTGTGTCAAGCGATAATCCCTAAAGTATTCACGTTGATCCAATGTAACTCCCATTACCAGATTGAATGGGGTTTTCTCAGGATTATCAAAGTAGTACATAATTTCTGTCACATAACGAGCATCGAGGGTTTTAGGAGGTTCCTCATCTCCATGAGTAGCAAGTACACCTAATTTTTTTGGTATTTCGTGTTCCATATCCATAACTAAAGATAGAGAACAACTAAGAACAGCAAATAAAAATTACTTAGTGATAAAGCAAACAAGCACACACGGGAATATTCACCCCACGCTATGGCTCCCCGGCAACGGCGCCAAAAAAAGGTCTTGATAACCCACAAGTGTAGGGGATCGCAACAGTTTTCGATAAGTAAGAGTGTCGAACCCAACGAGGAGCTAAAGGTAGAACAAATATTCCCTCAAGTTCTATCGACCACCGATACAACTCTACGCATGCTTGACGTTCGCTTTACCTAGAACAAGTATGAAACTAGAAGTACTTTGTAGGTGTTGTTGGATAGGTTTGCAAGAATATAAAGATCACATAAATAAAAGGTAGGGGCTGTTTAAGTAAAGACACAATAAACTAAATATAGCGAGTGTGGAAAAGTGGTGGTAGGAGTTGCGAAATTGCCCCTAAGCAATTGACTACTTTACTAGATCGATAGCAAGTATTATGTGGGAGAGGCCACTGCTAGCATGTCATCCCTGACTTGGAATTCTATGCACTTATGATTGGAACTATTAGCAAGCGGCCGCAACTACTAACATTCATTAAGGTAAAACCCAAACATAGCATTAAGATATATTGGTCCCCCTTCAATCCCGTATGCATCAATTTCTATGCTAGGTTGAAGCTTCTGTCACTCTTGCCCTCCAATACATAGTCCTATCAACTTACAACTAATCCTATGGTGTGATCCATGCGCGCGCTCATATGATGGGCACCAAAGGACAGCAACATAACCACAAGCAAATTAAATCAATTATAGCAATTCATCAACCGCCGATAGGACAACAAAAATCTACTCAGACATCATAGGATGGCAACACATCATTGGATAATAATATGAAGCATAAAGCACCATGTTCAAGTAGAGGGTTCAGCGGGTTGCGGGAGAGTGGACCACTATAGATAGAGGAGGGGAGGTGATGGAGATGTTGGTGAAGATGGCGGAGGTATTGGTGTAGCTCGCGGTGATGATGATGATGGCCACGACAGCGTTCCGGCGCCACCGGAAGAGAAGGGAGAGGGGGGGCCTTCGTCTTCTTCTTCCTTGACCTCCTCCCTAGATGGGAGAAGGGTTACCCCTCTGGTCCTTGGCTTCCATGGCATGGGAGGGGCGAGAGCCCCTCCGAGATTGGATCTGTCTCTCTGTCACTCTCTGTTTCTGCGTTCTGTTCTCCTGCCCTTTCACTGTTTCGTATATATATGGAAATCCGTAACTCCGATTGGACCGAAACCTTCGCCGTGATTTTTTTAACCAAAAATTAGCTTTCTTGGGGACAAAGAAGGGCATCAACCGCCTTACGGGTGGACCATGAGGGTCAGGGGTGTGTCCAGGGGGGTTGGGCGCCCCCCCTACCTCGTGCCCACCTCGGACACCATTTCACGTTGATCTTTCTCCCAGATTTTCCAAATATTCCAAAAATAAGCTCCGTCCGTTTTTATCCCGTTTGGACTCCGTTTGATATGGATATTCTGTGAAACATAAAACATGCAACAAACAGGAACTAGCATTGGGCACTGGATCAACATGTTAGTCCCAAAAATAATATAAAAAGATGCCAAAAGTATATGAAAGTTGTAGAATATTGGCATGGAACAATAAAAAATTATAGATACGACGGAGGCGTATCAGACCTATGACTAGAGCTACAGCTCTCGAGACCGGGGTGACTTCTCTCCTTAGTGATGTTGCATATGATCCCCTCGAGACATGGCTACTACCTAAGTCCGAGATGTTGTGCATGATTAGGTACCAAGAGGACCCCCCCCCTTGAAGATGCACGTGAAGACGGACAAGCCGCCAAGTCCACGGATGAAGAGGAACGCCGGAAGGATAAGAAGATAGCTCCAGGGGCCGGACATCCGGCCCCAAGCCCAGACATCCACCCGCTGAAGACTTCAACTACAGAAGCATTCCAGCCGCCGAGCATCTACAGGCCCCGGACATACGGCCCCGTCCCGGACATCCGGCCCCGGCCTGGAAATCCGGCCTCCCGCCCGGATATCCAGACAAGCTGTAACAGAGAACAGAAGAGGACCCCCGCCAGCCCGGACATCAGGCCCCTTCAGCCGGAAGTCCGGCCTCCCCTGTCTGCGCACAGTGTAAGGGCCCGAGGCCCGTGTACCCATTCGCCCACCTAGACTATATATACTCTTCTCCTACCTACGTTTTAGGGTTAGCACTGGTTTAGCTCGTACTTGAGATAGAACATTGCTCATCCACATTGGATCTACTCCACGAGAGAGACCGCGGCCCCTCTTCGGAGAAGTTCCCTTTGGATTCAAGACCCCTTTACTGGAAGACCCCCTTGTGTTTTCAAGACCTCCTCGTGGAGAAGACCGTTACCTTTTTTATCGTCCCTAGTTGACCATGGATCATGTGATCTCCTATGTACTCGAGGATCTAGCACATGTGTGACTATTTCTTGTTGGTTTAGTGATTCTCTCATGTTTCCCCTCGTGTTCTTTGTGTTCTTCGCGGGATCCGCTCCTCGCGTGAAAGATTGGGCGATTAGGGCCCTAACCTACATCACACATGATCATAGAAGTATCTCACAGACAGGCACAAAATATTGTAGCAAACACAGGAGCAAATAAGTAGCAAGACAAACAAATAAGAAGCAAGACACACACTCTCTCTCTCTTGAAGGTTATGATCTATACACTTTCTGCCCCTTTGGCAACAAGTTACCAAAAGGCTTGAAAATGCATAGTGTTGTACGACACTCTAAGCACGATCTCTGGGAGCTTCGGAGTGCGAAGATGGCGTGGAGAGAACAACTATCAAGGTCATCACCTTGAATTTCTCTAGCACATCAAACATATGCAGCAAGTTAATTGAATGCCCTCTAATCATCCTGTCATCTCCAGACTTGGGCAACAATGTGTGCCTCAGGATGGTGTTGATAGTTGGCAGCCCTGACAGAAGATAGGAGACTAAGCAAAACTTGTGTGTCTCCAAGGCATCAACTGGTATCTCCTTGTACATGTGAACCATGGAGTTGTGGCCTTTCCTAGGCTTGGCATACACATCAGTATCATTCTCTCCTTCTTCAGGAGCATGGATCAGTTCAGCCCACTTTGTAATGGAAGATTGGTACCTTGTACCCTCTATCATCTAGACAATCTTGCCGTCTAAATAAAAGTGAGTTGTGGAATAGAACTGCATCACCATCTCATCATTCCATTTGGTCAGTTTCTGACCCACAAAAGCATCAACTCCATTCATTCTGAAGCTCCCATGAACTCCAGGAAAGTGATCTTCATTGTCATCAATGAAAGTCCACTTGACCCACTTCATGTCACTGACTATGGGCATCTTGTCCAGGAGGACGTCTCATAGAAGACCTGCTGTTCCTTAGTGTGGAACCCGTAATCCACAGCAGTCCTTCTCCTTGTAGCATAAGGATCAGTTTGCCTCCATATTCTTATACCAGCATCTTTCCTTAACTTCATGTTCTCTGCAATGGGATGATTGTCATCATGGTCAGGTATCTTGGGCTTGAGCTTTCTGAGCACTTGGGGCTCTTCCTCTTCTTCAACCTCAAGCACTGGGGCCTTGTTCTTCTCAGCAGCAGGGATGTTCCGTGTGCTTCTCTTAGGTGCAGATTGCTTAGGAGCAGTCTTGGGCTTGGAAGGAGCAGCCCCAGACTTAATTGCATCTCCCATCAACTTCTGTGTCTTGCGAGCTAGTGCAACATCTTCTTCCTCATCCTCATCAGGCTCTTCCATCATGGAAGGCTTTCCAATCACCCTGGCCATGGTCTTCTTGACCCTTTCCTTTATCATCTTGCCTCCAGTAGCCTCTTCTTCCTTTGACTTCAAAGTTTCAAGTGTTGAGGCCCTGGCTTTTGACATACGCTTTCTCTGAGCAGCACTACTGGAATCAGGATCTTTGCCATCAGCCAACTCTTTGCCATTTGCTAGTTGACGACAAAGAAGTTCTTTGCCATCAGCTTAAAAAAAGATGATGGCAAAGAAAGAGCTGACGGCAAAGACCGTGTTTGCCATCAGCCAGTTGTTTGCCGTCTACTAGCAGATGGCATAGAAGCTTTGATGTCTGCTAGCAGACGACAAAGAGGGAGGGTGGCCAACTAACGAGAACCACCTAACGGCCACTTTCTTTGCCATCTGCTAGCAGACGGTAAAGAAAATAGCCAACCTAACAGCCGTTTGCCCCAGCCCCACCCCACCTACGCTCCTCGTTGTCTGCTAGCAGATGTCAAAGAAATTAAACCTAACTAAAAACGGTCGGCCCAGCGCCCACCCCTCTCTCTCCCCCTCTCTCTCTCTCCCTCAACTCACCCGCGCCGCCCCGCCCCCGTCGGCCCCGCCGCCGACCTGCACTGCCCCCGACCCTCACCGACCACACCGCCCGCGACCACCTCCACCCCTAACGCCCCTGACTCCCACCGCCCCACGCCCCCGACGCACCCCCCCCCCCGCCGCCCCAGCACCCCGCCACTCCGCGCCCCCGCCGCCCTGGCGCACCGCCACCGCTCCGCCCCCTCATGAGGCTTCTTTTTCCATTTTTCTTTCTTTTTTGTTGTTTTTTATTTAGGTTAATTAGTTAGTTTTTTAGGTTAATTAGTTACTTGTTTTACCCTACTATACATAGGTTAGTTAGTTATTTTTTACGTTAATACCTAATTAATTTCTTTAGGTTAACTACTTAGTTAGATAAGCCCAAGAACAAGAAAAGAAAAGAAAGAAAGAAGACCTAAAAGGACTAGGAGGAGAAAAAAGAAAAAAAAGAAAACAGAAAACAGAAAAAGAAGAAAAGAAGAACTTAAGTCTACAGTCGTTGGGAGAAGCTTATTTCCACAGTTTTCGCAACTAAACCAAGTGTAGTTGGCGCTGCCGCTGCCACAGGAGATGCGATGGATATAATAAGTCGGTCATAACCCTCTTTAGTGTGGTTTGGTATAGTTGCGACATCGTTGTTTTCATGTTCTTCGTCAATCACCATTCCAGATAATCTGCCTTATTCTCGTAACTTGTCTCGAGCGAGGGAATAAGCCAACCGTTTCCTTTTCGATTGAGGGCAATGCATGCTTTTCCTCGTTTTTAAGGGATGATGACACTGATTGTAGCTATAGTGGGGCAGCAGTGGTGATCGACCTAGGCACTATCATTATCCGGCCACATTCCAAATGCAACCCATTTTAATAAGGAAAATGAAGAAGAAAACGAAGACAAGAGGAAGAAGGAAAAGAAGGAAGAAGAAGAAAAGGAAGTAGAAGTGGAGATGAAAAAAAGTAGAAGTAGAATATGAAAAAAGAAGTAGGAAAAGTAGAAAAAGAGGGTCGCCGAGTGGTCGAGGGCTCGAGGATCAAAGGAAAAAGGAGTCGAGGGTCTAGGGATCGAGGACCAAGGTGTCAAGGGGTTGAGGGGTCGAGGATCGAGGATCGAGGGGAAAAGGAGGCGATGGTCTAGGGGTCGAGGATCGAGGTGTCGAGGGGTCGTGGGTCGAGGATCGAGGAGAAAAGGAGCCGAGGATCTAGGGGTCGAGGATCGAGGTGTCGAGGGGTCGAGGGGTCGAGGGTTGAGGGGAAAAGGGGCGAGGGTCGCCGCCCCGACCCCCTGACCGCGACCCCACTGACCCGACACCCCGACCCCGACACAACACCCCGACCCCGCCTCGACACCCCGACACCCCGACCCCGACACAGCACCCCCCAACCCCGACACACTAAAATATTTTATTATGTTCATGTATTTTATCATGTTTATGTTGTACTAATCTCGTTTACTCTTTGTCATTGCAGGTTTGACAGATGGTGGGAGCGGGTCATGAGCGCTCCGAGCCTCCTTCCTCGGCGCGTGCTGGGAGGGGTGTTATTAGTCCACCCCAGCACCTTCAAAGAGTGCTGGTAGACAGCATGATGACACCTGCGGGCGCTTCTTCTTTGACCGGGAGAGGTCGGGGGAAGCCCAAGAGGGCTTCTAGAGATGGACGTGGTGGCGGGAGAGGTAGGAAGGCTGTTGCACCTTCCTCGACGCCACCCCCAGCTAATTCTCCAGACCACCGGAGTGCTCCGTCTCAGGTGGACCCGTCAGACTTGCACCCTTTTTGGACTCCGGTCCACGAGCCTCGGGCCGATGAGCCTCGGGTCACGGAGATTTTGTCCCATGAGACTCGGGCCCAGAGTCTTCGTCCCACGAGACTCCGGTCCCAGAGTCTTTGTCCCACCTGACTTCAGAGACTAGTGGCCATGCTGATGGAGAGGACACCTTTTCTGACAATAGTTATAGCGAGGGCGAGCTGGATTAGGGGGGCAAGAAGGTCTACCAGCGTGGTGGTACGAACCTCCAGGCTGTGTCGGCAACCCGCGATCAGAGGTGGTTGATTGAGCCTAACGGGGAGAAGTAAGTGCATTTACTCTTTTTAACCTTTGTCCTTCATGTTTCTTCAAATTAATATATAATGTGATGTAGGGTAGAACCCTAATCGCCCGATCTTTCACGAAAGGAGCAGATCCCGCGATGAACACGAAGAACAAGAGGGGAAACACGAGGGGAAATCACAAAGGGAAACACAAGAGAACACTCGAACCAACAAGTATGATCACACATGTGCTAGATCCTTGGAACACGAGAGGAGATACAAGATCCACAATCAACAAGGGACGATACAAAGGGTAACCATTCTTCTCCGTGAGGAGGTCTTGATGTCTTCTCCGTGAGGAGGTATTGAATCCAAGGTGGATCTTCTCCGTATAGGGGCCGCGGTCTCTCTCGTGGAGTAGATCTGATATGGATGAGCGTAGCTCTATCTCTCAAATGAGCTATCACAACACTAACCCTAAAACGTAGGTGGAGGGGGAGTATATATAGTCTAAGGGGTGAAGGTTTACATGGGCCTCGACCCAGATGCACTGCACGCAGGAAGGGAAGGCCGGATGTCCGGGCGTTCGCGGAGGGCCGGATGTCCGGGCTGGCGGGGTTGGTCTTGTTTCTCTCGGGTTCGGTTGTGTCTAGATTTCCGGGGCCGATGCCGGATGTCCGGGAGTGGCAAGGCGCCAGATGTCCGGGGCTGGCGCCGGATGTCCGGCCGCTGATGATGTTGGCCGTCTGTTGGGGCAGCCCCTGAGCGTCTGCCCAGGCGTCAGATGTCCGGCCGCTGTAGCTTCAGCAGCTCCGTCTTCTTCCGTCGTCGCTTCCAGGCTTACCTCGCGGATGGTGTAGTTGTTCCTTGGTGCTTGCACTCCTCCTCGTCATCCGTGAAGCTTCGACAATACCTATGCATGCACATGGGAAAAATGTCAAGTAGTATACCATCCTCGAAGGGGTCAAGTGAGCACGTGTAAAGGAGATGATTCACCTTTGAGTATGTGAAGTAGATGTCGCACGTGTCACTCGCCCAACGGACTCTTAACATGGTCATGTCCATAGGATGCTCCGCATCATCTCCCCACCCTTGGGAAAGATCCGACCTCAGATCGAAAACCAAATCACCATGGGAAAAAGATGGCTTCGCCGTGTAGAAGTGGATGTTCACCAAGTACTTGTCATCTTGAAGCTCGAAATGGGCACTCTCCAATGTCGCACCGTCTTGTGATTCCTTCAAAAGGAGTAAGGACAACAAACACTTGGAAAAACAAATGTGGTTAGAGTTAGTGCAAAACCAAGCATTCGATAGGTGAGTCACCAAACAAGTGTCGTCATCATGCAAAGCATATGGTGTGACAAAGGATTGTGACATGGCATGTAAGCATATCAATTGAGCACAAGAAAAGAAATCATGGGGACAAGCATGGAAATGTGGGGTAGTGATGAAAATATGTGTGTCAAGAGAATAAGCATCTACCTCAAGATCATAGCAAGCATTCAAAAATTGCTCAATGAAAGGTCTATGGTACGCATATGAATCATTCACAACACCAAAGAAGATGAGATGTCTAAACACATGGATCAAGTGCAAGACAATCCAAGCAATACGTGCATAGGGTGTAGTGAAGATAGTGTGCCACTCAACACAATAAAAAGAGCAATTGTTCATCATGTGTGAGGCAATCAAGGCAAGCATGTAGCAATCAATGGGACATGGCATATGTGAACTGATGACATTGTTGCAACCAAACATATGAGAGGAGCAAGTAATCCAAGAATTGGATGCAACACACAAGGCATATATATCATGATGCATGGAATGGTGAAAATTACAAGTCAAAGCAACATCTCTAACAAGTGTGCAATCAAGTGGTCCAAGATGAATAATAAGTCTCATGGTGCAAGTAACACAAGTAGTATGATCCGCAATATCCATGCTCATGGTTTGGGGGTTCTCAAAAGAGAAGGATATCACCTTGAAATCATGTCCTTGTGCGTCCTTCTCAATGCCGAAGTACAAGCAAGTGCGATGTAGAATCATCGTGGTAGGACGTGGTTCCCTCTCAAGAGCTCGAATGGTCAACTCATGTGACGTGGAAGTTGAAACGAGGTCCAAGTTTCCGACACATGCACAAAACAAGGCAAAGAATGTATGCGCATGGTAGATAAACACATCATCCATCATGATGGTTCTCTTCTCTTGCACATAACCATTAAAAGCACAAGTGCATGAATAATATGATGCAACAATGGCTATATTCATGGCACTAGGTATATGATGCAAAGAGGTAAGACAAGCATGCTTCACAAGGAATATGTCAAAATCTCCAAATAGATGTGAGAATGCTATGGGGGCAATCTCATGAGCAAGGCGAAATGCATCATTGCACTCAATACATGGCAAATCATCTAGCATGAGGGAGGCAACATATGAGGATATATGACAAGAAGCAATAATAATCATGTGCAAAGCATGTAGATGGTTGTCATCAACCGCATGAAATGAGCAAGTATGAATCATTGGTGATGCAACATAAGCAAGCATAGTAATCAAGCCGTGCAAACTAGTGGAGAGAAGATGCAACACACTAGAGTAAATCATGGCAATCATGTCATGTGAGCAAATAATAGGCATAGGCAATGCACATGACATATCTCAAGCACAAACACAAAGCAAGATCATAGTATTATCATAGGCATGGGGCCCAAAGCAAACATGGCAATAACAAGCAATATCTCCACCAAGCTTGCAAACACACATACAAGTATGAGAATCAATCAGCATGTATAATCCAAAGCATGGGTCACGAATGCATGGCAAAGGCATAGTAATGAGCATATCATGCAAAGTGAACATGGCAAGATGGGCATAGAATACGTAATGGACAATAACCCATAGCCAAGTGAGGACCATGTAGAATGGATGCGCGAAGAGAGCGGTGGGAAAGACAATCCATGGGATCCCAAGTCATCATTGCTCTCTAGAGATTGTTTTGTCAACTCGTGGGATTGCGAGGGTGACAAGTATTCATTGGTACCTACACAAAAGAGACATGAACCAAAGAAATTGTGCGCATGGTAAATGTACACATCATCCATCATGATGTGTATGTGTACGTGTGAGTTAGCACAAGATAATCAATGCTCGAAGAAATTTGATGCATGGTATGAGAACATGTCATCCATCATGAAAGAATACTTATTGTGTATAACACGATGGGGGTGCAAATTGAGCATACAAGTATAAGGATCATGCAATGGATGGGAGTGATCAAAATATCCTAAAATGTATGAGGAAACTATGGGGGTCTCCTCATGAGCAATATTGGAAACATCATATGGAGAAAATGGATAACATCCAAAACAATGCATATCCGAAGCTAGGTGTTCATGGCCTGGCATATGAGATAAATGATGCAATGGGAGCATATCAATATCATCACAAGAAAAATAAATGCCAATAACCATGGGCTTGTCATCTATGCCATATGTGCAAATTGGGTTTATTTTAATAGAATATGCATAGTCACTATGAAGAGATTGCAAATATGACATATGATTGATCTCATGCATAGCATATGACAAGTCAAGCGGATTGGCAAACAAGATGTGACCGAGAGAATTAACACAAGAAATCCTATGTAACATGGCATCACAACTAATAGACTCCACACGGCAATCATCATACTCATCATAAATCGGTAAATCATCGCATGGGGAAGTCACACTAGCATGAAGCATGGAAATAGGTTGATCAACATCATGCAAGCAATCAACGTCAAGAATGCCCACTAGTGGGACTAGAGCATCACCTTCACCTATGTTACCGTTGTCATTCCACTCATGTGGTGTAGGTGAGGTGGGAAAGACCAAATGGTGGTCATCTTCATCTTGATGGAACCATGTGGGGGTGCATCATATTCCACCATGGACATCATCTTGTCCAAAGGGAGGATGAAGTCATCGCGAATCGGCGCATCATCATAGATGGGACCTAGCACCAAATGAGAAGACACAATAGAGGTAGAGGTCAAGTCGTTAGTGTTGAAAGTGGCCTCACATGACCTATCAACTCTCTCACTCTCTCTATGTGGTGGTTCACTCACTTGCTCAAGGTAGGTGCGCTCAATGTCACATATGGTGGAGTCACTCATCTCACTCAAGTGGTGGGGGTTGTGGCTCTCCTCACATGGGAATTGGGGCAACTCTTCATATATGGGGCTAGTGGTGAAGTCACTCTCACTCTCAATATGGTGACAAAAGTCACTCAAGTCATCATATGTCGCCGTGGTCGAAGGGAAAATCCCATGCTCAACCATATCATTGTCGTCACCGTGGATGAAGGCCGAAGATGGCACATCATCACACTCGCCTCCTAAGATGGAAGCATCATCCTTGCTCGCCACCTTGTCGCTCGCCTCCAACGCTTGGTCCTTGAGGGTCTCTGTAGTTGTATTCGTCTCCGCACCATCTTGAAAAAGTGTCATGGAGGACTCGACATCATCAATGCCAGAAAGAGGGATGGCGGTGAAGTCGAACTTGGGAGCATCGTCTTGGAGCTCGTCGGGCTTGGACATCATGGTGGTACTAGCCTCATGCTCGTTCTCATGGAGCTTGTTCGTCGCGAAGTGAGCTTGGGGTGGAGAAGCTTTGGACTTCATGAGTTCTTGTGCCGCCCTGAAAGCACCAATGTAGTTGTTGTCGAGGGACTTGTAGTTCTCAAGGAAGATCTTCTTGGAGATGTCGTTGTGCAATCCCATCGTGAAGTGGAACTTCATCGAAATGGGGTCGTCCACGCCGGCTCGTTGCAAGGCAATCTTCATCTCCTTGAAGTACTCGTCGATGGACTTGGATCCTTGCATGGTGTTCTCCAATTGGTGTTGAAGTTGTTCCGTGTAGGTTGGAGGCACAAACTCATGTCACAAATCTCTCTTCGTCTTGGGCCAACTCATGTCGTAAGTCTCCGAAGGTACGTGAAGCCACCATGTGGACGCGTAGTCGTGGAAGTTCCTTGTGGCGCACTTCACTTGATCTTCGGGAGGAACTTGATGTAGCTTGAGGTAGTCGTCCATCAAACGCTCCCACTCGAGATACTCCTCGGGTTCTAGAGTCCCATAGAAAGGAATCTTGTGGTCGGTGTCGAGGTCGTAGTAGCTCGTGGAAGTCGTGGACTTGAGGTTGGGGAGCTTCTCTTGAAGTGCTTGTGGGCAAAGATGCCGTATGTCTATAGGCGAAGATGCCTTGAAGTTGCTTGGCGAAGATGCCAAGGGAGATGGTGAAGTCGTTGAGCGGTTGTTGGTGTTGAGCTCTTGACCTTCACGTCCTTGTTGGTGATGGTGTCGATGCTGATTTGATTTTGCCGGAGATGGTAGCTCGGAAACATGTGCTCTTGAGCGTCTTCTCGAAGATGAGGAAGACCGCTTGTAGGACTTGATGAGGGCTTTGATCTCCTCCATTTGAGCTTGCATCTTGGCGTCGTTGGAGTTGTTCATGGCATCGAACTCATCATTGTTGTTGTAGACCGAAGATGAAATGCCTTGCCTATCCATCACTCCAAGAGAAAAATGTGAGTGGTAGAAAGAGAAAAACGAATACCAAATGTACCTTGACCAAAGTTGAAAGTAGATCAATGATCACTCCAATGTGGACAAGGAAATAGCACAATTGGTATCAATTCTTGTCGGTTTCTCACACCTACACAGATAAGGCTTATGGTAGAGCTCGATGAGGATAGTGGCACAAAAATTTGATGCAAAATGTTAGCAAGAGTCAATAATGTTGAAAGAGATTCACAAATTCGCAAGTGTAACAAGTAGACCAATTGCAATGAATGGCACACGGACAACAAAATGTGGAATCCATAGAGAACGCTCGTGTTGCATAACTCAAGAGAGACGCTAGCACGGTTGCGCAATAGGCGGATATGACACTTGTGCACAACCTATAATATGCAAAATGTAACAACTTCTATCCCAAGTATGCTATGTATATGGTGTTCCAGTGGTATGATCCAAGATGATCGGATATGACAATTTTATATGCAATGGGGTATGATGTTATGGCACTTGCTTACAAGCTTCTTTGATCTTTCTCTTTTGCTTAAAAGCATATATTTTTTATATGGCCACAATGCGAAATGCACAAACCAAGATAGCAATTGGGTATATACGGGAACAATCTTGTGACACAAGGGATGATATGATACCAATATGATATGGTGTGTATGCGATGGAAGGTGTAGATCACTTGTAGCGACCTGACCCGAATGAATCACGTCTACTGTGCTACGGTGTCATCCCTGGATCAGTAATGCTGACACCACACAGTACATCGAGGTTTTATAGCAGAGTGGCTATCACACACTTATTACATCGATGGCTCAAAAAGAACTTATTACACTGAATATGGCTTAAGGCCATATAATATCGATAACAGCGGAAGACTCGGAAGATAAATGGGTCCATCAACTCCAGCGGCATCACTGAGTATAGAACCACGACCTAAAAGCTCTTTACTCGTCGTCTGAAAAGTCTGCAACATGAGAAGTTGCAGCCCGAAAACGGGTTAGCACATGGAATATGCTGGCAAAGTAACACATAGAGAGTAATGGAATGAAACAGCTATACTATATGCATATATGGCTGGTGGAAAGCTCCATGGTTACAGTTTTTGCGTAAAGCCAATTTTTCCCTACTGCAAAGGAATAAATTTATTTACTATCATGGTGGTTGTGAAACATTGAGAATGGTTTACAGCATTCTCATTCCCAATTAAAAATAATTAAAACCCAATAACATTAATTAGAAGTAACATGTTGAGATTCACAAAGATATTCAAGTACTAGATACTCAAGTTGTCCATAACCGGGGACACGGCTAATCATGATTAGTTTGTAAACTCTGCAGAGGTTTGCGCACTTTTCCCCACATGACTCGATCGCCTCCATTGGTTTTCTCGCACTACATGGTGTTTGAGAAACGGATGACAGAGACATAGTCTTTCAGAAGCACTAGCACCTTACATGTGGGGTAGACCGGTACACCTACATCCCCTACATCTGCTAGTCCACCCCGTAAGAGTTCACACAACTTAGTCAACTATGCCAGAGCCCATAGTAGCATGTGGCTGCACACGGAAGTTTCTAGCATGAAAGATCTTATGATCCCTTTGAGCCTGGGTGGCGGTCCGAAAAAAACAGGCAAGTCCTGATAGACATCAGGTGCCTCAATCCACCCAGATGTGTGTTTAAGTTGCCACCTTAGATAAACCATTAAAATTATCAACTCACATCTGTCATGGATATCACTCACCCAATCCACGTCTACTAGCATAGCATGGCATAATAAGCAACGTAGAAGTAACTCCCAAAGGTTTCATAATAATACAGGTAATAGGTACTACCTCATCTACTTCCCATCCCACAATTTAATTAGATCCTAATCATGCAATGTGTGAGGATTGATCTAATGCAATAAAACATGGGTTGTAGAAAAGGTATGATCAAAGTGTTACTTGCCTTGCTGATGATCCGCGAGTCCTAGGGTTTCGAAGTAACAAGCAGCGCAATCCAGGTAATCTATCGCAGACAAACAACAAGCATACAATAAGTACTCATCTAATGCATAAGTAAAACTCGAACGAGAGAACGAACCAGGTAGTTCAACTTAAGAACTCCAGTTGCAAAGAAAGAAAGAACCGAACAAAGAATCAAACGGCGAAAGAAAACAACTCGGTTCTAGCAAGTTGAAACTAGGTCAAAATTTTACTGTAGCAAAAGCTTGTTCAAGTTGATTAGATGGAACGGCGGTTTCGAGACGAAACTCCAGGCGCTTGAATCACCTGATTCCGATAAACGAGCGAAAAGAAAGACTAGAAAGAAGATCGGATCTGAGATCACGATTGCGGAATAAATCCGACGAAAAGAAAAAGAAGAACGGTTAAACGAAGGGATGTCGTTAACCTAGAAGAATCCGGTGATCACGTTCGTTAGGACGAACGGTCCGGCGAACGGTCCAAAGACAACTAAATCGGAGAAGAAAACGAATCTGATCTAGGGTTTCGGAGAAGAAAAACCGAACGAAAAACCGATCTAGAAAACCGGAACGGTTTAGAGAAGAAAAGAATCGGAACGATTAGAAGAAAACGATCCGAGAAAAAGAGACGCGGGGCAACCTTGGCGAGGTCTCCGGTGAACGGGGCTCCGGCGGCGGCGGCGTTGGGCGGCGGCGGCGATGGCGTGGGTGACGGGCGGCGGCGGTGTAGGCAAGACGCGGGCGGCGGCTTAGGGTGGCGCGGCGACTAGGTGCGGCGGTGGCGTAGGGCGCGGGGTGGCGGCGCGGGTGAGGCGGCGGCTTAGGGCGGCGTGCGGGTGTGGCGGAGCTCTAGGCTTTGGGTTTGATGATTTAGAGGGGGTGGGGTGCTTGGGTATTTATATTGGGGAGGGGAGGGGTTTACTTGGGGTAGAGGGCAAGGAATTAGACTAGGAATAGGAAAAGATCTAGAAATAGAAAAGGAATATACGGAAGTAGGACCAAAGTCCTACTAGGATTTCCTAAAAGAAAGAGGCAGCGGCTCCCTGGCGCCTTGCGCCTGGCGCGGCGATGGCCTTTGGCCCTCCTCGCCGGCGGCTTGGCTTGTGGCGGCTTGGGCCTTTGGCCCAAGTCGCTGGGATTTTTGTAAACGGTTCCGCGCTCGAAAAAAAAACAGAAAAACAAATCTACCGGACTCCAAATCTAAAAAAGTAAATTTTCCCCGACTCTTAAAAATGAGCCGAACAAAATGAACTTTTCTCCGGACCTAAAATGCAATTTTCGAAAACGCGCATTTTTCCCTATCCAAATAAAATGCAAATAAAGCTCCGGCAAACAAAAATTGATCTATTTATTAAATCTTCATTTTCCTAAATTTTGGGAAAGTCATATTATTCCCTCTCTCATATTTTGACACCGGAAAATTTATTGAAGATAAAACAAATAAATCAAACGATCCTCTTTTCAAAATTTGAGAAACTCCCAAATATGAAAATAACGAAATCTCAAACTCTCTCCGGAGGTCCTTGAGTTGCGTGAAATTTCTAGGATCGGCCAAGATGCAAGAAAATATGTTATTCATGATGATCTAGTGTATAACATTCCAAATTGAAAATTTGGGATGTTACAAACCTACCCCCCTTAAGATGAATCTCGCCCTCGAGATTCGGGTTGGCTAGAAAATAGGTGAGGGTGGTCTTTGAGCAAATCTTCTTCTCTCTCCCAGGTGGCTTCATCCTCTGAATGGTGGTTCCACTGAACTTTGCAAAACTTGATAAACTTGCTGCGGGTAACTCTGCTGGCATAATCGAGAATCTTGACTGGCTTCTCCTCATATGTTAAGTCGTCCTTCAACTGAATCGCTTCAAGCGGCACGGTATCTCTTAGCGGTACCTCCACCATCTCGGCGTGACATCTCTTCAACTGAGAAAGATGAAATACATCATGAACTCCTAACAGTCCCTCTGGTAATTCCAACTTATACATGATTTCTCCCATACGTTTCAAGATCTTAAACGGTCCAACGAAACGCGGTGCTAATTTTCCCTTAACTCCAAAGCGCTTAACTCCTCGAAGTGGGGATACTCGAAGATAAACTCTGTCTCCAGTTTCGTAAATTATCTCCTTGCGTTTTGAATCTGCGTAGCTCTTCTGCCTGGACTGGGCTACCTTGAGCCTATCGCGAATCAACTTAACTTTCCGTTCAGACTCCTTAATCAAATCTGGTCCAAAGAATTGACGGTCTCCAACTTCGTTCCATGACAACGGTGTCCTGCACCTCCTTCCGTATAAAGCTTCGAAAGGTGCCATCTTCAAACTGGTTTGATAACTGTTGTTATAAGAAAACTCCGCATACGGCAAGTTTTCGTCCCAACTAGATCCATAATCTAGTGCACAAGCTCTCAGCATATCTTCCAAAATCTGATTGACTCTCTCGGTCTGTCCATCCGTCTGTGGGTGAAAAGCTGTGCTGAACTCTAGTCTAGTTCCTAAAGTTTCATGCAACTGATTCCAAAACTTTGAGGTAAATTGGGTTCCTCTATCTGATACGATACTCCTCGGAACTCCATGCAAACAAACGATTCTAGTCATGTATATCTTTGCCAACTTAGCACTGGTGTAAGTGGTCTTAACTGGAATAAAATGTGCTACCTTTGTCAAACGATCAACTACTACCCATATTGAGTCATAGCCTGCTTTCGTCCTGGGTAGTCCTGTGATAAAATCCATGCCTATCTTATCCCACTTCCATTCGGGTATCGGCAATGGTTGTAACAATCCCGCCGGCTTCTGATGCTCTGCCTTTACTCTCTGACATACGTCACAAACTGCCACATATGCTGCAATATCCTTCTTCATTCCGGTCCACCAAAATGTTTCCTTTAAATCCAAATACATCTTGGTATTCCCTGGGTGAATCGAATATGGTGAATCATGTGCCTCTTGCAAAATCAACTTCCTAATCTCTGGGTCATTGGGCACATAAACACGGTCTTCAAACCATAGGGTATTGTGCTCATCCTCACTAAATCCCTTTGCTTTTCCTTCGCTCAATTTCTCTTTTATAGCAGCAATTTCCTTGTCAGATTTCTGAGCTTCTCTGATCTTATCCATCAATGTTGACTGAATCTCCAATGCTGCTACATAGCCTCTCGGAACTATTTCCAAACATAGCTCATGAAGGTTTTCTGCTAATTCCTTTGGTATTTTCCCCGTCACTAGGGTATTGACATGGCTCTTATGGCTCAATGCGTCAGCTACTACATTAGCTTTTCCAGGATGATAATGCAATCTCATATCATAATCCTTGATGAGTTCCAACCATCTCCTTTGTCTGAGGTTCAACTCCTTCTGAGTGAAAATGTACTTCAAACTCTTATGATCCGTGTACACCTGACAATGATTTCCAATGAGGAAATGTCTCCACGTTTTCAACGCTTGCACTACGGCTGCTAACTCCAAATCATGCGTGGCATAATTCAACTCATGAGGCTTCAGTTGTCGTGAAGCATACGAAACAACTCTTCCTTCCTGCATAAGCACTGCTCCAAGTCCTCGACGTGAAGCGTCGCAATACACCTCATAATCCTTGGTCTGATCTGGCAATATCAACACTGGTGAGGTAACCAATCGTTTCTTCAACTCCTGGAAACTAGCCTCACACTCCTCAGTCCATTTGAACTTAGTATCCTTCTTCAACAATTCCGTCATAGGCTTCGCAATCTTTGAAAAATTCTCAATAAATCTCCGGTAGTATCCCGCGAGTCCAAGAAAACTCCGGATCTCTCCAACTGTTGTTGGTGCTTCCCATTCGGTTACGGTCTCAACCTTTGTGGGGTCAACTGCTATACCTTCTCCAGATATAACGTGTCCGAGGAATCCTACTTCCTTCAACCAAAACTCACATTTGCTAAATTTGGCATATAACTAATGTTCCCTTAGTTTCTCCAAAACCAAACGCAAATGTTCCTTATGTTCCTCTTCATTCTTTGAATAAACCAAAATGTCATCGATGAACACTACGACGAACTTATCCAAAAACTCCATAAACACTTTGTTCATCAGGTTCATAAAATAGGCAGGTGCGTTAGTCAATCCAAATGACATAACGGTATACTCATACAGTCCATATCTTGTGGTGAATGCTGTCTTAGGTATGTCCTGCTCTCGAATCTTCAACTGATGGTACCCTGATCGCAAATCGATCTTGGAAAACACTTTAGCTCCTTGCAACCGATCAAACAGATCATTGATCATTGGCAGTGGGTACTTGTTCTTGATGGTTACTTCATTCAATCCCCGATAATCAACAACCATCCTTAATGATCCATCCTTCTTTTCCACTAGAAGTACGGGTGATCCCCAAGGCGAAGAACTTGGGCGAATGTAACCTTTATCCAATAACTCCTTAATCTGATTCTTAATTTCCACCAAATCCTTTGCTGGCATCCTATATGGTCGCTTCGATATTGGGCCTGTGCCTGGCAATAACTCAATCAAAAACTCAATGTCTCTATCCGGTGGCATGCCTGGCAATTCCTCGGGAAATACATCAGGAAAATCCTTTACCACTGGTACTTCCTCCTGCACAACTCCTGTTAGGCAATTCACTTGTGTCCTGTTTGGCACATGCCGGGATACATACTTGATCCTTCTTCCTTCTGGTGTGGTAAGCAAAATTGTCTTACTGGCGCAATCGATGTTTCCTCCATACATCGACAGCCAATCCATACCAAGAATCACATCCAGTCCTTGGGATTCCAGAATAATTAAATCCATTGGGAATACATGGCTTCCTATACTCAATGGTACTTGGAAACATCCTTGTCTGGCCATGTATTCTGCTCCTGGCGAGCTTACTAGCATAGGTGTTTTAAGAATCCTAGTGGGCAGGCTATACTTTTCCACAAATCCCCTTGATATGTATGAATGCGGTGCACCAGTATCAAAAAGAACGAGTGCAGTAAATGACTTAACAAAAAACTTACCGATTACTGCATCTGGCTGATCTTCAATCTCCTCCACATTAACGTGGTTCACCTGTCCCCTATTGAAAGGGTTCGGCTTCTTCCCAGAGCTTCCATTGCCATTTCCATTCTGGCCTTCGGGACATTCATTGGCATAATGTCCGGTCTTCGAACACTTGAAACAGGTGACTTGACTCAGATCTCTCTTGGTTGGGGTCGATGGGGTGGTCCGGTTCTGGCCGTTGCTTCCTCCATTCCCATTACCATTCTTGTGGCCATTATGGTTGTGCGAGCTACCTCCTCCATGGGTGTGCTGAAACTTAAATCCCGGTTTAGGGGTAAAACGGGGCTTCTGCTGGGCTCCAGAGTTATACTTCCCCTGTCCATACTTCCTCTTACGGTTCTCAATCTGCTGTTGCTTCCCTTCAATCATGATGGCACGATCTACCAACTCCTGGTAGTTGTTGAAACTCGCTACCATCAACTGCATGCTTAGTTCATCATTCAGTCCTTCTAGAAACTTCTCCTGCTTAGCTGCATCCGTAGCAACATCATCTGGGGCATAACGGGCTAGCTTACTAAACTCATCCACATACTGGCCAATAGTCCTTCCTCCTTGGCGTAAGTTGCGAAACTCACGCTTCTTTATGGCCATAGCTCCCGCTGAAACATGGGCAGTGTGGAAAGCTTGCTGAAACTGATCCCATGTGACAGTGTCAACTGGGTAAGTGGCTGTGAAATTCTCCCACCATGCTGCCGCAGGTCCGTCAAGCTGGTGAGCGGCAAACTTCACTTTCTCACCATCCGTGCATCCTGCAGTGGTCAACTCCCTTCCTATCTTGCGGAGCCAATCATCTGCTACTATTGTCTCGGTGCTACTGGAAAACACCGGCGGATTCAGCCTAAGGAAATGGGCTAAGTGGTCAACAGGTGGTGGTGGTGGTGGTGGGTTGTTGTTGTTGTTCTGCTGGTTCTGGACTAACATCTGCATCAATTGATTCTGCTGCTGGATCAACTGAGTGAGCTTCGGTGGAAATCCATTGTCACGTCTCAGAGGCATCTGAGGTTTTAGAAAAGACGAGAATTGAGAATAGAATGAGGTCTAAAGGGAAAACACTACCCATATGCTCATGAGGCAAATGCACACAAAATCACTTCAATCAATCAAACAAGGGCTTACAAACGGTCTATCTATCGCAAAAGTGCTCGACTATAATGTGTTTACATGGGGGGGAATACTACTACTATCTGGTGGTCATCTAGAAATTTGAACCGGTGGAAGACTCCATGATATCTGCTCCAGCTTCGTCTTCAAAATCAGGTTCACTTGGATCCGAATCGGTGTCGTCGATGATGATGTTGTTGTCCGGACATGCGACGTACTCGTCGTCCTCCTGGGATGCTTACTTGCTCTTGAGTTCTTCAATCTCCTGCTTAAGATCGCAGTTGTGCCTTGCTAGAGCTACGATCTCGTCCATGTAGTCCTTGCGTGTAGACTTCAGTTCTCTTTCTAGCTCGATGATCCTTGCCTTCGCATTCTTCAACTCTACCATATCATTGCACATCTGGTTCTCGTGGCGTCGAATGTGCTGGTTTAACTCCTGGATGAAAGATGCAATGGATCTATCCTTCTTGGTGCTGACTAACTCCCATTGTTCATCACGGCGTCCGCAAATCTGGTAGATAGTGTCCTTGAGGTCTTCTTGATAAACTTCTCCAATGCGTCCTATGGTGATATGAGCTGCCATGCTCCTTCCTAGACTCCAGGTTGGTGCATTGAAAACACTATCTATGGGCTTAGTGATTGGCGCGAATGTCCTTCCCGGAACGTGAGCGTGAATCTTCCAGCGCTCCTCTTCAGGCAGAGTGGCGTTGAAGGTTCCCATGAAGCTTGGTAATCCAATGTTCAGGTACTTGGTGACTTCCTTCAGGTGAAATCCAAATGGTGTGCCCTCATCCGGTTGAGCGTACTTAATCTTCACGTTCGTCATCCTAATAGAGTAGAAAAGATGAGGAGTTAGAAAATGAGGAGAGAATAGTGATCTATGGCTTTAACTTAGTGGTCGTGTCCTACAGTCAGCGTGTGCTCTGATACCATCTCTGTAGCGACCTGACCCGAATGGATCACGTCTACTATGCTACGGTGTCATCCCTGGATCAGTAATGCTGACACCACACAGTACATCGAGGTTTTATAGCAGAGTGGCAATCACACACTTATTACATCGATGGCTCAAAAAGAACTTATTACACTGAATATGGCTTAAGTCCATATAATATCGATAACAGCGGAAGACTCGGAAGATAAATGGGTCCATCAACTCCAGCGGCATCACTGAGTATAGAACCACGACCTAAAAGCTCTTTACTCGTCGTCTGAAAAGTCTGCAACATGAGAAGTTGCAGCCCGAAAACGGGTCAGCACATGGAATATGCTGGCAAAGTAACACATAGAGAGTAATGGAATGAAACAGCTATACTATATGCATATATGGCTGGTGGAAAGCTCTATGGTTACAATTTTTGTGTAAAGCCAATTTTTCCCTACTGCAAAGGAATAAATTTATTTACTATCACGGTGGTTGTGAAACATTGAGAATGGTTGACAGCATTCTCAATCCCAATTAAAAATAATTAAAACCCAATAACATTAATTAGAAGTAACATGTTGAGATTCACAAAGATATTCAAGTACTAGATACTCAAGTTGTCCATAACCGGGGACACGGCTAATCATGATTAGTTTGTAAACTCTACAGAGGTTTGCGCACTTTTCCCCACATGACTCGATCGCCTCCATTGGTTTTCTCGCACTACATGGTGTTTGAGAAACGGATGACAGAGACATAGTCTTTCTGAAGCACTAGCACCTTACATGTGGGGTAGACCGGTACACCTACATCCCCTACATCTGCTAGTCCACCCCGTAAGAGTTCACACAACTTAGTCAACTATGCCAGAGCCCATAGTAGCATGTGGCTGCACACGGAAGTTTCTAGCATGAAAGATCTTATGATCCCTTTGAGCCTGGGTGGCGGTCCGAAAAAAAACAGGCAAGTCCTGATAGACATCAGGTGCCTCAATCCACCCAGATGTGTGTTTAAGTTGCCACCTTAGATAAACCATTAAAATTATCAACTCACATCTATCATGGATATCACTCACCCAATCCACGTCTACTAGCATAGCATGGCATAATAAGCAACGCAGAAGTAACTCCCAAAGGTTTCATAATAATACAGGTAATAGGTACTACCTCATCTACTTCCCATCCCACAATTTAATTAGATCCTAATCATGCAATGTGTGAGGATTGATCTAATGCAATAAAACATGGGTTGTAGAAAAGGTATGATCAAAGTGTTACTTGCCTTGCTGATGATCCGCGAGTCCTAGGGTTTCGAAGTAACAAGCGGCGCAATCCGGGTAATCTATCGCAGACAAACAACAAGCATACAATAAGTACTCATCTAATGCACAAGTAAAACTCGAACGAGAGAACGAACCAGGTAGTTCAACTTAAGAACTCCGGTTGCAAAGAAAGAAAGAACCGAACAAAGAATCAAACGGCGAAAGAAAACAACTCGGTTCTAGCAAGTTGAAACTAGGTCAAAATTTTACTATAGCAAAAGCTTGTTCAAGTTGATTAGATGGAACGGCGGTTTCGAGACGAAACTCCAGGCGCTTGAATCACCTGATTCCGATAAACGAGCGAAAAGAAAGACTAGAAAGAAGATCGGATCTGAGATCACGATTGCAGAATAAATCCGACGAAAAGAAAAATAAGAACGGTTAAACGAACAGATGTCGTTAACCTAGAAGAATCCGGTGATCACGTTCGTTAGGACGAACGGTCCGGCGAACGGTCCAAAGACAACTAAATCGGAGAAGAAAATGAATCCGATCTAGGGTTTCGGAGAAGAAAAACCGAACGAAAAACCGATCTAGAAAACCGGAACGGTTTAGAGAAGAAAAGAATCGGAACGATTAGAAGAAAACGATCCGAGAAAAAGAGACGAGGGGCAACCTTGGCGAGGTCTCCGGCGAACGGGGCTCCGGCGGCGGCGGCGTTGGGCGGCGGCGGCGGTGGCGTGGGTGAGGGGCGGCGGCGGTGTAGGCAAGACGCGGGCGGCGGCTTAGGGTGGCGCGGCGACTAGGTGCGGCGGTGGCGTAGGGCGCGGGGTGGCGGCGCGGGTGAGGCGGCGGCTTAGGGCGGCGCGCGGGTGTGGCGAAGCTCTAGGCTTTGGGTTTGATGATTTAGAGGGGGGGGTGCTTGGGTATTTATATTGGGGAGGGGAGGGGTTTACTTGGGGTAGAGGGCAAGGAATTAGACTAGGAATAGGAAAAGATCTAGAAATAGAAAAGGAATATACGGAAGTAGGACCAAAGTCCTACTAGGATTTCCTAAAAGAAAGAGGCGGCGGCTCCCTGGCGCCTTGCGCCTGGCGCGGCGATGGCCTTTGGCCCTCCTGGCCGGCGGCTTGGCTTGCGGTGGCTTGGGCCTTTGGCCCAAGTCACTGGGATTTTTTTTAAACGGTTCCGCGCTCGAAAAAAAACAGAAAAACAAATCTACCGGACTCGAAATCTAAAAAGGTAAATTTTCCCCGACTCTTAAAAATGAGCCGAACAAAATGAACTTTTCTCCGGACCTAAAATGCAATTTTCGAAAACGCGCATTTTTCCCTATCCAAATAAAATGCAAATAAAACTCAGGCAAAGAAAAATTGATCTATTTATTAAATCTTCATTTTCCTAAATTTTGGGAAAGTCATATTATTCCCTCTCTCATATTTTGACACCGGAAAATTTATTGAAGATAAAACAAATAAATCAAACGATCCTCTTTTCAAAATTTGAGAAACTCCCAAATATGAAAATGACGAAATCTCCAACTCTCTCCGGAGGTCCTTGAGTTGCGTGAAATTTCTAGGATCGGCCAAGATGCAAGAAAATATGTTATGCATGATGATCTAGTGTATAACATTCCAAATTGAAAATTTGGGATGTTACATCACTAATGTGCACAAGTAACGTTGCTGGCAATACTCAAATGGCTAGTCTCGATAGGCAAGTGACGCAAAATGGGCTAGGGGTTATCAATGCAATTGCAAGGGAATATACAATGGAGGGATACCACGATACCGAGATGATATGGAGGTTACCGTCCCTGGCGATGATAAGTGGCAGTGATCTTGATGGAGATACCAAGATGATGGATACTCGTCCCTAAGTAGCCGAAACACCTTAGGAAATGGAAAAACCATGAACTCAAAATCTCAAATGTCAAATGGTGGTAGCAGGAATGCGGTGGTGGTTTTGTGAACGTGCAATGATGGGTTATACGAGTAGGCAATGCGGAAGTGGAGGGTAAGGTTGGCTATACACGGTGTCGGAGTTGGAAGCACGGTCCGTAAGTAGCCTAAACACCTTAGGAGACACAACTCACAACACAAACAAAATTGGGTTAAGTCGGGGTGGTGGAAGTGTATGGTGGTCAAGCCTATGCGGAAGTTATGCTGGTGGTGGTGGTTGATGAAGAAGCAACCATCCCTAAGTAGCCTAGACACCTTAGGAGACTCAAATCACTCCTCAAGAAACCACTAATGCAATGGGGAACAAAATTGGTTAGGTTGCGTAAGTCGGTGGTGGTTATGCAGAGGTTGTGGTGGAAGCCCTAGGCGAAGATGCCAAAGTTCCAAAAATTTGATGGAGTCAAATGGTGATGGTAGTATTTTTGTGGGAAGGGGAATGTCAAGAGCTTTTCAACGAGCTAAAGAACGTTAAAAACGAACTCCGGATGAATTAGTTATGGACAAAACGGTGAAATGGGAAAGGCTGAAATGCCAGGGGCCGGACATCCGGGCTCGGGGCCGGAAATCCGGGACCTGATGTGCAGAACCATGCAGATTTAGTGCCCCAGGAGCCGGATGTCCGGCCGGGGACCCAGATGTCCGGCCTTTGGCCCGAATGTCCGGCCCGACGAATCCAGATCTCGTTTGGGGTGGAAATTTTCGAATTTGGGGTGGAAATTGATGATTCCAAGGGCAAAATTTGATGGATTTTGTGGGTGGAAAGTGGGGAAAATTGGGGATATGCTAGATCCACTCGAAACCAAGCAAATCCATGGATCAAAATCAAAAAAACTTCGTCAAACGAACAAATCAAAAAAAATTGGGGCTATTTTTGGTGGGGATTTTCGAAATTGGGGAAGAACACAACAAAATTAGGCTAGAAAACAACGAGGGAGGCTCTGAAAACGTGATCAATGTGGCTCATGATACCAAGATGATGTAGGGTAGAACGCTAATCGCCCGATCTTTCATGAAAGGAGCGGATCCCGCGATGAACACGAAGAACACGAGGGGAAACACGAGGGGAAATCACAAAGGGAAACACAAGAGAACACTCAAACCAACAAGTATGATCACACATGTGCTAGATCCTCGCAACACGAGAGGAGATATAAGATCCACAATCAACAAGGGAAGATACAAAGGGTAACCGTTCTTCTCCATGAGGAGGTCTTGATGTCTTCTCCGTGAGGAGGTCTTGAATCCAAGGTGGATCTTCTCCGTAGAGGGGCCGCGGTCTCTCTCGCGGAGTAGATCCGATATGGATGAGCGTAGCTCTATCTCTCAAATGAGCTATCAGAACACTAACCCTAAAATGTAGGTGGAAGGGGAGTATATATAGTCTAAGGGGCGAAGGGGTACATGGGCCTCGGCCCAGATGAACTCCACGCAGGCAGGGAAGGCCGGACGTCCGGGCGTCGGGCCGGATGTCCGGGCTGGAGGGCCCGGATGTCCGGGCTGGCGGGGTTGGTCTTGTTGCTCTCGGGTTCGGCAGTGTCCGGATTTCCGTGGCCGAGGCCGGATGTCCGGGACTTGGCGAGGTGCCGGATGTCCGGCCGCTGATGCTGTTGGCCGTCTGTTGGGGCAGCCCCTACGCGTCTGCCCAGGCGCCGGATGTCCGACCTCTGGCCCGAATGTTCGGTCGCTGTAGCTTGAGCAGCTCCGTATTCTTCCGTCGTCGCTTCCAGGCTTCCCTCGCGAGGATGGTGTAGTTGTTCCTTGGCGCTTGCACTCCTCCTCGTCATCCGTGAAGCTCCGACAATACCTATGCATGCACACGGGAGAAGTGTCAAGTAGTATACCATCCTCGAAGGGGTCAAGTGAGCACGTGTAAAGGAGATGATTCAACTTTGAGTATGTGAAGTAGATGTCGCACGTGTCACTCGCCGAACGGAGTCTTGACATGGTGATGTCCATAGGATGCTCCGCATCGTAATGTGTTGTCCATGTCATACTGCAGGGGTTGGAAATACGGCAATGGTGTCCGTAGGCCCAACCAAGTCCTTGGTGTGCTTTGCCGGCGCCACTTCCCGGGGTGGGTCACGTTGCCCGGTGAGGGTCAGGTTCCACAGTTAGCACTGAGCTAGGAGCTGTACGTGGCTGCCCAGGCCCTGCTAGAGGAGAGGGTTGACAGTGTCTTGTGCGAGACGGTGGCCGACATTGTGAGGTGGCGGTTTTGGGTAATTTCTCCTTACAGAATTAAAAATCAACATTACCTAGTGATTGTACTAATTAGTGTTGTCTTGTTCGATTGCAGACCTTCTACAGGTGTTCTGAGGAACACGAGGCGGAGGCGGCTAGTGTTCTCGAAGCGGAGTGCAAGCACCTACTTTAGAACTTACTACACGAGGCTAGGGTGCAGGCTGTTCGAGACTACTACGCCTCGACTAACATTAGGAGGGCCAAGAACAAGTGTCGTGGCAAGTATCTGAGTAAGGAGAAGTACCTGAAGGTAATTACCTATCTTAAGGCCTTGTACTTAGTTTCCTTGATTTCATTCATAGGCGTAGCGCTGAAATTTCTCTTTGCCAAACTTAGGCGCCCCCGAGATGGTGTGCAGATAGGATGGACTATTGGGAGGCGTTGGTGGATAAGTGGTGCTCTCACCAATGGCTAGCCGAACACGACAAGGCCAGGGATAAGCGTGCCCAAATGCGAGGTGTGCCACACCATCATGGGAGCTCCAACCTGTTTGAGTATGGGGATCACTGGGTATGTGGTTTGATCCCTTAACGATTCATGCAATTTCATTCTCCATGCTAGCTTGACCCCTAACTAATATGTTGTTCCTCTCTTTTAGGCGAAACACAACAAGAAGGGTGTGCCACCGCCGTACGACCTCTATGCCATGGCCCATACTACCCCGTTCAAGAAGGCCAAGGCATTCTCCAAGGATAACCTCGATCATCCAGACAGCTTCACCAACACCTCCTCCCACAACAAGCTCGTGAAGTACAAAGACGTTGGGAAGACGAGGAAAGGGGAGGACTTCAACTCGAGCCAGACTCCTTTGGATCTAGAGATCGTGACGCTATCTGGTGATGGGAGGTACCATGGCTCGGTAGCCATTGGGGATGGAGTCATACGTTGTCCTAGAACCCTTCAGGACAGCAAGAAGCACTAGACGAGCTCCGATCCTGAGATACCTCCTCGTCCACGGCCAATGGAACTCACCATCGAGGCTAGGGCCCAGGAGCTTCCGGCGGCGGCAAACATGCAGGCTAAGGAGAGGGAGAGGGAGTTGGACGAGAGGACGGCTAGTCTGTTGGACGCGGAGAGGAACCGGAAGGACGCATCTCACCGGGCCCTATACGAGCATCTCGTGGTAAGTTTCTCCTGCATATTAGCCAAATCATGCACGTAATGTTCATTTCATTACTAACTAATATGACTGACTCGTGAAAACAAAATGTGTAGTTCGTGTGCGAGAAAAATGGCCAGACCCCTCCGCCGATGCCCCAGATTGGTATAGCGGAAACGATGAGTTTCATTTGAATGGTCATTAGTTACTAGTATTCACATTTCAGTTTCATCATGCTAACGAGACATTGCAAGTGATCTTTGGTCCAGCATGCCTCCCGACAAGCATCGACCAATCCTTCTCCATCTCGCACTGGCACAACCCCGACCCCGACCGGTCCTTCTCCGTCTGGCACTGGTGCAAACCCGACCGGGCCTTCACCTCCGTGATGACGACAAGTTTTCTCTAGTGTTTTGCGTATGAAATGCATAAAGACCTAGACTTATCTTTATTTCCTCCAAAATTCTTACCATAATGACCTAGACTTAGCTTATCTTCCTCCAAAATGACATAATTAGCTTGCTTAGCTCCAAAATGATCTATACTTATCTTTGTTTCCTCCGAAATGACCTAAGTTAGCTCTAATATGCTAAGTTATCTCTAATATGCTTAGTTACCTCGGTTTTCTCAATAATGACATACACTTAGCTTACTTATGTAAAAATGGCATAATTAGCTTACTTAGGTTTGAAGTGGCATAACAATCTTGGTGACCTCATATATTCACATAGTTAGCTTATTTTCCCCGAAAATGACATAATAAGCCTAATTAGCTCCAAAATGATCAATTTTACTTAAGTTAGCTCCAAAATGACCTAAGTTAGCTCTATGTTGGGTCTAAAATGCTAAATTAGCTCTAATATGATTAGTTACCTGGGTTAGCTCAATAAAGACCTATACTTAGCTTAGTTATGTCAAAAATGGCATAATATGCTTAGTTAACTAAAAATGAATAATTAGCTAGATTAGCTCCAAAATGACCCATTTAACCTAGGTTAGCTCCAATATGATCCATTTTACCTAGGTTAGCTCCAAAATGACCAAGTTTACCTAGATTAGATCCAATATGATCCATTTTACCTAGGTTAGCTCCAAAATAACCTATTTACCTAGCTTATCTCTAAAATGACCTACACACTTAGCATTTTTACCTAACTTAGCTAAAAATGGCATTTTTACCTACCTTAGTTAGAAGAATAAGAAGATAAAGAAGAGGAGAGGAGAAAAAGAAAGAGAAGATAAATTCTTCTTTTTTTCTTCTCCCTTTTCTTCTTCCTTTTCTTCTTTTTCTTCTAGCTAGTCTTCTTCTTCTTCTAACTTTCATCTTTCCCAATTTGTAGATTTGCTTTAGATGAGGAAGCTTGCATTGATGGAGTGTACTCTTCTCCTTATGCTTCGTTTTTGTTTATGGAAACTTGTTGCAAACTTGTTTTGGATATGTATGTATGGATATGTTGTTGGAAACTTCTTGTTGGAAACCATTGTATGTTGGATATGTTGTTGGAAACTTGTATGTTGGATATGTTGTTCGAAACTTATTGTTGGTATGCTTGTTGAAATTATTTTAAAATGTGTGTGTGTATGTGAAATTCTGTCAAATTGAATGAATTTAAGAAAAGATAGAAAAAATAGGGGCTATACAGGTGCTTTGTCGTCTGCTGGCAGATGGCAAAGAGTTTTGCCATCAACCAGCAGACGGCAAACCTGCCACGTGGCAGCTACCTATGCAACCTGGGCTGGCCTATTTGGCAACTTTGCCGTCTGCTGGCAGACGGCAAAGACATTTGCATCTTTGTTGTCTGCCAGCAGACGTCATAGCATGCCACGTGGCAGCTACCTGGGCTGGCCTATATGGGCACTTTGTCGTCTGCTGGCAGAAGACAAAGATGCAAAGATGTTTGCCGTTTGCCAGCAGACTACAAAGCACGCCGTTAACCCCTTAATGGCCCTTAACAGCCCTAAGCTGCCACATGTGTCGTCCAGGTCCTTTGTCGTCGGTTGGCTGACGGCAAAGACCATTTCATCTTTAACGTCCGCCAGCAGACGGAAAGTGCCCTTTGCCGTAGCTTATTCAACCGGACCTGTTTCCGTCTGCTGGCTGACGGTAAAGTCTTTTGCCATCCGCTAGGCATGCCTTTGCCATCAGCCATGGTAGACAGCAAAGTCCCTAATTCCTATAGTGCAGGAGCCTTTATTTTCATGCATGGCTTAATGCCAACAGCAGCAACATGTTCTTTCTTGATCAACTTCTTCTTGTAAGTGACCTCATTATTAGCAATATAGTCCACATCTTCAGATTAGGAGGTTCTCTTCTTGCTATGCCTAGTAGCAGCCTTAGGTAGATTGCTGGGTGTGCTTCTACTTCCATCATCTGAGCTGCTTGAGGGACTAGTGCCCTCACTGAGATTCTGGTGCTCCTCTGACCTGTTCTGGCTGACACACTAGTCTGACATTGATGAAATTGACCCTTTGAATAGATGAGTATAGGTATAGTAGATGAGAATCACAGAGTACAGATGTTTTGGCAAAAAGAATGACTCAAAAACTTAATTTTAGTTTTTTGCAGAAAGCATTTTGGAGCTACCAATATGACAAACTCTGTGACACAGAAGCAACTTTAGAGTCTAAACATGTGAAATCGGTCAGATTGAGACATAGTTCGGTGAATCTGAGATGCTAGGGTTTCACTGAGAAAGTAAACCCGGTCACACCGATTTGTACACTTTTGTCAGACCAAGTAGTACATGTGCAATGGCCTGGGCGAAATCGGTGAGACCGAGTTTTTCAAATCGGTCGGTCCGAGATGAGTTCGACGGAAACCTAACCCTAAGTTTTTGGATCAAAATAATCTAAAGGAATTGGATAGGACTATTTCAATCGTGGCAAGAATCATGGCATTGATCTTTGTGCCAAGAATCGGAGAGAGGAAAGCACAAAGGATCGAGTTCATACCCTAGCTAGGTGATAAACCTGCTACGACGGTGATGGTAGCTAGAACCACGTCGGTATTTCCCTAGAGAGGGAGGGATGATGTAGCACAGTGACGGTAGGTATTTCCCTCAGTTATAAAACCAAGGTATAGAACCAGTAGGAGAACCAAGCAACACAACGTAAGAAGCACCTGCACACATATTACAACACCTCACAACCCGGCGTGTTAAAGGGGTTGTCAATCCATTCCGGGGTACGGTACCTCAAGATAGGCAAACGGACGTGAGGTAAATTGTAGTATATTTATAGATCGAACGCTAAATAAAATAAATTGCAGCAAGGTATTTTTGGATATTTGGTTTAACAGATCTGAATAAAAATGCAAAGGAAAAGTAGATCGCAAGGAAAATATATGAGAAAAAAGACCCGGGGGCCGTAGGTTTCATTAGTGGCTTCTCTCGAGAAAAATAGCAAACGGTGGGTAAACAAATTACTGTTGGGAAATTGATAGAACTTCTAATAATTATGACGATATCAAGGCAATGATCGTTACATAGGCATCACGTCCAAGATTAGTAGACCGACTCCTGCCTGCATCTACTACTATTAATCCACACATCGACCGCTATCCAGCATGCATCTAGTGTATTAAGTTCATGAAAAAATGGAGTAATGCAATAAGAATGATGTCAAGATGTAGACAAGATCTGTTTATCTATATGGCGGTAGATATAGATCTCATCTTTTTATCCTTAGTGGCAACGATACATACGTGTCGGTTCCCTTTCTGTCACTAGGATCAAGCACCGAAAGATTGAACCCACTACCGGGCACCTCTTCCCATTTCAAGATAAATAGATCAAGTTGGCCAGACAAAACCCAAATATCAGGGAAGAAATATGAGGCTATAAGAGATCATGCATAAAAGAGATCAAATAAACTCAAATATTTTCATGGATATAAAAACATAGATCTGATCATAAACTCGAAGTACATCGATCCCAACAAACATACCGCAAAAAGAGTTACATCATATGATCTCCAAGAGACCATTGTATTGAGGATCAAGAGAGAGAGATGAAGCCATCTAGCTACTAACTACAGACCCGAAGGTCTACAAAGAACTACTCATGCATCATCGGAGAGGCACCAATGGAAGTGGTGAACCCCTCAGTGATGGTGTCTAGATTGGATCTGGTGATTCTGGACTCTGCGGCGGCTGGATAAATATTTCGTTGACTCCCCTAGGGTTCTGGTATTTTTGGGGTATTTATAGAGCAACGAGGTTCGGGGGGCACCCGAGGTGGGCACAACCCACCAGGGCCCGCCAGGGCATCATGGCGCGCCCTGGTGGGTTCTGCCCCCTCGGGGCACACCAGCTGCAACCAGGGACCATTGCCTTCCTTTTAGCCCATAAAAAATCTCCGTAAAGTTTTGTGGCATTTGGAATCCGTTTGATATTGATTTTCTACGATGTAAAAACATGGAAAAAACAACAACTGGCACTTGGCACTATGTTTTTTTTGAAAGCTCACTGACAGTAGGAGAGGCTCCTACTGACTTTTAAATTAACACAACACCTGGATCAGGGGAGGTGTGGCCCCATAAATACAAGATAAGCTCTGGGGTACAAAAGGCAAGTTACAACTACAAAAAGAGGTAACAAAACAGACTAGAAGAAAAGATTAGGGAGGGGTAGAAGTCAGATGGCCGCCACCAATCCTCTGATGAAGGGGTGGAGAGAGTCCTTCGTGCGATGCACCATCATGGACATGTCATTTCTGAATCTGTCTTTCCAAGATTCCAGCGAGGGCATCACATTCCTAAAATGCTTATTATTCCTTTCTTTCCACACACCCCAAGCTGCAATGATGAAGATTTCCATGAATAACGGTCCACCCCAGGACCTTTTTCCCCCATGAATGAGTTCCAGCCTGCATTGGGAGTCATGCCAGTGCATCCCAATCGTATCCCAACACTGAGTTGCGAACGGGCATTTGAAGAATAGGTGGGCCACCGTCTCTTCCGGGGGCGTGTCACATAGCAAGCAGGTGTATACATCTCCTTCCAGCTTGTATTGCCTCCTCCTCAACATGTTACGTGTATTCAGATGATCTTCGAACAGCAGCGAGGCGAAAACTTTCCACTTGTTTGTGCATTTGGATTCCCATATCCAAGGGAAGACTATATCCACTGGAATATCCTTAAAGCAGAACTTATAATAATCATTTGATTTGAATATTCCCAGCCCTCTAGCATCCCAGACACAGCGCCATTTGTCAGTTCTGTCACTCTCAGGATTAAACCCAGCAGTTAGCGCCTGAATCTCCTCAACTTCCACTCTTGCCTGGGGAGAAAATGGTATATGAAAAGCCTCTCCAATGGTACTTGACCTCAACAATTTCTGCACTGTCACATCCTCCTCCCTAGCAAATGAAAACGCCCTCGGGTATGTGGTCTCAAGAGGCTGATCACTCCAGAGATCCTTCCAAAATAATGTCGTGCTGCCATCTCCAATTTGGATTTCAGTCACTCCTCTGAAGATATCCGATAACTGCATGAGATCCCGCCACTAGAAAGAGCCACATGGATCGGAAGCATTTGGTACCTTAACTGAGTAATATGAACTCCATATAAGGTTCACCCACGGCACATCCAGCTTATTATAAAACTTGTATAGCTGCTTTAACAAAAGACCTTGATTCTGAATTTTAAGGTCCACGATCCCAAGACCCCCTACAGCCTTGGGGCGGCAGACGATCTCCCATGAGGCAAGAGAAGTGCTCTTCGTCCCGTCTTCCGTCTTTTTGTTCCAGAAGCAATGCCTACGGACTTTATCTAGATGTTCCACTATCTTGGGAGGGATCCTAATGGAGCACATGGCATACACCATAAGCGACGACACCACTGAGTTAACATAGGTGAGTTTTGATCCGTAGTCTAACAGGTTACTGGCCACAGAGACTCTTCTCTCAACAGACGTCACAAGAGGCATAAAATCCATTACTGTGGGTTTAGTAGTCCCAAGTGGGAGTCCTAAATATGTGAAAGGCATTTCCCCCACAGCACAACCAAACATGTCAGCAAACTCCAGTGCTTCAGCGGGTGTAACATTAATTGGGATCAAGGTAGATTTTGAAAATTGAGTCGCAACCCAATTGAAGCCGCATAGTCCACCAGAAGTTTTTTCACAGTCTCAACCTGTTCCTTCTCAGCTGGGAGGAAGACAATCGTGTCGTCCGCATACTGAATTACCGGGTAGTCTCTCTCGGCTGACGGTAGTGGGGACTGAAGCAACCCCTCGCGGAAGGCATGGTTGATGGCATATTGCAACAGGTCAGCCACGAGGACGAAAATGAGCGGCGAAAGAGGGTCCCCTTGGCGCACTCCCCGTTTGCAAGTGAACTGCCTCCCCGGCGTGCCATTGAGGAGAACCGAGGATTTTCCTGATTTAAAGATACAAGAAATCCAGTTAAGCCATTTCTCATTGAACCCCATTGCTCTCATGATCTCTATCATAGGGGCATGCTCGATAGTATCAAACGCCTTGGCGAAATATAGCTTCAGTATCAAAACCTTTCTCCCTGACGCTTGACACTGATGAGTGTACTCGAACGCCCATGCCAAACAGTCTTGAATCGATCTACACTTGAGGAACCCATATTGGTTTGTATGGATAATGCGCAAGATGATCCTCTGTAAGCGATTTGCAAGCAGCTTGGTAATGATCTTCAGACAACAATTCAGAAGGGTGATCGGTCGGTAGTCATTTACTGTTTCCGGGGAGTGGCATTTAGGAATCAATGTAATGAACCTAGTATTGATGCTTTTGAGGTCAAGGTCCCCCTCATAAAAATCCATAACAAGTTTATAAAAGTCATGTTTTATAATATTCCAACATGACTTCAGGAAGCAACCGCTGAAGCCATCAGGCCCCGGTGCTCTATCCACGGGCATCTCCTTGACCACTAGGTCAATCTCATCCATGGTGAAAGGAGCCATCAATTCATCAAGCCCCTCCACTCTCTTGATGATGTGATTTAAGTTGAAGCGCATGTCTGGAGGGTCAGAAGAACCTAGACGCTGTTTATAGGAGGAAAACAGCAAGGACTCTTTACCCACATGGTCATCAATCAGCGTACCATGTGCTCTATCCACGGGCCCCGGTGCTCTATCCACGGGCATCTCCTTGACCACTAGGTCAATCTCATCCATGGTGAAAGGAGCCATCAATCCATCAAGCCCCTCCACTCTCTTGATGATGTGATTTAAGTTGAAGCGCATGTCTGGAGGGTCAGAAGAACCTAGACGCTGTTTATAGGAGGAAAACAGCAAGGACTCTTTACCCACATGGTCATCAATCAGCGTACCATCATCAAGTTTGAGTGTTGATATTGAGTTCTTGCGGTATCTGTCTGTGGCCACTGCATGAAAGAATTTCGTGTTACCATCTCCAACTTGAAATCTCCGAACTGTACATCTTTTCTGCCAATACATGCGTTTATACTCCAGCAATCTGAGGAGGTGAGCCTTAAGAATAGTTCTGAAATTGGTTTCTGGAATAGTAAGAGGTCTTTTATCCTCTAAAGTGTCCAAGTTCAGAAGAGCTTCATTGGAATTCTCAATAAGAATTGATAATCTTGAGATTTTCTTGCTCCAGGCCTTTAAAGCGTAGCGCAGCTTTTTCAGCTTTCTACAGATCAAAGCCGTTGAGTTAGCCGCATGACAAGGTTGGCTCCAAGAGCGTTGCACTATCTCGTGAAACCCTGGATGTTGTATCTAGTAGTTTTCAAAACGAAACACCTTTCTCTTTGGGATGCACGAGTCAATGCCAATGACGCAGGGGACGTGATCTGAAACAGGTTTACCCAAGGGCGAAACAGAGGTATTGGGGTAAGAAGAAGTCCAGTGCATCGAGGAAAAAACCCAATCTAATTGCACCAGCAGAGGGTCATCTTGCATGTTACTCCACGTGTACGTCCTACCCTTGATAGGTATTTCAACCAGCGACTGGGTGCGAATAAAATCATTGACGATCAACATATCGTTGGCATTGCCACCCGGCCTACTTCTGTTATCAGGCGCGCGACAGTAGTTAAAATCCCCAGCCAAGATCCAATCTTCAGAGCCTGGATTGTGCATACCGAACAACCATGCCATAAAGTTAGAGCGATTAAAACCATCACACGGGCCATAAACATTGATTAGATTCCACACATCATTGGAGTGCAACGAGGTGAATTTAATCCCGAGGGCAAAGGACTCCTCTAGAACAACCGAACCAGAGAAAACAGACGAGTTCCAAGCAGTAAAAAGGCCACCCGAGGCCCCATTAGAGGGAATGAAAGTAAACATATCAAGTCGCTTAGGACAAATAGTTTTAACAAAAGCCCTATCAAAAGTCTCGCGCTTAGTTTCTTGTAAACAAATAAAATCACAACCACTTATATCAATAGCATTACGGATCGCAAGGTGTTTCTTGTCCGCGTTAATTCCACGAACATTCCAGCAGAGGATATTCCACCTCCTAGTTGGCGGCATCATTGGGAGGGGTGCGGCTTGCGGACCAGCCATCAGCTTCTCAGCATCGAGATCTTCAGGAGGCACTCCACATCTGACAACGCCAATCTCTTGGATAACTAGAATTGGTGTAGGAGCCGGGACAGACAGCGGACGGATGTCCAAAACAGCAGAAATACCTGGCGGGGCCGTAGCATACAGGTTGCGAGTGATAACAGGAGTTTTCTTGGGTTTCACCTTGGACACACCCTTTTTGATATCTGAAGGCTGAGGACACGGAACCCATCATAACGGGTGGATCGAGTGCTGCAACGGAGTTGGGTGGTCTCCACATGACCGGGCTCATCCAGAATCATTTTGCCAAAATGATCAATCACACTGACCGCTTCCTCCTCAGAAACCAAACAAACATCCCCACTGCTCTGAATTCCGAGTTCCGCAAGAGGAGCAGGGCCAGCGTCATTCAGATCTTCGGCCCTAAACACAGCATCAGCCTCCCCGATAATGCCAGGTAAATTTAGACCAGAGAAAGCAGGAGCTGAGATGTAGTTCCACCCTGCAGGCTCAACAGAAATGCAAATAGTGTATGTCCCATTATCCAAAAAGAGTGATTCAGGAAGTTTGGCCGATAACTTTGTTTGTGGTGTTGTCACCCCAGGGTTGCAGTTTGTTCGGGCTTCTGGCACTATGTCAATAGGTTAGTACCAAAAATGATATAAAATGACTATATATGATTATAAAACATCCAAGATTGATAATAAAATAGCATGGAACAATCAAAAATTATAGATATGTTGGAGACGTATCAGCATCCCCAAGCTTAACTCCTACTCGTCCTCGAGTAGGTAAGTGATAAGAACAGAATTTTTGATGTGGAGTTCAGTTCATCAAGTCATATCATATTCTTTTCTTTATAGCATGGCCATTTGGACTTTTATGTGATTCAAAGCAATAGTCTAGTTTTGACATAATAATTTAGATACTCAAGCATACCAAAAATCAACCATGTCTTTCAAAATATTAATGCTAAAATAAGTTATCCCTTGCCCATCATGCTGAAACATTGATCCATTCATGAAACACACTCGAATATTAACTACACCCAATACTTGAGCACGATCATATTGCCTCCTAGTTGGTGCTTTTATGAAAGAATATGGAGACTCAAATTTCAAAAATAAAAATTGCATAAAGTAAAAGATAGGCCCTTCGCAGATGGAAGTAGGGATTTGTAGAGGTGCTAGATCTCAAAGTGAAAAATTAGAGATAAAAACATTTTGGGAGGTGTATCTATCCCACCAACGAAAACGACTTAGAGTTCCCAATACTTTCCATGCATAGATATATCATAGGAGGTTCCCAAACAGAAAATAAATCCAATTCCTTTTTCCACCATAACTTTCACTTTACATGGCTGACAGTATCCACGGGTGCCCTCCATACCAACACTTTCCAAGGTATTTATTATTTGACAACATAAAGTAAATTCATTTATTTTTGCATTCCGAGACTGGGCATCCCAAATACCTTTGCCTTACTCTCATGCAATGACAAGTGAATAAACACTCATCTTGAGAATAACACATCTAGCATGGAAAATATTAGCCACCCCTCACCGCTCCGTGAGCGAAACAAACACACAAAAGAGAAGTTTATTTTTAAAATTAGAGATGGCACATGCAAATTTGCTTAGAATGGCAAAAGAATACCGCATATAGGTATGTATAGTGGACTCATGTGGCAAAACTAGTTTAAAGGATTTTGGATGCACAAGTAGAGGTCATACTTAGTGCAAAATGAAGGCTAGCAAAAGATTGGGAAGCGACCAACCAAGAAACGAACAATCTCATAAGCAAGCATTAAGCATAATTAGCACTGAATAATGCACCACAATTAGGATGTAATTTTCATTACATGATTATTGACTTTCGTGCATGCATAGGGAATCACAATCCTTAACACCAATATTCTTACTAAAGCATAATTACTCGTCAACATAACTCACATATCACATCATCATATCACAAAACTATTACTAAGAATCAAGTTTATTTTGTCCAATGATCTTCATGACAGTTTCTTTTACTTTATCCTTCTTGGATATCTATCACTTTGGCACTAATTTTTGTGTGTTGCTTTTCATAAGCTCAAACAAATATAAGTGAAGCAAGAGAGAATTTCTTCAAAATTTTACTAAATCTCAAACAAATCTAAGTGAAGCAAGAGAGCATTTCTTCAAAAATAAAAAAGCACACCGTGCTCAAAAAGATATAAGTGAAGCACTAGAGCAAGTCCTAGCTCATAAAAGATTTAAGTGAAGCATAGAGAGCAATTCTAACAAGTCATGAGATAATTTTGGCTCTCTCAAAAAGGTGTGCCCAGCAAGGATTGATGACTTAAAACACAAAATAAAACAAGCAAAGACACATATCATACAAGACACTCCAAGAAAAACACATATCATGTGATGAATAAAAATATAGTGTCGAGTAAAATACCGATAGTTGTTGGAAGAAAGCGGGGATGCCACTTAGGGGCATCCCAAAGCTTAGTTGGTTGCTCATTATTGGATAATAGCTTGGGATGCCGGGGCATCCCCAAGCTTAGGCTCTTACATCCTTCCTTCATCCGTCGTAAGATAACCCAAAACATGAAAACTTCAATCACCAAAACTCAACAAAGCCATCGTGAGATCTATACTATAAGTGTTGTATAAAACCAATTCATATTTTGTTTTTGTATTATATCTACTGTATTCCAACTTTTAAGTGGAAAAAACTCATCAAAGAAACCCATAGAGGCATCAAAATAAGCACACAACACAAAGAAAACAGAATCTGTAAAAATAGAGCAATCTGTAGCAATCTGACTATTTGGAATACTTTTGTAACTCAAAAAACTCTAAAAAATTAGGAAGACCTGAGAAATTTGTATGTTGATCTAATGCAGGTGGAAGTGGTATTTTATCGCTCTCATGTAAAAAATAAAAAATAATTTCGTGAGCGTAAAAGTTTCTGTTTTTTCACCAAGATCAAACAACTATTGCCCAAGAAGATCCTAAAGGCTTTACTTGGCACAAACACTAATTAAAACATAAATAACACAATAATAAGAGTAGCATAATTGTTCTAATACTCAAGAACAAAAACCAAAAAGAAAAAATAAATTTTATTCATTGGGTTGCCACCCAACAAGCGCTATAGTTTTACGCCCTTAGCTAGGCATAAAGCAAGGATCTAAGTTTTGTCTTCCTTGTCCAACTCTTCAATCGAACACTTAGAATCCCTCAAAGATTTGGCATAAAGATTTTCAATAACAACACTCCTGGGAATGATAGAGGCAAAGGTGTCCCGTATTTCGATAAGATGGTGGCTATAGTTTTGGAGGAAGATGACTTTGACGATCCGACTACGATCGTGCGAGGACGTCGTGCCTTAGCAATCGCTAAACCAACTCCGAGAGGTTATTGACCACGCCGGGGCACGATGAACCTGACCATGAAGGTCTATTTTCCTGCAGGCAAATGAAGAACAAGCAAGAAACTAAGATTGCAATCTGGATATTGCGAATATAAGAGGAAAGCTTTATTGATCAAGGTGGGGTTCTGTGACGCCTTTGTCTGGTCGTTGAAGACAAATGAAGTACGCGAAGTTGCAGCTATGGCAAACTTTAATCTAAACAAAAACCTAAGTCTAAACGACTCCCTAAGGGCTATATATATGGAGGAAGAGGGGGGAATTTCGTGGCCCTTGGAGGAGGGGTCTGAAACCAACCCTAACTCTTTTTTCCCCACACATACGGACTCTAAAAACAGCCTATACTTAAGTATTTCGAAAATACATGGGCCTGGCCCAACAATAAGGTGACGCAACACCTAGAATAGCCTTTGGATGAAATTTATGAAGTGACATCTTGTATATTCCGTCCAAGGCTTCATGCACTCCTTATGGTGGCTTCAATGCCCTGAAATCATCCCTTGTAACTTCGTTCTTGATCCCCTTGCGCATGCCATCATCTCCATGCTTGGTCTTGCTCCAATGTTCATCCCTCTTACCATTCCAGGCTCTTCATTTGCAAGCAAAACAAATGTATCCAATTTAGGCAACATCATATTCTCCTGAACATTAGAATCATTACCAAGAAACGAAAGTACCTGATAATTTAATTGGTGTGCGCGAGCTCTAGTAATTGGTCCAGTATGTATAGCAGCAGCGGCTATGGGAGTAACAATGGTATTGATGTCCTCATCATCCTCCCCTTCTTGAAATGAAGTCGTCCTCGACAGAAGCTCATCTTCCTCACCCAAATAAGGCTTAAAATCTGCAATGATAAAAGTGGGACTAACCCCAAAATCTGCAGGCAGCTCAAGTTTATATGCATTATCATTTATTTTCTCTAACACCTTAAAAGGACTATCAGCACGTGGCATTAGCTTTGATTTGTGCAAATTCGGAAATCTATCCTTACGCAAATGTAACCAAACAAGATCTCCATGTGCAAACAAAACATGTTTTCTACCCTATCTCCAGCAAGTTTATATTTAGCATTCATACACTCAATGTTTTTTCTTAGTTAATTCATGCATTTTTAGAATCAATTCAGCACGTTCTTTAGCATCAAAATTAACCTTCTCCCAAGATGGAAGAGGCAACAAATCAATAGGTGCACAAGGTAGGAAACCATACACAATTTCAAAAGGGCACATCTTAGTAGTAGAATGCAACGAACGATTATAAGCAAATTCATTATGAGGCAAGCATTCTTCCCACATTTTCTTATTATTCTTCAAAACAGCCCTAAGCATAGTAAACAAAGTTCTATTGAGTACTTTAGTTTGTCCATCAGTTTGGGGGTGACAAGTAGACTAAAAAGCAGTATAGTCCCCAACTTAGCCTATAAACATCACCAAAAGTGGCTAATAAATTTAGTATCACGATCTGAAACAATAGAATTTGGCACACCATGCAAGCGAATAATTTCATGATTGAACAAATCAGCAACATTAACAGCATCATCGCTTTTATGACATGGTATAAAGTATGCCATTTTCGAGAATCTATCCATGACAACAAATATGCTATCCCTCCCCTTCTTTGTTCGAGGTAAACCTAAAACAAAGTCCATAGATATATCCTCCCAAGGAACACTAGGTACAGGCAAAGGCACATATAAACCATAAGGATTGAGTTGTGACTTAGCTTTTTGACATGTAGTGCAGCGAGCAACAAAACGCTCAACATCCTGTCTCATCTTTGGCCAAATGAAATGTTTAGCAAGTATGTCCTCCGTCTTCTTCACGCCAAACTGTCCCATTAATCCTCCTCCATGCGCCTCCTGCAACAACAAAAGACGAACGGAGCTAGCTGGAATCCATAGCTTGTTAGCACGGAACACAAATCCATCATTAACGACAAACTTGTTCCACGTTCTTCCTTCTTTACAATTCCGCATTACATCTTTAAAATCAGCATCATGCACATATTGATCTCTGATGGTCTCCAAACCAAATATTTTGAAGTCAAGTTGTGAAAGCATAGTATAGAGACGAGACAATGCATCAGTAATAACATTTTCTTTACCCTTCTTGTGTTTAATGACATAAGGGAAAGTCTTTATGAATTCAACCCATTTGGCATGTCTACGATTCAATTTAGCTTGACTTTTAATATGTTTCAATGATTCATGATCAGAATGTATAACAAATTCTTTGAGCCATAAATAATGTTGCCATGTTTCTAAAGTCCGAACAAGAGCATATAATTCTTTATCATAAGTAGAATAATTCAGACTAGGCCCACTAAATTTTTCAGAAAAGTATGCAACAGGTTTGCCATCTTGTAATAACAGACCTCCTAATCCAATTCCACTAGCATCACATTCAAGCTCAAAAGTCTTATTAAAATCAGGAACTTGGAGTAAAGGATCATGTGTCAACTTATTTTTCAATACCGTGAAGGCTTCTTCCTATGCGGTACCCAAAACAAGAGGTACATCCTTCTTTATAAGCTCATTGAGAGGTGTAGCAATGGTGCTGAAATCTCACACAAAACGCCTATAGAATCCAGCGAGGCCAAGAAAACTCCTCACTTGTGTGACTGTTTTGGGCTGCGGCCAACTCTCAATAGCTTCAATCTTGGCTTTATCAACTTCCATTCCCTGTGTAGTAACAACATAGCCAAGAAAAGATACTCGGTCGGTGCAGAAGGTGCACTTCCCAAGGTTACCAAACAAATGTGCATCACGTAGAGGAATAAAAACAACACGTAAATGTTCCAAATGTTCCTCCAAAGATCTTCTATAAATCAGTATACCATCAAAATAGACTACCACAAATCGTCCAATGAAAGCACGTAAAACTTCGTTCATTAATCTCATGAAAGTACTAGATGCATTAGTTAACCCAAAAGGCATGACTAACCACTCATATAATCCAAAATTAGTTTTAAATGTTGTTTTCCATTCATCTCCCAATTTCATACGAATTTGATGGTATCCACTACGCAAATCAACTTTGGAGAATATTGTAGAGCCACTCAATTCATCAAGCATGTCATCTAGCCTAGGAATAGGATGGCGATAACGAATAGTAATATTATTAATGCCTCTACAATAAACACACATACGCGATGTACCATCCTTTTGGGCACTAGTATAATAGGAACAACACAAGGACTAAGAGATTCACGTATATAACCTTTGTCAAGCAGCTCCTGTACTTGACGCATAATCTCCTTCGTATCCTCTGGATTGGTATGGTATGGCACACGGTTAGGCAACGAAGCACCGGGAATTAAGTCAATTTGATGCTCAATCTCTCGAATAGGTGGTAGTCCCGGTGGCACGTCTTGTGGTAAGACGTCAGTGAACTCCTGCAAAATGTTAGTGGTAGTAGGAGGCAAAGAGGAAGGTACATCCTCAAAAGAAAATAACGCCTCTTTGCACACAAAAGCATAGCAAACAGATTTGCTGAAATCTAGATCATGAATATCAGATTTGGTGGCAAGTAAACTTGCACTTTTCAATTTAATTTTAGAAGCAACACTAAATGGTTTATTATTAGGCTTCATTTGTTGCTCAAATTCTTTTACCACAATCTGATTTTCACTCTTACTGTCGGATTTCGGGTTCCGGCAGACCCTTGAGGTTCGAACACTGGGGTGCGCGCGGAGATCTCTCCCCTACTGATCTACGCCCAATCTCCTTGCGTGATTTGAGCTGGAAACAATGAACAACACAAGGTACACAAGGTTTATACTGGTTCGGGCCACTGTTGTGGTGTAATACCCTACTCCAGTGTGTGGTGTGGTGGATTGCCTCAGGGGCTGATGAGGATCAGTACAAAGGAAGAACAGCCTCACAGGAGGTGTTCTTGAGCTGGGGCGATGAACTGCTAGGGTGAGTTCAGTCGCCTCTCTTTCTCTCTACTAGGGTTCTACCAGATTTCTAGATGTCTTCGCCCTAGGTCGCCCCCTCTACTCTATGGTGGCTAGCCCTATTTATAGAGGCCCTGGGCCTCTCCCCAAATAATGAGCGGGAAGGGCGCCAACAATTGGCCATTTTGAAGGGGAACATGTAGTACAAGTTATCCTGACCAAAGGTGGTCTTCGGCTGCGAAAAGTACTGGTGATGACGCCGTCTTGGGCTCCACGGTGACCTCCATCCTACCACTTTGCTGGTCTTCGTCTCGTTGCACCGGAATGGCAACCTTTGCCTGATGCCTTGGCCTGTACTTGCCCCCTTTGCACCAAAGAGGAAACAAGGACACTGCGCAGGTCGGCGCCCGCCTAGCGCCCGCCTGGTCTCGATCGTCATGGCTTGCATCACGGGTTCCTCACGAGGTACCCATGCCTTGATCTCTCCGCCTCCTCGCGAGCCTGCCTGATGAGGCTGCCTCTAAGGAAGCTTCCTGTCGTTCGCCCGGCGAGGCTTGGCCCCTCGCAAGGGTCTTTAGCTTGAGCTGATGAAGGTGGGCCGCGCTGGGCCCCCGCTTGAGCCATGCCGCAGGCCGCAGGCAGGCAAGTCTGGGGACCCCCGTTACCAGAACGCCGACCGTAGCCCCCGGGCCCAAGGCACGCCCAGGCTTGGCCTAGCAGGAAAGCGAAGGGGCAAGCACGAAACGCCACGGGCCCCAACAGCCCACGGCCTTGGGCCCCGCGTGGCGATTGATTGGACGTGGGCATCTGCGCTTCCCCACGATGCCTCGACAACTGCACGACTTGACAAGTCCCTGCAAGCAGAGAAACCGGTCATGATTACCTGCGATCGTGGTGCTCAGCGGTTGGCCTCCTCCGGTTATAAGTATGGGGCTGTGTGAGCCCCTTCAGTCCATCCTTTGCTGCCGCACCTTTCCTTCTTCTTCCTCGCTCTTTCTTCTCCTTACGCCAATGGCACCAATTCGCCGGTTCTCTGCAGAAGAGAAGGGAAAGGCCCCCTGAGAGGGTCCGGACCACTTTCGCCGAAGAACAGGCTGGTCCTCCGCCGCCGAGATGAGGGTGCTCAGCAGGAGGCACCGAGGCGCTGGTACAAGCGGCCGCCACCTGGGTATCCGCTAGCCTTGCACGCCCGCGTCGTAGGTCCTGCGGGAGAAGGTGTCGAGCAACACCAATGATGCAGTCATCGATGCCAGCGAGTCACGGTGGTGCGTGTCTGTAACACCCCGGATATGACTTTCCCAATTTGTACTCCAACTCTTGCCGTTTCCGGTGTTAACTTATTTTATTTTCTCGGGTTCGGGTTTTTGTCTCCGTGTGTTGTTGTCGTTGTCATGCATCTCATATCATGTCATCATGTGCATTGCATTTGCAAACGTGTTCATCTCATGCATTCGAGCATTTTCCCCGTTGTCCGTTTTGCATTCCGGCGCATCGTTCTCCTCCGGTGGTCATTTCTAGCTTTCTTTCATGTGTGGGGATTAAACATTTCCTGATTGGACCGAGACTTGCCAAGCGGCCTTGGTTTACTACCGGTTGACCGCCTGTCAAGTTTCGTATCATTTGGACTTCGTTTGATACTCCAACGGTTAACCGAGGGACCGAAAAGGCCTCTGTGTGTTGCAGCCCAACACCCTTCCAATTTGGCCCAAAAACCCACCTAAACCTGCTCCATCATCTAGAGCGTTCGATCGCGATCGCGTGGCCGAAAACCGCACCTCATTTGGACTCTCCTAGCTCCCTCTATGCCTATATATAGGTCCTCCTCGAAAATTCGTGGATCTCCTCTCACCCTAACCCTAGTCCTTCTCCACCCACCGCTGCCGGACAAAAACTTGCAGTCCGGACGCGTCCGCCCCGCCGCCTCGGTCACTCCCGCGGTGCCAAGTGTCACCGCCGTTGTCTCCCCCGCGTCGGCCCGCGCGGCCCAGGGAAGGCCCTCCCGGCCCGCGCGCCTCCGCCGCCCGGCTCCCTCGCCCGCGCCGCCCGCGCCTCGACCCCACCGCCTTCGCATGCCGCACCGCCGCCATCTTCGCCGCCGCCGGCGACCGGATCTGCATCGGCTGCCGCCTTCGCCCACCGCCGCAAGCCCCGGAGGCGCCGCCCCGCAGCGGTAGTTCGCCGGCGTCCGCGGCCACCATCGCCGCCCCAGCCCCGCGCACCTCGCCGGCCTCCTTCCGGCGTCCTCCCCCTCGAGCTCCGGCCATCCTCGTTATCCGCGCTGCTGCTACAGTGTTTTCACCGAGATCCAGATCCGGTGAACAGTAAACCCTAGGTGGTTTTTCTTCTAAGTCCTCGAAATCGCAGATCCATGTGCTCATGTTCATAGCATCGTATCTCCTCATCCGTAGATCCGATTTGGGCATATAGCATATCAAAATGTTCGTCTCAGAGAGTACATCATTTCATTCCATTGCATAATTTTCATTTGAGTTCATCTTGATGCCCTAAAGGCTGTTAGAAGAGGGCTACTTGAGATAATTGTCAGATCTGCTACTCCATTTGCATATTTGTCATTTTTGCCATGATTATTGTGTGCATGATATGCCCATGAGCTCTACATATGTTTTGTTAAGGGTTTTTCCATCTTTCTAGAGGTGCAACCCATGTATTTTTGTGATGTGTGTGGTGACTAGTGTAAGCTTGCAAAGTGAGGCAGTTGGTAGTGCTGATTTCAGGGAATTAGTAATTCCACCAAGTCCTTGGGCTGTTTATTTCATATGGCCATATGTTCATGTTGTTTCCTAGTGATCCGTGCCTCTTTTGAGGATGATCAGTAAGGATGTTTTGTTAATCATGTAGTGCTCTATCCATCCATGTCTTTGTTTGCAATTATGGAGCACCCTAGCTTGAGTCAATCAAGCTCTACTTTTGCTACTTTGTGAATCTGGGCAAATTGTCAACTTGTTTGCAATTTTACCGGTGATGTTGTAGTTGATCCGTGCATGCTATTCTATTGTTCTTGCCATGTCTAGCTTGTATTTTGTGCCTTCTTGATGGATGTATGCTTGTCTTGCCATGACTTGCTCTGTAGTGAGTGCATCGAGCTCGTAAACATGCCTACTTGAGCTGAAATAGTCTTGATCGCGATGGTGCGAGACTGCTGAGTCCCTGTGGCTCACAGATTACTATTACACCAGATGTAGGGCCTGACGATTCCGCTCCAGGTGACGCGCTCGAGCTCAAGTGGGAGTTCGATGAGGACTCTCAACGTTATTATGTTTCCTTTCCTGATGATCAGTAGTGGTGCCCAGTTGGGGGTGATCGGGACCGTGTCACATGTTGGGTTATCTTTTATTTTGGCACCGTAGTCGGGCCATGATTGTTGGATGATGTAATGTTATTTATGTACCTTGATTGACGTGGCGATTGTAAGCCAACTATGTTCTCTCCCCTTTATTATTATATTACATGGGATGTGTAAAGATTACCTTACTTGCGACATATGCCTTCAATGCGATTATGTCTCTAAGTCGTGCCTCGACACGTGGGAGCTATAGTCGCATCGAGGGTGTTACAAGTTGGTAATCAGAGCCTTCCCCGACCTTAGGAGCCCCATTGCTTGATCGTTTTTAGCGGCCGAGTTGTGTCTAGAAAAATGTTTTGAGTCATTTAGGAATTATATATCGGAGAGTTTAGGAATTCTTTTTACTTCCCAGTCTCCTCATCGCTCTGGTAAGGCATCCTGACGTAGAGTTTTGACTCTTCTCTTCTCAAATTTCACTAAAAAAAATTTAGGATCACGCGGGTATCTTGGAATCGTTCCGATGGTTTTATGATGAGAACATTGTCTTGGTGCCTCCTGTCAGGGGTTTTGTGGAAGTGTCCCGGGGAGTTGAGCTCTGAGGTGTTGTCGTCATAATTTTATCGTTGCAATTCTGGAATACCTGAGTTTAGTACGCCGACATCGAAAATCTCGTTTATGCAGTTCGTTGGTGAGATAACCTTGACGCCACCCAGTACTGGGGCGGGAGTTCGGTAGTATCGCCAAAACTTGTATAACGGATGCTTTTCAAAGGTTGAGGTAGATGGTTTCCGAAGGTTTCTTGGTTATGTGTTGAAGGATGGATACAGCTGGATGTAGGATTTGCTAGTTTGGGTGAGATATTATGCTTCCCCTGTATCCCCAACACCTGATTGCATAACCGGAAAGGTTCGGGAGTTTCATAGGTGGGAATTCTAGTAGCTCTAGTTCTTCTTCCACGGATATTGGTTTGAGATTGGGATTTCTTACCGATTATTCATTCTTGATCCGTACCTTGTGGATTTATTTCTCTACCTTAATTCTAAGTGGCTTCTCAATTTATGGATATGTGACCATTTCAAGAGGAATGCATTCGTTCATTTTGTTCGGATGTGAAGACTATATGTTGCAATTTTCATTCCGTTGGATTCAGCTTCAATATTTATCTGTCAATGTGCTAATGGATGTCAACCTCTTCAGGATGGCTCCTCCAATGCGCACGACTCCGAATCCTGATCCGCCACCACCTCCACCTCCTCCGGAGGCATGGCAAGCTGTGATGGCCGCAACCAATGCAAACACACAGTTGATCATGCAAATTCTTCAAGAGCGCAATCAAGGCAACCAAGGGAACCAAGGTAACAATCAGAATCACTCTGCTACACTCAACCAGTTCCTTGCTAACGGGCCTAAGACTTTCAGCAATTGTGTTGAGGCAACCGATGCTGATGATTGGCTTGTGGATCTGTGCAAGCATTTCGAGTGCAGTAATGTCAGGCCTAAGGACTTTGTCAAGTTCGCTTCCTTCAAACTCAAAGATCAAGCTGCAGAATGGTTCCAGCAGTACAAGGACTCCAGAGGTGGACGTGTTATCACTTGGGATGAATTCCGTCAAGATTTCAGAGCTCACCATATCCCTCAAAGCGTGGTTGAAAGTAAGCGTGAGGAATTCTGCAATCTGAAGCAAGGCTCTTTGTCTGTCTATGACTACAACAAGTTGTTCCAGAAGCTCGCCCGCTTTGCCAAGTAGGATGTACCTGATGAGAAGTGCATGATATACCAGTTCAGGGGTGGTCTCAGAGAAGAAATCCAGCTCGCTCTTGTTCTCTTTGAGCCCTTGAGGTACGATGAGTTCTACAACATGGCACTGAAGCAAGAGGCTGCTCAGTTGAGGTGTGATGCTTCCAAGAAGCGAGTCAGAGATGTTACTCCTTCTTCCTCTACTCAAGTGGCTAAGCAGCAGAAGTATTGGCTTCCTCCTCCGTTCCGTCAGCCGTATCAGCAGAAGAGCAAAGGTGGCAGTGGATCTTCCCACCCACCCAACCCTGGCTTTTAGAACAAGACTTCGTCTCAAGCTCCAAGATCGAGTGCTCCGTATCACCGTCCGCTTTCAGAGGTCACGTGCAACAAGTGCCAACAGAAGGGTCACTATGCCAACAAGTGCTTCAACCAGAGGCGTCTTCCTCCTCCTCCTCCTGTCAGATCGGCAAGTACAGCTGTGGTCAAGCATAACCCCAAGTCCGACAAGGTCAACTTGATGAATGCAGCTCAGGCAGAGGACTCATCAGATGTGATCATGGGTAACCTTCCTGTTAATGATATTCCTGCAAAAGTTCTTTTTGACACTGGTGCATCACATTGTTTAATCTCGAGGCCATTTGTTTCTAAGCATGAGTTGACTTTACAAGATTTGCCTAGACAGTTATCTGTTGTTTCTCCGGGTAAATTCATGAATGCAAGCACTATCGCCCCGGATGTTACTATCACGTTGGGCGACTACAAGTTTCTCTCCTCTCCGGTGGTTCTTGGTAACTCGGATATTGATCTTATTCTCGAGATGGATTGGCTTTCTAAGCACAAGGTGCATCTTGATTGTGCAACCAGGCAGATTCAATTGACTCATTTGTCTGAGGATGTAATTGTCTTTGCCGCTCGTGATGATACTATCCGTCTGTTTTCTCTCAATGAGAAGGGTTAACTGGATGCCATCTCGCAAATTCTAGTCGTTTGCGACTATCAAGATGTCTTTCCAGAAGAACTTCCAGGAATGCCTCTGCATCGGCCAGTTGAATTCGTTATTGATCTTGAACCTGGCACGGAACCTGTGTGCAAACGTCCTTACAAGCTCGGACCTGAAGAGTTGAAGGAGCTGAAGAAGCAACTAGATATTCAAGAGAAAATGGGTCTCATCCGGCCTAGTTCTTCTCCATGGGGTTGTGGTGTTCTTTTTGTGTAGAAGAAGGATGGAACGGACCAACTTTGTGTTGATTACCGTCCATTGAACAAGAAGACTATAAAGAACAAATACCCACTTCCCAACATCAATGATCTGTTCGAACAACTCAAAGGTGCCCAAGTATTCTCCAAGCTTGATCTCCGTATGGGTTATCATCAGATTCGAATCCGTGAGCAAGATATTCCCAAGATGGCTTTCAGGACAAGCTATGGTTCATACGAATACACTGTCATGTCTTTTGGCCTCGTCAACGCTCCTCCGACGTTCTCTCGCATGATGAACTTCATCTTCAACGCCTACACCAATGACTTCGTTTTGGTCTATCTCGACGACATTCTGGTTTTCTCGAAGAACAAGGAAGATCATGCCAAACACTTGCGTTTGGTGCTTGATAAGCTCAGAGAACATCAGTTCTACGCCAAGTTCTCCAAGTGTGAATTTTGGCTAGATGATGTTCTTTATCTTGGTCATATCATCTCTGCCAAGGGCATTGCCGTCAATCCTGAGAAGGTGTCTGCAATTGTGAATTGGGAACCTCCTCAGAACGTGAAGCAACTCCGCAGCTTCCTCGGTCTCGCAAGCTATTGTCGAAGATTCGTTGAAAACTTTTCTAAAATCGCGAAGCCTCTCTCAAATCTTCTCCAGAAGCACGTCAAGTACGTTTGGTCTCCGGAGTGTGACATTGCTTTCAACACTTTGAAAGAGAAATTGATCACTGCTCCAGTTCTGACTCCACCTGATGAATCCAAACCGTACGAGGTCTTTTGTGATGCCTCTCTCCAAGGTCTTGGCGCAGTGTTGATGCAAGAGAAGAAAGTTGTTGCTTATACCTCTCGCCAATTGAAGCCTAATGAGAAGAACTACCCCACTCATGATCTTGAGTTGGCGGCAGTTGTGCATGCTCTTTTGACTTGGGGACATCTTCTATTGGGAAGGAAAGTGGACAATTTCACTGATCACAAGAGTCTCAAGTACATCTTCACTCAGCCTAATCTCAACCTCAGGCAAACTCGATGGGTCGAAATGATTCAAGAGTATAATCCGAGTATCGAGTATACTCCAGGAAAGGCCAATGTGATTGCTGACGCATTGAGCAGAAAGGCTTACTGCAACAGTCTTATTCTCAAGCCTTATCAACCCGAGCTTTGTGAAGCTTTCCGCAAACTTAATCTGCAAGTTGTTCCTCAAGGTTTCCTCGCCAACCTTCAAGTCTCTCCTACCTTAGAAGACCAGATTCGCCAAGCCCAGCTTCTTGATGCTATGGTGAAAAAGGTGAAGATTGGGATTGCCAAGAATCAACCCAAGTACAAGTGCTAGCGCCTTGACGACAAGGACACTCTCTTCCTCGAGGATCGTATTGTTGTGCCCAAAGGTGACCTCCGTAAAGTGATCATGAACGAGGCTCACAATTCTCTCCTCTCCATCCACCCTGGGAGTACGAAGATGTATCAGGACCTCAAGCAGGCTTATTGGTGGACTCGAATGAAGCGCGAGATTGCTCAATTCGTGAATGAATGTGATGTCTGCAGAAGAGTGAAGGCATAACACCAAAGGTCAGCTGGTCTCCTCCAACCTCTTGCCATTCCAGAATGGAAGTTTGACCACATTGAAATGGACTTCGTGACTGGGTTTCCAAAGTCCAAACGTGGCAATGATGCTATATTCGTTGTCATCGACAAACTCACTAAAGTGGCTCACTTTCTGCCTATCAAAGAGTCGATCACTGCAGCTCAATTGGCGGAACTCTATACCTCTCGGATTGTTTCTCTACACAGTATTCCACAAGTGATATCTTCAGACCGTGGCAGCATCTTTATCTCCAAGTTTTGGGATTCTTTTCAGAAGGCCATGGGCACCAACATCCGCTTCAGCACAGCTTTCCATCCTCAAACTAGCGGTCAAGTCAAGTGTGTCAACCAGATTCTTGAAGATATACTCAGGGCTTGTGTGATCTCCTTCGGCATGAAGTGGGAGGATTGTCTTCCTTATGCTGAATTCTCCTACAACAACAGTTTTCAAGCAAGTTCGGGCAAGGCCCCATTTGAAATTCTGTATGGCAGGAAGTGTCGTACCCCTCTCAACTGGTCTGAAACCGGTGAACGTCAGCTTCTCGGAAATGACTTAATCACAGAGGCAGAGGAAATGTGCAAAGTCATTTGAGATAACCTCAAAGCAGCCCAATCCCGTCAGAAGAGCTACTATGACAGTAAGCACCGTGATTTGGCTTTCGAGATCGGAGATCATGTTTACCTCCGTGTCTCTCCTATGAAAGGTACTCGTCGCTGCGGTATTAAAGGGAAGCTTGCCCCCAGATACGTGGGACCTTTCAAGATTGTCAGCAAGAGAGGCGATCTCGCCTATCAACTCGAGCTTCCTTCAAACTTTGCAAATGTTGATGATGCGTTCCATGTCTCTCAGGTCCGAAAGTGCTTCAAGACTCCTGACCGCACCGTCAACTTCGAGGACATTGAGCTCCAAGAAGATCTTTCCTATCGTGAGCACCCCGTTGCTATTCTTGAAGAGACTGAATGCAAGACTCACAATAAGTCAATAAAATTCCTCAAAGTCCAGTGGTCACATCATTCCGACCGTGAAGCTACCTGGGAACGTGAGGATCACCTCCGTTCTGAATACCCGGCATTCTTTCAGTCCTAGATCTCGGGACGAGATCCTTTCGTAGTGGTGGAGTTTTGTAACACCCCGGATATGACTTTCCCAACTTGTACTCCAACTCTTGCCATTTCCGGCGTTAACTTATTTTATTTTCTTGGGTTCGGGTTTTGTCTCCGTGTGTTGTTGTCGTTGTCATGCATCTCATATCATGTCATCATGTGCATTGCATTTGCATACGTGTTCATCTCATGCATTCGAGCATTTTCCCCGTTGTCCGTTTTGCATTCCGGCGCATCGTTCTCCTCCGGTGGTCATTTCTAGCTTTCTTTCGTGTGTGGGGATTAAACATTTCCGGATTGGACCGAGACTTGCCAAGCGGCCTTGGTTTACTACCGGTAGACCGCCTGTCAAGTTTCGTATCATTTGGACTTCGTTTGATACTCCAACGGTTAACCAAGGGACCGAAAAGGCCACTGTGTGTTGCAGCCCAACACCCTTCCAATTTGGCCCAAAAACCCACCTAAACCTGCTCCATCATCTAGAGAGTTCGATCACGATCGCGTGGCCGAAAACCGCACCTCATTTGGACTCTCCTAGCTCCCTCTATGCCTATATATAGGTCCTCCTCGAAAATTCGCGGATCTCCTCTCACCCTAACCCTAGTCCTTCTCCACCCGCCGCCGCCGGACAAAAACTTGCAGTCCGGACGCGTCCGCCCCACCGCCTCGGCCACTCCCACAGCACCAAGTGTCACCGCCGCCGTCTCCCCCGCGCCGGCCGGCGCGGCCCAGGGAAGGCCCTCCCGGCCCGCGCGCCGCCGCCGCCCGGCTCCCTCGCCCGCGCCGCCCGCGCCTCGACCCCGCCACCTTCGCTCGCCACGCTGCCGCCATCTTCGCCGCCGCCGGCGACCGGAGCCGCGTCGGCCGCCGCCTTCGCCCACCGCCGCAAGCCCCGGAGGCGCCGCCCCGCAACCGCAGTTCGCCGGCGTCCGCGGCCACCATCGCCGCCCCGGCCCCGCGCACCTCGCCGGCCTCCTTCTGGCGTCCTCCCCGTCGAGCTCCGGCCATCCTCGTTATCCGCGCCGCCGCTACAGTGTTTTCACCGAGATCCAGATCCGGTGAACAGTAAACACTAGGTGGGTTTTCTTCTAAGTCCTCAAAATTGCAGATCCATGTGCTGATGTTCATAGCATCGTATCTCCTCATCCGTAACTCCGATTTGGGCATATAGCATATCAATATGTTTGCTTCAGAGAGTACATCATTTCATTCCATTGCATCATTTTCATTTGAGTTCATCTTGATGCCCGAAAGGCTGTTAGAAGAGGGCTACTTGAGATAATTGTCAGATCTGCTACTCCATTTGCATATTTGTCATTTTTGCCATGATTATTGTGTGCATGATATGCTCATGAGCTCTACATATGTTTTGTTAAGGGTTTTGCCATCTTTCCAGAGGTGCAACCCATGTATTTTTGTGATGTGTGTGGTGACTAGTGCAAGCTTGCAAAGTGAGGCACTTGGTATTGCTGATTTCAGGGACTTAGCAATTCCACCAAGTCATTGGGCTGTTTATTTCATATGGCCATATGTTCATGTTGTTTCCTAGTGATCCGTGCCTCTTTTGAGGATAATCAGTAAGGATGTTTTGTTAATCTTGTAGTGCTCTATCCATCCATGTCTTTTTTTGCAATTATGGAGCACCCTAGCTTGAGTCAATCGAGCTCTTCTTTTGCTACTTTGTGAATCTGGGCAGATTGTCAACTTGTTTGCAATTTTGCCGATGATGTTGGAGTTGATCCGTGCATGCTATGCTATTGTTCTTGCCATGTATAGCTTGCATTTTGTGTGTTCTTGTTAGATATAAGCTTATATTGTCATGACTTGCACCGTAGTGAGTGCATCGAGCTCGTAAACATGCCTACTTGATATCTGTTTTCAGCATGTGCCAGTTTTCACCAAGTGTGAGATCTGTTTGCCATATGCATTTTTGTCATGCTTGTTTGAACCTGTTAATGGATGTTTTGGCCGTAGATCAGTGCTAGACTTTTGTTAAGAATCTTGAATGCATCCCTGCCATGTATTTTGTTGTCATGTTTGGGTGCTGTAGCATGTTCATCTCATTGCATTTAGATGACTACTTGCTGTAAATCGCAGACCAGTGTCATATTTGTTTTGCTCGCCATTTCCAAACCGTAACTCCGATTCCGGCGTTCTTTATATAGTTTTCAAGCGATTTCATCTCATATTTCCAGTGGCACACTTGGATTCCCAAGTTGAGGCCAGATTCATGCATCCCTTGTCAATTCTTGCATATGCATCCCGTATCGCATCCCACATAGCATACCATCTTCGCATCATCTTGTTTGGTCCTTGCACGTGGTTGATTGTGTCCGTGTTGCTTGTTTGTATTGCTTGGGTAGAGCCGGGAGACGAGTTCGCTAACGAGGAGCCCACTGAGTTTGCTTTCGAGGATCCAGCCAACTCTGAGAGCTATGCAGGCAAGATGATCATGCCCTCGAAATCACTACTATCTTTGCTATGCTAGATTGCTCGCTCTTTTGCTATGCCAATGCTACGATGCCTACCACTTGCTTTCAAGCCTCCCAAATTGCCATGGCAAACCTCTAACCCACCTTGTCCTAGCAAACCGTTGTTTGGTTATGTTACTGCTTTGCTCAGCCCCTCTTGTAGCGTTGTTAGTTGCAGGTGAAGATTGGAGGCCGTTCCTTGTTGGAACATTTATTTACTTGTTGGGATAACACTATATTATCTTGTTATCTTAATGCATCTATATACTTGGTAAAGGGTGGAAGTCTCGGCCTCTCGCCTAGTGTTTTGTTCCACTCTTGCTGCCATAGTTTCCGTCATATCGGTGTTATGTTCCCGGATTTTGCGTTCCTTACGCGGTTGGGTTATAATGGGAACCCCTTGATAGTTCGCCTTGATTAAAGCTTTTCCAGCAATGCCCAACCTTGGTTTTACCATTTTCCACCTAGCCTCTTTTTCCCTTGGGTTTCCGGAGCTCGAGGGTCATCTTATTTAAACCCCCTCGGACCAGTGCTCCTCTGAGTGTTGGTCCAACCAAGCGATGTCCGGGGCTACCAGGGGAAACTCTGGGCTGGCCTACCCGACGTCTGGCTCATCTGAGTGTGCCCTGAGAACGAGATATGTGCAGCTCCTATCAGGATTTGTCGGCACATTCGGGCGGTGTTGCTGGTCTTGTTTTAACCTGTCGAAGTGTCTTGAAGAACCGAGATACCGAGTCTGATCGGAACGTCTTGGGAGGAGGTTTATTCCTTCGTTGACCGTGAGAGCTTGTCATGGGCTAAGTAGGGACTCCCCTGCAGGGATTTGAACTTTCGAAAGCCGTGCCCGTGGTTATGGGAAGATGGGAATTTGTTAATGTCCGGTTGTAGATAACTTGAACCTTAACTTAATTAAAATGAATCAACTGAGTGTATTACCGTGATGGCCTCTTCTCGGCAGTGTCTGGGAAGTGGACACGGTGTTCGAGTAATGTTTGCGCAAGTTGCTCTATAGTTTCTCGCTCGCGCTTTGCCTCCTCGTCTCGCTCTCTTTTGCGAATAAGTTAGCTACCACATTATGCTAGTCGCTTGCTACAGCTCCACATATATATTTACCTTGCCTTACCTATTTAAGCTTAAATAGTCTTGATCGCGAGGGTGTGAGATTGCTGAGTCCCTGTGGCTCACAGATTACTATTACACCAGATGCAGGGCCTAACGATTCCGCTCCAGGTGACGCGCTCGAGCTCAAGTGGGTGTTCGACGAGGACTCTCAACGTTATTATGTTTCCTTTCCTAATGATCAGTAGTGGTGCCCAGTTGGGGGTGATCGGGACCGTGTCGCATGTTGGGTTATCTTTTATTTTGGCACCGTAGTCGGGCCATGAGTGTTGGATGATGTAACGTTATTTATGTACCTTGATTGATGTGGCGATTGTAAGCCAACTATGTTCTCTCCCCTTTATTATTATATTACATGGGATGTGTAAAGATTACCTTACTTGCGACATATGCCTTCAATGCGATTATGTCTCTAAGTCGTGCCTCGACACGTGGGAGCTATAGTCGCATCGAGGGTGTTACAGTGTCGTTCCTCCTGGAGTCCACGCCGAACGCTCCTCTCGTGAGCTCGTGCTCCATGCCGCCATGCCTCCAAGCTCTTGGATTCGCCTCCCTCCTTCCTTCACCTTCGAGATGCTGCCGAGCAGGGATCTGGAGCTCTGGCTGCACCATGCAGACTGCAGCACCCTTGCGACCGGAGCGGAGATCGCGGTCGTCGCTCCGGGCAAGGTCTTCATGACCCCGGGCTGGGGCGAGATCGCCCGGCTCTGCCGGATGGTAGGCGCCCTCTTAATTGATCTTGAATACGACGACGCCTCCTTGATGTTCTTCAAGGTCTTTGATGCTGAAGGACGCCGGCTGGACTGCTGCCCCAGGGAGAGTGGTAGGGGCGACGAATCGGCGAGGACCTGGCCTGCCCATCGGCCCTCCAGCAGCTCCTCAGGCAGCAGCGGGGGAGCCGGGGAGTTCAGCGGCTCCTCCGAGCTCCTCGCGACTCTGGAGACAAGTGACGACAGCTATGAGCCCCCGAGCTCGCGCGGTGCTCAGAGCGGGGCAGCTACGTCCAGCCGCCGATGCCACTGATCTGGATGGGGTTGGCGTCGACGTTGGGCAGCCCACTGTTGATGATGTCGTCCCTCGCAGCGATGCGGGCAATTAGCGTTCTTTAGGATTAGAACTCTTGTTCCCTGCGAGGAATCAAAGAAACACCCCGTGGGGGTATGTAAGGCGTCTGCCACGTCTTTTATGAATATTATATCATTAATATGAATCAATGCGAGGTGCTTGTCCTGTCTCAGCTCGGCTCCCCCTTTCTATCCTCGCGAGGACTTGGCGCTCTACGCTGACAGGTCCCAGTCCCCAGGCAGACTTCAGTCGTCGCTGGTATGCCAGGTCGCGATGCCGTGGTCAAGGCCAGGAGGTGAGCGGCCCGAGGTCCGGTAAGAGCCCCCGAGTTGCGATGCTCGGGAGGTCCCCTTTAGCGCTCAAGCAGCCCTCGCTGGGCGAGAAAGAAAGGTAACGTCGCCGTGACAGAGCCGCACTGGGCGAGGGTTTTGTGCTGTGTTGGTCTAACTCTTGTAAGGGCGTGACTTATCTCTTGAGTTAGGCATAGTTCCTTGATGAAGCGCCTGGCCCGGGCGGTGGCAGCTGAGGCACTGCTGGGTTAGGTCCCCGCGAGCTTCTTCCCACTCCCCCGCACTTTCCTTAATGCTTTACGTCCTCAGGTCCTGGCCCACGAGCGAGCTCAGCCGCCGCTGGTATGATAGGTCGCGATGCCATGGGTCAAGGCCAGGGGGTGAGGGCTGGAGAGCCAGTAGGAGCCCATGAGTCATGATGCTCAAGCGCCCCCCTTTTAACGTGCAAGCGGTCCGTGCTGGAGAGAGGGAGAGGCAGCTCGCGATGTCCCTAGCGTTACTCCCGGAGTAGGTCCTGCATACCAGTCATAAAGAGAAACAAGACCTGTTGTTACAGTTGCCAGCCAACCTTTGGTTGCTCCGGGGGAGTGATTGGGGCACTGAGGGCCAGGTGAGGTGGCGCCTTGCGGGGCTGCCGCGACCAAAGCTCGAACACTCAGATTTCTCGGCGTTGCAGGGACGGACCCGTGTGTAGATGTCGTGCTAGAGTGAGCGGCTCTATAGGTAGGCGTCAATCGAGCAGGCGATTAGGTCGGGTATGTCAAGCATGCAGGAGGAAATTCATTTTAAGTAGATGCAGGAAAAGCAAACGCTGCAGGGCCAGGCCCGAGTAGCTCAGGGATGATGCAGCCCGAGGGGCGCCCCCAACAAGGTAAGTAAAGAGCATAAGCAAAATGGATACATGCCGCAGGGACGGACCCACGCGACCTGGGAATGATGCGGCCCTGTGGGCGCTCCCAGCTAAAAACGGAACTTAGAAAGATGTCACCTGGTGCTGTTGAAGATGAAGTGGTGTTGAAGAAGCGAGCGATGCGCGATGAAGGCGTCGACCCTCATGAGCCCCCAGGCCCAGGAGCCTTGGGAGCCTCCGGGGGCACAGGTGGGTCTCCGAGAGCCATCTCCATCTTCGCCAGGACCGCACGATGCCTAGCCTCCTGAGCCTCCAGAATGCTCCTCAGCAAGCGCTGATGAGCGGCGACTGCGTTCGACAGGCCGAAAGGCATGCGAACGTAGCTATGAGGTGGACCCTCGCAGCGCCCCACGCGCTAAGGCCAGACGCGCTCCTGAGACACGGCTTGGTTGAGCCCTGGCACGTCGACGCAGACACGCAGCCCACCATCCTCGCCTGGATGTGGGGCCATGGCGGGCAAGCGGCGGCTGCCGCGCATGACTCTCGACTCCTGTAGCTCCTGAGTGTTGCTTGCGATGAACTCCTGAGGGTTTGGTCTTCCTCGCCTTGTACCTTCCTGAGGGAAACATGCCTGGAAGCACCCCTCCAAGTGGTGCCCGAGTGCCTCCCTCGCGACCTTGGCAAAGTCGGTGGCTCTCCAAGAAAGAGCCCCCGAGCCCTACCTGAGGAGGGCGAGGGTGGTGCTTCCTGGTTGGGCGCAGATCCTGACCCAACACCTCCGGAGGCGCCTGCCTCCTGATGGCTTGGGCCAGGCGAAGCCTTCTTCTTCTTGGGGGTCACCTCGGGAAGTCTTCCGTTTCCGCGGTCTGGGTCTTCGATTGCTGCGGCTTGGAACACGCGCTCAAGTGAACACACCGCGTCTCTTTCTTCACAGGGTACGGTGATGACTCCACCGCTTCCTGGCATCTTGAGGACATTATCCACGGTGAGTCACTGCCATGAACTTTGCCAGGGATGGGTACCCGAGGATGGCGTTGTATGGAAGATGGATGTGGGCGACGTCGAAGTCGATGAGCTCGGTGCGGTAGTTGTTGCGCTGCCCGAAGGTGACTGGAAGGCAAACCTGCCCTATCGGGACAGTGGAACCATCAGTGACTCCTGAGAAGGGCTTGGTTGGCGGAAGCTGATCATACGGCACTTGGAGATGGTCGAACGTCTCGATGGACAGGACGTTGAGTCCTGCTCCGCCGTCAACGAGGGTCCTGGTGACCAGCACGTTGCTGATGACTGGGGAGCAAAGCATAGGGAGGACTCTGGACGTTGCCGCGTAGTTGAGCTGATCTGCTGAGCTGAACATGATAGCGCATGCGGACCACCTGAGAGGGCGTGTGGCCTCAAGCTTGCGGAGGACTGCATTCACCTCGCGAGCAAACTGCTTGAAGATGCGCTGTGAGGCTGGGGCCTGCGCGCCACCCAGGATGCAAGTGATTGCGCACGGCTCCTGGAAGCCCCCAGCCCCCTCGTTTTGATGTTGGTCTTCGTTCCTCCTTGGAAGGCCTGTGTTGCCGCGCGGGCGATCCTCACGGGGCTGATCTCTCCAGCCTCCCTCGCGAGGCTGGTCCTGCCAGTGATCCTCGCAAGGTCGGTCACGCCACCCTTGGCGAGGGCCACGGTCTTCCCATCATCCACCACCTCTTCCTACTCCTCGGCCATAGCCCCTGTTGTTGCGCTCGGGGCGTTGGCCGACACGTCCATCTCTCATGGCCCTGAGCTCTTGACATTCGTTGGTGTTGTGGGTGTGGAGGTCATGGCACACGCAGTACCAGCTGCCTTTGGATGACTCAGGCTGATCCCTGCCTCCCTTGGTGTCTGGCTCCGCTGCAAGCACGGCAGCCCCCTTGCGCTTCACGTCCTTGGCCTTGGGCTTCTTTTCTTCTGGGTCGGCAGCCGGGAGCTCGAGGAGGAAAGGCGCCCTTCCTCAGCCCTGGGGCACTTGGTCGCCAAGTTGAATAGCTCCAGGGATGTGCACAGGTCTTCATGGATTGCTAGCTCATCCTTCATCTTGATCTCGCGTATGCCATCGGAGAAGTCCAAGATGATGGCTTCTTCAGTCACCTTGGGGATCTTGAGGCAAGCGTTGTTGAAGCGTTGGATGTATTTCTGTAGGGTTTCCCCTTGCTGCTGCTTGATGCGGTGCAGATCGCTTACGGCTGGGGGCCGGTCGCGAGTGCCCTGGAAGTTGGCGATGGAGCGATTGTGCATCTCGTCCCAGGAGGAGATTGTTCTAGGAGCCAGGTGCGGGCCCCGTCCTTGAGCGGCATGGGGAACCAGTTCGCCATGAACCTTTCGTCTCCTATGGCCATCGGTGCCTTTTGCTGGTACTGGGCTTGCTCATGGGGATTACCACGCGCCGCTGCTTGGAGCAGCGCGGGGTCTTGGCGTGGAGGTGCAGGGATGCGATCTTGGTGCGCCAGCGCTTGGAGCGCGCGAGCACCTTCTTGAGGATGAGGAATCTCTTGGCAGCTCCTTTCTTGCTGCGCAGGCGCCGGACGCGAAGGGTCTCGCCCTGGGGCTGCGCGCCTCGGGGCCAGAGCGCCTTCTTGGGGAGGACGTGGTGGAGGCACCTCCTGATCCTCGCCTCCTGCGCAGAATGGAGGGCGAGGCAGCGAGAGGGACGGCAAGAGGGAGCCCCCTACGGCGCTGGCGAGCTCGGCGATGCGGGCGAGCCAGTCTTCATAGAGGTCATCGACGAGGCGGTAGTGCAAGAGTTCTCTTGCCACGAGCAGCACGGCGTGCGCGTCTGCGGGGGCGCGACGGGCGTGGGACGATGAAGCGGCTGGAGTTAGCGACGGTGTGGCGGTGCGGCCCTCCCGCCGCACCGAAGGATGCTGGGAGGAGGCCTGCTGCTCATTCCCCGCCGGGCCGGTGGCGGCGTTGGCGGCAGGCGACGGGGAACGACGAGGACGTCCGCCGACGGGCGCCGTCTGGGCGACACGGGTGGCGAGAGCAGCCCGGCGCTCGGCACGAGCCCGACGAGCGTCAGCCATGGACACGACGGAAGATCACACGCGAACGGCGGAAGAAAGATTCCGGCGCACCCCTACCTGGCGCGCCAAATGTCGGATTTTGGGTTCCGGCAGACCCTTGAGGTTCGAACACTGGGGTGCGCGTGGACATCTCTCCCCTACTGATCTACGCCCAATCTCCTTGTAACGCCCCGAGACCGACGCTCCAGAAGACTTCCAGCTATTCCGAGTTTCGCCGTGTGTTTATTTTGTGCTTGCTCTTTTACTTTTGCATTGCATCACGTCATCATGTCATCATGTCATTAACCTTTGCATCTCAACTCAACTAACAAATTGCATAGATGGGTGATCTATTTAAATCGAGGGAAGGGTGACTTCTCTTTATAACATATCATCCCAATATTAGGGAGCTATATTAAATATTTCTTTAATTTGGAAATCACCATAACACACTTGCATATTATCCCAATGCCTTTGTTATCTTAATTCTTGGTTTCCAACCTTGACATATATTCTTTCATCATATTCCGGAGCTCCACCAAAAATCCGAACATTTTTGGACCTTCCCAACCCTCACTTCCTATTCAAATCATTTGAATTTAAATCAAATGAGTTTGAATTTAAATCTTTCAATCATGGCTTTTTCTATTTTCTTGGAATAAGCACATTCCTGTGAGTCCGGGAAATTTATCTGCGTGTCCAACTTCTTCCCCTAACCCCCTCTTTCTTTTCTTTCTTAATCTCTGTTTTTTTCTTTTTCTTTTAGTAACGGGAGACGAGCCAGCCAGGCCTTTTTCCCTCTCCACGGGGCCAGCCTCTAATGCCATCCACCGGCCCATCAACTTCCAGCCGCAGCCCACACCCCACCTAACCCTAGGCCCAGCGAACCTCTCCCTCTCGATCTCTCCCAGCGCCGCCAGGGAGACCGCTGCCCGACTCCTTAGCCCCGATCCCCACTCCTCTCTTCCACCTCGCGCTGCCCCTCTCCTCGCCCTTCCTTGCCCCCGCACGCGAGACCTCCCCGGCCACCGCATCCCTGCTCGCGCCCAGATCCCGTCGCCGTCTGGCCCGTGGAGCCGCCAACTGCTCCGCTTCGCCGCCCGGCGCGCCTCACCGCCGCCCACGCACCCCGTGCCCGATCCTCTCGAGTCTCCTCTCCGCGCGCGACGGCCCTGCAGACGCCCGCCTACGTTCGTCGGTGCCCGCCGTCGTGGGAGTTTCCCTCGCACCACCGGCCTCTGCTTCCCTTCTCCAGGCTGCGCCGCCGCCTTTCTGCTCCGCCTCCTCGTCATCGCCTCATCGTCCGAGGACCGGCGTCGCCTCCAGCGCCCACAGGGCCCCTGCGCCTCGTCCTGACCTCGCCTCTTCCATAGCGTAGCCCCGCCATGACTGCTCCCCTGCTGCTGAGGCCCATGGCCGCCGTTTCCCACTGCTTCCCTCCTTCTCCTATTCGTTGCCACCGTCCAAGACCAGCAGGCCTCCACGGCGCTATTTTTTTGCCTCCTCTCGCGCCCTGCATCGAGCCACCGGGCCAGGGGTCGCCAGATGCCGTCCCTGCTGCCGGGGAACCTCGTTTTCACCCGTTTCCATCTTCGGCGCCGTGCTAGGCCTCCCCGACACCCTTGCTATTGCTGCAAGACCACCACGGCGCCGCCATGGAATCCCAGGTCCGAAGATGACCATGACCGTGCATCTCTCCTTGTACCACTTTGGAGTTCGAGACCATCAAGTACCCCGACGCTCATCACCATGCACGACTACAACATCAAGGGAACCACTAACCTCGACTCAGGGATGCCAAGTACCTCTAGGACCCGTGTATGATTACGTGATTTCACCAAGTACCCCTCAGATGCGCCAAGTTCGACTACATGGACCACCAAGTTTCTCTGCCGATTACTCGAACGACTACGAAACGCCAAACGTGTACCACTACCGTCGACCCTCGAAGATCCCTTGGACGTCAAGTTCCTCGTCGTGACCCTGACCATCTACAAATCGTGTACCACTACTTCCACTACAACCCGTGAACGACTACTTCCCTCGACGTTTTTGAACCGCCTCGAAATGCACGCTTCGAAGGTATAACCGCCAGAATGATGCCCGTGAATGAATGTATGTTGTATGAAATGCTCGTGGTTGCACCATGTCCGACGTGTTTCTTGCACGTTCCCCTTTGCCATGCCGTCGTCTCGTGGGAACCCGCTTACCGGGATCACCCCACCTTCTATCGCATGTCATGCTCCCGCCGCACTTTCGTTTGCACCGGGATCTCAATCGAGTTACCGGAACCGATATGTTGTCGTGGCATCACTTTTGGATTCATTGTCATGGCGCCCCTTTCGTTTCCGCCACGATGACAAATGCTTCATATAATGCTCCTATCAACATTTTCATAAAACTTGCATAAAACTTGTTCATGTCATCCGCATCATGATAACAACAATTAAATGTTTAAATTGTTGTTGCAATAAATTACTAAAGCATATGGGGTTTTACCGGAATTGTTGTTGTTATTTCCGGCCTCATTTAAACTTGCCTAAATGTTTAGTTTACTTATGCTCCACCTCTTGCCATGTTAACCAACATTTAATATTGTTGGGTACATAACTCAGAGAGAACTAAATAAGTCATGTGGTGTTTCGTCAATATGCAACGGAGTTGCATATTGAGCTCTACTTAATCTGTAGGATTGTTTGTTGCATATTGCCATGCCTTTTTAAACCGGACATGCATCATACTTGTTTGCGCATCGTGCCATGCTTTTGTGATGATTGTTTACTATGTTGTTTGCTTCTTTCCGGTGTTGCTTCTTCGGGTTGGTTCCGGTAACGTCGTGATTGTGAGGACCCGTTCGACTACGTCCGTTTGTCTTCTTCATGGACTCGTTCTTCTTCCTTGCGGGATCTCAGGCAAGATGATCATACCCTCGAAATCACTTCTATCTTTGCTTGCTTAGTTGCTCGCTCTTTTGCTATGCCTATGCTGTGATACCTACCACTTTCTTATCATGCCTCCTATATTGTTAAACCAAGCCTCTAACCCACCTTGTCCTAGCAAACCGTTGATTGGCTATGTTACCGCTTTGCTCAGCCCCTCTTATAGCATTGTTAGTTGCAGGTGAAGATTGAAGTTTGTTCCTTGTTGGAACATGGAGATGTTGTTCCTTGTTGGAACATGTTTACTTGTAGGGATATCACTATATATCTTATTTAATTAATGCATCTATATACTTGGTAAAGGGTGGAAGGCTCGGCCTTATGCCTGGTGTTTTGTTCCACTCTTGCCGGCCTAGTTTCCTTCATATCGGTGTTATGTTCCCGGATTTTGTGTTCCTTACGCGGTTGGGCTATAATGGGAACCCCTTGACAGTTCGCCTTAAGTAAAGCTCTTCCAGCAATGCCCAACATTGGTTTTACCATTCGCCACCTAGCCTTTTTTTCCCTTGGGTTTCGCAGACTCAAGGGTCATTATTATTTTACCCCCCCGGGCCAGTGCTCCTCTGAGTGTTGGTCCAACCTGTCAGCTGCCAGTGACCACCAGGGGCAACTCTGGGCTGGACTACCCGTACCTAAGACAAACTGAGTGTGCCCTGAGAAAGAGATATGTGAAGCTCCTATCGAGATTTGTCGGCACATTCGGGCGGTGTTGCTGGTTTAGTTTTACCCTGTCGAAATGTCTTGTTGTACCGGGATACCGAGTCTGATCAGAACGTCTCAGGAGGAGGTCTATTCCTTCGTTAACCGTGAGAGCTTGTGATGGGCTAAGTTGGGACACCCTGCATGTATTTGAACTTTTGAAAGCCGTGCCCGTGGTTATGGGCAGATGGGAATTTGTTAATGTCCGGTTGTAGATAACTTGAACCTTAACTTAATTAAAATGAATCAATCGCGTGTGTAATCGTGATGGTCTCTTTCCGGTGGAGTCCGGGAAGTGAACACGGTTGTTGGAGTTATGCTTGACGTAGGTTGCTATAGGATCACTTCTTGATCATACTTTTATCGACCGTGCTTTGCCTTCTCTTCTCGCTCTCATTTGCGTATGTTAGCCACCATATATGATAGTCGCTTGCTGCAGCTCCACCTCATACCTTTTACCTTACCCATAAGCTTAAATAGTCTTGATCGTGAGGGTGCAAGATTGCTGAGTCCCTGTGGCTCACAGATACTTCCAAAACCAGTTTGCAGGTGCCGATGTTACAGAGCAGGTGTCGCAACCAAGCTCAAGAAGGAGCTCGATGAAGATCTTGTCCTTTGTGTTGTTTCGTTCTAGTTGTTCAGTAGTGGAGCCCAGTTGGGGTCGATCGGGGACCTTTGTCGCATTTGGGGTTCTTCTTTTATTTTGGTTCCGTAGTCGGACCTTGATTGTATCTGGATGATGTAATGCTTTATTCATGTATTGTGTGAAGTGGCGATTGTAAGCCAACCATGTATCTTTTTCCCTTATGTATTACCTGGGTTGTGTGAAGATTACCTCTCTTGCGACATTGCTTTCAATGCGGTTATGCCTCTAAGTCGTGCTTCGACACGTGGGAGATATAGCCGCATCGAGGGCGTTACAAGTTGGTATCAGAGCCTTCCCCGACCTTAGGAGCCCCATTGCTTGATCGTTTTTAGCGGCCGAGTTGTGTCTAGAAAAATGTTTTGAGTCATTTAGGAATTATATATTGGAAAGTTTAGGAATTCTTTTTACTCCCCAGTCTCCTCATCGCTCTGGTAAGGCATCCTGACGTAGAGTTTTGACTCTTCTCTTCTCAAATTTGACTAAAAAAATTTTAGTATCACGCGGGAATCTTGGAATCGTTCCGATGGTTTTATGATGAGAACATTGTCTTGGTGCCTCCTGTCAGGGGTTTTGTGGAAGTGTCCCGGGGAGTTGAGCTCTGAGGTGTTGTCGTCATAATTTTATCGTTGCAGTTCTAGAAGCTAAGTTTAGTACGCCGACATAGAAAATCTCTTTTATGCAGTTCGTTGGTGAGATAACCTCGCGCCACCCAGTACTGGGGCGGGAGTTCGGGAGTATTGCCATAGCTTGTATAACGGATGCTTTTCGAAGTTTGAGGTAGATGATTTCCGAAGGTTTCTTGGTTATATGTTGAAGGATGGATACAGCTGGATGTAGGATTTGTTAGTTTTGGGTGAGATATTATGCTTCCCCTGTATCCCCAACACCTGATTGCATAACCGGAAACTTTCGGGAGTTTATAACTGGGAATTCAAGTAGCTCTTAGGATATCTTTCCGACAAATGTATGATATGAAATTGGGGTTCGACGTCTAGTGGTCCGCCTATTCACGGTCGGTTTTACAGTGGTCTCGTTGTGTCTTAAAGAGTCCTTGGCTATGCCGACTCGGGGACGCTTCGTATGTCATGTGCACTGCCTTGTACATGATGGTGCTGTACGATCGAGCCCGTGTGGGCCCCACCACGAAAACTTCGGACGAAATCTCAGTCATATGTTTGTTCTGGCTTATTTTGCAAGCCAATCCTTTGTTTTGTTTTTGAGTTGTGGTATTCGAGTTGCTTCGAAGTCAAATGTTGATTCCATACCTTCCCCAAATGGTGTGTTCATACTCCGATGTGAATACCAATCCTTCATGATAATCGAGATTGTCATGTCAATCCTTTTCACCGGTGTGTTTCTCTTCAAGTGGATCCAAACATTTCAACATCCGCAAGATCCAATCTCAGCTTTCTCAACAGTGTTCGTTCATCCATCCCAAGTTGTCTTTGTTTTCCCGCCCTCCCTCCCTTGTTTTCTTCAAGGACTCAGATTTCTTAATCGAGTATCCATTTGATTGATGTGAAGCCTCTCCATTCTTTTCCTTCAATGTTCTTATCTGGTGATGCTCATGAAGATTTTAATGAAGTTTCTAGTTCACCACTATTCATTATTTTTCTTCTCCGGTGGATCTAATTCAAGCTTTCAGTGTTGATCATATTCTTTTCTGTATTTCAAATGCTTTTATCATACCGGTGCACCTCATAATCATCCACTCTTCACTATTCATTTGTTCCGGTGTGTTCAAGATATCTCGAGTCTGTTATCTCATTCAAGTCATTTAATTCAACCGGTGCAATATCTTTCAAGTAATCATTTCAACGGTGTTTCTCTTGAGTGGGCCCTAACCCACAGGTCTTTTCCAGGATCTTACCTGACTCTTCTATTTTCTCGGAGGTATTCTCAAATTCTTGTCAAAGTTTGACTTAAGAATGAATTATCATCAGTCAAATGTAATTCTCCAAGATCTTTCAAATTCTTTTCATCGTTGGATCAACCTTTCCATTCTTCATTCCGGAGTGTCTAAATAATTCTTGGTGGTGTTCCTCGTCGTCATTCTCGGATTTGAAGACCGAAGAAGAATTTCTCGCAATCTTGTTCTTGCCTCTTCAGGATTCATGGTGCTAGCTTTATACCATTCTCTCATAATTATTTTCAGTTGTGAGAATTCTTTTCACCTATCCGGAGCAATTCAGGAGCCTTTTCAGTTTGTTCATCCAGAGCCCATCATCTAAGATTTATTCATTCTCAGCTTTCAGCTATCATTCTCCAAATTTTACCGGTGCTTCGTTCAAGTGATCTTTAATCGGCTCGTGATCTCTTCGTTCTCATGGATCTAAATACTTTCAAGCATCTTCGTTCATTTGTTAATTCTTCCCGGTGTTTCGTTATGTTTTATTCATTCTTTTTAAATTCTTACGGTGGTTCGTTCAAGAGTTTTCTTCCTTTGTGTATCATATCTATGCATTCGTGCTTTTCAAATTCTACCGGTGGATCGTTGAAGACTTCCTCAAGTTTGCGCTATATCTATCTTAATCTTTCTTCGAGGATAAGTAGTATACCAAATCCATTGCTTGTCAGCAATTAAATTGTTGAAGGATGCGCACAACGTAATTCTTATTCTTTGTTTCATCCAAGTGATTTAATTCTTTATTCCGGAGGCCCTTCAAATTCTCGGTTTCATTTGTTTCATTTTATCTTTTTCCCGGGGTTCCAACCTCTTTCAACTATGTAATCACGGAGATCTATCTAAATCTTTACAAGGCTCCACCTTGTGTTTTCAATTTCTCTTTCTTTTCATTCCTTTTGTTTACCGGAGTTCTTCATGAAGGTTCTACATGATGGTTCATCAAGGATTTAATTCCTTCTCGAAGTGTTCGTCAAGATTCTTTTCAGAGGAGCTCAAGCATTCTTCATCTGGCAATCCGGAGTGCATTTCTTTCTACCGTATCTTTGGAGGTGGTATTATACCATTCTTGATAATTTGAGTTCATGTTTCATAATTCACATGTTATTAAGAATGAGGTATTTTAAATCCATCAATCTCGTCATTGGAGTTATCTTGGGTTATATCTCACCTAAAACCTTCCCTAAGGATTGTTGCTATTTATGGTGCTTATAAAGGACCCAAGTTCTTCTTTATCCTCCCGGTGAAATACGTTCTCGTCTCCTTGGTCATACCAATCCAATTTTTTTCCCGTGAGTGGCAGGTTGTCACCTCATAATTTGAGATGTATTCTATAAGACCATATCAAGATTATTCTTTTTCATTGTTGGTTTTCATTTGCAGTCGGAGTGCTGGCCAAATTATATCATTCTTAATCCTTTTCTATCTTGTTTTTAACCGGAGTGGTTTCAATATTTATCTTGCCCTTCAACCTCAAGGTTTTTCGCAATGTTCTTTGTTTCTCTTTTCTAAAGGAGTGTTTTCGACCTTATTCACCTTCGTTGTGTTCTTTCTCGAATTTGTTCAATCTCGCAAGGTTCCTTGGTTTCGCTCGTTTGTCAAAGAAGCAACTTAGTTTTACCTCTTCTCTTTCTCTTCCGTTTTTCCCTCCGGTGCCATTCTAGATCTCGGGATGAGATCCTCTCGTAGTGGTGGAGTGTTGTAACGCCCCGAGACCGACGCTCCATAAGACTTCCAGCTATTCCGAGTTTTGCCGTGTGTTTCTTTTGTGCTTGCTCTTTTACTTTTGCATTGCATCATGTCATCATGCCATCATGTCATTAACCTTTGCATCTCAACTCAACTAACAAATTGCATAGATGGGTGATCTATTTAAATCGAGGGAAGGGTGACTTCTCTTTATAACATATCGTCTCAATATTAGGGAGCTATATTAAATATTTCTTTAATTTGGAAATCACCATAACACACTTGCATATTATCCCAATGCCTTTGTTATCTTAATTCTTGGTTTCCATCCTTGACATATATTCTTTCATCATATTCCGGAGCTCCACCAAAAATCCGAACATTTTTGGACCTCCCCAACCCTCACTTCCTATTCAAATCATTTGAATTTAAATCAAATGAGTTTGAATTTAAATCTTTCAATCATGGCTTTTTCTATTTTCTTGGAATAAGCACATTTCTGTGAGTCCGGGAAAATTATCTGCGTGTCCAACTTCTTCCCCTTACCCCCTCTTTCTTTTCTTTCTTAATCTATGTTTTTTTTCTTTTTCTTTTAGTAACGAGAGACAAGCCAGCCAGGCCTTTTTCCCTCTCCACGGGGCCGGCCTCTAATGCCATGCACCGGCCAATCTACTTCCAGCCGCAGCCCACACCCCACCTAACCCTAGGCCCAGCGAACCTCTCCCTCTCAATCTCTCCCAGCGCCGCCAGGGAGACCGCCGCCCGACTCCTTAGCCCCGATCCCCACTCCTCTCTTCCACCTCGCACTGCCCCTCTCCTCGCCCTTCCTCGCCCCCGCACGCGAGACCTCCCCGGCCACCGCATCCCTGCTCGCGCCCAGATCCCGTCGCCGTCTGGCCCGTGGAGCCGCCAACTGCTCCGCTTCGCCGCCCGGTGCGCCTCGCCGCCGCCCACGCACCCCGTGCCCGATCCTCTCGAGTCTCCTCTCCGCGCGCGACGGCCCTGCAAACGCCCGCCTACGTTCGTCGGTGCCCGCCGTCGTGGGAGTTTCCCTCGCGCCACCGGCCTCTGCTTCCCTTCTCCAGGCTGCGCCGCCGCCTTTCTGCTCCGCCTCCTCGTCATCGCCTCGTCGTTCGAGGACCGGCGTCGCCTCCAGCGCCCACAGGGCCCCTGCGCCTCGTCCTGACCTCGCCTCTTCCATAGCGTAGCCCCGCCATGACTGCTCCCCTGCTGCTGAGGCCCATGGCCGCCGTTCCCCACTGCTTCCCTCCTTCTCCTGTTCGTTGCCGCCGTCCAAGACCAGCAGGCCTCCACGGCGCTATTTTTTTGCCTCCTCTCGCGCCCTGCATCGAGCCACCGGGCCAGGGGTCGCCAGATGCCGTCCCTGCTGCCGGGGAACCTCGTTTTCACTCGTTTCCATCTTCGGCGCCGTGCTAGGCCTCCCCGACACCCTTGCTGTTGCTGCAAGACCACCACGGCGCCGCCATGGAATCTCAGGTCCGAAGATGACCATGACCGTGCATCTCTCCTTGTACCACTTTGGAGTTTGAGACCATCAAGTACCCCGACGCTCATCACCATGCACGACTACAACATCAAGGGAACCACTACCCTCGACTCAGGGACGCCAAGTACCTCTACGACCCGTGTATGATTACGTGATTTCACCAAGTACCCCTCGGATGCGCCAAGTTCGACTACATGGACCACCAAGTTTCTCTACCGATTACTCGAACGACTACGAAACGCCAAACGTGTACCACTACCGTCGACCCTCGAAGATCCCTTGGACGTCAAGTTCCTCGTTGTGACCCTGACCATCTACAAATCGTGTACCACTACTTCCATTACAACCCGTGAACGACTACTTCCCTCGACGTTTTTGAACCGCCTCGAAATGCACGCTTCGAAGGTATAACCGCCGGAATGATGCCCGTGAATGAATGTATGTTGTATGAAATGCTCGCCGTTGCACCATGTCCGACGTGTTTCTTGCACGTTCCCCATTTCCATGCCGTCGTCTCGTGGGAACCCGGTTACCGGGATCACCCCACCTTCTATCGCATGTCACGCTCCCGCCGCACTTTCGTTTGCACCGGGATCTCAATCGAGTTACCGGAACCGAGATGTTGCCGTGGCATCACTTTCGGATTCGTTGTCGTGGCACGCATTTCGTTTCCGCCACGATGACAAATGCTTCATATAATGCTCCTATCAACATTTTCATAAAACTTGTTCATGTCATCCGCATCATGATAACAACAATTAAATGTTTAAATTGTTGTGCAATAAATTACTAAAGCATATGGGGTTTTACCGTAATTGTTGTTGTTATTTCCGGCCTCATTTAAACTTGCCTAAATGTTTAGTTTACTTATGCTCCACCTCTTGCCATGTTAACCAACATTTAATATTGTTGGGTACATAACCGAGACAGAACTAAATAAGTCATGTGGTGTTTCGTAAATATGCAACGGAGTTGCATATTGAGCTCCACTTAATCTGTAGGATTGTTTGTTGCATATTGCCATGCCGTTTTAAACTGGACATGCATCATACTTGTTTGCGCATCGTGCCATGCTTTTGTGATGATTGTTTACTATGTTGTTTGCTTCTTTCCGGTGTTGCTTCTTCGGGTTGGTTCCGGTAATGTCGTGATTGTGAGGACCCGTTCGACTACGTCCGTTTGTCTTCTTCATGGACTCGTTCTTCTTCGTTGCGGGATCTCAGGCAAGATGATCATACCCTCGAAATCACTTCTATCTTTGCTTGCTTAGTTGCTTGCTCTTTTACTATGCCTATGCTACGATACCTACCACTTGCTTATCATGCCTCCTATATTGTTGAACCAAGCCTCTAACCCACCTTGTCCTAGCAAACCGTTGATTGGCTATGTTACCGCTTTGCTCAGCCCCTCTTATAGCGTTGTTAGTTGCAGGTGAAGATTGAAGTTTGTTCCTTGTTGGAACATGGAGATGTTGTTCCTTGTTGGAACATGTTTACTTGTTGGGATATCACTATATATCTTATTTGATTAATGCATCTATATACTTGGTAAAGGGTGGAAGGCTCGGCCTTATGCCTGGTGTTTTGTTCCACTCTTGCCGCCCTAGTTTCCGTCATATCGATGTTATGTTCCCGGATTTTGCGTTCCTTACGCGGTTGGGCTATAATGGGAACCCCTTGACAGTTCGCCTTAAGTAAAGCTCTTCCAGCAATGCCCAACATTGGTATTACCATTCGCCACCTGGCCTTTTTTTCCCTTGGGTTTCGCGGACTCAAGGGTCATCATTATTTTACCCCCAGGGGCAACTCTGGGCTGGACTACCCGTACCTAAGACAATCTGAGTGTGCCCTGAGAAAGAGATACGTGCAGCTCCTATCGGGATTTGTCGGCACATTCGGGCGGTGTTGCTGGTTTAGTTTTACCCTGTCGAAATATCTTGTTGTACCGGGATACCGAGTCTGAGCGGAACGTCTCGGGAGGAGGTCTATTCCTTCGTTGACCGTGAGAGCTTGTGATGGGCTAAGTTGGGACACCCTACAGGGATTTGAACATTCGAAAGCCGTGCCCGTGGTTATGGGCAGATGGGAATTTGTTCTTGTACGGTTGTAGATAACTTGAACCTTAACTTAATGAAAATGAATCAATCGCGTGTGTAATCATGATGGTCTCTTTTCGGCGGAGTCCGGGAAGTGAACACGGTTGTTGGAGTTATGCTTGACGTAGGTTGCTATAGGATCACTTCTTGATCATACTTTTATCGACCGTGCTTTGCCTTCTCTTCTCGCTCTCATTTGCTATGTTAGCCACCATATATGCTAGTCGCTTGCTGCAGCTCCACCTCATACCTTTTACCTTACCCATAAGCTTAAATAGTCTTGATCGCGAGGGTGCGAGATTGCTGAGTCCATGTGGCTCACAGATACTTCCAAAACCAGTTTGCAGGTGCCGATGTTACAGAGCAGGTGTCGCAACCAAGCTCAAGAAGGAGCTCGATGAAGATCTTGTCCTTTGTGTTGTTTCGTTCTAGTTGTTCAGTAGTGGAGCCCAGTTGGGGTCGATCTGGGACCTTTGTCGCATTTGGGGTTCTTCTTTTATTTTGATTCTGTAGTCGGACCTTGATTGTATCTGGATGATGTAATGCTTTATTCATGTATTGTGTGAAGTGGCGATTGTAAGCCAACCATGTATCTTTTTCCCTTATGTATCACCTGGGTTGTGTGAAGATTACCTCTCTTGCGACATTGCTTTCAATGCAGTTATGCCTCTAAGTCATGCTTCGACACGTGGGAGATATAGCCGCATTGAGGGCGTTACACTCCTCGCGTGATTTGAGCTGGAAACAACGAACAACACAAGGGACACAAGGTTTATACTGGTTCGGGCCACCGTTGTGGTGTAATACTCTACTCCAATGTGTGGTGTGGTGGATTGCCTCAGGGGCTGATGAGGATCAGTACAAAGGAAGAACAGCCTCGCGGGAGGTGTTCTTGAGCTTGGGCGATTAACTGCTAGCGTGAGTTCAGTCGCCTCTCTTTCTCCCTGCTAGGCTTCTACCAGATTTCTAGATGTCTTCTCCCTAGGTCGCCCCCTCTACTCTATGGTGGCTAGCCCTATTTATAGAGGGCCTGGGCCACTCCCCAAATAATGAGCGGGAAGGGTGCCAACAATTGGCCATTTTGAAGGGGAACATGTAGTACAAGTTATCCTGACAAAGGTGGTCTTCGGCTGCCAAAAGTACTGGTGATGACGCCGTCTTGGGATCCACAGTGACCTCCATCTTGCCGCTCTGCTGGTTTTGGTCTCGTTGCACCGGAATGGCAACCTTTGCCTGATGCCTTGGCCTGTGCTTTCCCCCTTTGCACCAAAGGGGAAACAAGGACACTGCGCAAGCCGGCGCCCGCCTGGTCTCGATCGTCATGGCTTGCGTCACGGGTTCCTCGCGAGGTACCCCTGCCTTGATCTCTTCGCCTCCTCGCGAGCCTGCCTGATGAGGCTGCCTCTGAGGGAGCTTCCTGTCATCCGCCCCGCGAGGCTTGGCCCCTCGCGAGGGTCTTGAGCTTGAGTTCATGAAGGTGGGCCGCGCTGGGCCCCCGCTTGAGCCACGCCGCAGGCAGACAAGTCTGGGGACCCCCATTCCCAGAACGCCGACACTTACATTTCTCCTATTTTGCTTTATTAGCTCTATTAATATCATCTTTCAAAATGGAATCAGGAGTCATAGGAAGCAAAGTAATATTTTTGTCCTTATAAACAATAGTATACTGATTGTTTCTACCATGGTGTACAAAATTTTTATCAAATTTCCATGGTCTACCAAGTAATAAGGAACATGCTTGCATAGGTACCACATGACAATCAACATAATCAACATATGTAGAGATACTAACATGCACACGAATGGTACGTGCTACCTTAACCTTGCCGCTGTTGTTGAACCATTGGATGTAGTAAGGATGTGGATGCGGTCTTGTCGTGAGAGAGAGCTTCTCCATCATCTCCATTCTAGCCAAGTTGTTTCAGCTCCCTCCATCTATGATGACGCGAATAGAACGTTCCTTCACAACTCCTTGGTATGGAACAAATTGTGCCTCTGATTTTGCTCAGCTTGTGTAACCTGCACACTCAAAACATGTTGAGCAACTGAACATTCATACCTGTCGGCATCTTCAGCAGCCATGTATTGCATCTCATGATCAAAATCATCTCCACCGTGTTCTTCATGTGTAATAAGAGCCAAAGTCTCCTCATCATAGTCACTAGCGGACTCATACACACCATCCTCAGTAGCAATCATCACACGCTGAAATTTGCATTCTCGCGCAAAATGTCCTCTTCCCTTACAACAATGACAAATAGTATCACTTGTGTGCCCTGTTGATGCCATGGAAGAAAAAGAGCTCTGTGCAGGCCTGGTAGGTGTGCTCTTGGCAGTTAGTGGTGGTTGTGCATGCTTTCTTATATCACGGCTGGAGGTGGCACCTGATGGAGGTGCTGGTGTAGTGGAAATAGAGGATGCACGTGGTATCCATGACGAAGATCGACCTGCAGAAAAGTTAGTTCGCACCAATGCGTGTCAATCCTGTACTTCACGTTCAGCTTTACAAGCAAGATGGAATAAACGAGTGATTTTATTATACTCCTTATACTCTAGAAAATGGTCTGAATCTCTATTTAATCCACCCATAAAACGTGCAAGCATAGCTTCATTCTCCTCAACAATACCACATCTAATCATGCCAGTTTGTAATTCCTGATAATGTTCTTCTACATAATTTTTTCCTTGTCTTAAACGCTGCAATTTTTGAATTAATTCACATTGATAATATGGTGGAACCCAACGAGTACGCATAGCAGTTTTCAAAGCAGCCCAAGTAGCTGGAATATGATATAATCTACAATGTTCAGACCACCAAACACATGCAAAGCTAGTGGAAGCACAAATAGCAGCAGGAACATGTCTCTCCTCAGGATATTGTAAACATGTAAATCGTTGTTCAGTTTCTAACTCCCAAGTAAGATATATATCAGGAACATATCTACCCTCAAATGGTGGAATATTCAATTTCAGTTTAGGGAGATGGTCATGATCTCATACCTAAGGGAGAGCCCTACCATTGCCATTATTTGCATGTGGACGACCTAGTGGTTGTGGTGCTGGTGGTTAAACGTAGTTCTGATTTTGATCAACCTCATCCTCGTAATCTCTCGCATAATCATCCTCCTCCACATCAGCAGCAGGAGCCATCGAAGTATCAACAGCAGCACCAACAGTTTGGCCAGGCATAAGAGGGACACGGCTTGCTCGGCGAAGGGCTATTTCGTGATGAGGAGGTAGTCATTGTTGTTGTTGCTGGTGTTGTTGTTGTTGTTGTTGTTGTTGTTGTTGTTGTTGTTGTTGTAGAGGTGCATTAGGTGCAGCCGGTGGTGGTGGTGGAAGACGCGCGAGAAGTTCATTAAAAATTTTATCGAGCTTTGTTTCGAACGTCTTCTCCATGGCATATGTCTTCTCCATGGCCTCTTCAAATCTGTTTAGCACATCTTGCACATGTCCACTCATCATTTGCTGAAATTTATCATGCAACTCCTTATTCATCATGTTCTACCAGTCAGTCTCGTCGGCTTGTGAGCCTGCCATGGTTAGAAGCAATAGTAACACACAAGAATATAATCCTACAGAATACTAACAAGAGGTGGTGGTGGGTGTCACAAATCCATCAAGCAAACCTCAAATTCTTACCAGTTCTTACCCAGCAGCGGGCGGTGATCGGCAGCCGTCGTAGTCAAAACACTCAAAGCTTGGATAGAGCGATTACCAGGGAGAGTCAAGTCAAACGCACAATGTAGATGTATGTGGATCTGGGAAGACTTATAATATGGTAGCAAGAACAACCAGCAATAATCTATTCAGAGATGCAAAGTTGAATAAACGCTCAACGACGGTGCTGTGCTGGTCCTAGGCTAGACCGTGCTAGAGACGCGAGCCTAGAACACTAACAAAATCACGACGCTGCACGTAAACAAGGGAGGAGCACGCTCTGAATTTTTTTTATTTTTTTCACTCTTCTTGCACTTTTTTCCTCTCTTTAGGTACGGGAGAGAATTTTCATGACATTATCCATACAGCGGTGTTTGGATAATTGAGCAGGAAACATTTAGCACTGGGCTTCAAATGATTTTGTTGAAAATCGGAGTACATATATATGATTCGAGATAGCATTGACATGGTCTTCAAGCAAGGGTCAGACTTTGGAAACACAAAGGATCCATCAGGAATAACTTGTAGAATAAGTCTTACAATTTCCTCATGGAAGAATGGATAACCTTGCTGAAAAGGAATCTATAACCATAGGCCTCCGGCCAGGTGTGCTAAGCACGACATCCTGGATATAATAGATGGTAATACTCCAAGGTAAAGAAGAACAAATGTTGGATAGCAAGGAACTCAAGGTATAACACAGAACACGAACAAGTTTGTGTTGGAGGGAAGGCAATAAAGTTGTCGATGATAACACAATTCATCAAGGGCAAGGATGGTACTTCCCATGAAGAATTCAACAGATATCTTGGAAGAGCTCGAAATGTTTATGATGATCACGACACATTTGTCGAGAGATTTTAAGATGTAATCGATCGGCGATGACATCAAGTCAAAGGAATGGTGAAGCGAAAGGTTATTGGAACCAAGGGTATGACACAAACTCAAAACCAAGCTTGCTATTCAAGGTGAAAAGATATGATGAGCAAGATCGACGTAAGCTTAGCTCATCGTCGAAAATTATGCTTCGGGAATAAGGACCAGGTAGCACAGTTAAAATTAGCATGATAGTGATATAGCCGATCAGGCTAGAAATGACGTGATCGAGTGCAAACTCGTAAGTAAAGAAGATTACTAACAGTTGTTTAATCGCGATGCGGACTCGATTCAGTTATCGGTGTCCTTGAGTGTTTAATGACTCAGAGCCCGTGAAAAAATTGGAATCAGTGAGAATGCAGTACCTGATGGAGAACCCATAAGAAATTATGCATTTCCGTGTTAATCTCGAGATACCAGGGGGTCATACTCGACGACAAATCAAAGTAGAGGTTGGACTGGGTATTACTTCGCAGAAGAAAAGTGCTTAAACTTGCACGAGAAATGGTATTTAAAGGAGAACATGGTCGGAACCACGATTGCAAAAGGCCAGATCCCAGATATAAGATGAACTTATACCAAAGGAATAATTAATTTAAGAGAAGCTTTAATGATAAGATCTACATCGTGTCCATGGGCATGAACGCAAGGTTCAAGGTCGACTCCCATTTATCCAATGCATACCCTTTCATTCACTTCTCATTTTTGATGAAGTCGTAGTAAATTTTATCTGGTAAATCACCAAAAGAATATGACTCGTGAAAACTCTCGGGTTTGCACAGATTAGGGAAGGCATTGGTCCAACCCATCGGGTATCTTAGGAACATATACTACAAATTTCAGAAGTAAATAACTCAAGCTCGCAAGCAGAGCAAGGTTGAGAAAGTAGAGGATACAATTTACCAAAGGCATTATGTATCCGAGGGAAGGCTCACAAAGTTATTGAATATGAAGGACGTTGTCGGATAAAATCCATTAAAGGATCTGCCGGTCCATAACAGAGCTGATGTGAGTATCGGCACACAACCAGCGGAAGAAACAATGCGAAGGCAATGGATTATAGAAGCAACTGACTAATTCAAAGCTCACATGTAAAACAATTATGGTTTCCAAATCAAAGGATCAGAAGAAAACGCTTCGATTAAGGACGAATAGGTTGAGTAAGCTTAGGGGTAAAATTGACAACAATTTGATTGGTCGAGATCCAGCTCATGTTTAAAATGATGTCTGAGCCGAAAGGATGAATTCTAGGATCTGATTGAGGATTGCGAGAATTCGCAATATTTTGAATCAATGGACTCAAAATGATAGTGTCAAAGGCTGCCAATAAGATTACTATACTTATGGGATTAACCATAATGCAAGTAAGCAAGAATTTCAAGAGCAATAAGCTGCTAAGGATTTATGGAAGATCGAATACTATTTCGAAGACCTTAGTGAAACACATAAACAACCAGGGATGGGCGGATACTCGGTATGTGCGAGGAATTATCCGTAGGGGTGATCATGATGGTAATGATCCGCAAGGCAGTAGGCACAAAGTATTCTCGGAACAATAGAGAGAATTTTCAGGGTATCTTGTAATAACAAGATCCATGGGATTGAAAAGGCAAGTGTATGTAGTTATCGGTAACGATATATCAGTGGTAGGGAATTGCAAAAGCAATGGGCACAAAGTCTCAAAAGAGTATCGGAGAGTAACTTCGAAATCTTCTGGTGCAGTAGGCGATCATCTGTGATAAGGGGCTCTCCGGGGGAAGTAGTTACGAGAACCTAGAGTCAGATTTAGTAAAATCATTTAAACCCGAATATATGAGAGATCAGAGTCCCAGAGTAAAGACAAGGAATAAAAGATCCTAATACCACCCAATGGCGACGTGGGCCCGTAAGCCACACAGCCATGTTAGTAAAAGTTTAGCAATGACTAGACTCAACTTAGGCCAAGGAGTTGGAAAGGGGGATTCCTACAGGCAGTCGGCTCTGATACCAACTTGTGACGCCCCCGATTCAATCGTACACTAATCATACACGCAAACGTGTACGATCAAGATCAGGGACTCACGGGAAGATATCACAACACAACTCTACAAATAAAATAAGTCATGCAAGCATCATATTACAAGCCAGGGGCCTCGAGGGCTCGAATACAAGAGCTCGATCGTAGATAAGTCAGCGGAAGCAACAATATCTGAGTACAGACATAAGTTAAACAAGTTTGCCTTAAGAAGGCTAGCATAAACTGGGATACAGATCGAAAGAGGCGCAGGCCTCCTGCCTAGGATCCTTCTAAACTACTCCTGGTCGTCGTCAGCGGGCTGCACATAGTATTAGGCACCTCCCGAGTAGTAGTAGTCGTCGTCGACGGTGGCGTCTGGCTCCTGGGCTCCAACGTCTGGTGGCGGCAATCAGGTATAGAAAGGGGGAAAAGAGGGAGCAAAGCAACCGTGAGTACTCATCCAAAGTACTCGCAAGCAAGGAGCTACACTACATATGTATGCATTGGTATCAAATGGAATAAGGGTATCATATCTGGACTGAACTGCAGAATGCCTGAATAAGAGGGGGATAGCTAGTCCTATCGAAGACTACGCTTCTGGTAACCTCCATCTTGCGGCAGGGGAAGAGAGTAGATGGTAAGTTCACCAAGTAGCATCGCATAGCATAATCCTAACCGATGATCCTCCCCTCGTCGCCCTGTGAGAGAGCGATCACCGGTTGTATCTGGCACTTGGAAGGGTGTGTTTTATTAAGTACCCGGTTCTAGTTGTCATAAGGTCAAGGTACAACTCCAAGTTGTCCTGTTACCGAAGATCACGGCTATTCGAATAGATTAACTTCCCTGCAGGGGTGCACCACATAACCCAACACGCTCGATCCCATTTGGCCGGACACACTTTTCTGGGTCATGCCCGGCCTCGGAAGATCAACATGTCGCAGCCCTACCTAGGCACAATAGAGAGGTCAGCACGCCGGTCTAAATCCTATGGCGCAGGGGTCTGGGCCCTTCGCCCATTGCACACCTGCACGTTGCGAACGCGGCCGGAAGCAGACCTGGCCTAGCAGGTGTTCCAGTCCAATCCGGCGTGCGCCACTCAGTCGCTGACGTCACGAAGGCTTCGGCTGATACCACGACGTCGAGTGCCCATAACTGTCCCCGCGTAGATGGTTAGTGCGTATAGGCCAGTAGCCAGACTCAGATCAAATACCAAGATCTCGTTAAGCGTGTTATTTTGAAATAACCGCGAACGCCGACTAGGGCTAGGCCCACCTCTCTCCTAGGTGGTCTCAACCTGCCCTGTCGCTTCGCCACAAAGATCCAGACAAAGGGCCATTAGGACAAAGGTCCTTTCAGCCCCCAATCCGTGAATCACTCGCGGGTGCTCCACAAGCCGACCCGTCTTTAGTCACCACATGTATCATGTATAAAGTATATAGTATATACCCGTGATCAACTCCCGAGTGATCACGGCCTGATAGTATAGCATGGCAGACGGAGAAGAATATATGGCCACTGATGATAAACTAGCATCCTATACTAAGCATTTAGGATTGTAGGTAAGGTATCAACAGTTGTAGCAACAATGACAGGCTATGCATCAGGATAGGATTAACGGAAAGCAGTAACATGCTACACTACTCTAATGCAAGCAGTATAGAGAGTAGAGTAGGCGATATCTGGTGATCAAGGGGGGGGGGGCTTGCCTGGTTGTTCTGGCAAGAGAGAGGGGTTGTCAACACCATAGTCGTACTGGGTAGCAGCGGCGTCGGTCTCGATGTCTAGCGAGAGAAGAGCGGGAAGAAACAATAAGTATAATGCAAACAAATGCATGATGATGCATGACATGACAAAGCGCGATGCTAGGTGTGCCCTAACGTGGTACGAGGTGGTACCGGTGAAGGTGGAAAACATCCGGGAAATTATCCCCGGTGTTTCGTGTTTTCGGACTGATGAACCGGAGGGGAAAAGTTGTGTGTTCGTTATGTTAGGGATGCGTGGCGGATGAACGGGCTGCATATCCGGATTCGTCTCGTCGTTCTGAGCAACTTTCATGTACAAAGTTTTTCCATCCGAGCTACGGTTTATTTTATATTAATTTTAAAAGATTTAAATCATTTTTAGGATTTATTTAATTAATTAAATCAACATTATCAAGAATAGTGTTTGCTGACGTCATCATGACGTCAACAGTTGACCTGGTCAACCTGACAGGTGGGCCCCGCATGTCATACACTGCTTAGTCTAATTAGGGTTTAATTAACTTAACTAATTGATTAGATTAATTAAACATGATTAATTAGTTTAATTAATTCTTTAATTACTTAATTAATTAATTAATTAATTAATTAATTAATTATTAATTTTATTAATTATTATTATTTATTTATTTTTAATTCCTTTTTTTACAAAACGTTCTGTGGGCGGGGCCCATATGTCATTGGGCCTAGAGGCCATAGTGGACCCGGGCAAACGGGCAGCGGTGCGGGCGAACAAGCGATGGATGCGGGTGCATGGGCGCCCGTTACGTTGCTCGCCCAGGGGCGCGCGGGGCAAGGCGAAGCTGGCTGCGACCAGCGGGCGGGGCAATCCGGCATCAGGCGAGGGCGACGCCGGCGCGTCCTAGCGCGGCGGAGCCGAGGCAAGAGGCGGGGTGAGTGGATGGCGCGGCACGACGGAGTGGAGGTGGCACGGTTCAGGCGGCAGGGGAGAATGCACGCGCTGGGGCGCCGTTCCAGGCGCGGCGCGGGGAGGAGGCCACGACCGTGTCCGCGTGCGCGGGGGGAGGAGAGGACGGGGCCGGTCGGCGCGGTGGGACGCAGCATCTGCAGCAGCAGGTGCAGCGACGAAAGGGGAAGGTCGACGCGGGCGGCGCGAGCGGGCGACGCCGGCAGGCCACGGGCGAACGAGCGAGGCTCGCGTCGTGCGGTCGATGGCGAGCTGAACGGGGGAATGGCGAGGGGGAAGGCCGGGGGCCTCATCGGGGGTTGTAGGGGTCCTGGCAGTGGGGCGCGGGGAGCGACTCGGGGAGGAGGACGAGGAGGTCCGGCGAGGACGACGAGGCAATGGCGATTCGGGGAAGACGGTGAGGGTCTCTGACGAGGTGGAGCCAGGCGCGATGGGGTCGATCCCCAGATGCAACCTGGGGGCTGAGGGAGGAGCGGGGAGGTGTCCGGCAAGTGGCGATGGTCGGCGGCAGGACCGGGGCGGCACCGGGCGGCGGCATCGGGCGTGAGGGGCCGGTGCGCGCTGGGTTGAGACGAGGGGAGAGAGGGGATCGATCCAGATCCAGGGGAATCGGCGGAGGGAGTGGGGCGAGTGGGGGTCGTGGGTGCGGTTAGGGTTCGAGGGGGAGTGGCCTTGTAGGCCAGAGAGAGTGGGGGGCGTGGGCTGGCCTGTCGACCTGATTGGCCCAGAGGCCAGCTGGGCCGTGGCCCAGAGAGGGGGAGTGGACTCTTATTTTATTTTCTGTTTCTGTTTTGCATTTTCCTTTTTTTATTATTTTTCCTTTTCTGTTTTATTTTACTTTTAGTTTCTTTACTTTTGTCAAATATGACAATAGCTCCTAAATTAATGTCTCTGAATAACCCACGGCCTTAAAAAGTTTGGTGACTACATCAACTAGTTTAACATTTGTTTACTAATTTAAAAGCACCCAATTAATTGTTTTGGTACCGTTTTATTTAGTTAAGTGCATTTAAACTTTTTATAAGGACTTGGTTTATCCACCAATATTGCTTATGAATTATTTGGGACAAACCGAACAATTTTGTTTTATTGTTTGAAAACTTTTGTTGGATGCCATATTTGGAATTTGAATGTTGAATCGGTTTTTGAACTAACGAGGGATTAGTAACAGAAATGAAGGTGATGTGGCATCATTAGCAGAGTTTTTCTGTAGCCTAATTATCCGGGCGTCACACATAGAGTTTAGACTGTGAACACAGTGGGACCGATTGCTCATTTCTATGAGACCGAAGCATTACGAAGGGAAACAGAGAGTTTGCAATCCCATCTCGGTGAGACCGAGATCCCTATCGGCGAGATCGAACTGATTAGGGTTTTTGGCTATGGCTATGTCAAATGAACTCGGTGGCGCCGGATGAATCAAATCGGTGGGCCGAGTTTGACTTTATGTTTAGGACATATTTGGGTTTGAGAAAATGGTTGAGGTCTTTTGAGCATATCACTAAGCATTTTGAGCAAGTAGACCATTAAGCAACACCTCATCCCCTTTTAATAGTATTGGCTTTCCTATGAACTCAATGTGACCTTGGATCACTAAAATAGAAATAAAGAGTCTCGAGCTTTTGCCAATATTTGCCCTTAGAATTTTGAGGGGTCCACATATCTAGTCCATGCCATGCCAATCACTGAACTTACTGAAATAATCATCTTGAAAGGATATAAGGTTAATGAGCTATATGTTGTTATGAATTACCAAAACCACCAAGTGATTAGTTGCACTTTCAAAGGTCCTTCCCACCAAACAAGCGGCAGTCACGGAAGATGACCCCAGCGCCCGATCGAGTCCGAGCTCTACGTAGAGCTCGTCTTCATTGAAGCCTCTTGCATCCCAGCATGGTTTGAAGTTTCTGGAGAGTTTCGTTCCCCCACCCCAGAAGAGGAGCAGGGCTCTCACGCCACCCATGGAGTTTGAGCTAAACTCCATGCTCATTGATGAAGAGTAAGGAAGATCACTCCCTCCTTGTCTTCTTCTCTTGTAGTAGCTCCAGTATGTTTGCTTGTATCTGTTGACTGATCTTGCTTGTTGTTGTCGACAGGGAGGAGGAGGAGGACACGGAAACCCTCATCCACCAGACCACACAGCTCAAACGCGCGGAGCCTCCAACAACAGTGGAAGGGACGTGCATAGTAGGGAGTGATGTCCCTTGAAGCTATGTCGGTATTTCCCCAAAGAGGAAGGGATGATGCAGCACAGCAGTGGTAGGTATTTCCCTCAGATATGAAACCAAGGTTATTGAACCAGTAGGAGAACCAAGCAACACAACGTAAACAGCACCTGCACACAAATAACAATTACTCGCAACCCAATGTGTAAAAGGGGTTGTCAATCCCTTTCGGGTAGCGGCACCCCAAGATGGGCAAACGGACGTGAGAGAGTTGTAAATATTGATAGATCGAATGCCAAATAAGAAAATTTGCAGAAAGGTATTGTTTCTGTTTTTGGATTAAATATTTCTTAAAATAAAAGGCAAATAAAATAGATCGCAAAGGCAAATAATATTTGAAAGAGAATTAGGGGCCGCAGGTTATACTAGTGGGTTCTCTCCAGAAAAATAGCAAACGGTGGGTAAACAAATTACTGTTGGTTAATTGATAGAACTTCAAATACTCATGAAGATATCTAGGCAATGATCATTACATAGGCATCACGTCCAAGATTAGTAGACCAACTCCTGCCTGCATCTACTACTATTACTCCACACATCGACCGCTATCCAGCATGCATATAGTGTATTAAGTTCATGGAGAAACGGAGTAATGCAATAAGAATGATGACATGATGTAGACAAGATCTATTTATGTAGAGATAGACCCCATCATTTTATCCTTAGTAGCAACGATATATATGTGTCGGTTCCCCTTCTGTCACTGGGATCAAGCATCATAAGATCGAACCCACTACAAAGCACCTCTTCCCATTGCAAGATAAATAGATCAAGTTGGCCAAACAAAACCCAAATATCGGAGAAGAAATATGAGGCTATAAGCAGTCATGCATAAAAGTGATCAAAGAAACTCAAATACTTTCACAGATATAAAAAGATAGATCTGATCATAAACTCGAAGTTCATCCGATCCCAACAAACACATCGCAAAAAGAGTTACATCATATGGATCTCCAAGATACCATTGTATTGAGAATCAAACGAGGGAGAGGAAGCCATCTAGCTACTAACTATGGACCCGAAGGTCTACAAAGAACTACTCATGCATCATCAGAGAGACACCAATGGAGGTGGTGAACCCTATCCGTGATGGTGTCTAGATTGGATCTGGTGGTTCTGAACTCTACGGCCGATGGAATTGATTTTCGTCGACTCCCCTAGGGTTTATGGAATATTCGGGCGGTCCGGTGGGCACCCGAGGTGGGCACAACCCACCAGGGCGAGCCTGGGCATCCTGGCACGCCCTGGTGGGTTGTGCTCTCCTCGGAGCACCCCCAGGCGCAACCTTGGCCCATTAGGTGTCTTCTCGTCCATCAAAAATCTCCGTAAATTTTCGTGGCATTTGGACTCCGTTTGGTATTGATTTTCTGCGATGTAAAAAACATGCAAAAAACTGCAACTGGCACTTGGCACTATGTCAATAGCTTAGTACCAAAAAATGATATAAAATGATTATAAAACATCCAAGATTGACAATATAACAGCATGGAACAATAAAAAATGATAGATACATTAGAGACGTATCGGCATCCCCAAGCTTAACTCCTACTCATCCTCGAGTAGGTAAGTGATAAAAATAGAATTTTTTATGTGGTATGTTGCCTATCTTGTCATATCATATTATTTTATTTATAGCATGGACATTTGGGCTTTGATATTGTTCAAAGCAATAGTCTAGTTTTGACATGATAACTTAAATAGTCAAGCATATCAACAAGCAACCATGTCTTTCATAATATCAATGCTAAAATAAGCTATCCCTAGCCCATCATGCTCAATCATTGATCCATTCATGAAACACACTCGTATATTAACTACACCCAATGCTCAAGTACAATCATAGTGCCTCCTAGTTGGTGCTTTATAAGAGAAGATGGAGACTCAAATTCAAAATTAAAATTTCATAAAGTAAAAGAAAGGCCCTTCGCAGAGGGAACTAGGGATTTGTGAGGTGCCAGAGCTCAAAGCGAAAAACTTAGAGATAAAAAACATTTTGGGAGGTGTATCCATCCCACCAACGAAAATGAATTAGAGTTCGGAACACTTTCCATGCTCGATATATCATATGCGGTTCCCAAAGAGAAAATAAAGTTTATTCCTTTTTCCACCATACTTTCACTTTCCATGGCTAACTCATGTAGAGTGGAACCCTAGATGGCCGATCTTTCATGAAAGGAGCGGATCCCCCGATGAACACGAAGAACATGAGGGGGGATCACGAAGGGAAACACAAGAGAATCACTCAAACCAACAAGATACGGTCACACACATGCTAGATCCTTGAAACACAAAAGGAGATACAAGATCCACGATCAACAAGGGACGATACAAAGGTAACCGGTTCTTCTCCATGAGGAGGTCTTGAGGGGGTTCTTCCCATAAAGGGGTCTTGAATCCGCTCGGGGGATCTTCTCCGAAGAGGTCGTGGACTCCAAAGGAGAAGTAACCAGGTTGATGAGCAAAGCTCTATCTCTAATATGAGCTACCACATTGCTAACCCTAACTAGGAGGAGGAGGGGGTCTATATATAGTGTTAGCCCACGAAGGGGTAAGTGAGAGGGGGGATACATTGGCCCTTGGCCCATTCACTATGCGCAGACAGGCACCGGATGTCCAGGCTAGGGGCCGGATGTCCGGCGGCTCACGAAGAGCCGGATGTCCGAGCATCTGGCCGGATGTCCGGGATGGACTTGGGTGGCTTCGGTTGCATTCTGTGAAGAGGGGCCGGATTTCCAGGTGAAGGGGCCAGATGTCTAGAGCTTCGGGAGGAGTCGGATGTCCGGGGTATGGTGCCGGATGTCCAGGCTATCGAGGTCGCTTCCGGAGCTCTCTCGATAGGAAGGGGACGGATTTCTGGGGGTCAGACCGGATGTCCGGCCCCTGTAGCAGCTGGCTCTTCTTCCTTCTCCTTCCTTCGCTCCCGCACACACTTTGATGTAGGGTGGAACCCTAGATGGCTGATCTTTCATGAAAGGAGTAGATCCCGCGATGAACACGAGGGGAATCACGAGGGGAAACATGAGGGGAAACACGAGAGAAACATGAAAACCACCAACATTGATCACACATATGCTAGATCCTCGAAACACAAAAGAGTTCACATGATCCACGATCAACAAGGGACGATACACGGTAACCGGTTCTTCTCCAAAAGGAGGTCTTGATGGGGCCTCCCAAAAGGGGGTCTTGAATCCAAGGGGATCTTCTCCGAAGAGGGGCCGCGGTCTCTCTCGTGGAGTAGATCCATAATGGATGAGCAAAGCTCTATCTCTAAATGAGCTACTACTTGGCTAACCCTAGCTAGGAGGAATAGGGGGGGTCTATTTATAGTCTTAGTGCAAATGGTGACGAAGTGAGGGCGTACATGGGCCTCGGGCCCGAATCGTGTGCGCAGATAGGTACGAGACGTCCGCTGGGGACCAGTCGTCCGGTGTCTCATGGGCGTACGGACATTCGGTGGCTTTTGGACTTCCGCTGGTTCTGGCTCGGTTGCGTGGCCGCCGGATTTCCAAAGTTGGCCGGTCGTCCGGTGTCGTCGGTCTTCCGCTCATTTTGCTCGGGTGCGGTGACACCGGTCGTCCGGTCCAAGCCGGACATCCGCTCGCTGGGGTTTGGCTGGGGCTTCAGGCTCCGGACGTCCGGTTCCGACTGGTCGTCTGGTGGATGTAGCTTCATTGGCTTTCCTTCTTCATGACCTTGGCGCTTGGTGTCCTCGTCGCCTTGTTCAGTGGGTGTAGCTGCTCCGTGGCTCTCCTCCAAGTACTTGATCACGCATAGTGTCTCTGCTTGAGGTAGTAGCCATGGCTCATGTATCGAAAGTGGTAGTTCGGAGAGGAGCGCGTTCACCTTATCTTCGATAGCCTTTGCTCGTGCCCTTGTAATTGGTCCAAGTGGTGTCATGGGAGACGTATGTAGATCCATGGGGATGATCTTGGGATGCTCCGCATCACACTTGGCCTTGGTCCTTGGGCTCTCCATGGTCTACTCGGGTGTACCTAAGTATGCACATGGTCCGCGCTTGAAGTAGGATCCATGTCTTACATGCGGAAAGGGAAGATTCGGAAAGGAGCGAGTTCACCTTAGGTCCAATGGTGTATGCTCGAGTGTACATGCGAATGATCATGGGATGCTCCGCATCATCTCCCCTCCCTTGGGAAAGATCCGACCTCGGATCGTGATCCTCATCACCATGGAAACGGTAGTCGTGGACGGACTTGTAGTTGGACGGATTGGAAGACATGGCGCAATCCAAGTACTCGAAGGTGTCACCGGAGGGGTATACATGCAAAAAGAGCAAACAAAAATGACACTCGGAAATACAATGGTTAGTGCACACAAGGTGTCCATCAAGTAAACATGAGTTAGTTCGGCAAGATTGTTTGTGACAAAGCGCATGAAGCTTAGTAAGATGATATAGAATGATATGCAAAGCATTCATGGTAGCAAAAGCATTCATTGTGCACACAAATGTATTGTGAATGTGATCAATGCAACCATTGTGCAAAATGATGTCATAATGGGACGGTGTATCAAAAGAATGAACATAGTAATTGGTGCTCAATGTGACTATGTGAACATGCAATTGATGGTGGACAATATGATCATGATGTATGAATATGCCATCAAGGAAGATCACAACAAATTTGCTAAGGAAATGTACAAGCTCATATATCATGGATGACATAGAAAGACCAGATGCAACAAGGCAATCATAAGATGAGTCAATCCATGCATGGGGTGCAAACTTGTGGTGAGTAAGATATGTCCAACGAGCATGACATGTGTGAGCACAATCAACAAATATGGAGGTGTTGGTGCAATTTGTCAAAGTAGTATTGATGTACCAATGCTCGATCTCATGGCATGAGTGGAGTTCCGAAGGTGCATTCAGTAAGTCCGAGCACTCATCAACTTGAAGGTCCGTAGTGTCCATCTCCAATGTCAGTCCTCCTTCTAATAGATGTATCATGTAGACAACAAGAAAGAGGCAATAATGAAAGAATGACCCAACCAATATGTGTATTTGAGAATGTCTCAAAGGGAATGAGTTCACCTTTATGAGGATGTCAAAAATGTTGGTGTTGCACATCATATATGCCTTCACATAACTGTTGGCGTCCTTGGAGCAGGGGTACCCAGACTTGCCTGCCTGCGGCCCACGGCGTGGCTCAACCTGCGGCCCGGTACAGCCCATCTTCATTACCAACCACTCAAGACCCTCGCGAGGGGCCAAGCCTCACAAGGCGGATGCCACAGGACCTCCTCGGGGGAAGCCTCGCTAGGCTGGCTCCCGAGCGGCAGAGATATCTATGCAAAGGGCACCTCGCGAGGTTCGCGTGACATGAGCCATGATAACCGAAGCCAGGAGGGCGCCAGTGGGTGCAGAGTGCTAGTTTCCTCTTTGGTGCTAAAGAGGCAGGCGTAGGCGAGGAGTCTCGAGGCATGAGGCAAAGGTTTCCATATCGATGCAATAGGACAAAGAACAGCAGGACGGCAGGACGGAGGTCACCGCAGTGCCCACAACTGCATGACCACTAGAACCTTTGGCAGGCGAAGACCACCTTTTATCATGATAACTTGTACTAGTTGTCTCCCTTCAAAATTGGACATTGTGGGATCCCTTCCCGCCTAACATTTGGGAAGAGGACCAGGGCCTCCATAAATAGGGCTCACCACCACCATAGTAAGGGGACGGATCACTCGGGCCATCCTCACACACACCAACTCATCCAGCTCAAGAACACCTCTCCTCAGGAGGCTGTTCATCCACTGTGCTAATTCATCCTCAGCCCACGAGGTATTCCACCACAGCACACAAGAGTAGGGTATTACACCACAATGGTGGCCCGAACCAGTATAAACCCCCGAGTCTCTTGTTCCTTGGGTTTGGCGAGCTAGGCCTTGAGATTGTTGCGAGAGGGAGCTAGGAAGAGAGGGATCTTTGTGCGCACCCCAGAGTTCGAACCTCAAGGATTTGTCGGAACCCTAATCCCACATTTGGCATGCCAGGTAGGGGTGCACCGAAGCTTTCTTCTCCGTCGACCGACCCGCCGTTACCCCGCGACTCCAATGCTTGACGGTCCGAGGACCCAAGCCGACCACTGGGCGGCCTGCCTGCCCGGGCACCGCCATTTGCTCTAGAAGACCTCAACTCCACACTCCAGGTAGCCCGCATACCGCCCAACACCTACGGGCGCGAGCAGCGCGGGCCGGCGCCCGCCGCCCTCGCGCCGCGACGCACGTGCGCAGCAGCGCGATCCTCGGGTTACCCTATCGAAACGACACCACACACCCGAGGGGAGCAGACGAACATGCGATCCATGCTCATCGTGGCACGGGAGCTGCTGCGGTGCAGACTGGCGGAGAGCAGCCGTGATGCACTACTGGAGCGAGTCGCCAAACTACTGGACCCCGCCTGCTGGGGTACGCTGCCCTTCTGCTCCCTGACCACACACTAGGTTGTGGAGGAAGCGCGCGTGAGGCCCAAGCGAGCCCGCGCACCCCCTGGAGCGTCAGGGGGATCTGATGACGTCGGCGCGGGTCCTTGCGCGGGCCGTCCTGCCGCGACCACGCCATCGCTAGGAGGGACAAGCGCTGACGGCCCGCCGCGATGACGTGCCAGGATTTCGCGCAGTGGCCACCAGGGCCAAGCACGGCGACTGGGGGCTCAAGGCACGGGGCATCTGGGCAGCGGTTCTGGTGAGGTTGTCACGGACACCTACGTGCCCCGCATGGTGAACCCGGTATACTTGTTGGGGGAAGGCCCCAATCCGTTCCCTGGACTGGGAAGGGTGGCTAGAGGTCCTGAGGCGCAGGTCTTCCACGAGCCGCCCGGAGGCTTCGCCGACCCCTTTAGCGACGACGACGGTGGGGTACGGTCAATATCTTAGGAGCAAGCTTACGCTAACCCCGAACTGCAGGAGAACCAGGCTGCGGTAGCAGTTAGAGACCTCAGGACAATGGCCCAACCGGCGACATGAGTGGTGCTCTGGGGGCTGTGTGGGAGAGGCCTCGAGCCAGGCCCTCCCCCGCGCCACATGGAGCTAGGTGCTGCAAGGAGGTAGGCCCTCTGCCTGGGGAAGCGTCGGTGAGCCTTTCCCCCTGGCAGAGGACCCGTGGTTGCCGAGGGTGCCGCCAGCATCGTCTTTGCCCCTTGGTCTCGTCCTGGTTTCTGGACGCCCCAATGGTGGTCAAGGGTGGCGCAGGGCGGGGCCCTCGCCTGGCGATATGAAGTAAGGCTCGCGCTTGTGAAGGTCTCCGCTCGCGACACTCTCACGTAATAATGAGTGGGGATGTACACACCCCGGAGTCTCCGGAGTGCCACCGTCGGGCCTTGGGGGCTCCCACCCACGTCCTAGTCGAAGCACCATGCTCTGTGCTGGCCGTCGGCACTGTCCCCCAATGACTATGCTCACAGTCAGTGAAAGCACTTAGCTCCGCGCTGGTGGGAAGACAAGAAGACTAGCTAGGTGCCAGACGTGGTCATTTTCTTTCAACCCCTTTTTTGTAGCTCGATTTACCGCCTTTTGGATTTGAACTTGAAGTCGTATTTTCATTGTCAACTACGGGGGGCGTCTTTTCTCGTTCGTGTTGATTCTCTGAGTTTTCTGGTTCAGTGCCTTGTTTTGAGGCTCGCGCCTGCTATGCCATCCATTGCGAGCACCTCGCGAGCAGGGGCTAGGCGTGGTAAGAGCGCGCTATGCGCACACCCTGCCATGGTCTGGCACTTTTTTTCTCGCAAGGCCCTCTCGGACGAACTAGCAGGCTCCTTAGAAGCCCAAAACCTCATGATCCCGTGAAGGACTCCTCTCGGGAGCCTACGGAGGACTCCCCTTGGGAGAAATGCACATCGACAACTACAAGACCATTTGTAGGCCTACCTTGACTGAGGTAAGTTACAACAACAAGCCCGCGGAGGAGCTCGTGGGCTCGCAAAAGCACGTTTTAAGTCTGGCTTAAGGAATAAAACAGTAGTCTAATTACATGAGGGGCTCCCCCTCCCCAAAATGCACTTACACATTGAGGGGCCGTGCCTAAGCTTTTGTGTGCAGTTTTAAAGCAAAGGAGCATGGACTCGATCAGACATGTCCTCGCAGCATCTTCCGAATCGCTCCCAGACACGCTGCTGGCGCTATCGCTAGCATCGTCTTTACCATCATCAACCGCGCTGCCTTCGTCCGCCACGACCACCACCGCGTCGTCCTTGGAAGCGAAAGCCCTGACCAGAGCATCCACATTATCGTCCACCCAGCGCGCCAGGTTGTCCCGGATGGCTCCGGGCATGGGAGCGATGGCGGCGTTGAAATCAAACTGGGGATCGATGTTCTGCAGATGACTGAAAACGCGAGAAAACGCACGCCCGAGGAGGCCTCGACTCTTTTCTTCGACAAGCTCGCGAGCCCTCTCGGCCTGGTCCTCCAGGCATGTCATGACATCGGTAAAGAAGCGGAGATGGCTGGAATAGTCTTCTACATGGGGAAGAGGGGCGTGTTCGTCACAGATGGCGCCCAACGCCTGGTTGGCCCTCACCCTGAGGGCCCGAAGCATGGGAGTGTGCTCGCACTATGACGTCTTCCTGTGGAGCGCTTCCTCCCTACTCTGCTGCGCGAGGGACTCAGCGTCAGTAACCCGCCACTAAAGTGGGAGCAGTTCGGCACGGGCGGAGGCCAACTCGGCCTGGACTAAGATCAGGGCCGCCGAAGCGGCCTTCTCGCGCTGCTCCGCTTCATCCAGCCTTGACCTGACGGCAGTGGTTCTGCCCTCAGCGTTGGCTTCCACGAGCTTCAACTTCAGGTCGTGTCTGTTGGCAAGATCTGCATGAGCCTCTGCCACCCTATGGTGAACTTCCTCCTGGATCCTGGCCTCGCGCGCTGGCGGCATCCTCCACCTGGGCGACCTGGCACTCCCTCATCTCCAACCGTTCAAACTCGAGGTTGTGCTCTGTGGCCTCTAGCATCAGCGCCTCCTCGCACTTCAAGGTCTCCTCCTCTTCGGAAGGCGCCCCCTTCATCGACGCCAAGGCAGCCCTGCACGCCTCAACCTGCTCCTCCAGGGAGGCGTTCAGAGCCCGGAGCTCCCCTTCCCGCTTCTCTACGGCCTCGCGGCGGTGGTCAGTCTCCTAGCCTCCTCAAAGGCTCGGGTGCCGGCCTCGCGCGAGGTAGCAAGGGATGCCTCGACCTTCGCACTAGTGCATTCGCGCTAGAGACGCCCGAGGTCGATGGCCACCTTCAGCTGATCCCATTCGTCCGCCAGCCGACCGCCTTCGGTTGCAAGACAGGCATCAACATCCAAGAGCTCTTCCCCGAGCCGGCTCAGCGCGCCCATTGCATCCCGGAAGAGCTCATGATGGATGGCACCGCGCTTGCGTGCAAGCTCGAACGTGCAGCCAGGCCCGTCCTCCGCACCAGGGGTCGTGGGAGAAGTTCGAAGTGGCTCGCTTGCTCCCAGCAAGGGGCTCGAGGCCGGTGCCTTTCTGGTCGCCCTTCGGGCCTGGGCGGAGGCCCGGCGGGGCGAGGCCTCATTGCTCGAAGGTGAGGCCAGCGCTGAGGTCGCCTAGCCGCGGGCAATGACCAGTGGTGGGGACCTTGGCACACTCTCCACAACCCATGGTAGCAACCCGAAGCTTCGAGTAAAATATAGCTTCGAGTAAAATAGCGATGGTCGTTAGAAGAAAGAGGGGATGCCACACGGGGGCATCCTGAAGCTTAGTTGCTTGCTCTCTTTTGGATAATAGAGGGGATGCCGGGGCATCCCCAAGCTTAGGCTTTTCTTACTCCTTATTCCTTCATCCATCGTAAGATAACCCAAAACATGAAAACTTCAATCACACAAAACTCAACAAAACCTTCATGAGATCCGTTAGTATAAGAAAATAAATCACTACTATAAGTGATGTATCAAACCAATTCATATTTTGTTCTTGCATTATATCTACTGTATTCCAACTTTTCTATGGCAAAAACTCATCAAAGAAAACCATAGAACCATCAAAATAAGCACACAACGCAAAGAAAACAGAATCTGTCAAAATAGAACAGTCTGTAGCAATCTGACTATTACGAATACTTCTGTAACTCAAAAAATTCTAAAAAATTAGGACGACCTGATAAATTTGTATATTAATCTACTGCAAAAGGAATGGATATTTTATCTCTCTGGTTAAAAATGAGAATTATTTTCGTGAGCGTAAAAGTTTTTGTTTGTTCAGCAAGATCAAACAACTATCACCAAAGAAGATCCTAAAGGCTTTACTTGGCACAAAAACCAATTAAAACATAAAAACACAATCATAATAGTAGAATAATTGTGCTATCACTCAAAAACAGGAAGCAAAAAGCAAAAACTAAATTTTATTCATTGGGTTGCCTCCCAACAAGCGCTATAGTTTTACGCCCTTAGCTAGGCATAAAGCAAGGATCTAAGTTTTGTCATCCTTGTCATTTTGAAAGCAAAGGGAAAATTTCCTATCAATGGCATTTATTTTTCTATTTTGTGAAAGCACATGGCCATTTATAGCACAAGAAATATTAAGCACGTTGCGAAAATTGGTATCTAAACTAGCCTTCATCTCTTTAATTGTTTCATTTTGATAAAAGAACATAAGGGTAGTTGATTCAACATTTCCTCCCTTGGGGTGCCCAGATATGGCTTTCATCTTTTCATAAGTATCAACGACATCCCCTTCAAGAAAATCGTTTTCAAATATAGAATCAAAAACTTGCTTGAAGGATGAGGGTAGACCAACATAAAAACTTTTCAAGTATATCTCTATTTGATATTGGGGCACATAGCTAGCTCGAATTCTCAACAGCCTATTCCAAGCATCTTTCCAAAGATTTATCAAGCAAATAACAAAAAATTCTGGAGTTTTCCTTAGCACCCCTGATAAGTCTTTCCATAGCATCATTATTTATGAGCTTAGAGAGGACAGAGGGGTTATCCAAAGCATTGCAACTCGGGAGAAAACCCTTAGCTTCTCTACGGTCGGTCATGGCGACAGAGAAGAGAGTTTAATAGAACGGAAAAAATAGCAAATGAAAAAGAGGGCGAATAAAAATGACAAATTTTTGTGAAGTGGGCGAGAGGAAAACGAGAGGAAACTGGCAACTAATGAAAATTGCAAGGAGATGAGATTTGTGATTAGGAACCTGGTATATGTTGAAGATCCTCCCTCGCAACGGCGCCAGATATTCATTTTGATGTCACTTGAAGGTACGTCTGTATTTCCCCAAAGCGGAAGGGATGATGCAGCACATCAGTGGTAGGTATTTCCCTCAGATATGAAACCAAGGTTATCGAACCAGTAGGAGAACCAAGCAACACAACGTAAACAACACCAACACACAAATAACAACTACTCGCAACACGACGTGTAAAAGGGGTTGTCAATCCCTTTCGGGTAGCGGCACCCTAAGATGGGCAAACGGGTGTGAGATAGTTGTAAATATTGATAGATCGAATGCCAAATAAAATAAATTGCAGCAAGGTATTTTTGGATTAAATAGATCCGAAAATAAAAGGCAAATAAAATAGATCACAAAGGCAAATAGTATAAGAAAGAGACCCGGGGGTCGTAGGTTTCACTAGTGGCTTCTCTCGAGAAAAATAAAAAATGGTGGGTAAACAAATTACTGTTGGGTAATTGATAGAACTTCAAATACTCATGATGATATCCAGGGGCAATGATCATTACATAGGAATCATGTCCAAGATTAGTAGACCGACTCCTGTCTGCATCTACTACTATTACTCCACACTTCGTCCGCTATCCAGCATGCATCTAGTGTATTAAGTTCATGGAGAAACGGAGTAATGGAATAAGAACGATGACATGATGTAGACAAGATCTATCTATGTAGAGATAGACCCCATCATTTTATCCTTAGTAGCAACAATACATACGTGTTGGTTCCCTTTTTGTCACTTGGATCAAGCACCGTAAGATTGAACCCACTACAAAGCACCTCTTCCCATTGCAAGATAAATAGATAAAGTTGTCCAAACAAAACCCAAATATTGGAGAAGAAATATGAGGCTATAAAGAGACTCAAATACTTTCATGGATATAAAAAGATAGATCTGATCATAAACTCGAAGTTCATCCGATCCCAACCAACACACCGCAAAAAGAGTTACATCATATGGATCTCCAAGAGATCATTATATTGAGAATCAAACGAGAGAGAGGAAGCCATCTAGCTACTAACTACGGACCCGAAGGTCTACAAAGAACTATTCACGCATCATCGGAGGGGCACCAATGGAGGTGGTGAACCCCATCCGTGATGGTGTCTAGATTGGATCTGGTGGTTTTGGACTCTGCGGTGGCTGGAATTGATTTTCATCAACTCCCCTAGGGTTTCTGGAATATTGGGGTATTTATTGAGCAAAGAGGTGGTCCAGGGGGCACCCGAGGTGGGCACAACCCAACAGGGCGCGCCTGGGCCTCCTGGCGCGCCCTGGTGGGTTGTGCTCTCCTCGGAGCACCCCTAGGCGCAGCCTTGGCCCATTAGGCGTCTCCTGGTCCATAAAACAATCTCCTTTAAGTTTCGTGGCATTTGGACTACGTTTGGTATTGATTTTCTGTGATGTAAAAAAACATGCAAAAACAGAAACTGGCACTTGGCACTATGTCAATAGGTTAGTACCAAAAATGATATAAAATGACTATAAAATGATTATAAAACATCCAAGATTGCTAATATAACAGCATGGAACAATCAAAAATTATTGATACGTTGGAGACGTGTCTGGGAGCGGCATGAGCGTCCCGACACCAAACCCCCAGCTCATCCCCCGGCCCAAAAGCTTAGAAGATGCTCCTCCCGCGGGGAGCGATGGAGGAGAGCTCCCCACTATTTAGGCCAAGGGAGGGGAGGGGACCACTGAAGGCGAGACCTTCCAGGAGGGGCCCACTATACCCATAGACAGACTTGATGAATCCTCGCCAAGGGTTCCCACGGAAGAATCCCCACAGGGCGATGACGTGGTTACTGAAGGAAGGAGTGGCAATCCTGACCCGACAGCCGATGTTGCCGGACAAAATAAAGCTCCTACCCAGCAAACCTCTCAGGGTAACTTATCTGCTTTTCTTCTCCTGTTCTCCCTTGTCATTCTGCTCTGCATCCCTATCTTGCCAGCAATTTTGTATTCCAGCCATTGACTGCTGGACCTGCTTGCAGCCCCTTTAAGCGAAGAGCCAGATTTGTTGGAGGAGGTGGCCAACATAGGGAAGGACGCCGCGGAGGAGGCCGCCAAGATCGCCATCACGGAGGTGCGGGAACATTTTGCTGGGGGTGTCCTCGGACCCTTGAAGGAGCCCGAGAAAACCCTCGGCAGCATGCCAGGGTCGGGGGTTGTGATTGAAGAGAAGGTACCCCTCCAAACCATGGCCCACCTTCCCTCATTTGGCACCTCGGCGGAGGTCCCGCCACCATCTTCGAGCAACCTAGCGTTGGTGCTTGTGCAACCCGGACTTGGAGCCCCTGGCTCGTCAATGGCGATGAGCACAGGGCTTCACGAAGAGCTTCAGCGCATCCTGGCATCGCTGTACCAAGGAGTCGAAGAGGTGGAAGACTCCTTCGTCGTTGCCATGGACTTATCCTTCATGGAGTCCGTGGTAGCGGGCCTCAAACATATATGGGGGCAGCACAGCCGAAAGTGGCAGGAGCTCAAGGAGCAGCGCCAGTCCGCCAACAAGGTGGACTAGAAGCTGAAGGAGAAAGGTGCCGAATTGCTTGACTGGCACAAGAAGCAGTTCTGGGTCCTCTTGAGGCAATAAGAGACAATCTCGATGGCAAGGGAGGATGTCATTGCTCGGGAGGCGCGCTTGGCGGACTGCAAAGTGCTTTAGGATGCCAGGGAGCATGACATCTCTCTCCAGGAGGAGAGGCTTTGATAGAGGCGGGGGTGTCCCGATCTTTCGATGAGATGATAACTATCGATTTGCTGGAGACAACTTTGACGATCCGACTACAAACGTGCACGACATTGCGCCATAGCAATCGCTAAACCAATCTCCTGAGGTTACTGACGATGCCAGAAGCACGGTCAGCCTGACCACGAAGGTCTATTCCTGCAAGCAATCGAAGAACGAGCAAGAATATGATAAAGCAATCTGAATATTGCGAATATATATGAAGTATTGATAATGGTGGGAATCTGTAAGCGGTCTTGGTCTGGTCGTTGGACACAAATGAAGTACACGAAGTTGCAATGGCTAACTTTTAACTAAACAAATCCCAAGGAAAAAGCTACTAGATGGATCTACTTATATAGGAGAAAGGGGTGGCGGCCAAGGAGGTGGGAGGACGTCCCAAGGCAGCCTAAAACTAACCCTAGGTCGTACAAGGCTCATGGGCCCAAGTGGAGGTGGTGCAACACCTTTGGACTTGTTGTTTGACTCGGATTCTGCTGCAGCGTTAGATTGTTTCTTCGATATCTCAATGCTCCGGACGAATTTGAAGGTGATTCCAATTGGGTTGGAAAGAGCACGAAATCTACTTTCCACAAAAAAAGAATCACCCAATTTGGAGTCCGTATGAAAAATTTGTTGACGTTTTGAGTCAAGTATGTCTGTGCAGTCCGAATCTGAATCCAGAACGTGAGAGACTTGGACTCTATCTTCTCTTGGCCCAACAGTTACGTGAGAGAACTTTTTGAACAGAACCTAAACTTCTCCTTTTCCCTTATCTTCATATGTGGACTGTACAAATGTCCCATACATCTTCATATGTGTATTTTTGTTCAAGATAACATAAATAGATTATTGAATAGTTTGCACTAGAAATCACCTGACAAATATGCATGTATGCAATATTTTTGGTCGTATCCAAGGTAGTCATGTCCTCATCATCCTCCCCTTCTTGAAAACAAAGCCATCTTCGGCGTTGCTTAATCTGAAATGTGGCTAACAAAAGAGACAAGGTGTACATGTTGTATATGTATATGTCATCCATTTTTACTTCCCTTGATTTTTGCACATATGACACATGTATACATGAGTAACTTTCATAGTTCATAAAATCTAAAGCCAAAAAATTATCACAAGAAGTAGAAGGCATGCAAATATTGCAACTCAGTTTGCACATATAAGTGAAGCTCTTATTCATTTCAAAAGAATGACAATGTTCATCATTAAACCATCCCAACATTGGTGAATAAACCTTACTTGCATCAAATTTACATGCTACAACATGCTTAAATAAGCAAACATGCAATAAGTCATTGGACATAGAATCATCACCAATATTAGAGGTCATATCAAAATGATTAAACATTGGTTCTTTTGCATCAACAATTAATTCAATGGGTGCACTAAAAATTGTTTGTATTTCAGTTGTTTGATCACATGGCAAAGTCAAATTATCAACATAGTCCTCTAAAATAGGTGGTACGATCAAAGTAGTGGGTAGCTCATCAGATGGTGCATTCAAATTGACAAGGCATTCATCATTCTAATGTAGAGATGGAAGATCAGTACCTTTGTCATTACCTCTTATGATCAACTCAGATGATGTAGCGACTCTCGGGGGTGATGTGTCACATGGTGGAGGTGATGTAGTCCTCACAAAAATGGATGTGGTTGTCATAGTATGCCTAGTAGTTGAAGGAACAATCATATCAACTCTTGGAATGTGCACCATGCACTTGTTCTCCTCGTGGGCAACACGTCATTTTATTTCCTGTTCAGCTTTGCAAGCAAGACGAAACAAATGGTCCATAGGATAACAATCTTCATGAATTAATATCTCTTGAATATCACGGTTTAATCCTCCCCAAAATCTATCCATCAAATCATCTTCACTTTCTTCTAAAGAGGAATGCAACAAGGTAGTTTGTAAACCATCATAATATTTTGTTACAGTGTCACTACCTTGCTTTAAATGTTGCAACTTCTTAATCATGTCGCTAGTATAATAAGCGGGAACGAAAGTATGTCGCATGGCAAGTTTCAAATCATCCCAAGTAGTAGGTATATAATCAGGGTGTAACCGACAATATTCACACCACAAACAAAGCATAACCAGTGAAACAACCAACCGCAACCTTAACCTTTTTATGTTTATCAAAATGATGGGAAGCAAATATATTTTTTATGTTCAACTCCCATTCAATATATAAAGCAGGTCTAAAACGGCCATTAAATGCTGGTATAGATACATTAACCTGGTCATGTGCATTTGGATGTTTGTGCACCTCTTGTGACGGTTGTGGTATTTGCAAAGGTGGTGGCACATCTCCCACGATCGACAAAGCCCATGAATTGACTCTGGATCCTGTCATCATTAGTAGAAACAAGAAATAGAATCCAAAAAATGTTCCTATGAACTACTTGGAAGTGGTGGTAAAACGCTCACACTATAGCAAATCTCTATATCTTACAAGTTCTTACCATGCAGTAGGTGGTGATCGGCAACCAGCGGTGTCAAATAACTCTGAAGATTGAGTAAAGCGATTGCCAAGGGAATGTACGTATACACGGTGTAGAAATATGTGGAGCTGGGTTAGCTATATATGATAGCAAAAGATTAGCAATAATCAATTCAAAGATGCAATGTTGAATAAACGCCCAACGACGGTACTGTGCTGGTCCTAGGCTAGACCTAACTAGAGACGCGAGTCTAGAACACTAATGAGGTCGCGCCGCAGCACAAAGCAGCAAGATATAAGTGAAGATCACAATAGCAGTAAAGATAATGATGTGAAACAACAACCAAGCAGGATATATCAATAACTTTCTCTCCAACTTCCCTCTAGAAAAGTTTGTGCCAATTTTTTGATAATATTTTTCAAGAATGGTACTGACTCAAGCTTTCAAACACAAAAGGAATCACTCAATTCCGAGTTGATATGAGGAGTCAAAAAATTCTAAAACTGGCGTGAAAAATAGAATAAGCTGTGTTCGTGAACTTCGGAGGGAAGAAATACCTATTTAGAAGCCGATTTTGAGGTGTCAAATATTGAACTAGCTTCTGCAACTATTTAGATGCGGCTCGTCTCTAGCTTTCATTTGAGTACTCGTGAAGCCCAAACGGACTTCGTATGAGGAAGTTATGCCTGTTTTACTGAACAGTGCATAAAATAGATTCCAATCCGAATTCAACTACGAGATTGAGTCTAGATAGATCCGAATTTTGTTTTTTTTCTTCTCTCTTTTTTTTCCTCACACTTTTTTTTTCTTTTTCTTTCTCTCTTTTTTTTCTCTGACTTTTTTTTCTTTTTTTTCTCTCTTTTTTTTCTCTGTCTTTTTTTCTCTCCCTCTTTCCAAGACAAACTAGATAAGATGCAGATTGGATCAAGCGAAGATGTGAACGACCTCAACTATGATTGTGACAATGAACTATGGGTAGCACGTGGTGGAAATTGATGGATGGTGTGGTGGACAGCGGAAGGGATAATGATGCAGCGCCGACGTGACTAATGTGAACAGAACTCGAAACTCTAAAAGAACTAGACACTAAGACCAACAACTCGACAGGATGCTGCAACCGATAATTCAATAATGCAAACAATGAAAAGAAAATTGCAAATTCTCAGACTGGCTTGGACAAAAGGAAGAATAGATCTAACTTTTTTGTGGCTTTTTCTTGGACAATAGGTAAGAAAATAAATATAATCTAGGGGAAACTAGAAATTGTCACTGAGCAACCTGAAAACTGATACCACTTGATAGAGGCGAAGGTGTCCCGATCTTTCGATGAGATGATAACTATCGATTTGGTGAAGACGATTTTGACGATCCGACTACAAACGTGCATGATGTTGCGCCTTAGCAATCGCGAAACAAATCTCCTGAGGTTACTGACGATGCTAGAAGCACGGTCAGCCTAACCACGAAGGTCTATTCCTGCAAGCAATCGAAGAACGAGCAAAAATATGATAAAGCAATCTGAATATTGTGAATATAAATGAAGTATTAATAATGGTGGAAATCTAGAAGCGGTCTCGGTCTGGTCGTTGGACACAAACGAAGTACACGAAGTTGCAATGGCTAACTTTTAACTAAACTAATCCCATGGAAAAAGCTACTAGATGGATCTACTTATATAGGAGCAAGGGGTGGCGGCCAAGGATGTGGGAGGACGTCCCAAGGCAGCCTAAAACTAAACCTAGGTCGTACAAGGCTCATGGTCCCAAGTGGAGGTGGTGTAACACCTTTGGACTTGTTGTTTGACTCAGATTCTGTTGCAGCGTCAGATTGTTTCGTCGATATATCAATGCTCCGGACGAATTTGAAGGTGATTCCAATTGGGTTAGAAAGATCACGAAATCTACTTTCCAAAAAAAAGAATCACCCAATTTGAAGTCCATATGAAAAAGTTGTTGACGTTTTGAGTTAGGTATGTCTGTGCAGTCCGAATTTGAATCCAGAATGTGAGAGACTTGGACTCTATCTTCTCTTGGCCCAAAAGTGACGTGAGAGAACTTTTTGAACAGAACCTAAACTTATCCTTTTCCCTTATCTTCATATGTGGATTGTACAAATGTCCCATACACCTACAATTAGACAAAACACAAAAGTGTGTGAAGTATTTTTGTTCTGGATAACATAAATAGATTATTGAATAGTTTGCACTAGAAATCACCTGACAAATATGCATGTATGCAATATTTTTTGTCGTACCCAAGGTAGTCATGTCCTCATAAGGCTTGAGGCCGCTCTCCGCACCAAGGATGATGATCCATAGATCCTCATGCAGCAGTGTGCCAAAGAACTGGAGGACAAGCACAAGGCTGCCCTGGACACCCTCACTGCCGATTTTGCCGCTCAGCTGAAGAAGCTTGTTGATGACCTTGCTACTGCCTCTACCACCAAGGTGGATCTCAATCGGAAAGTGGTCCAGCTGATGGGGAAGCTTGCCGGGAGTACCAAGGAGGTCTCGGCCCTCAGTGAGGAGGCGCAAAAAGCAGAGTGCCTTCTGAAGGACACACAGTCGCGGCTCTCCTCGAAGAGCCAAGGAGGGCTCAATGGAATCCGGCGAGGCCCGTGAGAAGCAGCTGTCAAAGGATCTAGACACCGCAAGGCGCCTCCCGGAGGACGACGAGGACAAGCTGGAGAACCACTCTGGTCAAGTTGACCTCTAGATCAAAATCTTGATTGACATCGCCGATCTCCTTACTGCCCAGACCCTGGCGATGGGCATGGAGGGCCCGATCTACTCGGCCAGCAAGAAGGAAGCCCCCAATGCTAAGCTAGGGGTTTTCTTGAACGAGTTGATCGCCAAGCTGATGACACATGGGGAAGGAAGGGCCAATCGCTTTGTGACCGAATCTCGGAAGCTTGCTCGTGACTCCCTCTTCATGGTTTTGAGCAACCTCTCCTGTCGCCATCTGGACCTCAACCTCGCCGACGGCTTCAGGAAGCCCCCGGAAGGCGCAGACGTTCTTACGGCCGAAGGGAAGGCTGCCCCACTTGCCGCCAAGGTCCTTTCCATCCCAACAGCTCCACGCGGTCGTCAGGCTCGGCACTGAATTATTCTTGTTGGCGTGTTGTCCTGTAAGAAAACACGATGCATCTCATGTTTTTAGACATCGCTTTATCTTGTGCTAGCGCTAAACTGATGTTTTGCTTAATCTTAATTGCACGTTTATCCTCTTGCGTTCATCCATTGGCGTTTGTATGATTAATCCCCCTGCATGTTCTGGCTGTCTATTGGTATCATATTTGTCGCGATTGTCATAAGGGGCATGCCCTAAAAAGTCATCTTGGCGTGGATGCGTCCCAGCAGGTTTTTCCTTGATAGTTTTCCATGCAGCCGCTCATTCTACGAGCAGGCTCGGGACATAACAAGGGTGCAGACAGAAAAGCTAGCAAGGTGCCATTACACGAGGGTTTTCTTATTACGAACACTTAGATACCCAAGGGATAAATAGATGCAAAACCTCCAATTCATAAGAGAGCAATGGCTGTATGGACTTAGCTCTTGTCCTAGCTTCCTTCCATCCCCTTCAGTCGCGAGTGCTCGCCGCGTCCTGAGCCTCGAGAGGAATGGATGCCGAGTATGTAGCTCTCAGGCTCCCGATAGGGGTCGAAGACAAAAACATCATATGTATCTTGCGGGCGGCAGGGTATGGTGCAAGGTGCGACTGGTTTCTCCCTCTTCCCGTCTACACTTTTCAGACAATCTGGTGTCGGCTCGCATAAAAGTCACACTGATGTGGATGGCCTTGCCGGGGCATCTATCAATGGATTAGCACTGGCGCTCCACTCAGGATTTCCCTAAGAAGGGTAAATGCTGAACCGAGTTCCACGCAGTTGTAACACCCCGGATGTAACTTTCCCAATTTGTACTCCAACTCTTGCCGTTTCCGGCATTAAGTTATATTTATTTCCTCGGGTTCGGGTTTTTGTCTCCGTGTGTTGCTGTCGTTGTCATGCATCTCATATCATGTCATCATGTGCATTGCATTTGCATACGTGTTCATCTCATGCATTCTAGCATTTTCCCCATTGTCCGTTTTGCATTCCGGCGCTTCATTCTCCTCCGGTGGTCATTTCTAGCTTTCTTTCGTGTATGGGGATTAAACATTTCCGTATTGGATCAAGACTTGCCAAGCGGCCTTGGTTTACTACCGGTAGACCGCCTGTCAAGTTTCGTATCATTTGGACTTCGTTTGATACTCCAACGGTTAACCGAGGGACCGAAAAGGCCTCGTGTGTGTTGCAGCCCAACACCCCTCCAATTTGGCCCAAAACCCACCTAACTCTGCTCCATCATCTAGAGCGTTCGATCACGATCGCATGGCCGAAAACTGCACCTCATTTGGACTCTCCTAGCTCCCTCTATGCCTATATATAGACCCCCTCCTTCAAATTCGCGGTTCCACTCTCCCCCCTAACCCTAGATCCATCCACCGCCGCCGCCAGACGTGTCCGGAGCGGGCTGGACAACGTCCACCGCGGCCCGCGCCCAGTAGCATGCTGCCATGTGGACGCCGCCACCCACCGCCGCCGCGGCCCGCTCGGCCGACGAGGAGCCTGCCCCGGGCCGGATCGGGCCCGAGCCGCCCCGCGCCTCGCGCCTCCTCCGTCCCCGCGCCCGGTGGCCGGCGCCACCGCGCGCCATTGCCGGCCTCGCCGCACCGGCCGGTGACCGCCGCCCTGCCACTCGCCGCCTCCGCCGCCAAGCTCGACGCCGGCAGCCCCGCGACGCGACGCCCCGCCTCCGTGAAGCTCCGGGCGACCGCCTCCTCGTCGTCGGCGGCCTCTCCGGCGAGAGATCCAGCCGCCGTGGCTCCTTTTTTTTCTGGCGGTCCTCGAGCCGCTACACTGCCCCGACCGCGCCTCGGTTTCCGTGCAAACCCTAGATCTGTCCCGGAGAGGTTGATTTTTTTCACTAAGTCCCGGATATTTTCAGTTCAAGTGCTCCTGTTCTCGGCTTCGTAAATTTGCATTCGTAGCTCCGATTCATGCATATAGCATATCAAAATGTTCATCTCAGAGAGTACATCATTTCATTGCATCATTTTCATTTGAGTTCATCTTGATGCCCGAAATGCTGTTTGAAGAGGGCTACTTGAGTTAATTGTCAGATCTGCTACTCCGTTTAGCACTTTTGTCATTTTTGCCATGATTAATGTGTGCATGCTATGACCTGATGCTCTACATGTATTTTGTTAAGGGTTTTGTCATCTTTCCAGAGGTGCAACCCATGTATTTTTAGGATATGTGTGGTGACTAGTGCAAGCTTGCAAAGTGGTGCACTTGCTAATTCTGTTTTCAGGGACTTAGTAATATCACTAAGTCCTGGAGCTATTCATCTCATGATGCCATATGTTCATGTTGTTTCCTAGTGTCCGTGCCTCTTTTGAGGATGATCAGTAAAGATGTTTTGTCAATATTGTAGTGCTCTATCCATCCATGTCTTTGTTTGCAATTATGGAGCACCCTAGCTTGAGTCAATCGAGCTCTACTTTTGCTACTTTGTGAATCTGGGCAGATTGTCAACTTGTTTGCAATTTTGCCGGTGATGTTGTAGTGGATCTGTGCATGCTATGCTATTGTTCTTGCCATGTCTAGCTTGAATTTTGTGCATTATTTATGGATGTATCCTTGTCTTGCCATGACTTGCACCGTAGTGAGTGCATCGAGCTCGTAAACATGCCTACTTGAGTTATATTTCAGCATGTGTCAGTTTTCACTAAGTCTGAAAACTGATTATGTTTTTGCTATGTTCACATGCTTGCAATTGTATTTTCTGATCCCTTTTGGCTCAATGTCACTAAGGGACTTTTGTTAAGCTCTTTGAGTAGCTCCATGCAATGCTTTACTTTGCCATGTTCAGATCCTGTAGCATGTAGTTTTGTTGCTCCGAAGAAGGCTACCTGATCTGAAATTCCAGACAAGTGTTAATTTCACTAAGTCTGAGATCTGTTTGCCATTTGCATTTTTGCCATGTTTGTTTGAACCTGTTAATGGATGAATTGGCCATAGCTCAGTGCTAGACTTTTTTTAAGCATCTTGTAAGCATCCCTGACATGTATTTTTTTGTCATTTTTGGGTGCTGAAGCATGTTCATCTCATTGCATTTAGATGCCTACTTGCTGTAAATCGCAGACCGGTGTCATTTTGAATCGCTTGCCATTTCCAAACCGTAACTCCGATTCCGGCGTTCTTTATATCGTTTTCAAGCGATTTCATCTCATATTTCCAGTGGCACACTTGGAATTCCATTTTGAGGCCAGGTTCATGCATTTCCTGTCATATCTTGCATTTTGCATCCCGCATCGCATCCCGCATAGCATATCTTCTTTGCATCGTGTTGTTTGAGTTTGCACGTGGTTGATTGTATCCTTGTTGCTTGTTTTTCTTGTTTGGGTAGAGCCGGGAGACGAGTTTGCTAACGAGGAGCCCGTTGATTTTGCTTTCGAGGATCCAGTCAACTCTGACAACTGTGCAGGCAAGATGATCATACCCTCGAAATCACTACTATCTTTGCTATGCTAGTTTGCTCGCTCTTTTGCTATGCCATTGCTACGATGCCTACCACTTGCTTGCAAGCCTCCCAAATTGCCATGTCAAACCTCTAACCCACCATGTCCTATAAAACCATTGATTGGCTATGTTACCGCTTTGCTCAGCCCCTCTTATAGCGTTGCTAGTTGCAGGTGAAGATTGGAGGCCGTTCCTTGTTGGAACATTTATTTACTTGTTGTGATATCATTATATTACTTTGTTATCTTAATGCATCTATATACTTGGTAAAGGGTGGAAGGCTCGGCCTCTCGCCTAGTGTTTTGTTCCAATCTTGCCACCCTAGTTTCCGTCATATCGGTGTTATGTTCCCGGATTTTGTGTTCCTTACGCGGTTGGGTTATAATGGGAACCCCTTGACAGTCTGCCTTGAATAAAACTTCTCCAGCAATGCCCAACCTTGGTTTTACCATTTGCCACCTAGCCTTTTCCCTTGGGTTTCGCGGACTCAAGGGTCATCTTATTTTAACCCCCCCCCCCGGGCCAGTGCTCCTCTGAGTGTTGGTCCAACCTAGAGCACCGTGCGGGGCCGTCCCTTGGCAACTTGGGTTACGTTGGCTCCCGTACGCTTAGCTTATCCGGTGTGCCCTGAGAACAAGATATGTGCAGCTCCTTTCGGGATTTGTCGGCACAGCGGGCGGTGTTGCTGGACTTGTTTTACCATTGTCGGAGTTGTCTTGAATTACCGAGATACCGAGTCTGATCGGAACGTCTTGGGAGGAGGTCTATTCCTTCGTTGACCGTGAGAGCTTGTCGTGGGCTAAGTTGGGACTCCCCTGCAGGGATTGAACTTTCGAAAGCCGTGCCCGCGGTTATGGGCAGATGGGAATTTGTTAATGTCCGGTTGTAGATAACTTGAACCTTAATTAATTAAAATGAATCAACTGAGTGTGTTACCGTGATGGCCTCTTCTCGACGGAGTCCGGGAAGTGGACACGGTGTTGGAGTAATGTTTGCGCAGGTTGTTCTCTAGTTTCTCGCTCGTGCTTTGCCTCCTCTTCTCGCTCTCTTTTGCGAATAAGTTAGCCACCATATTTGCTAGTCGCTTGCTGCAGCTCCACCTATATTTACCTTGCCTTACCTACAAGCTTAAATAGTCTTGATCGCGAGGGTGTGAGATTTCTGAGTCCCTGTGGCTCACAGATTACTATTACACCAGATGCAGGGCCTGATGATTCCGCTCCAGGAGACGTGTATGAGCTCAAGTGGGAGTTCGACGAGGACTCTCAATGTTACTATGTTTCCTTTCCCGATGATCAGTAGTGGTGCCCAGTTGGGGGTGAACGGGACCGTTGTCACATGTTGGGTTCTCTTTTATTTTGGCGCCGTAGTCGGGCCATGAGTGTTTGGATGATGTAATGTTATTTATGTACTTGATTGACGTGGCGAGTGTAAGCCAACTATGTTATCTCCCATTTATTATTTATATTACATGGGATGTTGTGAAGATTGCCTAACTTGCGACATATGCCTTCAATGCGTTTATGTCTCTAAGTCGTGCCTCGACACGTGGGAGCTATAGTCGCATCGAGGGTGTGACAGCAGTACTCATCGAAAATGATGATGCTAAAACATGGAGTGGCTCGGTGGTCGATCAGTGAGAGCGGCAGAGAGAAAAACCCGATACCTATACACTTCGGTCCCCTCCCTGGGACAGGACTGGCATGATAATCAAGCCATCCAAACCGCAGGGGTTGGCCCGCCTCTATCATATCTAATGCCTCCTCCGCCGCAGTAGCTGTGGCGGAGGGAGGCGATGGCGGTTGAAAAGGGTGTGGGGATTGCGATATCATTCTCCCTCGCCGCTCCCATCATCTCCCGCTTTTTTGGCCATCACACACGATGAAGCCATTGATGACGAAAATGGCGATGAAGGTGACGCGCTGCCTGCGCTCTCAGGTTCGCGCAAGTGAATCCCCCTACCCGGCACGCCAAAGATGTCGTGGGAAACTAGGCCACCTATGGGGCCATGAGCCCCTTTTGGTTCGGCAGGGGGATGGTCACGTTGCACAAAGAGCGGAGAAGCGTAGCACAGCGCGACAGAGATCACACGGGCAGTTTTTACCCAGGTTCGGGCCGCCATGAGGCGTAAAACCCTACTACTGATTTGGTGGATTGATGGTGGATAATGGTGGAGAATGCGGCACTCGTGCTTGGCAGGGTTGCCTCAGGGCGAGAGTGCCTATGCGCGTATGAATATACGAGGGTCCGAATCCTCTCTAGGTTGCCATGGGCCTCCTTTTATAGATAAAGGGGTAACCACAGTGGCAGATCAGTCTTTTACATGCTGATTAGATAGCAAACAGTGTTATCATACCTAACTCTACAGGCGAACAGAGCGCATTAAATGTGTCGCTCAGTGTCACTTCATAGTATGCCCGGTAGGCCTTGCCGGGCTGTTTTGCCAGCTTCGCGCCTGCTTGCTTGACACGTCTCAGGATGAGTGTCATTTGGAGGTGTTTTCTATAGGAAGTAGATGCCATGTGGCAGGAAGCAGCCACTTAGTCACTTAGGGGCTTGACACCGCATTGATTGATGACGTGCGTCGCTATGAGGTGGTACGGTGGGGTAGTTCGCCTCCGCAAGCCCCAGAAGGCCTGTCGGGATAGTCTGGAGGCTTGATTCCGGAGTAACCCCGACCTCGCCAGGCTCGCTTAGTGCTATCTTGCTTGTCTGGCTCGACTTGGTCTTCTTGATCTGCACTTTGATTCTTCAAAGGGTCGATCCTTAGTGCTTTGCTCTGATCTTGGGTGCTGCAAACTTGTCCTTAGTATCAGTGACTTGTTGTCCGTGCACGAGTCAGGGGAAAACATACACCCTTGTCTGTGTACCCCGACACGCTCCAAGCAAAACACATATCATGTGGTGAATAAAAATATAGGCTCAAGTAAATTTACCGATAGATGAAGACGAAAGAGGGGATGCCATCTAGGGCATCCCCAAGCATAGATGCTCGGTTGTCCTTGAATATTACCTTGGGGTGCCTTGGGCATCCCCAAGCTTAGGCTCTTGCCACTCCTTATTCCATTGTCCATCAAATCTTTACCCAAAACTTGAAAACTTCACAACACAAAACTCAACAGAAAATTCATGAGATTCGTTAGTATAAGAAAATAAATCACCACTTTTGGTACTGTTGTGAACTCATTCTTTATTTATATTGGTGTAATATATGCAGTATTCCAACTTCTCCATGGTTCATACCCCCCGATACTACCCATAGATTCATCAAAATAAGCAAACAACACATAGAAAACAGAATCTGTCAATAACAGAACAGTGTGTAGCAATCTGGAAACTTTGAATACTTATGTAACTCTAAATTTTTTGAAAAATAAGAAAAGTAGGGTAATTTGTATATCAATCTTGTTCAGAAAAATCAGGATTTTATCACGCTTCTGTGATAAAATAAAATTGCTTTACTAGGCGCAAAAGTTTCTGTTTTTCAGCAAGATCAAATCAACTATCACTGTAAGCCATCCCAAAGGTCTTACTTGGATCAAACACTAATTAAAACACCAAAACACAATTACTACAGAGGTAATAATGTGTATTTATTAAAAAACAGAACCAAAAACCAAAAATTTCAAAATAAAATTGGGTTGCCTCCCAACAAGCGCTATCATTTAACGCCCCTAGCTAAGCATAAAACATAGATCTAGCTATTGTCATCTATGGTATACAATTCCTCAATTGCTCCTTTGGGCCTCATAGAAGGTTTTTTTGATCTTATCGATAATCACCCTCCTTGGAAGGAAATCAAGAAATTCATTCGTCACAAAAGGTTCCCTTACAATATTGACAAAACTAGGGTGAACACTTATCATCTTAAGATCTTCATTTTCTCCACTAGATGATCCCCCTCTATTTTTAGGAACACAAATAAACTTAGCAGCCTAGGTGGAAGGAAAATTTGGGGTAGCTTTAACATAGGCAAAAGTGAAACCCAAGTTGGTAATAATATTCTCTAACTTATCAATTCTAGTAGAACCTTGATTTATCTTCTCATTAACTATGGTTCTTTTTTCCTTTAGATTTTTCAAAGTAACTCCTACCTTTGATCCATACTGAGTAATATGATTATGAATCTTTTTATCCAAGTTTTCAATAAGCTCTACGGTAGCAATTTTATTCGCAATAATGTGATGTCTTTGCATCACATGTTCCAAAGTCAAAATAGTTTCATTGACCACAAGAGGTGGTGAGCTACCAAATCTAACATAGCATTATAAGCTTCCAAGGTGTGGCTCCCCATGAAATTTCCCCCAGTAATAGTATCTAGAACATATCTATTCCAAGGTGTAACACCCACATAAAAATTACGAAGGAGAACGGTAGTAGATTGCTTACCGGTAGGTCTATTTTGAGCATTGCAAATTCTATACCAAGCATCTTTTAAATTTTCTCCCTCCCTTGATTTAAAATTAAGAACTTCACTCTCGGGACTACTAGGAATGGTAGAAGGACTAGTCATGAAAGCAAATCAAGCGATCTAGCACACGAGGAACCAAGAAGCAAATAAAACACAAACGGAAGAAGGGTAAATAAAGAGGCAAATCTTTTTCCATTTTTCTGAGAACGTTTTAGAAGTGGGGTAGAGGAAAACAAGAGGCGAATGGCGAATAATGTAATACAAGAGATGCACTACTGGAAACAGAGAATTTTCCATCAGTCAGTTCTTTGCCGTCGGCTCCTTTGCCATCTGCTTCTCAAAAACAGACGACAAAGAAATGGCTGACGGCACATGCCCTATTTGCCATCAGCCAGTTCTTTGCCATCGGCTGGAGGATGACAAAGATTCTTTGTTGTCCGCAGCCGGACAGCAAAGAGGTGAGGGGTCCAGTGGAGGTCCAAACCCTAACGGCCCACCATCCCTCCTCTTTGCAGTTAGCTAGCGGACGTCAAAGATTCTTTGTCGTCCGCTAGCTGATGGCAAAGAACGTGCCCACTAACAGCCTCTAACGGGCACTCCTCCCTCTCTCCCCGGCCCCTCTCCTCTCTCTCTCCACACGCGCGCCCTTGCGCCCGCGTCGTCGCCGCCCCACCACCCTCCCAGCCCCGGAGCCCCCCGCCCCCGCCGTCTTGTCGCTCATCACCGCCGCCGCCACACCAGCCTCCCAGCCCCGAACCCTCGCCCCTACCATCCTGACGCCCCTGCAGCTCCGCCGCCCAGCGCCCCCTCCCCAGCCAGCCCATCGCCCACGCCGCCCCGTCACCCCGATCCCCATCGCTCCTGCCCCCGTCGCCGCACGGCGCCACCCACCCACACCCTCCCTGCCCCGGAGTCCCAGGCCACCCCACCCTCCTCCTCCACCGCCGCTCGGTCGCCACGCCGCCCCGTCACCCCGCCCCGCCCCCGCAGCCGCGCGGCGCCATCCGCCCCACCCTCCCTGTCGCGGAGCCCCCACCCCGCCCTCCTCCACCGCTGCTCGGTCACCACCGTCGCCCCGCCCCCCTCATTCCCCACCGTCGCTCGTCACAACCGCTGCCCTCTCTCTGGTGAGCTCCACCGATGTCCTAGATCTCTCCTTTTTTTTTCTTAGTTTTTCTATTTTTTAGATTTACATTAGTTTAGGATTAGTTTACTTTAAGTTTAGTTAAGTTGATGGCAAAAAATAATGCTATGTTACTCATCTATCGTTTTCAATGTGCTGTGTTTCGTTGCTGTGAGCGTCTAGTGTTCGACGAGCTCTGCCGCTGCATTCGTGGGTGAGCACAAATGACATCTCCTCCTCCCCCCTTAATTATTTGCTCTGTTCTAGCGTTCATGCCGATTACACTAGCTAGGTAACTACAGTCGCGTAACCAGTATGCGTCTCCCATTCGAAAGGGTTGCATTGATAAATATGCATTCAGATGGATATTTATCACCATAACTCATTCAGATTGTCCAGTGATATCCACGGACAACCCGAGTATGTGTAGATTGAGTACGTTCTCCATGCTCTTCCCCATTCAGAGACAAAATTTCATCAGCGCCCCCTGTTGTTCTTCGGATGCACATTCTCTCAGCTTTTTGCCGAGATGTGTATCAGGAGAACAACGGGGAGGTGCTGCCGAAATTTTGTCTCGGAATGGGATAGAGCATGGAGAACATACTCAATCTACACATACTCGGTTGGGATTAGGACCTATCTTTACCTATTAGAGTGTAGGTTGCATGGACGTAATAAAATTGACAAACTAGATGAACTGATGAATATAGATGCTGAATTATATATATATATATTATTGTCTGTCCAGTAGCTAAGCAAGATGTGTGATTGTGCGTGGATGTACACTAGTCGCACTAGTCAGAAAGAGATTACAAATGACTGGTTAACAAAAACCAAGGGGTTTGTGAAAGCCGCATTTGCAAATGGCCAGAGGAAAAACGGGTGCCCCTGTGTCCGGTGCAAGAACTGGGAAATGGGGACACATGATGAAATGGGCAAACACCTGCAGAAGAGTGCTTTTATGCCTGGTTATACGATGTGGACATTTCATGGTGAGTCTGTCCAATGTGCCAACGCTAAGGTGGTTCTTCGTTGCACCAACGAGCATGGTACCAGGATGGAAGACATGGTGCAAAACTTTGATGATGCTCGGGATTCGGACGAAGAGATGGAGGAATCTGCAAAGGCCTTCAATGACATGTTGGAGTCTTCAAAACATCCTCTTGACGAGCACACTGACCTTTGTGAGCTGGATGCCATCTCATAAATAATGGCTCTGAAGGCTCAATTCAACTTGGGCAGATAATGCTACGACGTGATGATGACAATATTTGGACGCTTTCTACCCAAAGGCCATGTACTGCCTGCAAACATGTACTAGTCAGACAAAATCCTCCGTGCTCTTAAGATGCCCTATGAGAAGATACATGCCTGTGAGAAAGGATGTGCCTTATTTAGGCTTGAGTATGCGGACTTGAACTATTGTCCCATTTGCAAGTCTTCCAAGTATGTTGTGGTAGACAATGGTATGGGTGGGAAGACGTAGACCAAAATCTCGGTTAATGTTCTTCGATATATGCCAATCCTACCAAGACTTCAATGTCTTTTCATGGTCGAAGAGACGGCCAGACAGATGACATGGCACAAAGACGGCAAAAGAACTGAACTAGATGTAGATGGGAATCTGATGATGGTACACACATCGGATGGTGAAGCGTGGAAGCACTTCGATGCATTATATGCGGAAAAAGCGGCGGATCCAAGGCATCCTCGAGTCAGCATCAGCATGGATGGGTTCAGTGTGTTTCGTCTGACGGCAACCCAACACAGTTGTTGGCCCGTATTTGTCTTTCCACTCAATCTCCCCCCAGACAGATTATGCAAAGAAAGAACATTTTTCTGACATTGATAATTCCAGGGCTGAACTATCCGGGGAAGAATATGAATGTGTACATGCAACGGCTTAAGGACAAATTGCAAGAAGCTTGGGATAATGGGTTCAAGACATACAATGCCTTTAACAAACAGAACTTCATAATGCGTGTCTGGTACATGTGCTCGATGCATGACTTGTCGGCGTATGCGCTATTCGTTGGATGGTGTGTGCATGGAAGGTTCTCACGCCCCACATGCAAGGCGGCTCTTGAGTTTCGTTGGCTGCAGGCAGGTCGCAAGTTTTCTTGCTTCGACATGCATAGACAATTCCTGGATCCTCGCCATAAGTTCAAGAAAGAAAAGAAGAACTTCATGAAAGGTAGAGTTGTCAAAAACTCCGCACCACCTCCGTTGATAGGACAATAGACCCTGATAGAGGCAAAGGTGTCCCGTATTTCGATGATATGGTGGCTATCGTTTTAGAGGAAGTCGACTTTGACGATCCGACTATGAACGTGCGAGGACGTCGCGCCTTAGCAACCGCTAAACCAACTCCGAGAGGTTATTGACCACGCCGGAGCACGATCAACCTGACCACGAGGGCCTATTTCCTGCGAGCAAACGAAGAACAAGCAAGAAACTGAGATTGCAATCTGGATATTGCGAATATAAAATGAAAGCTTTATTGATCAAGGTGGGGTTCTGTGACGCCTTTGTCTGGCCACGCGGTGGCACGCCAGTCGGCCACCCCTCAAGTCGCGGCGATCGAGCCCGATGAATCCCTCTACAGCTTGTTCGATCTGTCGACTGGCTCTTCAGAGACTGCATCCGAGTGTGACAGCAGTGATCCGGCGGCGGAGGTTCTGATGGTCAATGGACCGCCCAGTCCTCCCGGTTTTCCCTGCACCGACCGAGGCGTGGGTGGAGGCAACCCATCGCATCACCATGAGGAATATCTCCCCGAGCCTCTCACGTCGCTGCAGAGAGAAGAACTTTGTCGCCGGAACATAGATGCGCTGCACACTCCTATCGTCAGAGAAACCCCCGAGGCTCGTGCCTTGGAGGACACGTGCCTGGCAAACTAGGCCGAGCGCACTCGACTGGAGAACCTCAGGCGAGCACTCGACGAGCGTGCGCGACAACGGGTTCCCAAATCCAGTCAGCTCTTCCCGCCCCCACAGGTATATCAAACTCCGATTCAGAATTTAGCAGCTGCAGCCCGTATAGCAGAGTCGATTCAGCCTTCCCAGTCGGAGGCTGGCAGAGGCTTGCTGCAGATCAGAGCGTTACTCCGGGCAGCAGGAGACCAGAATTCCGCTATTTTTCAATCGCGGAATAGGATTCATAGAAGATCCGTTGCTGCAGACATGGTCCAGTCGGCTCATAACCCAAGATCGCCCCCGAGGCGTGAGGGACGTGGGGACCGGCGTAATCAGTACGGGAACCATGAGCAATATGATCACCGATTCGATCGTGATGATCGACGTCGAGTGCCCACCCCTCCCCCGAGGAGCGGGTCGTATGCGCCTCGATAGCAGGATGACAGGCGCCCTCGTAGTGTTGGGCGAAGGATTCCAGTCGACTCCAGGGAGCCAGGCTTTGATGCGAGATCCATTCTCGTTCAAGGTTTGGTCGACAGGAACAGAGCTCATGGAGAAGGTCACGACAGAGACACACCTACCAGCAGAAGAGCACATGTTTCGGGGCCAGAGTGCTTTAGTAGAGCCATCAGAGCCGCTTTGATTCCTCCCAACTTCAGGTAGGCGACTGGAGTCAGCAAGTTCACTGGTGAGTCCAAGCCTGATACTTGGCTTGAAGACTACCGAGTGGCCGTCCAGATTGGCGGCGGCAATGATGAAGTGGCCATGAAGCACCTGCCTCTCATGTTGGAGGGCTCGGCCAGAGCGTGGCTGAACCAGTTAGCACCCAGCAGCATTTACACTTGGGAAGATCTCGCCCGAGTGTTTGTCACCACATTTGAAGGAACATGCAAGCGACCAGCAGGGCTGACGGAACTGCGGTCTTGCGTGCAGAAGCCGAATGAAACTTTGAAGGATTACAACCAGAGATGGATCACGTTACATCACACGGTAGAGAACGTGCCTGACCACCAAGCAGTCTGTGCCTTCAAAGAAGGCGTCAAGTACAGAGAACTGAATCTGAAATTTGGTCGGACCGAAGATATGTCTCTGAATCGGATGATGGAGATTGCCACCAAGTACGCTAATGGTGAAGATGAGGATCGACTCAGGAGTGGCAAGCTCAAGTCAGTCGCTCAAGAAACCGGAGGAAATTTCAATCGGAAACAGAAGCGGAAAGCCGAGCCAGCTGCTCCTGGGGAAGCCTTGGCCGTAACCCAAGGAAAGTTTAAAGGGAAACCCAAAGGACCTTGGAACCCCAAGAAAGTTAAAGACCAGGACGGAAATGATGTGTTGGATTTACCATGTCTCGTCCACACCAAGAAAGATGAAGAGGGTAACTTCATTTACCCGAAACATACCACTCGACAGTGTCGACTCTTGATCCAGCAGTTCCAGGGCAAGCAGCCCAAGGATAAGGAAAAAGGAGTCGGACAAGGTTGAGGACAAGGAAGATAGTGACGATGGATACCCCCAGGTCAATTCCACCCTGATGATTTTTGCTGATGTTGAAAGCAAAAGTCGACTGAAAGTTATCAACCGAGAGGTGAATATGGTTGCTCCGGCGACACCCAGTTATCTGAAGTGGTCTCAGACTGCCATAACATTCGACCGGTCCGATCACCCAACGCACATTGCCACCCCTGGGAGGCAAGATTTGGTGGTCGACCCAGTTGTTGAAGGCGCTCGACTGACCAAAGTCTTGATGGATGCTGGCAGTGGTTTGAACATATTATATGCTGAGACGTTGAAAGGGATGGGCATTCCGATGTCCAGACTCAGTACCAGCAACATGAGTTTCCATGGAGTCATTCCAGGGAAGAAGGCTGAATCACTCGGCCAGATTGCTCTTGATGTGGTTTTTGGTGATTCCAAGAATTACCGCAAAGAAAAGTTGACGTTTGAAGTTGTAGACTTCTAGAGTGCCTATCACGCTATTTTGGGCAGGCCGGCTTATGCACGCTTCATGGCCCGACCATGTTGTGTGTATCTCAAATTGAAGATGCCAGGCCCCAAAGGTGTGATCACTATTACGGGCAATCGTAAGAAAGCAGAAGAATGTTTTCAGAAAGGTTCAAAGATCGCTGATGCTCAGATGGCAGTGGTGGAGCTGCAGGAATACCAGAAGACTGCAGACCCGAGTGATTTGTTGCGAGCCAAGAAGCCCGCTACAGAATCAGCTTTTCAGTCGTCTGGGGAAACGAAGACAGCTCACATCCACCCGACCGATCCCAGCGCTACTCCAACTCATATCTCAACAACACTCGACTCCAAATAGGAAGAAGCGCTCATCCAGTTCCTCCGTGAGAACTGGGACATTTTCGCATGGAAGCCTTCTGACATGTCGGGTGTTCCCACGGAACTGGCTGAGCACCGCCTAAGAGTCGACTCAAAAGTAAAACCTGTCAAGGAACATCTCCGATGGTCCGCCGTCCAGAAGAGAAAGGCTATTGGCGAGGAGGTGGCTCGGCTTTTAGCAGCGGAGTTCATCCGAGAAATCTACCACTCCGAGTGGCTCGCCAACGTTGTCATGGTCCCCAAGAAGGACAAGTCACTTCGCATGTGCATTAACTTTAAACATATCAATCGGGCCTGCCTGAAAGATCATTTTCCTCTCCCCCGCATCGATCAGATAGTCGACTCAACTGCGGGATGTGAGAGACTGTCTTTTTTAGACGCCTATTCCAGGTACCATCAGATCCGTCTGTATGGACCTGACGAGATCAAAACAGCTTTCATCACTCCATTCGCGTGCTTCTGTTATGTTACCATGCTGTTCGGCCTCAAGAATGCCGGAGCCATATTCATGAGGATGATTCAGAAGTGTTTGCTCACTCAAATCAGTCGGAATGTGGAAGCATACATGGATGACATTGTGGTCAAGTCACGGAAGGGTTCCGACCTGCTGGCTGACCTTGCTGAAACCTTTGCCAACCTCAGGAGGTATGATATCAAGCTTAATCCATCGAAGTGCACATTCGGAGTTCTTGGCGAAAAATTACTCGGTTTTCTCGTTTCCGAATGGGGAATCGACGCTAATCCAGAAAAAGTCGGTACTATACTCCGAATGAAAAGTCATGTGCGAGTGCACGACGTCCAGAAGCTTACTGGTTGCTTGGCCGCTTTAAGTCGATTCATATCTCGTCTCGGTGAAAAGGCATTGCCTCTTTACCGATTGATGAAGAAGTCTGACAAGTTCGAGTGGACTCCCGAAGCTGATGCAGCGTTTGAAGAGCTCAAAGCTCTGCTCTCCACCCAGCCGGTGCTTGCTGCCCCAATCAGCAAGGAGCCTTTGCTGCTTTACATCGCAGCCACGGGACAAGTCGTCAGTATATACGGTACTTACGGTCGAGCGGGAAGAAGAAGGAAAAGCCTTCAAAGTTCAGCGCCCAGTATACTATATTTCTGAAGTTTTGACCCCGTCGAAGCAAAGATATCCTCATTATCAGAAGCTTGTATATGGGATTTATATGACCACAAACAAAGTTGCTCACTACTTCTCTGATCATTCCATTACAGTCGTCAGTGACGCTCCATTATCAGAGATCCTGCATAACAGAGATGCAACTGGTCGAGTGGCAAAATGGGTGATTGAACTCCTACCTCTAGATATCAAGTCTGAGGCAAAGAAGGCTATCCAGTCCCAGGCAATAGCAGATTTCGTCGCCGAGTGGATTGAATAGCAACTGCCGACTCAGGTTCACTCGGAGCATTGGACCATGTTCTTCGACGGTTCCAAAATGCTGAATGGTTCCGGTGCCGGGGTGGTGTTGGTCTCCCCCTGAGGAGATAAGCTCAGATATGTTCTTCAAATCCACTTTGATTCCTCCAAAAACGAGGCGGAATATGAAGCACTTTTATATGGGTTGCGCATGGCCATTTCACTCGGCGTCCGTCGCCTCATGGTCTACGACGACTCAGATTTGGTGGTTAATCAGGTGATGAAGGAATGGGACGTCAGAAGTCTAGCCATGACTGGTTATTGCAATGCAGTGAGAAAGCTGGAGAAGAAATTCGAGGGGTTAGAGCTTCATCACATACCCTGACTGAAAAATCAAGCAGCTGATGATTTGGCAAAAATAGGTTCCAAAAGAGAAGCCATTCCCAGCAATGTGTTTTTGGAACACATCCACACACCATCAGTTCAGGAGGATCCCTTCACTGAAGAGGCCCCGCAGCCAAAAAGTGCCATGGATCCGACTAAAGTTGAAGTTCCAGCTGTGGTCGACCTAATCATGGAAGTCTTGGTCATCACTCCCGACTGGACAGTAATGTACATCGCGTACATCCTAAGGAAAGAACTCCCAGAGGACGAAGAAGAGGCTCGATAGATCGTCCGTCGATCCAAGACCTTTACAGTCATAAAGGGACAGTTGTATAGAGAGAGTGCGACTAGAGTCAGTCAGAAGTGCATAACACCAGAAGAAGGTCAGATGATCCTTGATGATATCCACTCGGGGACCTGTGGTCATCATGCGTCCTCTCGGACCATTGTGGCTAAAGCATACCGAGCGGGATTCTACTGGCCAAGGGCCAATGAAATGGCAAAAGAGATAGTCGACAAATGTGAAGGATGTCAGTATTACTCCAATATGTCGCACAAGCCCGCGTCAGCTCTGAAAACCATTCCACTCATCTGGCCCTTCGCTGTTTGGGGGCTGGACATGGTTGGACCACTGAAAACGGGCAGGAGCGGCTTCACTCATGTGCTAGTAGCAGTCGACAAGTTCACCAAATGGATGAATCCAAGCCTATCAAGAATCTTGATGCTTGCACTGCTATCAGTTTCATCAGAGAGTTGATATTCAGATATGGAGTTCCGCACAGCATCATCACTGACAGTGGGTCAAACTTCGATTCTGACAAATTCAGGGCCTTTTGCGCCTCTCAGGGCACACGAGTCGACTATGCTTCGGTCGCTCACCCTCAGTCGAATGGACAAGAGGAAAGAGCAAACGGCCTAATTCTCAAAGGACTGAAACCTCGATTGATGTGCGATCTCAAGCACGCTGCAGGTGCATGGGTCGACGAGCTTCCATCAGTTCTTTGGGGATTGAGGACGACCCCGAACCGATCGACTGGAAGAACCCCATTCTTTCTGGTCTATGGAGCCGAAGCAGTCTTGCCGAGTGACATGCTTCACAACGCCCCTCGAGTCGAGCTCTACTCTGAATATGAAGCAGAACAAGCCCGGCTAGACACAGTCGACCTCTTGGAAGAAGAAAGAGAAATGGCCATGGTCCGATCGACCATCTATCAGCAAGACTTGTGTCGATTCCATGCCAGAAATGTGAAGAGTCGAGCCTTCCAAGAAGGAGACTTAGTCCTCCGCGTGGATCAGCAAAAACCACACAAACTCGCTCCTACTTGGGAAGGCCCCTTCATAGTCACCAGAGTCCTCCACAATGGAGCGTACCACCTCTACAATGTCAATCGCCAGATTGATGAGCCACGAGCCTGGAATGCGGAGCTACTCCGCCCCTTTTATACTTGAATTCTCACTCGGATGAGATGTAATAAGAAAAAACTCCTGTAGTTTATTTATCAAAGACAAGAGCGTTATAATTTTCCCAGTGATTGTTATTGTTTTTGTTTGTGTAAGAAATCCCCCAGTGGGTGGCTTAGCCCCGAATCCGCTTCGCCTAAGTTTGAAAAAATCCTACCGAGTGGAGAGCAATCCTCCCACTCGGGTGCTTAGCTGCAGTCCAGTACTCGCCGAAGTTTTCTCACTCGGAGACTTAGCTGCAGTCCGGCACTCGCCTAAGTTTGAAAAAATCCTACCGAGTGGAGAGCAATCCTCCCACTCGGGGCTTAGCTGCAGTCCAGTACTCTCCTAAGTTTTCTCACTCGGAGACTTAGCTGCTATCCGGCACTCGCCTAAGTTTGAAAAAATCCTACCGAGTGGAGAGCAATCCTCCCACTCGAGGGCTTAGCTGCAGTCCAGTACTCGCCTAAGTTTTCTCACTCGGAGACTTAGCTGCAGTCTGGCACTCGCCTAAGTTTGAAAAAATCCAACCGAGTGGAGAGCAAACCTCCCACTCGGGAGCTTAGCTGCAGTCCAGTACTCGCCTAAGTACGAAACACATCTCAATCCTCAAGGACGACGAGGTGTAGGTCGACTGCCACCTTCTCCGGGGGAGCTTCGCCACAAATACAATGTGCGCTCCATCCCGCTCTATAGTAACGAGGTGCGGGTCGACTGCCGCCTTCCCCTGGAGAGCTTCGCCACAAATACAACGTGCGCTCCATCCCACTCCGCAAGGACGACAAGGTGTAGGACTACTGCCACATTCTCCTTCGGAGCTGCGCTACAAATACAAAACTTGTCTCGAATGAAGAACGAGTTCACTCGGCAGGGGATTCATGAAGATATTCAACGATAAACCAAGTTCAGGTAAATCCTAAAGGTTCCGGACCACAGATCGAAGTGCTCGGGCATTCAGCCCGAAAGAGTTTAACGGTTACAAAAACCACTCGGCATTCCGAGGCAAATTTAAGGTGAGGCATAAAAGTTTGTTCAGTCCGTGGGAGGAGGACTAGCAGGCTCGACGAAATCGTCTAAGTCGACGCCGTCGGTGATCCGAGTGGCTGCAGCGATGAAAGTCTCCATAAAAGATCGGAAGTCATGCTTCTGGGTGTTGGCGACCTTGATTGCTGCCAGCTTATCTTGTCGCACCTCCTCGCAATGGACGCGAACCAAAGATAGAGCCACATCAGCACCACACTGGGCAGAAGACTTCTTCCACTCCTGCACTCGGTCAGGGATTTCGTTAAGTCGAGTCATCAGGGACTCCAGATCATTTTGGAGCATGGCCTCTGGCCAAAGTGCCGGGTCGATCCGCGATATGGCAACCTTCAGTCCAGCCAAGTAGTCCACGGCACTGCCGATGCGGGATTCCAGTCGGAGCAGATTCATGGCAGTTTCATCTTTCACGGGAGAATTGATTGGATCCAAATCTGGTTCGATCCGCCCAGTCTCCTCCTCGAAGTTCTGACAAAACTCTGCATTCACGATCCAAGGATAAGTCAATTTTCGTACGCTGAGTCGACACAAGAAAAAAATCAGTCGGAACAAAATGTGCACCTTCAAGCTTGATGAACAACTTCTTGTCAAGGCTCCTCAGATAGCTCTCCAGATCGTCCCTCCTGCGAGCGATGCCTTCCATCTTCTCGCCCAAGTTGAGGTTCTCCTTCTTCCAGCGCGAGCACTCCTTGTTGGCTTCGTTCAGAGCAGATTTCATCTTGGTATTCTCTTCTTCCAACTGGCCGACCGAAGCCATTTTCTGTTCAGCCAGAGCGGTTCTATCGTTAGCTTCCTTTCGAGCAGCAGCCAAATCCTGATCCTTCTTCGCCAGAGCTTCTCTCAGTTTTTCTGCAAAGAAACGATGCTTGATTCAAAAAGAGCGGAAGGGTACTCAAGCCTAAGACAGACCAGTCAACAAACTCGTCTTACCAGTGGCGCCGTCCTTGACCTTTTGCAGCTCTATCTTGGCCAGCTCCAAGTCAAGGTTCAGTTGCATCTGCTGTTTCTCCAAGTCAGCAAAGCGAGCTCCAAGATCACAAGATTTCTAAAATCAAAGGAGAGAAGTTATTTTACAACGAAAAATGACAAAGACATTAAGTACTAAGACTACGGTCGACTGCCCGCAGTCCACCATAGTCTCGGGGACTACACCCAGTGGGTGCACTTTGCGTGCCCCCACCGGTTCTGATCCCAGTCGACCGACCCGCCGGAGTCGAGTGCAGGGAGTAAAAAAAGGGAGAGAAAGTAGAACTCAGACCACAGTCGACTGCCAGCAGTCGACCGCGGTCTCGGGGACTACACCTAGTGGGTGCACTTGGCGTGCCCCCACCGGTTCTGATCCCACTCGACCAGATCGAGTGGAAGAGACAAACTACCAGTTTGATTTACACTCGACAAAATACAAAGACTACGGTCGACTACCAGCAGTCCACCGTAGTCTCGAGGACTACACCTAGTGGGTGCACTCAGCGTGCCCCCACTAGTTCAAAAATTCAATTGACGCACCCAGTGGGTGTACAGATGCAAAGATTTTCGGAAAGAGACTTCAGATAGCATATCCTAACAGAACAAGTGGCGACCAACTAACCTGAATGTTGCTCTGGAGAGCCGAGCTGGCATCGTAGGCGGCTTGGCTAGTGTCCCGCACCGTCTTCATCTTCATCATCATAATGCCCGCCTGGCGTATGGCTTCCCTGGCAGCATTCACCTCGTCCTCTGGGACATGATGGGTCGCAAAAACTGAAGGCGGGTCGACAGGGGCGTGAGCAGTCGACGAGGAAGGCAAGGCACTCGACAATGGCACGGCGAAGGTAACAGAACCCCGATTGGCATCGCCAGCGTCCTGAACGACTGGCTCCGCCCTCGGCGTCGATTGGGGCACCTCGCTCGCAGGAGCTTGCTATTTTTCCTCATCAAAGGCCTCTCGGGCTCTTCATCATCATCATTAGGGAGGTCAATAATGTTAGGGGCTGTTCAAAGTTCAATCGACAAAATCAGGTCACCCAATGGTACACATTGCAGTTGAATCGACCAAAATAAAGACAGTATGGCAGAAATCATACCCAGATTAGAAGTGTCGCATCCTCCATCACCTCATCATCGTCCCTGTAAACTGAGGTCCCGGAAGTAGCAGCGCTGACAGTTCCAAAGTTCGTCCTGTTAAAACAAGGAAAACAAACAGCACAGGGCATCGAGTAAATATGAAGGGAGACACTCACGCGGAAGCGATGGGGATGTCAATCTTAATCTTCGGCAACGCCTTCCGAAGCTTTAGCTCTGTGACTTTGGGATGCTTTGACGCTTTTTCAGTCGGAGTTGGCGAAGAGGTCCGAGGACGCTTTGAAGACTGACCAGCTTGAGCAATCGCCTTTTCACGGGCGCTCGGTCGTTCTTGGTCAAGTTTGGACCGCCTCTCCCTGCGAGGAGGCGACTCGACTTCTTCCTCCTCACTTGGATCGTCGCTTTCTTCGTCCCCTCCACCGTCAGAATCCTATTCGCCACTGTCGCCGCCGCTCGCCTCTCCTTCCGGGTCCTGCTCTTGTTCTCCGTTGGGCATTGAATACATTTCAATAATGGCCTGAAAGAAAGCAGGAAGAACAAAGTCAGTCGACTCAGTATAGGCAACTGCACGAGTGAATTCAGATTACAAACAAAAGTTCAGAATTGGACCTTCTCTAGTACATGAGACTGGTCGAATGGAGGAACTCTCCTGGCTCCCCTGGGGTTGTCCTTGTTCCCGGTCATGCCCGACAGCCACTTCTCCAGTGTGTCGTCATCGACCTCCTCCGGGTGAATCCGAGTGGAGTCTTCAAGACCCGAATACATCCACATCGGATGGTCTCGGGCTTGAAGAGGCTGGATGCGCTGCTGAAGGAAGACCTCCAAGAGATCCATACCGGTGACCCCGTCACGGATAAGCTGGACCACTCACTCTACCAGCACCCTCACCTACGCCTTCTCCTCCGGGAGCACCTTCAAAGGGCAGGGTTTCCTCACTCGGTCCATGGTGAAAGGAGGGAGGCTAGTCGACTGCCCTGGCGTCGACTGGTCTTTGCAGTAAAACCAGGTCGACTGCCATCCGCGAACTGAGTCGGGAAGAATCATGGCCGGAAAGGAGCTTTTCCCTCTCATATGGACACCAAGACCCCCACACATCTGAATCACTTAAGTCCTCTCGTCACTCGGATTAGCCTTTTTCACCGCCTGGGAGCGACAAGTGAAAATGCGCTTGAAAAGGCCCTAGTGAGGCCGACAACCCGGGAAATTCTCACACAAAGAAACAGAAGCGCGCGAGATAAACGATAGTGTTGGGAGTGAAGTGGTGGAGTTGTGCCCCAAAGAAGTTCAGAAATCCCCGAAAGAAAGGGTGAGGAGGCATGGAAAATCCACGGTCGACGTGGGTGGCAAGGAAAGCACGCTCACCCTCCCGAGGTTGCGGCTCGGATTCCTTCCCCAGAAGCCGCACCAATTCATAGGGGATCATCCCTCCTTCGGCTAGGTCATCGAGGTCTTCTTGGGTGATCGTTGAGCTGATCCAGTCACCCTGGATCCAGCCCTTCGGCAGGCCGGTTCGCGAGGAGGATCCGCCCCGACTGGTCGCCTTCCCCTTCGACCTCGCCGTCGCCTTCTTCGCCCGCTCTAGAGCCGCCGTCTTGTCCTTCCCCATCATCGCCGACGAAATGCGTATGGAGCGGTGGCGCTGGGGCGAGAGCGAGCGCGGTGAGGGAGCGTGAAGAGGAGAAGAGATAATGGGGACGCACTGTTCAAAGAGACCCCGGTCCGACGCCTTATATGAGGCCCCTTCCGAGTGGCTGACTGGTAGGCCCGGGCGGCCCTGTCAAATCCCGTAACAATCGCGCGCGCGATATGTGGCGAAAAAGGTGGCACGGGGATCGAGGCGGCTCCGCTCTATCCCATCCGATTAGTGCGGCCTCCCCCGTCCCGCGCGCTTCCCAAAATTCGGATCCCACGAAATCTGCGGGCAGTAGAACAACTTGTCAGACCGAAGATCTCCTCCGCACCGTCACTCGGAGCCTTTCAAGTAAAGAAACTCACTCGACAAAAAGCTAAGAATGGATCAAGGCGACTGAAAAGGAAGTTGATGTCATCACTCAGGTTCATTGATCCGAAACCATATATGCTCATGGCATGAAAAATGAGTCAGGAAAATTCTCAACTCCTTCCCCACTCAAACCTCGATCCATTCGGGGGCTAATGACGAAGCTATGTACCTAGGGTAGGGTCATGGACCTGTCCAAACTGCCCTACCCAAGGACATCTCTAGAAGAAATCACCTTTCAATCGACTTGGAGGTGTTCCACTTGACAGACTCGAAGACACTCGACCAAGAAGCGATCACTCGACCAAGACCAAACCACTCGATGTCCAGGAGACCTAAAGGCACTCCGCATGCTAATGGTCGGTTATTAAGTAGCCTTTATGGTCATCATAGCACTTTATTAGGGGTGTTACCAGTAACGCCCAACCTTAATGTATTTAAAACTCTACATAACTGAGGGCCGGAGGGGTCTGGCAAACTCTATATAAGCCACCCCCCTCCTCAGTGTAAAGGGTTCGCACCCCTGTAATTCATACACGCATAATCCAGTCGACCGCCTCCGGGCCCGAGACGTAGGGCTATTACTTCCTCCGAGAAGGGCATGAACTCGTAAACCTCGCGTGCTTACAACTTCTCCATAGCTAAGATCTTGCCTCTCCATACCTACCCCCCCTACATTACTGTCAGACTTAGAACCATGATAGTTGGCGCCCACCGTGGGGCAGGTGTTTTAGCGATTTGTGGGAGGAGTTGCGATCTTTTCCGATCCGAATCATCATGGTTTCCGGCGGAGTTTTGGTGGAGGGCCGCGAGATCCGTCTCGGCGCACTCACGTTCATCATCGACGACTCCACCAGGGAGAGGCGAGCCTAGAAGCGGGAGCATGAGAGATGTCCAGCCTCGCCATGAAAGCAGCCAACATGTCCCGCCGCACGGCCGTAGCAGCAGAGAGGTCCCGTTGCACCACCGAAGCAGCACGGCGGACCGGCCGCACCGTTGATGCAGCAGACTGGTCCAGCCGCGTCGCCGAAGCAGAAGAGATGTCCCGCCGGGCCGCAAATGCAGCAGAGATGTCCTCCTGTGCCATGGAGACTTGGGAAAATGCCTCGCGGGCAGGCGAGGACTCTTACAGGCACATGCGTTCCCTCGTCCTTAGGCAGATGGATCAGATCTCCATGTGGGAGAGGTTGCAGGATGACCTAAAAGCCTTGTTTGAACAGTGTACCGATGTCATCCGGCAACTAAATGAGAGCAATGCGAAGCTTCGAGCCGAGCGCGACCTACTGAGGGCGAAGATCGTCGGAAGTGCAGAGTAGCAGGAGCAGACCACTGCCTTGTTGAAGAGGACCGGTGTCATCGTCAAGAAACTTATGGAAGAGAATGACATGCTGCGCATCAAGCGCAGAAGGCTAGTGGAGGAATCTATGGATGCTATCAAGCAGCATCTTGAGGACAAGAAAGAGCTCGTCGCCGCTCGCCGCGGAGACTAGTTCCCGCGGCCTACAGCAACGCATCAAGAAAGTAGAGATCAGCGAACCAGATCATTGTCTTCCTTCTTATTTTGCCCTTGTGTATTTCGGGTGTTGCCACATGTGGATTTTTTTAATTATGTTTCTAAATATGTATGACAATTTTTATCCACCGTCATCGTCCTTATATTCATCATGCTTGCTATAAGTCGCAGTCGATGCTATATAGGTCCATCAGATCTTACATCAAGATCCGTGTAAAACTTTCTTTTCAGATTTTCATTTTTCTCTCTTAAATCTTAGTACAGTGAGACATATAGCCACGCAGTAGAACAGATGCTCGGGCGCCATAAATGGAGACGTTGGGAGGGAGGCGCGCGGTGGGTAGCGGTCAAAGGGCTCTCCTCCCGATGAGCACGCGCAAGGGTATGATCGCACGCCTCCCGTACTCAAATAGCTACCCCGCACGACACCTCCTAGCCAATAAAAAAGGGGACGCGTGCCCGCACGTAATTGGTAAGTCGAACGCCCATGGTTTCAGTAATACTTATGTTTCCGATTTGTAACATGACAACACTTGTTCCAAAGTGACTTTGTTGATTTTTAATGTGTGGGCCTTCGCAAATCGGACAGAAAAATTACCACAGCATGTTGGTGCATGTTCGTGCCATGTCGTTTCACGATGCCAAGTTTCATGATTTTCAGGCGTGTTTTGGAATTACATAAATTAAAAAACCATGTTTCTCAATCTTTACGGCCGAGCCACGATGCCCAGATGTTTGAATTTCACTCCAATCTCTTGCATGTGACCTAGAAATTCACCCAAGGACACACATGTGATTTTTCAAACAACTTTGGTGCAATGGAGCCTGTGCTTGTAGTTCAAATTTGAATTATGCACATTAAATGCCCATAAACTCAATTAATGCATAAAAAGGGGAAACGAGCCTGGAATAATTCCAAAATTTAGCACGGTACTTCTATTTGGTCTAATCTGGCTGTGTAAAAAAATTAAGGCGGGAGAAGGCAGTGTACGTATGTCGTTTCGCACATGGAGGTGACACGTTCCCTCTCAGAACCAGGAGCCTTCTTGATGGAAGCTCCGGTTTTCAAGAAGCTTACACCAAAGCTTGTCCCAATTCGGCCAAAAAATTACCGCAGCATGTTCGTGCCATGTCATGACACCATGCCAAGTTTCATGATTTTCAGGCGTGTTTTGGAATTACACGAATTGAAAAACCATGTTTCTCAATCTTTCCGGTCAAGCCACGACGCCCAGATGTTTGAATTTCACTCCAATCTCTTGCATGGGACCTAGAAATTTACCCAAGGACACACATGTGATTTTTCAAACAACTTTGGTGCACTGTAGCATGTGCTTGTAGTTCAAATTTGAATTATGCACATTAAATGCCCAGAAACTCAATTAATGTATAAAAAAGGGGAAACAAGCCCGGAATAATTCCAAAATTTAGCACGGTACTTCTATTTGGTCTAATCTGGCTGTGTAAAAAAATTAAGGCGGGAGAAGGCAGTGTACGTATGTCGTTTCGCACACGGAGGTGACACGTTCCCTCTCGGAACCACGAGCCTTCTTGACGGAAGCTCCGGTTTGCAAGAAGCTTACACCAAAGCTTGTCCCAATTCGGCAAAAAATTTACCGCAGCATGTTCGTGCCATGTCATGACACGATGCCAAGTTTCATGATTCTCAGGTGTATTTTGGAATTACATGAATTAAAAAACCAAGTTTCTCAATCTTTTTGGCCGAGCCACGCGGCCCAGATGTTTGAATTTCACTCCAATCTCTGGCATGGGACCTAGAAATTCACCCAAGGACACACATGTGATTTTTCAAACAACTTTGGTGCACTGGAGCCTGTGCTTGTAGTTCAAATTTGAATTATGCACATTAAATGCCCAGAAACTCAATTAATGTATAAAAAAGGGGAAACGAGCCTGGAATAATCCCAAAATTTAGCATGGTACTTCTATTTGGTCTAATCTGGCTATGTAAAAAAATTAAGGCGGAAGAAGGCAGTGTACGTATGTCATTTCGCACACGGAGGTGACACGTTCCCTCTCACAACCAGGAGCCTTCTTGAGGGAAGCTCCGGTTTGTAAGAAGCTTACACCAAAGCTTGTCCCAATTCAACTAAAAAAATTACCGCAGCATGTTCGTGCTATGTCATGACACCATGCCAAGTTTCATGATTTTCAGGTGTGTTTGGGAATTACACGAATTAAAAAACCAAGTTTCTCAATCTTTCCGCCCGAGCCACGACTCCTAGATGTTTGAATTTCACTCCAACCTCTTGCATGGGACCTAGAAATTCACCCAAGGACACACATGTGATTTTCAAACAACTTTGATGCACTGGAGCATGTGCTTGTAGTTCAAATTTTAATTATGGCACATTAAATGCCCGGGAACTCAATTAATGTATAAAAAAGGCCAAACGAATCCGGAATAATTCCAAAATTTAGCACGGTACTTCTATTTGGTCTAATATGGTTGTGTAAAAAAAATTAAGGCAGTGAGGGTGTGTTCCCTTGGTTGGGTTTGCGGCATGCAGGAGCGACTGTGTGAGGGTGCAGTGCGACCGCGGCGTGCAGGAGCGACCGTGTGAGGGTGCGGTGTGACCGCGACAGCCGTGCGGAAGTATACCTCCTTTTCATTTTGAAAACTTTAGGCAAGCTTGGCAAAAATGTGTGGCAAAGTATGACAATGCAAGGCCTAGACCCAATCAGGATAAGTATGTACTACATACTAGGAGTACTAGTGTTAAAAAAGAAAGGCGGGGTTTTCCTTCGCGGGATTAATCGATACAAATCCTTGTTTCGCGTGTCAACTAATGCATATTTTTTCTCCAAAGCCCAAAGAGCTAACCATTTCACTCCTCATCGCTTGATTAATGCAGCACCATGCAATCCAACCTTCTCACTTCCACATGCATGCAGGGGATATTAATGTCCTTGGTTGCTAGTACGAGGCAAACCCCATCAATTTTGCCTCGATTTGTGTTAGTGGCCTTTTGCAAATTGTAATTTTGATATACTAGCCTTGTGTACAAAAAAATGGAGGTAGTAACTATATTTGACTTCCTTCCTCATTGCGGTGACGTCGACGATATCTCGAACGTTGTGGTTTGGCGAAGTGCGTTCGATGGAGAACACCAATGAGGGAGACCACGGTAAGTCATTCGCAAGTGCCACCTACAAGCTGAGACAACTGCCTTATTTGCATCTAGGAAGTCTGTTGAACCAAAGGACGCATAAATGTACTAGTACTACTCGTACACAATAGCGGCGTCCGTCTAGCTTAGTGCGGTGAGATGGTTTCTCGAAGAAGACGATGGAGAAGCGGAGTCAGCGAAGAGGGAAATGATGGTTGCTTCATCTGTGCTTTGTGATTTGACGCCTCACTGCTTTTTGTGATTTGTGATAGAAGGGATAGGGGAGTAGACTCTGTGCTCTATACTGTACATGCGTCCAAGCACGGGAGAAAGAGGAGAGACGTTGCATTTTTCTATTCCTTCAATCAATCAATCAGGGAGCTTTGTTTCCATCCTTTTGGCTTTGGCAACACCATCCACAATGGTTCCCATGATGCCAAAAGCTATTTTCACATTTGGCTACACATTGTGGATGACCTTAACCGTTTCCATCCTGTGTGCTATCTATACAAATCTCAATTATATTGATATAAAAAACTATAGAATCAAGATTAGTAAAAAGGAGGTGATTTTGCCGCACGGATGGCGGGGGGGGGGGGGTTCTTATTTTTAGAGGACGTTGTCCTGGCGGTTTGCTAACATGCGGTACCACGTGTCAGTGCTTTACCAAGCCGATCCGCGTCCCACATGAGGCAGAACAACGGCAGAAGCAACACGTGGTTAACTTGAAGAAGTTAACTTGAAGAAGATGAGGGAGAAGCGGATTCAGCAACGAGTGAAATGATGGTTGCTTCGTCCCTCCAGCTTCTTTTTTTAGCATTATTACTTCGTCCCTCCACCTTAACTGTGGGAAAGGTGCAGCTTTGTGATTTGACGCCTCATTGCTCATTACTACGCCGGCGCCATGACTGGGTGCTTCACCCCGACTGCTCTGCACTGTATTCTGGTATGGCACGTGGACCCGGTTGCTTGATGTCCCACATGTCGGCGAAAGGGACTAGAAGATTTATGAAAGCGAGTGCTCCACTCTTACGACGAAGGAGTACACGACACGACGGCCCGGTGAACTGTCACTTGTACTGTATAGTACTATAGTTTTGCTGTTCCGCACGATCCATCGATACAGACCTGATTAAACATGAAAGGGCGAGATTTTTCCCGCGCGGTATATGATACTGGACATACATTTCAAAGGCAATTTTAATGTATGCAAACTGAATAATTAAGTAACAATATGATATCTAGTAAAACTAAAAACACATATGATTTATTGTGTCAGAGTGTAGTAGTAGTGATGTATTGCATAGTTGTTAGATGTAACATGCGAGAACGTGTAGAGATGTAGTTTTGGAGGGCCTATAGAGAGAAAAGCGTAATACGTTCACCGAACTTCAGAATAAGCTGATTACGGTCACTATATACGTTTTGCGGTGATTATACGGTCACTTGCTCATGATTCAGCATCGGATTGCACTCTGTTGACCAGCCAAATAGTCTGCGTGGCACCATGTTGACTAGTTAAATTGACCATGTTCCTTGTTGGTCCCACCTGTCAGTTAGCATAGGGAAAAGGTCAGATAAACACAAATTTACACAGGCGCGACAAGACTCCAATCCGTGCGCGGGAATCACCTGGTTGTGTATGTGTCTGTCAGGGCCTGATCTGTGCGCATGCTCATGTAGGTTAAGCACTTGAGCATGAGAGTGTGTGTTGTTCGTGTGGTGTACTGGTGTGTGCATGCATACGTGCGTGTGTGCGTAGCTGCGTGTGTACGTGTGACTATTGCATGCATGCGTGGGTGCATGTGTTCATGTGAGTGTTGCGTGCATGCAGTTCATGTGCATGCGTGCGTGTGTGTATAATCACCACACCAGCTCCTGTGTGGTAAAACAGACGGCTCAGCATACCAATACAAGGCCACCTTGTCCGCTGTGCCCGTGGTCATGACTTCGAACCACCGTCCAATATTTTTTTGTCGTTTGTTTTCATTCTTACTAGCAAGATGCCCATGCATGGCACGTAACATCAAGATGCCTTTGTATGACTAGTTTATCTTGTGAGAGAAAAGGATGAACGAGGGAAGGCCTTATTTGCAAATGTGGAGAGGTGTGTGGGTACCTTTCCCCAAAATTGTCGTACTTTCTTTCCTATCCGTCAGATATAAATCGGACGGCCTATATTGCAGGATGGCAGGCACACCATCATCACCAACTCTGTTTTTTATAAGAGTGTATTTTATATTTTATAAGAGTGTAGATGTAGAGTAGATACAAGCTGACAGGTGGGCCCGATGGTAGTGAGATAATGTGATGCAACACTAGAGGTGCCACGTGGATCATTTAACTGGTCAACTAGTCGTGTCTTGAGCAAATACAGAGTTGTACGGTGAGCCCGTGACTGTATAATAACCCCAAAATGTAAACGGTGACCGTAATGAGTGGATTCTTAAGTCCAATGTACGTATTGTGCTTTCGCTTCAAATACAATGATCGTCACTGTATATATCGCGAGAGAAAGATGAAACATGCATGAATGTGTTGGAGACTTACTTTTAGAGGACCTGGAGATAGTTTGTGTGCGTACGTGAAAGGGGCGTAGAGGGGGGTATGGGATGGAGAGAGAGATGCTCTTCGTTTCTCTTTATTATCACTAACTTTATATATAGTATAAAAATATACAAATTCACAATGCGGAATAAATATCATTATGGGCACCATGCAATGTAAATTAGCATTCATACTCCTCCATATAACTTTGTAATCTTGTATATATGTAGAAATTCTCAAATAATTTTTTGGTCACACTTTATTCAAAACAAATGTTGTATTCGAAATAAACATGAAGAGAGGGCTTTTTAGATCAATGGGGTACGTGATGTAACATGTGTGAATGTGTAGTTGATGCATTTGGCAGGGCCTAGAGAGGTATGTGTGTGTATTACGTATTTGAGAGAGGCATGGATAGAGGGGTCGGTGGGGGCGGGGGAGAGATAGCACGAGAAATGAGAATGGTCTAGAGAGAGAGAGACGAATATGACGTCACGGCGAGAGATTCCCTTGAGTGTGTATATGCAAGGGGGGAGTGGACAGAGGCACCAGGAGAATACTTTTTTGTGTGTGGTGTCTGAGTTGGTATGTGTGGGTGTGAGAAGATAACGAGATGTGGGGGCAGAGGGTGTGTCACCGCGTGAGGTCTGGTGGGTTGAGGTGAGGCCCTTCGTTCGGTTCCGTCCTGCGCCACATTGGTCGGCCTATGACACATTTAGGGAGACCCATGGATGACTAGTGGTACAAGACAAAGATAGCATAATTGTGAAGGACTCTGTGTCCACTGACAAAGCCGGCTAGGATTTGTAACCCTAGGTTCTCGGACTAAGGTAACCCCTTTATCTCTATTATTACTATTCATCCAACCTAACTTTAAGGGGCATCCTACAGAATGCTCTACTAGAATCATACTCGTCGATTAGGAAGAGAGGTGTGAGACAATGCGTGAGAGACAGGCCTAAAGATAATGTGCGTACAGGAGACACATAGGCAGGTCTATGTATGTAGAAAGGGTCGATGGGGATTGTGCGTGTGTATGCTTGCGAGAGGAAGAGTGCTTGTGATAAAGGTTAGTGAAAATAGTCGTAAATGGTTATGAGAGGGAGGGAGGGTTATATCGAGAGCATGTGTGCGAGAAAGACACCCCGGGAGAGAGTGTGTGAGCATGTGTGAGAGACCACCGATGGAGAGTGAAACTACACATAAAAGACTGCTGTACACATTGATTAAAGATATAAACTGTATCCAAATATTAGGATGGGATCATGATATTTGCAATTCGCGCAAGGAACAGTCATTGATCCATCAGACATCTAGATTCTATTGAATTTGAGCATGTCTATGTTATTATTCGACACAATTGATCCACATAGTTAGTATTTTGAACTCCAGACAATGCATCACTTTAGCAATCGAATATAAACATGAGTATAGTCCATGTTGTGTGTGTAAAGCACATTATACATACGAAAGTTACACAAGGAACATTATAAATAGCTACCTATGAACTAGCATACATTTGAATTCAACTTAAGGTGGTTTGAAAAAACCGAATTCAACATGAAGTCAATTCAATTATTTGTATTTGATATCATGGCATTTGTAAATCATACTTAAATTATGGGGCCACCAATCTTTGCTCTAATTTTGTACGTAATAGCATATGTACAAAATAGATTCAAATTTAGCTCCTCCATTCCAAAATAATCGTAGTTATAGGATTTTCAAGTGTCAAAATTTCAAAAAGAAGCGGATAATTTAATGAGGTTTTCAAACATACAAGGTCAAATTTAACGTTGTCTATTTAGGTCAATCCTCAAAGTTCAAGAGTACTCTAAACGTGAATGCTTGTGTTTCAAAATTTCGAACGAAGCGCCAAAAGAGCCTCTACTCGCCCGAAACCACGTGAGAGCAATGTTTGTTAGCACAAGGAAATTACTTTTCTAATAACTCCAACCCGTGAAACCTACCGGCCCGACATCCAAAGGTCTAAACCGGGGTAAGTTTGTAGCTTCATCTAGACGCCACGCAACGGCCTCCGAAAAACATACATACACAGTGGCCGCCTAAGCACACATGCGAGCGGCCGAAATCGCTCCCGCCCACTATTTGGGACACCTGGGATTACCATCCTACCCCCGACCCGCAGTAGGTCCGAAATTTAAGAGGGGGGAAAGGTTTGTACTTTCCCCAAATTTCAAACAAGCGCGTCCCATCTTCTATTCAAAAAAGCCAAAAACAAGCGCATCCCAGACCGAAACATGGTTCTCCCCCTCCCCCCGCCCCCCCGCCCACCCGTCCGATTCCCCATTCGTACTCCGTGTCGCTAAAACTACCTATCCACCAGCTGTGATACCCCGACATCCTCCGTCCGCCACCCCATACCACCCATCAATCGCCGCCCTCCTCCATCACGCCGGAGCCGATACCCCGATGTCTCCGTCCACCGCAACCTCAACCGCAATGCCCTCCACGGCTAGTAGTTGAAGCCGAGGCCAAGCCGTCCGTACCCGACCCAGTTCAACCATGTCGTACTGCGCCTCACCGCTGCCGCTCCAACTTCGCCACCCTCCACCGCACCGGAGCTGTTCCTGCTACGCCGTCCTTCGCCGCCTCGGATCTTGTAGCGACCAGACCTCAAACGGTCCGATCTCTGTGCTTCAGTGTCATCCCTGGATCAGTAATGCTAACACGCACAGTACTTGAAAGATTTATAACAGAGTAGCAATCACACACTTAGTACATCAAATGTCTCAAAAGAGAACTTATTACAATAAATATGGCCTAAGGCCATCTAATAACGATAACAGCGGAAGGCTTGGAAGATAAGTGAGTCCATCAACTCCAACGGCATCACTGAGTATAGAACCACGACCTAAAAGCACCTTACTCGTCGTCTGAAAAGTCTGCAACATGAACGTTGCAGCCCGAAACGGGTCAGCACATGGAATATGTTGGCAAAGTAACACATAGAGAGTAATGGAAGAATAAGACTATACTACATGCATATTTGACTGGTGGAAAGCTCTATGGTTACAGTTTTCCGTAAATCCAATTTTTCCCTACTGCAAAGGAATAAATTTTATTTAACTATCATGGTAGTTGTTAAACATTGAGAGTGTAGACACCCTCTCAATCCCAATTAAGCATCATCTTTAAAACCCAACAATATTAATTGGAGTAACTTGATGAGATTCACATGATAATCCAAGTACTAGATACTCAAGTTGTCCATAACCGGCGACACGGCTAACCATGATTAGTTTATACACTCTGCGGAGGTTTGCGCACTTTTCCCCACAAGACTCGATCTCCTCCATTGGGATTCTCGCACTACATGGTGTTTGAGAAACGGATGACCGAGACATAGTCTTTCAGAAGCGCTAGCACCTTATGAACGGGTAGACCGTTACACCTACTTTCCCCTACATCTACTAGTCTACCACTATAAGAGTACGCACGACATACTCAACTATGCCAGAGCCCATAGTAGCTTGTGGCTGCACATGGAAGTTTCTAGTATGAATAATCTCATGATCCCTTTGAGCCTGGGTGGCGGTCCATAAAGAAAAACAGGCAATCGTTGGAATACCCAGGTGCCTCAATCCACCGAGATGTGTGTTTAAGTTGCCACCTTAAATAAACCATTAATTTAACAATCTCACATCTGTCATGGATACACTCACCCAATACACGTCTACAAGCATAGCATGTCAATATAAGCAAACGTAGAAGTAACTCCCAAAGGTTTGATAATAAAACAGGTAATAGGTACTACCTCATCTACTTCACAAAACCCACAATTTAATTAGATCCTAATCATGCAATTGTTTGAAGATTGATCTAATGCAATAAAACTGGGTAGTAGGAGGTATGATCAAAGTGTTACTTGCCTTGCTGATGATCCGTGAAACCTAGCGATTCGAGGTAGCAAGCGGCGCACTCTGGGTACTCTATCGCAAACAAACAAGCATACAATAAGCACTCATCTAATGCACAGGTAAAACTCAAATAAGAGATCTAACCAGAAAGTTCAAATTAAGAACTCCGGTTTGCAAAAAGAATCAAATCGAACGAAGCAACGAAAGTCAAATGGCGAAAGAAACAAACTTCGTTTACTAATCTAGATCTAAGTCAAAGTTTACAAAAGCAAAAACTTGTTTGAGTTAGTTAAATAGAAAGAGGGTTTCGAGAAGAAACTCCACGCGCTTGAATCGCCTGATTCGGATAAAGGAGCGAAAAGTTATACTAGAATAAAAATCGGATCAGAAATCGCGATCAGAAATAATCGCGGAAAATCCGAGAAAAAGAAAAATGATGAACAGATTAACGAACAAACGTTCGTTTTCTGGAACTAAATGATGAACGTGTCCGTTAAAATGAATGAACGAGCGAACGCTCGGTAAATAAACTAAACAGGAAATAAACCGATCTAAAAAACGGATCTAAAAAACCGAATGAAAAACCGGCGGAAAACCGAACGGTTTTCTAGGGAAAACCAGCGGCGGGCTCAACCTCGGCGGGTGGCGGGGTCCGGCGGCGGCGGCGGCTCCGGCGTGCAGCGGCGCGGGGCGGCGGCAGGGCGGCGTGCGACGGCGCGGCGATGCGGCGGCACGCGGCAGTGGCGGCGGTGGCGGGCTAGGGTTAGGGCGCGGCGCGGCTTGGGGCTTAAAGGGCTCGGAGCAGCGCCTTTTAATGGCCCGGCCGGACAGAGTCCTGGCCGAACACGGCCCAAAGTCGGTTATGCTTTTTTTTATAATTTCACGCAGAAAACAAATAAAAGAAATACTAAACGGACTCCAAAAATCCCAAAATAAATTTTCCCCGACTTCTAAAATCAAGACGAACAGGATGAACATTTATTTGGGGCCTAAATACAATTTTGAAAAATGCACATTTTTCCTAAATTCAAATAAAATAGCAAATAACTCCAAAATAAACTCTTATTTGATTTTATTATTAAATCCTAAATTTTTCTTTATTTTGGGAAATTCATTTTATTCCCTCTCTCATATTTCTATGATAGAGATAATTTAAGATAAAATAAATAAAATCAAATGATCCTATTTTCAAAATTTGAGAAAACTCAAATATGAAAATATCGAAATCCCCAACTCTCTCCTAGGGTCCTTGAGTTGCGTAGAATTTCTAGGATCAAACCAAAAGCAAATAAAATATGATATGCAGTGATGATCTAATGTATAACATTCCAAATTGAAAATTTGGGATGTTACACACCTACCCCCCTTAAGATGAATCTAGCCCTCGAGGTTCGGGTTGGCTAGAAAATAGGTGAGGGTGGTCCTTCAGCAGTTCTTCCTCTCGCTCCCAGGTGGCTTCATCCTCGGTGTGGTGGCTCAACTGAACTTTGCAAAACATGATAACCTTGCTGCGGGTGACTCGGCTGGCATACTCAAGAATCTTGACTGGTTTCTCCTCATAGATCAAATCATTGTCCAACTTAATAGCTTCCAGTGGCACTGTATCTCTCAGCGGTATATCAGCCATCTCTGTGTGTCACTTCTTCAACCGGGAAAGGTGGAATACATCATGAACTCCTGACAATCCTCCGGGCAATTCCAACTTGTAGGCTACTTCTCCCATACGCTCCAAAACCTTGTATGGTCCTGCAAAACATGGCGCTAACTTTCCCTTAACTCCAAAACGCTTAACTCCTCGAAGTGGAGATACTCGAAGATAAACTCAGTCTCCGACTTTGTAAACTGTCTCCTTGCGTTTAGAATCTGCGTAGCTCTTCTGCCTGGACTAGGCTACCTTGAACCTATCGCGAATCAATTTCACCTACTGTCGTGGAATTGTCACGGCAGATGTCCTTAGTGTCAGGACTTAGTCGCGAGGCCAACGCATCTATGCGGTAGCTTGAGAGGGGTTAATCAGGACGAGAGACGCAACACAAGACAGGGATTTAGACAGCTTCGGGCCCCGGGAAACATCATCCGGTAAAAACCCTACAAGCTGTTTGAGGCTAGATCTCATTATCGTCACGAGGGAGTCGCCGTAAACCGGCTCTCCTCTTTGTGTCTAGCCCTAAGATTGTTTCTTCTTTCTTGTAGCTTGTCCCTCTTTGGGGAGCCCTGTCCCTCCTTATATATGTTGAAAGGGCGGTTTACATGACTAGTCCTAGTTGGATTAGGATTACTCTATTACAAGTGGAGTCCTAGTCTTGCTTCCTTTGTAGCAGAATAATCCTTACACTTTCCTCATAAACCGGCCCACCATTAAACGTGAACCGGCCTTCTGGGCCTTGGGCCTTGTCATCCGTCGGTCCCGCACGCCGGATCACCGGTGAGTCATAATGACCAGGTGGGTTGCTTGTAAACCGCCAGGTCCGGGCGGGTCGCCAGTGAATCGCCAAGTACCAGCCGGATCCCAAGTAAACCGCCAAGTCCGACCGGGTTATACTTCCGGCCGGTTTACGCCGTGGGGTATATCCCCGACATTAGCCTCCAGTTTAATTTGGATTTGTCCATGTTAAACTGATCTGCAACATAAACACAAGAACAAATTTGGCGGGTTGTGCTCCGGGTTAAGAATTCTTGTAGACCGCCACCTGATCATCCTTAAGTCCTTGTCATTCCCTCCTTCTAGAAAATCAGGATCAATAACCATCTTCATAGTTTAAATTACTGATGTTGGTTTCTCATAGGAAAATATTGTGAAGAATAATCCACTTGAGTCGGCTTCCAAAGCGCCGGCTTAAGAAATTTTGGTCTTGAAATACTCATCCGATATCCAGCCGGTTTGAAGATGTAAAACTTGCCGGTTCAATATTACCAAAATTACCGGGTTATAAAAACTGATAATTCTGGGTCATGATTGTTGCTAATGCCGGTTCATGATTGTTGCCAACACCGGTTCAATCTGGTTTGCTCAAACAGAGAATTTGAAAATATTTCTTCGATAATAATATAATACCTGTAGCCTCCAAGTCTTCGAGCAGAACAAAGTGATGGCTTAAGACTTCCTTCAATATAAATACTGCCAATTTTGAAGAAATCCATGTTGTTCATCCCAGTCACTTGTAAAAACTTAATACTCCATATTATGTAGCCCCCAAGTGCCGGGTTGTCATGCTTGCAGCAACCTGGGACTTGTAATTGACTGATGCCCATAAAACTTCAACCAATGTAGCCCCCAAGGGCCAGGTCATTATGCAATAATGGGCAGGCACTTTGTAAATATGATCATGTAGACTTGAGCAGCGATATGTAGCCCCCAAGGGCCGGCTCATTATGATATGATGAGTCGGGTCTTAATAAGGCCAATAAAAATGACTTTCCATTAGCACCCAAGTATCATGGTGCATGCTTGCAGCGACATGAGACTTGCATGTAATCTCAATTTGAATAATGTAGGCCCCAAGTGCCGGGTCGTAAGCCTGCAGCAACTTCGGACTATTCCTTCCATTGTAGAATAAATCATATCCTTTGATAAAATAATAGCCATTGCGCTAAAGCGACTTTGAAAACGTCAATAATACCGGTTATTAATAACCATAATAATATCCAGCCATGTTGGCTATTCAAGATAATATAATCCGGTATGAAAACCTTATTCATTCAATATCATAATGAAAATTCAGCCAATTTTGGCTATTTGAATAATATAACCCAATGATTTATAAGCGCATGATTCCAATGGCGCAATCCAAATATATACTGGCGACTTATCGTCTTAAAGCCAGGCCTATTTAATAAACACCGAATAATTTATCATCATACTGGCAACATATAGTCGAAAGCCAGGTCGGTTTAATAAACGCCGGCGATTTATAATCATGCTTTATTCAACCTGTTTCTGCATACAACAAGTTTAAAGTGTCCTGGCGGTTTACCGCCGGACGGGTCATAATGCCCAACATATAACCCGGGTTTATAACCAAGGCTGCACTTAAGAACAATCAAATATGAAATATATCATACCTGTGACATTGAATCACATCGTTGGTTTACCAACTTTTTGTAGTAAGGGTGATAATCCCAATCTTGAGTACTGATAACTCCTTCCATATTGTGCCGGTTTATGATAAAATCGTACCGGGCTGTGATAGACACCGGATTATCCATATATAATACTGGTGAGTCAAACCAGACCGGGCTGACAGTCTCCGGATTATAACTTGATCGTGTACTGACAACTTGTAGTTGAAAGCCAAGCCGGGTTAATGAACGCCGGTTTACTTTATAATAAGATGGTAACAGAAAATCAAACCGGGCAGATAGTCTCCGGTTTAAGATTTGACCGTGTTTCGTCAATTTGTAAATGACCGTCGAACCGGATTAACAATGTCGGTTTAAAACACAACAAAAGAAAAAGGTCTTTAGCAAAAAGAACAGAATTTAAGCAAAGGCAAAGATAAAACCATTTGCAAATGAGGCTTTGAGCCGATCAAGAGGCGTTACCATGGTCGGACATGACCAAGCCCCCAAAAGGCGTAGCTATGGTTCGAGTCAGCCAGGTCCCCAAATGATGCATTGGCATTACGCCGATCAAGAGGTGTAGCGATGGTTCGGGTTCGACCAAAGCCCCCAAGTGATGCTGCGGCACTAGGCCGATCAAGAGGCATGACGATGGTTCAGATTTGACCAAGTCCCCAAATGATGCATTGGCATTACGCCGATCAAGAGGTGTAGCGATGGTTCGGGTTCGACCAAAGCCCCCAATTGATGCTGTGGCACAGGGCCGATCAAGAGGCGTGACTATGGTTCAGACGTGACCACAAGTCCCCAAGTGATGCTGTGGCTTTACGTCTATCAAAAGGTGTTGCTATGGTTCGGACACGACCAAAGCCCCCAAGTGATGTTGTAGAATTGAGCCGATCAAGAGGTGTGACTATGGTTCAGATATGACCAAGTCCCCAAGTGATCAATAATATGATAAGCCAATAAGGCATGGTACCCATGTTCGAACCGCGCATCATGGCAGCAGGTCCTCTCTGGCACCCTTTAACTTTTTGCAAAAGATAAATCCTTCTTGAACTGGACGTTAAACCGGATATTGAGAGTTTTAAAGCTTTGTGGGAGACATCTTTCCCTTGAACCGGATTTTAAACCGGAATCTTCATTTTCAGCCGGAAATTTTCTGACGGCCTTTAAATTTTCATTCATATGGTAGTAACTCCCGGGACCGGGTTATCTTTCCCTGCAGTGTCCTGGGGTTCTTGACTTCGCTGACAAACCGACAACCTTTGCTGAGTCATATTATTGTAGCCCCCGAGTCTCAAGGTGACTCGAAGAGTTGGCTTGAGATTCTCCATATTTGACCGTGATATAAACTGGCATAACTTGTGTAGCATTGAAGTTGATAGCACGATCTGAATCCACAGAAGGTTGAGGTGACTGTGGCGGGTTATAAATGATCTGTTGTGACACCCGGATAATTAAGCTACAGTAATTCTCTGCTAATGATGCGACGTCACTTCGATTACTATTGCCAACCTCTCGTTGATTCAAAAATCAATTCAAAATTCAAATTTAAAATAAAGTCAAACATTAAAAGTTTTCAAATGTCAAAACTAAGATGTTCAAAATGTGACAAATAAATCATAAGGAATAATGCTGGGAAACCACATTTTTATAAAATGTTTAAATGTGCTAAACTAATTAAAACAATAGCAAAGACAATTATTTAAATGCCTTTTATAATTAATAAAATATTAAACTAATTTATTTGTGGACTAAACCTTATGTGGTAGTAGTATATTTAGTTATACTAATTTAGGAGATACTCCTATATTTTAGAATTAAAATTAATGTAAGAATAAAATTTAAACAATAAAGAATAAAATAAGAAAAGGAAAAGGTAAGTAAAAAGAAAAGATAAAACCCCCACCCATTGGTCCAATTGGACCAGCCAGCCAACAAGCCACCATGGCCGGCCCAAAGCCCACCTAAATACCCCGTAACCCTAGACGATCGTGAGCCCAGCCTCCTAACCAATCCCCATCTCTCCCGATCCCCTCGCTCCTTGCCTCTTTCCTCCTCGCGCCGCCACCCACAGAGGGAAGCGCTCGCGTTCGCGCTTGACCCCCTTTCATGCTCGCCCGACCATGCTGCCTCGCAGCTTCTCCCGCTGTCCTCGCGCCGCCGCCTGGATCTCCACGCCCGGCCGTGGGCGGCGCTCACCGGCGCGCGTGTGTGCTCGCCTGAGCCGCCCGTCCACTGCCTCGTCACTGGCGCCCCTGCCTAGTCGGCCACCGAAGCAAGCCGGCCAGCACCACAGGCTCCTTCCGCGCGACGCCCGCACCCTCCTCTGCCGACATGCCCGCACCCACCTCGTGCAGGGGAGCTCGCGCCAGAGCCTTCTTCCTCAAGGCCATGGCGTCCGCCGTGGATGCACCATCTTCGCTGCGCCCTCCTTCTACTCACCATCGCTGTGAGCCCTCACGTCTTCCCGTCTCTCCCCTAGCTCGAATGCAAGCCGTCTCGTGAAACCATCGCGCTGTCGTCCGCCATGACCGGGGCTCCGCCTCCACAAGCTCATAGTGGCGCCCACACCCCCTGCGCGCCCTGGCCGAGCCGCAGCCGCCGCGCCCAGCGCCCGTCTGCACCGCTTGCTGCTGCTCTGGTCGGCGCCGCCTAGCGCCACTACTGCGCGCCGCTGCTACTTCGGTGTAGCTGCAGCTGCTACGAGCTGCTGCTCGCCCTGGCCGACGGCGTCCCTGTACGCCGTGCGTGCTGAGGCCGCTACTAACTGGGCCGGCCCCCTGTTAATTAGTGGGAGCAAATTTCCCTTTATTACTAACCCCCACTGACCATTGGACCCCCCTTGTTAATTATTTAAGTTAATTAATCTAATTGCCTAGATATTTTAGTTAATAGACACGGACCGGTGGACCCCATCTAGTTAGATAAGCTACTAAAACTCAGTGTATAACATGTTCCTATGACACATGTGTCCCGCTGGTCCCTTTTGACCAGTCAAACTGCTGACTGGGATAACCCACACAATGGATAACCCACACAATGACATGCGGGTCCCCTGAGACCTTTGACTAGTCAACGGTCTTAGTTGACTGCTGACTTGGCAGTCAACTGGGCCCCACCTGTCAGCCCCTGTGCAAATAGCTGGGTACACTTCTGTGTACCCATAGCAATTTAGCCATTTAATTTTGAAATAATAATAATTCCAGAATATTCGTAAAACTTTGAAAATTCATATAAAATAATCCGTAGCTCGGATGAAAAAGTTTTATACATGAAAGTTGCTCAGAACAACGAGACGAATTCGGATACGCAGCCCATTCGTCCGCCACGCATCCCTAGCATAGCGAACACGCAACTTTTCCCCTCTGATTCATCTGTCCGAAAACGCGAAACACCAGGGATACTTTCCCGGATGTTTTCCCCCCTTTTGCCAGTATCGCCTAGTACTGCGTTAGGTCACCCCTAGCACTGCATATTGCCATGTTATGCTTTGTATTGCTTTGATTGCTCCATTATTTATTGTGTTCCCCCGTTACTTCTTTCCGGTAGACCCCGAGACTGCCGGTGACCCCAGTTCGACTACGATGTTGATGACCCCTCTCTCTCTTGCCAGAACAACCAGGCAAGCCCCCCCTTTGATCACCAGATATCGCCTACTCTTTTCTCTATACTGCTTGCATTAGAGTAGTGTAGCATGTTACTGCTTTCCGTTATTCCTATCCTGATGCATAGCCTATCCTTGCTACTACTATTGTTACCATTACCTGCTATCCTACTGCTTAGTTTAGGATGCTAGTGTTCCATCAGTGGCCCTACACTCTTGTCCGTCTGCCATGCTATACTACTGGGCCGTGATCACTTCGGGAGGTGATCACGGGCATATACGATATACTTTACACAGTTACATTACCTGTGATACTGTTCGGAGATGGGGGCTGAAGGGGCAGGTGGCTCCATCCCGGTAGAGGTGGGCCTGGGTTCCCGACGGCCCCCCGACGGTTACTTTGAGGCGAAGCGACAGGGCAGGTTGAGACCACCTAGGAGAGAGGCGGGCCTGGCCCTGGTCGGCGTTCGCGGACACTTAACATGCTTAACGAGATCTGGGTATTTGATCTGAGTCTGGCCATTTGGTCTATACGCACTAACCATCTACGGGGGAGTAGTTATGGGTATCCCGGCGTCATGGTATCAGCTGAAGCCTTCGTGACGTCAGCGACTGAGTGGCGCGCGCCGGATTGGACCGTAACCCTGCTCTTGTATTAAGGGGGCTAGTTCTGCTTCCGGCCGCGTTCGCAACGTGCAGGTGTGCTATGGGCGATGGGCCCAGACCCCTGTGCGCTTAGGTTTAGACCGGCGTGCTGACCTCTCTGTTGTGCCTAGGTGGGGTTGCGACGTGTTGATCTTCCACGGCTGGGCATGACCCAGGAAAGTGTGTCCGGCCAAATGGGATCAAGCGTGTTGGGGTATGTGGTGCACCCCTGCAGGGAAGTTAATCTATTCGAATAGCCGTGATCTTCGGTAACAGGACGACTTGGAGTTGTACCTTGACCTTATGACAACTAGAACCGGATACTAAATAAAACACACCCTTCCAAGTGCCAGATACAACCGGTGATCGCTCTCTCACAGGGCGACGAGGGGAGGATCATCGGTTAGGATTATGCTATACGATGCTACTTGGAGGTCTTCAGTCTACTCTCTTCTACATGCTGCAAGACGAGGCTGCCAGAAGCGTAGTCTTCGAAAGGACTAGCTATCCCCCCTTATCCCGGCTTTCTGCAGTTTAGTCCACATATAATAGCCTTATTCCAGTTGATACCAATGCATACATATGTAGTGTAGCTCCTTGCTTGCGAGTACTTTGGATGAGTACTCACGGTTGCTTTCTCCTTCTCTTCCCTCTATCCTTTCTACCTGGTTGTCGCAACCAGATGCTGGAGCCCAGGAGCCAGACGCCACCTTCGACGACGACTACTACTACTCGGGAGGTGCCTACTACTACGTGCAGCCCGCTGACGGCGGCCAGGAGTAGTTTAGGAGGATCCCAGGCAGGAGGCCTGCGCCTCTTTCGATCTGTATCCCAGTTTGTGCTAGCCTTCTTAAGGCAAACTTGTTTAACTTATGTCTGTACTCAGATATTGTTGCTTCCGCTGACTCGTCTATGATCGAGCTCTTGTATTCGAGCCCTCGAGGCCCCTGGCTTGTAATATGATGCTTGTATGACATATTTTATTTGTAGAGTTGTGTTGTGATATCTTCCCGTGAGTCCCTGATCTTGATCGTACACGTTTGCGTGTATGATTAGTGTACGATCAAATCGGGGGCGTCACATCTGTATAAGCCGTGTCAACAACACGGCCAATGGTTCCTTCCAACTGGCGATTTGAAGTTTAACCAAACTGTAGTGGCGGCAACTTGTGCGCCTGCCCATTGAGCCATCCAGTGCAGACGACGGTTGATAGTATATGATAATTTGCCTCCAATTTGTTGAAAGAAAACCGGGCTACCCAAGCAATGACTGGCTTTATATTCAACAAACAGCTCATGCAGACAGGTGCAACCCAGTATGTTGATGTAGACCAGGCCGCAAGAGACGGACGACAAAGACGACCGCAGCATCAGAGGTGGTTCGGACAAATGAGTCGGCCGCGGCATTGTAAACCGGTGCGGATGGGGAAAATCGGCACCGGTGTCATAAACCGGCACAGTCGGGCGAGTTAATCGCGGGTGCGGTCCCGGCAAGCTGATGTAAAACGGGCCATAGGGACGGCGATTTGCTCACATTCATTCAATGGGTGGTATGACACGGACGAAACGCCAGTGCAGAACGTTGCTAGCGCGTGCTCCGTGCCCGTAATATAACGCCTCATTTGTAATGAACAGTTGTCCTGCGTCAAAAAATATCACATGCCAAAGTAATTGTTCACACAAAAATTAATATGTGCTATGAAAACAAACCGAACAGATATCACCTGATGTTTTTTGGTCGGACAAGGGATGATCCGTTCGTCACGACAGAAGCGGCTGAGGCAGACCGGTGGCTCAACATAGCCCCGGCGGCTCAACATGGTAGAGGCGGCCCAACGCGGCCCCGGCGGCTCATTGTACCCCGTGTCAAGAGCGGCGGCTTGCGCATGTTCGTTCCTCGGGCAGTATGACACAGACAAACGCTGGTACAAAATGTTGCCAACTCGTGCTCCATACCCGCGGTATAAACACACATGTCCTGCGTACAAAACACACATCAGGGCAGAGTAGTTGTTTGTCGAAAGAGATCATCATGTACTTAGCAAAAAATATATATATAGGAAAAATATCACCTGATTTATTTAGGTGAAAGTTCCGTACGCAGACCCTGTTTCCAAGTTCCCTTGGCCATTAAAATATTCGGCCCTTGTTGTTTTTTACTCAGAAAAATTCCTTGGTCCACTGCTCTTTGCTGGTGTCCACACTCGTAGGCTATCCCAAGTAGATGTAATAGTTGTACTGATGTTGCACTAGTACTGATAGTAATCTGACCAAGTGGTTCCCTCTTGGTAGCATAAAAGGCCCCTTCAAAACCTTCGAATCCAAATTTGATCACCAGCTCTTTAACGACCATGCACTAATGCTGCAAGCTGAACTGTTGCTCTTTGTTTTCAATAGCAGCAGGCGTGACGGCGCGAGGCAGGATCTGCTCCGGTAATGGAGGCGAGTCCGGCTGTGGAAATTTCACTGGCAAAGGGAAAAACTGCCACGGCGACTGAGACCTGCCGGCCACGGCAGAGCTGCAGCAGAAAGGCGCCGGGGGCGAGCCGGCGACAGCGGCCCAGAGGCGAGTGGAGACCGCGGAGACCGTGGAGGCGGACGGCAAGGCAGGCGGCTTAACGGGTCGTCGAAGGCGGCGCAGGCCGTAGCGGACCACGGTGAATAAGCTGCTTTAGCCCAGAGGCAAAGGGAGATCGCAGCGACTCAAGGGTGCAGGTCCGGCCCAGAGCAGAGGTGCACTGGCAAAGAAGAGCAGCAGCAGAAACGATCCGATGCGGCTCAGAGATGACCGCGACAAAGGTGGCAAGGCTGTCGGCGGTTTTGCAGGCGAGCGGGCCATGACAGAGGCAGCTCACGCCACAACAGCGGGTTGAGGTGTGGCAGTTCAAGACGGACGCGGCGGCGGTCGACGGAGGTGGGAAGGTGCCTGCGAAACGCGGCCGCAGCACAACAGCAGCAGAGCCCGCGCCCATCTCTGCTTCTGAGTCGTTGCCAGTTCGAGGAGTCCACGTTCGTGCTTCCTTCTCCTAGTGGCTCCCTCCTTTTTTTTCAACTTTGACTTTTCTTCGATTTAGATCTTGCAAGCAGATCAAACGTGGCTCTGGCCATTGAGAGAATAGTCGTCCAGCCTAATCTTTTTACTTGATATGACAAGTAGTATTTATCTGATTGATACGTGCTTGCTCATACAGACATACTTGCCAATTGATTTGCAGTCTTCCGGTCGTCAGACTAAGAAATAACAGCGGTTTGTAGGTGTGGTGAAGTCAAACCGGAGGCGGAGCAAGGTGACTCGGTCTTCGGCTGATTAGTACAAACTCAAGGCCGCGATTATGCTACAGCCAGTTTGGTATTATGCCAATCTCGAATTCGACGACCTGGACTTCTGCTTGGAATCGGTGTCCCGGCCTCTGACCCAGATACGAGCAGCGGATTTAGATCAAAACCGCAATGAAAATCTCTGTTAACTTGCGGCAATGCACAGACATGCAACCTTAATTCTCACCCCAATTTTGCTCGCACCGCTCGATTGTTCATCAATGATGCAGATTCTTCCAAACCGGCTTCTCTTCATCCGAAAAATTGCGAACCTCTCGATCCTGGGGAGAGATCCCTCCAAGAACTCAACACCACTGTGCGCAGGCCAAACGGTGGGCGCCAACTGTCGTGGAATTGTCACGGCAGATGTCCTTAGTGTCAGGACTTAGTCGCGAGGCCAACGCATCTATGCGGTAGCTTGAGAGGGGTTAATCGAGACGAGAGACGCAACACAAGATAGGGATTTAGACAGCTTCGGGCCCCGGGAAACATCATCCGATAAAAACCCTACATGCTGTTTGAGGCTAGATCTCATTATCATCACGAGGGAGTCGCCGTAAACCGGCTCTCCTCTTTGTGTCTAGCCCTAAGATTATTTCTTCTTGCTTGTAGCTTGTCCCTCTTTGGGGAGCCCTGCCCCTCCCTATATATGTTGAAGGGGCGGTTTACATGACTAGTCCTAGTTGGATTAGGATTACTCTATTACAAGTGGAGTCCTAGTCTTGCTTCCTTTGTAGGAGAATAATCCTTACACTTTCCTCATAAACCGGCCCAGCATTAAACGTGAACCGGCCTTCTGGGCCTTGGGCCTTGTCATCTGTCGGTCCCGCATGCCGGATCACCAGTGAGTCATAATGACCAGGTGGGTTGCTTGTAAACCGCCAGGTCCGTGTGGGTCGCCAGTGAATCACCAAGTATCAGCCGGATCCCAAGTAAACCGCCAAGTCCGGCCGGGTTATACTTCCGGCTGGTTTACGCCGTGGGGTATATCCCCGACACCTTCTGTTCAGACTCCTTAATAAAATCCGGTCCAAACAACTGGCGGTCTCCAACTTCATTCCACGACAATGGGGTCCTGCACCTCCTTCCGTACAAGGCTTCGAAAGGGGCCATCTTCAAGCTGGATTGATAACTGTTGTTGTAGAAAACTCTGCATATGGCAAGTTGTCATCCCAGCTAGATCCGTAATCTAGCGCACAAGCTCTCAGCATATCCTCCAGAATCTGGTTGACTCTCTCAGTCTGTCCATCTGTCTGCGGATGAAAAGTTGTACTGAACTCTAGCCTGGTACCCAAAGTTTCGTGCAACTGATTCCAGAACTTTGAGGTAAACTGGGTTCCTCTATCTGATACAATGCTCCTCGGAACTCCATGCAGACATACGATCCTGGTCATGTATATCTTTGCCAACTTAGCACTGGTGTAGGTAGTCTTCACTTGGATGAAATGAGCTATCTTTGCCAAACGATCGACTACTACCCAAATCGAGTCATAGCCTGAACGTGTTCTGGGCAAACCTGTGATAAAATCCAAGCCTAGCTTATCCCACTTCCATTCGGGTATTGGCAAAGGTTGTAACAATCCTGCTGGCTTCTGATGCTCTGCCTTTACTCTCTGACATACATCACAAACTGCTACATACTCCGCAATATCCTTCTTCATTCCGGTGCACCAGAAAGTATCCTTCAAATCCAAATACATCTTGGTATTTCCTGGGTGAATCGAATATGGTGAATCATGGGCTTCCTGCAGAATTAACTTCCTGATCTCCGGGTCGTTAGGTACATAAACACGGTATTCAGACCATAGGGTATCGTGCTCATCCTCATGAAATCCTTTAACTTTTCCTTTGCTCATCTTCTCCTTTATAGAGGCAACCTCCTTGTCAGTCTTCTGAGCATCCCTGATCTTATCCATCAAAGTAGACTGAATCTCCAATGCTGCTACATAGCCTCTCGGAACTATCTCCAAACATAGCTCACGAAGGTCCTCGGCTAACTCCTTCGGTAAATCTCCCGTCATTAGTGTGTTGACATGGCTTTTATGACTCAGCGCATCAGCTACTACGTTAGCCTTTTCGGGATGATAATACAATCTCATATCATAATCCTTGATGAGCTCCAACCATCTCCTTTGCGTGAGATTCAACTCCTTCTGCGTGAAAATATACTTCAAACTCTTGTGATCCGTGTACACCTCACAATGGTTTCCAATGAGAAAATGTCTCCAAGTCTTCAAGGCGTGCACTACGGCTGATAATTCCAAATCATGCGTGGCATAATTCAACTCATGAGGCTTAAGCTGTCGTGAGGCATATGAAACAACTCTTCCCTCCTGCATAAGCACTACTCCAAGTCCTCGACGTGAAGCGTCGATACACCTCATAATCCTTGTTTTGATCCGGCAAAATCAACACTGGTGAGGTAACCAAACGTTTCTTCAACTCCTGGAAACTGGCCTCACATTCCTCAGTCCATATGAACTTGGTATCCTTCTTCAACAACTCCGTCATAGGCTTCACAATCTTCGAGAAATTTTCAATGAATCTCTGGTAGTATCCTGCAAGTCCAATAAAACTCCGGATCTCTCCAACTGTTGTTGGTACTTCCCAATTTGTCACAGTGTCAACCTTGGTGGGATCTACTGCTATACCTTCTCCGGATATAACGTGTCCGAGGAATCCAACTTCCTTCAACCAAGACTCACATTTGCTAAACTTGGCATATAACTGATGTTCTCTGAGCTTCTCAAGTACCAAACACAAATGCTCCTTATGCTCCTCTTCATTCTTCGAGTAAACTAGAATATCATCAATGAACACTACGATGAACTTGTCCAAAAACTCCATAAACACTTTGTTCATCATGTTCATAAAATAGGCAGGTGCGTTAGTCAGACCAAATGACATAACGGTATACTCGTACAGCCCATACCTGGTGGTAAAAGCCATCTTAGGTATATCCTTTTCTCGAATCTTCAACTGATGGTATCCTGATCGCAGATTGATCTTGGAAAATACCTTAGCTCCTTGCAATCGATCAAACAAATCATTGATCATCGGTAGTGGGTACTTGTTCTTGATTGTTACTTTATTCAATCCTCGATAATCAACAACCATCCTTAACGATCCATCATTTTTCTCCACTAGAAGTACTGGCAATCCCCAAGGCGACGAACTTGGGCGAATATAACCTTTATCCAGTAACTCTTTAATCTGCTTCTTAATCTCCTCTAAATCCTTTGTGGGCATCCTGTATGGTCTCTTAGATATTGGCCCCGTGCCTGGCAAAAGCTCAATCAAAAACTCAATGTCTCTATTCGGTGGAATGCCTGGCAACTCCTCTGGAAATATATCCGGAAAATCCTTTACCACCGGTACTTCCTCCTGTACAACTCCCGTTAGGGAATTTACTTGAGTCCTCTTAGGCACATGTCAGGATACATACTTGATCCTTCTTCCTTCCGGGGTGGTAAGCAAAATCGACTTACTGACGCAATCGATGTTTCCTCCATACATCGACAGCCAATCCATACCCAGAATTACATCCAAACCTTGCAATTCCAAAATGATCAAATCCGAGGGAAACACATGCCTACCTATACTCAATGGCACTTGAAAACATCCTCGGCTGGCCATATACTTCGCTCCTGGTGAGCTTACTAGCATAGGTGTTCTAAGAACCTTGGTGGGCAGGTTATACTTATCCACAAATCCCCTTGATATGTATTAATGCGATGTACCAGTATCAAAAATAACGATTGCAGTAAAAGACTTAACCAAAAACTTACCGATTACTGCATCCGGCTGCTCTTCAACCTCCTCCACGTTTACGTGGTTCACCTGTCCCCTGTTGAAAGGGTTTGGCTTCTTCCCAGAGCTTCCATTGCCATTTCCATTCTGGGATTCAGGACATTCATTGGCGTAATGTTCGGTCTTATGGCACTTAAAGCAAGTGACTTGGCTCAAGTCTCTCTTGGCTGGTGTTGATGGGTTGGTACGGTTCTGGTCGTTGCTTCCTCCATTCCCGTTACCATTATTGGGGCCATTATGGTGGTGCGAGCTTCCTCCTCCATGGGTATGCTGAAAATGTCCTCCTGGTTTAGGGGTAAAACGTGGCTTCTGCTGAGCTCCTGAATTGTACTTCCCTTGTCCATACTTCCTCTTGCGATTCTCAATCTGCTGCTGCTTCCCTTCAATCATAAGAGTGCGATCTACCAACTCCTGGTAGTTGTTGAAGCTTGCTACCATCAACTTCATGCTCAACTCATCATTCAGTCCTTCCAAAAACTTCTCCTGCTTAGCTGCATCCGTAGCAACATCATCTGGGGCATAACGCGCTAGCTTACTAAAGTCATCCACATACTGGCCAACTGTCCGTCCTCCTTGGCGCAAGTTGCGAAACTCACGCTTCTTCATGGCCATAGCTCCTGCTGAAACATGGGCAGTACGGAAAGCCTGCTGAAACTGGTCCCATGTGACAGTGTCGATAGGGTAAGTGGCTGTGAAATTCTCCCACCATGATGTTGCGGGTCCTTCAAGTTGATGTGCAGGAAATTTCACCTTTTCCGCATCTGTGCATCCTGCCGTGGTCAACTCCCTTGCTGTCTTGCGGAGCCAATCATCTGCTACTATAGGCTCGGTGCTACTAGAGAACACCGGTGGATTCAGCCTAAGAAAACGGGTTAAGTGATCCATAGGTGGTGGTGGTGGTGGGTTGTTGTTGTTGTTCCCCTGATTCTGATTCTGGACTAGTAACTGCATCAACGTATTCTGCTGCTGGATCAACTAAGTGAGCTCCGGTGGGAAGGTAAATCCGGGGTCACGTCTCAGAGGCATTTGATGGGTTTAGAAAAGATGAGATTTAAGAATAGAGAGAGGTCTAGAGAGAAAACACTACCCATATGCACATGAGGCAAAAGCAAACATTTCAATTCATTCAATCAAACAAGGGCATACAATCGGTCTAACTATCGCAAAAGTGCTCGGACTACTCTATTTACATGGGGGAATAGTACTACTGATGGGATGGTCTACTAGAAATATTCTTTGGTTGTAGACTCCATGATATCAGCTCCAGCTTCATCAACATAGTCATCATCGCTATTGTCTGGGTCCAAGTCGGTGTCGTCGATGATGATGTAGTCTTCCGGGCGAATCTCCTTGGGTTCTTCGTCCTCTTCTACTGGTGTAGGGTCTCCCATGAATATTCCAATCTTCTTGATCAGGTCGTCATTCTTCTCCACTAATACTTTGATTTCCTCCATATAATCTACACTTGTAGCCTTGAGTTCTTCTTCTAGTTCCGTGATTCTTGTCCTCGCCTTCTTCAGATCTATCATGTCTGCGCAGATTTGGTTCTCCTGATGTCGAATGTGCTGGTTTAACTCCTGGATAAAAGCTGCGATTGATCTATCCTTCTTGGTGCTGATCATCTCCCAGTGCTCATCTCGACACCCACAAATTTGGTAGATAGTATCCTTGAGATCATTGTGGTAAACTTCTCCAATACGTCCCATGGCGATGTGAGCTGCCATGCTCTTTCCTAGACTCCAGGTGGGTGCATCAAAGGAAAATTCTATGGGCTCGGTGACTGGCATGAACGTCCTTCCTGGAACTTGAACTTGAATCATCCAGCGCTCCTCTTCAGGTAAAGTGGCGTTGTAGGTTCTGGTGAAGCTTGGTACTCCGATGTTCAGGTATCTAGTGACTTCCTTCAAGTGACGTCCAAAGGGTGTATCTTCATCCGGTTGCGTGAACTTGTTCCTTGCATCTGCCATCCTAAAAGAGTAGAAAAGATGAGAAGTCAGACATGAGAAGCGAGTAGTTATCTAGGGCTTTAGCTTAGTGGTCGTGTCCTACAGTCAGCGTGTGCTCTGATACCATCTTGTAGTGACCATACCTCAAACGGTCCGATCTCTGTGCTTCAGTGTCATCCCTGGATCAGTAATGCTAACACGCACAGTACATGAAGGATTTATAACAGAGTAGCAATCACACACTTAGTACATCGAATGTCTCAAAAGAGAACTTATTACAATAAATATGGCTTAAGGCCATCTAATAACGATAACAGCAGAAGGCTTGGAAGATAAGTGAGTCCATCAACTCCAACAGCATCACTGAGTATAGAACCACGACCTAAAAGCACCTTACTCGTCGTCTGAAAAGTCTGCAACATGAACGTTGCAGCCCGAAACGGGTCAGCACATGGAATATGCTGGCAAAGTAACACATAGAGAGTAATGGAAGAATAAGACTATACTACATGCATATTTGGCTGGTGGAAAGCTCTATGGTTACAGTTTTGCGTAAAGCCAATTTTTCCCTACTGCAAAGGAATAAATTTTATTTAACTATCATGGTAGTTGTTAAACATTGAGAGTGTAGACACCCTCTCAATCCCAATTAAGCATCATCTTTAAAACCCAACAATATTAATTAGAGTAACATGATGAGATTCACATGATAATCCAAGTACTAGATACTCAAGTTGTCCATAACCGGGGACACGGCTAACCATGATTAGTTTATACACTCCGCAGAGGTTTGCGCACTTTTCCCCACAAGACTCGATCTCCTCCGTTGGGATTCTCGCACTACATGGTGTTTGAGAAACGGGTGACCGAG